>NC_134455.1:210885333-212199833 GCF_047948215.1 Lycorma delicatula
GCTCGCCAGGTACAAAAAAAGTCATTTCTCCATCGAATTGTGACAGCTAATGGATATATTTTTGAATTTTAAGTGTAACATCTCTGTGTTTGGTGGGATCAGAAGGGTGTGATCCATTATGAGCTGCTAAAACCTAGCAAAATCATTAATATTGAATGCTACCGACAACAAATGATCGATTTGAATTAAGCATTGCGTGAAAAATAACCAGAATATCAAAAAAGGCAATACAAAATGATTTTGCTTCATGATAATGCACCATCACACACAGCATAACCGGTCAAGGAAATGATTGAGACATTCAGTTGGGAAATACTTTTGCATGCGGTTTACTCACCAGACTTGGCTCTGTCCAACTACTATTTATCTGCGTTGATAGGACACGCACTTGCACTTGACACGCTTCACTTCTTATGAAAATGGCTCGATGATTGGTTTGCCTCAAAAGTGCAACAGTTTGTTTGGCGGGGCATTTATAATTGTCAGAGAGATGGGAAAAATGTATAGCTAGCAATGGACAATATTTTGAATAAAATATTTTTTATCCTTTTCATGCAACAAACGTGTATTTTCTGTACAAAAATTTCAGTTTCATACACACACCTGGTATACTCTTATAAATAAAAGCAAAGAAAAAACTGAGGATGGGAAACTGTTCCTTCTTTGAGAAATTATCCTACGAAAATTAAATTTTGTTCAGTTGTATTTGATAACTTTGGGCTACAAAGCATACATGAACAAAATCATATTAGGTAGGTAAACAGGGTTTTGATTTGTAGGCTAGAATGTGCTGAACACAATGGCATTATTTGAAAGGATTAGGCCAACCCAGTATTGAGTAATTTAGAAAATTGTAGATGCCTGCAAATGCAAAAAACAGCGTGAAATTTAAAACAAAAATGGCTGCCATTTTTAAACCAGATAAAATTAACATTTTAAAAAGTTATTTTTTAACTAACAAAATTTAAATGGAATGCACCTACAAAATATGATTTTTTTCTGAGATGATATGGCAACCAAGTGCTGGACCACTTGAAATGGATTGACTACATAGTAATATAATGTGTTTTGGAATTTCAGAAGAGCTAATTGAGAGGATTACAAAGAGGAGTAGAGAGAGATCTTACATCTGATGATTTCAATTTTAAAGAAACATCTCCAGATGAAAATTCAATAAAAATTTGTGAAATTATATTACTAGCTGCTAAACATCATATTGCACGAAGAAGAGTAAATAATTACACACCATTTTGAACAAATAATCTGAAAAAACTAAAAACAAAGAGGAAGGCATGCATATAGGGGAGCATAATCTATTAAGAATCCAAATGATGTAAGGGAATGGAGGCAAAAGACAGTCACTATAAAAAGAGAAGTGTTAAACACTAGAAGAGATTGTTTTTCTAACTTTTTAAGTAATATTTTTTTTACAAAATACAGTCTACTATATGCAGAGATTTATTAAAGTGATGGATAACTGACAGCCTCATAGGTAGTCTCTTAAGTCAGGTCAGACAACTTTCTGAGGTTTGGCCTTAGCATATGCTTTTAATAATCTCTTTTCGACTTCTCCTGAAAAAACTAGGGATACCAAAATACAGGAAAAGTATTTTAGAAGACAACTGAGATCTGCATCAAGTGATGTAGCAGAGCCAATATTCAATGCCTGTTTCACACTGTACAAATTACAGTGAGCCTTGAATATTTTAAAAAATAAGTAAAAGTGCTGGCTGTGATAAAATAACCACAAAAGTTTTAATATATCTTGGCCTTGTTGCCCAAGAGATAATAATCTACCTTTCAATAAAACATGGAATGAAGGAATACAAGCTTCCTGAAGAAAGGTAATTATTATACCAATTCTTAAACCTACAAAACCTCCAGTTGTCACACTATCGCCCAATTTCACTGACTAGTATAGTGGCTAAACTTATGGAATGAATGGTTAACAACAGCCTACTTACTTCTTACTGGTTAGTGGCTACTTACTTCTTAGAATTCAGTAACATCATCTGTGATGAACAAACTGTTCTTCACAAGCATTGTTCAGTGTAAAGGATAAACTAAATACTCTCAAACTCTTAGCTGATAAGAAGTGGGGTAGCTCACTGTCGGTTCTAAATGGCACCTTTAGGATTTATATAAAACCAGTGATTTTGTATGGTAGCAAAAACCTTATAACTGCTGACACATCTGGCTTAAAACTAGTTCAGAATCAGGCCATGTGATTCATTACAGAAGCTATAAAAACAACTATTCCAGCTCTTTTGGTCATTACTAAAAATGTTCCTGTAAGTTCTGAATTGCAGCGACTGCCTTTATTACAATATATATAACTTATTTGATTTCCTTTCATCAGTTTCTGGTGAAGTTATTGAGCAGAAAATCATCACATAAAAACACAAAAAGGTTTCTTCACAGTATATCACAGAATTAAGAAAAAGGTTCTGCTCACCAGCCCAAGCAGAACATCCAAATTTCTATCATCATGCCCTCTAAACTGGTACCATGTGTCAGCTACACTTGAAGTACAGAAGCTAGATCAGAAAGTAAGACTTTAACCTGACAGAAGATTTTCAGGGAACATGTGGAAACACTGTACCAAAAATGAATGGCTATGGGTGTGGACTGATGACTCATGTTCTGAACAGGAAAGTAATACTGGTGCTGAAGTGTACTGTGAGCTCATCTCTTTTTACCATTCAATTGCCAAATGCTATTCAAACTTTGAAGGGGAGGTTGCTCTGCAATCAATATTGCTCTCTGAGAACTCTTTGTATGAATACATGCCTTTGGTAAGGCTGTCTTTCTTTACAACTCAAAACCTGCTGTCTGGTTGTCATATCTTTCCAACATCCAACATCATTAAAGATCTTTAGATATTTTACAGTCCTCACTCAATTAGACAGCTACAAGTTGTAGGGAAGGAGGTAATTTTTCAGTGGATTCCATCCCATATAAGTACATATGGAAGTGAACAGGCCAATATCTTGGCAAAAAAGGCACACAAATCTTGCTTCAGCAGCCATCTATATTATCTTATCACTCAGCAAAGCTCTTTATTAACAACAAATTCAGAGTTTCTAATTGATAATACCTCCTGTTGTACAGAGAAAAAAAATAAAAGATAGTCTTCGCTGATAAGAATGAAACTATTATACCTGATGATTCCAGAAGTGAAACAGTAGCCATGTTCAAGATAACAGCTGTCCATGACTATCTTGGTGCCCATCTGCACCAAATAAATATGTATCTGACATCTAAATATGTCATTTGTAAGGCGGAAAACAATGCTATGAACTGGGAGCATGTAGTGAATGAATGTGATTATTTAAAAAATTTTAAAGCAATGTTTATTGAGAAGATCTATTTCTTTACTGATGTGAAGGATGGAGATTAATAATTTTACAACAAAATTGGTATTTGTAATAAGTAATAAATAAATATTTACCTTAAAACCAACTTCAGCACAAGATGTCTCATTTGTAAGATAAAAATGTCAAAAAGATTTTTTAAAAGATTATATCATTAATGTTAAGAGCTGATAAGTGTATTTATTGGTTTTTAAAAATCCAAATTATTCAAAAAATATAACAACAGAAAGAAGTGTAGGAACAAAGAAAAAGATCCTTTAATATATTTTTAAACTCAAAAAAATTTCATTAAATTAAAAGAAAAATGAGCAAACTGGTAGGCCACTTAATGAAATAATACAAGGCAGACTTCTAAGCAATATGCAATAAAATTGAAGAAACTTTGCTAGTTAAATGTTATACTAAAATAAGCAAAATAATCAGTTAATTTTTATTAGGAAAAAAGATGAATGTACACTAAAAGTAAATTATTAATAAGTAAAGTAATTATCAATAGGGAAAACATATACAAGATTATATAGTTAATAAAAATATATTAGCTGGATGATGGTCTCAAACCACACCCTGAGGGTAACTAAACAGTCCATTACCATTAGGGCAAGCAAGTATTTAAGAATAAAAATAAATTTCTTTTTATACTAACCATCAGAGGAGAAATGTTTTATACAAACATAATTATATTTCATGTTAAATAAGTAAAATTAAGAAAAAAATTGTTCATCATTTAATTTGACCATGAGAATATTTTGGATAATATCAGAAACCTTTCATTTCTTTTTAACTAAAGCTTTTTCTTTGTACTGAGGTGTAAATGCAATCTGCAGCTGGCATTAAGTTTCTACACTCGTTGAATTACAACTTCTACAGCTTAAAGTTCAGAAAATTAATAAAGACTGCTCAATACAAAAAGTTAAGTTCTGAAAGTAAGCACGCACTTTCTAACAAAAAAATATTAGAATTTTAACAGAAAAACACAGACATACTTTTCAAGTCCCTGAATTCAGGAGTCACACAATTTTGTCTTTCCAGAGAAGACCATAACATGAAGTCTTCTCAGAATTGCAATTAGGCTTGTTCATGGTTAGGAAGCTCAAGATCTTATGGATGAAATGGAATTTAGCACTTTTAAACCCCCACCCCAAAAAAAAAAACAGACAAAAATATTCATTACTAATCATGTTCCATCGTTTCGTTTTTTCTATAAAGCTTTAAAGTTTATCTTTTTGCTATATTCCAGTAGTCTGTAGGACCAGCAGGGCAGTTTATCATATAAAAGACAATTACACAAATCCTAAACTGTTCTCTGGTAAAAATGATTGTAACTGCCATAAATCAATCTATTTCTTCATCATTCTTTGTTTATAAGGCATTGACAAGAATGATACAAAACTAAATATCAGATGCAGTATTCTTAAAAGTACTGTTCCGGGACATCAATTTACTTATCAACCCAGAACATGTAACACAACATTGCGTAAAACCAATTTCTGAAATTTATTTTTGGTTAGTACAGGAAAATGGAGATCTCAATTAATTTTGGGAAAACAATTTTATTATTTTTCACATTAAAAAGAAAATTTTATGATATTTTTATATTACCACTGATTACAATATGATAAGAGCATCTAATTTGATCAAGCAGAAAAATTACCTTATTTGACAACTAGATACTTAGATAATGATACTTCGATAAGAGAGTGACCTGAATATGTTGTGTAGATAAATGTTTCTGTAAACCATTACAGTTAAAAAGGTATCTCAATGCCTTGTTCTCAAACCCTGGTGTTTAAAGCCATCAGTGAGCCTACAGCTGTATACAAGGTGTAATTACACAACAGCTTATATATGGGATGGTGTTTAGTGTCACAAAGCTCAACTTCTTGCCAGAGAGGACTTGACAGAATTATAGAGATTAGCATATCTTCTTATCTTTGGAGCTTTTAAAAGCACATGAATAATTTTTCTTGAATTGCAGTTGGGTCTAGCATTTTAGTTAAGCCAATAATGCTTGCTCTCAGAGAATTTGTTTTGGGCTTTGGAGAATAGATCATTTTATTGATGACCATTCCTGTATTCAAAATAAGACCAAATAATAGACACTCTAAATATGAAATTTTATTATACAGTGAATACAACTTCAATTCTAAATCCAAAGTCATTATTACAATTAAATAATTTACCAAAACTGATACATAAAGCCATATACTATTTATACAGAAAATATATGTATCAATATTAATAAATAGTGCTGGGACCTTTGATAAATCATTTAAGATAGCCCTTAGTCTCAGATTTGGGAAATACCATGTGGACAACAGGAAGGCCCTTTACATTCCAATAAATCCAGCTTAAACAGGCTCTTCTGCTGAAAAGGTGGTGAGGATAAGCCATGGTGGTTATCATCCAGATCACTGGAGAACATTATGAATGACTTCTTTGTGTGATTTGGAAAATTGTCACCATCACAGAAAACATTATAGACATGAGAGAAAAGACTTTGACAATGGGAAGTATTCTTGATGTGACATACAGTGGAAGGCTGAGCAATCGAGCTGAGATGTGGGCTGCTATGGAGACAGCAGCCCACATCGATTCAACAATTACCGATAAAATCAACAAGCAAACGTTCTACAGAGTTAGGCATTTCAAGACAATGCGAGACAATATGCGGAAAGACTTGAAAGTTAAATGTTTTCATTCAGCCATAGTTAATAAGTTGAGCGAAAATAACCTTGATTAACGAGTTTATGCAGGCCAGTTATTGATTGAATGATTTTCGTGAGCAAACGATAAAAATAGCGTTATGTAGTCAGATGAGGGTGTGATTTATCAATGCTCTTGTAACCAAAATGTTTTTTCTTGGCAAAAGACAATCCTTGTTTTTTTTAGGAAATCAAACACCATCCACTTCATGTTATGATTGGGCTGGAATGACAACTGAACATCTCCTTAGTTCTTATTTTTTTGATGGTACAGTTAAGCAACATAGTTATCTGAGAACAATTGTCGAGTTGGTTGCTTCCAAAATTAAAGGCAAAAGAGATCACTGACATCATTATATTTTAGCAAGATGGGCACCCCAGTGCACTTTGCTTTGAATGTCTGCAGGTAATTAATGAAATTTTTCCGAATCGCTGGATCGGATGTGGGACAGAAGAGTTACCTTTGCTAGACTACATTGCCTTGGCCAGTAAGAAGCCCTGACCTCACCTTACCTACCTGACAATGTAGTCTAGGGTTTTGTCAAAGAAAAGATCTGAAAATGCAAATACATCAACAATGAGCAGCTCCAAGACACTGTTTGATCACCTTGAAATGATATGCTGTTGTGGATGAACAACCAGACATGGAGGAGCATACAGCTGTGCTTTGAACATGGTGGAGCATGGTATTGCTCACACAGTGAACAAATAACATTTCAGACTAAGTTATCTGTAACTCTTAACTGTGTCTACATAGTGTGTAGACATACTGTGTCAACTAGTGATGGTATGTGTTAATGAAATTTATAACTATATTTTCAGAGTATCATTCAAAACTTCCGGAACTTAATTATCTAATGGTCTGGAATTAAGTACTTTTAGACCTTTTATCTTTTTATCTTCAAATAATGGGCAGGCAGGAGTAGGGTTCATAATGAACAAGAAGATAGGGAAGAGAGTAGAGTATTTCAAAACGCATAGTGATAGAATCGTTGTAATAAGGATAAAATCAAAACCTAAACCGACAACAATTGTTAACGTCTATATGCCTATACCCGCCCATGATGATGATGAGGTAGACTGTGTATACGAAGAGATTGATGAAGCAATTAAACACATAAAAGGAGATGAAAATTTAATAATAGTTGGAGATTGGAATGCAAGCATTGGAAAAGGCAAGGAAGGAAATATAGTGGGTGAATACGGGCTGGGCAAAAGGAATGAAAGAGGGGACCGACTTATAGAGTTTTGCACGAAGTATAATTTAGTAATTGCCAACAACAAATTTAAAAATCATAATAGAAGAATACACACTTGGAAAAAGCCAGGCGATACTGCAAGGTATCAGATAGATTATATCATGGTTAAGCAAAGATTTAAAAATCAACTCGTTGACTGCAAAACTTACCCTGGAGCAGACATTGATAACGCCCATAATTTGGTGATAATGAAATGTAGGGTTTAAAAACATGTGGGGTTTAAAAACCTGAAGAAAAGGTGTCAGATGAATCGGTGGAATTTAGAGAAGCTTGAGGAAGAGGAGGTAAAGAAGATTTTTGAGGAGGACATCGCAAGAGGTCTGAGTAAAAAAGATAAGGTAGAAAATGTAGAAGAAGAATGGGAGAATGATAAAAAGAAAATTCTTAAATCAGCAGAAGCAAACTTAGGCGGAATAAAGAGAACTAGTAGAAAACCTTGGGTTTCAGACGATATATTGCAGCTGATGGATGAATGTAGAAAATATAAGAATGCTAGTGATGAAGAATGTAAAAGTAACTATTGGCAATTAAGAAATGCTATAAACAGGAAGTGCAAACTGGCAAAAGAAGAGTGGATTAAAGAAAAGTGTTCAGAAGTGGAAAGAGAAATGAACATTGGTAAAATAGACCGAGCAAACAGGAAAGTTAAGGAAAATTTTGAGGTACGTAAATTAAAATCTAATAATGTGTTAAACAAAGATGGTACACCAATATATAATACGAAAGGTAAAGTCAATAGATGGGTGGAATATATTGAAGAGTTATACGGAGGAAATGAATTAGAAAATGGTGTTATAGAGGAAGAAGAGGAAGTTGAGGAGGATGAAATGGGAGAAACAATACTGAGATCTGAATTTAAAGAGCATTAAACGATTTAAATGGCAGAAAGGCTCCTAGAATAGACGGAATACCTGTAGAATTACTGCGCAGTGCAGGTGAGGAAGCGATTGATAGATTATACAAACTGGTGTGTAATATTTATGAAAAAGAGGAATTTCCATCAGACTTCAAAAAAAGTGTTATAGTCATGATACCAAAGAAAGCAGGGGCCGATAAATGTGAAGAATACAGAACAATTAGTTTAACTAGTCATGCATCAAAAATCTTTCCTAGAATTCAATACAGAAGAATTGAGAGGAGAGTGGAAGAAGTGTTAGGAGAAGATCAATTTGGTTTCAGGAAAAGTATAGGGACAAGGGAAGCAATTTTAGGCCTCAGATTAATAGTAGAAGGAAGATTAAAGAAAAACAAACCAACATACTTGGCGTTTATAGACCTAGAAAAGCCATTCGATAACGTAGACTGGAATAAAATGTTCAGCATTTTAAAAAAATTAGGGTTCAAATACAGAGATAGAAGAACAATTGCTAACATGTACAGGAACCAAACAGCAACAGTAATAATTGAAGAACATAAGAAAGAAGCCGTAATAAGAAAGGGAGTCCGACAAGGATGTTCCCTATCTCCGTTATTTTTTAATCTTTACATGGATCTAGCAGTTAATGATGTTAAAGAACAATTTAGATTCGGAGTAATAGTACAAGGTGAAAAGATAAAGATGCTACGATTTGCTGATGATATAGTAATTCTAGCCGAGAATAAAAAGGATTTAGAAGAAACAATGAACGGCATAGATGAAGTCCCACGCAAGAACTATCGCATGAAAATAAACAAGAAGAAAACAAAAGTAATGAAATGTAGTAGAAATAACAAAGATGGACCACTGAATGTGAAAATAGGAGGAGAAAAGAATATGGAGGTAGAAGAATTTTGTTATTTGGGAAGTAGAATTACTAAAGATGGACGAAGCAGGAGCGATATAAAATGCTGAATAGCACAAGCGAAACGAGCCTTCAGTAAAAAATATCATTTGTTTACATCAAAAATTTATTTAAATGTCAGGAAAAGATTTTTGAAAGTATATGTTTGGAGTGTCGCTTTATATGGAAGTGAAACTTGGACAATCGGAGTATCTGAGAAGAAAAGATTAGAAGCTTTTGAAATGTGGTGCTATAGGAGAATGTTAAAAATCAGATGGGTGGATAAAGTGATAAATGAAGAGGTATTGCGACAAATAGATGAAGAAAGAAGCATTTGGAAAAATATAGTTAAAAGAAGAGAGAGACTTATAGGCCAAATACTAAGGCATCCTGGAATAGTCGCTTTAATATTGGAAGGACAGGTAGAAGGAAAAAATTGTGTAAGCAGGCCACGTTTGGAATATGTAAAACAAATTGTTAGGGATGTAGGATGTAGAGGGTATACTGAAATGAAACGACTAGCACTAGATAGGGAATCTTGGAGAGCTGCATCAAACCAGTCAAATGACTGAAGACAAAAAAAAAAGACCTTTTATCCCTCAACAATATTACATTATTATGAACACATGAACACAGGAGTTGAAGGCAATAAGATAACTGACTTTCTGGCCAAGAAAATTGCAAATACTTCATTTATTATTCTGAATATGAATTTGAGATTAGTTTAGCGTTGACCATGAAAAAAGTAAAACAATGGATTTCAGATGAAACAAGTAAACATTGGAAAATCCGACCTGAAAATATATTTGGAAGTCTTTTATTCAGAACCCTTGTAAAAATTTATTTTATCCTTATCGGGATTAAATAAGCCAAGTCTTAAGAAAGTTGTCAGTTTCCTTACTAGATGTGGTATGTTTGGGTCTCATTTCAGAACTAAAAGATTCAAAAGAGAAAACACCATACAATGATTTTTCATTTTCTTAACATTTAATGGTAATTTTTTTTTCACTATGTAGTTTATGCCCAAAGTTCAGTAAGAAAGATCTTATTATAAAATGATTTTTTTCATTAAATGTAAAATATTTTAAAATACAAGACACTTGATCTTCAAAGTTTCTACTTCCAAGAGTATGATCTTAACATTTTAAATCAGATTTAGCAACTTTTTCAAAATATACAGCTGAGCTTATAGGCTCACAGAGAGTAAGAAATATGTAAAAGCCTTTGAGGCTGAGGTATCTAGAACACTTATTTATGTTCCATTTAACATAATACTAAAAAATAAAATGCAAAAATAAAAATAAAAATTATATAAAAATACAATAAAATTAAATATAAAAAAAGATCAATGAAAATAAATCAAAACATTTGCAAATTTCATAGGTTAGATAATCTAAAGATAAGGTCACCATTACCTGAGAATCAAAAAGGGAGTAAAATGAACAATTTGTTAAACAACTCACAGAAGATGTCTTCAGGAAAATAAATTAAATTATAAGTCATCACTTAATCCTACTCATAAAATTTTATATAAAAAAAAATCTGATGGGGACATGGGAACACCAGATGACGCCTATTAAACTACACACACATTTTTTGCTGCTCTTCATAAATTTGAAGGAAAGAGTAAGTATTTTGAGATTAATAATTTACAAATCATTCTTATTATAAATGAAAAAAATTTTTCTAGTGAATACAAATATTTAAAAAAAAAAATATTTGAATTCAAATGCCAACAGTAACTAAAAAAATTATTTTCAACAATCACTTTAAATTGAATACAATTCAAAAACTTACAGTTGGTACCAATTTAACATTGTATTTTATTGTTCTGTCAAACAAGTAAATAAAATGATTTTTTTAAAAAAATAATTATACAATTTTTACAAGACTTCCTAAGAAAATCCTAAAATAACACAATTCGAAATTATAATTTTCAATTAACATTAAATAATCAGGTATAATATAAATATAATCAGATATAACATTCAACTACTCTTAATGTCGATTGCCCAGTCGATTGCAATCAAAAAGGGAGGTGGCACAACTAACTAGATGTTACAACAGTCCTAAATAAAAAATTTCAATATTCTATGGGTAATCATTTTTGAGGTAAAGCAAGATAAGCTTTGGAAATTAAGTTATTCTAATATACTAAGATCAGCTTAATGTTTAAAAAAAAATTGTTTTTCGTAAGCAAATTATTTCTACTTCTGAAAAGAAAATATACTAATATATTAAAATATATTTATTGTATTTCACATCGATCAAGTAGATATGTGATGTAAGTGAGAACATATCAGATCCGTAATCATGCACCCATTGGTTTGAATCTGACTTCATATACAAATATTTTTTTAATTTAAATATATTGCTTTATTAATAATTATTAACCAGATTGCAAAAATTTTTGAATAAAAATTATAAATTTTATAAGTACATAAAATTTTATTCCACTAATAACTTCTGATTTTTTTTTGTATTGTTATTGAATTATTATTTAATGATAACATTTTTTTTTACAATCAGATGTTAATTATCAATAAATCAGTATATTTAAATTAAAAAAAAGTTAAAAAAAAAATATGTATGTGAAGTCAGATTGGAACCGCTGTATGTGCCTTCGCACATTTGGATGTAAGATCCAAATATTTCATTAATTAAAGTTTTATTTGGCTATAACTCTGAAACCAATATCGCTGAAAACATTTGATATATCGTTGAAAAGCTCTCAATGAGGGCTTATTACTGCAGTAAAGAAAACGTTCAAAATCCAAATTTTTGAATTATTTTGATCCAGTCGATTGCAACCAAAAGGGGAGGTGCACAACTAGATGTTACAACAATCGTAAATCCAAAATTTCAACATTCTACAGCTAATCATTTTGAATTATACGCACCGCATTTTTGATACATACACACATACATATGTACATACAGATGTCAGACCGAAACTAGTCAAAATGGATTCAGGGATGGTCAAAATGGCTATTTCCATTGAAATCTGAGAACCGAAATTTTTTGCAATTACCTTTACTTCATACAAGGGGGTAAAAAGTTTGCTATTAATAAAAGCAAAAAAAATAAAGTGGAGTTGTGAGAGAACCCCAGAAAAATAGCTTAAAAGGAAGCAGGCACATATATGCAAAATATAGGTATTCAAAAAGTAATGCAAGATTTAAATTTACAAAATGAACTTTATTTATGCATCAATTGGCAAAGTTGGGACATACTTTGAACAAGCAAATACTCTTATTAAATATGGAGAATAATAACTGGCAAATATCCTTCACATCTCATATGGTGTTGACAAAATTTGCAATCACATTTCACAGACTTGTGGCTCAATTGTTGCGATAACATGTATGATTTATTTTTAAGTTCAAGAATTGTTGGTATGCGTTTGCTGTAAAGCCTTACACTTTACAAATCCCCAGAGATAAAAATCAAATGGTGTAAGATCACATGACTTTGGTGATCAATTGTGATAACTGATGTGAGAAATCAGCTGCCCATTAAATCTCTGCATAAGAACTCAATGGTTTCACATGTTGCATGAAGTGGGACACCATCCTGCTGGAAGCACATCTCATAAACATCAAAACCAAAGTCCATGGCTTACAAGTGTAACTGTAAAAATGCTGCTATCATCTCGCAATAATGTTCACCATTAACAGTTTCAGCTCTCCATATTTGAAGTATGTTTTTAAGATATTTATGTGCTCCTGCATCGTGTATTTCTCCATCACGATTCTCCATCACTACTAACCGGAATGTGATTACTATTACTTGTCCTTCAGAGAGTGTTGCCATCCCAACAAGAAAAAAAAAACCACGCAATTTAAATCCTGTATTAGTTTTGAAACATCCTTTAGTAACAGAAAATAAGGTGGATATGTAGGGGGTTTCCATGTAAACACAAAAAAATGTAGATAAAAGAAAAAAATAACATGAACAACAAATGAAAATTCCACAAAACAAGCAGTATTTTATGCCATATCTAAAAGACTACTTAAAAAATTTACTGATGAAAAACAAATGTCAAAGTAAGGTAACAATTAAGACAGGAATGGAAAGGTATTGGAGATATATATATCTTCAACAACAATATGCAGTCAGGTGAGTTGAGTGGGAACTTTATAACAGGATATTCTATCCAGATCTCAAATGGTTTAATGAACATTAAAACAAATATGACGTTTTATTTATGAAGTGAATAAAACTTTCATGAAAAGTGGCAATAAAACTTTTTAATTAAGCGGTATAATTTTTTTCTGTGAAATATTAGGTAGTAGTAACTGCACTCAGACAGATTTGTGGGGAAAGTTTTTGCATTACCATAAATAAACTTAATTTTTAATAATCTATTTTTTTTACATATTTTAATCTTATTTTAATTTTTTTTTTTTTTTACTGAAAGAAGGTATTTTAATCAGGCTTATTTTAACTTATGTAAATGAAATATTTAATAAATACCAATTCTTCATTTAACATACACTTTGAAATTATAACAAATAATCACATTTTAATAACAAATTATCTCTTTAACTCTTAATTACAAAAAATGTTTCATAAGTTAAAAAACTTCACAACCTTTTAAAACTACTTTTTGGTACTTACTATTAAAGCCAACAAATCCTTGTGCCTCTTTTTCATCCGTAGTGGGTCCTATTACTACACCAATCATATAATCAACTATAGCTAATAGAAGTATGCATAGTAGACCCATTTGTGTCTGAAATCAAAAAATAATGTCAATGTTAACAAATAATTAACAAAACCATATTGCTTCAGTTATATTAACTAAGTAATAAAATTGATACATAACATTTAAATATTGTCAATTAATTATTAACAGCCCAAAGCATAGACCCATTTGTGTCTGAAATCAAAAAATAATGTCAATGTTAACAAATAATTAACAAAACCATATTGCTTCAGTTATATTAACTAAGTAATAAAATTGATACATAACATTTAAATATTGTCAATTAATTATTAACAGCCCAAAGCATAAGGATGGTGGAAAAAATCTTGGATGCTGTCATCTTAGCATTCAAGACAGTACAATTAGTATTTATTTTGATGTGCAGGTATATTTCACTATCTGATATATTGATACTAAATCACAATCTTTAATAAACCTTTGCTTATCAAATCATAAATATTACATTAACCCTAATTTGTACACTGCAGAATAAACTAAAAAAAAACAAGAATACACATGTAATTTAAGCTCAATTTAGAAGTTTTGTTGACTGTTTAATATGGAAATTAGTACATGAAAGGGGTGAAATATTTCCACACTAACTCGCATCTTCAGTCATGTTCAGTTAAACATTTCTAACAACCTATTTTTTCTTATGTCATACTTTTTTATTTTTAAATTAAAATTTCTCAAAATAGGCTTTGATAAATAGTTTGATGATTGTTCTTATTTAGTCTCAAGTCACAGTTACTTTTATTCTTTTAGTCTTGGGTCAGTCTGTACATGGTACAGTTAATACACAAAAAAAAAGTTTACAATCTGCCTCTAAATAAATTTCACATTCTTTCATCCAAAACAAACAAATCACATCAGTCTCAACATACTGTGTAATTTGAGTCTTTTTTCTTTTAGTCTCGTGATGGAAATTTACTGATATTAGTGAAACTGTAATAATAATCAGAACACTCTTTTCTTACATATAAGGATGAAAGGAATTTATTTTCTTTTAAAGTATTAATTTAAAAGAAAGTTTTTGTTATAACATTGACGTTGCAGCAGAACAGGCGATGATGTTCACTTTTATCTGCTCAAACATACTGTCACTCCAATTGCATCTCTGCCCCATGAATTCACATACATATAAACCCAGTAACAAGCAGTTTATTCCGCAGTCATTTCTATTTCATGATATAACAGAAGCCTGATTTTTATGTGGTATGCCTTCTACTCTAAAAATTGCACACATTTCTCTTTACTATTTAAATCACGTGTGAGTTGCAAGAATGACATTTAGTGAAACATAATCATTCACTTCATGATATGAGAACAGTTAAAAGCAGAATGAATGCAGAAGCTTGCAGCAAAGCAGACAAGACTGAACAAGAACTTGTAATATCAATAAGTAATTCAATTTACAATATTGAAAAAACTAAAATAAAAAGAACAGTTCCATTATAAATACAATGTAAATACAATGTTGAACTCAATACATTATCTTATCAATAAATTTTATGAAAATCAATAATATTAATAATAAATAACATAATAATTCTAACACAACATAACTAACATGAACTAATATCAATAAACATCAATAGAGAGAGTCTATGAGAAAAGATCCAAATGTGTAATGTTAAGCACTGATGTGTTTTTTACAAATATATAACTTTGGTCATCATAATTAAAATTTCTTTACTGAATATTTTTTAATGAATAATTCTCCACTTACTCTTTATTCACTAAGCTTACACTGGAAAAGTATGGAATGTTTATAGTAAGTTAGTAGTTAAGTTTATAGTATAGTTTGAACTCAAAATATTTAAATAAAAAATTCTGAATTCTAAATAGAATCAAATTAGAGTTGTACTCCTGTTAAACTTACATTACAACCTCCCAACCTAAAATCTTGTTTGTTACCTTAAAATGTTGCAGGATACCTCTAACTTCAAAAAGAAAGCATGGTGATATTCTGATAACAATTATAACATATTTTGTTTCCAATGACTTCAATAGTAAGAAATAAAATCATCACTACACCAGGCCTACTGCTACAAAGTATTACAAAAATTCAATTTCTGAAATTTCAGTCACTCTAACATTCTTCATGCTAAAATTTTGTTTAAAAATGCTGAGTTTTGAAGTAATTCTTCTATCTCACAGGTTTTTGGTTTATAATTAAAACATGATGATGTATCACAATAAGATGGAAAATTCTTTCTCTTTACAAGAATAAATAGTAATTATATTTTATAAGACTGATTACTATAGCCAAAGTTTTTTACATTTATGGTTTTCTTTCCATAGAACAAGATGTTATGGATATCTTAAAGAAAGGTGATTCTGTGAGCAGAAATCAAATATTTAATATATTTCCTCTGTAGAAATTTATGGCAATAGGCTACCGCACTTGAGATAGTAGTATTAAGAGTTTTGAAACAGCTCATATCACTTCATCTACTTTAATTTTTTATCTTATTTTTGTACTCTGCATATTTGAATGAGTTTTTTAAACACATTGTATTATATATACACTTCTGTCATCTTAGCATCCAAGACAGAATTAGTATTTATTTTGATGTGTAGGTATATTTCACTATCTGATATATTGATATTAAATCACAATCTTTAATAAATGTTTGCTTATCAAATCATAAATATTTCATTAACCCTAATTTGTAATAAACAATGAACAAATTGTAATTTTCTTAAAGTAATGAACAAATTGGATTTTATATAAATAATTAACTTTATAGGGGCTGATTTTAAAACTGAAAGTAGGCTACCCACATTACATCTTGAATTAAGACATTCTAAGAAAAGTTCATTCAACCTCCATCTATTGCACACTTCAATTTATTTATATTTTTCCATGTATGTAACTTTTCAGAAAATCACTAACGTAGTACCCATTCCTTACTGATACTGTATGACCATGTAACACTTACTCAGAGAACTTTATAGTCATACAGTGACCAGTGACCTTATCTGATGCTGATAAACAGATTTCATAAGAAAAAAGAGAGATACATAGTGACATGCCGTCTTGACACTGTCCATCAGTACGTGGGCGTGACAAGCCGAAGGATCCATTATTGCATGACAATTGACCCTTTATAAGATATTTATGAAAACTTACAAATAATATTATATGTTCATGTTCCAAACTACTAGTAGAAGCTAGTAATTTTTTTTTTTTTAATTATTTTTTAAAGGATTTTATTACAGGAGACATTCATCCTAAAATTCTTATTACCAAAATTCTGTTCAAGTTAATTCAGAAATATATATGGCATGCTGCAGTAGTTCCCATAAAAATTCACTGATGTTAAGTAGTTCAGGAAATTAAACAGTGTATTAATTAATTATTCTTTTTGTTTGTGTTTCAATATTCCATATATTACCTAAATACATTTAAAACTGTTTTAATCCATTAATTGCCAGAATTAAATAAACACTACTTTTTTTTTTATTAAAATTACTTTATTTCATCTATTTGTAAGTATATAAAGCTAGAAATATTTTCATATCAACAAAAAATTCAGTAATGGCTTAGTAATAAAATGGTTCGTTTACGCACCTTTGGCCAAAAGCATAATATAAAATGTAACTTTGTAAAAACATAAAAAGAAACCAAACTATTTATAAAACTAGAAAAAAATAACTATGAATAAACTACATTAAATTGTTTTTAGTTTATCGTGGATTTATTTTCTTTGTGGTGAATGAAATTCTTTGAAACATTTTGAGTGCAGGTGGACTTTACATTTTATACACAAAAATATTGTGTGGTTTTTGCACAGCTTACATCGTCTTCTAGCTTTGTTTGCATGTTCAGAAATAACATGCCCTACTTTGTCCAAACGAATATTTTCTGGCAAACTATTTTTTGAAGGCCGACCTTTGGTTGCCAATGATGGAGAAGGAACATTATCTCCCTGAATTTCAGCGATGCACTGTGGTATTTTTATTTCCTCACTTTTGATCAACAATAATACAAGGTACGACCTAAAGTGAATTTGACTAATTTTATCATGGTTTACAAGCCGATATAGTTTCCACGAATTTACTATAACAGAATCGATAGCATTAGTAAACAATGGCCACCACCACTTTTTTTCCATGCACTTTTATTCTATAATTTCCAATGTCATTGTCATGAGAATCCACACCACCCATGAATTTTGTGTATTGTGCTACCATTAATGGCTGACTAATAGTTATATCTTTTCTTTCTTTTCTGCTATATCTTTTTTATTTGCTAATGGGTAAATTCCATTGTGGTTACTGGCAACTGTTACCACTGCATTATCATTCCATCTAGCTACTGCAAAACTAGTTTTTTTATCAAATGCAAAATCGAATGTACCTCTATCCATCTTCTGCAATACTTTTGAACTCTTTAGTGGGCAATTAGGAAGCCCATTTTCTCTGACAGTGCCGGTAGCGAAATATCCTTTTTCATTGAGTAATTTAACCCTAGAATAGTACCTATACACAACAATAGTGAATGGTACCTATACGTCTTATAGACGTACAGCCCTGAAAAGTGCCAAAAAATGGTATAATAAATATTTTAAATTCTGTAAATGTCAATAAATGTTAAATCTTCTTCTATTTGCATACTTACTACATATCATAGAATGAAAAACTGCTCTTAGAATTAAAATATTAAACAAAACTGCAAGTAAGAAAACATCATTATAGAAAATAAATTTGAATTCGATTCCCAGGAATTTTTTCAAGCAGGTAAAAATGTTTAAATGAAAGGATGAGGTATATAAAAAACACTTTAATGAGATTTAAACAAAAATTGGTCATAAATTTATTATTTTTTACAAACTTGGCAAATGTTGAAACAATGTTTGCCACACACTGGCTTTCTGCAGTTGCAGCAGGTCATTTTACTCATTCTTTTCTTCTTATAAGAACAGTACGTACAATACTGCCTTTTTTCAGATTTTGATGCCGCTTGTATTTCAACAGGTGCATCCGTCACACCGAGACAATCTTTTATGATGCTTCGTAGGTTGTGAGGCATGTGTGACTGTTTCAGTCTTTCCATCATCCACGGAATTGACAGTTGATCGGCCAATTTCATGAGGAAGTGAAATCTTGACAAAGGCTTCTTGTCACCATTATTTTTCATAAAAAAATTGTGCAAATAAATAATGTAAGCATTATAGCTTGCTATATTTAGCAAAAAAAAAATACATCAAGAATAGTACCAACACGCCTGAGAGGCGTGGTAGGATTTGTTAGAAAAAATGCACTGACCTTGATGTGAACACTTCTGAGGTTTGAAGTACACTAATCCTCCAATGGAGAGTCAGGTGTAGTATATCTAGAAGGCAGGGGTATTATTCTCCTCCAAAACAAAATGGCGGCTGTTCAACTACTGAACTACGTCTAATAGGCGTATACGTACCATTCTAGGGTTAAATAGATCATATGTTGAAAAAAAATTGTCAAAATAAATTCTATGCTCATTCGGATGGGATACAACATTTAACAGATCGAGTACTACTTGTGTCCCCAGACCATATTCAGGTTTTTCTTTTTTAGCACCTTCATATGGTATAATTGGTACAAATATCCATCAGAACTACATAAGCACCAAAGCTTGAATCCAAATCTGATTGGTTTTCCCCTTATAAACATTTTTGCTGAATGCCTACCAAAATATGGCACCATTTCTTCATCAATAGATAAATTATGAGAAAAAACGCCAAAGTGTAAATTACGTTTGTTTATTTCATCAAAAAATGGCCGAATTTTTGCAAATTTATCGTTCTTGTCAAGCAATTTGTTATCGGAAATGTGCAGGTTCCTTTTTATTGCTCTAAAGGTGTTACAGCTCATTGAATTTATTACTATTTCAACAGCCTTATCTTCATCCTTACTCCAATACATTTCTGTTTGAGGTAACGTATGATAACCAGTCAGTATCGAAATTGCAATAAATCTTTTTAGTAACACACTATTTAAAGAAAAATCATGCCGATTGTTGTCATGCGCATATTTTATACTGAACTCTAAAATCATATTCAGCAAATAATTATCAAAATAAAGGAAAAATATTTCAATGGGTGATTTTCCTGCCAGTTTATTTTCTAAAATATCTATTTGTCTATGTTCTACTGAAATTGGCAATTCTTTTTAAATTGGTTCAATTTTTTCCCATTTTGGAATGTTTGTTTTGGGTTTAGTTTTAGATTTTTTTGGTTTATCCTTGCAATTTGATATTTCAGCATCAATGTCTTTTTCTGAATGTACATGATCTCAAATGTACCTGCTATATCAGTTGTTGCTGTAGAAGGGGTCTCGATTAGCAAATTGTCATCAAAATCTTCTTCATCTGTAAGTCATCAACTTTAGGTGGAATATAAGTCGCATCAATAGCAGTTGCTTGCGATATGTTATCTTCATCTTCATCTAACATGGACTGCAATTCGTCAAGTGTCAGCGGTTTTTCAAAATTCCACATTTTAAAAAATACTTAAATTATAATGAAATCAACTCAACTCTTGTAAAACTAATGCATGTACATAATAAATAAACACTATACTAAAAGACGATGTAATATTGTTTGAGATATTTCTTGAGTAAATTTCTATGAATTATAAAATTAATACTGAATACGCAATCAAAATTTAATAACAAAAGGAAACGCTGTATCAATTCAATAAAATGTTAGACTAAACAAAACTACAACGATGTATAAGCAAAACAATGCAACACAAGACTGTGAGAATATTCCAACATAACCTATTACGATGTATGCTTAGCTCATGAGTCATCACTCATTATGCCAAAGGTGCGTCATCGCACCATTATCTTTGACTGCTATTTATAATGATTTTTAAAAACAAGTTATTTTTATCAATTGACAATAAAAAACAAAACCTAGAGATATAATTAAAATAATAATATTATTTATAACAACCACTCTGCTATCCAAATATATTATAAAATGAAGCAGTTACACGGAATGTTAAATTACAGTAAGTTTGAATGCAGCTAAACTTAAAAAATAAAAACGTAATCAATTATAACTTATGTTAGGGTGATCAAAGAACTTAACAAAGTAAAAAGTGAAAAAAAAAAATTGTAAAAAGTGAAGAAAATTATTTAGAAATTTATAAAAAAATTATTTTAGAAAAAGGTGCGTAAACGCACCACTGGCAAAAAATCGGTTAGGATAAATCACACAACACTGCAGAAGTAACAGCATTTTTAAATAGTTACTTCCCAGACAAATGGATTGCCACAAATATGGTATATTTGTGGCCAGAAGATCTTCAAATTTGTCAACCCTTGATGATTATCTGTGAGGATAATCATCTGTTTACATTATTTTTTAAACTGTCTGTAATGCTTTAAGAGTTAGGTTTGGTTAAAAATTATCAAGAAAAAAATGTTTTAAAATGATATATTTTAGTCAAAATTTTCATAAAAAGTAAGTGGTTACCCAGTTTCAAAAATTGTTTACCATCCTATCGAAAAAATGGATGGGATATTAAATATCACATGGATAATATAATTTTAATATCCTCAAAAAAATAGGGAAAGTTACCTATACAGATTTTCTCACAGCTCTTTTAGTTTCAAAGATGCCATTGAGGACCTCCTAGAAAGTAACGCTCTATATGACATAGTTTCCTCTTATAGAGACAGGTAATATCTTAAAAATGTTTAATCATAGTTACAAGTCCAGACAAATGCAATTTTTTAATTACAACTCAAGCTGAAATATTACCTAGCAAACAGACTTATGTCTAAGAAACTACATAAGATGTAAAAAAAAAATTTCAGCAATTATTATAATTTTATTTAAAAAATAAATTTATTAATTTAGAAAAAACCAGCTTGCAGTTAAGTGACAATAGAAAATAGTAACCAGTATCAATTATTGGATTATGCTTGTGACTAATAAGGGATGAGTTCACGACAGAATACTTGTTGGCATGACTGATTAAACACAATTAGAATTTCCACATACATGATGACTGAATGAATTATAAACCAAATAATACTGGGAATACTACAAGACATAATTTTAGCGAAGTTTTGTACAAAAGTGTATGAAAGGGACATTTAAATCAAGTACTTTCCTGTGCATGATGGCTTGACTTTCAATTGAGCTCAGAAAGGTAGTAGGGAAAACAAAGATTTTTCTATACAAATAAAATCCAAAAAATGTAACCATAAGCCAAATCACTACCACGAAAACTTGTATTATTCCTGCAAAAAAAACTAATATACTCCACTCTTTTTAGGGGACATCAAATTCATGTGTTTTAAAAGAAACATG
Source organism: Lycorma delicatula (assembly GCF_047948215.1). Classification (NCBI taxonomy): domain Eukaryota; kingdom Metazoa; phylum Arthropoda; class Insecta; order Hemiptera; family Fulgoridae; genus Lycorma; species Lycorma delicatula. Next base: position 210,907,448 of record NC_134455.1, read on the forward strand.
CGATGCAAATATACATACACATTATGTGTGTATGTATATATACATTACATCATACAATATCCCCATCAGTTTAGCTGTTTCTATGTATTACAAAAACTTAATTGATTATTTCACTTATTCTAACCATTTCTACTCCTACTATTCCTGAGCGAATAAAAATTGGCTACCTCTCTGTCCTTGTACGACCAAATATCCCAAACCAGACACTATTTTCAGTATCAAGGGTTTGGTCACAACAAAACTGGTTGAGCAAAAGAAGAAGTTTGAACATATTGCAGCTGTGTGGGACCTGATGTCAGCACATACATTTAGGTAGAAAAATGTATTAATTATAAAGGTCTTCATTCAGCTCGTTTTCAGGAATGCCCTTTTTATAAGGAAGAAAGGCTGTAGAATCCTTTCCTTTGGCTCGCAGGGGATTACAGAAAAACTCTCCACAGGAAGAATCCTGTACAGCCTGGTTTAATTTTGTCCAGGCTCTTTGTAATAATATGCAAAAACAGAAAGAACAATTGCACATCACACAAAGAGCTGACTAAATTGGTCCAGGCTTTGTCAGATCAGGTAAAATCTCTCACTTCTGTTATTGCAGTATTGAGTACTGGAAAGGAAAAAGATATTTTTGGTACAAAGGCTGGTTTACTGAAAACCACTCCACTAAATAAAGCTCCTGCTGCACTAACAACGCAGCTAACTACTAAAATCCTTATGAAGGGATCTACAACAAAATCGTCGCCTGGTACGGTGTCTCAGGCCTACCAGGCTTCCAAGTCCCAACCACTATTTTGAAGTCCCTTAAAGGATATGGAGGCCAATGAGGTTCTCGAAGAAGCAAAGCACTTCCTTAAAGTTATCAATACCAAAAAGATAAACCAGATTGTATTTGACAAATAATCTGCATGCACAGTTTTACACATAACAAGAAAAGAGTATTTTTATGGGAACAAATATTGATTGGAATGTTTGTAGTCTCCATTCTTGCTGTAAGAATATTGAAATCCTACTAAAGAAAGAAAATCCTTTAATTCCGTGCCTGTAGAAGATTCACTTTCGTCCCCAGAAAGATGTGTCCTTTCTTGGTTATGTCTGTAAAAGATGCAACTGTTAAACTGAGGGCAGAGGACATGAAGGTTTGGCTGTTTTCCTGAAGGAAATCATATTAGCCATCCATATTCCGCTAATGGCAAACATCCCTGCAGTCACAATGAAGATATTGGCACCATTTAAAATGAATATCTGCAATTTTTAACTTCTGTCAAATTCCGATATCAGTAAGAATAATCTGTTCAGTTTGTTTTCACAGATTCTTTGCCCTGCCTAATAATTGCTGATTTCAATGCCTATGACTATTCATGGGGCACATCATTATGTTCTTCCCAAAGCACTATAGTTGATCGATTGAGGCAGAACTTGGATCTCTACTTACTGAACAAAAGGTCACACATGTTTATGTCATCTTCACCAGGTATATTTTTATGTATCGATCTCTCCTTGTGTTCAGCATCCCTACTCCCATGTCTTAGATGGCGCATTTCCAAAAAACTTCTTTGGAAGGATTCACAGACCGGTTGTTATCTCAGTCAGTAGTAGTGATTTGCCTCAGAGTCAGCCATCCAGATGGGTGGTTCGGAAAGTGGACTGAATCAGATACAAGGATTCCTTTGGCCAATAAGACAAGAGTGGTAACACAATCTACCAACTTGCCAAGATTACAACCAGATACTCAATAGTGCCAATGAATTTATCTAACTTCTGGAAAGTGAAAGTAGCCTGCTGTTCCTTGGTGGGACGAAAACTGAAGAGTGCACCAAGGAATCGTCGCAGGGCTTTACATAATTTCAATTGAAGGTCTACAACAGAATTGCTCTGCACCTTCGCCATACAAAGGCTGTTTACCATCAAGGGTATCAATGTACTAAATGGAGATAGTGGGCAAATTATATGAATACAATTTCTCGGACAACACCATCATCTGTTATATGGGGAAAGTTTCACACCAAAGGTGTCAAAGGAAAATCTATGCGTCCGATTGGACTGGAAAACAATGTTATCCTCATCACCACACCAACTGATGTGGTGAACATGTTTGGAATACGTTTAAGTCATTTTTTCTTATATTGTCATATTATCCAAGGTGTAAGTTACAGGTAGAAATTATTCCATGTGTTACGGAGACTCGCAAAATGAATTAAACATTCCCTTCTCTTTTGATGAGCTATGGTATGCCTTGAATAATTTCCACAACACTTCCCTCGGAAATGATATGTTATCTAACCTTCCAGATTCTGCACTCTGACATCTTTTGTCTATTTACAACAAAATATTTTCTGACCAAGTTTTTCCAGATTCTTGGTTAGAAGGATTGATGATTCCCATACTGAAAACTAGTAAAGATAAATCCTGCCCCTCAAGTTGTGGTCCTATCTCCTTGACCAGTACCATGTGTAAGTTGATGGAGTGAACAGTAAACCATTGTCTACTGTGGTACCTTGAGAGAAATACTCTAATTTCCCCTGAACAATGCGGTTTCCGTCAAGGTAGATCATCTATCATTCATGTACTTGCCCTGGAATTTGTTATTCAAAACACCATCCTACTTTGCCAATGCCTTATTGCTGTATTTTTCGATATGCAGAAAGTGTACGACATGACTTGGAGGAGAAGTCCTAAATATACAGCATGAATGGGGTATAAAAGGTAATCTCCTTGCATTTGTCATGGATCTCCTCAATAGTTGGTCTTTTGAGTAAAAGTTGGAATGATGGTATTTTCACAACAGAAAATGGAACACCACAGGGAAGTGTCCTATGCGTTACCTTGTTTGGCATAGCCAAAAACAGTATCACAAAGTATGTGTGAAAATCCACTGTGTTTGTAGATATTTTGCAATTTATGTTACCTGTAGAACTTTAACTACAACCAAGAGGCTGCTCCAAAAGTTAATAACCTGTTTGGAATCGTGGTGTAAAACGACTGAATTAACCTTTTCTCCAAAGAAAACAAAGTGCATTTGCTTTTCCTGGTTGAGGGAATATGTTGATCCCCAACTGATTTTATATGGTAAAACAGTTGATCCATGCATGCGAATTACATTTTTAGGATTGTGGTTTGACCTACGACATGTGGGCAATACATTTAAAGGAGCTGAAGGTAAAATATCTAAAAATGCTACAAGCAAAGAGTTCTAACCAATTCTCATTGGGAAGGTGATAATGAGTGTACGTTGTGCTCCTAGCAAGCTCTGGTCTGTATCCACATAGACTAGCACTGCATAGCTTATTCATCCGCACTGGCCGCTGCTCTACAGATGCCCAGTGCAATCCATCATTCATTTATCTGTCTTGCAACAGGTACGTTTCATTAAAGCGCCTAGATAAGTTTTGTATTTTAATATCATTTTTATTTTGGTTTTACTTCACCTGAACATAAATTTTATCTAAGATACCTAAGATGATGGAATAGGCATTTTACACCCTCTTAAATTTTAATTGTTGATTTTTAATTATTTACTGTACTAATTTTGTGTCTGGGCAATGATAACAACATCTCATTTGTGCCCAGAGAAATATTTTGCAAGAAGTGTTCAAAAAACTGAACTACTTTAATTAAATGGGTATGTGGAATTTTATTAGTGTGCAGTTATTAACATTAAGTAAATCAGCACCAATCAAATTTTATCCTGTTAAAAGCTTATTACGAGTAGTATGTATGATTTCATCATTTAAGTAACTTATTACACAGGTAGTGTGAAAGAAAACAACTGTACAAGAAACCAACATTTTTCTGGATACATTTTGATTTATTTTTCAATATAGTCACCATTAAGGTCTGTCTATACACTTAGCCCAGCATTCCACAAGAGAGCTTATGCCAGTTCTGTACGTCAATTTATCAGACTCCTTAAATAACAATCTATAGCAGCAGTAACTTCATATTGGTCGATAATTTATTCTCTCCAACCCATTTTTTTAAGTCTGGAAAGTGATAGTCACTGGGAATCAGATCAGGTGAATATGGAGGGTGTATTGGAGCAGTTTGAACCATAATTCATTGATTTTTGCCATTTCAATGACTGAAGTGTGAGCTAGAGCATTGTCTTGATGGAAAAGTACTTTTTTTTGACCAAATGCAGTCATTTTTGCTTAATTTCATCACTGAGCTGCTGCAATAGGATTGCATAATATTCACCATTTATTGTTTCATCCTTTTTAAGATAATCAATGAAAATTATTCTACATGCATCCCAAAAAACAGTTGCTATAAGTTTTTTCATGCAAAAAATTGTTTTTGCTTTTTTTAGAGCAGGTTGACTTTTTTCAACTCACTGTTTTGTTTCGAGAGTGTGGTGTGAACCCAGCTTTCATCAACTGTCAAAAAACGACGTAAAAATTCCTCTGATTATATTGAAAAAGCTTGAGACAATTGCTTGAAATGTTTTTTTCAGCACTGATTTTGATCAGGCATGTGCAAACATGGCACCTATCTAGCAAACAACCCATTCAGGCCAAAATTCTCATGAAAAATAATGCGCATGCATTCTGTTGACATACCTACAGACTCTGCTAACTTGTTCACTGTCACTCATCAATCTGTCAAAACAATTCTATAAACTTATTCAATTATTTCTAGCATAGTCAATTCAGAAGGGTGCCTACAGTGTGTTTCATCGCTAGTGCGTGTTCAACCCATTTTAAACTCTGCATCCCAGCATTTAACTGTTGTATTTGATGGAGAAGGGTTTCTCAATCTCATATCAAGCTCTTTTTTAATTTCCTTTGCACTTAAGCCTTTCAGAAAAAGGTATTATTTAATCAATGCATGAATTTCCAGTTTTTCCATTTTCCAAAAACACCCAATTCTCCACTTTGAAGGACTGTAAATTCTATACTAAGTAATTCAGTAACTTGAAACTCTTATAGTAAACTAATGATGAATGGAAACATGCGATGCTGTTGAGAAATTAAGCGTATTGTGCCGTCTCTGAGTGAGGCCCAGTATTTTTCACCCCACCCTGATATTTGTGTGTTTTAGAATAAGCAATTCATTCAAACAATCTATTAATGTTAAACTTTGGGTAAAACTTGGAAGAACATTTACTGAAATTTATGACTTATTGATACATTCTTATGGTGTTGATTGATTAAGCTGAATTCAGCATTATGAATGGTTTAAACAATTAAAAACAGGACATGGATTAATTAACAATGATCTGAGATCAGGAAGGCCATCAACATTGACAAATACTTCTCATATCACAAAACTAAAGAATTTGTGTATTCCAATTTTCATTTAATTGTGCAAGAACTAGCAGATAAATGCAACAACGGTCATGTCAACACATTTTAATTAAAAAAATTGGAGATGTATCAGACTGCAGGTAAGTTTATGGCCCAATTGTTATCGCCAGATCAAAAAGACCAATGTTTTGTTAACATTCAGGAGCTTTTAAATTCTGCTCACAAAGACAAAACATTTTTAAATAATATCATAACCATGCGATGAAACTTAGGTTAATGGCTATGATGTAACAATTAAAGTTTAGTCTTCAGAATAGCTAAGAAAAGTTTACAAAGACCCAAAAAGTGCATTGAGTTCATCCAAATTGACTGTTTTTTCACAATAAAGGCATTATTCACAATGAGTAGTTGACTAAAGAAATTGTAAACTGAATTATTACATTGAAGTTTTAAAAAGACAACAAAAAATGTCAGGAGGAAGAAACCAAATGGACGCTTCACCACAACAATGCACCCCCAAATATTTAAGATTGTTAATTATGAGTTATATTAAAAAGAATGATATAACTGTTGTTTTTCTTTTTTTGTTCTTTTTATTAAAGGACAAAGATTTGACACAACAGAGGAAATTGAAAAAAAAAATTCATTTGGCTCTAAAGGATGTGCAAATTCACTAATGACAATTCAAGTGAAGCTTTTAATGACTGCTTTCTGAAGCAGAAACACTGTTGGGAAAATGTATCAAAAGAAGAGTATTTTGAGGATGATATTTTACGGATGATTACCAGTAGCCCCAGGTAAGTCCTAAAAATATATGCAACAAAAGTTAAGTTACTTTGAACAAGAGATAATTGAATCTACAAAAGGTTATTTTATCCTGCCCCAAAAATGCTTAGAAAGTATTAATGTACCTTTTCGAAAGTAATAAAGTGCTTAGAAAGTAATAAAACCTACCTTTTCGATTTTATTTCATAAAATATGCAGTTTGTAAAGTAGCAAACATTAAATTTCTTTATACTTTTTTGTATGCTTAAAAATACTTCTGGTAAGTTTAGGGAAAATCCAGCTTTCTCTAAGCATTAACTTAGAGAAAGTTGGATTTTTTATTTTTTATTAATATTAATTACAATATGATTACTCACATACTATAAAATTAATCAAAATAAATAAAATCAGATTCAAGATAAAGATTTAACTGACATCCACCACCTTTTGTGTTTGTCAAAAAAAGAACTTTTGCAAAAATATTCATGGTTAAGGTGAATGCATATAACATAACACAAGAACTTACAATTTATCGGAGAAACCTATATGTAATTATAATACAGAAAATATTGAAGCACTTGAATTATTACCTTTGCTTCCCATTCCATTCCAACAACAACAATGCAAACAAGACAAAAAATTGTAATTGTACCATAAATTCTCAAATCTTGGATTCCTCCATCAATTATTTTAATTTCTAGTTTACGAAAAACATCTAGCAAGGTTTCACTGAAACCAACAGCATTCATTGCACAAGCAACTGCATTTGCTAATGCAAATATTAATCCAATAGAAGCACCAAACTCAGGACCCAAGGACCGAGAAATCATAAAATATGTTCCACCTATAACCAAAAAATAATAAAATATATAAAATAGATAATTCTTACATGTTTCATGGTAACTATACACATATGACAATAAATAAAATCATAATCACCAGAAAATTTTCTATACAGAAAGAATTAACAATTTAATTACCAGAAAGCTAATATTTTGTTACTTTTAAATATATTGATGGCAATATTTTGTTTTTTTCATTAAAAATATATATATATATATATATTTAACATATATATATGTGTTAAAGTTTAGGAGGAGAAGGGAGCCAACTTTACCTGAGAAGCACATCAGTCATTAGTTTGGCTCTCTATATAACTTTGAATCAGTTGATGCCCCCAAAGGAAGAGTCCCTTTCCCATTTAGCAACAATAAGTAAGAAGTAGCTATTGGAAGGAGGATAAATTATGGGAACTGTTGTCAGCTGCTATCTTGGTTGCATCTACGATACCATTTTTACTCTTCTAGTAGCTGATCAGGCTATTGCTTCTTTATTGGGGTTCAGTAGGGAAGCCAGTGATGGTGGTATAAAGTATCTGCTTGAAATTTAGCTATTTGAATTTAAGTGTAAGTAGCCATTTGATGGTTCAAAGTATTTAGCTAATATTACTCATTTAGCCTAAAAGTTCTTGATTCATAACCTTAACATCCATGACGTATGAGTATCTTTCTATTGAATAACATAACTTAAAAACACTCAGGCTCATTATGTACATTGATTTACGGGTTCTTGCTTCAACTCTCCTACAGGAAATACATATAGATCTATTCCTTTTCAGAAATTCAGGTTGATGTCTTTAAGTCACAGAAATTTTTTATCCTAACAAATGTTCGCTTTGGTTCCACTATATAAGATTTTATCTCATTATCAAGTGCTAGACAGTTTTTATAACACTATTGTTTAAATTTACTCTTAAAATTTAATGATTATGTTTTAAGTCTTTACATATAAATCATTCATTCACTGATGAGATAATGAATAAATAAGTTTATTTAAATTATGCAAATTAACTGAATTATAATTTTTCAACGTATGCAGCTAATACTAATATGCATTTTAATAGTAAACTTTTAGCTAAATAAGTCACCTTCCTTATGTAGCACAGGATCATTTGGATTACTGTTTATCAAGTTTGCTTTTAGTCTGATTTGATATGATTAAATGGGTTCTACTGAATTTTAAATACTTAATGAATGACATATATGTTATGTTACTCAGTTACTCTTTGAAAAGTATTTACAATGTAGCACTATGCAATATGTATAATATACAATAAATTAATAAATAACAATGATCAGGAAGCGTATAATAAACAAATTTGTTGACTGATTAAATCATTAGTGAGAAATTACCTCCTTTTATTAAACCATTTGTGCTGATAGCAGACATTGAAAGAGCTGTAATGAATGTTACCACTGATGAGGCTAATATTATCACTACTGCCTGAACTGAAACAATGAGAATTAATATTAATTATTATTACGTTAATTTTTACTTCAGTAAAAAAACAAATAAAGTAATTCAAATACAAATTACTGACATGATGCTGCATATGGTTTTAAAAATATAAAATAGCTTAATAATAAAAGAAAAATCAAATAAAAAATACCTTTAGAATTCTTGAAAAACCATTAAAATTTAATCTTGCAATGGGATGTTTGAAAAAAAAATGACACTAGGTGGATTTTTCATTACTCCAAGTAACTGCCAGTTTTCTGGGAATGCACCCACAATAAATTTTCCTTAATTAACTATAAATTCTCAAAATTTGAGTAATTAATTTACTCTGACATTTTATTAAGAATAAATACTTCCCTGAATTTTCTAACCCACAACAGTATTACATTACAAAAAGCAATCTAACCATGTTGTTTCAACTTAAAATTATACCTGAAAGGACGATGAATGTAAATTAATGATTTTCAATTTATAAAAATAAGCAAAAGAAGAATGAATAGATAGAATCTAATCATCAATTTGCAATAATTTCTCTCCTTTCTTTTTTGTAATTAATGAAATTATGTTTATTCCTTTCTTTTTTCCTTTTTCTTTATCATGGCATTATCTCTGTTAGAATTTATTATGTTAGAATACTGCACCATTGGAATTTAGTATGCATCATTTTATTAGTTGGTTCCATCCCACTCTTCATTAAAGTCAGAACTTTATTGATTAAACAGCTTCTAAATTACAAATTTTGATTAAGTAAATAAACAAGCAGAAAATGAATTCATTATAAAACTCATTGATTAAATGACTAAGTAAAGCTACGTTCAAAAGTTATAGATTTAAAATAAATAACTCATTTAGTGTTTTCTTTTGTTTTTTTTTTAATTCATTACTAACCAGTAATCAAGAGAAAGAAATGCTATTAAAAGTTTAAAATTAATTTACAATAAAATGATCTATTTGGTGTAAAGAGAAATAGCTACTTACTAATTTATAAAATATCATATATTGTTATTACTGTATAATAAACTTCTCTTGGGAATTGTTTCATGATTATTCAAGATGAAACAAATGAATCATTGAATATAATTTATTAGTGTTATAATTACTTCCATCTAAACTGAAAGACATAAATAAAGATAATTTCAATTCCAACTTTGCACATCCTTCCATAAAACATAATAGCTTTACTATGCTTTCGACTCATACCATTTAATAATAAAATGTGAACACTTTAAAATTATTAAATACTAAATGACTCACTTTCAAATTAATGAAACTTTTTTCTGAAACCCAAATAAAACAAACAAGATCATACAAAAAACTAACAAAACACAAATTCACAAACACAGTTACTCAAAATTATACTAGATACAATTGGAATTATTGTACAAAATATTGCACTATATCTGAACAGACAATGAACGTAAATTACTGATTTTCATACAAAAAATGAACTAATTTACATGTAAAAACCATTAATCCATATTTTACGTATAGCTCATAAAATGTAACTCAACATTGTTGAATAATGTGAAATTTACAAAAAAATAACATATTACAAAAATAGCATATTAAACAAAAACACAATCCTAGTTGAATGTACTGTTCAATCACTTACAGAAGAGTTTTTTTAAGATTGTGATTTTCAGTTGGGCACCATTGAAAATATCACTTTACTAGTTTTCCAGCTACTGCCAGGTCTGGGTGTGTATGTGTATAGGCAGATGCAATTACTGCTACCGGCTTGCCAGGCCTGACATAGCTGTAAAAAAGTGTAGTCTGGAACAGACTCAGATCGACACTCCTGAAACATGTGGTTAATTGAAACCCAACTATCAAAGAACACCAATATCCACAGTCTAGCATTCAAATCCATATAAAAAGTAATTGCCTTTACAAGAATTTGAACCTTACAACTCTTGTCTTTGAAAATCAGCTGATTTTGCAATGACAAGTTTGAATACTAGACTAACCCAGCAGGTTTAATATTACCAAATACTTCTAGCATAATGTCTTTAAATATTATCTCAAAATATAAATGTTTTGTTCAAAATGAAAAGATAGAAGAAAGATTCTTTTAATAAATTGTGCTGTGGATGGCAACCATTTTCATGTTATTAAGCAGATTAAAAATGAATTTTATGGCTGTGCATGCTGTTTTTCCCTATGGATTAACAATTGATATCACTAATATTCTTAAAAACTATACATATTCATGGGATATTCCTTATCGTTTAATGTTTTTAAAATCAATAACTATAATAAACATTACACTCTACAATGGCTGCACGCTTATTATTATTATTATTCTTTTTTGTGTAAAAGAAAAAATTTTGCCAAATTTCGTAAGAATTTAATCTTATGTATTAATATGCTAATAGAAAAGAGAATTTTGTGAGAGTGATTACTTACTCACTATACAAGCGTTCACAGCATTAAATTTTTATCTTAGTTATCATATGTTTGAAGATAAATAAATCAGTAATTTACATATTAGTGAATTCTTTAAAGTAGATTCATTTATTTTAAAATGTGTAAAATCGGGGGTAAACATATTAGAGTGCACATCTTAAAATGTTGATATTAAAACTCAAAAATAAATCATTTGAATCGTAGTGTAAGTGAAGTTTTAACTTTTTATGTAGAACAACTTTAAATGTATACGACGTAAAATATATACAGAATGTATCACAAAGTTCCACCCGTAGCCAATATACTAAATGTACCTTTTGAATGATTTAATACTAATACAGTACCAGCCTCCATGGCATGAGTGGTAGCATCTTGGTTTTTCATCTGGAGGTCCCAGGTTCGAATCCCGGTCAGGCAAAGCATTTTCACACGCTGCAAAAATTGGCATTCATCTCATCCTCTTAAGTAATACCTAACAGTAGTCCCAGAGGGATTAATCCATTTGAAGTGACCCAAAAACACATAAGCTGGTTGCTTGACCAATTCAAAAAAAATTGAAACTTACCCACTTGTTTCCTACATGTTTCAGAACCCTAAAACATTTTTTTTTTTTTTTTTTTTAATTTTTCATTTAAGCAGTTTATCTGTGAAGGCCATTTTTGTTATGGTGCGCACACCTATTTTTATGATTGTAAGGGTTTATGGAAAAAATCATAACTAAAAAACTAATGCTCCTGGAAGGATGAAATAAAAGCAATTTATTCATATTTTCTCAAGGTAAAAGATTGGTCCAGTGGTTTATTTACCTATCTCTCTTCTTTCTATGAGAAAATTACCATTAAATTTGAACATGAAAAAGTGAAATTTCATTTTTCGTAATTTTTTTCATGAAGCAGGGATGGCGGCATACACAGTTTGAATTACTTTTTTATATGTAGGTATGTGTTAGTAGTTTTACCATAATTAATATTAATGTGATGATATACTTACACCTATATTTTTATGAATTTTTTAAAACCAATATTTTTAAAAATTTTAATTTTGGCTTCAAATAACTCTGATGGGGCTGGTGATAAAAATCTCAAATTTGCACAAATTGCAGTGTTTTTGTAGATGTTCATGGCAAATAAAAATTTCTCTTGTGTATTGTACTAATAAAAAAGTTATAACCTCTCAAAATTCATGAAAAACCTGTTAAAAGTGATACCATTCTATATTTTCTAACTTATCTTTTACTCAGACATCTTGCGATGTCCTCAAAAATCTTCTTTACCTTCTCTTCCTCAAGCTTCTCTAAATTCCACCGATTCATCTGGCACCTTTTCTTTAGGTTTTTAAACCCCAAACTACATTTCATTATCACTAAATTATGATCGTTATCAATGTCTGCTCCTGGATATGCTTTGCAGTCAACGAGTTGATTTCTAAATCTTTGCTTAACCATGATATAATCTATTTCATACCTAGCAGTATCGCCTGACTTTTTCCATGTGTATATTCTCCTATTATGATTTTTAAACTGGATGTTGGCAATTACTAAACTATACTTCATGCAAAACTCTATAAGTCAGTCCCCTTTTTCATTCCTTTTGCCCAACCAATATTCACCCACAATATTTCCTTCCTTGCCTTTTCCAACGCTTGCATTCCAATCTCCAACTATAATTAAATTTTTCATCCCCTTTTATGTGCTCCATTGCTTCATCAGGTATACACACTCTACCTCATCATCATCATCATGGGGACTTGTACACATGTAGACATTAACAATCGTTGTTGCTTAGGTTTTGATTTTATCCTGAATTCAATGATTCTATCGCTAAGCTTTTTGAAATACTTTACTTTCTTCCCTACCTCATTGTTCATTACGAAACCTACTCCTGCTGCCTGCCCTTTATTTGGTGCTGAGTTAATTATTCTAAAATCCCCTGACCAAAAGTCGTTTTCCTCTTCCCACTGAGTCTTGCTAATTCCTACTACATCTACATTTAAACTACCCACTTCTGTCTTTAAATTTTCTAACCTACCAACCTTTTTTAGACTTCTAACATTCCACACTCCGACTCGTAGAATGTTATTTTTTAATTTTCTTGTTATTTTTTTATTTTTTGGTGACTCCTTCCTAAGTAGTCCCTACCCAGAGATCTGAATGGGGGACTAGTTTACCTTCAGACTATTTTACCAAGGAAGGTGCCTCCATCTTTGTTACTGGAAAAAGCTACATTTTCTTGAAAATAAAAACAGCTGTAGTTTTTCACTACTTTCAGCTACATAGTACTCAGAAGATTGAGTGATGTTGATATGGCCATTTTAGTCCTCCTGACAGACACCCTTAATAACTACTGAAAGAGCTGCTGCCCTCTTTCAGGAATCATTCCTTAGTCTGGCTCTCAACAGATACCTCTCCGATATGGTTGCACTTTCAGTCCAGCTACTCTGTATCACTAAGCACTCAAGCCCCCTCACCATCGGAAGGTCTCATGATTCATAGAGGGAGCTCCTTAATTAACATCCTAAAAATGTTATTATGACCTCATTTCACCAGGGTAACTGAAATATGAGTGAAATCTTTCACTAGCAGTAACTCACAAACAAAACATTTTAAGTTATATGTTTATATGAGCCTTTTCCATTATTTTCACAAGTAGAATAAGTTATGAGGGTCACAAAGTACTCATGACTACACTCTGTATATGTTATATACATTTTAATTTAAATAAGAAGTATATGTTCACACATAAAGTATGGTTATCTTTCTAAAAATACATTTAGAATAAGCTTTTTCTCATATGGAGCACACAGAAAATCATTCCAAGATTGTGAAAAACCTTTACACAATTATTAAACATATTTTGTAAAGGCAATATAGTTCAGATCAGTGTTTGTTGCCAACTTTCTTGAAATCAATACAATTTCCTGAATAAATTTTTATAAAATTTCAAAAATTTTTAATTTCAATAAATAAAATATATATTGGTTTATTGTTATTAAGATAATAGTTACTATTATCTTTTTTGCTAAGATCACTATAGATTCTATGTTTAGTACTGCTTACCTTTCTTAGCTTCGTTCTTTTATCTCTTGCTGTCATATTTCATAGTGCAATATTTTTTATTAGTACAGTAGTACATTAAGTTTTGACAATGGAGTGGTTTCAAAATGCATCAACAAGAGATAAAAGATTGAAGCTAAGAAAGGTACTAGTTTTTAGCAAAATTTATCAGCTCATAAAATTAAAAATAATCTTACTTAACATAAAAACAATGACATGGCAATCAAAGATGTTCATAGTCCATCCTTCTACATGTATAACCATAGATAAAATTTGCTTACTATCAAACTCTACATAACATATAGAGAATAAAAATAGCATGCATGTATAGTTTCAAATGTTGTTATTCCCATAACTGCACATCAAGCCACCAAATGCAGTTGAGCTTACAGTTTGTTTTCAATAGTACAAACTCAAAAGTGAAATAGAAAATGTAATTAGATATTCTCCATTTATAATACTAACAAAAAGAAAATTCAAACTAATAACCTTTTACTTATAATTAAACAAATATATTCAAGATGTAATTTATCATACATCCACATTAATTTATGATTTTACTGCTTTGATTTATTCCTAAAAGAATAAAATTTAGAACTATTACTCTAAGAACACATTTAACCCCCAAATCAGAAGAAAATCACTGACAACTTGTATCAATAGAATGACAAAAGCAGTTTTATGTAATGAATTTTTTAAGCCTGACAATTTACATGTAAAGAATACAGAACTATCATTTATAGTTACCTATTACGTAACAAACAAAATTACACTGCATCAACTATTGACTCAAACATTCAATGACCATGAGTAACAGTTAAATATATAATTTAAAAATATATAACACAATATTACAGTTTTTTTTTACTTTACAATAAAAATATTTAATAGTTTCTACCTTTCATAAATATATCACTGAAGCATAAGAAAATACACAAATTAAAAGAAACTACTTGATTTCTACCTATATTAAGTAAAATAATTTAATCAATGAGATATACTCACATACACCTGCTTGGCCTACAACCCATGATAGCCGGAGAAACAGCATCACACCCCAGATATTAAGAAGATTTCTGATGAATACACCCTTAATCCAACCAAACTTAATAACACCTGTAGACTCACCAGTATGTAATCGTAATCCATTAGATGCCTGGCCAGGTACCTAAGTAACAAAACAAAATGGAATTTATACAGAATGCTAGTTTTAAAATGTGAACCATTTTGTAGAAAAATAACGTGCTACATTTAACGTGATTAATTATAAATATTACAATTATTTGGGCAAAACAATATTGAGATCAAATTTTTTTATAACAAATGTTGAAAGTGTCCACCATTTTCATGAATGCAAGCCTTTACCTCTTCTGCATATTCCATGCAACCTTTTGAAGTGTGTCTCTTCCATTTCTCATAATTCTTGTTACGTTGGCTTTCAGTTCTTATTACATATCATGCGAGAAAAAAATCTGCAGGAGATCACAAGACCCAGCTGGCTATAAGCCAGTCAACATTACTCTTTCACCAAAGAAATTTCTCAAAAGGTCCAATGTTGCTCTTGCCATGTGACATGTGGCCCCACCTTATCAAAACCACAAATTTCTTTCATTTAATTATAAATTTTCAATAAATTGCATGACAATTTATTGGTAGAAGTCTGCATTAAGAATGTTTTCAAAGAAAATGGGGCCAATTATTCTTTGCCTGGAAATTGCACACCACGCACCAATTTTCTGTGTAATGTTATTTATTTGATTATCTGAGTTACGAATGGTTTTTGTTTGCATAAATTTAAATAAATGCCAACGCATAATACTTCTATTAGTAACTGGTATTATATTTTTAACTTTTAACAGAATTTTATTGTCTTCCCAGTCACAAAACTAATCTACTGAAATCATCTACTAATGTTATACTGAATATATTTACTACAACTACAAAAGAATGCATTTATATTAATAAAAATTCTGATGTGGACACTACATCACTTCCTTGTACGCCTATTAAATTACATATACACATCTTTTGCTGCAGTTCATTTAAACTTATTTCATTATATATAAATAAATGAAATACAATCTTACCAACAATTCACCCGCAGCCTCTTTTCTAGTACTTTCAGTCATTTGACAATCCTCAGCTTTAAAGTTGAAGGGTAAATTTTAATTCTTAGCCATTTTAACAACAACTAACTGAAGTAGAACTAAATCTCAATGGACATTAAAATCTGAAAAGTAAAATAATTCTCCTGACTGTTTCATTGAAGAATATCAAAAAAGTGAACTAAGAATTTTTGATGAAATTTCTTTGTTTATTGTTTCCAAAAAAAAAACCGTTTCAAAGTTAAAGATAACAAGATACATACGAATATAAAACTGTAAAGGGTTAATCATTAAAAATTTGTGCTGTGCCTTTAGTTGGCTGTAGCCAACACTAAAAAAGTGGACAACATTGTACAAAAGAGAAATAACTTAAAGATATAACTTTTTTAAGATCATTTAATCTGACTTCATAGAAAATGGGGTGGGATAAAAAAAAAATCAATAAATAAGAAGAAAGTATACACAACCTATTACAAAAATATTCATTACCGTATTACACAAATGAAAATATTTATTTTAATATTAATCCATTAAAATGTTGACTATCAATTCTATTTTATTAAAAGTACAGTACAAGATGCAAAAACCTTAGACGGTAGGTAATAATGTAATAAATCATTTTAAATAATAATGTAATAAATCATTTTAAATAATAATGTAATAAATCATTTTAAATAAAAATTTTAAATAGCATCATGTTACTTAATAAAAACAATAAAGATGAAAAAGATTTATTAGAATTTTTCTTGTTAAAAAATATATATAATAACTAGTCCAACTAAGTATGTTTTGTTATTCACAATACGTGGAATTTTAATAACCAAGCAACAAAAGAAATAAATTTTCTTAAGATTTTTCAAAACCAAAACTTAAAATTAATATTCATGTTTTCATAATAAATAAAGAAGACGTCTTAAGGAAAATCAAAATAACATTTTCATAAAATGCAGTAATAGATTTTTTATTAACATTAAAATGTTTTCAATTACATTTTAATTACACTAGACCTTTAAATGTTGGACTTTGATTCTAAATTAAGAATTTGTTGAAATATTGTTTCAAGTTATGAAATGATATGAATTGTGATTGAAAAAAGTATTACACCTCATCTGGCTCTGTTCATTTAAAATATTGTTAAATATTTTATGTATTTGCATGTATTATTAGGTTGGAGAATGTATTTTGTCTTTTTTGACATATATGCGAAATGTCTACATTATTGTTAATATTTTTTTTATTATTCACTTTTAACTTGTAGTTGGTAAATTCTCATGTTTACATTCACGTACAATTGTTTGTTCTTTTAATATTTACTGTAATTTTCC
Organism: Lycorma delicatula; assembly: GCF_047948215.1. NCBI lineage: Eukaryota > Metazoa > Arthropoda > Insecta > Hemiptera > Fulgoridae > Lycorma > Lycorma delicatula. The sequence continues at coordinate 210,924,636 of NC_134455.1, forward strand.
TGATTTTGGATCAGGGGTCTGGAATAAAAAAGGTTAAATGTTCATCAAATATGAGATTATTCTAATGCACTTAATGACAGTAACAATTATCTATTCACCGATCAAATACAAACTAATACATTTCAGAAGCAATGTAAACTATAATGGTATTGATCATCAGAATTAGAACAACCAAATGATGCAGTGAATAGACAGAAATTAAAAAAAGCTGATGTGAACACCACATGACAATTAAATGATGCCGATTAAATTACATAAACACATTTTTTTAAATGAATAAAATTTTACATAAAATTTTATTTCAATGACTTCTGATATTTTTTCATCTTTTTTTTTATTTTTTTATTGTTATTATTTATTATAAAATTTTTTTTACAATTCTAAGTTAATAATTATTAATAAATCAATATCGTTAAAAAAGAAAAAAAAAATGGTTAAAAAAAAGAAGATGAAGTCGTTTTTGAACCAATGTGCCTTCCTTCCCCTTATAAGACACAAATTTCATTAATTAAAATTTTATTTGGCTATATCTCTGGAACCTATGAAAATTAGTACCACTTATGATATATCGTTAAAAACCTTTCAATGAGTGCTGATTGCTACAGTTAAGAAAAAGTCCAAAATCCAATTTTTTTACATTTTGGGCTTTTTTGGATACTTTTGGTCCAGTCGATTGCAATCAAAAGGGGAGGTGCACAACGAGATGTTACAAAAGTCCTAAATTCAAAATTTCAACATTCTACTGCTAATCGTTTTTTAGATATACGAGATACATACATACGTACATACAGATGTCATGCCGAAACTAATCAAAATGGATTGAGGGATGGTCAAAAGGGATATTTCCATTGAAATCTGAAAACCAAAATTTTTTACGATCACAATGCTTCCTTTACTTCATACAAAGAAGTAAAAAATATCATGAAAAATGCAAAGATGAAATCTGTGGAGGTTGGAAAAACACTGACAGGGGAGCAGAACAATCTGCGAAAATAACAGTTGTAAACAGCATCAAATGAAATTTCATAGGAGTTGGCAAAAAAAAGTAAGACTAAATTCTTTACACCCATGATCAAACAGGCTTAAATCACAGGGGAGAAGAACAATCTCTGAAAGTAGCAGTTTTAAACAGCATCAAATATGTTTAATTATGACAACAGAAATTTTACAGGAGTTGGCAAAAAAGTAAGACTTTAAGTTCTTTAGTTACCAAGATGATCAAACAGGCTCCAATTCATGTAAATTCACTAAGCCTTGAAATCATCATTAAGCACTGAGAATTGTGTATGGTTATGTGATTACTTCAGTAACTGGGATGAAGATGCTTACTCCAACTGATAAACCCTATGAGCACTTCAAAGAAAATTAACTCCTAAAATTAAATATCTGGACCCTATTTTTGTTTGAGATTTTCTAGGAAATGAACATAACCAGGAAATTTTGAAGAAACCAATTTGTAATTGAATATAAATCTTCTTTACAGCAAAGAGAATGGTGTGGATTACCAGACTGGAGAGCGATGTATGGAATGACAACTAAATAAGTAATATCATTGTGGAAGAAACATACTTTCATCTATGTAAGATGTCAACCATCAGTCTAAAATATTTGTTTTCTTTACAACAAACCCCCAAGTATCAGAAGAAAATGAAACACAGAACTGTTGGTAGTGACTTCTTTGAATCTAAGGTTGTCAGGTAGCTCTCTATATCTGAACATTTTTGGGTTTTTCACAAAGATTCTTCTGTTGATTATGAAACATGGCAAGAACTACGTGATTGAAACAGATATCCCTTTGTGAGGTACCTCACAACCATTCCTCATAACAGGAGTGGGATATAAAGTAGAATACTTATTGCAACTATTCTAAAAAAAACTAAATGTATTTGGGAAGGCAATAATGGACAAATATAAAAATGTAAGATTATTTATGAAGGAATACAAAAGTTGAAAATAAAATAGAAGTTGCATTTGCACAGTCCCTTCTTTTTCACTGATAAACAAAGTTTATGGATAGTTATTTAAACAGGATGATAATTCTTTGAAAGTATTAAAAATTATAAATGAGTCACACTTTCAAATCGTGTTACTTTTAATTCCACAGGCCTTTCACAACTATCAGTACCTTCTTCAGCAGAGCACTGTTGAAAACAGATTCATTTCATGTATTTGTTAATTTTTTACCATTTCTGTCAAATTTTGTTCGTAAGTTTCACTTTGTTCATTTGTGTTGAAACCTTAAGTAAATTTAAAATATTTGTGTTGCTTCCTGTTTCCATAAGATAGTTAGCATTTGTTGTTGTGTGCTGTTTGTATTCTTTGGACTGGTGAGTGAACCAATGTTTCATCTCTCCAAAGTAGTATTTAGACTAATCATTTTAGTTTAATATATTCTTTCCTGTATCTTTTATGTACCTGTATGTATTTTGATATTTTACAATATGATCTTGTGTATTTTGTTTGTTATTTTGAGAGATACAGAGAAACCTTGTAACCCAAAAATGCTGGTAATAATGAATGAATATTGAATGATGCGTCACCATTACGTACTTTCGGTCATTAAACATTTTTTATTTTGTTAGCAAGTTGACTACTTAGACAACATGCTACAGTGTTTCAGTTAGTAGAAATTAATCTGTACCAGATGCTTAACTGTATTAATTTCTTGTGTGAAATCATTGATTGGCAAAGGTATTAGGCAATTTAAAACATGTAAAAAAGCTGGGGTTTTTTTTTCTGTGTTGAATGTTCAGATCTGTAGTGGATGAATGTTTAAGTTTTGAATTATTTATATGTTTCAAAAGTGGGATTGTTATCACAATATAAAAAGCAAATAAACACTATGTGCTATTGGGAAAAAATTCTACTAATTTGAAGGAGATATTTAAAATTGTAAATAATTTTAACTTTTATACAGCTCTGCATAATTTTTTAAGTCAAAGCAGTTTTTTTTCTCAAATGTATATTTATTTTAATTTTTTAAGTTATTAAATAAATACTTTCTCAGAATATTGGCTTATAAATACTATATATATTAATATTATGTTACTGATGTAATATTATGTTACTGATGAATTTTTTGCAACGTTTAATTTTGTTTTTATTATTTTTATTGAAGTGATTCAATCAATGGGCATATTGTTATGTCTATTTGTGAGTATTAGGTATTTTATGGTGTTCATTTTATTTTTGTGATTATGTGATAAAATGTTTAATACATATGGATCATGATCTAATAGTTGAGCAGAACTATAAGGTTGGATAATTTAAAAGAATCCTGCAACGGGAGAGAAAATCGAGGAACAATAAACCGTAGAGAATATCTAACTAATCAAATGACTGAAGACCAAGATGAAAAAAAAAATCGGAAGTAATGGCGATACAAGTTTAGTCTTTCATTCCACGCTTCCTGAAATGAATTCTGTTCATTGAGAAAGATTTTTCCTTCCCGTTAAACGAAATGTTTCTTTTCTAAATTCACGTACAAAAAATTTCCGTTTCAACTACAGAATTTAATCACAACAAAAATAAAAAACCTAATTTTAACTTACAACATTTTTTTTTAATTCGTTTATCAGTTGTGGAAAATTAGAAATACTTCCAACAATAAAAGGTATTAAAATAATTTTTTCTGCATGCTTAGAAATATGCAGATACACATTTTTTTAAATTAATTTTTAATAAAACAATCTCGAAAGTGCAGGTTCGATAAATAATATGATTTTCAAAAGTCATGTACTCAAACGCAGGCTTTTTCTTTCATCAGCCAACTGTAACCCAGTTATACTGCCTTGATAAACAGGCAAGGAATTCTCAAAAGCTCAAGCATACACAACGCCTACGTAAACAAAAAACAAAATGTGCATTAGTAAAATAACTACGGTCACCCACACAGTTATTCGCCGGTAGTTAAAATCATCAATCAACTAATATTGTAAAGGTCAAGAGAGATTAAAAGGTCACTAACGGTGACCGCAAAACGTCATATACAGTACAAAGGCTAGTTTTTACTAATTACAACAGAATTCAATTGTATAACATAGTTAAACACGTGCGGTGTCTATCATGAATTTCATCACGAGATGAATTTCGCTGTCATTCTCTCTGGGTGAACTCAACACAATAATACATACATAATTTATATGATTCATGTTGTTTTGACAGACTAAGTTTATATTTGATAAAAAATGTGAATATATATATATATATATGTAATAGTAAGAAATCTCCTCTTACAACTATTAAGAATACAGACATGGTATATTTTTACTGGCGTTCGATAACATTAAGCCTGTCTTAAAATCAACAAAAATATCCTGAAAAATTATTTTATTTTTAGTAGTATGTTTTGGCGCAATCATGTATGTTTATTAATCTAATTAAAATTTTAATTTGTTCGATGAATTTTTTAAAATTATTTTCTTAATGTTTAACGTTGTAAAACATTTAAATGTTACTTTTCCTTGCTAAAATTTATTATCTTACTTTTTAATGTCCTTTTAAGTTGTATCGGCATTACTGAAACAATATGTATATTGAACAACGTCGGTGAATAAATTTAGAGAAAAATTTACACATTTTTTATCAAAAATTTGGTCAAATAAAATCATATTGCTAGTCACTATCATCTTCCGAGCTTTAAATAATAATTAGATAATCTGCCATGTTAAGACGAGTTTTCGGTTTTCCTGTGATGTGGTTTGAGTCTGTATTTTTTTGTCGCATCAAAGAAACGACGCATGCATAGAGAACATGATAACTCAGATGTACGCGATAGATTCAAGCGTAAACATTACTTAAGGGAAGAATAAAATACATAAACAATCAATTTAAAATTACAAATAATCCAAGTTTAATGATAAATTTTAAAGGGGTCAACTATTTTAAGAGGCTTCCTCTTAAAAAAAATATCCAGATATTAGACGCATATGTAAGCGAAACGAGCATTGCTGGTTTTTAAATTTATACCATACAGTAGTAGTAGTTGATACTGCTACTGCCTGACGTGCAGTAATATAACTATTATAAAATCATGGCAACTTAAAAGGTTTCAGTTTTCTATCTAAATGAAGCCTAACACAAGACAGTACAGTTTATGATGACAATATATCTGATAAAATCCTTATCGAGTTTAAAATAAACAGTAATTAGACATTCGCTAGAAATAATTATGTAAGAAATAAATAGTAATAAAAACTACACATACGCAGATAAAGGAAATATGTGATATTAAATATTTTTAAAAAAAAATCATGATTGTAGTTACACACAAAATGCTGTTACTTTCACAAACATTGCATCATCCAGTATGCATTTTTACTTTTGTGCGAAGTAAACTATTGCAATGGCGAAAAATTCCGGTTTTCAGATTTCAACGGAAATATCCATTTTGCCCATCCTTGAATCCATTTTGACTAGTTTCGGCGTGACGTCTGTACGTACGTACGTACATATGTATCTACCATAACTAAAAACCGATTAGCCGTAGAATGTCGAAATTTTAGATTTAGGACTGTTATAACATCTAGTTGTGGACCTCCACTTTTGGTTGCAATCGACTGGACCAAAATCAAAAAAATTTGTATTTTGGACTTTTTCTTAATTGCAGTAATAAGCCATTGAGAGCTTTTCAACGATATAAAGTTGTACTTATTTTCATTAGTTCCAGAGTTATAGCCAAATAAAAGTTTAATTGATGAAATATTTGGATCTTAGAAGAGGAAGGCGCGAATCGGTTCAAATCCATTTACGACTTTTTTTTTATTTTAGTACATTGATTTGTTAATAATTATTAACCTCTGATTGTAAAAAAAAAAAAACATTTTACAATAAATAATAATTAAATAATAAAAAATAAATAAATATGAAAAAAATCAGAAGTTATTAGTGAAATAAAATTTTATGTACTTTCCGTTTTAATTCAAAAATCATTATAGAGGTTAATAAGTATTAATAAATCAATATATTTAAATTTAAAAAAAAAACAAGTTAAAAAAAATATATGTATATATAGTCGTATTCGAAGCGATGTGTCCATAGGTACGAATCCGACACGTTCTCACTTACACCACATAACTACTTAAGCGACGTGAAACAAGATTAATAAATAAACTGATATAAAATGCTGATACGGACACCACAAATAAATATGATGCAATGTGGTTGGTGTCCACCACAATGCAATTGTATAAATGTCTACTTTATTAAAGAATTGGAGGATCTCACTTTCAAATGAAATAAGTTAAATGAAGTGCAGCAAAAAATGTGTATATGTAATATAATAGGCGTTCAAGGAAGTCATGTATTGTCCACGACAGATTTTTTATATTTCTGTAAATAACCACCACTATTGGATATGCAAAAAACAAAGTCAAATCAACGGGATCAAACTACCTTTTAGCAGTTATTTTTAACGTAATATTTTGTAGCAGTTATATTTTATAGAGTTTGTCAAAGATTTGAGGCGAAATACTGATGTTTTGAAGACAACATTAAGTAACAGTAAACATAAACCTATTTTGCACAGATATCCTCGATGAAGTGTTTAATTAAGAGTAGTTTAAATAAAAAGGATCTAACCGAAAACATTTTAGTATTTATCATAAAGTAAAATATGTGTATTTGTATCAACATCTGCTTAAAATCCGGGATCCTCATATTCATTTAAACATAATCTTCTGCTAACATTAATAAACTTTGACAAAGGTTTAAGGAATAAATATATTATAAATAACTAGGAATAAATTTATTTCAAATAATTCTATTATTATTTATTAAAATTACTTTTACAGAGGAGAGATGAGTGTCGCGAATTCAGTTTGGTAAACAGACTGAATTCTATTTTGTTATTTGATTTATTAAATTATTGTGAATTGTTTTCTAGACATCAAAGATGTAATAGAAACATCATTCATTACATTTTTAGATTCATTAAGATTTCGTAATGAATTCAACGAACATAAAATCAAACGCTTACTAAACTTACTTTAAGATTCACAAGGTAACATATAATAAGGAACTTTTTTCAATATAATATTAAATAAAACTACTTCAGATTACTTTCAAAAAGCATTCTGGAAGAATTCTGACTAAACTCCAAGTAAGTACAAGTTTTCCGACTAACTACAGTCGGTTTTCCGACTAAAACCGACTATAAATTTAGGTGCAGTAGGAATTAGCGAGGTACGGTGGGAAGAGGAAAACGACTTTTGGTCAGGTGATTTTAGAATAATTAACACAGCATCAAATAATGGGCAGGCAGGAGTAGGTTTCATAATGAACAAGATAGGGAAGAGAGTAAAGTATTTCAAAATGTTTAGCGATAGAATCATTATAATAAGGATAAAATGGAAACCTAAACCGACAACGATTGTTAACGTCTACATGCCTACAAGCGCCCATGATGATGTGGTAGAGTGTGCATACAAAGAAATTGACGAAGCAGTTAAATGCAGAAAAAGGGATGGAAATTTAATTATAGTTGGAGATTGGAATGCAAGCATTGGAAAAGGCAAGGAAGGAAATATAGTGGGTGAATACAGACTGGGCAAAAGGAATGAAAGAGGGGACCGACTTATAGAGTTTTGCACAAAGTATAATTTTGTGATTGCCAACACCATATTAAAAATCATAATAGAAGAATATACACATGAAAAAGGCAGGCGATACTGCTAGGTATCAAATAGATTATATCATGGTTAAGCAAAGATTTAGAAATCATCCCGTTGACTGCAAAGAGCAGACATTGGAGCAGACAGTGATAACGACCATAATTTAGTGATAATAAAATGTAGATTGGGGTTTAAAAACCGGAAGAAAAGGTGCCAGATGAATCGGTGGAATTTAGAGCAAAGCTTGATGAAGAGGAGGTAAAGAAGATTTTTGAGGAGGACATCGCAAGAGGTCTGAGTAAAAAAGATAAAAGAGAAAATGTAGAAGAAGAATGGGAGAATGTTAAAAAGGAAATTCTTAAATCAGCAGAAGCGAACATAGGCGGAACAAAGAGAACTGGTATAAAACCTTGGATTTCAGACGATATATTGCAGCTGATGGATGAACGTAGAAAATATAAGAATGCTAGTCATGAAGAAAGTAAAAGGAACTATAGACAATTAAAAAATACTATAAACAGGAAGTGCAAACTAGCGAAACAAGAATGGATTAAGGAAAAGTGTTCAGAAGTGAAAAGAGAAATGAACATTGGTAAAATAGACGGAGCATCAGGAAAGTTAAGGAAAATTTTGGGGTACATAAATTAAAATCTAATAATGTTTAAACAAAGATGGTACACCAATTTATAATACAAAAGGTAAAGTCGATAGGTAGGTGGAATATATTGAAGAGTTATCCGCAGGAAATGAATTAGAAAATGATGTTATAGAGGAAGAAGAGGAAGTCGAAGAGGATGAAAGGGGAGAAACAATACTGAGATCTGAATTTAAGAGAACCTTAAAAGACTTGAATGGCACAAAGGCTCCTGGAATAGACGGAATACCTGTAGAATTACTGCGCAGTGCAGGTGAGAAAGCGATTGATAGATTATACAAACTGGTATAATCTATCTAATATTTATGAAAAAGGGGAAGTTCCATCAGACTTCAAAAAGAGTGTTATAGTCATGATACCAAAGAAAGCAGGAGCAGATAAATGTGAAGAATACAGAACAATTACCTAACTAGCCATGCATCAAAAACCTTAACTAGAATTCTGTACAGAAAAATTGAGAGGAGAGTGGAAGAAGTGTTAGGAGAAGACCAATTTGGTTTCAGAAAAAGTATAGGGACAAGAGAAGCAATTTTAGGCCTCAGTTTAATAGGAGAAGAAAGATTAAAGTAAAACAAACCAACATACTTGGCATTTACAGTCCTAGAAAAGGCATTCGATACAGTGGAAATACAATGGTACAGTGGAATAAAATGTTCAGCAATTTAAAAAAATTAAGGTTCAAATACAGATATAGAAGAACGATTACTAACATATATAGGAACCAAACAGCAACAGTAATAATTGAAGAACATAAGAAAGAAGCCGTAGTAAGAAAGGGAGTCCGACAAGGATGTTCCTTTACCCGTTACATTTTAATCTCTACATATAACTTGAAGTTATTGATGTTAAAGAACAATTTAGATCCAGAGTAAGAGTGCAAGGTAAAAAGATATAGATGCTACGATTTGCTGATGATATAGTAATTCTAGCTCAGAGTAAAAAGGATTTAGAAGGAACAATGAACGGCACGGATGAAATCCTACGCAAGAACTACCGCATGAAAATAAACAAGAACAAACGAAAATAATGAAATGTAGTAGAAATAATGAAGATGGACCACTGAATGTGAAAATAGGTAGAGAAAAGATTATGGAGGTAGAAGAATTTTGTTAGTTGGGAAGTAGAATTACTAAAGATGGACGAAGCAGGAACGATATAAAATGCCGAATAGCACAGGCGAAACGAGCTTTCAGTCAGAAATATAATTTGTTTACATCAAAATTTAATTTAAACGCCAGGAAAAGATTTTTGAAAGTATGCATTTGGAGCGTCGCTTTATATGGAAGTGAAATTTGAATAATCGCAGTACCTGAGAAGAAAAGATTAGAAGCTTTTGAAATGTGGTGCTACAGAAGAATGTTAAAATCAAGATGAGTGGATCAAGAGACAAATGAAGAAGTGCTGCGGCAAATCGATGAAGAAAGAAGCATTCAGAAAAATATAGTTAAAAGAAGAGACATACTGATAGGCCACATACTAAGGCATCCTGGAATAGTCGCTTTAATATCAGAGGGTCAGGTGGAAGGAAAAAATTGTGCAGGCGGCAACGTTTGGAATATGTAACACAAATTGTTAGGGATGTAGGATGTAGGGGGTATACCGAAATGAAATGACTCCACTAGATAGGAAATCTTGGAGAGCTGCATCAAACCAGTCAAATGACTGAAAACAAAAAAGCAACAATATAGATTTAATCTATAATAGATTATATCGATTAGATAATAATTATATATATTATTAATATAATATTAATATTAATAATAATAGCATATTAATTATATTATTATATAATATTATAATATAATATATATTAATAATTTTATATTAATAAATTATTATTCAATATAGATTTTCATCTATTTAAATATAATACAATAAACATTCTCTCTCTTCAGTAATTACAATAACTCTTCACTTGTTAGCGATTTTTAAATGATAATCCTCGATCATTAAAATGATAGGATATTAACCTAACATGAAACAATTTTTAATCTATAAATTAACTATTCATAATAGTTAACATAAACATGACATAAAAATCTTTTAAAAATCACTACGTTATAAAAAAACTAATGAAGATTCTATTCGATCTTAAAATTAAAATTTAAGTTTTTTTTTACATTTATAGAGAATATCTGTATTTCTTATCGCTCTATAATGATATAAAAATAGATTATGGTACATACTACGATCTTAATTTTGTAATTAAACTTAAAGGTGGCATACTTAAATTAAAATTACAGTATTACTGACGATAGCATAACAATTTTAGACGTAATATAGTCTACTATAAATTGTAGACTATTTAAGCTATTTGTATTTTTTTATTTTTTTTTAAGTATAACAGAATAAAGACTCCGTTTTTATTCTAATCACAATCACCAAGACAACCAAAATTACTTTTAAAAATACTTAATTAGTTTCTTCTCCTTTGTACGTGTATTTATATTTTTTCCTCTCAGTATTTTCCTGCAGCTACCAAATCCTGTTAATTTTACTATACAGTGAAACTAACTTTATATTAATTAGTATGTTGTTAATTAATTAAAAGTAAATTTTATATTAAATAATAAAATATATTTTATTTTACCTACTTTAATACGCAGTGTAAGATTACGCGATAATCTTTCTACGTCGATTCGGCGCTTATTTTCAATTCCTTCGGCTAATATTTAGTAGTGGTACTTGTATATCATTATGATGAAAATGGCAATTTACTGGCCTCAAGTCGCATCACACTTCCATCTTGTCTAGTCGACAAAGAATAATAATATTGTGACGTTTGGACAACGCGCAAAATAATCCTTAACGACGTAAAAATCAATTGCTTTTTCACTGAAAACTATTTCCCTAAATATAGATTTATTTATAATTTTAGATTAAAAATAATCTTACTTTTATTAACAAAAGTTTGGTATAAATAATAGTAAAATTAGAAAATACTAATTTTTTAGCCTATAGAAAGCACTTAAAATATTTAATTTTTTTCCAAACGTAACAAAATTAACGAATGTTATTTATTACTGGGCATTATCAAATATGCAGTAGCATTGGCAATAATAAAAATATTAGTTTAATAAAAATTGCTAACTGGGTACCACACTAATAAAAAATTGATGGCTAAAGTTTAATCTCTATTTTCAAAGAACCGGGTCCTACAATAACAAATGGATAGCGTTCTGTAAAACTGGGATAATGTGTACGACATATGTTTGATGTGTTTAATGCGAACTTGATTACTCAAATTAGAAAAATCATTAACTTGCGATGACCAAATAACACAAAATCAAATTCTAAACTGCATAGCTATTACTTAATAATTGTTTTCTTTTCAGTCATTTTTTTTTTCTTTAGAGGTGTATTAATTTTTAATTTTAGAGTGAGCAAAATTTTTACAAATTTTTGTAATGAAATGTCTGAAATTCATACTTCATTAAAGAATTCTGAACTATTAAGCACACAAAAATGCTCTGCCAGGTTATCCTGGTCTATTTGCAATACCTGAAAAAGATCCGTCACGGAGTGATTCTTGTCACAGATCTGATGTATTTTTATCTATCATTCCTCGTCAATATAACGGTTTTATTTTATTCAAGAAGCAACAGTATTAAATAAATAAGTAAATTTGCAGAATTTGAGAATACCCTCGATCGAATAAAACTTAAATTACTACATATGTTCATATTAAAAGAAATAATTTTTCTTGTCTAATAATGTGACTTAGTTGGACAGAATCACGAAAGAGAAGTATTACATACATTTTCCAGCAGAATTAAAAAAAAAAAAATTATGACATTCAAAATTTACACATTTAAGAAGATCCGAAAAAAGTATTAGCCTTTAAAGTATTAACATTTATAGGTTTGGTGTTAATACTATAATACTTTTTTTTCTTCAGAAAGGCCTTTTTCCAAGGTAGTAAAGTTTCCCAAACATCCATTCGTCCCAATATTTTTTTTCGTATAAAATATTTATTTTTCAAATATTTATACAAATTAAATATTTATTTTATTTACAAATTTGGTGTCTATTTATACAAGTATTTTAATGAAGTACATGTGAGATGCACAACATCTATTTTAAAGACAAATATATCAGATCGTAAGACTATTAAGTCGAGTAAATCATGGTACATAGAGGAGAATTTATATAACAAATAACGCAAGTTTTTTTAAAATCTTTTGTAAAAGCAGTCGTATCAGAGAGAATCTATAGAAGAAAAAATGCGCTTTCTTAATTAACCTCGTGCTTTATTTTCGAGCACAACAGAACTGAGCCTAACATATAATATAACTCAACAACATTTATTACATTGTTGAGAGTTAATCCTTCCTATAGCAGACTGTTGTTTAGATACAAACAAAACACTTAACCCACCGAACTGGTCTATTGGTTAACTCGTCATCTCAAATTAGCTGATTTCGAAGTCGAGAGTTATAAGGTTCAAATCCTTGTAAAGGCATTTACAGGTATCATACAGATATGAATACTAGATCGTGGATACCGGTGTTCATTGGTGGTTGGGTTTCGATTAACCACACATCTCAGGAATGGTCGACCTGAGACTGTACAAGACTACACTTCATTTACATTCATACGTATCATCCTCATTCATCCTCTGTAGTACCTTACGGCGGTTCCGGACGCTAATAAAAGAAACAAAACACTTGATTTGGTCACTTGAATCTGAACGTCCAAAATCACAGAATACTTGTTTAAATTTTAGACAAAGCTACTGCAATGAAGTTACTGAAGTTAATGAAATTACTTATAGTTTTTTGCTCATAATTATAGTAATAATTCGTTTATGTTATTTTCAATTCTTAAGATTTTTTTTTCTGTATGTGGAAATTTTGTTAACAATACAGTGAACAACAAATAAAACATACTTTTAATAATATATTTATCTAATCTCTAATTTAAGTAAAAATTAGATTATTTCTTTAAATCACTTTAAAAAATGAATCACTCGAACTGAATTGTTAGGTGATAATTTGGAGTAAATTGTTTGGTAGCGATTAATTTGTATTATTATTTGCATACGTCTAACGCCTAACAATTTACTTTGTATTCTGCGTATTCTTCTACTAAATAGTTATTTATGGATATGGATTTAGGGCCACTCCGATCTAGATAAAAAGGGAATTCCTTTACTAGCTCTTAATTATAATTATTACTTCAACTTCTTTATAAATTAGTTAATTTGTTCATTAAATAAATTTATTAATTTATCGTTCATTCTCAATCAGAAGTACAGACAATCTAAGTTTCTTAATGTTTATATTACTTTAAAAAATTCCAAGGCGGGAGAATAAAATTCTATAATGTAGCTATACATTTGGATTACTTCTTTAAATACTCGTATTCAAAAAATTAATTTCTTTCATTCCCTCATAAGAAAATAAATAAATAAGACTGATTTCTCTAACGATTTATTAATCTTAAAAACGCGTTTATGTTTCAAGAAATATAATTAGGTTTAAGGTTTAAGGAAATTACGGTACTTTGCACAATTTAACGTCCAGGTATAAGAATTAATAAAGAATTATCGTTCTGTAATTTAATAATAAAATAGGTCGATGTAAAAATAATAACAAATATTGTTTAGTAAACACAATAGATTTATGCAGACTAAGTAAAGCGCAACTGTAAAAGACGTAAAAGAATATGACGCCAGTACATTGATGTCCGGCGCCGTGAAGTCTTTCGACCACACAGTGCTCATACAACAAAGCTGGCGCCCTAAACCCCCAGCCGTAAGAAATGGAGCATCGATTAAATAATTTTGGAATCTGGACCAAAAATTTCTCAAACGTCATTATGTAATCTAATTAAATGTTCAGTAAACAAAAAGAAAAAAAAACATATTATCGTTCCCAAATGCTTTAATTAATATATGTGCCTTATACGTTAATTTTGAACAAAATTTATTATTGCCTCTTTACCCTACACGGCAAGAATAAAAAATGCACTGAAGTATAAAAATACTAATCCAGTAAATATAGAGTATTTTAAAATTTTAGATAATTAATATTATTATAGTAAATTTACCTAACTTACCGAACAATTATATGATCCATAAGAAAAAAAATCTGTACTTTAAAAATCCTTAAAAAAATAATATTCCTACAAAAAATGCTTTTGTCAAGAGAAAACTCGTCACAGAACTTTTTGAAGTTACTGTTATTTATACACAAAACAGCCTTTTTCGTAATAAAACGCTTTGCTAATGTTTACGGAAAATGTTCATATAATTGGGGATATTATGTTTTTAGAAGGTTCACTTTCACGATAGGAATTACAGAAAAAGACCTGAAATTTGAAGGGGTAAAGATGAAAGGCCATATTTTAACTAAATATTTTAGAAAACAATAAAATTACACAGCCTGGAAATTTCGCACATGAATAAAGGGTGTAAAACCAACTTTTCTAGCATTTAAAAAAATAGAAGATTTGGCAAGTTTAAACATTTCATCTACGAAATCAAAATGTCATATCGAAACATTCGACAATTAACATAAGAGAAAAAAATTAATAGTCGATGTTTACGAATTTAAAAACTATGATACGTATCTGAAATATAAAACCACTTTTAGGTTCTAGTAGTCTAGTACTGACAATAACTAATGTTGTGTACAATAGAAGCAACATACGCACAAAATTTGATTCTACAAAAAGTTGTTTGTGTGTAAATAATTTGTTAAATAATAAAACTAACCTCTACTCCATCAACGACGCGGGTGCAGGACTGCTTGAGTTGTGCTGGAGAGAAAGAGGTGCGGTTAAAACAGATTAATTTTATAGTTATTTCTTTGACGATTACTTCGAAGCTTAAATAACTTGCTTTATAATAAAGATAAAAAAATGAGGATTACATCAATTTTCCTTCACTTTGCTGCTAAACTACGAAATTTAATTATTCATATTCTTTTTCTTTAAAGATTAAAGGAAACTTTAGAGTAATGACCTTTTTTTTAAAACTAATTTATAATTTTACTTGAATTTATGGAAGAAACGTATTATAAAAATCCAGAAATACGGCATACTAACCGTCTAATAATAATTATTCTATTCCTATTGTGTTCACTAAATTTTTTGAAGTTTTTGGACCAACGGTTTAAAATAATTGGCAATTTTCAAGTAATCACAGTTTTATTCAGAAATAGCTATTTTTAAGAATTGCACATCTTGAACCTTATTTTCATAACCTAATTAATAAAACGTGTAAAACAGAAAACAAAAAAATAGCATTAACAGGACTAAGTGATATCGAAAAGGAAAACATTTTAAAATTAATTTCAGATCACCTACCACAAAGGGAAATCGTACGATAGTAACATAATATATATTTCTGTTTGCCATTCGCGTATACTTCCCGATGAATTTGAAGTTTAACAGCTCACTTAATATATAAATAAAATATTCCAAATGAAATTTATTTTTCAATTTTATGTTAACCGAAACAATTTCATTCCACTACTAAAATTTAACTTCTAATGCTGAAGAAAAACTAAATAATGGACTGTATTTTTTTTTTTTTACATTTTCTTATTTAATAAAACTTTACAGTCTCATGAGAAGTGCAAAAAAACAAAATAAAAATATACCCTGTCAACTGTCCAATAACATTTTTTCATGTCCTCGGCTAACGGAAGCATTTGACGAGCAAAGTTTCGGCCATTATTTGCTGTGATGATTTTTTTAAAATTTAAGAAACAAAAATGTTCATATTAAAAAACTGAATAAGAAAATGTGTGCAGTAATTAACAATATCAATTATTTATCATCGTGACGATGTACAGTATTTATAAAAAAACATTATTTTAAAATAATTACTGCAGCGGAGAAACATTACTGTAACGTCCTCTACCGTAATATATGGACTGCATTCGGATCCCTGCTCACAAGGGAATATACTTTATTGTGAGAGTATTATACATTGCCCTCTCTGGCTACAAATATTTAATCAATTTATTCACAAATAAATAAAATAATAAAAATTTTGTCTGTAAGTCTATTATAAGTTTTTCGGAACGATAAGCAATAGTTTCGATAGCAACAGCCACCGCCGTTCGTAATAGTGCAATAAGAGTTCATAAACTGTGGGTGAGTCCACTACGTGGAAGCTAAATTGTGATATGATTACAATGGAAGCAGGTACCTTACGGTGGTTCCAGAGGCTAAATAGAAAAAGACAGAGAGAGGCACCTTACAAAACCACCGGGTTGGTCTAGAGGTGAACTCGTTATCAAAAATCAGCTGATTTCGAAGTTGGGAGTTCTAAGGTTCAAATCCTAGTAAAGGCAATTACTTGTATACGGATTTGAATAATAGAGCATGGATAGCAGTCCTCTTTGGTGGTTGGTTTTCAATTAATCACACATCTCAGAAATGATCTGCCTGAGATTGTACAAGAGTACACTTCATCTACACTCATACATATCATCCTCTGAATAATGCCTTACAGTAGTTCTGGAAAACAAGAAGAAAAAGAGAGAGAGGCACCTTACAAAGTCATAGTTTATTTTTACTAACCTATCCTGGAAAGGGAAACAAAAATATGCTGAAACAAAACGGTTGGCAAAAGATAAAACAAGTTGGAGAACAAGAGCAGTGACAGGACCTGTCCTGATGGTAGAACAATATGAATGAATGAATTTCACCTGGACGATAAAAATGTTATTCTAGTATATGAAATTTTATTGGCATCTAAACATCATACAGCTCGGTAAAATATTAACATAATGTAAGCATTATTAAAATATTTTAGTTACAGTTTATTAAATTTTCTCTTATTACTAATTCTTACAAAAAAAGTAGTTGTAATAAATTAATAATAATTAGGTGATAATCAAAATAATATCACCTAAATATTAGGAAATACTTCCTGAAAGAGAAGAATTTCCATGTCAAAATTGTGTGAGTTCAAAAAAAAGATTGAATGGAAGCTAAACTGGTGTTGGGCCGGGTGAAATGGATCTGTATAAGGCAATAGGAGGCTTTAATGAGAAACTCTATTGTACTAGTGATGGACAGTTTCTTGTTATATAACAAAATGATTTCCGCAAAGATTTCAATAATAACTGGAAATTACAATCAAGTTCATTAATCCCAGTGATATGACACAGGGATGTTCAAAAATAAATTAAGTAGGACGTTATAAAACACTGATCCTAAAAACATTAAGGATGAGACGACCACCAGATGACTACTTTTAGAAAATGAAGAGGCTTTCTTTAAGTTCAAAGTCAATGGATTTAGGAAACGTGTTCAGTAAATGGACTAAATTAAAAAAAATCACTGGTATGGGTGATAATACTAGTAGTAATGATTTGAACATAGTAATTTGAAGAAATATAACTATAATAAACTGATGACTCTTACAATTACAAATATCTAACTTAATGATACTATAAACTGGTTTAAAAATACTGCCAATGAAATTCATTAAAGCACATTTTTTTATTATTATAATAAAAACTATTACATTTAAACTGTTTTTTTTTTTTAGTTTTTCTTCACCAAATTACTACAGCAGAATGTTGTTGCAAATATTTTTTTCTGAAATACTTTTCGAAAAGGAGATAATGCATCAATTGACAGGTATACATGACTGTTTAGGTAATGCTCTAAACCAAAGTTTTAATTAATTTGCTGTGTCCAAAGTATATTGAAAGAGCAATTGAAGAAACGTTTTTTTGAGAATCTACATTTATAATAAAAGCTAGAAAAAATGCAATAAATAAATAGGTAACAAACCCTCAGTACATCCAACTTATTAAAAAAACATGAAACATAATGTAGGGCAAATTTTATACAATATACAAGTAATATAAAAATATGCATGCAGGTCAAAAGTTTTTAATTACAATTTTAAAAAAAAAATGGTGTGATCACACTTTTATCTGTAAAAACACTATGTAACATCATTCGTCACAAGTCGTGTTACATGATATGGATATGGACTTTTTCATATACCCGTATATTTCCTTTTATTTAGTCTTAATATGCGGGTGATATATGCACTGCACATACTATATTATGACATACATAAATATGAACATATCTAAATATTGTATGAGAATTTTATTTATTAAATTTGAACTGATCAGATCCTTTAACCAGATCTGACTTAGTATTTGAAAGAGGAAAAATATGTAAAGTTATAATTTAAGTACAAAAAAATAACAAAACTCTAATATTATTGAAAAATAATTAATTCAATGTCTCAAAGGTTCCTAGCAAGTATATAAATCAATGTATAGTATTTCATTAATACCATGGATAATGAAGTTAGCACTGCAATGCAACCGTAAGTAGCTGGTTATGAGTACTATCACAGACTTGAATGTTTTTTTTTTAAGAGAATACTCTACAAAAACACCAAAATATTATTAAAAATAAAGAAAATAATGTTGCACTAGATTAATTCTCAAATCGAGGAGTGTGACCCACAAGAGGAGCGTATAAATTACAAAAAGAGTATGCAAGAAATTTTTTGACATTAAATTATTGATTTTAACTTAACCTGACCTAGTTTCTGATTTCACATAACATTTACCTTGAGTGTAGCAGAATAGTTATTGTAGTAAAGACAATACTTAGAAGTCATTAACATGCAAATTACATTATCATCTAAAATATTCTTACTTTATACCCGATAGCATTCACACCTATTTGAATTAGTCGAACCCTTCAATATGGTGTAGAGCATAATAAATATACATTTTGGTGTTATAATTATTGTCATTTTTGTGTGCATTTATGGAAGTGTGTAACTTTTTTCTTTAGTAATAAAAACAGTAAAAACAAGTAACTGGAATTTTTCAATAGATCTCTAATGATTAAACCTGACTTTTTAAATTCCTCTTTCCAACCACTCTTATATTAAATATGTCTTTCTTCTAGGGAAATTCCAAATCAAATTTTGAATTTCTAAAATATATATAAAGAATTTCATCATCTTCTTTTCCCATCTCTTTCAGCTGTTAAACAATAGTAGGTTTATGTTTTTGAACATGATTTTTAAGTAAATCATAAATGTGCTTAAATGGATTTGTGTCAGTTGTAAGAGAGATTAGTTTTTTCTGTTAATAGCAATTAAACCTCCATTTCATGTAACTACATTAGGAATTACACTATCATGTATGACCTGGTCTCCAATTAAAGGAGTAAAATATATCATCAATTGTTTTTAACTCATTTAACTAACAACATTATTCTATCTTAAACAACCATTATCTCTGCACCAGAATTGGCATCATTCTAAAAGAAAATGTATTAAATAGTTTACACAACAAAATACTATGGATCCTCCTAAAAATGGAACCTAACCTCAGTAATTATATGAGTTCAGAATTACATACTTTTCTTTCACTTGTGTCTATGATTGTTGCGCCTCTCCAAAGGCAGAATATTCTAAAATCTATTTGAAGCAATCAGCAAGTTAAGGTCACACACAATTACACCTCCTGTACTTAAAAGTTCCTTAGCCACTCAATTCACAGCCTCAAATTGCAAAACCAATTTTTTATTACAATACTGAGGTGTGGGTTTTTTTTATATAGTGAATATAAATTATATAAAAAATCAAAATAAATACAAGCTTTACATTCCCTAGTCTGAGATCATATAAATATTGATTACAAAAAATATGTGTTTTTAACAATTTGGTTTTAAATGTGCACACGTGTGTATGTGTTACACACATATTTTTCTTTACACAAAAAAAATAAAATTGCATTCAGCTTGTCTAAAGAACAGTAGTGGCAGTTTTTAGAATACAAGAGACATGTGAAAAAAAATTTAACAGAAATACAAACATTACATTTAATACACAACAATAAAGCTGAGTGAATCTATACAATACTACATATCATTTACACATCATCCCCATCTCATTGGCTCCAGAGGAGAGTTGTGTTTATTGTTCATTAGTTGAACAGATTGCAACGTACACATTAGCAATAAAAATAATAAAACTGGCTGTAGTTATACAGAAAGGAACAAAACCTCCAAAATTTAAAGATTAATTTTGTAATAGAATAATGATGCTGAAAGGCTATTCTATTTAATAGAAAATAGAACTAATCCTCATCTTTACCTACATTAATCACAATTACATTTCAGTTAATCCACATTTCAGTTTTCAAGGAAAGATAGCTTGCAAAACAGTACTACCCAACAAAAGTGTGGATTAGTTCTGTTTTGCTTTCATATGGTAAATCATATGTGCTGTTGATTCTAGTTTTATTTTGTAGTAAGACGTTATACAAAGTGACACAAAAAACAAAGTGTACAACCTCTGGTGTTTAAAACGTTTTTATTATTATGAGATAAATTCATCATCATATTAAGCTGTGGGAAAAAGCCTGTGATCTAATGAAAGAAGACTTAAAAATAGCAACAAAAGTAGGTATTTTTGAATGCCTGACTTATGACATGGAAAAACACTTCCCTTACCGAGAATTCCAACCAATGTCATGTTTCACAAACACCAGTTATGGACTTACAACTGCAGTGTCCAGTCAGAAAAATTGGATAGAGGTTTTGCTACCTTTAGGTGGCAGGACCAGCTGGAAAAGGGGCTCAGGAAGTAGTCTCCAGTCTAATTATGAAATCTATTGGATAAAGTTACTGAATTACTGAACTGTACCTCTGGAAAGGTTCGTGTGTTGGAAAAAATCAAATTATTAAAATTGTGTTATTAATAAAAACAGTTTTAGAAGTTAATTTATCTACTTTAAAAAAGATTGTTTTATAGAACCTAATTCGTGGAAGGACGATGATTTCAGCAAAATTGAATCCCATTTGTCTAAACTACAGAGACCTTCTATAAATTACACAAAGATAGTGAAACAGTGCAGAAAGAAGAAACCACCGATAGTTAAAGAAATGAAAAACAAAAACTCGTTTGGGATCAAGCAGCTAAAAAAAATTATAACTAAAAGGACGAAGGGAAACTGTACAGTAAACTGGCTAAAACAAAGGGAATAATTTTTCAGAAGAAGCCATTTTAAATAATCATGAAAGAAGATTTCATAGTTGATTGAGTTGAAGTAGATTTATTAAAAAAAATCTGATATGGATATCACATGACTTCCTTGTGCGCCTATTAAATCACATTTATACATTTTTGCTGCACTTCATTTAAACTTATTTCATTTGAAGGTGAGATACGATCCTCCAGTTCTTTAATAAAGTGGACAGTTACACAACTGCTGAAATATTAGTTTTTATTAACATCAAATATTTATACAATTATTAATTCAACAATCTAACATAGAATATTAGGAGAGAGTAAACATCCCTTTATTACTCGTATTACTAGATCAATATTATTGGTATCTTTGCTGATTAATAAAAGTTTTAGATTTCTGGTGTGTTGTATAAATAAAAGTTAATAATAATTTAAATATTCCATTTAGTGAACTCCAGTATACTGGATACAAATGTTAATTACGTTACGATGTAAAATATTCAGTTTTTATTATTGGATTATTTGGTAAATAATCAAAAATGAAAAAGAAACAATCACACAGGAAACAGAAAAATAACATGAAGAAATTTATATCTCAAAAAAACGACAAGAAGATGAATATGAAGAGGAAGAAAATGTTAAGAACAAGGAAGAAAAAATAATTAAGAGAAGATGATAAGTATAAAGCAGAAGAAAATGTTAAAACCAAAGAAATAATAAAAAGCTTAAGAGAAGATGATAAATATAAAGAGGAAGAAAACATTAAGACCAAAAAAATAATAAAAAGATTAAGAGAGGATGATGAATATAAAGAGAAGGAAAACTAGAGGACATGTACACAAATTAAGACTAGGAGAATTATATCAAACCAAAGAGTGATTAAATGATTGGCAACAAAAAACAAATAAACGAAATGAAGATCAACTCCGACTTAGGGAGAATATTGTCCGACAATATCAGAGGAGTAATGAACTAAAAATAAGAAATTTTTTCAATTTATTAAAGATCGGGCATATACGCCTCAGTGTATATTTTGTTCTTGTGAAGGTCTATTTTTTAGTCACTCAGTAATTAACTATAATGTAAATAAAACTAAACTGAAATTCCAGAATAACTAAATAAAATTAAACAGAAATTAAACTAGAAAATCCAAAAATAATACGATTCTAAATTATAATTTTCAATCAATATTAAATAATCAGATGTTTCACCAACTCTATTACATATACACATATGTAATAATGTTTATTAAATTACATATACACATTTTTAAAAGCATATAAAATTTTATTTCACTAACAATTTCTGATTTTTTTCATTTTTTTTGTTGAAGATATACTTCTTTTGGCGCGTTAGGAGAAACTGATCAGAGTGTATTTTCAGCAAGTTACGGAAGTTGCGCGCGCCGATGTAACATACCATGAAGATTTGCTCAGGCCCAAGTGGATCAGTTTGCACGCACATGCGTGTAGTGTCTAATTCAGGCAGTCATTTTAATGCAATTACGTGATTAGCACGTATTGTAAACATAACATATATTGAGTCGTAATAAATATATATTTATATACACGGATTTCTGAAGACGGATATTTTAAACTGTTCATATTGTTCATACTTATATAAAACTTTATTTATATTGCAGCGTATATTTATTTATTTATTTTTTATTTTTTTGTTAATATCGTGTATCAAGATTTAAGGTTATATTTATGTAATTATTATTTTTTAAGAGTAAAATTTTATTTTTTAATGGCACAGAAAATAGCATCAGATAAATTCTTGATTTTGAATAAATAATTTTAAATTCTGCAAAACAAATTTTTTTATAAGATACACTATTATAAAATAAAACTATTCGTATCATATTTTTCACATCATAAGCCGCTGATAACCCTCGTGCCTATTCAATCGTCATTCGAAGAATTAAGGGAACTAAACCAATCAAAATATATTCGATGAACTTTGTTATATGACAACGATCTTTTGACTCACTTCAAATTTGTTTGAATGCGTAAAAAAATTCTTTTTTTTTATTCACGCCAAATAAGTATAACTTCTTACATGCGTACATAAGTACACACGAGCTTTTTTTATTGTTATTATTGAAAATTATTTATTGTAAAATGTTTTACAACCACGGGTTAATAATTATTAAAAAATCAATATGTTTAAATTTAAAAAAAAATTAAAGAAATAAATTTAAAAAAAAGGGAGATGAAGTTTGATTCGAACAGATGTGCCTTCCCTTGTAAGATCCAAATATTTCATTAATTAAACTTTTATTGGGCTATAACTCTGTAACCAATGAAAATAAGTACCACTTATGATATGGTTGAAAATCTCTTAATGAGGACTTATTCCTGCAGTTAAGAAAAAGTCAAAAATCCAAATTGTTGGGTGATTTTGGGCTTCAGTCGATTCAATCAAAAGAGGAGGTTCACAATTAGATGTTACAACAATCCTAAATCCAAAATTTCAACATCCTACCACTAATCGTTTTTTAGTTATACGAGATACGTATGTACATACGCTACGTCGAAACTAGTCAAAATGGATTCAGAGATGGTCAAATGGATATTTCCGTTGAAATATGAAAACGGAAATTTTTCGTTATCACAATACTTCCTTTACTTCGTACAAGGAAGTAAAAAAATGTTAGTAATCTTTCTAAACAATATTTAAAAGATTATACTGTGGCCCAGTTGGAAGAAAATAGCACCAGAAAAACTATATTTCACATTTGTGGTATATTAGAAAACTTACATGATTGAAATCTTAAAATGAATAAAGGAACTACCCTCGGTTTTTTTATTAAAACTGTAAAGAATCTTAAATCCATATTTAACTAGCTAAAAAGAGCAACTTTTTACAAGTATATGGTGAAAATATTATTCTCATAAAGAGAGGTGTAATAGTTTTTATAACAAAATACTTTGATGTTATTTACTCAGAAACAATGATTTGTACGTTAGTAGTCCCTATACGCAAAACTCCATCCAACTTATCTAAATCAATAAATTCAGAATTGGGTTGCTATGTATGTATACGTCAAAAATGCAGTTAAATTCATCACTCGCATAAGAAAATATAAAAAAACCAGCTTTAATACGGTATTAAACAGGTTAAGGAAAATATTTTTAAAACGTCATTGAAAATTATAATAATATACGTATATGAATAAAATACAACCTACAACGAGAAAATTTGTTTTTCCGTGATACTGCACTGAATAAAATTTACTTTTATATATATTGGCGACAAAATACGCTTCAATCTTACATTTATTTACTATTTAGAGTTCCAAAAACACACAACTCATTATTATTATTATAAAGATATTAAAAAATTCAAATTAATTAAAAACGTGTATAATAAACGCGAATAAGAGTACAATAAAGATGGGTAAAAGTATAATGAAGATAGGGTACGAGTTACGAGTACTTACCCCGTACCCCATCTTCACTATATAAATCTGCAACACCTCAAATTAATTTATCACAATGCGCCGCAAATTTTTATCTCTAATCCTTCTTTTATGGAATCCGATACTTCTCCGTTAAATGGAGCATTTCTGATCAGCTTCAGTATAAATCCTCTGTACCGCATCACAAGCGGCAGTTACCGTCTTGTTACCGTCACTTCTTTATGAGTAGCGATAAGTACCTTTAAATAGGTAAATGCGGAATTAAACTTTTTTTTTTTTTTTGTTTAGACTGTCGTCAGATATATATACTTTTGTTAACACTAACGCAAAAACTATGAACATGGACCGATCGATATAAATATGAAATATTAGTGAATTTAATATACCTGATATTTACATGTAGTGATGTCATATCGATATAATAATGAATAACTAATAGATATTTTATCAATCGATCTATATGAAAAAAGCTACTTAATATACAATAAAAATTATTTCATATTATCTATTGTGTTGTTACAGTTCTTGTTAATAAAATTGATGTTTAAAACGTGAATTGCAATATCTTGAACAAAAATAACGTTATATTTTACTTTTACGCGTATTTCTATTATAGATGTAACTAGATAACAAAGTTAAACTGCAAACGATTATTATTAAAAACACAGGTTTCGTTATCAAAGAAATTTTAAAATTTCTCGAAGTACCTCAATTAATAAACATAAAATTTAAAGTGGTTACTTCCCAAAATATTACAGCTCAAAATTAAACATAATTTATTTGTATAGAACGGTTAATCTTTTGGAGCTTAAAAAATAAATCAACTACTAATCAATCGTAATACAGGGCTTTTCATTTCAGTAGTAAATATCCAGAGAAGGAATAAGCAGAAATGTTAGGATGGGCTAGTTGAAGAAGGGGTGTGACCTCCAACCGCCGATTCAATTCATAAGTAGGCCTACTATAGTATAATGTAAATAAAACTACAAAAATATTTCAGCTTCCAATATTCAGTGATTACTTAGAAATTATCTGAAGATCGGAGTAATAAATCATGTTATTCTGTCATTCAAACACCTGAATTTTCCATCCTTATACCAATTATTTCCTTTTCTTCGTCGGAAGTGAAATTTTAGCTTATTTCTAATTTCTAATAATTAAAATTAGTAACACCATCAAACGTCCAATAAAACAACAAAATAATAAAATAACAATAAAAATAAGCTAAACAATATTTTTTTTTAAATTGGCACATAAGAGTTATTTAGTTTACATTAATAATTCAACAGAATATAATATACAAATAGAAATAAAAAGTAATCTTCACAAAAGGAATACATGCTAATAGCAATTATAACTTTATCATTTATATTCGCATGTTACTGCCTTGTACAAAGAAAAGTATTGTGATCGCGAAAATTTTCAAATTGCAACGGAAATATCCATTTTGACCATCCCTGAATCCATTTTGACAAGTTTCGGCGTGACGTCTGTACGTACGTATGTATCTCAAAAACTATTAGCCGTAGAATGTTGAAATTTTGGATTTAGGACTGTTCTAACACCTAGTTGTGCATCTCCACTTTAAATTGCAATCGACTAGGCCAAAAGTGTCCAAAAAAGCCCAAAACCCAAAAACTTGAATTTTGGACTTTTCCTTAACTGCTGTAATAAGTCCTCATTGAGAGCTTTTCAACAATATATATCATAAGTGGTTGGAACTTATTTTCATCGGTTCCAGAGTTATCGGCAAATAAAAGTTTAATTAATGAAATATTTAAATCTTACAAGGGAAGGCACACCGGTTCGAATCCAGCTTCATCTCCTTTTTTAATTTTTTTTTTTTTTTTTTTTTTTTTTACAATTATCAATATAAATATATT
The DNA here is from genome assembly GCF_047948215.1 of Lycorma delicatula. NCBI lineage: Eukaryota > Metazoa > Arthropoda > Insecta > Hemiptera > Fulgoridae > Lycorma > Lycorma delicatula. The sequence goes on from NC_134455.1 coordinate 210,951,187, forward strand.
GATTTACTAATAATTATTAACCTCTGATTGAAAAAAAATTACAATAAATAACCATTCAATAATAAATTAAAAAATTAAAAAATTTCGGAAGTTATTAATAAAATAGAATTTTATGAATTTTTCATTTTTTTTTTTAAATGTGTATATGTAATTTAATAGGAGTACAAGGAAGTCATGTGGTGTCCTCATCATACATTTTATCATAAAATATAGGTGTCCCTTTAATTTTTTTTTGTTCTAGGTAGTAGGTATTTAATTTTAGTTTGAAATATCAGGAAAACACAATTTTTACCGTTTTTTTAATAAGTAATCAGCCATCGCCTTCCTAGACCGCCTGAACGCCCCCCCCCCCCCCGTGAAGGCCTCCAGCGTCCACAAGGGAGCGTTATCGCCCACTTTGAGAAGGAATGGCTTAAATTATACTATAAATAAGAAAGAAATTTACGTGAAAGAAAGGTATACAAAAAGAAATATTCAATATTTTAGTTCAAAATGTATATCTGAAATTGGTTAAAAGGAAATTTTCGTAATCGGAAATTGGAAATTTTCTGTAATGCCAGAAGAACAAATTTTTATAATATTAAAATAAGTTAAGAAAAACAAAAGAAAAAAATCGGCAATGAATTATGAAAGTTTAAACGATTCAATGATTTTAAGCTCTATTTGTACCTTTATGATAAAATAATTGAGTTCTCAAACCTTAATAAAGAATAGTTGTTTTTTATACGGATTTGATTACAAGATCGTGGATACCGGTTTTCTTTGATGGTAGGTTTCAATTAACTGCACGTCTCAGGAATGGTCAACCTGAGTTTGTTCGATCAAGACTACACATTTACCGGAACAGTTACATTGCACTCTCTCTTTTTCTGTTTAGCCTCCGGAACCATCTTAAGGTATTACTTCAGAGGATGATAAGTATGAATGTAAATGAAGTGTAGTCTTGTACAATCTCAGGACAACCAAATTCTGAGATGTGTGGTTAAGTGAAACCCAACAACCAAAGAACACCGGTATCCACGATCAAGCATTCAAACGGATAATTCGTTAATGACTTTAATTGTTGACGCGACTATAAATAAAATTATTAAAATAAAAAAATAAAAAATTATGTAAACTTTTTCCACATTTTTTATGTACAAATATTTATTTCTAATTTTATGATACGTAATTAAATAAATAAATACAAAAAAATTATTATTTCTTTATTTTTCAAACATAAAAAGTACTTGTTTGATTATATTTTAATTTTTGACGTTCAACAAAATAAAGCAGTAACCAAGATGTTATGTTGATATTACTATTTCGAAAAAATAGATTTTCGACTTTTTGAAGATTTGGGGGTTCATATATCAGAAGGGGTTTTTAATGATTAAAATTTCGCTGAAATTGATGTTAAAATAAATTAAAAGAAGAATGTATTTTTTTAATTTGTGTCCTCCCCGCTCAGGGGAGGAGTATTTAGTCTTTATTGTTTAACAAAATACTTTTCGCGCATTAAAATTTTGAAAGAGCGATTTTACATTTCAGGTGCTGCAATACTCAAAGGGAAGCATTCGGGTAAAGTTAATCTTAAAGAAAATAATCCTAACGTGGTAATAATGAATTTTAAATAATAACTTTTTAAAATAGTTAAAAATACAAAGATACAATCATAATTCTTAATAAACAAAGTTATAATTTTCTAGGAAAGGAGTTAAAATTTGGCTATTTTCAAAAATTATTAAAAAGTAAAAGTTTTCAAAAAAATAAGATTTTTAAATTTTAGAAGCAATAGGTAACTTGCGATACGGATTTAAATTTATAAGGTTTTTTTTAAATAAAAAAATATGTTTTTGTTTCCATAGACGAATGGAGTGGGGTAAAACAATTTATATACCGGTTTGAAGGCCTATTGATATAGGAGATACTGGTGCAAAATAATTCTCATTAACTTCTTTTCTAAAGCATCGTATAGCTAAAAAAAAGAAAAAATATAGTAATTTTATGGGGTGGCGAGTTGAATGTTAAATAAACGTTTTTGGAAATTTGTGATTGTTATAAAAAAACTTCAACATTTTTGCGAAAGTGTCTCAGAAAAAATTTTGAAATTTTATTTCGGTCAAAACACCCTCATCCCTTTTATCAATTTTTGCAAAAATTTAATACATTCTTTTCCCCCTAAAGGTAGTACCTGTCTACCAAGTTTGAAGAAAATCGGTAATCGGAGTCCAGAGTTATGACAAAATTCAGGCATTACGTATGTCTGACAAAAATAGATATTTTGGACTTGGGAGCATTGGGATAAATTTTTTTGCAGATTATTTACTATTTATTTAAATCTACTTTTTTCACAATTTTTTTAAAAATATATTCTTAAGGCACAGTACTTAAAAAAAATAATCTTTTTAGATTTTTTTTTACCGATCTATATGCTTTCCCGTTATAACTGTAACTGATATAGCAGCATACATCTCTATATCCGAGAAAGTAGAAATAAAAATATCGTGTACTGAGAATAGTAACAAAAAAATAACCTAAATTGGAACTGAACTACCATAGGCATAAAAAGCGTAGAATATTTTTGTCGAGTGGTGAACCACTCACGCTGAGCCATCTTTTAATAGACCCACTCCTGCTACACCGGTTCTGATGGTTCATAATAAGAAATTAGGTACTTCTTCTACTCGTAAATTGTTAAATTGATTGTCATCATGCCTCCGCCACGTCACTTCTCTGGGACCTCTCCCTCCTTTGATTTTTATAATTTCAAGTTGGATACCACTTTAAAGGAATTCTACTGAAGTAAGGAATAATAGTATAAATAAAATATTAGTTACACCTCCATTTTTATTTCCTTGTACTTTATACAAGAAAGTATTGTAATCGCGAAAAATTTCGGTTTTCAGATTTCAATGGAAATGTTCATTTTGATCATCCCTGAATCCATTTTGACTAGTTTCAGCGTGACGTCTGAACGTACGTATGTATCTCAAATAACTCAAAAACTATTATCTGTAGGATGTTGAAATTTTGGATTTAGGATTGTTGTAACATCTAATTGTGAACCTCCACTTTTGATTGCAATCGACTGAACCAAAGGTGTTGGATTTTAGACTTTTTCTTAACTGCAGTAATAAACCCACATTGAGAGCTTTCAACGATATATCATATGGTACTTATTTTCATTAGTTCCAGAGTTATACCCAAATGAAATTTTAATTAATGATATATTTGGATCTTACAAGGGGAAGGCACATCGGTTCGAATCCGACTTCATATACATATATATTTCTGTAACTTTTTTTTAATTTAAATATATTGAATTATTAATAATTATTAACCCCTGATTGTAAAAAAAAAGTTTTACAATAAGTAATAATTCAATAATAACAATAAAAAAATATATGAAAATATTGGAAGTTATTAGTGAAATAACATTTTATGTACTTTCCATTTTAATTCAAAAATCTTTACAGAGGTTAATAGTTATAATTATTAATAAATAAATATATTTACATTTAAAAAAAAGTTAAAAAATGTATATAAAGTCGGATTCGAACCGATGTGTCCATTGTTATGGATCCGACACGTTCTCACTTACACCACATAACTACTTGAGTGACGTGAAACAAAATTATTATATAAACTAATATAAAATTCTCATACGGACACCACAAAAAAAATCTGATGCTATGTAATGTCCACCGCAATGCAATTGTGTAACTGTCCACTTTATTAAAGAATTGAAGGATCGTATCTCACTTTCAAATGAATTAAGTTTAATTGAAATGCAGAAAAAAATGTGTATATATAATTTAATAGGCGTACAAGGAAGTCATGTGGTGTCCACATCATATTTTTTCTGTTTAGCTTCCGGAACCACCTAAAGTTATTACTTCAGAGGACGAATAAGGATGATATGTATGAACGTAAATTAAGAGGAGTGGAGTCTTGTCAGATGTCAGATCGACCATTCCTGATAAGTGTGGTTAACTGAAACCCAACCACCAAAGAACACCGTTATCCACGATCTGATATTTAAATCTGTATAAAAATAACTGCCTTTACTAGGATTTGAACCTTAGAACTCTCGACTTCGAAATCAAGAGATTGCGTTAACCAGTTCACCGATAGAGCGACCCAGTGGGTTTAAAAATATCTAATATCATCTAACTTCGACCGTTTGCACGGAGTGAGAATAATTTCTATCCCATAATTTTAAAAACTCTGTCGCAATAAGTGCGTCAGAAGGGTGGTTTCCCGGTTTTAGTTAAGAAAGAAACGATGTTGCACTGCAGTAATGGTTTTTCTTCCCATACTTATTGAGTTGTGACTGAATATTGAATTGCTGAACACTGCTACTTACCAACATCTCACTTTGATATCGCTACCCATAATTTGGATGGTTGTGGAGCCGTTCTTACAAAAAAGAAACGGTTCAAATTGATGTTACTAATGGCATAGTGATTCCCTCGTATATTATCGCTGCTGAGATAAATATTTTAAATGAACAATGAGAAATTTGCATATTCAAATTCTGTATCGCAACTTTTGACCCAAATATTTATATCTTTTTTGTTTTTATTATTTATATCTTTTTACTGAAATAAATCATAATTATGTAAAAATTCCAGAAACTCTTTGTTACAAATCGATCTGTTTCTAAAGTAATAAATATTGCTATCATAAAATAGACAATTCACTGCAAACTAAATTATACAGTATTTGATTGAATAACTTATTTTACGATCCAATAAAAAAAATATATAACTGTTGATGACTTCATCAAAGAGCAGCTTTTTTATGCACTGAATATAAAATTTGGATTGAAAATTTGGCTTAGCATCCGAATAAAAAATGCTGACATTAAAATTCAAAATACGTAATTGATAATAGGGTACTTAACCAGTAACTTTTTACATTATTTGGTAAAAAAGACACCAATAAGGAAACAGAAAAAAGAGCTTGTGCATTAATTGTCCATGTAAAGAAAAACCTTGTTGTAGAGGAACAGTCAGTCACTATCAGCATTTTAAAAGCACAAGCTGAAAAAAAAATCTTCTGCGCTTCTGCAAAAGACCAACTTTTTGTTATTTTATTTTGTATAACATTTTTTGTACAATTATTTTATATAACTTTTTGCGCAAGAAATATACAAAACATAAATTAAATGAGAAAAATAAAAGAGGTATAAATTTACTTTCATTTAATATTAAATTATATTTTGTGTTTATAAGAAAATTAAATTATTATAACCACAATTTGATGAAACAATTAAAAATAACGAGTAGACCCTTCACATAAATATGAAGTTTCAACTCACTAGCTACTGTGATTCACTGCATGAAAAAAACACCATTACATAGTCAACATAACCTCTAACTGAGGACTGAGGTTATATTGTTTATTGTCGACCTTAAATTGAATGTACTCAAGAAAAAATCACCAATCTTTTTCAAATTTTCACACTCACAACTTCAGATACACTAGCACAGTATATCTAAATTTCAATGAAATTGATCCAATAGTTTTCGAGCCACAAATTTTTGTACACAGACCTACATATATATATATATATATATATATATATATATATATATATCGTATATATGTTAGGAAATAACACTTAAGTGAATGGTAGTTTCGTACTCCTCATACCTCAAAACATGAAGAAAAGTCATATTTTCACCCTCCCCCTTCCCATCGTGCGACCGAAAGTAATACTGTACTTTTCTTAGAAAAGTCGGTAAAAATGTTTTTAAATACATCCATGTAACAGCTGACTGAAGACGCATCAGTTTGTTCAGTAACATTTTTCATTAAACGAGGCAATACAAGGATTTCTTTTAAATCGTACGTTTACATTTGAGCTGTACAACCAGAAACTGAAATTATTGTTTTTAAATTATTAGACGGATTTTCCAAACTTAAATTAGAAAGTTAAAGACGGTTGCTTGTACAGATATTCAGAGGAACAGAAGTTTATTAAATCGAATCCCTAATTAAAATGAAAATTCAACACGCAAGAAACACACTTCTTACAGTAAAAATATTGTACACGTTATAATTGCAATACTAAAATAGTTAATTATTGTTCAGCGTAGTAATCATCAAACCTTCAGTTTGTCGTGACAAACAGCGGAAATAAAAAAGGTACACCTACCGCCGCCACGGGCGCGAGCTGTACAAAACCACTTCTTGCAGCATAATAATGCTACAGGCTTCTATTACTAACAAATAAGAAGAATCTGGTTATGTTTATTTATACCGATAGATAAACACGCCACTGTCAGTATGGTAATGATATGTATTTTATTAAAAATGTAAAAAGTTTTGAAAATGGTACAGTTCTGTGTATAAAACTCATTCACTGATATTATGATGAAATCAGATGGATGATGCCAATTAACTAAAATGTATTACTAAATTTAACACTAAAATGTATTATTCGTAAATTAAAAGACTAAAATATGACACGAAAAAAAAACATTGTTTAACTATTAATAACAGCATTATGTTAAATTTGATTTTTCAGATATTTGACATAATTACCGGACTGACTAATTTAAAGTAGCGATAGTTCAGTAATTTAACTTTCAGAGGATAGCATTCATGTAGGACGCAAGTTCGGCCCGTTGAATTCTTTGTTGTAGTCTATTACTAAACGCTCCTTCTTACGGTCAGTTACATAAGTTTTGAAAAGAATAAAACAATCAAAATGACTTCCAAGACGTGATATTAATTGGAATTCATACACAAATGGTTGTAATGTGTAATTTTATTTAAATGAATGAAGGAAATTTATGGGATTTGTGTGAAATGTTTTGGATCGGCAGAACGAATTTGAAAAACTGTTTTATTTTTGCTCAATAAAGAAAATAATATATCTAATTTATTGAAATGATTTAATTTAACTGTTACCGGTGAAAACATACGTATCGTATAGCACTTGTGAGAAAAACGCCAGTCAAATGAGTATCACACCTTCAGTTACAAAAAAAAATTTAAGAAAAATCTGTCAGCACATTGATCTTTTGGGATTTCCTCTACTATTGATCGACTTTATACCAGAAGAAAAACATTTAGCTAGACAAGCCTATTAAGAAACGGTCTACTAGTTGCTGTATAAAATATGGATTACAGAATCACAAAAAGCACGTTATTGGGTCGCAGCACAATGTCAATTTTTAACTATCAAATATTTGATGAAATTTATGAATAACGAACTGCTTCTTGAAAAAAAATGCGAGTAGTGTTAAATTATTATTGTGAAGCTCGTGAATATATTCTACAAATGGTTCAATGATTGAGGATTATGTACAAAAGTAAGCTACGTTGTTTTCTTTTAAAAAACGATTGATTGTAAGTATTTTTATCAAAGACTTTTATAATTAAACAGTCTACTTTTAATATATGTTAAATTTGAATATATTTTACGGATAAAGAACAATATCTAATTTCAACACAGTTTAAACACATTCTACGAACCGATAGTTCAGTGAAAAGTGTGTTAATGATGGGAAAAATTACTGTAGTACGAAAATAGATATTAATAATAACACCACCAAGGAATCTATCCACAAGATAGATTGATCCATCGTGAAATGGATTTTATCATAATATTACAAAATTCAATTAATCACTTCATTGGTATTTCGTAATGATTAAAAATCTTATGCAAAAAATTTACAAAAATACGTAATATTTATAATAAATAACAACAAAATTAGACAGTTAAACAATATTATTAAGAATAGGCTGACACTTTATCTAAAATTATTTTTAAGAAGATAAGGAAACACATTAACCTACACCTTCATTCATTAAAATAATATATAGCACACAAAACAGGTAATATATGATGAGCGGTGGAATATCGATTACCTAATTTAATTTTAATGGTAGAAATTTTAGATAAACGGAAATTCAGTTAATATAATCAATATCAGAAACAAAATTTTTTTACATTTTGTTCGCATTCATCTCTCCATGCTTCAATAATAATAAACATGAAGAACTGAAACTAAACATAAATTAATAATAGTTCATTAAGATGGTTCAAGGTATCAGCTTCAAAGTTAAAAAATATTTATAATAACCAGCGGGCTATTCCCCGTTTCATTAAATACAAAAAATGAATGGAAACCTGTAAATGTAAATGTGAGGACGCGCACCCATATCTGTGCAAAAAATCTGAAATCAGAACAACAGGTTAAGCTGAGATTAGGATATGGTATATTATACAGTGCCTATCTACACGTATTTTTAGCAGAACTTTTGGTTTCGGTATCCTATTGCACGCATCTGTTTCATCTTTTTTATGTTATTACGAATAACTAAACACCCATCCAATCTTGCCATATCACGTGCACTGTATCATGGTACAGCTGTAGAACCAGCTTAATAACAATGCCATTTATATTTAACTTAGCAGATTTTTTTATCTAACTTTTATGTAATTCGTAAACCATTTAAGATCGACTCACACACAATAGTGCCAGTGCTAATGATAATTTAATAAAATATTCAAACACACGCGGGCGCGCACACGCACCAGTTAGTAAAGTATTACTGTAAAGCAGTAAAGTATTAAACTGTACGGCGATAAATTAGCAACCATAGTTGTCATTCTAGAAAAAGAAACGGTCAAAAAGTAACAAAAAAAATTGATAAATACAAATGATTAAAGAATACGGTACGTAAATAGTATTCAAACAGTATTTAGGATGTAGTGAAATAATAATATGATAATAAAGTACTTCAAAAATATACAATTATTTTGGTATTTACTAAGATTCTTTAAAAATTTAATACAAAGTACAAACAGCAATAATATAACGGAAGAGAAAACAAAAAAAAATTGCTGGCAACTAAATTTATTTTCATTATGTACACGTTCTGCCCACTGAGTGGCTCTGTATAGTTCTTTCACGGCCGGCTTGAATATGTTGATTGCAAAGCAAGATAATGATATTTTGTACTGCTGTAACTTCCATCGGTTACAGCAGTACAAAATTTCGTTATCTTGCTGTACTTCGAGAATACGTCGTTTTTATGTGTGAATAAACTGTAGTTGAACAAAATATTTTTAAAATAATTTTTTTCATACATTTTTTTAAAATTTGATCGTATCGATTAAGTTTAGTCGGGTGCTCATGTTTAAGTGAAACAGTTAAAACCAGCAACTATGTTTTTATGGATTTTAATTCTTTTCTTTCTTTTTCCTGTTTAGCCTCCGGTAACTACCGTTTAGATAATTCTTCAGAGGATGAATGAGGATGATATGTATGAGTGTAAATGAAGTGTAGGCTTGTACATTCTCAGTTCGACCGTTCCTGAGATGTGTGGTTAATTGAAACCCAACCACCAAAGAACACTGGTATCCACGATCTAGTATTCAAATCCGTGTAAAAATAACTGGCTTTACTAGGACTTGAACGCTGTAACTCTCGACTTCCAAATCAGCTGATTTGGGAAGACGCGTTAACCACTAGACCAACCCGGTGGGTTATGGATTTTAATCCTGTGTAGGGATTACTAAACTCAGAGAGTGAATTATTGAAATGGATACACATTATGACAGTATTAGTGTAATTTAAATGTCATTTGGTGTTAAAAGTAGGGCTTTATGTTAGAAGTGATTAGCTATATTTGATTCTTATGAATAAATAACTACACTATATTGATTACTTGATTCCTCAGCTGTATATTTCCACAGTAGTTTACATTATTACTTCCGCTATTTATATATGTCACAATTATTAAATGAATATTTAATAATTGTGCTATAATAATAATAATTAATTATTATGTACTAGTCTATGCATGTATGTGTATAGGTATGCGTAAATATCCGTGTTTGTTTATTCCTTTTATTTATTAGTACGATTTTTTACCTGCTGAGAAACTCAGCCCCTGACTGAGCTCTCTGAACAGCCACCGGTTAAATGCATATGTATTCTGTATGAGATTTTATATGATTTTATATGTTGCTATATAAGATAGTTATTACATAAAATGTAGAAGTAATATTAAATTTCACATCGCAGACTAACTTACGTATCCTGAAAAAATGCCTGTAAGAAAAGAAAGAAAACATTTTTTTAAAATTTAGAAAAAAAAAGAACAACACGATTTTTTGTTCGTTTTTCATAATTATTCTAGACAGATGTGTACAATCAGTAATCGGATGTTTTTTTTTTAATAATTATTTTATTTAGAGGTTTTTTCTGTTTCCATAACTTTACCATTCAATATAAGTCATCTAGGTACGATACTGGTATTTTTGTTTTTTATTAGAAAAGTTGTGCTAAGTAGAAATCTGAATGTTAATGATTGATAACGTATGGTAATGTATATGGGTAACGGTTTATTAAAATTATTATTTTAATTAAACTCAATATTTGAAGATAGGTAGGGATAAAGCACAGGTTCTAACTTGTAAAATGATAATAGGTAGAGATATCGCACACAGGTTCTGACTTATCATACTCCATCATTAACAGCAATGCTTTTTAATAATACGAGTAACTGTAAAAATGTTGAATCAAATACATATATTTCCATACGTACGTTGCTACCGAAAGATAGCAGGCGGACGCCAACCGCGAGGCATTTCTGCTTCCTTTTGCTAAGCACAGTTTTCTCTTATATCTCGAGAAGATATATTCGAAAACATCACAAAGGCAAAAAGTGTCTGTTTTATCGTTTTATGGGATACAATCATTAAAATTTGAAAATAGCGTAATTTTTAAATGTTTTCCCCAAGTTAACACTCCCTCCCTCTTTATATAAGACAATTTAAGATAGCCCATGTTACTTCCAGACCGAAGACCTGTTACTAAGCAAACATTGGTAGTAATTGGTTGGATTCGTGGCGCCACAGAAGGGAAAAAATAAATGTACATAACAGGTATATACATTACCACTCCTTCTATGGACGAAGTCTGGTAAAAATGCGAATGATTTGAAACAGAGTTAAGTTTGCACGTAACTAACCTTCGCCTGCTAATTTATTAAAATAAGCAGTTACAAGAACGGGAATATTCTGTGAATCAGTTAAGAATGTCACATGGTTTAAAATCAAACTTGACTATAAAACTGAAAACAAATTTAAGTTGAACTTACATGAAAGATAATACACCATAGGGAAATAGTTCAGTTTAAAGTTATCACTGAAATAATTTAAAAAACCTATCATTTTAACCATTTTAAGGAGATTTCTGTTTATTACGATCACTGTTTTACATAGGCCGTCCCTCTGTTCTTTCACGCCGACAAGTACAATATAAGTACTCTTTATCTGATATAAAGTTAAATTGAGATTTATTAAGACACATATGTATAATTGTAAAGCAATTCAAAATATGAAACAGGACACACTGACGGATACGACCAGTTATTTCATAGAATAACTTGCTTATTGTATGAAATTATGGTGTGCACAACTTACCGGTAACATACATTGCTTGCACTTATGATCATGGTGATTCTGCAAAGGACAGGGAATACAGACGGAAGTTCTAAATGCATAGAAAAATGCTCTAGCAAAACACAAGTATATACATATATATATACACACAAAAAGTTATTGCACAGAGGATTACCAGTGGCAGTTGGTTAAACGGTCGGAATGCAACTGCGAGCTGACTACTGCACATCCATTATTGTTATGAGATAATTTGGCCTACTTAATGACATATATATATATATATATATATATATATATATATATGTCATTAAGTCAGGAATAAATTCAAAAAACCACGTGTTAATGGGATGCATTTATAAAACAACCACTCTTCAAATCGACGATAAATGATTTTAGAAATGTCATAGTTAGTCCGTAATAATTAAAAAAATTTCAATTAAATACAAACTAAAGTAGTTATCGTAAGACCTCTAGTAAGCTTTCCCTTTTCAATAACTTAGTAAGTAGATAATAACGTGAAGAATAGGTAATAATAAATTTATAAATATAATGAAATATACGTTCGAATATGTCAAGGAACAAACTAACTTAACAATCGGCTATGAATTTTAACGATAAAGAAAATAAATGGCTTACATAATCCAAAAATATAAAAAACCAAACGCGATCAATAAAAATAAATTTATATTCGAGGTAAAAAAATACCATATGAAACAATAAATACACGAGGTGTAAACGAACAAAAAGTCAGAATGAAAAACCGAATAAAATAATAAAATTATTCTGTTTCTGCAGTTAAATGAAATTTTTTGTATTAGTTCATAGCGTGAAGGATAACGTTCCAATGCAGGATGTTTTAACACAATTAATCGCTTAACGAAATAAACAGCATACGATTAAAAACAATAGAAACTATTGATACTATGATTATCATATACGATAAAATGTAATATTTTCAACAATTAATTTATTTCATAACATCATACGAATAATTATTAGATTCTAATTGTCATTTATTCCTTTAAAACAAAGAGTAAGTACAGCGCCCTATATCGGATTGCGAGTTAAACAACAGAAATTAAAAAATACTGAAGAATTCTCTTACTAAATGAAAAATTTTCAGATGGACAACATTAGTTTTTGAATGTCTTATCACGAAGTCAGTAAAATTTCAGAACGACGATACACAGTATTTCCGAAGAGCCGAAATGGAAATATCCGTAATTTAGAAGGACCTTAGAAAAAATTTTATTTTGTCTTAATAACAAACTGATCTATATCGTCTTTATCACTGCAATACAATCTGTAAAAAAATATTATTATAAATTAATTCCAATTTATAAACTCTACAAGTTTGCATAATGAAGTGCAATTAATATGTGGATATGCTGAACCCGTAGTCATAAAAGTACAGATTGTGTTTTACACAGTGCGTAGCAATAGACTTTAATATTTAATACCTGTTTAACAGTTTAATATTTATCACGTGATCGAAATATGTTTTTGTCCTTGAAACATATGTCAAAATCATGTCTGCAGATACACGATTTTGTTTATGCGGAATACCTTGCGCTCTTCGGTTTATAATCGTATTGAGACTTCAAATCAGATTCAAATATACAGTATATTTTAACCGCTTACTTACCGCCATACTACCCATACCACTTCCAATCATATTACTTCAGAATGATAACATAACATAACATAGTATTTACAAATTCGCATAAATCATTAACCTTATTTTAAAAAATAATAAAATTACATTACACTCGTTCAACAAATTACAAAATAGTGTTTAAATAAACTTTAAGAAAATTTTCCTATCTATGTGGTAGAGTGGTAGAGTCATGCCCACTCATCCAGAGGTCTCGGGTTCGAATCCCGATCAGGCATGGCATTTTTTCATGCGCTAAAAATTCCCATTTTCATATTCCTATTCTTTGTAAGCTTCTATGGTGAATTATTCATCAGTTAAATATTAAATTAAATAAACATGAATACATTTTTACCAATAAAACAAACATGTTTTTATAACTTAATTTAACACTGAAATACATTTGTATTTTTTGTTTCATCTTTTGATATATGTCTTTCACCACAAAACAGAGCTTTTCGAAAAAAAAAGGTGATATTATGCCGTTTTGAAACCGGGTTCATCTTTATCATGTTCAGTATATGGAGTAATAAGTTTCGTCAAATTATTGTCAGTCTTCGTTAACCATAATTTAGTCGGCCAACTCCTCGTCACAAATTTCATCACTTCGTTATGAGATACTAGGTATGACATTTAATATATAATTTTCGCTTTTTTGTAAACATAGATTTCCGCTTTCTTGTAAACGTAGAATATTAACAAACCCATATGCTTTAACATGGTAATTTAGTGTACTACTTAAAGTATTGATTTATAAAAGTAAATGTCATTTACTACAATATTCAAATAAATCATGTTTGCGGTAAAAAAAAATCTGTCTTATAAACATTTTAATATTAAGTGGGTAAAACTGTTTTTATTTATATTGTACACAAAATCGATGCTAACGCAATTGTATCTACCAAAAATACGAGTAAATCAATTTAAAATATAGTTAGCATATCAAGCAATAAATCACACCATTCTCCGGCTTCTATAAAAAAATCTAATAAAAACATAATAGGTTCACGAACAAAATATATAACCACCAGTTAATTTACGGTTCAGTATTTCTCATCAAGGTGAAAAGAAATTCAGATTGACGCAGGGTGAGGATCGAGTGCTGGACCGACGGAGAAGCACGAAGAAATTAATACCAACACATGCTACACGCGCCCATACGTGAGAATGCGCGTATGGACGGAGAACGTGTCTGGTTCTCTTTATTATTCGCCTTAACGATATTTTTATTTAAATACCTATTTTTTATATCCATTTTTTTTTTTTTTTTTACTATAAAATGCAAATGTTACACCTATTATTATGCTCAGGACGGATCATTTGAAAATAAATGGATGGGGAATCCCCTTAGATAAATATTTTATATAAAAAAATATTTCAATTATGGCTTATGATTAAATTACTTATATTTTATTAATGCCAGTGCTGTAACTATGTGGTAAGAAAAATATTAACTGATAGAAATAGTACAAAGTAGGAATCTAATGGGCTTATTTACATAATGTTTGTTTTGTAAAGTAAGATATGAAAAGATGATATTAATGGGAAAATGTACAAAACGTTTAATTTTACATAAGTAGATTTCACCAATCTCTGATTGTAAATTAAGGATCTAGGTGGGGAGACAGGTGGTTCAGTCACGATTTGCAAGACCCAGCAGTCCTTTACTTGCTCTAAAAATAGAAGTGTTGAAAAAGGATGGTTAAAATATGAAAATATATTTTATTATAATAACCTAAAGGCAAGATATATTTCAGTTTTATTAACTGAACTCTTGAATTAACAGGGATCCCGACTTTTCTCAAGTCAATGACGTCTTTATGTGTCCTTGGAAAGTACTGTAAGTTGAAAATAACATTCGTATATCACAAAATTAATTTGTTTCCTTTTTTTTTTAAATTAAGGGCTTAAGAGCTTAAGAATACCTGAGTGCAACACATCTCAAACTTCCTGCATCATCAATGTTTTACCAACCTCTTAGAAATACGTAACTTTCAAACAGAGGGTTATTAATAGCCCATTTAATTTTGAATTAAATGGTTCTAGAAAACTCTTGGACAGAAAAAGGTTTGAACCTTTCGAGCAACATAATGCAAATTTATTTAGAAAGTAAAATATATATTATTCCACCGGTGCAATATTTAAATTAGTTGTTTGTTCAAGAGAGCCAAGCGGATGCACGCTTAATGGGAATCGGTTTGTTCCAAAGGTATAACATAATTTTAAATGTACTGTTTTTCATTACAGATTTCAATTTTTGTTACTTAAGGGGACTTGGAACATGAGAACGTTGGGAAACTAGATGGTCTGAAGTTCTTCTGTAAATTTTTAAAATATTTTTCTGAAGATAGAACTTCTGCGAAATAACCGTTCGGTTGTCACAATAATAAATTTTCGTTAAATAACGGGGCTGGAGGTTACAGGCCCATGTGGAACATGTGAGTCTTATAAGTGAGTCTTTCATATCAGCCCGAATATACGTCATAAAAACGAGAAAGAAACGTATACATTCCTTCAAAAGGGTTAACCAATGTAGGTACATATTTATTAATTCTATTTTTAATCAATATAAATGAGA
Organism: Lycorma delicatula; assembly: GCF_047948215.1. Lineage (NCBI taxonomy): Eukaryota > Metazoa > Arthropoda > Insecta > Hemiptera > Fulgoridae > Lycorma > Lycorma delicatula. The sequence continues at coordinate 210,966,832 of NC_134455.1, forward strand.
AATTTCATTGAAATTGCTGATTAAGTAATGTAACTACCGTTAATAAACCATGTTTTTTTCGGTTTTTTTAAAAAGACTAATTGTTAAATTTTCAAAGTACCTTATAACAGTTATTTGTATTATTTAGTATTAAATTTTAATGTACAAAATATCCAGGACAAAAACATGCGCTGCACTAATTTCTAGAATTACCGTTCACATCTTAATAGTATTTGGATAACAATTTTTACCAATAACAGATTTCTACAGTACAATTAATACTATTAGTCAAGATTAATTGTTTATTAAAAAGGATTAATTTTTTGTCTCAGTATTAAGATAGTATATGTTATTCAAACATTTATTTCGGTAAATAAATAACAAAAAATTCCTCACGACATTCTCGTATAAAATCGAGATTATAACAATTCAGAGTATTTCACGATAACCCTATCCATCTTTTCAATTTGGTTAACTTACGATAAATTTTCTACATCATATTTTCCGGAACAAGGAGCAGTCTTCTCAAAATAATTATCTACTTAATGCTTAGCCATTTCAAAAAAGATTCAACAGACTTAATGCTCCGTCGACAGCATTACCACTTCTTTTTTCTTTTTATCTAGCAAACGTTCATTAATTACAGTTTTTAAAGGTAACTAATTTAATAAATTTCCTATGGCTATTTAAGGAATTCCAAATTCATGTTTCAGAATAGAAATCTAGCTACAAAAATAAGATATAAATAAGAAGAATTGGGACAAGAAAAAATAAATTAATTTCTCCTGTTATAATCTCATTTATAACCTAATCTATTCATAATAATATTATCTATTTATAATATAGCATTATTATATTCATAATAATGTGAGGCAAAATACTGAAAACACAAGAAAATTAAAATTAAATAATAATAAAAGTTTAATTAAACTATAAAATAAATAATGTGTAATAACGTTTCGTCTTATACCACAGTATTTTGGATAGTGCAAAGTATACATAGATTTATTAAAATCAACAAAGAAGCTAATCATAAATTACTGTGCGTAAAATAAATTACAATAAGAAAAATAAAAACGCCAAAAGTAAAGTAAAATGGTTTGTCATAAAATATGTATGTTAACGGAGTATTTTCATAAAAATTGAACAAAATTTTTTTAACAAGTGGAAGATAACTTTATTAAGTAAATTTCATTTCTCAAATACGCAAATTAGCTAAATTTATTTGTAGGCTGCACGCAATACAGCAAACAAACGGAACGGTTTGCATGAACCACACAGAGATTTAACTGTGTATAAGCAATTTCTCTTCAAGCACTTCCTAAATAACTTCCTTAATGAATCTGGGTTTAAAATTTTTCGGCGCCCTAAGTTGTCTAAAAAGAACTCAACCAGGTATTTTCAAAATATACAACCGTATAGAAACGGAAAACAGGACAAGGTATACGAATAAAAATAAAATAAAAATATATGTATTCATATATTTATACACACCATAATACTCAGTATTGTCCCATGTGAAAAATAGCATGACCTTACAAAATACTAACCGTGGGATCTTACAACCGACATTTTACTGAATACTACTGTACTACAACTGATGTAGATGTACGCGCATAAATAAATGATAATTAAATTTATTTTAAGTACATTTTACTTAAAAATTCAATATTAATTCATGTACAGTATATCGAAAAATAAAATCTGAATTAACATTTTGTTGAAGTGTTTAAAAAAATCTCTAAACAGTTAAAAAACGTAGGTAATTTTACATCTTATTTGCCGGAGCAAAGAACGGCCTTCGCAAAGTAATTATCTATGTAATGCGGAGCCATTCCAGAAAAAGCTCAACGGAAACACTACCGTCGACACCATTACCAGTCGTTTTTTTTTTTTTTTAGATAACAAAAAGTAATTTTTCATTACGTTTATAATTATTATAATTAATTACAAATTTCAAGTTTAACGTAACTAATTTAATATCTATTTACGGTTAAAGATTGTTAAATTTTCACACATCTTTATCAACACCCACTTTATTGTTTCGTAGTAATGTAAGACAAATTACAATAAATGAAATGTATAATTCTGAAAATAAAGGAAAATAACAATTTCTTTAGTCTAAAAATGTTCAGTCATACCATAATTCAAGTTCCATTTAAATTAAAAAATAAAAAATAAATAAATAAATGTATATATATATATATATATATATATATATATATATATATATGATTATAAAGTCAATTATTAATAATAAAATTTGTATTTTTAAGGGATTTTAATCATGAATTGAATTTTTTTGTTTCGTTAAATTTTTTTCATACACGTCTTCCATTTAATATTTGATTCAATAATTATAAATTTCATTTGCATTGACTAATATTATATTTTTATTAAAAATAAATACATTTTTTTATATGGGCATTTTCTTTGGTTCAGCAAGCATTGTATGAATTGGCTATTATTATAATAGTAATAATGTTCTAAACCTCAATTATTAGACAAATCTTTCTATATAGACGTACGTATGTGTTAGGATTATAAATATCGGCTTTACCGTATAGGTATCTCAAAGCAAGGTTAAGTTTTTTTATATACCTGCCGGATAATAAACAGGCTGGCAGTTTTGTTACTTGAGTTGAGAAAACTAACCCACTAAATCGCACGAATACCAAACTGTAAAGGTTCTCACGTTCTTATACGAGATATAAGAACGTAATTTACACTGGACTTATTATTAATTTATTTTTATATAATATGTTATTTTATCAAAGATCCAATATGCGTTTAGACGAAATCCATTGAACACCACGTGGAAGAAAGAACTCAAAGATAAGGGAAAAGGTGGATGGTCAGAAAGAGACCATGAGCCCATACACGAACCAGAAACTGTAAAACGACAAAAGCAACCCAAACCAACTAAGAATACCTCAAAGGCCCCTCCAAGCAGTAGAGGTCCTGAGTAGGTCCAAGCAGTACAGGGAGATCCTACTCACAATTCTCAGCGAGATTGGAGACTAATAACATAACCCAGAATAGGAACAACATATTATCGATCAACGATTTTGAGTCAACCAGCTCAAGCAGAGATCTAACAAACTGCTTTTCGTGCAGACACTAATAAACTACTTGTTAACAGGTTCGGCTTTCTTGAAGGTAAAGTCTGGCTCATCTCCACCACAATGGTAAGGCAGTAAAGATGTGCCTAAATGGATTCTAAATCGTTCAGCCAGATCCACACTGGTTTTATAGTTTAGTTAGTTAGTCGGATTTTATAGTTAGTTGCGTTCTTTGTTTCTGATGTGTCATTAAACATGTTTTATACGTATTATGTTTCATTTTAGGTTCGCCAACATGATATACTGATAATTATAACTGTATAAAAAATGATGGCTAGAATACAGAAACTAATAACTGATAGCTTTAAAATAATTTAGTCGTATTAAAATCTGAATGGTATTGACAGTTGGACGATGAGTAATTGTCAGTACCAGAATTAATTCTATACAATATGATTGGTATGATATATCCTAGGCGTTTTATATATATATATATATATATATATATATATATATATATATATATATATATATAATTTGCAGCCATTAACTGCCTGTAAATTATAATATTTTTATATTGCTCTGCTATCGATTTCACTTATGAGTATCCGTATATTTTTTCACCATTACCATTTAATTTAGTCATAACCATTAATATTTTATTTGATTCAGTTAACCATTTATTTTTCTTTGTAGAAAAATATTGATGAAACACACGGCTGCTTCCCTTAGATTTATTATAAGATATTTATTTAGTTAGTCGTACTATAATTTATCAGATTTTAAAATTAAATATTAGTTCCATACATTTACCCTTAAGTTAATTTGAACTAAATTTCCCTAGTTGTTTTCTTTTTAGCAAAAAAGCATAATAAATTGCCTGGCATGATAATTTTTAATTATCTCCAACAGACAAAAGTGTATTATAATATTATGTAATTTAACGTTTTATACTAGTTCCTAAAACACTGATATTCAAAAAGAATAATTTCAACATGTAATACGCAGAATAAAAACTTGCCCACCATTTTACTAATACTTTTAAACTTTTGACTCTTACCTTTGATAGAACCATATTTAAAGTATACATAAAAAAAAACGCAGAATAAAATTTGTAGCAATGAGCTCAAAAAATATGTTAATAAACTCTTAATACGGCCTAACTTAATTTAAATACATTTAAATTAAAAAATATAAGTAAAAAAATATTTACTGAACCAATATTAAGAAAATTTTCTCATTAGTAAATAGAGATGCAGGACGTATGTTATACAAAATTTGTATCTTATGTTTACGGTGCCATAAAATGTCATTTATCAACCAAATAAATGAATTTCTTTACTTTACTTTTTAACACAAATAAAACAATGAATAAATTTTAAGCCATTTATTCCTAATTACATATTTAAAACTGATATAATAGGTAAATTAGATATAACTTTTTGTAGATAGGCTTAAAAACTAAAAATTTCATCCGCAAAATTCACCAATTGAATCAATTATTATATACCTCGTATGATTTTATTATTAATCTCGAAACGGATAGTTAGTTAATTAATCTATATGCTTATATTTAATGATTTATTTGGAAATTCCACCAAATTATAACAAAAAGTTTCTGGAATTGTTTTTTAATTTGGACATTAATAGAAATAAAGAATTATGTACTCATGCATCTTTATTTTCGTTTGCTTAGTATAATTCATACTTCATTTACAACGATAAAAGATGTAAGAGTCAAATAAAGGGCAGGAAGAAGTAGGTTTCGTGATGAACAAGAAGATAGGGAAGAGAGTAGAGTTTACAAAAAGCTTAGCGATAGAATCATTTAATAAGGATAAAATCAAAACCTAAGCGACAGCGATTGTTAACGTCTAAATGCCTACAAGTGCCCGTGATGATGATGAGGTAGAGCGAGTATACGAAAAAATTGACGAAGGAATTAAACACATAAAAGAGTATGAAAATTTAATAATAGTTGGAGATTGGAATGCAAGCATGGGAAAAGACAAGGAAGGAAATATTATGGATGATTACGGGCTCGGCAAAAGGAATGAAAGAGGAGACCGACTCATTCAGTTTTGAACGAAGTATAATTTAGTAGCCAACGCCCAATTTATATACCATGGAAAAAGCCACGTAATACTGCAAGGTATCAGATAGATTATATCATAGTTAAACAAATATTTAGAAATCAACTCGTCAACTGCAAAGCTTATCCTGGAGCAGATATTGATAGTGACAATAAATTAAATGATAACGAGATGTGAGTTGGGGTTTAAAAACCTGAAGAAAAGGTGTCAGATGAATCGATGGGATTTAGATAAGCTTGAGGAAGAGGAGGTAAAGAAGATTTTTGAGGAGGACATCGCAAGAGATCAGAATAAAAAAGATAAAGTAAAAAATGTAGAAGAAGAATGGGAGTATTAAAAAGGAAATTCTTAAATCAGCAGAAGCGAAATTAGGCAGAACAAAAAGAACTGGTAGAAAACCATGGATTTCAGACGATATATTGCAGCTGATGGATGAACGTAGAAAATATAAGAATGCTAGTGATGAAGAAAGTAAAACGAACTATCGGCAATTAAGAAATGCTATAAACAGGAAGTGCAAACTGGCGAAAGAAGAGTGGATTAAAGAAAAGTGTTCAGAAGTGGAAAGAGAAATGAACATTGGTAAAATAGACGGAGCATACAGGAAAGTTAAGGAAAATTTTGGGGTACATAAATTAAAATCTAATAATGTGTTAAACAAAGATGGTACACCAATATATAATACGAAAGGTAAAGTTGATAAGTGAGTGGAATATATTGAAGAGTTATCCGCAGGAAATGAATTAGAAAATGGTGTTAGAGAGGAAGAAGAGGAAGTCGAAGAGGATGAAAGGGGAGAAACAATACTGAGATCTGAATTTAAGAGAGCATTAAAAGACTTGAATGGCAGAAAGGCTCCTGGAATAGACGGAATACCTGTAGAATTACTGCGCAGTGCAGGTGAGAAAGCGATTAATAGATTATACAAACTGGTATATAATATTTAAGAAAAAGGGGAAGTTCCTTCAGACTTCAAAAATAGTGTTATAGTCATGATACCAAAGAAGGCAGGAACAGATAAATGTGAAGAATACAGAACAATTACCTAACTAGCCATGCATCAAAAACCTTAACTAGAATTCTGTACAGAAAAATTGAGAGTGGAAGAAGTGTTAGGAGAAGACCAATTTGGTTTCAGAAAAAGTATAGGGACAAGAGAAGCAATTTTAGGCCTCAGTTTAATAGGAGAAGGAGGATTAAAGAAAAACAAACCAACATACTTGGCGTTTACAGTCCTAGAAAAGGCATTCGATACAGTGGAATAAAATGTTCAACAATTTAAAAAAATTAGGGTTCAAATACAGAGATAGAAGAACGATTACTAACATATATAGGAACCAAACAGCAACAGTAATAATTGAAGAACATAAGAAAGAAGCCGTAGTAAGAAAGGGAATCCGACAAGGATGTTCTCTAATCCCGTTACTTTTTAATCTCTACATAGAACTAGAAGTTAATGATGTTAAAGAACAATTTATATCCGGAGTAAGAGTGCAAGGTAAAAAGATATAGATTTGCTGATGATATAGTAATTCTTGCCGAGAGTAAAAAAGATTTAGAAGGAAAATTGAACGGAATGAAGTCCTACGCAAGAACTACCGCATGAAAATAAACAAGAACAAGATGAAAGTAATGAAATGTAGTAGAAATAACGAAGATGGACCACTGAATGTAAAAATAGGAAGAGAAAAGATTATGGAGGTAGAAGAATTTTGTTACTTGGGAAGTAGAATTACTAGATGGACGAAGCAGGAGCGATATAAAATGCCGAATAGCACAAAGCAAACGAGCCTTCAGTCAGAAACATAATTTGTTTACTTCAAAAATACATTTAAACGTCAGGAAAAGATTTTTGAAAGTATATGTTTGGAGAGTAACTTTATATGGAAGAGAAACTTGGACGATCGGAGTACCTGAGAAGAAAAGATTAGAAGCTTTTGAAATGTGTGCTGTAGGAGAATATTAAAAATCAGATGGATGGATAAAGTGACAAATGAAGAGGTGCTAAGGCAAATCGATGAAGGAAGAAGCATTTGGAAAAATATAGTTAAAAGAAGAGACTGACTTATAGGCCACATATTAAGGCATCCTCTAATAGTCGCTTTGATATTGGAAGGACAGGTAGATGGGAAAAATTGTACAGAGAGGCAACGTTTGGAACACGTAAAACAAATTCTTAGGGATATAGGATGTAGGGTGTATACCGACATGAAACGACTGGCACTAGATAGGAAATCGCAGAGAGCTGTATCAAATCAGTCAATGACAGAAGAGAAAATCAAATCAATCATGACAAGTAAGCATGATTGTTTAACTCTTATGATGATAAGCAATTTTGAAGTTTTCTTTCAGTTTATACTTATTCATTTTTCTTTAGCTGTATTACTTTTTCCTAAATTTCCTAATTTCAGGCATAGTTTATTTCCATGGCACTTAGCGAACCATCACAATACCAGGTGTGGATCAAATAGAGGTTTCGGCTGAAATATACTCTAAATACGTATAAAACTCACATTAATGTAGTAATCTTCAATTTTATAATTAGTGTTGATGTTGATATAACAGATTACAAATAAAACTTGTTAATTCTTCCATTAAATATTTAAATTATCAAAAAAATATGATTCGTTAAATTTAAGGCCCGTTAATTTGTATATATCTTAGGTCATTTACACTGAAAATTTCTTTGTAGGTATTTTAATATTTGTGAAATTTAGCATTATCGTTCACATTATAGTGTTCCTAAACAAGCATTACTTTACAGATACAGCAAACAGACTGAACGATAACATTGCAACGAAGGTGTATTCAAAATACTAAGAGATTATACATGTGCAAAAATATTCGATTTAACAACATATAACTTCAAAATAAAATACAATGAAATGTTTCTTTTTGTATACGCAAGCATATTAATTACCTAAGACATTATTATGTTTATCTATATTCAGTTTTTACGAGGTCCTTATGAATTCTTTTAACAATATCGAAATATTTCTTACTATTAATAGTCTACGGTATATTTTAAGCTCACTAATAAACCAGCGTGACCCAATTGCGCCCTTATAGTGTCATAACTGATGGAAATATGAAATTGTAAAGTAGTAACCTACTAAAAATTCAAGATTAGTGTTAACTAATCTATTTTAATTGTGTAGCACAGGCTACACAATGAAATTAAATCAGCCACTCCCGCACTGAATTAGTAATTCAAATCATAACATAAAAAAAACGATTTGTACAATTAATCTGAAGCAAACTGAAAAAAAAAAACATTAATATAATATAATATTTTCTATAAGATCACGGGAGATAATGCATAAACTATTTTATTTCAATTAAAATGCTATTTATGTACGAAGTAGATAACATAAAATTGTATATAAATTTCTAAATGATGTAGATAACATATTTACTTATTTTAATATTCAATTTCAGAATTTATGATGTAACGATAAATGTTCTGAGCAAGTTAAAAAATGAAATTTTAAATACTTTAGATACTATTACAGGTTTAATACTAAATATATTGCAAAATTAATTATATAACTTCTTTATTAGATAAATGAAACATATTTTAATAGTATAGAGATCTTAAAAGGATTGGTAGAAAGAAGTCGACTGATAAATTTCTTTCGTTTGATGTTAGCTGTACAAAGATCTGTAGTAACGCAATCAAATAACAAAAATATTTTCGCAAGTTATAATAGAAATAAATTGGATAATCAGCAAAATAGCCCATTACAGCTAATAATATAGTATTAAAGAAAACAAAATTAAACAAGGAAAAGATAGAAAATAACTCCGTATATGAAATAAAATGTTTTACAAAGGCTAAACGAATACTACTGACCGAAAAGCAGATGACCGCATAGAGTGTAGTAGTGCTAGAGTTCTAAAAAAAAGGAAGAGGCCAATCAGACCACACTGCAAACAGCTAGTTTTAGGGTATGTTAAAAGCAATGAATAGTAGCTCCGAAGTAAAGACAGGAAGGGTATTATGACATATGGACTATAGCATGAAAGCATCGCAAAAAAGTATATATTTGTACATAATCATTACACTGATCATTGTTTTTAGACAAAAATACAGTACAAATTATTAAATTATATTGCAAGACAGGTTTTTATATGAAAACTAGTGATAAAATCTAGACATCGAATGCAGTTTTCCACTGGTTTATGTAATCAATTCTTCCCTCACAAAAATTAGTTGCGGCAGATTTAAATTCACCGATATTAATATGTCCAAATTTATCCATTTCGCTTGTAATCTTTTTTTTTATATTTAAAGGCAAAAATAATTCCTCTCCTTGCTCATTTAATTTAAATTTTACATCCCTGAAACTCGAGATATTACTGGCATGGATACTTTTTGGGATTCAATCTGGGCGATATCTTAGGGAAAAATATGTGCGAATAAAAGTCAGATTTCCGAACATGAATCGTTAAAAATGTTTTACAATATTGTGAGACATCTCTCTTCATTTATGAAATATTCCTTTAAAGGTTTAAATAACTTAAGATTTTTTTATGGGTGGCTTAAGAATTAATTTATCTGGTCTTACTGTATCCTAATAATTTATATTTTACATGAGTGTTATCATAGTGTATATATTATATATACGAAATATCGTATAATTACAGTGTGTAATTTCGCACTGTGTGTGTGTGTGTGTGTGTGTGTGTGTTTATATATATAAATATATGAATATTATATATGGAATTTATTTAAGTTTATTTTCCTCTTGATTGGATAGAATTAAATATAATAACAATACATATTTTACTTTAAAATATTATCGTTATTTAATTTATTGGGTTAACCAATCAACTATACAAACTTATAAATTAAATTCACTTTTAATTAATTCATTCGTTTCACTTAGAATTCTCAAAGCTTCCTCAGGTGATAAAACACATCCATACACACAGCATACAAAATTAACTTTCATACTTCAGTATGTAAGAGAATTACAATTTTGTATTTAATTTATAAGTTTATACAGTGGAGTAGTTAACCCAAGAGATTAATAAAGATAATATTTTTAAGTAAAATATGGTCTTGTTATTTTATATATATATATATATATGTACACATACATACTGAATTATGTAAGAGAATTTTGTATGATGCATGTATGAATGTGTATTGTCACCTGAGGAAGCTTAGAGAATTCTAAGTGAAACGTAGTGAATTTAATTTATAAGTTTATATAGTTTATTGGTTAACTCAAGAGATTTACAACTATATTTTCAATATCAATAGGAAGGCATTCTACTGCTGTTTATGTGCAATTATTTAAAATATGCGGCACAATTTACACCAATTTCATTAGTTTTCATTAAAAGCCTGAATTTTACTAAAAAAATCGGTCTTACCACGTCTAGTCGCAGCACCAAAATTGCAATTCGTAAGAATTTTGGTAGAATATTCGTAAGAATATTGGTAAGAATTTAATGTTCCCATGATTGTCAGAATACAAAGTAATAAGACTAACACCTAACATATCAGCCTTAATTTCAGTAACTGAATTTGGTGCCAACACATAAACAATCGCCTCACACTTCGTACGTGCGCAAGAATAATTTTCACCGAAACACTTTTTATTAATTTTGATGTGCAATCGATGAAACGAAATAAGTGGTTATGGTGAATTTTATGGTAAGCCCATGTGCCTTCAATTATGACATTTTTAATTGCTGCTTCATTACATGTTTTGGTTCTCAAAAAATCAGTCAAAGATTTACTAGAACAAGCAGCAATAGTCACATTTTTCTATGTGTAAATGTTTAATCGCTTTGCGGCCTCTGGTCCCGTGCTGTAAAACTTGTATTTACTGGTACCGGTAGCGATATATTGCTTCAACAAGTACAGCGTGCCTACGTTCACGTCGTCGGGGCTGACAACGATCAGTGGCTGTCTGTCAACCTGCGTTGCTGTGGGGTTTAGGCAACACAGCTGCTTAGTGTGTTGCAGAAGTGACACTGCCGGCTAAATAAGGACGTTTCCTTTCCTTGAATCGTGTCCCCATTTTCATAGGTTCGTGAGGCCAGTCAATTTTTATGATCCTCGATCAGAAGGTTCGGGAAGCGATTTCGCTCCGACTTCGCCGGTGGTCTATATTAGGAGCTTATAAGATTTGACTTTTCGAGCGGGGTTGCGTGAGAACAGGCGGCCTTGCTTGGAATAACTAAGCCAAATGCTCACCTGTCTTGTGGTAGGTGTTAGGTTTCATTCAAACTGCAGCTGTAGTGCCTGGCATTGCAGTTTTATTGTTTTAATAAGCTGCGATGTAGCAATCCATGGGAGATTGCCTGGAGGATTTGGTTACCGGTGACCCCTTCCTGAGGAGAAGTTCACTAGGCAGGTCTCCACCGAGGCCACGGTTCTATGTTAAGGAGCTCACGGAGGTCTCCATGAGAGGGAAGGCCCTACTCTCTTGTGCACTGGCGGATTGCACGAAAATTCCAGCCAAAACCTCTGCGTCGAGCTGTGCGGGAAACACTTCGGTCGGAACCGTGAAGGAAAAAGCAAGGGAGTGGAGGGCGAGCTAACCCACCGGGTTGGACTAGTGGTGAACGCGTCTTCCCAAATCAGCTGATTTGGAAGTCGAGAGTTCCAGCTTTCAAGTCCTAGTAAAGCCAGCTTTTTTTACACGGATTTGCATAGTAGATCGTGGATACCGGTGTTCTTTGGTGGTTGGGTTTCAATTAACCATACATCTCAGGTATGGTCGAACTGAGAATGTACAAGACTACACTTCATTCACACTCATACATATCATCCTCATTCATCCTCTGAAGTATTATCTAAACGGTAGTTACTGGAGGCTAAACAGCAAAAAGAAGGAGTGGAGAGCGAGCCAAGGCGGAGAGGCAGCTCCTTGCGAAGTCGAGGATGGTGGAGTACAGTGGGTCGGCTCTGTCCCGGAGGACTCCGGGACGAAGCCTCATTTAAGGAGTCTAGCTCGGGATCTGAAGCGATAGGACTGATCAAGGGTATGCGGTTCGCATGGGCCCGACCGCGGGTTTCTGGTGATAAGACTCTGCTTGCAGAGTCAATTCCACATCGGACATGTGTGGATCCGCCTTTAGGTTCTTAGTCCCAGTCTTGGACTGGGTTGCCGCAACCTTGATGGTGTTGGCCTGGCAGAGATTAGGTGTCCTAGGGGTCTGTGCCGCTGCATCCATACTTGACTAGCCTGTGCTTCTCTAACCTGTGTTGGCATTTGCGGGGCCTTGTCCTGTAGGTTTTTTGGGTGGCTAGGGCACCGCCCAGGCAGTTCAACTGGCCAGAGGTAGGCGCTTTGGCACTGGCCTCGGTTAGATTTTGACTTAGTTTCAATGGAGGTTGTGCCGGGGGAGTTTACTCCCCGAGTACGAATTTACTAACTTTAGCATGGCAATTGATCGAATTGGAGTGCACAGCTATTAAGGAGGTAATAAGTAAATGTTGATTGCGATCAACCTAGTGCTATTCCAAGCGGTCCTCAAAAGTGGAGCTGTAGTGGGAGACTAGAGGTTATACTCAGCTCCCGACAGACCAGACCTGAGGTCCTCTAGGACTTAGTTTATGCTGGCTGCACTCCAATCGCTTAAATTAATGATATTCGTTTGCGGTTGACTGAATTTTGCAGAATGATATGCTGTCGTGGCATACTTGATGCATCTACGCACTGGGTGTAGTTTAGGGCTTTAAAGTGGTGACAGGCGCGGGGTCTTCGATCTTCCGCGAGTAAGCTTTTAGCTTAGTTCCTGAGGACAACGTGGTAGCTTTAGGTGTCAGTTGTCTTTTTCGGAAAGCATAAACTCAATTACTATCTCTAGGGGTGAATTTACTGATGTAGCTGTCCCTCGGGGCATCTGCATCGGTGGCATCTCACGTGGCCGGGCTGAACTCTGTGGAATTTGATCAGTTTGAGGGCAAGAAGATGTCCTCCGTTAAAGCCATTGCTGGTAAGGAACGGAGGGGGTGGTGTAGCGACCTGACACGCTACGAGGCAGGATCTTCTCCCCTCGGGAGGAAATTGAGATGGTCCGCATGGGCCAAAATATCCTCAAAAAAGGACTCAAGGATTTCGGTAGAGATTAGACAGCTGGTTGACTCGTACTTTTCTGAATGTTCCTTGATGGTTGCTGAACTGGCGTTGAAAAACGAAAACCTCCAGGACGCAAACAGAGCCCTTGATTCAGTCGTTTCTCGACTATCGGGCAAGGTGGATCACGTGGTGGAAGGAGTTAAGGACCGTCAAACCGGAAAAGGGAAGATCCACACTTCTCTGAAACGGTTGGAGGAAAAGGTAAAAAAGCCTGCGAGTCACGAGAAGTACGCTCGATGTCGTACTGGTGTCGGGATACTTCCAACTTGCATGAGTATCGATGACTGTTGGCGAAGTTGAGGCGGATTCTGGACGGTCTCCCGGGCATCAGAGTGCTGGTTACTCTGGACGCTAACGCCAAGTCTTCCGCCTGAGATTCACCACTCACTGACCCAAGAGGCGCTGGTTTCGTACAGTTCGTTGAAGCAAGGAAACCTCTACTTGCTTAATGAGGCAGAACAACCGCCGACTATCTCTTCCGAACTGGGGGAAAGTTACATCGACGTCACCTTGGTGACGGGCGATATGTTGGGTGTACAAGTAGTTGGACCGTCTGGCCCGAGGCCAGTGTGAGTGACCATAGACTTATAACCTATGAGACCGCTTATGGTGGCGGTCCAAGAGCTCCATATTCGGGTCGCTATAACCTAAGCGGTCTGGATCAGCACAGGCTGCGGCACGAGTGTGCGGCTGTTTTACAGGGGTTGGGACGGCGCATGAAGCACAGGGAGGAGGTGGAATTGATTGCTGAACAATTCGGCCGAGCCATCAAGACTGGCTGCGATAGGGTCCTACGGCAGTCTCGGCCAATGGACAGACCCTTAGATAGTGGCCAGTCCGCTGATGGGAGAGTACCTGGAGCGGTCATGACCACTGTTTCCGGGGGTCGTCTGCTAAACACAGGCGGAAACCCGGGAAAAAGTGGTGGTCCTCTGACCTTAGCATGCAAGAGCTAGATCCACTAGGAGAAGATATCAGCGTAGCCCGCTAACGGTGATTATCGTTGATGAAGTGCACGCTAAGGGTCTGCGGATCTACCGGCGCACCCGTAATGAGTACGTTCATGCCATCAAGGAAGCAAAACTCAAGTTTTGGCAAGACTCCATGCGTTAGTTGCAGCGCAATCCCTGGCAGCTCGCGAAGTCATGTTACCGGCCAAATCCATTGCATGTGCTGTCCAACGTTCGATGCGGGTTTGGTGGTCGTGACCACACTTTAGCATCTGTGGCGACTTACCAAACGTTCCTGTATAATCTGTTTTCAGATACTCCGGAGAGTGAAGCAGAAGTCGGCGTTAGGGCGAGTGAGACACTATTCGTGGCCTACAAGCTGTGGAACCCGTAGATAGAGACCCAAGTTGGTTTCTCGAATGGCATTGAGATAGGCACCCGGGGTTTGACCATCTTTACCCAGATATTTTCTTTCATCTGCTGCCTGTCATAAGAGAGCCGCTTGGCAGACAGTTTTCGGGGTGCCTAAACTGGGATTGCTTTCTGATTTGTTGGAAGGTGGCTTTTGTGAGGGTGCTCTTAAAATCAGGTAAGGATCCGAGTGAGGTCATCAGTTATCGGCCCATCAGCCTCTGCCGGTAATCGGCAAGTTGCTTGAAAGGATGGTTGTGGAACGGCTCTGGGAAACCATCGATATGAACTCATTTCTAAATCGAGGCCAGTATGGCTTCATGAAAGGGGTTGGTATCAAGGATTTCATCTTAAATGCTTTTGCCAACGTGGAAAGCGCTGACTGCAAATATGTTTTGGCTATTTTTATTGATATAGAGGCAGCATTTCCTTCCTTGTGTTGGAGTTCTGTCCTCTATGCTTTGGAACGCCGCAATGTTCCCGAAGCCATACAGGCCGTGGTACGAGACTATTTGTCTAACCGTACGGCTCTGTTTAAGGATGCGCACCTAGTTGTGGAAAAAACCGTCACTAGGGGAAGCCCGCAGGCCTCTGTTCTCAGTCTTTTGCTGTGGAACCTGGTATTTGATGGATTTTTGGGACTGACATTCCCGGAAAGGATCACGGCCCAGGCTTTCGCCGATGACTGTCTCCTGTTAGTTCGTGGTAATTCACGACCGCAGCTAGAAGACCGATCGCAGGCATCTTTGTCAACCGCAGAGGGCTGGATGGACATACAAAATTTAAGAATTTCTGTGCCCAAGACGAAGTTTATGCTTCTCAAGGGTGCAGACAAATTATCATACAGTCGTAACCGCCGTATTAAGTACAAAGGCTGTGTAATCATCAGAGCTCGAGTTCATAAGTACCTAGGTGTTTTTTTTTATGATAAATTGCTGTTTAGCAACCACATTAGGCAAGTAGCGGTGCACACCGTCTCTGTGATGCACAAGCTTAGGAAGATTACTCGAAAGCATTACGGACTGTCGAGCCGTCATTTGTACATGGTGTACCGTGAAAGGCTCTCCCAATCGATTTAATGGTGAAAGTTCGGGCGGCCATGTGGAAATTGCGAAGAGGCAGGGAGGCCGAGGTATTTGGGATGCGGTTTCGAGCCGGGCCTGTACCAGAGTGAAACGGTGATCTCAATACACCGGTTCTAAATTTCGAACAGTTGCCCATCTCCCGCCTGCGGAGGAGGCTTTACAGCCTCGCGTTGGAAGCATGGCAGCAAGAATGATACGCCATAACTAAGGGAAGGTCCTTGTATAGATTTGGTATGCCTCTCCTTCGTTTTTAAGGACAACGGGAGCCCGAGCGCTCTCCAACCATGTAAATTTAAACCAATATTTGTTTCAGTTTGACCTGGCAGCTGATGAGCTGTGCGTCTGCGGGGAGGTCCGAACGAACACATGATGTTCCACTGCCCAACTCTTGGGGGGGCCAGAACTCAGGCCACCCTGGAACTTAGAGGTCAAGGGGAAAATTGGCCATCCACAAGCAGCGAGTCAATGTGGCGAGAGCCGCATTGTCGGACCGTGTGGGAGTTCCTAGATGAACTAGATGCAGTTCCTTTGTTCCTTGATACGGTTGCTTTGTTCATCCGACATCAGTAGTTTACCTAAGGGAAGAGACTCCTACCGCGCTGCTGTAGGAAGCTAACCGAGAGATATGGCTGGCTATCAGCCAGATTAAGGCTCCAAGCACTTTAATGGTGGACAGGTACTTGCTGGCTTTCAGCGGCCTAGGTGTGGCAGCGAATTACTGTCTTTAACGAGATAAAGGCACATCGGTTCGAAACAGACTTCATCTCCTCTTTTTTTTTATTTAAATGATATATTAATAATTATTAAGTTATCAAAAAAAATTTACCATAAATAATAACAATAAAAATAATATGAAAAAATATAAGTTATTAATGAAATAAAATTTTACGTACTTTACGTTTTAAAAAAATGTGTATACGTAAATTAATAGGCGTACAAGGAAATTATGTGGTATGCACATCAAATTTTTTAAATACTTAAGACGTGACACACTAAAGAAATAAAACTTTAATCAAATGAAATCAAAAATTTTGAGACAACAAATAACGAAACAAGTATCGAGTATCACCAAATGAAGGTTATACTCGTACTTTATTTGACAACGCAGACCGGAAAATAGAGTATATATATTTGTATTATATATAATATTAATAAGGATTCCCTACACTTTTAAGACCGTCATATCCTTTTAGAGAGTCAACAATCTTTAATCTCTTTTCATCTTCTCCTGATTCTTCTAGCACTGTCAACCCTCTCATTTTATAATAAATCCCAGCCAATTAGCTAATATAAATTGTTCTGATTAAGCTTCTACTTTCATTAATTCTTTATTACGTATTCTTTTTTCACTTTATCCAATTAACCTTCTCCAATCTTCTCCTTGTCCACATTTCAGTTGCTTACAATCTTTCTTTTTCTCTTTTTCTTAATTCCCGCAAAAATAATACTCCATATATAACAATTCACAGAATGTTCTGAAAGTCTTCTTCCATGTCATAACATAATAATTGTTTCTTTTTTCTATTAATTATTCCATAGCCACTGCTACTCTTAAAAAATCAATATTTGTTTTTTTAGGTATTTTTAATTGTTTTTATTTTATAGATAGCTGTGTTTAACACTACTGATTTTTGAATATTTGGAGTTAAAAACTAGTAAAACAAGACAAAATTAAACCAACAAGGAAATTGTTTAAAAAATTTGAAAGTAGACCGTACTTAAAATGTTTAAACTTCTGTTATCCCGCGAAGGGTAGTATCTCAAGATAGACTTCTTTTTTTTACCTTTTCTAGAAGGTTTTCAAGTTACAAAAACTCACAAAGGCAAAAACTAAATGAGTCGTCTTTTCTCCAAATAATCGACCGATTAGAAAATGTTAATGACACAGTAAGTCTACGAAACGTTTCCGACGCGCAGATAAATATAATCTACGCCAATCACGAAATCGAAAAATCCAGAAACCAAGTTATTCTCCCTACAAATGTTCTCGAGCAAAAGAGAAATAAACTACCTAATCGATACTAGTCATTCAGTTGTATAGAATTCAATAGCAATGGCTACTGAATTTTACTGTATATGAAATACTTTCTTTATGTGAAAAGCAATTAATCAATGTTAAAAATACATGTTCTTTCTAACAATATTTGTGTTTAAAAAAAAATGGTATCGTAAAGCCCAGATTAAATGTAATGTCCAACTCTTAAAATTTTCAAATTTCGTTTACGTTTTTCTGATCGTAGGTATTATTTCTTCGTGGGAATATAATGCAATATTTTGTTTGCACCCCTGAATCATGTGCACGTTTGTGGAGATAGATACGAACGGCAAAAAATAGTGAGTGTAGCGAATATGAAAGAATCAAACGTCTAATTTTCTGAAGGAGAAGAATTTTCACGTGGCTAATAACAAATTAAAGATTAATTCTCGAAACAGGCAAATTACTATTTTAACACTTCAAAATATATTTTGAAGCTCCAAATAAACGCAACATTTTTATAAAACAATGCAAAACTGGCCTTGATTAAAATAATTGAAAATGTATAAATAAATACAATATTGTACATCTATGCATATATAAATAAACATTTTTATGAATGAAATAGAGTTATACAGCCATGTATCCGTTCTTTTCAGCTACTCGAATTGTTCATCGGTATCGAGAAAACAAAGAAGACAACTAATTTAAATTTAAATTGTATTCAGTGTTAATAATACGCTTTAACAATGATCGTTTGATATTAATCAGATGGCATGGTATCATGCAAGACTGTAATTTTAAGAAGGTTAACCAAGCCATTAAAAAAAAAAAAAGAGGTTGGAATAATACCCCCTATTATTATTTTATATTTAAATTATTTTTACTATTTACCTATAATTAAACGCAAATAAGTTTGAATTCAGTTTTCTACAATGGTTGTGTAGATCACATCTCTCATTTTCATGTAATCTAGTAAAAACGGGCTGTAATCTAATAATACTTAATCCTGAAGAAACAATAATTTTTTTTTACTGAAAGATAAGATACGATACTTTTAACTAAGTTCTAAATTTACCAAAAATAAATAGAAAAAAAAAATTAATTAAAATATCTAAAATTAGTTATTTAATTGAATTACAGACAGTATACCTCTTTTTAATAGAAGATATAAGTACGATACATTTTTTGTATCAATCTTTGCTATAATACGAGAATAAAAAAAATTCTATTTAACGGCACGAAATATAATTTACACTTTTTAAATAATTTTTAATCGCACTTTTGCAAAGAGAAAAATTCTGATTGTTATGGCAGGACACTTAATTAACGGTTCCCCTCAATTTACTTTGCGGTAGTTCAGTAATCGTAATCCAGAAACAATATAATACAGTATTTTAACAAAATTTATGTAGACAACAAGCTAGTTTAGAAAAATACAGCATATAGTTCTAATTATTTTGGTTCAGTCGATTGCAATCAAAAGGGAAAATGCACAACTAGGTGTCAAAACAGTGCTAAATCCAAAATTTCAACATCCTACGGATAATCGTTTTTGAGTTATGCGAGATATATATGTACATACTGACGTCACGCCGAAACTAGCCAAAATGGATTCAAAGATGGTCAAAATGACCATTTCCGTTGAAATCTGAAAACTGAAATTTCTCACGATCACAATAATTCCTTTACTTCGTACAAGGAAGTAAAAACAATATTCTTTCCGACGATTGCCATAATTAATCGACTTAATACGGTGACTGATCGTTAATAACGCCGAAATAGAATGAATACTCATTTACGGTGGAAATCAGAAACGAAACATATGCTCAGCATAATTTAATGCAATTCGCCTATAAGTTGCATTGTTTACCTAAATATAACGCAATCCACATATCTCTTCTAATTTTCTGTAAACGAACTTGCTAAATCTTACTAAACAAAACTCCTATAAAAATTTGAAATACAATCTGCTTTCCAAGAGTTACTTCTACAATCTGAAATAAAACAGAAGTGTAATTTACGAGTACAATTCTTTGGACATCACATTAATAAATCGTCTTTTTGAACAAAATTTATTTTTCTTAATATCAGACCAAAAAGGTAACTTAAAAAAATAATTCCTAAAAGACAAAATAGCCTCTATATTTTCAAAAAGACAATAATGTTTGAAGAAATTTAACTGTACACTTAAATTTTTGGAAAGGCAATTCGATTTTTGGTGATCATTGTTATTTAACAATTTTCGTATGGGATGAGTAGAATGTTGGCAATTAAATGAAAGCAAGATCAATCTTCTTTGCGATTATAAACTGAACTCTATACTTTCAAATTTTGCATTCTAGTTATGAAGACTTACTGAACTTATTTTTCATGTTTGTGTTTTTTTATCTTAAATTTAAATTTCCAATATAATTTCGTACTAGCTGCAGCTGACTCAAGTCCTACAATCGTAAATAAATATTTTATCTAAAAAAAATGTATATCAATAAAAATTCAGCAAGGATTAAAAGATCCATTTTAAATGAAATTAAAGGAAACGAAGATACGGTTTTTCAAGTGACTGGAAAAACATGAACTATTTTTTTTCTTGAGTAAATTTTATTTTGAGTAAAAATTTTCTGCGATTACATAAAAATGTAAATAGTCTTGAAATCAATTTACGCAAAATTCAATCAATACGTCATATGCATATAACAAGTAAATTTTATATATTACAATGACAATGACGATAGGATTCTTACGATTTGATGGTTTAATCATTATACCGTGATCATAATATGTTCTTGACTTGGGAAAACATTTCAAAAAAGCTTTTGCGATTTTGTTAATGTAGCATATATCATGGTTTCCAAATGCAGTGCTGAATTGAACTGTTTTTCAGTCTTACGAATGATATAGAGCAAAAAATAACAAGGATAATTTTGGCCCTATCGATAAAATTAACGTTAAAATTAAGGGTAAAAATTAAGATTTAAAAATCACACAGCGAATAATTGTTCATTTTGTTGACGATTTTAAATAATGAAAATTTGAATTTTCTCACCGATATTCAGGGACTTAAATTTTAGCGGAAAAAGAAAAACTACAATGTTTTCTGATGTCGAAGATGTTTATTAAAATTATGAAAGCCGATCTTATGATCTGCTTGAATATTTTAATTTCACAATCTTATTTCTATAATAATAATAATAAATAGGATTCATTTTCCCTTCCGATTCGAAATAAGGATTTTTGATTATACAACCGTTAAATAAGAAGACTACCTACATAGCAATTACGTTTCTTTTCACACAATTTGTTATCATTAGCTTATCGTGCAGCTTATCTAATAATTTAAAATGAGTAAATTTTGAGAAATTATTTTTTTAACTGTCAATATGTGCAGTTCTTTAATCTCATAGGACCAGTATCATACATAAGATAATAGCAATTAAACACGAATAAATGTTTTTTTTTTCTCAAACTATTACTTAAGGAATATTCTGCAAGTTTACTGCAGTGTAGTAATAAAAAAAAAAGAAACTGTGCCAAAACTTGCTTGACAAATACTAGTTAACGCTAATTCAAGAGCCAACTTTACTTATAAGTCTAAAATCAATAATAACTAAATAAAGATGACGCATAAATATTCACGATACACCAAAATTAGAAGAAAGATAGAAATAACGGTAAAAAAATATGTAATGGTACTAATATTTATCTATGAAACAACACTTTTTTAATACAATAATACACGCTTAAAATTTTAGTTCGTTTTAATTTTATTAACACTTATTCGTAGACTACGGTTTACATATAACGTAAACAAATCGTAGAAATTATGATTAATTTCTACACTATATTTACAGTCTTAAGTTACACATGCAACAAACAAATATTTTATCTAAACAAAATGGGTATCAATAAAAATTCAGTAACGATTAAAATGATCCATTTTAAATGAATTTAAAGGAAACGAAGATGCGTTTTTCAAGTGACTGGAGAAACAGGAACTAGTCTAGATTTTTCATGAGTAAACATTTTGTAGAACTGCATAAAATGAAAATAATCTTCAAAAACATTTTCGCAAAATTCAGTCGATAGGTATCGACAAAATTGTAAAGGCATGACTCAATTTAATACAATAGGACCAATTATTATCCCGCGTGAGGTACTAGAAAATTAGCACGCATTCTGAAACCTGGAGATTTTCTAATTTACGTTCGATCACAGAAAATTTAAATATTAAATTACTACTTAGCCATCGGGCTGGTAGAGTGGTAAACTGGTCGTTACAAATCATTTGTTTAACAGCTGATTTTCGAAGTCAAAGATTCTCAGGTTCAAATCCTAATAAAAGTTGGTTGTTTTTATACGGATTTGAATACTAGACAGTGGATCCCGGTGTACTTTGGTGGTTGGGGTTTAATTAACTATACATCTCAGGAGTGGTCGGCTTGAGTCTGTACAACAGTACACTTCATTTACATGTCATACTATCATCCTCATCACATTGGGCTGGAAGGTTACTTATTTTTCACTAGTTGTACAGATTGCAAAGTACACAGTAGGAAATAAAAGTTAATATTAAATAAAATTTATTAAAGAGTTATCTGAAACTTAAAAAAAGTTTAAAGAAGAAATTGAGCGTCATCAACATGAATTTTGCAGAAATGGCAAAACATAAGACTATAAAATAAGTCTAATTAAAATTGCAAAAAATTATGCAGTGATTATGTAAACATTTTAAGACAAAGTATTTTTTTTAGCTGAAAAAATTGCGTGGTATTTCACAGACGCTTAATAGAGATAATATAACCATTTAAGCTCTTATTTGTTACTATATTTAGTAAATTATTAAGAAATTAATAATTTTAAGTAGTGATTAAGCTCTTTACTGCATTTAGTAAATTTTATATTATACGTACGTAGAAGACTAAAGAAAAGATACTTTAGTTAATAACTAGGAAACTAAATATTTATCTTTTGCGCAAATATAATAAACCGGCTGGACAATAAAGATGAACATTAACGAATTAAACATTAAATTAAGGGTTTATTATCAACAGTATAATAAAAGCGTAATAATAAAAGTGCATAATTGAAATATAGCATATCATTAATATAATGTCATTACCATAAGATAGTATTATTTAGAAATTTCATACACGGAGTTTCTCGAAAGAAACTGAATTGATTATTGATTAAAATCAACTACTAATCATTGATTTATGATTCGGTTGGGCACACGCAGTTACTCAATAGTGACAGAAACTGCTCAGTTGTATGCATGCAACATGCAAGGTAGAGTGCATTTTTCGTTGTGCAGCCACGATGTCAAGTACTGATTCCATTGACGAATAAGACGTAATATTGCTTTAACAGAAGAAAACAAAAAGGCTACTTTAGGGACGGATCATCCGTATTTCGAAAAAAATATCCGCGTGCTATTCGTAGAAGCAAAAGAACTCAAACAAAAAGGTTAATGCTTTCTGCTTCATTCCGAAACCATTTTCAGACCGATTGCTTATGCCAAATGAGCAAAATACAAATATAAGAAAATTCATTTGAAATAATTTGTCCCGTACAGACGTACTAGAAAAATGAAGTAGCTGAATGAGTGGAAGCCTGGTCACTTGGAACTGGTTAGCGACGGATTACTAACAACTGGTCCAGTGTGCGGCATCCCATTAAAGAGTTACAAGAGTTACAACTAACCGATCTGTAACTCTCGTTACAAATCAGTTTCTTTAAGGTAAATTCATATGCGGACTAACTCAATATTACGTAACCGCTCGTGTAGTTGGTGTGGAATATAACACCGGCGGTCTCCGAA
This sequence comes from Lycorma delicatula, assembly GCF_047948215.1. Taxonomy (NCBI): domain Eukaryota; kingdom Metazoa; phylum Arthropoda; class Insecta; order Hemiptera; family Fulgoridae; genus Lycorma; species Lycorma delicatula. Next base: position 210,990,307 of record NC_134455.1, read on the forward strand.
AAAACATTATTTTTACGGCGTAACTGGATCTTAGTCCCATGTCTGTTCAACCTTTTAAATCTGTACAAGCAAATAGTTAGTTATCACTTTTATATATATATTGATTTACATTTAATAGAACAACAGTAACGTATAACTTTAATAAACATGCATAAAAAAAATTCAAGCTAATTATGTATGTTAATTTAACAGTTTTGTAAACGAGGAACTGAGTACAGGTATAAAATAAAACTTTTCAATACTAATCGTTTGTAACAGCCTAAACTCAGGTGTAACTTTCATTAGCCGGACTATAGTTAGTTCCATAATTGCAATGGAATATTTATTCTACAAGTAAATCATACCACTGAAATGTGCGAAATCACAAGTAGACAGGTAATGTAAAATAAAACTAAATGTAATTTGTTTACTAGTTTCATGTTAACAACGAATAAAAATGCAAGCAACTTATCTTCCGACTTATTACACCACTTGACCTTGACAAAGAAACTGCATGCACGCAAAGGTTCATAGGGTAGAGAAAATTTTCTACTCTGTTGTCAGAAAAGCGATAAAGTAACACGTAAGCAATATAATAAAACTTAAAACTTTATCGATAACTGCAATATTAACCCTGAAATGGCGGAACGGAGCAGTACAAAAGGAGAGGAATTTCCATTTCTAAAGAAAATGTTTTGTTTTAAATAATTTTTTCATGGATGAACTTACAATTTCTATATTTTGATATCAATAACTGTTTTTTTATCATTAGTGAGTAGTACAGTATGTTCAGTACTTCTTAGACCTCGGCATTCGATTACAAGAGTATATATAAGTTACCATTCTAGAGTTTAATCACATGCATTTAAATTTATAATCTTATAATACGTATTAAAGATACAAGGATTTTCGTCAGGGGAACTAGACTAGACCGACCCGGTCTAGTCTAGACCGACTAGACTAGATAGACTAGATAGGCGGGTCGCCTATCATTATTAAAATTCTGAATCTGTGTCTAGTTCCTAACACCGTAAAGCAGCTATCTACGACTTGCATAGATCACTAAAGCGAACGGACAAATAAAATTACCGAAAATTATTTACTTATCATAATCGTAAACGAATGATTAACCGTATAAAGATACTTGCTTATATGTAGAGACCGGATTTTTGCATATTAAGCCCTCACCGGTTATTGCATATTGTCCTTAAAATCTTGTGATGATGCATAGACTTTGCAGAGACTTTGAAAAGACAAATCATTTTACGATCGCCAGATTTATAAATGAGGGTTGGTTTTTTTGGTTTGCATGGCATTTATCCCGCCACCACCCCATTCGGTCGCCTTAAAGCATAAGACCGAATGTCTGTGCCACAAACGGCTACTGAGCCTCGAAACAGTTAAGCGACCAGTTCTAACTAGCTCCTGGAGCTAACTGAGCGAATTAAAGCGTGGTGCCACACACCACTCGCTTTGTGTCCGACCGTTCACTTGTCATATACGAGGGTTATTTATTTTAAGATCTGATCGGTCGTGAAATAAAAACCCGCGCAAAAAACGGATGAACCTTGCGCAGCGTTTTTAGTAGGGCCTTCAATCACGCCGCGTCACTTCATTTAGTTCTGAACACGCAGCTAGCACGTAAACATGTCTACAACAATATCATCTCCCGCCAAGTGTGAAGTGCGTGCGGTAATTAGATTTCTTCAGGCTGAGGGGTGTAATTCAGCTGAAATTCATCGACGAATAGGTAATGTGTACGGTGAAACTTCAATGACTGACAGCAAAGTACGACAATGGTGCAGGAACTTTAAAGCAGGACGTACAGAGTTCATGATGCAGGCGGTCAGGGAAGGAAGCGAGTGTCAACCGATGATCTCGTTGAGCGAGTGGATGAGGCAATTCGAGAAAATCGTCGGTTCACAATTTCTGTATTGAGTGATTCACTTCCTGAAATTTCAAGGTCAGCTCTCTACACCATTGTGTGTGAGAGACTTCAGTACCGCAAACTGTGTGCGAGATGGGTTCCCAAGATGCTGTCCCACCACCAAAAAACAATGAGAATTGACGCCTTCCTAACGTTTCTCCAGCGCTACCACAATGAAGAAGATTTTTTTAACAAAATTGTCACAGGGGACGAGACATGGGACTGAAGAAACAAAAGAACAATTCAAACAGTGGATGCATTCTCATTCTCCCCGTAAACCAAAGAAGTTCAAGCGAACCTTCTCCAACAGAAAGTGTATGGCTACTGTGTTCTGGGACCGGAATGGAGTTCTCTTGGTGGAATTCATGGAACCTGGCACGACCATCACTGCAGCCGCATATTGCATAACGCTTCAACGTCTACGAAGGGCAATTCAGAATAAGCGGAGAGGAATGTTGTCATCAGGCATTGTCTTTCTCCATGACAATGCTCGGCCGCACACTTCAGCTGTAACAAAGAAGCTCCTGCAGCGTTTTCGTTGGGAAGTGTTTGATCACCCACCATACAGCCCGGACTTGGCTCCATCCGATTTTAACCTCTTTGCTCGCATGAGACGCTGGCTAGGAGGACAAAATTTTGAACTGCCATAGCAGATGCTATGGCAGTTCGTCAGTCCAGGGAAGCATTTAACGATTCTAGCATTAAAAAACATAGCTGTGATTAGCACTCATTTTTCTCACATACCTGCGAGGATTAAAAAGCTTGAAACTTAAGGTTTGATGTTCACTGAATCTTTTCAGTTAATGAATAAAATCCGCCAAATGAACTCCCCATTGCCAGAAGTATTCCCATGTAAACTTAAAGAAAAATTTGAAAACATTTTGAACAATAACCCAGGCTCTGAACCTTTGCGTCAAATTGATAGTTTTATTAATGAGGCGGGTGAACTTTTGCCAGAAACAATAAGTGCTAATATAGCACCCAAATTCAAATACTGCCCAGTTACCTCGGTGGATGTGGAACGAGCCTTTTCCACTAACAAAAATATTTTGAGTGATTGAAGACACAATCTTACTACCGAATATTTGGAACAGAACCTGACTGTTTACGTTTAACAAAATGTTAAATAATTTTTAATTATCGAATTTATCGATGTTATTAGTACTTACTAATTGTTTGCTGATTTTGAAATAAAAAAAAATAAAATTACTATTTTTTTATTATTTATTTAAAGTTGCATATTTTTTTACACTTTTCGTACATATTTGAAGCATTTTTCACGCATATTTCAAGCTTTTTATGTTGCATATAATCCAGTCTATAGTTATATGTTTTCATAAATACTGCACACTAATCTGATAAAATAAGATATTTTCTTTCAGTAAACGATTTTGAAGTGGTACAAGTAGAACAACCAAATCGTATGTCACGTTATACAGGGTCATTCACGGGAACCGGATGTTTTTAAAATAATCATAAAAAATTGAATATTTACTTTAAAAAAGTTTTATTGGTACTGAAACACTTGTTAAATCAAAGCATTTGTTACTTACTCATGAACGAAATATTATGTCCGGCAAGTGATGTCCATTTTGGCCAATACATTGTTGTAGCCTTTCACGGTAACTGGCCTCAATTCTTTGCAGCATGTCTACATCAATCTGGATGACGTGATGACGAATTGCGATCTTTAGGTCCTCCAATGTACGCGGTTTATTGCCGTACACACGCGATTTCAGAAACCCCCACACAAAAAAACACAACTATTCAATTCGGGGGACCGAGGGGGCCAAGGAATGTCGCCGAATCTGGAAATTATCCGTCCCGGAAACAAGTTACGGAGAACAGCCATCGTTGCTCTCGCTGTGTGCGCTGTAGCTCCATCCTGCTGGAATAACACATTTTGAAAATCGATTTCTCGGTTTCGTAACTCAGGGATGAAAAACATATTCAATATCGCAATGTAACGATCAGCTGTTACAGTTACGGCAGCGTCATTTTCTACAAAAAAATATCCTATTGCACACCAGACAGTCACCTTTGGGCTATGAAGTGGTCTCTCGTGAAGCTGATGTGGGTTTCTTTCTGCCCAATACCGGCAATTCTGTTTGTTGACGAAGCCATTCAGATGAAAATGGGCTTCGTCACTCATTAACAATAACAAATTTTCATTTTCTTCAAAAACGGTAAGCATTTGTCGACAAAATTGTAATCGCTGCGTGAAATCTTGCTCGTTTAACTGCTGCACGACGGCTATCTTGTAAGGATGGAAATTCAGGTATGTATGCAGAATTCCTCTTACCGTACTTGTGCTCATTTTAAGCACTGCTGAATGCCTCTGAATAGAGCGGCGTGGGCTTCTGACAATGGCTTCCCTTACTCGTTCGATGTTCTCCGGAGTGCTAGCAGTTCGTCGGGACCCGGTGGTTTTTTCTTTAATATTGAACCACTTGTTCGAAGGCTGTTTACCCATCGCAATATTGTGTTACGAGAAGGGACATTTGCATTACGATGGATATTAAACTGACGGCGGAAATCTCGCTGAACAGCAGTTACGGATTCGTCATTTCGCACAAAACTGTCATACGCGTACAGGCGTTGGTCTAGCTTCCACGGCTCCGTCTCAACAACTTAAATGTAAATGCTATGAACAAAGGAAACGTCAGACACCAGCCACGTGCCCCTCCCACCACGAACGCCCGAGTACAACCCACTTTAAAAACATCCGGTTCCCGTGAATGATCCTGTAGAACGAATTTTTATTTATTAAAATACAGAAATAGTTCATTCTCTAGTTAGCCAACTTCTTATGTTTTCCAACAGAAACAGGTTTGTAAATTTATTTCTAGCTCCTTATCCTAATTAATATGGTTTTGAATTGTACTCTTGCAGAATTAAATAATTTCAATCTACTTTCCTCATTCATGGAATTGAATGAAACATTGAAATTTCTGATTTTTTCAGTCAAAAACCTAACACCTCATTTACCAGTTTTAATGCTCCCTCCATAAATCGTTGACAGGGAAACCCGCTCCAAAATCGATTTGTGTAACTACAGACGATGTAATTTGGGTAATATCTTGTGATGTAGCCATTTCTTTTATGTAACTACAGCCCAAACAAAAATAAGTATAAAATAACTTTTCATTCAATTTCGTCTATCTCAAATATTCAGAAACTAATAAATATAAAATACATTCTTATTTTTTCAATCTATCTTTTAAATAATTGTCAAAAAAGATATTACTTAAATAACTAGAAATTCAGTAGCTATTTCCATGTTCATTCATCAAAATTGATGAAGACACAATAGGCTAATTTGAATACACTTAATAAGCTCTATTTCAGCATATGAAACGACACAATTAATACCTAAAAAGCAAGACTCTAAGGAGCCAGGCAACGCCATTCAATTGCTTTTCATAATTATTTGCATGTATTCCTTTAGCGATATTAAACAACTTAAAGAAGTAATGAATATCCAGATGGGTAATCTAATCAATATATGAAATAAAGTTCATATTTTATGTATTGCGCAGAAATTCAATTAAATCTTACTGAACACAAACGTGATTATATAACAATAAATAACAAAGTTAGGAGTAATTTTTTAGGTTCATTACAGCAGCTATATCGTTCATTGTAAATTATAAAACGTAATTCATAAAATTTATAATTAAAAACAAGATATTTTTTGATAACTTCATTATAGTTAAATATTTATCTTTCACAATAACTATGATTATGTTATGAAAATTTTCGTAAATAAATGCACGGTATGACAATGATTCGTACGTCTACTCATTTTCGTAAAAAGATGATAAGCTAATACTAATGCTTTTAGCTTTAAGATTGATATAAAATAAATTAACAGGAATAAAGAAAGCAGTAATTTAAATTCAACAAAAATATAGAATCGGAGATTCTCTTAAATTCTTTTCATAATGCTATTTCACAGACTGAATTAGAATAAACGTTTAATACAGTAAAATCGATTTCATTACGTAAAACTGTTTTTACTTCATGTTGAAAAAAAACACTTTTGTAAATATAAAACAGAATACGGAGACCAACAAGTTAAATTTCACAGCCGAAATGCTTTCCCTTTTTTAACACTTTATAAGTCTATGATACTCACTTCATGATTTTATGCTTTTTTTATTGAAACTAACAACCCCAAAAAATACAAAGTAAGAAAATTAGAGGTAGTTAATGTAAAAGATTGAAAAATGTTTCAAATAATTTAATATATTATCAAAACTGTCAGCTTTCAATTCAGGTGATCTACATTCAAACCGACAAACAACTACATAATAATAATAATAATAATAAAAATTACTGCTAACTATTAACAATAATAAAAGAATCTTCGAATATAGGACAATAGTCAGTGCTGCCATCGTAAGAATATCTTTAACAAATGTATTTGTTAAAGATGTATGTGTATACTTTTAATAACGACTATAAAATAACTAATTTCCTACCTACAGTAAAAAATTAACAAGTAATAAAATAGGATATTAATTACAGACATAAATAATAATTAATTGACATCAATAAACACTTTTCGATTCCAACTGTGTAATACTGTAATTTTTACAGTACACCACGTGAACATAAAAAGTAATCCAAACCAATTTCAAGATCAATTATGAATGTATTACTTATTTGTTATCTTCTAATGTTAACTAAATGAACAGTACTGCTTTCAATTGTCCAAAAAATTTCAAATATGCTTTTTATTCTTTCACCGATTGGTAGGAAGGATATCTTTTATCGGTTTTAAGCAGAAATACTTTTAAGTAGTACTTCGGAGAATCTGGAAGAAGGCGAGCCGCTCACTAATTCTGTAAACTAACTCCGAAACCAATTCACAGTAAACTAATTCCAAAACTTAATTTTATCATTATTTCGTTAATACAGTACTGTAAACTACCATAATTTTTTTAGAGAATTACTGAGTGTTATCATTCTCTCGTTTTTGAAAGTTCGGAATTTTACTAGATTAAGTTAATTATTTCTACCTTGCAATTTTCATCCAAAAGTTCAATTTCATATTTTAGTAAAGTTAAATTCTCTTCAAACTACTTCAGTACACGTTGTGGTGTAATATTGGGTTCGTTAACCGATTCCCAATCCTAATTATTCAATTTTCTTCAAAAGTGTCTGCTCCCTCGTTAACTGTTTTTGTAAGCTAAATCTTTAGATGTCATGAAACCGGAAGAGCTTCACCGTGAGGAATAAATTACAGATAGAACCATTTCTTGAGAGACTCCAAAGACAAAACTGAGCTGAAATAACAATAATTTAAGCGATATTTTTGTTCTCATCAAACCAAAGGAACACAAAATGGCAGCCGATATTTTATATCGATTATTTTTTTCACAATCAAGATAAATATGACGGGTTTTTACAACAAAAAATGGTTTTTATATGATTATATAAAACTCATCACCCATATAATGAAAGTTGTAGCATCATTTACACCCTTACGTAACAGCAAGAGATTTCACCATTTTGATAAAGAAACTATTCTATTAAAAGTACTAACAAAGAAAAGAAGATTAGTAAGTTTTAGTTGTTCGGATATAATCAAACCTGTTCATATGATCTTTAGTATTAGGCGTATGACGTCACACCTTTCTATTTACGTTATTACTATTGTTTGCAATTAATAAAATATAAAATTATGAATAAAATTTAAAAGATAAAAGTGATCACATAAATAAAAACATAAAAGTTCCCTCCACACCACGAAATCCTTCGCTTGATCTGACAGCTATACTAAGCGATTAAATTGTTTACGATCTTTCTAGAGCAATTTAATTAAATAATTATACTTCAGGGCTATTTCTTCACAAGTATTTTTAAGTGGCTGACGTTCGCGATAATGAATTACTGTAATTAGCTTCAGTGAAAAATCTTTTTTTCTAATGGCAGAGTCAACAACTAATGAATAGAATAACTACTCTAGTGTGGTTGTTTATAATGAAAATTCAATAAAATGTAAATGTTTTGATACTAATCAGTAAATTTTACTAATAGATGGACAAATAATACGCACTTACAATAAACATTTTCAACCCCCAAAAAATTCAAAACCAACATAATATACGAAAAATAATTATTCCTGTAGTTCTAATTGTTATGTTTCGGAGAAGCTTACAATTGATTTATTTAAGTAACCCCATATATTAAATTTTTCGTTATTTTATTTCTCCAGCTATCAGTTTCTAGAATGTTTTATACATTTCATAATAACGTATAACATGGTAAAATCTTTGTGATAGGTCCTAAAAATACTCCTATGAATAAAAAATATAATTACAAAGTTTAATACAAATAATAATAACAATAATAATAGCCAATGCCTAATTTTTTGTTACATTTTTATTAGTATTTAATTTAACCTGATAAAATATTTATGAAAACTACTTATTTAATAAAAGTACAAAACATCTCTAGAGTGATAGTAATTGGAAAAAATGTTACAAATTATAAAAAAACATTTTTTTTTTTAAATAAAGTTATATGAAGAATAATAATACTCGTGTATTTGGAGAACACTATGCCCGTGGATTTCTCAACTTATACATGAAAATTTATTAAAAAAATTACTATCAGTTATGAATATTAATAAATACGTACACATATGCTAAATGTAAGTAGAATACCACGATGAGTTTGAAATTAAAATATTTTATCACAAAGAAACAGGCTGCGTAGCAATTTACTTGCGTACAATAGTACTTATGTATTTATATTTAATCGTGCGTCAATCCTGCATCAATCCTTATCTACTAAATTCATTTGACGGCAGACTCTTGAAGGGAACTCTTCTAAAGGCATTGTAAGCCTAAATTTTATAGTTTTCGTTTTCAATAACTTTTCATTAGATAAATCGGTTCTGAAGCGATGAATGTGTCCAAATACTTTGTAATCAATCTGTTTAAAGCTGTTGATCACATCCATTTTTTTTAAATCACGTTCTTTGTGTGTATCGACGAAAAGTAGATTATTATCAACATGAATAGAGACTTTATACAGTAAGTCATGAAGAAGCGAAGATGAAATTAAGAGTTTTAAATTAGCCTTTAATGAAGATTAAATAAAGGTGGCTTTCGTTTTATATGGAAAAAAGGTTTCTCTTTGTGTTTATTTTTAAGAGTAAATACAAACTTAGTTAAACAAAAGAACTTCATCCGTGACCATTAGTACCCGATAACGTGCCAAAAAAGATCTTCAAAGCAATCATTTGCACTCGTTTTGATTAACACGAAAGATTCTTTTTTTAAAGCCAAAGAAACTGAAATCACTTAGAAAATCTATGGTAGAAATACACATCGAACAACCCGTAGTACCAAAGAAAATGAAACTGATATCGGCCCTACACGTTCGTTTTAAGAAAGAATGTTTTACTAATGAAACAAAAGAAAAGTTTTATTGGCAGTCCGTTAATCAATACGTTGATCTACAGTCGAAAGATACTTCACATGAAGAATCAACTTATTTTATCCCAACATACGAGTATAGTTATCAACATCATCATTCATCAATTATCATCTGTCATCACCAATCAACATAGTTATCCCAACAGCACATCAAAACAAATCGATATATCAATCATTATACCGATTGTACGATTATACTGAATCTAGTCGGTCGTAAATCAGTCATCTTATGCTGTAGTATAAAAAAAAATATGTTAAAGTTATTAAAAGAGTATTTCTTTGAAAAGAAATCAAACTACTCATTATCAAACAAGCAGAATGTATGTTCAAAGAACCAGTTACGAGCAACACTCAAAACATGAACAAGCACAAGTTAGCCAAATTTATTCGATTTGTTCAATTATGTTACCGATTTCAAACGTTTTACTAATGGCGCTTTATAGCAAAGCTGATATGAACTTTCAGAAAATTACCGTAAAAAAAATTTATATACATGTATTACTGATAATACTATTTTCTTTCTTGTATACTGCATAGTCTACTTTTTTATTCAAAACGAATACTCGTATTATAATTCAAAACATTTTTAAATATGTAAACATTTTGAATATTTAAAAAAAAAGTTATTTTTTATGAATGACAAAACACTGCGTGTGCCAATATGAGCACATATATTCTGTCTTGTAAAATTTCATATTGTTTGTTTTTCGCCCAGCACATCTACCAAAACTTTCACACGATTAATAATCAAAAAAGAAACAAGCAATTAACATCAACATCACATATTATTTTGATATTTAAAATAATCTGGTTAATCTTTCAGGAAATATACTTGATGGTAAGAGTAATAAAATACTGAATATCAAATTTAAAAAAATAGCACCAAATCGGTTTTCTCAATAACTGTATACCATTTAATTTTTAGAAAACAACTAAGGAAAGAGTTATTAACGAAATGGTTTTTACTTAAGTTTTTTATGTTTATTGTTTTTTTTTATGTAAACGTTTCAATTAATTCTTAAGTTGTTTTTGTAGGTTTTAGATTGAGTATGTACTTGAGTCACTGAGCTAATTTACATTTTATTAATTATTAATTAATCGAAATAACTTACTCTCCCTCGGAAATGAAATAGCATTCTTTAACAAAAACAATTTTTTTACGATACCACAATATTTATTTAGGGCTGAGTTACAATATTGTTATTGTATAACAATACGAATTTTGTTATATATGAACTACAACGGTTTAAAACTTTGATAATTTCACTGAATTCTGAACTTTGTATAGTTAAGACGTGTTATCGGTAGCTCTCTTATCGGGGGTGATAATCGGTAACAAGAAATTACTTGATTTTGTTTTAAATTGTTTATTATTTATACATTCTTAAATTGCAATGTCTATTTTATTTTTACTTTTTACAAAATACTTTTACTTTTTTAACTTGGCTGAATATAATTTAAAGTCGATGATAAGACTAAAGCGCCACAGCCGGTTGCTGGAAAACCGAGACTGTGCCATGCGCACCAAAAGGAGTAGTGCATGTTTCTAAAGGAAATCCTAATCGTGAAACTCTATTCATGAAAATGAAGACCTACTGACAGGCTAAAGAATCTGTGATAAAAAAAATGTTCGATGAAAATTTTGCTAAAGGCAACAATAAAAGATGTACTGGGCGCATTCGCTTGGTAAAAAAACATACGCGATAATAACTCATTTTCATAAGACTGAAATATCGAATCCATATTAATAAGTTAAACAGCGCTGATTTTATTAAAAATGTTTATTTGGAAACCAGGAAGAAAGAGAGAAACTTATCGCGTTGCAACAAGAAATTGTCAAAATGGCGGGAAATAAATACATGATCGTTATCGTGAATCAGCTGATGGAGGGGGCCAAGTATGAGAATGAAGATGGTAACAAGAAAGCTGAATAAGATAATCAATCAGTTATGACTTTAAAGAAGTAATAACGAAAATAAATGGACAAAATAGTGCTGAATAGTGTTTTGTCACCAATAAGTTTTCTGTCAACAAGGGAGTGACAGCAGGGTACTGTGATACCAATTTTTTGCATACAATGTAAAACGTCTTAGTAATAAGTTACCATTATTTCGTTTTTGTTAAAAATCGTAATACTTTATGTCCCAGTGAAACATTTGGTGGAAGAGAAGAGTGTGAGCCTTTTGAGTGGTACTTTCCGGCATGTAAAATTATGCAAATACCAGCTGATAGGGGTTTGGATTACGAAAGGGAAAAGGGAGGCATCATGATGAATTACAAAATTAAGTCAGATGTTGGGTTATTGTTATAATTACGAGAAGTTACAGTAATATCGGTGGAATGCGATTTGAATCAAAACCATTTACTTGGTACCTTTATTTTTCCTGTTTAGCCTCTGGGAATTACCGTTCAGATATTACTTCAGAGAATGAATGAGGATGATATGTATGAGAGTAAAAGAAGTGTAGTCTTGTACAGTCTCAGTTCGACCATTCCTGAGATGTGTGGTTAATTGAAACCTAACCACCAAAAACACCGGTATCCACGATCTAGTATTCAAATCCATATAAAAATAACAGCCTTTACTAGGATTTGAACGCTGAAACTCTTGACTTCCAAATCAGCTGATTTGGAAAGACGCGTTCACCACTAGACCAACCCGGTGGGTTAAACAGGTACTTGGTACCTGAGTGGTAATTTTGTAGGGTATGCAAAGAGCATTTTATGGAATTCTATAGATGGTATTGGTTAATATGTTACATTATGTTGATAGACAATTTTAATAATAGAATAGGGGAATAGCAAACGTTCCAAGATAAAATAATTGATAGTGTTACGATAGTAAGTGCGGTTAGGTGTTCTCACGATGAAGTGGTGAACACGGGTTGGTCTAGTGGTGAACGCATCTTTGCAAATCAGCTGATTTCGAAGTCGAGAGTTCTAAGGTTTAAATCCTAGTCAAGACAGTTACTTTAATAAGGATTTGAATACCAGATCGTGGATACCGGTGTTCTTTGGTGGTTGGGTTTCAATTAACCACACATCTCAGAAATGGACGACCAGAAACTGTACAAGACTACACTTCATTTACACTGATACATATTATCCTCATTCATCCTCTGAAGTAATCCAGACGGTGGTTCCGGAGACTAAACAGAAAAAAAAAGATGAAGTGGTGAATGATAGAGGGCTTAAGTTTGTAAATATCTGAGAAACGTTTGCCCTTTGCGTGCTGAATGGTAGGACAAGCAGTGAGAGGGGTAATGAAATTATGTTTATGGAGAGTATAGAGAGCGTAAAATACGGTGGGATTCCGACAGCATATTCCAATCGCGATTAGAACTGATGAAAATTTGGATACTGCGACAGATGAGAAGGAACCTGTTGTAGTATAGCATAAAGCACAATGCACAGATAGTGTACTCAGAGAATTCTATAAATTTGTTCATCATTTTTTTAGGGTACCGTTTAATTTTTATTATATATTTGAATCCGGGCAGGTCTTAAAGACCTGCTTTAGACCTTTTAGTACTTTAAGATTTAAAGTTCGTAATTGCAAGAGAATTTCTTTTATTAATACAATAACAAAAGTATTTTCGATCACTTAATAAAAATCGAGTGGGTAAAGAAAATAAAATTAATGTCAAGCCGACTTCAGGGTAGAATATTCAACGAGTGATAATGTTTTTAATTTTTATAGTGTAGCTAATTTGAAACTGAGGAATATGTAAATTGTATTATGTTGATTTTAATGCTGTCATCGTAAGAATTGTATGGTTGTGTTATTTTTTTAATTTCGTTAAATTAAATGGGAAATTAAACAAAAATACACAACCCTCTGTATGGATTACAGATGATAGGTCAGTTACGACCGAGGGTTTCAGCACACTTATTGGATGAAATCTGGAATGCTTACCATCGTCGTTATTATTTTACTTATTTATTAATGAGAAATTGATTTCTTGGAAGGCGTGTGGATCGATGTACTGAAAACCGAAGGATTACTGTATGTAATGTTTTAACAGATGATCAAGTAATTGAGAATTTGATCGGAAAGGATTGGAAAGAATTTACGAGTATAAACTTCATTAGATGCGTTTGGGCGTATAAGTAGTAAACTTTAATACGTTATAGTAGTATTTTATGTTTTAGGACACAATAATCGTAAATTTTGGGAAAGAGCTAAACTTAAGATATGATACACGGATAAAGTATATGGTAGTAGTATTGAATGTATATGTCTAGAAGTGAAGTGTTTTCAAATGCGGTGGGAATGATTGAATATATGCATGCTTGCGCGTCTGTTGGGATCGTGCGTTACGTAATATTGTGTTTATTACTAATTACATGCTTCTTATACAAATATTAGATGGTTGATTGATGTTACCTTCATAAGATTATTGTATTAATTTTCTTTGATTTTATAATTCTTCTATTATTATTAATTTATTCTCTTTCATTATTTCCTTTTTTTTTAATTAACTAGAATATTTTTACTGTAATACTGTGAGAGCTAAGAGTTCAACCGGATGACGACTGTACGTCATGTCTATATATATTTTTTTTTAATTAAAATTTTAAAAACATTCATCTTATGTGAAAATCCTTATACCAAGATTATCTGTACCAGACTTATAGTGGCATATATAATCTAACCTTTTTCACGTCCTTTTGACTTTTTTTCTTTTTCAGCCAAACAAGTTTTTCTAATTTCAGATAAACTACTACTACCTTCTGATGAACCGATTCACCGGATTTTTAATAATTAACTGTAGGCTTACAGTTTTAAATATTACCCACACTGTTAATTGCCATACCATAAAACTTACACATCGGTAGTGCTGATTAACTACATCTCATAATTCACATTTACAAAGGTAAAATGTTCATAGAGGTAAAACCACGTCAACTTTAATATGCTGATCATAAAAATGTTGTTTACACTCTTTAAAGTTGGATTGTTTTGTGTGTATGTATAAGCAATAAACATGTTTCGTCACTGGGAATCTAAAAAAACATTAATTAGGAATTCTCATGGTGATGAATTAAGAATATTATCGATCACTGAATAATTTTTACGACTTAATCTTTGCAATGTATATAAAGCAAGGTATAATAAAAAAATCAAGACTCATTAAATACAGAATAAATCAATAAATCATCAAGAAATTACATACAAATTTGCATTTGCACAATATCACTGGCAAGGAATCCTATTATTTTTGCTTCACATTTTATTTTCAACAAGTTTAAATGTTTCCCTCTGAATATATGTATATTTAAAAATTCTATATTTTTCTTCAATGAGTGATAGTTTCGATTTAATAGTAAAAACAATTTGGTTCTTGAAACCCGAGGCCTACCACCTCTTTCTTCAAAAAAGTTTTATTTTTAGAACTAAAATTCTGCAATACTGTACCTACTGCTATTAAGCCTAACAACATTACCGTACTAACTGTACTGATAACTAATACTTAACTATATGCTAATTACTATACTGATTAACATTTATACTACGGTTGATAATAGATCAATAAGCGATTGCTTACGCTCTCTTCTGATTTTGTTTATTCTATATTTGCAATTTTAGTATCGGTCTGTGCTTATGAGCTCTTCTCAAACGCTGGTCTAATTTGTAACTTTTGAATGAATAATTAAAATCTGACTCCTTCTTGCGGTTTAGTGTTTTGGACCCTTTGCGTGTAGTAAATTCTCTTTTATTTTAAAACTGTGATTTTTATTTTTTTAATTATTTTATAGTTCGCTTGTTAATATCAATATTTGTTAATTTTATTTATTTATTTTTTTCACCTTCATTTATCCCCCCCCCCCCCCCAGAGCCGGACCCGTATCTAAGCATTAGCTATGCTCCGGGGGGGCGCCTTCGCCTCAAACTACCTCGGCAGAACACAAGGTTCCGGCCAGATAGCCGGGACTCGGTCTTGCAGTACATGCCACGCCTCTAATGGGGAACCCTCACCGGGACTACGGTCTTACATTTTCTCCTCCAGAGGTGCTGCGAAGGAGTTCTCGTCCAATTATTGATGATGGGATGCCGTAGCTTCCCATGCCTCCCAGACGGAGCTGCCCCCCACAGACACCCATCAGCATTGAGCAAGCGCCGCATCTTCATGTCGCAAGTGAAGCCTTGCATCCCCTACCCACGGGTGCATGTCCATGCAACCGACAGGAAGGACACCGCGCCTCTCGCCGGCAGTCCTTCCGTAGATGACCAGCCTCTCGGCAGATGACCACTACCGATCTGGCCCGGTACACGAATTGACTCTGTGGCCTAGCTTGCAGCAGCGAAAATAAAGGTCGTCAAATGAACGTCTCATTACCCTATATGCCACCCATCAAATACGGATACGTCTATCAGCCAATAAACAAATAATTTATCAGCAAGGATGGGCGGCACAGTCACAGTGACCACCTGCATCGCACCAAAGGCCGGTTGCATAAGACATAACCTCGATTGACACTGACCCCCGTGATTTTCCGAAACTCTTCAATATTATTTTGTCAATGTTTTTGTACAAAAAGTTATAATGCGTAAAATCTTTTTCTCATTTACTTACATACGTGACACATGAATTTTCTTACTACTACAGCTCTTATAAAAAATTTTTCATATGGAATGAAACCGTTTATGTCAGGATTATTGAAAATTGTAATAGTTCATAAATTGTTAGTTTTTATTTTCTATTTTCATTTATATTATAAGATATATAATTTTATATATTATATTAAGTAATGTAGATTATTCGTACGAATGGAACTATTTTGGTTAAGATTAATGTATTACGCTCTGAATTATTATTATTGAGATAAGATAATTGCGAAGATTAAATACCAAATAGGAAATAAATTCTAATTTTAATCTCCAAATTTAAATAAAAAATTTCTTTATTAAAACTTAAGCTACTGATATTACATTTGATTAAGAATTTGAGCAGATCAATATTATTATTATTATAACAAATAACCTGACCGTAAAAATATATGAAGTTTTAATAGTTTTATACGTCCTAATTTTCTATTTTCCGACACCCAAAATACATTATTAAATGAATAAATATTAATTTTGAATGAATTTGATATGTTTTTTGTGATTTCGGGGTGAGACACCTCAACTAATAAACCCTAATAATAAACTAAACTAAACCCTAAACTAATAAACTAAATAATAACCCATTTGTTTAACAAATGGTTTTCGAAGTCGAAGATTCTGAGGTTCAAATCTTAGTAAAACTTAGTTGCTTTTATACGGATTTGAATACTAGACAGTGGATACCGGTGTACTTTGGTGGTTGGGGTTTAATTTACCACACGTCTAAGTGATGGTCGGCTACACCTCATTTGCATGATATACATATCATCCTCGTTTCATTGGACCATGAGGGGGGGTTACTTATTGTTCACTAGTTGAACAGATTGCAACGTACATAATAGGAAAAAAAAATCACGTATATTTTTACAACTAGAATTTTTTATTTTCAAATTCTTTCCGATTATAAAAAACTATTACCGACAGATCCTAGTGCAAGAGTGCATCACATGCACTCTCTCTGTCTCTCTTTTTCTGAGTGAATAAGTTAATGAGTGAGTGAGTGAGTGAGTGAGTGTGTGTGTGTGTGTGTGTGTGTGCGCGCGCGCGCTACACCCAGTTTACTACTGAAAAATGAAACACTCGGCAGTTCAAATTTAATGTAACTTATTTACTTAGAAGGTTAAACTGCAGTTAAATCAGAAATTAGATGTTCGTATAATGAAGAAATACGACCAAGATGTAAATAACACCAGTTTATCTTATTATCCATAGATATTTTTCTATTACATTAAAATTAAATGAAACATGAAAAGTTACTTAAAAATTTAAGCCAATAGATACTGGCCAAATTTATGCTAATTAATAGTATGTATATTAACACGTTTTAATTTCGGTATTTTAATAATATGCTTATCCTGATAAAGTTAATTTTTTGGGCGTCCGTATAATTAAGCTTTTTTATTTATTATAATGATTACCCAAATAGGATTTACGCATCAAATTTTCAAATTTCAAATTTTTGATTTGGGGACTCCAACTCTGTAGAGACAATTTTGTAAACATATTTCATAAAGAAGTGATCCTTAACACAGCAAGATAAATTTAAAAAGAAAATTAAGAGTACTGATATTTTTATGAATATTGAAAAAATAAGAATAAATTTTAGGATAGTAATGAAAAAAATGGCTTCTTATTTTGGGCCAAAACTACTTAAATTTTAATTGCCCTACAGTGAAAAATGATGATGATGATGCCCTCCTCTATGAATCATGAGACCTTGCCGTTGGTGAGGGGGCTTGAGTACTCAGGGATACAGAGTAGCTGGACCGAAGGTGCAACCATGTCGGAGAGGTATCTGTTGAGAGCCAGACTAAGGAATGATTCCTGAAAGAGGGCAGCAGCTCTTTCAGTAGTTGTTAGGGGCGTGAGTCACAATGACTTAAACGGCCATATCAACATCACTCAGTCCTCTGAGTACTGCGCAGCTGAAAGCAATGGAAAACTACAGCTGCTTTTTTTCCAAGAAAATGTGGCTCTCTGCATTTTCATGTAGCAATGATGGAGGCGCCTTCCTTGGTAAAATATTCCGGAGGTAAACTAGTCCCCTGTTCGGATCTCCGGGGTCACCAGAAAACTAAAAAATAACATTCTACGAGTCGGAGCGTGGAATGTTAGAAGCTTAAAAAAGGTTGGTAGGCTAGAAAATTTAAAAAGGGAAATGGATAGGGTAAATGTGGATATAGTAGGAATTAGTGAGGTTCGGTGGGAAGAGGAAGGCGACTTTTGGTCAGGTGATTTTAGAGTAATTAACTCAGCTTCAAATAATGGGCAGGCAGGAGTAGGTTTCATAATGAACAAGAAGATAGGGAAGAGAGTAGAGAATTTCAAAACGCATAGCGATAGAATCATTGAAATAAGGATAAAATCAAAACCTAAACCGACAACGATTGTTAACGTCTATATGCCTACAAGCGCCCATGATGATGATGAGGTAGAGTGTGTATACGAAGAGATTGATGAAGCAATTAAACACGTAAAAGGAGATGAAAATTTAATAATAGTTGGAGATTGGAATGCAAGCATTGGAAAAGGCAAGGAAGGAAATATAGTGGGTGAATACGGGCTGGGCAAAAGGAATGAAAGAGGGGACCGACTTATAGAGTTTTGCACGAAGTATAATTTAGTAATTGCCAACACCCAATTTAAAAATGATAATAGAAAAATATACACTTGGAAAAAGCCAGGCGATACTGCAAGGTATCAGATAGATTATATCATGGTTAAGCAAAGATTTAGAAATCAACTCGTTGACTGCAAAACTTACCCTGGAGCAGACATTGATAGCGACCATAATTTGGTGATAATGAAATGTAGATTGGGGTTTAAAAACCTGAAGAAAAGGTGTCAGATGAATCGGTGGAAATTAGAGAAGCTTGAGGAAGAGGAGGTAAAGAAGATTTATGAGGAGGACATCACAAGAGGTCTGAGTAAAAAAGATAAGATAGAAAATGTAGAAGAAGAATGGGAGAATGTTAAAAAGGAAATTCTTAAATCAGCAGAAGCAAACTTAGGCGGAATAAAGAGAACTGGTAGAAAACCTTGGGTTTCAGACGATATATTGCAGCTGATGGATGAACGTAGAAAATATAAGAATGCTAGTGATGAAGAAAGTAAAAGGAACTATCGGAAATTAAGAAATGCTATAAACAGGAAGTGCAAACTGGCGAAAGAAGAGTGGATTAAAGAAAAGTGTTCAGAAGTGGAAAGAGAAATGAACATTGGTAAAATAGACGGAGCATACAGGAAAGTTAAGGAAAATTTTGGGGTACATAAATTAAAATCTAATAATGTGTTAAACAAAGATGGTATACCAATATATAATACGAAAGGTAAAGTTGATAGATGGGTGGAATATATTGAAGAGTTATACGGAGGAAATGAATTAGAAAATGGTGTTATAGAGGAAGAAGAGGAAGTTGAGGAGGATGAAATGGGAGAAACAATACTGAGATCTGAATTTAAGACAGCATTAAAAGATTTAAATGGCAGAAAGGCTCCTGGAATAGATGGAATACCTGTAGAATTACTGCGCAGTGAAGGTGAGGAAGCGATTGATAGATTATACAAACTGGTGTGTAATATTTATGAAAAAGGGAAATTTCCGTCAGACTTAAAAAAAAGTGTTATAGTCATGATACCAAAGAAAGCAGGGGCAGATAAATGTGAAGAATACAGAACAATTAGTTTAACTAGTCATGCATCAAAAATCTTACCTAGAATTCTATACAAAAGAATTGAGAGGAGAGTGGAAGAAGTGTTAGGAGAAGACCAATTTAGTTTCAGGAAAAGTATAGGGACAAGGGAATCAATTTTAGGCCTCAGATTAATAGTAGAAGGAAGATTAAAGAAAAACAAACCAACATACTTGGCGTTTATAGACCTAGAAAAAAGGCATTCGATAACGTAGACTGGAATAAAATGTTCAGTATTTTAAAAAAATTAGGATTCAAATACAGAGATAGAAGAACAATTGCTAACATGTACAGGAACCAAACAGCCACAGTAACAATTGAAGAACATAAGAAAGAAGCCGTAATAAGAAAGGGAGTCCGACAAGGATGTTCCCTATCTCCGTTACTTTTTAATCTTTACATGGAACTAGCAGTTAATGATGTTAAAGAACAATTTAGATTCGGAGTAACAGTACAAGGTGAAAAGATAAAGATGCTACGATTTGCTGATGATATAGTAATTTTAGCCGATAGTAAAAAGGATTTAGAAGAAACAATGAACGGCATAGATGAAGTCCTACGCAAGAACTATCGCATGAAAATAAACAAGAAAAAACAAAAGTAATGAAATGTAGTAGAAATATCAAAGATGGACCACTGAATGTGAAATTAGGAGGAGAAAAGATTATGGAGGTAGAAGAATTTTGTTATTTGGGAAGTAAAATTACTAAAGATGGACGAAACAGGAGCGATATAAAATGCCGAATAGCACAAGCTAAACGAGCCTTCAGTAAGAAATATAATTTGTTTACATCAAAAATTAATTTAAACGTCAGGAAAAGATTTTTGAAAGTGTATGTTTGGAGTGTCGCTTTATATGGTAGTGAAACTTGGACAATCAGAGTATCTGAGAAGAAAAGATTAGAAGCTTTTGAAATGTGGTGCTATAGGAGAATGTTAAAAATCAGATGGGTGGATAAAGTGACAAACGAAGAGGTATTGCGGAAAATAGATGAAGAAAGAAGCATTTGGAAAAATATAGTTAAAAGAAGAGACAGACTTATAGGCCACATACTAAGGCATCCTGGAATAGTCGCTTAATATTGACAGGTAGAAGGAAAAAATTGTGTAGGCAGGCCACGTTTGGAATATGTAAAACAAATTGTTAGGGATGTAGGATGTAGAGGGTATACTAAAATGAAACGACTAGCACTAGATAGGGAATCTTGAAGAGCTGCATCAAACCAGTCAAATGACTGAAGACAAAAAAAAAAAAAAAAACAGTGAAAAAGAGAAATAAAAAAATTATTAAAAAATTAAAAAAGTTAGACCCAAAAAAAACAAAAACAGAATATTTTTTAGTGCTAGGAAATATTTTTTTTTAAATTTCTAAAAATATTCATATGTAGGTTAAGCTTAACAAATTTTCTCTAAATCTAACTCCCTCTCCAATAAAGGCTAAAACAAGAACGTAGCAATTATCATAAAAAACTTTCTTGAGGCGGGGTTTATAATTTTGGAAAATTGTAGACATTTTTTGAATGCCCTATATATGATGCATAAAATACCAAAAAATAATATTTTTTTTTTTAAAACTGGATATAGAGATAATATATGGATATATATTTTTTTTAAACTAGAGCAGAACACATAAATTTCAATTTTAAGAGGCGGGTTTTTTTTTCATTTTTTTGGATTAAAATTTTGAATTTTTCTGGATATGCAATGTAGGTAACAAATTTTCCAAAGTAAAGATTTTTTTAAAGTGCGTTTGAATAAAATCGAAATTAGTTTTTTTCCTATAACCCCCCTTTTGAAAAAATATGATCAATGTCCCAAATATTGGGACCAAATATTTGAGACAAATTTGAAAAAAGTAGGTTACGTCGAAGCCACAACCAGTGCGACACTCATACAGATATAAGTACGCACATACATACATTTTTTTTTTTGTCTAAACTAGAAGGACCCTAAAACGTAAAAATTTGCTAACAAAACTCGATACCTCATTTATAACACAATTACCATACTTTCCCCTTTAATATAGCTATTTTAGCTGTATTCGCCGGGAAAGTAAAAATTAAATATGTTAAAATTAACTATTTCCTTGTGTGTAGACTTCCTTGTCGTAGAATGTCTTGCCTCATAAGGTTATACTAATTTACTAACTTGTACCACCATCGGTATTTTGTTTTAGATATTAAATGCCTTTGAATGAATTTACTACGATTAATTTACTAGATATAAGAACAGCGATTATAGAAGAAATAATTGAATCTTTTAATATACTGTAACAAGACCGGTATCGCGGACCTGAGTAATGGATTCTTGCTAATTAAGAAGAAAGCAGTAGAAAATATAATAATGGGAAGAATCCAGAAAGGGGCTAAAAAGAACTCTTTTAGTAAAGGTAACAGGTCCGTTTAACAATCATCTTTTGTAATACTCCCCACTGACGCATCTAAATGGATGTTGTTCCGTGAGAAGAGTTACCGAACCCAGGTTAGGAACGCATGGCAATGAAAGGGCTCGGTCGATCGTTCTCACGCTTCGAGTTGCGTCCGGTCCGGCAGGTAAAGAGAATAGGATTATAAATACTCCCGGGAAGACCAGCTGAAATCAGTCTTAAGTGAGACGTTGTGATGTCAGTTTGCGAGATGAGAGTCTGCGGGATGTGGGTTCTGCGAGAGTACTACGATAGAGTTATTATGTGAGTTCGACGCGATTAAGGTGACGTCACAAGTAATTCCAGTACACGAAAATAAGATACGGTTCGAGAATTACTGTAAGACTATAAGTGAAAAAGACAATGTACTAAATTTCATTCATAAATTGTTAGGGTAGTTTTATTTGTGAACAGCAAAAGTATTTTCAGTGAAAGAACTTTATACTTGTCTTATCTATTGTACTATTGTTGTTAATACAAGACTAGTGGTTAAAAGTGTTAAGACTAGCGGTCATGGTAATATCTTTTATCAATGGGACTGAAACCTCATTTCCATTATTTATCTACCTGCGAATAAATCCTGACGATTATTTTAAATTCAACGACGTTACTACTGTTGTTATACGTGAAATTAAAATTAAACCTCTTAATTAAAAAGTTGATTTCTTTTCTCGAGAACGATTTACTTTTGTTTCTGTTTCAACGAAATTTAGAATCCCATTTCTTACATCTCATAATATTTCAGACGTTTATTTAAATTTAAGAAATAATATAAAAGTAGTTCACAAAACAAATATTAAGTTATACTACAACTATTTTCCTGCTAGTCAAGCTATTTTCCTCCTAGTCTAGCATTTTTCTTCAGCGTATTCATTTAAAAATAATTCAAGCAGTGAATAAAAAATATATCTTCTACGATGAAAATACATATGTTCTGTGGTATTTGCGTGTAGTGGAAATAAGGGAAAAATATTACCTTACCCTCTCGGTTTAAGAAATATGCATATATTAATAAAATTAAATTAAAAACTGTTTCCATGACTTCGGTATTAACACGCTTACGAAATACATCGGCAGTTACAAAAATGAATAAATGAAACCTTAAAGCCAATTTTTATGCTCAGCAGGGATCGAATTTTGTATTAAAATATTGCTACAGAAGAAAAAGTATTTCTTTAATTAAGATGAACGGTTGTTTGTATTTTCGGCTCATACATTGTAATATTTATGCTGTTAATTACAGTCATCGATCAATGATTTGTTGGTAAAACAGCTGTGCATGAGTTATCAGCTCAAAGACGGGTTTTAACCTATTACAACTACTACGTGTTTATTGAGCCTAAGAAAAACTAGCAAGATATGTTATTTCAAAAGTTATGTGGTAATGTCCGGCTCCTTTGTCTTAGGATAATTAGGCAGTATTAGTGCCGTTTCTACGATCAATACTGATCTAGTTAAATTGCTGTTTTTCTACGAATCGATATATTTGATGTGTTTATTTTAAGACATATAAAGGTAATCTACATTACCTATAATGACGTAACTATATTTTATTTTATTTTTTTATATCCTTGATCCTTTACAAATTTTTTAATGTGAAGACAAGTGTGCTCAATTGTGATGAAAGTCCCTACCACAACAGAAAAATTGTTTACTTAAAATCAACTTCTTTGTTTGACCCAGTATCACAGATCTAATTCTACTATTACTTTTTATATAATTTCTATCTCAGCACATCACTCAATTACACACACTATTTGTACATTTCTAACGATTCAATTTAGGCATAGGCTATACATAAACAATTCAACAGTTTATTAACTGTTGAGTTAAAATGTGCCTGCAATCTAGTCGAAAAAGCTAGCTCAAATGCGTTTAACTGTTGTGCGACTGACGGACAAGTATTCGTGCTACTTCTGATACCATTTTCAGTATCTTAACAACAGGCAAACTGAATGTGCGCGCTATGATTTAACTTTTTAATTATTAATTTAAATAAAGTAAGTATGAAATTTACTGTCTCCTTACACCCAAGATCATCTTCTAAGCAAGTTAAGACGGCTAATTACACAAAAGCACCGTTAAAAAAACTTCTTCATACTGATGGCAGTAAATTTTTAAATACTTTTAAATATTTAATGAAAATTCTAACCAAACAGATTTTGATAGCTGACTAATGGTTTCCACGATTAACGTATCAGTATAATTTATAAAGAGCTAAATTTCTAAATATGTTTCCGTCGTTTCACTAAAGGCCAGCTCACAACCGCTGCAGAATCTCCTAAGATCATCTAGATCACAAAACGTTCTCCGGAAGCTATGATACTGAAAATTATGTTTTCTTAATCTGAAATCGGCGTAGACTGTTTTCAGACGATACACCGTGCAGTTCAGAGTCAGCAAAGACCTAAAACATATACAGTAGTCCACATTTTTTAAGTATAAAAATCTAATAGTTTACTCGTTAGATGATCGAAAGATTCGAGGTGCTTGTACTCGCTGTGTTTGTTACATGATTCAGAAAAGGAAATGGGTTCACCCGCTAAATATTTGAAGGCCCGTAACTACTGGTTTCGTCCTATTATTTAACGTTACCGAACTGCCAAACACAAAAATTAACAATTATTGCACTACATGAACAATTGTTAAAAGAAACATACGACAAAATACCAATACGAGCTAGAGATAGTACATGTACTTCAACGACTGAAATGTTACCTGTTAGTTCAACAAGTAATACGGAATTCTTTAGGCTTCCGATTTCTTGCAAAATCCTTCCAACTACATTTATAAAAGAAATACCACACCAAATAATACTGTGATAGATAATGTTTATGTACACGAGAGCCAGTAAAACACAATTATTTGTTGGTGTCACAAGCCATATAACAATAGGCTTGTAACTTGCTTTGCTGAATAAAATGTTTTATATAGATAATATTTAAGAAACTATTAGCGTGAAATAAAAAGAGAATCTTTTCAAATAATAGTGATTTTTTTTTAAATTATGTCTGAAGAAAACTTAATATATTACTTTCAATTGCTAAACCAAAATATGCACACATCACGGCAATAAATAATTAAAACAGAATTATTTTTAGCAAATTAGCTGAAATAAGTACGTTAATATAGGACTCAGCCTATTGTTAATACGCCGTACCGTTTAAAGACCGCCTATAAGCAAGAATAAGTTGAAGTGCCTAAGTTAGCGTGCCTAGTTCACAGAAGACTAACTCGTGTAGCACTGCAGCCGCATTATCAATCGTACTTGATTAATTTGAACTCCATTATGTTATCCTAATCGACAATTACAATCACACCGAAAAGCTCTGTTCTGAAAGCAGCCGCAGTAGTTGTAAAAAATTAGTTAATTTGTGGACAACTTAAATGACACAGATTTCTTTTAATACAGGCAGCTCTTAAGAAGAAATAATCAATGAACTAATGCCCGTTAAAATTTAATTTGATTAGAATTACAATTTACGGCGCACGAAATAAAGACAACGGAAAACTAGAGGTCAGTAACCTACAGTTACCATGCAGTCATGAGTGTATTTTTAAAGGGCATTGCCACACACACGAATCTAATAGAAATATATTTAATTAAAGAAACAGGAAACAAAAATATTTCCTTCCTAATTACAATGTTATGCAAACTTCTCTGATGCACGATTTCAAATTCCCATGTTGCTAGTTGCGGCATCACAATTAAGATTTTAAAACGCAGCTCTATTTAAGGCCTGTATGACCAGTACTTTATTTTTAATGTATATATCAATGCTAAATATTTATCGACTTTGTAAAAATAAATATCGATAAGTAACAACAAAAAGTACACTGATCCAGTAGTTTGTAAGACAAATATATTTTTTTATATTATAGCATTTATAACGAAAGTAAAACCAATATAAAGAATTGTTCCTACCCATTCAGTTATTCTAGCGAGCTTCAGATTTTGAAGTAAGCTTACAGGAAATTTACAAAATTACAGATAAAGGATATCCTGTTTCCCCCCCCCACTCTTTAAAGTTAGTACTAAAGTTCTATGACTTAAAAGATTCTATTTAAAAAATATATATTAAACATATTTTTAAAAAAGCGTATTTAGGATATTTAACTTGTGGTTTAAGTATCTTAAAAAACTAGATTTCAGTATCATTCAATAAAAATCGAGCATTTTTTTCAATTGAATCAAGGGTTTTAAGAACACTATTTCTGTACATATATAATTTCATAATTTCCAGTAACCAAACGAAAAAAAATGTTGCAATAAATAAAGACTTTCGGTTAGAAAAATAGAATACTGATACAGTTACGGAAAAACAAGCTGGCATAACACCAAGACATGAAAACCTGCTGAATCACATAACGTTGTGTTCAGTACTTAATTAATTTAACTGAAATGTAGAAAATTAAATTCAGTATTTTCGTTACACAATTGGGGGATTTTTTGGGGGGGGCAGAAATTCCTCCCACGGATAGAGTTTAATAATTTTATAATGTTTTTCCTACTTTTTCCGCCATAACTATCGCGTTAAGGTATAACCATTTTTGTGTTCTGAGGCTTTCTTCAATGATTAAGAAAAACCCTGTAAACTCTGACTGTTCTGACTATATATTGCTTTATCTTTCCTTTTTTACCCAATCACATTAACAAGGGGTGCAATAATATTTTCTCTACGTACACCCCTTCAGCAAAAATAATTTTTTTTTAGTTGGCTGGGATCCAAAAGAGAGATGAGGTAGATATTTTTTAATAATTCCGTGAATTTCAAGACAAGTTTGAAAAAAAGGTCTCTTGTTATTTTAAGCACAATAATGCCTTCTTCGGCGAGTCAAAAAAATATGTCTGCGAGGAATGTACCACAGTGAAGGCTAGCACTAAGTTTTGAATTTTCTGACATTTCAGGTGACGGGTAACAAGACAATATTATAATTTTTTTGTCCATCTTTATTTATTATAATTTGTATCTATTATTTCCTATCATACAGGGCCATTTTTTTAAAGAATCGATACCTCTTCCCGAAAGACGGAGCGGAGTAGTCATGCGGTTTAATTTAATTTCTTTTTTTATTTTCCATCACACCGGACAAATAAGTTTCATAAATGCTGATATTCAATTCAAATATTATTAAATATAGAGTATTAATTGCTTTATTTATTATGTAAAGGTTATGGAGGCTAGACGGCCCAATAGTACCGGTCAGACTATGCTTGTGACCATAACTGTGTATTGTTATCCTTACTTTTAACTCAGCGGGGTAAGTAGTAATACCAAGCTATAATAAAGTAATAATCGTAAAATACTATAAGATAATACAAAAAATATGATAGAACTCGTAAAATACGAATAATATTGCGAAAATGCGAGTATTCCGCCATATATTTTTAATACATTATTCTATGTTACTTACTTAGAGAAAATATGGTTTTATGCCGACAACGAGAGGACGCAACTGACGGTTCCGAAAATGATAGAATCAGTTCAAAAAATAATCTTTTGCGATCTTTCGCTCGTTTTAAAATCACTTTCTACATGTCAAAAAAAGGTTTGCGAGGCTGAGTTCTCAGGGAAGCCGTAAACTAAATTTTCTACCTTTTAACCGCATTAAAATATGAGAATCTAAGCAGCACCCTTGGGGTTAAGAGCAGAATCAATTAAAATTTCCTACACGATTCAACTAGAGAACAATAAAACAGGATATTATAATTACTCCGCTAGGTTCTTTCGCTTAAAAACTGATATTAAATGTTTGTTCTAGAGAATTACATAAATCTGACTAGCAATTTCAATAACTATTCTTACATCCGAAAAACACAAAGAGATAGATAATAAATACCGTACTCTAATTTTATTTTGAATTTTCGGGCTCACGGGACTAAAAACATCGAGAAAAGTGCAAAAAATCCAATTACCCAAACTAATGACCCGTTAAAACACTCGGTAAAAATGTTTCCATTAAAAAGTAGATTAATTTTCAAGAAACGCAAACAGTGAGAAATAAAACTTAGAAGCCTTGATAGTCTTAACAGTCTTGATAAAACTTGGAAAACAAAACAACTATTGAGCATGAGCTAATGCTGCTGTATGAAATGCAGAAATACTTATAATTTTCATACCTCAAAGTTTATACACGTGTATTCATATAAAACAACTTATTGAAATGAGTTTTAAAAATAAGAGTTCATTTAGAGTCCTTCCTGTATTTTTTTTATGTAGGTTTAACTGGATATATTACATTAAAACTCTTCTGATAGTAGATCTCTATAAAAGATCATGTAAGAAAGCGATATATTAATAAATCAAACTACTTCACTTACCTTTCCCTCGACAGTAGCATTGTGTAGTTCTTCTAAAGTAGGCCTGTAAGCAGCTTGAATGGACATTATATTCCTATAGTTATCCAAACGAGGTAAAGCTTCTCTTGTCATGTGCCTAAAACTTTTCACGTAACCATGATCCAATAAATCATCATCATCATCGTCGTTCTCGCCGTCATCTTCACATAATCTATCCGTTTCTTCTTCACAATTTTCATCTTTGCCTCCTTCAACAAGATTTACTTGAAATCTGGCCCTTCGTTCACTATTTGTAACGTCACCCAGTTCAACAGAACCCCAGTCTCGACCCCCTGATGTATTATCACCAGATTTAGAAGCTCGTGATGAAGACATTTTGTAAATTGTAAAAAAAACTGTTCCCTGAAAAACTTTTTTAAATTTTCTTATTTTATCCGGTGCTACCCATAAACAAAAATCCGATTTTAGTAATAATAAACTAAAAACACATCTGAATGTGACTGAGATGAAATAAAAACCTCACTTTCTTCTTAAAACGCAGGTGATGCTGGGATATCTAAAAAGCTCCTGAAACAAAAAGAAAAAGAGATTACTAAGTTGTAATATAAAATTATAATGTTATAATAATAATCTACTACGCGTACGCGCACTTACGCGACATTGATATTATTTCTCGAAGGTACAGTGTTATTACTGACTGATACAGTAGATATTATTGCTCGAAACAGTAAATAAATCTTTCAGCAAATTTAATTTTGAACTTGATTAAAAAAGGGTATATAATGGTCTTTATTATTCAAAGATAAATATAATATTTTTTCTTAACATGGCATATTTGAATGCAATATTTTATATTTTATTATTAAAAACGAATCTGAAACAATTTTTTTTAAATAAATTTTCTAATCTTAAATATTTTTTCTTCATTTACAATATGAAAATATTAATTTTTTGATATTATTCCTCCAAGCATCGTTGACGATATGGTAATAAATGATTTTTTTTAAATATAACTTAATCGCTGATTATTACCTTTCTTTATATTTGAAATCATGAAAAGTCAACAAAATATCAACAGCATACTTTATATCAACAACCCTCTCACGTAAAGTACAAATTAACAAATTTGATGAAATCTGTTGAAACCCATAATTCGTCTGTTGTTACTTTGTTTTAGAAAAATGTTTAAATTTAATGATCGAACAGTGTAACCTCAAATCAAAAGGGACATTTGTTATCTCTGTGGTTTGACAAGAACAAAAAGATCAATAAAAATTAGAATTACAATATCTGTTTAGTTAATATGTCTAAATTTATTAAGAAATCTAAACATATTACAAAGTATTTTGTATTACCGTGTTCAATTAGATTCACACTTCACGGTAAAATTCTTCCGGCTCAAAGATTGATGAAAATTTGTTTAATCGGTGAAAAAAAAACTAAATAATGAGAAAGACAATGTTGAATTGAACTTTCAATTTCAGTGGTTATATTATAAAATGAACTAGATGAGTAAGACATTTAATAAATCATCAAATTAAGTCAGGCATTTAAACTTTAAAAAAAATCAAGCTTAAGTTTTAAGATCAATATTGCAAGGTCGGAAATTTACTTCAAAGAAATACAAAAATATTTCGGTCTTTAGAAATGGAAAACTTTGTTTCAGTAGTTAGGAAAAATGTTTTAGTTTACTCAAAGGAAGAAAGTAACGACTTTG
The DNA here is from genome assembly GCF_047948215.1 of Lycorma delicatula. NCBI lineage: Eukaryota > Metazoa > Arthropoda > Insecta > Hemiptera > Fulgoridae > Lycorma > Lycorma delicatula. The sequence goes on from NC_134455.1 coordinate 211,020,409, forward strand.
TTTTATTTACGGAACAATTTGCAGACGAGATAGAAATATACAATAACAGCGAAAAAATCAGATGTGGACATTGCATGACTTCCTTGTACGCTTATTAAATTACATACACACATTTTTTTTTTATGAAAAGAACATAAAATTTCATTTAATGAATAAGTTCTGATATTTATTTTATATTTTTGTATATAATTGTTATTATTGAATTATTATTTATTGTTAAAACCTTTTTTTTTACAATTAGAGGTTAATAATTATTAATAAATCAATATAGTTAAAAAGTAAAAAAAAAGGAGATGAAGTCGGATTTCAACCGATGTGCCTTGCACTAGTAAGATGCAAATATTACATTAATTAAAATTTCACTTGGCTGTAACTCTGGAAGCAATGAAAAGAAGTACCATTTATGATAGATATATCGTTGAAACTCTCTTTCAATTAGGGCTTCTTACTGCAGTTAAGAAAAAGTCCAAAATCCAATTTTTTTTATTTTAGGCTTTTTTGGACAATTTTGGTTCAGTTGATTGCAATCAAAAGGGAAGGTGCACAACTAGATATTACAACAGTCCTAAACCCAAACTTTCAACATCCTGCGGCTAATCGTTTTTCAGTTCTGCGAGATACATACGTATGTACAGACGTCACGCCGAAACTAGTCAAAATGGATATTTCCGTTGAAATCTGAAAACCAAAATTTTTCGTGATCACAATACTTCCATAACTTCGGTCAAGGAAGTAAAAATTATAAATTCAACTGTATGTTTCACAGTCTTAATGAGCTATTAATTAAATCAAATAAATAAATGGTCGCAATTTTTTCACTCAAACCAGTAACAATAGCAATAAAAAATGCTGACAACACAGCTGTAGGACTTTCCCGTCACGCGGCTTTTTTCTAATGCACGGCTTACACACACACACACACACACACACACACACACACACACACACACACACACACACACACACCAATATCTACAGAGGCATTTACATCGGTGGCATCCCAACGAGACCTGGCTTATTACTGTGAGATTTAAAAATTTAGAGGGTAAAAACGACTCCCGTTAAAGACCATGAGGGTTAGGAACGGGCGGGTGTAGCAACCGGAAGCGTCACAAGGCGGGTGTCTTCTCCTACAGGGTTGGGATGCACTGCCTTCTACGTTTCAAAATTATTTATATTTTTTGGAGTGGGGGTGCAATTTAGCAAAAGAAGTTTACACAAAAGATATTTTTTTATAATTTTTCACAAAAATATTTTTTTTAAACGCAATGAAACCACCCCTTTTACAGCCTTCAATAACTTTTCAAAATTAAAATCATTTTTAGGGGTGTGGGTGAAATTTAGCAAAGTATTTTTTTTACAATTAATATTAATATTCACAAAAATTATTTATTAGTTTATAATATTCACAAAATTATCAAAAAAGATAACCTTAATTATGCAAAATTTGGAGACGATTTCTTTTTTCCCCTGAATCCCCCACCACGACCTTTAAAAATTGAAAATTTAGAAAATTTAATACCATCAGTGCCCCCTTCCCTATTATAGAAAAATATCCAAGTTTGGTGAAAATCGGTGAAGTAGTTCTGGAGATATAAGGCGACTTACATACGTACGCACATTTGTCGCGGAAATTTCGATGCCAATTTTCGGTTTTCTGGGGTCCTTAGGAGTCAATTCGTCAAGATTCGGTGAAAACCGTATATGCCCAATTTTGATCGATTACCAAACTTTCCTTTCTATACCGTTTAAGTTCAATTCAAAAATTTTGTGGGCGTCAATAAATCACAGAATTATTAGCTATTAGCTAATAAAGAGAAACAGAATGCAATATGTACCTGAAAATGTATTTTGAGCTCTCATGTTCAGATTTCTGTGAACCTTGTAATAATAGGCGGTAAACATTGTCATCGTTTTCTATAACATATTTCAAAGATAGATATGAAAACATATGTAAGATAGAAAAGAAAATTGAGAACAAAATTCCAGCAGATTACTATTGGACTTTTATTTTTGTTGCACTAAATTATTTACGAAAAAATAAAAACAATTAAGTATGCTAACGTATGTACTGCAAATTTAAATCTATTACAGATTTAAATTATGTTAATTTTATATTCTTGTAATTTTTTAACTAAATTTGCAATAAACACAAAACATCAAACAATCCTAAAAAAGTCATCAAACGTACAAAGAGATTGAAAAAATTGTAATAGTTAATCAGCTACTTTTATTAGTTTTTTTTTTAATAATATTATTTTTATTTCTTATCAAATACTAAGGATGTTGAGTTCCTGTATCGGCTTGTGTTTTTTATCTCTATATGTAAAATAAATAATGTGTTGTTTCTTATGTACTTACGTTGAACTGAACAGTAAATCACTGTTTCCGAAGTCAAATTAAAAAAATTAAGCGAAAAGTGATACTTTGAGAAATAAAATCAAGAATTCAAATCACCAATAATTGTAAACAACTACAATGTAGATTTTACGTAAAATAAAATAAGTTATTCGAATATGAAACAGATGTATTAAAATAACAATTTTTTCCCTAGAAAACAAAAAATAACGATTTTTGTACATTAAAGTCGTACTGTGATAAAACATCAACTTTCTGAGAATACTGAGGCTATCTCAGTATTTTTTATATAAGGCGTGGTTGGTTCGACGAAAATTAAAATCGCATACATTCAGTTCAAGAAGACAGGATTTCCTCCTTTAGCCTTGAACATAAATATACTATGTACTATGTCAAGAAAAAGAACAGACTCGTGCAAACTGACCTATTAAAACATTATACTCTCACCACCATTCGTTTACTAAGTTGTTTCAAGCACTTAATTATTTATAATATTGGGTATAAAGGTGAGATTTTTTAATGCACTTCAGATAAATTTGCTAAAGTAAGGAACCCTTCAAAAAGCAGATATATTTATCTTCTAGTTACAGTATTGCATGATTATTACTTCCTTATATAGTTGTTTTCTCCAACCGGCTTTTCAGCTACTGCCGGGTCTGGGTATGTGTGTATAGGCAATGCAGTTACTTCTACTGGCTTGCCAGGCCTGACGAAACTGCAAATGTAGTGAAATGTAAGAGTAAATGTACCGGTAAACATGTAGTCTGGAATACTCATAACGACCACTCCTGAGACGTATTTAATTAAAATCCAGCCACCAAAGAACACCGCTACCCACAGTCTAGCATTCAAATTTATATAAAAGTAACTCCCTTTAAAGAAAAAAAAAAACATTACAAATTCAGTAGTGATTTACAATTTGAGGCTTGAGTGAGGCAGATTCAGAGCTGGGAATCCGATGGCAAACAATAAAACTCGTATTAAATGTCAATGTTATATCTCTCGTTTGCAAAAAGTAGTAGTATACGGAGGCATGATGTAATTCGTTATGCAACAGTGCGCTTGACTGAATGTTTGACTATTAAAAAAAGAGATCTATTACAAAAAAGGAGAAAACATCAACATCATTAATTTAAATATCTTAAAAGAAAATTATTTTTGAATCCCTCTCAGTCAATGACACATTTATTATAAACACAATAAAACAGGGGGGCACAATAAAAAAGAGATCATTTTTAATTATGCAGGTTCATTAAACTAATTTTTTTTTCTATAATTTTATCAATAACACTAGTCAACACAAAATTTGTATCTAATATGTTACACAACTTTTCTCACTGTAATTTGGGTGCTAGATTTCAAATATGCTAGTGAAGTTGTGTTACCACTTAAAGGTTTAACGCGATCGTAAACATTTGTAAAATTTTGTTATAATAAACTCATTATGAGTTTATTATACTGCTTACAATTAAGCATAGTTTCTGTATTTTTACTTTTAAACAATACGCATAATACTTGCTTAATAAGGAAAAAATAAATAAATATATACACTGTACCATGAGAAGTAGACATACACAAACAAGTCTGTATGATGACATCATAGACATCAGTTGTTGCCTACTACAGAGTTTAAAATCTTATTTACTCTAAACTTCATCGTCAATACCGCGTGATGTGTTTCACAGAGTTATTAGTACATTTTCATCAAATCTTAATAATACAAAAGAGATTTTTCTCGTTTTTATTTGCTACAACATGACTTCTGCAAAAGTTCGTAGATGTTTAAATTATCCAGAGAGTTTTTGTTACGTCTGTGGTAAATTTATACCTAAATTTCAAAAAAAGACTATTTCTAAATTGATAAAAACAGATGATAAACTTTATTTTGATTGTGTACTCGGGGATCAAAATAAAAAAATCTGGGCATCTCATGTTATTTGATTTTCGTGTTCAGTAACTCTAACTGAATGGTTGAGAAGAGAAAACGACGAGCCTTGCCGTTTGCTGTACCGATAGTTTAGCGTGAACCTAAGGACATATTCCGGAATAACAGCGTTTCTTTAGTGACACTTCTAAATTTAACATGAAAGCAATTTTATTTCATAATGGTAACAGTCATCCATTCCATTAGCCTATGCAGTCGAAATTAAAGAAACGTATGGCATCAATATTAGAAGAAACAAAATAAAAGAGCATAAGTGGCAAGTCTGCAGTGTTCTGAAAGTTGTTACGTTACTTTTTGGCTTACAAAAAAATATTTTTTTATTGACTAGTGTAATTTAAAAAACTTCACGATTGTTGAAGGGTTCTACATTTTTACACTACAACTATTCAGTTAGCTTATAGAATTCAAATTAACAAACTATGGGTACGAGTGTTCAGGCGGCCGATTCACAAGCATATCCGGTATTCCTGATGCATATAAAAGAAACTGTGCGACGTTAATATCCAGTAACCACGCACTATTATATTTCACAAAAGTTATACATATAATCTAAATTGGAATAAATTAGGACATGTTAAATGATCAATAAATATTTCTTGTTCGACTTATTTGATAACTCATGAGTATTTTAAACGTTAAAATTGTTTATTGTTAACGTAGTTAAAGTTATGAAATTGTCAATTGTCCACTAACAGCAGAAATTCACTAATATTTTACAATAAATTTCTGTCGTAATAAACAAATAGTAAATTCAATTCAATTTTCGTCCTCTGATTACAAAAATCCGTAGTGCTGTCCAGTATTAAGACATAAAATGAGAGGCTCAATTCTGTTTTCTATTACATTATCCAATTCCTAATAATTTGGTTCAACAGTATCCCTAACATACAGTTAGGGATACTGTACAGTTTATCCATTATATACAGTTTTCCTTTCCTGATGGCCCGTTTTATCGAAGGCTTTTAAACATAAATTTTTAACATCAGATATTTTAAAAGCAGTATTTTATGACGCTATGTAACTTTTGATTTGTCCCCAAATTAATTCAATTGGGTTGAAACTACAACGACGGGAAGGTAATTGAAGCATTACTTAACCACTACATCTTGCTAACTCATCAATTTTATACATATTAAAATTACTTTTAATTCGCGAACCCTTTACAATAATTGAACTTTAAGTTTATCCTCTTAAAAAATCATCACTCCTTTGGAATTAAGCTACATTTTGATATAATTATTTTTCCAACACACGCTAGACTTTTTCCTTTTTATATGAATGATAAGGGACGTTGTCTAAGACAATAACCGAATTATCTTCCAGAAGAGGTAACACATCGCTAAACCATTTCTCAAAAGTCGTTCACCTCGATATGATAGTCTCCTGTAGATTTAGATTCAAAAATTCAGAGATCACCATTAACAAACCCGGTATCACTTCCGATATGCGTAATTATGAGACGCCCATCTTTACCCGATGGAGCATTACCGATTGATAAGCCCCACAGAAAGATTTCTTTTGACGAATTCACAGCTTTATCTTTTTAAATGAAACTTTTCGATAGACCCAAGTTTCATCACATAATACAGGTATATTCTACTGCCTTCTTGCTTCATTTTCTTTATTTCAATGAAGTAATGTATTCGCCATATAATGATATCATCCCTGTCAATTAAAACGCTTTCTCGGCCCTGTTTTTCTTATTTAAAATTCGTACTTTTTAAAAATTTGTAAAAAGGTTTTCTTCGGAAATCTTGTAGATCGCTATCCCCAATTGAAACGCGTAACACTTTATCTATTGCAGAAAGTTCGTTTCGAAAATAAAATTCCTATACCTTTTCACGAATAGCCTTTTTATCGAAATCGTCAACTTTTTCTTCAATTGACCTGCGGGGTTTTGTTTTCTTAGGAGACCCTAATTCATTAGTAGTTTTTTGCTCGCGAATCAAGTTATACACTAAAGCAGCACAACTTCCATTTATTTATATTAGCAGTTTTATTAACGACATCCAAAATCAACGCCGCTGGATTACTCTGCAATTCGCTTTTGTAAGTATTTAAAACGATGTATTTTGCTGCACGACTTAGGGATTTTTTTCGAGTTTTTTTTTTCGGAGGGGATATCAATAATCGTGTACTATTATCAGCTGAATCAGTATCAGAATAATGGTATAAATCAAGTCGTACAGACACAAATATAAGAATACACTACACTCACGTTCCGGTTAACATATAAAATTGCTTTACCGGTATATTTAAATAACATCAGAGTAAGTAAATAAGTAACAGAAACACAAAAATAATAAAAAATAAAACACTAGAACAAAAGAGTGATCATATGAAAAACACGAGTTTTAATAGAACTGAAAGAAAGAATATTATAATTCATAAACGTTTGATTACATGAATACCATATGACTAATTAATCATACGGAAACTAATATGAGTAATGATTTTTGTGTTGTATGTACATATAGAGCCACCCGCCGGCATGGTCTAGTGATGAACGCGTCTTCCCAAATCAGCTGATTTGGAAGTCGAGAGTTCCAGCATTCAAGTCCTAGTAAAGTCAGTTATTTTTACACGGATTTGAATACTAGATCGTGGATACCGGTTTTCTTTGGTAGTTGGGCTTCAATTAACCACCCATCTCAGGAATGGTCGAACTGAGACTGTACAAGACTACACTTCATTTACACACTCATACATATCATCCTCATTCATCCTCTGAAGTATTATCTGAATGGTAATTACCGGAGGCTAAACAGGAAAAAGAAAAGTATATAGATAGAGCCACGTTGTGAATCGACACAGATTCAAGGGACGTAACTCGCAGAAACATGACGAAATCATACACTAACGCAACGTTTGTTTATTCTTCAATCTACTAGCTAACTGAATACAGTATAGATTATGGATTTTTTGTTTATGATCATATTACTAAGTTTTTAATAAAATCTTGTTTTAACTATTCCTGTTTTAAAATGTGTCAAAATTTCTTGAATTATTTTTTAACGATTACGAAAACTGTTTTAAAACTGTATATACAGTAAGAGAAAGAGAACGGTCTCACAGCAAGTCACAATTACAATGCAATCATATACGTTTACATACCGACTTAAAATATCGGTAAGTTATTTTACTCTATTTGCAATAAAAAAAAAGTAATTATAATTATTATTTTAATTTCTTGATGTTACCGTTTAAATAGACTATGGTGCATTTATAAGGCCTTTTTGTTTTCACCCCACAATATTTTTTTTTTTTTTACGTTACTTAATACATAATAGTAATTGGTCATGTTAAACAAGTCTGGTTACTTAGTACATTGCACTAAATATAGTGCACAGTATAGCGCATTGGTGTCGCTGCCTGCAATAGTCTGTGTTGATTTTCTTCAAACATGGGTTTTACAAATGTACCTGAGAAGGTCCAATATAACCATTGCTTATAATTATAAATATAATCTAATCAAACTTAACCTACTCTTGCTTCGCTCGCTAACCTTGAATAGCGAGTGTAGGATAAGTTTGAATAGTTTATACTTATAATTTCTCGGGTTTAAACATGTTTAAAAATGAGCACTTACTAATACGTAACGTAGAAAAAAGCCATTGCGGGGGAGAAACAGAAAAGATCCCATTTATTTTAATCATTCAGTGAGGCTAACTAAGTAAAGTTAGTTTCAACAATAAGTGTCTTCCCAAATCAGCTGATTTGGAAGTCGAGAGTTCCAGCGTTCAAGTCCTAGTAAAGTCAGTTATTTTTACACGGATTTGAAAACTAGATCATGGATACAAGTGTTCTTTGGTGGTTGGGCTTCAATTAACCCCACATCTCAAGAATGGTCGAACTGAAACTGTACAAGACTGCACTTCATTTAGACTCATACATATCATCCTTATTCATCCTTTGAAGTATTATCTGAACGGTATTACCGCAGGCTAAACAGAAAAAAGAAAGTTTCAATAATAAGTAAACATAGTATTTCATAAATATACAAAACCAGCCAGTTGTCAGAACTGGCTAACTTCTAAGTCAGCCTTTAATTCCAGACAAAGATATTAAACTTTTTTCATTTATCTTTTCATCCATTTATCTTCTTCGTAATAATTTTAGAAAGGCATGTTTGCAGTTGTAAGAATAAAAATAAACCAAATTAAATTTTATATTTTGTTTATTTAAAAATATTTAAAGAAATAATCTTTATTAAACTTGCTTATTAGATGGTAAATAAGGAAGTTAAACTAATTTTGTTGGTTTTTAAAGTTGCAGTAAATTTAAAAATCGTGATATTTTCAATCTCCTGTAGTTTAAAAAATTAGCTAAATATATCAACAGTAATTAATAAAAAAATAATTTAAAAAATCCATTTAAATAAGAATTTTTTTCTATTAAATAAAAAGTATAAAAATAAATGAATGTCATACACACATAAGTAGCATTTTCGTTTGTTTAAGTTCCGTTACAGTAGCACAAACAACAAAAACGTTTATTCCAGATTTTTAAAAATTATTAATGTCAGTCACTGAGATGCAATGGAATGATTTCAGAATCTTGTATTTTAACTAAACTGAAAATAAAAACGTTTCCTACCGTTCAGTCTTTAATTCTCTCATCTTCTGCTTTTCTTAACAATTAAAACCTGACCATAAATCAGGTAAACATCCTGGTAAACAATAAATCAGGTAATCCTGGTAAATAATGGTAAACACCATTATTTAGAACTACTGTTGATTTTGGGTTGTCGTAAAACAGAATTCGGATAGTCTACCAGCTTTTTGACAAAATTAATCACGAAGCAACATATCAAACTTTACTAAAGAAAAATCCGATAACATTACATTATAAAGTACGTATTAGAAAAGGGACGGAAATATAACAAGTAAAAAGAAACAGAGGGTTGAAGATGGTAGTGATTAAGGTCAGTTTTTATTGCAATAATTAGGTCACGTATACATATATCAGACATCAAGATGTTTTTTACAACTGAAATATGTATAAATTCATAATAAACTTAAACAGTTGAAGTGAAAAACGAGCTGTTTACATTCACCAACCTTCTTATACTGTATAATTTATTAGATATAATTAAAAAAATGTAATATGTCGTATTTTCCTCAAGACCAAAATATTCTTCACATCACTATAACATATAATAAAGAAAATTCCATCACATGCATTTTTTTATGTTCGCGCATAATTTTTATGGAAATGGTATACAACCCGCATGATGTCAATAAAAAAAATCAACTAAATAACTTCTTAAATGGATTTATTAATAAAATTTCAAGGTTCAAATGGTGTCTCACAACATACTTAACAATGTTATATAATCTTTTGATGCTTTTCTGAGGTTTCATAAACTAATTTTTAAATAATTCAAATATTGTATATTAATTTTAAAGCTACCATGTTATTTTCAAAAAAAAAACTAATATAAAATTTTAATTATTATAAAAATATTTAAGTAATTAAAACAGTCAACGTTAACGAAAGTTATTGAACATAAAACTAAAATAATTTCAATATAAGAACAAGATGATCCCATTAAAGGAAGAATATATGTCTACTGTAAAATGCAATAATACTCGTATTTATAATTATTTACACCTTAAAAATGTAAAGAAAAAACTTGCAACGATAAGATGCAATGTAGACAAATAAGACTAACGGAATATTATCAAGTTAAAGTTAAGAAACCGTAAGAATAGGTTTGAAAATGACTGGAATGCAATGTTTTTTCCGGGTCTACCTTTAGGCACTGCTTCAGAGGATGAGATGAATGATTTGCAGCGTATGTGAAAATGCCATGCCTGACTGGGATTCGAATCCGGGGCCTCCAGATGAAAGGCCGAGACGCTACCACTGGCATGCAATTATTAAAAAAAGAGCGCACGCCTTCAATAACGAAGGCAGCATACGAGTCGTTAACTACAAAGATAAAAGTTAGGTGACAATTTTGAATAACAAAAAAGATATTAGAACTGCTGGATAAATGTAGAAAGAATAATTAAATGTAATAAGGTATACAAGTGTACAGTCTAGATTAGATGTACTTTAGAAACAAAAAAAAAACAAAGCAGAAAGTGCATAACAGAAAAAGAATATTATTTAAAAGAGAGAAATAGCAAAGTAGATTAAAAGTTATTAATAGGGAAATACTTTAATAAATTTTGAAAACACTTCAATTTATATTTGGAATCAAATTCTTAAATTATAAGAAAAATACGGCAAATTTTAGCTACAATATAGAAAATAAATGAGTGGAAAACGTTACGATAATGAGGAGAGAAATAATTTCAATATGAGCAAAAAAGGAAAAGATAAGCTAGTACAAAAGTAGTTGTGAAAGACGAAGAATTTTCTTGAGTTCTCGCCACTATTTAAACTTTACATAGATTAAAAAAACTAAGGAAATCAACATAATTTACGCAAAGAAAAGTCACAAGATGTGGGGTGACAAAAGATGATAAATTTTTCTATTTGACATTTTTTAAGAAAGATACAATAACCACTCACAAGTACCTACGTTGCAACCAATATTAAGGATCACGAAAAGTTAACAATAAAAGAATTATTATAAAATAACAAATACGAGTAAATATATTAAAGATGATGTGAAACAATTTTTTACAGACAATTAAGAAAAAAAATCATGAAGGACCTTTCAAGAAAACTGTGTGAGATAGTTACGGAAGCATAAGCAAAAATCGTATAAATGTTCTTGAAATCTTATTTACTTTTTTTAGATCCCAATCTGTATACTGTATATTTTAATAGACCTAAAAACAATAATACAGTGAGTCAAGTTTTAAGGTTTAGAGGGTTGAATCAATATAAATTTAAGATTTTCTGCAGGATTATAGAAAAAATGTTGACACAAACCATAGCAAGAAATTTGGGAACAGTTGATAATACAATCAGGTATTGCAAATCAGGTGTACAGTAAATAATTAAAAAAGAAATATTGAACCAGGCGAAAAAGGATGACATCAAACATCAGAGGAAAATTTAAAAAAATGGACAAATACAACTGAAAAAATCATAAAATATAATTAGAAAAGAAGAAAGTTTTATGTTATAGAAAGCACAAACAGATAACTTTTATCAGATAATTTTAATCAACCCATTTAGGAATAATTCTTAAAAATAACCTTTCAAAGAAATATGGGACTAAAAAAAATTAAGTTGCATTACCTACTTTTTCATAAATTTAAACGGTAATTTAGAATACCGGCCTTTCCTAAGATGCAAAATACTTGAGCCTATCAGTAAGCAATTTACCTTTATCAACTTTGGGGAGAAAATCAAGTCAGAAAATATATACGATTTAAACACAAACGTCCCATTGATCCTCGTCATTAAGTATATACATAATTAAGTACATGCATATTTAAGATAAATATACAATTATTAAACACTAAGAGAAAATGAAAAAAAATAATAACCTAACAGGTTTTTTTAAGAAACAATGAGCCCTACTGCTGCCTCATACATTACGTCAGTAAATGAGCACTTGACCAATAACATAAAAGGATAGAAAGAATTTTCACAGTTCATCCACCTGGCAGTAATTTACCTAATAACCATTTAAATAAAGTTGTGTAAAACGTTTCAGTTATGAATTCACTAGTAATTTGAAAAAAAATGTACTATAACGTAAAAAACATTATTTTTAAAGAGGGAAATAAAAAACTATCTTGCCACAGAAGAACTAAAGTACACGATAAAGATGTAACTCCACCCGAGATAAGCACTAGAGTCCCTTGAACTCGTTCCACGAAAACAATTTTACTTTAGCCATTTTAAACTTGCATCGAAAAATACTGCTTTTCGTCCATAAGGAAACACCTTTAGAGATCATCAAATAAAGAACACCAAAAATTTAAGTTATAATTTTGTAAGAAGAAAATGTAAAAAAAAGAACAAATCAATTTACAATCTTTTTTTGTAAATTATTTAGTAACTCACTTGTGTTGTTTAAACAAAAATAAAGAAAATACTCTCTTTAGTAGGTACGACTTCCAGGTTCCATAATTTCGGTATAATAATTCTACAACACAATATATTTATTTAATAACCACACGTTTAATATAGAATTTGTCTTTACTTTCACAGAATAAAAAACGGGCGATGTTATTTTTCAAACCCCACGATTTATCTTCCGTTTCAGAATGCCATTTTTACAAGAACGGGATAAAGACTGGTAAAATTATTATTTATTTATTTATTATTATTTATGGGAAAAAATGAACACGTTAGTCATGAAGAACTATAAATAAATATGTTATATTACTAGTGACAAATAGTTTATGCAGTTCAACAAAAAAACAAAGCAAAATGTATTCACTTCATAAGATTTATATTTCAAAAATAAGAAAAAACTCTTACAATAAAGAACGATAGTAGAAAACATAAATTGTGAAAAATTTTAAGTCTAAAAATGAAAAAAAAATAATAAGTAAAAAGTGACATCACGCTAATAAAACTTAGAATCAGACTTTCATGCAGCTCATAAAAAGTGATATAAAGAATCGCCTAATGAAATCCGTGTGATAGCGGGGGAAATAATAATTTCTCTACAAGGAGAAATAAGTACTGTACTATCACTACATATTAGACCGGTGAGCTAAGCCAGGATAAATGTTAGTTTTTCACATCATAAAATGGATCTCTAAATTTACAATTACTTACATTACACTAACACTGAAACTAGCCAAGCAATATTACCAACAAGGTTAAATTTAGATCACAAAACCATTCCCTTTTCCAGTAATCTAGAAGAACAATATTTTTTCGATTAAGTACTGTGAAATGTAGGGGTAAATTAATTCAATAGCGACTTTTAATATTATTAGTTAATATCGATAAGTGAAAGAAAAAAAAAAAATATATATATATTAGACAAACAAAATATACATATACTATCAAACAACGTAAATATGTTGTACATTTCATATATCTCAGAATTTTTACATTATAATTTTACAAGCCAATTGCGATTACATAAATATTGTGAGAAATTTCAATGATTAACCGATCATTTCAATTCAACAACATTAGCATGTTCAGAAACACAGGATTTTTTTGTTGTAAATATAATTTAATATATTCAAAATGCTAAATCCTCTTTCAGGTATTCAGCCCTATTATTAACCTTACTCCTGGCGTTTTAACAAGCCTTTTGTGCTAATTCATACAAGAATTTCAATTTCATTGTTGAAAAAATGTATTGAAATTCAATTTTTTGGCCTTTTCATCTTGTGTTTATAAAGCAAGTATTGTTAATTCTGCGACTTTTGACGCTATACTGATGAAAAGGAACTATCCTCCACAAGATAAACGCCAAATCGTCGCTCCGCCATATCTGCTCGGAAAATGGTTTTTTAGTAAAGTCCAACAAACGTTTAGAAATGCAAATAACTCATGATATACATATATATATATATATATATATATATATATATTTCATGAAAAATTATTAATTTAAATTTTCAATTTTTACATTATGCATTTAAATTTTACATTTCATATTTTTAGTCCTCACGAGTTCATACTGATGTCATTGTAGGGTTACTACTATTAAATAAGGATACAAGCAACTTTAGCTATAATGTACAGACTAAGTACGCCGATCATGGAAATTTTGGCGCCTTGACAGAAGTGTGTTCGTATTCTCGTGCTCGTAAATGGAAAGAAGAACCAAAAAGGATATATTTGTCTACAGCGGAGCATATCAGAGCTACTACGTCAAGAACGAAGGAGACATTGGAAGAAAGAGAGCTTATCAGGCTTTAATGGTTATTTATCAGTATTACTCTCACAACCATGAGGATAATGAACACAGCGGAGGTTCAGAGGTTGTAGAGTATTTATAAGATGGAAGCCGACTATTTTGAAACACATTCTTCAGATCACTCGGTTTCGGATCCTGTACTGACAAAACAATTACTCTAAAGAAATTATAATGCACTAATAGTTTTTATAAATTGAACAAGCTTTCATTTTTATTTATTATTATTCTCACAAGTAGTTTGACGAACAAAGGGAGGTCCAGGGGGCAGAGCCCCCTGGCTAGACAGGAAGGGTGCGCAAATCGAACTGTGACCGGCTGGTAATAAGTAAAATTTAAACTTAGGATAACAATATTAATTTATCTGAAAACAAAATCTGCACGGAAACTATCACGAATATTCTCAATAAAGAACAGCAAACTGAATGCGCGTAATCATTATGTGAATCACTGAACCCGGTCAAAAGTATAAAAAGTAATTTTAGAGCGATACGTTTACTATTAATATTTTGAAAAATTCCGAGGCTGAATACTCAAAAATATTCATAGAATTTTAAGATATTCATTGTTATCTAAAATACTAAACGGTTTTAAACATCCACACAATTTCTAAAGATTATAGAAAATATCAATTAATTTACCTTTGTAAAAATGGTAAAGGTTCAAAATTTAAGTCATAATTTAATACAAATTCGTGAAATACTTCTGAATTTGTATTTATCGTTGTTTTCATTAGTAATAGGTTCATAATAATAAGATCAATTTTGCCATTGAAATATTTATTGTGTATAACCTATAAAAAAGTGATTTTTGTTTATCTCCTACGCTACGAGATTCCACTATTAAGGAATAAATTTGGCAAAATCATGCCTCACTAGTAATATTAAAGTAATACTGGTTCATTAAAAGCCCACAACACCTGTAAATAAAGAAAATTCTAAAAATTAAAATTGTTCAACTAGTGAACAATAAGCAACCTCCCCCTCGGCTCAATGAGATGAGGATGATATTTATGACATATAAATGAGGTGCAGTATTTTACAGACTCAGGCCGACCATTCCTGAGACGTGTGGTTAATTGAACCCCAACCACCAAATCGATATCACTGTCTAATTTTCAAATCAGTATAAAAGCAACTAAGTTTAACTAGGATCTGTACCTCAAAACCTTTGACTTCGAAAATCAGCTGTTGATTTGCGACGAGTTAACCACTACTACAAATGAAAAAAATAATAAAGAAAAACTATTGTCTTTTTCTTCATTACCCTGAATGGTATAGAAGAAAAAACAATTATTTTCTCGTAACGGAGAAAATGAAAACTGGTAGAACAGAATAGTATTTTTTTTTATATTAACTACATATTCATGCAAAAAAATTTGAATTCTTAGCAATTTTCTCCACAACGTGATTACTTTAAATCTTATTTGAACAACTACGAAGTCAGTCAGATCTCGATAAAATGCTTTATATTTATTTTAACAGTAAAACAAAATTTAAAAATCAGGAACGAAACAGTTGTGGCTTAAAAATTAATACGACACCCTGTTTTAAAATTTTAAAAAAGGTATTCCTATTCAAATATTATTTTTACAGAATATGGATTTACAACTTGTATCCCAAATTTTATTTAAATATGTCAATTTATTCTGGACAGAGCCTATGAACTTCTATAAAAAATCCACAAACAAAACATTAAATTGTATTACTTATACACATATACGTAAACGAATTACTTAGTCACATAAGTTGAAAAGAACTTCTCACTTTCACGTAAGAAATGCATTTCCCGCATTATTCTAAAAAAAAAATCAATACTTTCTATTTTTATAACATTTAATATACGAGTTAAAATATATCAAACTAGGTTTCACAAATGTGAAATTTTTTGATAAGCCATCAGTATTGCATTAATTTTTTATCAAAATATATAATTTTTATACTTTTTTTAATATGTCTTTTTGATTCCCATACTTCCTTTCTAGTTTGTTATGAAAATTCTTGGTTTAATAAATAGTATAAACTGCAGAAGTGAATAATTATCATCAGATGCTGTATTTTGTTATGCAATTAATTTTTATAAAGTTATAAATTTATTTATTTAAATATTATAAAGTATTGTAATAGAATATATAAATAGTTTATTTCTTGTAAATTCAAAATTTCAAAATTAGGTCTTTCAAAACAAATTATTTTGTGTACCTTTGAAAACATGTTTTAATGTTTATTTTCATTTGAGATAGTAAATTTTCGCTCATATTTTAAGCACCGGAACTTATCGTAAAGTTGACATTATTATCTCAAAGAAGCAACTGACTCCGGCTTCTCGAACCCCAGGTTTTACGTCGCAGCCATACGAAATAATGATGTGAAAAAACATAATGAAGTCTATTAGTCACAATTTGTTATACATGCTTCTTCTATTCACTAGGCTTTTAAAATAGCAATCGATTTAAATACTATTTAACCGTTTATTTTGCAAAATTCATAACGGTCAATGATGCGATTACACAGAATGATTAATTCTTGTTTCGGTTTATTTATTTGTCTGATTCTTATTCGTCATTCGAGTAGTCATAAATTGTAAATCATTTTGTTTCTTACGTCTACAAGCGGTAAGGATCGATTTTCCTTCGGTAAGATTCGGCGCTAAAGCGGTCGATTCGATTTTTTGGTGAATGGTGCCAGGTTAAAATTCGTTAATTAATTAGTCGACTTGTAATCGATTACACGCTTAAATAGATAATTGTATCTAATAAACCAAGTTTGCTGTATGTCCCTCCTCGAGTGATCGTTGTTCTGTTCATCTACGCATTAATGCACTGATAATGTATTTAAAAATTATTTTTCAGTCTTCGGAGCTTTAATATACACATTTAGCTCATATATAAATAAGTGATTTCAGAAAACGGAAAAGTATCCTTCCGAAACTATCCTTCAGAGAACTTTAGAGCCACTTTCAAGACAAAAAAATTTACAGCTAAATTTAAAAAAAATGATTTTGATAAGATTTAAAAATATATTTATACAGAAGACTAAGTGTTTACAGATATGTTTAGTACACTCAGTTTTTTGAAATTTTGAAAAAAAATCATCTTTACTTGAAATCAATTGTAATTTAAACAGTATTGGTTGCGAGTTCTTTATTTAATAGAGTTTTTAAAGTATATATATATACACACACACACACACACACACACACACACACACACAAGGAACATATTCAAGAGTCCCCAAGGTAAGTATAGGATCACACGAAACTATTTTTTTCTTACGAAAGTTCCATTTTTAGTAATCCAAAGATTTCGTCTTAAAAACTTTAGGAGATAAAGCTAATTTTTTTCCAGTGGATAACTTTTGGAAAGAAACTGACCGCTCATGTATTGGTAAAAGTTTTCAACTAGCAATAATCGCACCTCAGATGAACTTCATTGGTTACGATATCACCACAGCGCAAAGTTCCCCCTCATGTATTCTCAAAATTTAATTTTAAAATTCCCTGCTTAATTTTTCTGAACAAGGATACAATCTTACAGTTAATTTCAATTTTTTGGATATAAGCCGCTCTCATATTTATTGATTAAATAAAGGTAATTTATAGCTCATATTTTCCCTATTTTATATATTTTTCTAAAATTATTTAGACCGAGTAAACGCGTTTAAGATATGAAAAGTAAATATTTCTATTAATACATTTATTTTATTTACCTCTGACAACTCACCGGAACGGGTACATATGTTTTGACAAGTTGGTTATTCCTTTCTGTGTTCCTTAAAACTCTTTATCGGAAAAATTAACTTGAATAATGTTTCAAATCAGTTTCATTTGGTGCACAACAAACCGTTTGAGTTGTTATGCGATATTAGAATAAGTTTTTTTTTTGTATTTTTAATGTTCAGATGTACTATTTCGTAATAAATAGTATTCAAAAATATCAATTCAAGTCGCGTCTACAACATTTTTCGGTGTAATCGTCATTTCTTTTATAATAATATTTTATTTACTGTTGGTAATTTTGATCGTATTATTCATATATTAGCATTACGTTCTTCTTTTAATTACGACTTGTTTAAAAATATTTAAAAGATTACTCTAAAATTTAGAAAATATACAGAAAAAAGTTGAAATAAAACATGCGCTCAAACTTGAAAACAAAATTTAAAATGTTATACGAAGTTTTTTCTTTTAAAGAAAATAATCCTAAAAATTAATATTCTTATTAACTTATTTAAACAAATCGTCATACTCCCTTCAGGTAAAAATAAGCGAATCAATTTTGAAGCTACTTCATATATGCATGAGGACTCAATTCTCAACATAAAAAAAAACCATAAACGTTGGCTCTTACTTAATCATACTTAATTTTAAGTTTAGTTAAAACTGAACTAACAAGTTCGCGGTAACAGGAGCCCGTTCACATAAACAAACAACCAGTTGCAATTTGTATCGTCTTTTTTATGGAAAAAGAATAAAATAACAATAACACTCGTAGACAATTATTATACTTTTACTGTCTTACAACAAATTAAATTCATTGAATGTACTTAGCGATATTTTGGCCCCCAAAGATCTTAGCTATGATTTTGTAACAATTTTCAATAAATAAAGTAATAAACGGCTAAAGTTAACGATAAAAATTATCTAATATATATATTATATTTATCACACAGAAATTAAAATATAGAAAGGTTGTTGGTCATTTCACGAAGTTTATTTACACTTCTTTTAAAAGTTGCCAAATTATAAATAGTGCGTCAGAGTAAACGCATGCAAGCATGGAATGTGTACATACACCACAATATAAAGTGGTATGTTGCAGTACAGATCTCTTGTATTTTATGTGCTACAAAATTTAAACGTAAAATATAGAATTCCGTATTCGTAATTGAAATTCTCATAACTATTTTATTAAGAAAAAAGTAAAAAAAAATAAATCTAAAAAATAAATGAAAATATTATCTTCTAAAGTTAGTAAATCTATCCTCTGAACTAATTCAAGAAAGTTGATAAACATTTTGAATTATTAAAATACAGTACCTAAAGTTAGCCTTGAAATGAAAAATGTTATTTAATTTCATCTGAAACTAAATTTATCTACACCTCAAAAATTCAGATAACTGAAAAATACAAAGTAGAATAAATACTTTGCATTTTTTAGCTAAAATTCTTTAAATACTATTATTGTCAAAAATATAAATAAAATCCGACTAAAAATCACCTTCCGTTATATTTTATTCCTTGTACGAAGTAAAGGATGTATTGTGAATGCGAAAAATTTCGGTTTTCAGATTTCAACGGAAATATCCTTTTTCATCATCCCTGAATCCATTTTAACTAGTTTCGGCGTGACGTCTGTATGCACTTATGTATCTCGCGTTAACTCAAAAACAATTATCCGTAGGATGTTGAAATTTTGGATTTAGGACTGCTGCAACATCTATTTGTGTACCTCCCCTTTTGATTGCAATCGACTGGACCAAAGGTGTTGAAAAAAAGCCCAAAATCAAAAACGTTTAGATTTTGGGCTTTAAATTAACTGCAATAATAAGCCTCATCGACAGCTTCTCAACGATATATCATAAGTGGCACTTATTTTCATTAGTTCCATAGTTATAGCTAAATAAGACAATGAAATATTTGGATCTTTCAAGTGAAAGGAGGCACATCGTTTCGAATCCCACTCATCTCCTTTTTTTAATTTTTCTTTTTTTTTATTTAAATATATTAATTTATTAATAATTATTAACCTCCGATTGTAAAAAAAAATTACAATAAATAACAGTTCAGTAATAGCAATAAAAAAAAAAATATGAAAAATATCAGAAGTTATTAATGAAATAAAATTTAATGTACTTTTCATTTTACAAAAATGTGTGTGTAATTTAATATGGTGCAGTAATGAGTTCTAGCCTTGGTGAGTAAGGATGTACTGCTGTGCGCTTGTTTATCAGCGTTACTTATTGATACACGTGTTGTTTGACTACTGTGTTTTGCTTTTGGTGAATAATATCTTCTGCGTATTTTATTAAATCTTTCACACTCCCTGGGTCAAATCAGTTTTATTTTGTAAAACATTAAATCGTTAAATAAAACATTATTTAAATAAACTTATTTAATAAATATTTATCTATAATATTTTAAATTGTGTTCAGAGTGATCAGTGTTTCTTTGCAACTTTTGTTTAAATTATGGATAAATTTGTAACGCCGCAGTCTCAAAAAGGAAAACGGGATCGTCCAGTTAATTCACCTGACGAGAAGGACCAATCACCAAAACGAATCTCTGGTTTTAAAAATGTCGATCCGCTTCAAGGCATGGAAGCAATGATGAAAAAATTCTTCGATGAAAACTTGGCCAAGCTGTCAACAAAAGAAGATGTTTTGGATATAACGGCTGCGATTCGAAATCTCGTGGAGGAAAATAGATCGTTGAAAGAAGGGAGGATTTTGAAGGAAGAAAACCCCAAAATTTTGAGCCGGCTTGATAATTACGAAGAACGGGCGCGCCGAAATAATTTAATATTCAAAGGGCTGAGATTTAATTCCGATGAGGATTACCGTGTGATTATGAGGGATTTCTGTAGGGATGTGCTATAAATAGATAGGCAAGCAGCAATTAATCAAGCCCATACATTTGGTAAAAAAAAGATAATGCTCCCATTATTGTGCATTCGCCATTTGATAGCGATATTGAGTGTATGTTAAAAACACAAAGAGGTTAAAAGAAACTAGCATGATAGTACACAAAGACTTTGATTGGGAAACTAGGAAAAAAGGGGAAAGCTTGTGGCGATTCGAAGTGAAGTTATTAAAGCGCTGGGCAATAAGAACATGATTATTAATGTGAACTAGCTGATTGTGGAGGGTCAAAAATTTACTTGGACGGCGACGGGACGGTTGATGTGCGTTTCGCAAGACGGCGTAGCCAAATTGAAGGAGATGTTCGATTATGATTTTGGGGAACTGTTTAAAAAAATCAATAGACAAACCGGGGAGGTTCAATAGTGTGAGGTTGTCTGTCAGGAAGGGAAGCGAGATAAAATAATTAAGATTCTAGGATATAATGTAGCGGGACTCAGCGGTAAGTTATTGATCCATTATGTTTTTTCGTTTATAAAGAAGTACGATACTGTTTCTTTGAGTAAGACTTGGGTGGATGATGAGATAGCTGAACGATTTGAAATTTTTTTTCAGGAGTATAAGGTTGTATGGGTTCCAGCAGTTAGAAGTTCGGGTTATGGAAGATCTAAAGGTGAAATTATGCTAGCCTATAAATATAATTTGCGGGGTTTAAATTGTAGTTTTTTCCAACCTATGCGGGGGAACAGCGATGCCAGTAAAATGAGATGATTACTGTGTGTACGTAATTCCAGTTTACTTAAACAGTAGTGGGACGTGGAAGGATGATTTTAGAAGATTATGAAGCTTTATGGAAAACATTGGCGAAAATTATTACTTTGTTCTGTTCGGGGATTTTAATAGTAGAATAGGAGGTCGACAGACATTGCCAAGTGAAATAATGGAGAGTGAATGGAATGTAAATGCAATTAGGTGTTCTAAGGATGAGGTGGTTAATACTCAGGTACCGACAGTGATTGAATTGTGTGGGAGGTTTGATGTGTGTATGATAATTGGGAGAACAGGGAGTGATGAGAGGAATGATTAGATTTTTATTAGGAGGATGGGAAGTTCGGTTGTAGATTTATATCGACAAAGTTAAGGACAGTTAACGATTTTCAAGTTATTTACGCTGATTTTGCCCATTGAGGTGAGAGTACAATCGCAGCGACCATTTAAAAATGATAACTGTTTTCTGTCTCTGTTACCGAAGCCAAGGTGGTCTGAGGCGGAAACAGAGGCGTACAAGCATGCACTGGAAAATTTAGAACGAGACGCGGCTTTGTCTGGGGAAAGTGATCAGGATGGGGAAAAAATTATAGGTATGATTTATCAGGCAGCCGGAGGAAATCTGTCAAATAGAGGAAACATTAAAGAACCCAGTAGGCAGAAACGGTTTGACTGGGAATGTCGTAAGGCTAGGAAAGAATGTTTTGCTTGCTTAAATTTATATACACAGCTTAATACAGAACAAATGCGCCTTATTTATTTGGAAGAAAGAATTATCATAGTCCCTGTAATAAAAATAAATCTGCTATATTTAAATAGGTAAGGGAAAAATTTCTAAGAGTTCGGGATTCACGGGACTTTTGGGAACTAGTTAAAATATTTAAAAAGTGGGGAATTAAATGTATGTGGGAAATTATAACAAATAAATGGGTGCTGCATTTTCGTTGTATCTGTGGGAAGGGGGCTTTGTTCCAGTCGCATATGCGTGGTTTCTAAACTTTCCGAGTCGCAGCGCCCTCTTTCAATTAATGTTTTCCATGACGCCATACCCTAAGTAAAACTATGACTACTCGTAAGTAAGAGATAAAGATAAATAGAACTCATGTATCTTCATTATTTTTTTACTTTATTAAAATCAAATTAACAAATTATAAATTTCTTGGTTCAATAAATTATGAAGCTTTTACAATATTTCGCGGCACTCCTGTGAAGAGGCCGCAGCTCTTGCTGCGGTCGGACAGTGTTTTATGAACAATTTTTAATATTTAGCCGTTATAGGTCCCGACTTCAGGATAACATTATTTTGATAAAGAGAAACATTGTATCTAAAATAATTCAAAATTATATATCAGGCAGACTACATGTTTATTTATAATAAGGTACATCATTTATTTTTAAGAAATATGGTTTTCCTAGTTTAAAATGTCTTAGAAATAATAGAATAACTCCTTATGCCCACTTATCCCGGTGAGGAATCGAGCATTTTTTGCTCGAATTCACAATTTTTTTATACTTACTCTGAGTTGAATCTCAAAGTTGAAATTTATACTAACGTTTAATACCATAGAGACATTTTATGTGTGTAATTTTTAAATTTTTATCTGGTTCCCAACTAAGATATTGCAACTGAAAAATATAAAAAAATTCAATTTTTAAAAGGATGTATTTTTAAAGGATAAGCTAATCACCAGTGATATTATATATAAAGTAACTACACTCTTAAACATAAAAGTACAGAAAAAATTGAGGCTGAGAAACTGTTCTGTGTTTGAGAAATTACCCTATGAAAATTGAATTTTGTTCATTCGCATTCGATTACTTTAGGCTACAAAGCGTACATGAACAAAATCATATGTATAGGGCTTTGATTTGCAGGCCACAATGTATTGAATACAATGGCAGTTTATTTGGAAAACCTAAGGCGGCAACCAGTGATAAAAAATTTGGAAAATCGTAGATACTTGTGAACGCGAAATACACCGTGAGGCCTAAAACAAAAATGGCCGCCATTTTTGAACCGGATGTAACAAATTTTTTTTTTTAATCAGTTTTGAACTAACAAAACATAAGGAAATTCACCTACAAAATATGAATTTTTTGTGAGCTTGTTTAAATTTATATAGACATTTTAATATAGAACAAATGCGCCTTATTTATTTGGAAGAAAGAAAGACTTATCATAATCTAGAATCATCGTCATCATAGTCTGAATTATCAGTCTAGAATTATCATGGTCAAGCAACCAATTATTTTTTTTCTGGACTACCTGGAATGGATTGACCCATTTGACAAATTTTCTCATGAATCAGTTAATCTTAATTGTCTATTTGTATTAATTTCCATTGTTATATTGATTAATAAGACATGTCATTCTAAATCATTTTAATTATTTTTAATATTTTCACCATCTCTAAATTCTAACTAACGGCAATTTTGATAACTGTTGTAACAACTACTAACTAACGTGACGATACTTACACATAGTATGCTTATGTTTAAAAGCTGTCTATCATTTTTTCCCTCAATGTATAAAAATAATTTTGGTTTTTCGGAATGGAGGAAAGACCATCTTCGATTTCATTTTCTTTAAACCTTCCAATACTTTTAAAAAGTATATGAAGGTAATTTGATAAGAGCACTCAAGTGATTGGAAAATGTTTTAAACCTATTTCATAAAATTCTGAGCAACAGTTCTAGAATTAGAGGATAAAAAACAACTATCCAAAGATATATTTCTATAAATCAACGCAAACAGATTGAAGCCTAATAATACTTAACCATAATGAATGATAATATGATTTCCGTGTCATGGCATGTATGAACGGGACTCGAATCCGGAAAGTCAGGATGAAAGAAACAGACGCTTCCACTCTGCCACGGAATAGTTAATATTATACTCCTCTCTAGTTAGGGGTAAAATTTGTTTTAAGTATCAGTTATGTACAGAGAACGATACAGTTTCTGAATAAAGGAATAAGAAATAAATAATAGAATATTCTCTGTTTTATAATTTCTGTGCAATCGTAGGCGGTAGCATGTTTTTTTTGTTCTGATTTTAAAAAATTCAATGCCTGGGCGTTGCTTCGTAAATGAATCACAATATCCGACAACGTTGTAAACAAATAGAATTAGTGTAGAATAAATTTTACAATCAATTTCAAACCATCTGCAACTACAAATACTAAATAAATTTAAATGTTTATAAAGTTATAACTTTACCAAGGAGTCGAAAGCTTAATAATATCGTTATTAGCAGGATAAGTACTAGACCGAAAGAAACAAAAAAAAAAGACAAGAAATATTTTTTTTAAATTCCGACTAAAAAGAAACTCTGATGATAGTCAATTTTTACTATATAAGAAGCGTAAACCTGTGCGAATAAATCCGAAGTTTACTAATTAGCTCATATTAACGGTATAAATCAAGGATAGTTAATATTCTTATTTTATTTCCTAATCACGTTTCCGTTGATCTGAACGATTTAATTTCACAACTGAAAACCTTTTTTTAAAAACTAAATATAAACAAACAAAAAATTAACCTTTTGAACCATGTTTTAATCATACTCCAATTTACATTGTTAAAATGGGCAAAAAGAAATTAAATATATTTCCTCTATGATATGCCTTTCCTCAATATCCTCGTACAGTTTGATCGTTTGTAGAATCACAAATTTTCAAATCCTTTGATTATCCGTGTAATTTTGCAGTCGAGAATGTTTTTTTTTTAATTAAAAAAAAGCTTTGTTAACTTTGAAAAGCATACTAAGAAAATTTATATAATAATAAAAAATAACTATTATTACGTCACAGGTAAATTTACATTCATAAACAAAAATGTGATTAAATGTATTGTGCCCATTCATAAGGAAACAGTAACTCTCCTAAAAGAGTTATCTTATCAGCAGTCCGGTATTGTGACTGAATTATGTTTATATTACAAATAAAATTTGATGGTTTAAAAACATCAAAATTGAACGATTTGGCGGAAAAAATGTAAAAAATTAATTATTATGCAGGCCTTTATAGACTTTTATAGAGTTTCAAACAGACGTAAATAATATTGTTGTTAAAAGTACTCATAAAATGTTACTTCCCTTTAGTAACTTAAAGAAAAATTTCGATAAAGTAAAGAAATTGCGCAAGTTAAAAGGATACTGGTTAAGAATAAAATAAGACAACCTGAGATTTTTTATCCTTATTATAAATCAAAGTAGCAGTTATTATAAAGCAATTAAGTATTAGATTCATCGGCAAATATGAAGTGCGAATATTTAGGTTACACAGAGTGTCCTGAAATTTTATATCTCATTATATGCCAGAAATATTCTTTGCTCTGTACTTGCAACAATGCTATCATTTTAAATAATTTAATAAAGCAATCCACCCCATTACAAATATTTATATTTAGACGCGAAATAAGTAAACCAAAAAAAAGATTAATCTACCGTTTAATATTTGTTTTTACGAAAACCTCTGGCATTAACCCTGTCTTAGTGATAAAAGCCGGTATCTCTTCTTGATACAAATAATGGATGAATTATTTATGTGATGCAATTTTTAGTACGGTTTATGGAAATCTGAAAAGTTATTTTAAAGATTAATGAACTTTTTTTTTAAAGTATAGATTTATTTAAAATTCTTCTAATAATAATAATAATGCTATTTTTATTTTTTTATTTTTTGTTATTTATGATAGATAGCTTTCGAAAGGGTTATTCAAATACTACAAAAAAATAGCGGAAAACAAGAACATATCGTCTGTGATATTAAGACTATTTTAATCAAGTACTTAAAGATAGATAATATTTGGAAGAGTGTTCAAAAGTTTACTGATAATATCATCTAAACCTGAGGACATTTTCGTAGTTAATTACTAAATAAAAATTTTATTACATACATCACTTAGCAGATATTAAAAAAGTACACGAGTAAACCAGTTTATACGAATGAATCGAAACCTATCAATCAATTGTTCTACAACCTTCATCATGTTCACAGCCTCATACTAACCCCATGGAATGCGTACAAAAAATTCGTACAGACATCCACTGATCATTACTGCCTAATGTAGAGTAAATAAAAATTCATTTTAAACATTTAGTTCACACTGAACCTTCTTTTAATACCAGCTGATTATCAAGCAGTTTGGTAACAACTTAATAGTTCTTTTTACTACATTTAAAACTATGGTAAGCAAAAATACTTCAAAATTCGACCGGCCACCATCTTTCACCTAATTTTCTTGTCTTCGATACTTTTAAAATATGTGCCAATATCTTATCCTTATTTAACGTTCGAGCTCCCTTCTCATACAACCCCCTCCCACCCCAAAAAACTGGGAAGCTTGGATACTGAGTAAAAAGGGTTATTATTACCTATTACCTGCTGAAATCTTAAAAAATAGGTAGACAATGAAGCGCCAAGATAGAAACTGCAAATGATTTCTTTACCAAATACTTACATAAAATTTTCTTTAGCGTAATATATTATCATCAAAAAAAAAATAATTATGAAAATTAAATTTAAAATAGCTAATACAAAAACATGTTGTTTTTTTTTTAAATTTTGATATGTTTTATTTTAATATTAGTTCTTGTTGAGGTACTACGTCTAAAAACTTTTAACTTTATATTTGGTAAGTAAACCATCTTACTTTTTATTTTAATTGTATATAATCCTTAATATGTAATGCACAAAATATTGAATAACACTATTGGGTCGCAATTACTTACAATGGTATTTCAAGAGGAATATACTGGTGATAACCAATCAACCTCTCTCCTTTTTTGTTTAGCCTCCGGAACCACCGTAAGGTATTACTTCAGAGGTATTACTGCGGAGAGTGAGGTGTGATGAATGAATGTAAATGAAGTGTAGTCTTGTACAGTCTCAGGTTGACCATTCCTGAAATGTAGTTAATTGAAACCCAACCACCAAAGAACACCGGTATTGACGATCTAGTATTCAAATCCGTATAAAAGTAACTGCCTTTACTACGATTTGAACCTTAGAACTCTCGGCTACGAAATCAGCTGATTTGCGATGACGAGTGTAACCACTAGACCAACTCGGTAAGTAAAAACCACCAACTTTTTTTTTTATTTATTTATTTTTTTAACCTCCGGGTCCACCGTTAGGTATTGCTTCAGAGAATGAGATGAAGGATTTTTAGCGTGTATAAAAATGCCATGCCTGACCGGGATTCAAACCAGGGACCTACAGATGAAAGGCCGAGTCGCTACCACTCGCGCCACGAAGGCCGACGAAAACCATCAGTTTGTCACGGTTAAAGATAACGAGTTTAACCACTAGACTAACCCGGTGGGTTGAAACCAACCAACTTGTCATGGTTAAAGGTAACGTTGTCTCATACCTTATCATAGGTAGAGCAATCGGTTCAGGTGATAAATCTAATTTAAGTTGTCTTTACAATAGTAACCAGACTAAAACTAATCCAAAACCTATTCGCTAAACACATTGTACAAATTTTAATAATTACATTTTCTGTAATCTATTATTTCTTAAAAATACAAGGTTTCATTTCTGAACTATAAAAAAAAACAAAATACAGCATGGCTTACAATAACAAAAAAAATGTATTACATACAGCCTACTGGCACAAAATTATTTTTTTAAAATCACTTTTATTCAGTTTAGAATGATTTATAAACTGGTTTTTCAAACTGAGCAAAAACTGACCGATTGTGGTGATGACGTTGATTTTTTTTTTTAATTTTTCAAATGTCATTTTTTTCAGTAGTTTATGACAAATCATTATTATGCACTCAATATTTACTAATACTACAAATTTACCATCGAAATATGGAATCGGTTACAGCTACGTATCGTGCACTTCGAGATATTTATTGTGTGCATAATCGGACAAACAAAACCACAATTCATGTTTTGCTTACAAGATTTGAAGAGAATTTTTCTACTTGATGTTGAAACATCAATTCACAAAAGAAATACAAGGAGTCAAGAGAATATTGCTGCTGTAAGTACAAGTAATCAGGAAATGCCTTGTGGTCCTGATTTCGCAAAAGGGAAATTCCTTTACCTTCCCGTGGTATAGAAGAGGCAACGATTACACATACTGCTTATGGTAATATGCGTAAGCGGCTAAGGAAGGGTGGGACCGAGCATCTCTCAGGATAAGGAGATCCCCTTCTTCAAATGCCAACAGCATCTATGGATGGTGGAGGGGCGACAAAAAGCAGGGCACCCTCTTCTCTTGGAATGGGAAACCATTCCTAAAGGCAGATAAACCGAACTTTTAACGGCATAGGTTGCAGAAGGCAAGAGGAAACCACCGCATTAAAGACCTTTTTGGTATCCCTAGTCCTACCGGATTATTATCTGGAGAGTATCCGATTGAAACTTGTCATAAGATAGATCTACATGAGAGCGAGAAGTACAAATGTTTGTAAAAATCGAAATTTATCGATTCCACATCATTCTCAAGAATTGGGCCTTTCTTCAACAACATGGCAAATTTTGTGTCAAGTTCTTACTCTACACCCACATATGATTCAACTAACTCGAGCTACGGGACTGTTCTTCGTAGAGAATTTGCTGATTGGACTCTAGAGCAGCTCGAAGTGGATCCAAATTTTCATTAAAAAAATCATTTTTTCAAATGAGGCTCATTTTTGGCTTGATGACTTTAAAAACCAGAAAAATTGCGTATTTGGGATGATTTCAATCCATAAATTATTCAACAGCGACTATTACTTCCGAAAAAATCTCTGTTTGGTGTGGATTATAGGCTGGTGGCATCAATGTGCCATTTTTTTTTTCAAAAACGAGCAAGGAGATGTTAACTGCTTACACGTATTACCATAAGCAGTATGTGTAATCGTTGCCCCTTCAAAACCACGGTAAAGGTATTTCCCTTCCTCGAAATCAGGATCACAAGGCATTTCCTGATTAGTTGTACTTACAGCAGCAAAATTCTCTTGACTTCTTGTATTTCTTTTGTGAATTGATGTTTCAAGGAGATGCTTTTTAATTTTTTTTTTTTTTAATGGTTAATTTAAACACTGAATTTTTTTAAACCTGTAGATGATTTGATTGTTATAATTTTTTTTTATCGCTGCGTAAAATATTAAATTTTTTCACTAAAAGTAATTTTGTAATGGCAAATATCGAGCTATGATTAGTGATTTTTTGTTTGCAAATTTGGAAAATTTTAATTTAAATGAGATGTGGTTTCAACAGGATAGTACCATATCCACGCAGCTGCTGAAATAATTCAGTTATTGCCTCAAAAGTTTGGTAATTCGACAATTTCACGAAATGGTACTGTCAACTGTCTACCAAGATCATATGATCTGACTTGCTTAGACTTTTTTCTTTAGGGTTATTTTAAGTCATAAGTCTACATCAACAAATCATTAATGATTAGTGGCTTGAAAGTAAATATTCAACGCGTTATTGTGGAATTCAAGCTGATTTGTGCGAGAGTCCCGTAAAATTTTGTTGCTTGACTTGGCTAGGTCAAGCAAAGCAAAAATGATATTGGTTTACAAGTGTAATGTTATAAGATTCAAAATAAATAAGAAATTGATCGATGTTACACATACTTTATTTTTTTATAATTGTACTTTCTGAGCTGAAAATGAAAGACCCTTTATTATGGATTGTTAATTTTATAAATGTTAGTTAAAATTATTTCAAAACGAAGCACTCCAGATCATCAGATATAATAATTCGTAAAAAGAAAATTGGTCTAAAAAAAATTGTTTCTCGAAAGACACGCATGTACACAAGCACATATACTACAAGAAATATAAAAATGCATCTGTTAAGTTACAAGACTCCCACTGAGTCTTTTATACTCGTGTTACTTAAAGAACTTCCCTTGAATGCCTACTCTTTAATCTGTAAGAGAATATTTATTCAAGAAAGAAAATATTTATTCAAGAAAGAAAATTCTTCCTTTTTAATTCTCTTCACAGGAAAGTTCCATTTTTGTGACATTGACTATAATGACATTTTTTATGATTAATACATAAGCTCAAAATCTGTGCGAGAATACGAAATAAAAATTTCTGTTGTATATGAAAAATGCAAAACCTTGCCTCAATCTATCTCCACAAGGTGGTACCTCCCCAACGGTGGTTTGAATCACCTGGAAAATTTTTCATTTTTAAAAATTGACAATTTTTTTTAATTTTTCGATCCCAAGTTTATCAGACACGCCTCTGTTTTATCATAAAATAACTTTAAAAACAATATAATAAATAAAATTAATTAATTGAAATAGATTTTATTGACACAAGGGCACCGTATGTAACCTGAAATAGGTAATGTTGAAAGATAACAAAGGAATTTCAATAAATATACAGTTGATGAAATTAAAAAATGATAACAGTGTTATTTTTAGATAAATAAATAAGAAGTATTTATAACTCTAACAATAAGTAAAATTAATAACATAATCACTGATAAAACAGTCGGAAAATCATTGGAATACCGTGTATCTTCCAACACTGAATACCAATAAGACGCTGTTCAAAAATAAAATATAATATTTTACGTATAGTAATCTCATTGTAGAAATTGTATATTATTATTGTATGAGGTTTACAATGAAAAAACAAAGAAACAACTAGAAAAAGAACGAATCTTCTGATAAAGTGAAAAGTAACGTACAAAGTTCTATCAGGAACTTAGTTTAGCAATAAAATTATCATTTTGCTGTAGAACAACTCAAAACGACTAAGAATAAGATGCTTGGCGTACATTTGTACTTTATGTAATACAAGCTCTTTTACTTTGCCTTGTCAAGAAGCTACATGCCGTACAATTCACTATTCCACCAGTGCATCTTGACCACCGTAGGGAAGACACCCTCCGTTACCTCCTCCGTTCCTAGCCCTTATGGGCTTTACCGGAGGTCATCTTCGAAACCTCGGGTTTTGACATATTCCAGTCCACCTCGGCCAGGATGCCGAGTCATTAAATAGTACTACTACTTAATGAATGCAAAACAAAACACATCTCATAGAGTCTTGAGTAAGACTGAAAGGACTTAACGAAACAAAGGAACTGAATTACCTACCTGTAGAAGGTAAAAGTTAGTTCAAAACACATCACAAAACATAAAAATCTTACACGGAACAATAACACAGTAACAACGAAACAAAGGACAAAGACAACAAAAGCATCATTTATAAAACAAAACATCAACAAAAACAGAATACAAGAGAAATCCAAGCAGGGCTCTAGATCCCCTCAGCATTCATCTCCTTTGCCAAGTACACCACAAAATTTTCCAACGCCAACTCGATAAGATCAAGCCGACAGATGATCTCCGTGCGCATTAACTCGTACATCGAGTACTCATAAAAAACAAGCTAGGTGTCAACCAATTGTACACCCTGAGGACACATCCCAGAATCTACCAGGCCGAATTTCCGCAGTCTGTCCCTAAAAGCACCATGGCCGGAAAGAAATTGCGTCACATATTTATTAGGGTGCACCCAAGAGGCGTCCCGCAAACATTTGGAAACAGTTCATGCGTATAACGCCCACCCTCTTTCTCATCCCATCCGGCCTGCCACAAGGCATTGCCATGTCGTTCAATTTCTTGAAATTTATCAGCCTTTATACAGGATGCTCATGGTCTTAAAATTAAGACCCCAATCAGAATTGACCACACATACAATACCGAAGACATTCCACAAGTGCACCAGTCACAGGCCAAGTGCTTATCGGTTTGATTAAAGAAACAGTTTAGGGTAGAATCGAATTTCAGTTAAATTCATAATAATTTCGGCCGAATATAAAAATTTCAAAATTATAATTTCAAAAAAAGTTTTTTTAAATTACGATTTCAAAATTAGCAAAAAAAATCTGATATAAAAGACACAGCAAATTTAACAAATGTTATTTTCGTCCTTATACAAGTGTTCTACAAACGAGATATTTTATCGAAAACGATAAAAAGTGTATTAATGAAATTTGTAAAAACGGTTTAAGTACTAAGCATAAATTCTGAAATCCATTATCCCTGTATTTGTAGTAAACAGAAAAATAATAGGCTTGAGAGAAGGAAATACAGCGGATTAATATTAATATGGTCATTTACAAGCTAAAAAAAAAAGTTTAATATTGGCGATAACTAACCTTCCCACTCACTCACTCATTTACTGAATTCATAAAAGATAAAAAAAGAAAAAAAAAAAAAAATTTCTCACCGCGTGATGGGTTTAATTATTACCCTTTCTCAAGATTTCTAAATGTTTTACACACAGTTTTTTATAAGATTTACTGCAAGAAATTAATTTAAAAACCACCCCGATGGTGGAAACAAAAGAAGTAGTTTGTTTTTCTTTTCAAAAGGAGGGGGCTTCGAAGAAAATGAAAGTCAGTGTAGAATAAATTAAGATAAATACCGACAGCAATATTCCTAAATGTAATAGCCAAGACCAATAGTTGTTATCACAAACGGTTTGTTACAAGTTAAAGTGTTTTATCACAAACTGTAAAATTTATTGGTTCGATTTGAGTGTTGACACAAAAGGTGTACAGACAAAAACCGAAAACGATTGAAAACTCATCTACAAAAATGTCGAGGCACAATGCCATGAAAACATGTAAACAGAAACATAAAATTTTCATTCAAATACTCCTAGACAAATATGTCACCTAGACATTTCACTGAAAAGGTAACATTCAGATTTAATATTTCTTTAGTGCATTAATTTTTTTAAGATCACATTTCATCAAAGTCGCATTAAGATCTAGTTTAATTAGATTTGATTTGATACAGACTATTAATTTTAAAGACTATTAAAATTAATAATTTTAATGTTGCAAGTTAAGATTCAAGTGATCTTCATTCAATTCATTAATTTTAGTAACAGTTACAGACGGTCTAAACTAGTCACTCTGTAGTAAATTTTAATGTAGATAAAATTAGGGAGAAATTTCAGAATAATTAAATAAAATTAAACTAGAAAATCGAAAAATAATACGAAACTAAACTACAATTTTCAATTAATATTAAATAATCAGATATTTCACCAACTCTATTTCATATACACATACGTAATAATGCCTATTAAATTACATATTCCAATTTTTAAAAGTACATAAAATTTTATTTCATTAATAACTTCAGATTTTTTTCATATTTTTTTTTATTGAATAATTATTTATTGTAATTTTTTTTTGCAATCACGGGTTAATAGTTATTAATAAATCAATATATTTAATTTAAAGAAAAAATTTTTTTTTAAATAAATTTAAAAAATCAAAAAGGAGATGAAGTTGATTCGAACCGATATGCCTTTCCCTTATAGATCCAAATATTTCATTAATTAAAATTTCATTTGGCCCTAACTCTGGAACCAATGAAAATAAGTACAGTTTATGATAAATCGTTCAAAAACTCTCAATGAGAGCTTATTACTGCAATTAAGAAAATGTCCAAAATCCAAATTTTTGGGGATTTTTGGACCCTTTTGGTACAGTCGATTGCAATCAAAAGGGGAGGTGGTGCACAAATAGATGTTACAACAGTCCTGAATCCAAAATTTCAACATCCGACGGCTAATCGTTCTTGAGTTATGCGAGATACATACGTACGTACAGACGTCAAGCCGAAACTAGTAAAATGGATTCAGGGATGGTCAAAATGGATATTTCCGTTGAAATTTGAAAACCTAAATTTTTCGATATCACAATATTTCGTACAAGGAAGTGAAAATTGTGTAATTATGCAACAATCTGAATAGAATATTTATTTATACATTAAGCTAGGGTTGGAATCGGAAAGAGAGATCCAGTTGCAAAAAAAAAGGACGCAACATTCTCCCGCCTAAGCATAGAACGAAACATGAAAAAAAAAATGATGTGGACACCACATAACTTCCTTGTACGCCTATTAAATTGCATATACACATTTTTTTTAAATGAAAAGTACATAGAATTTTATTTCATTAATAACTTCTGATTTTTTTTTTTACTGTTATTGAATTATTTATTGCAATTTTTTTTTATATCAGAGGTTAATAATTATTATTAATAAATATAATTAAATTTAAAAAAAGTTAAAAAATAAAGGAGATGAAGTCGGATTTGAACAATGTGCCTTCCCCTTATAAGATCCAAATATTTCATTAATTACAATTTTATTTGGCTATATCATTGGATTCAATGGAAATAAGTACATATGATGTATTGTTGAAAAGCTCTCTGTAAGGGCTTATTACTGCAGTTAAGAAAAAGTCCAAAATCCAAAGATTTTGAATTTTGGGCTTTTTTGTACATTTTTGGTCAAGTTGATTGCAATCAAAAGGGGTGGTGCACAACTAGATGTTATAACAGTCCTAAATCTAAAATTTCAACATCCTACGGCCAATCGTTTTTGAGTTATGCGAGATTCATACGTACATACGTACGTACAGACGTCCTGCTGAAACTAGTCAAAATGGATTCAGGGATGGTGAAAATGAATATTTCCGTTGAAATCTGAAAACCGAAATTTTTCGCGATCACACTACTTCCTTTACTTCGTACAAGGGGGTAAAAATTGGGTTAAATAGAAAAAAATAATCGATAAAACAAAACCGTAACCGTGTAGTCACAAAATATGATTATTTAGCCTTAATACAGTGACACAAAAAAACGAGTATTTCAAGATAAACAAACGGAAATAAACTAATATTATTTTTAATTACAAATTAATTTTTACTTTAAAAACTAATCTTAATTTTGTAAATCAAAACTAACTCTGCATTAGGAGTAGAGATACAGAGTTATTTTATATTTATTAAAAATACTCTAATGTCCATTTATTTCTTAACATTAATTTAAAAACAAAATAATAAAATTGTGGGTATAAATCTTTTGAATGTTACACACATTTTTTTTCTTTTTACAATTTTAAGTCGACTTAAAATTGTGAACCTAAATTTTAATTTGGTATGCCTTAAAGGTATATGATTTTCCAAAAAAATAAAATATAAGTTTTTAATTAAAGTGTGAAAAAGACTTCCATAAAACATACCTTCTCTGAACTCAGTTCGCATAAATTAATTTAGCCGCCGAATTAAATGTAGACGTCAATAAAAATTGATTTGTTTATGATGAAACGGTTTCAAAACTGTACACTCCCGAAAAAATTACCACTTGTATTAGCAAGCAACTTAACTAATTTAACTATTTTAAAACACAATAAGTATATACTGACATATTAAAAACCTTTGGTCACATGTTCACCGTAAACACCGGTAAGACAAATAACAACGTTAACCGAATTTCAAGAGAACAGAATGAATACACGCGCTCAACAAACCTGCTTCACATTCTCCTACCCGGCGGCTTCTTACCCCCACTATAACAGCCCTTTTCGTAGTGGTTGAGCGGCATGCGTCGCACATCTGCCTTCTTTACAATACAATGTTGCCATTTGTCAGCTAGTTGCCCTAGGATGAAAGCCGCACTTTTTTTTATACAAAATCATATTATTTACGTTAGTAATACTGTGATACTAATTTTAAAATAAAAATCATTTCCGTATTCAAGAGTAGACTGACAATAGACAATTATTTTGTACATGTAACGTTTGCAATTATTTTTATAGTTTTATCGTAAAAGAAATTTCATCTTCACTAAATCCGTATACTATGGAAGATAGATTAGGATAAGATTTACGGTTGAATCCGAGATTCTTAAACATAAACCAACCTACATCTTCGGAAAAGAATTTTTTTCTGTGTGCACTGCAATCTGATCAGAAATTAAATAAAATATAAATCTAGCTACGACTATGACCGAAATGGTTCTAGCATAAATTCAGAGTAAACCAGCTGATTTAATATCAAAACTAGAGTCGATTCATTTGTCATTAATAAAACAGATGAATAAGAAACCACAAATAAACTGATGAATACTACTTAAACACAGAATTTAAACGTCCTGTGTTTCAGTTAAATATACCAGCAAATCCAGCAAATCCAGCACAGCGTATACGTTTGAGACATACACTAAATTAAATCTTAATCCGGATAAAATTTTAATTACAGCAATTTCTGAGAGGAAGTAGAATACAAAAAAACTCTTAGCGATAAAAAGATTTGGAACAATAATTTTTCGTATGTTTTGCTTTTTGAGTCTCAAAGAATTCTAAAATAAGAGTTATCAAATTGATACCAATTATTAATTCAAAAAATTCATTGGATCAGTAATAATTGTAGTCGGTAAATAGCAGTCCAAATCTAATTCGAGTACATTCAATTTTTGTACAATGATCCCACATGTGTTTTTCTGTGGCTTACTTAAGCCAAAATATGAAAATTATTTCTTTAAAGGGTGTTATATAAATCCTTGAACTCTAGATGTTTATTTTAAAACAATTTATTTTAATGCTAATTCGTTCGTACTAGTCATTAAATTTCTTTAATGAATTCTTTAATTTCCACTTACTGTTGTCTGTATAGTTTAATTTAAAAGAAATTTTATGATTATCGCCAATTACATAGTTATTTCAGAACATTTCTTGAGAATAAATAAAAATGGATAGTCGGGCGCCGCTTTATAGATCACACATCTTCTCCCTCTGCGGGAGGGAAGTTTAGCACATCTTTAAAACAACAGATTAAAAAATCTGACATTAGAGATGTTCTAAATTAGAGAGTCATCCTTAGTTTAAAACAAGTGTTTTCCTTGGTTTGTTACATGAATTTATGATTGTTTGAGCCATTAACTTTAACTTGAAAATTCTTTTTTGTTTCAATTACTAATTCAGTCTGAAATTTTCCTTAGTATTTAATATAACTTATTTTTTAATTGCTCGTTGGAATTATTATTAATTTGACTAACCAAATAAATATAAGTTAAAAATTGTTTATAATGTAGAAAAATGTACATTATGCAACTAAAACAACAATAATATGTAAAAATAAGGAGATACAATACAGCTGTTGACGCGGTGAATAATTTCGGATGGAGTGTATTATTTAAAATCCATCTATAAATCAACTGACACAAGACTGTCCAAATGAAGAGTCATTTTCAAACTCCCTAATCTATTAAACCTCTATATCTATCAATCCTGATATCCTACTAGTGATATTAAACATTTTCTAACTTCCATTCGGATAAAATATATAAAATATAAATTATCTGATATTAGAGATAACTCTGATGCTAGTGCCTCCACTACTATCATCGGCTACACAATCATTAGTCTTTGACAGATCAGAAAAAGTTGCTCTCAAAATCATCCTGGATATACAACTCAGTGTCATTTCGTGACCACCCATAGTTTATTATCTACTACGGATAAAACAAATATCAACAGTATCTTCCTAGATTTTTAAAAAGTTTTTTTTTAATTTTGTAAAACATAAAATTTCATCGCCGAAGATTTTTTTCCCTGTTACAAATATAGACTAATATTGGTTTTATTCATATGAGGATGGTTTGGAAAGTTCTCGGCCTAACAAAGAAAGCAAACGATTTTTCGGAAATTTTTTTTCAAGTCATCTTGCAATTCGATTCATTTAGCAACTTTTTAATATTCTCAATATAAGGTGATTTGTCCACCTCTGCAAAATAAGCGGTTGTCTCAGCTTTGGCTTCATCATTTGAAATGAATCTTCGTCCAGCAAGCCAATTATTCAGATTTAGGAAGGGGGTAGTAATATCTGGGAACCATTTTCGGTGATTATGACGGATGTTGAAGCACTTTGAAAAGTGGGCCATGGAGTTTTGCAGCAAAATCCCGAAAAGTATGTGCAGGTGAATTATTATGATGAAAAAACACTTTCTTTTTGGTCAGACGTGGACGTTTAGTTTAAATATACCCCCTTCAATTGGTCCAGTAGTGAAGTAGAATAATCCCCAGTAATGGTCCTCCCTTTTTCCAGGTAATCTATGAACACCACACTCAAGGATAACAAAGAAAACCCCCACCCATCATTTTTCCTAAAGATGGAACCGTTTTCGCTTTCTTTGGAGCACGTTTATGCGCTCCCCCATCTGTTTGGACTCTGGGTTGTACTGGTGAATAAAAAGTGAAGAAGTGTTCAGTTATTTGTTTTTTTCATCGAAAAACGTTTTTATACTCAAAACATCGTATAAACTGTAGCGAGACGCTCGCTTTCGTCGGTCGGCGAATATTTAATACGTATTATGATGTATTTCTTTGACGACTTCACAAAAATCCATACTTTCACATTTTTCGGTCGTAGTGGTTTTTGGGGATCCCGAGCGTTCACATCTTGAATGGAGGTACAACCACTTCTAAGTTCATTAGCGCTCTTTTTTACAGTGGAAAACAACGAAGAATCGTTTAAAATGGAATCTAACTCTTCTTGTACATTCACGCGGTTAAACATTTAAAAAAAAGTATTTTAAAACATCTTTAACGTCAATTTTACCCATTTTTTTTTTCTTTTCAGAAAATGTAGACTTGTTTGTTTTACTCGATCGCTAGCAACATGCAACTATACGCATGCGTCTGAAACTTTGCAGTATGCCATTTAAAGGATCATACAAGCATATATCTTAACTCATTTAGTTCATACTTGCGCCATCTCTGTGTCAGGTTGAGAACTTACCGTACGACCTGGTGTAAAGAGGTAGAGAATAGATTGTTGAAATAAAATTTAACGAGCCCCTAAATTTAATAAATTAATCTCTTTCTTCAAAATAAACAGTCAATAATGATGTTCATACAGTTCTATTTTTGGCCCAGTCTGTTTTTTCTTCTTTTTATTAATTACTTTCCTAAAGCCTAATGGTTTTTGTTTTGACACGAATCTATTAAATACAGTTATAAACTGCCACAAACTCCCTACAAAATTTCATAACTGAATTCATCAATTAAGAATTAACTGCTTGACAACAACTCGACTTTTGTAATTATGAGCAAAAAATTCCTTCATATACTTTAGTACAATAAATAATTTCTCTCTCTCTCACTCTATCTCTCTCTTTCTCCCTCCATATATATATATATAGAGAGAGAGAGAGAGACAATATTATATATATATATATATATATATA
The DNA here is from genome assembly GCF_047948215.1 of Lycorma delicatula. Classification (NCBI taxonomy): domain Eukaryota; kingdom Metazoa; phylum Arthropoda; class Insecta; order Hemiptera; family Fulgoridae; genus Lycorma; species Lycorma delicatula. The sequence continues at coordinate 211,059,880 of NC_134455.1, forward strand.
TATATATATATATATATATATATATTCTGAAGCTGTACCATTTGTCAATACCATCATTAACTTCTTTATGAAATGGGAAAATCACATATGACAAAACTGCAGAAAACTTACTAAAATTATTTTTTTAATGTTGGTTAAAAAAGTATTAGCCTGATCATATTAAAAATAATTTTCTTTGCAGACTTTCATCATGTTTTTCCTACAACATGATTTTCTGGGTTAAAGAAATATTCAAAATTAAAAAGAAGCCATTACAACTCTATGTGGTCTTCCATATCATGATTCCTGTAAAAAAGCTACATTAGACGTATGCCTCTGCACTTTCAAGTATATTTAATGTGGAATTTCACTGTATTTCTGAAAATAAAAATATCAGGATCTGTGTTAAAAAATGTATATAATACATTTGTAGTAATAAATATGTAGGTACGTACACTTTGTGATTGCTGCAGAAACTTTAGTCTGACATGTACAAAGATCCTCACAGTGGAAATTTTCAGAAGATTGGTCCATAATGCTACATGGAAATGCAATAATTTTAAGATATACAAACTCTACAAAGTGTCAAAAGAATTCAAAAGAAGATAGTGATATAATAAACACACAAGTGATAAAATTAAAAATGTTAACTAACCCCATGAATCTGTTTTGAAGAAACATATCTACTGCAGCACCCCCTGGTGGCACTGCAAAACATGTCTAAGAACCTGCTCTGAACTGATACCTATGAAATGCAAAAAACTGCATCGAAATTGGTCCAGTAGTTTTTGAGGAAAATAAACATACAGCAACGAACATTTCTTGAGATCAATTGATATTTTTATATTGTACAAAAAATGGGTTGATAATTGGCTAAAAGATATTTTTTGAAGTAAGGCTGGCAACATTATATCACATGTTTAAAGATCTAAAAGGTGGTTATTTTTTTTCTTTTCTCTTACATAATTGTAAGAAAATAAAGATGTAAAAGTAAGTTAACAAATAATTAAACATCTTATGTACCAAAGTCTCTGTTGGGTTTTAATATTAATTTTATATTTATATATTTTATAAATGGTATTAATTACAGTGAGATGAAATTCACTTTTTAACTTTGTGGGGAAATGTGGGGGTTAGTAGAAGACTGACAAAAAAGGCATATAAATGAACAAGTACAAATCATACATATATATCTTTTGATCACATTTTCAATAGCATTTTTAATCTCCTCATATCAAGCAAGTACCACAGCACTACTTATAGTGATGCACCTCTGACACACAGAAGTGCACTCGCACACCTCTGATACACAGAGGTGCAGAGGTGCACAGAGGCACACTTACTGTTAGTTTTGAAAACATTATCTTCAAAAAAGAAAATCAGAATTTCATTTAAATAGCTTAGTTGATTTTTAATATGCAAATCTGAAATTTAATGTAGTGTAAAGGTTAAAATTTCTCTAAATCCTGTTAAACATTGAGTAATGTATTATTTAAAACAAATCAATGAGTTTAATTCTCATCGTATTTTCTTAAGTTATAAGTAAGGTTTTTTGAAAATTAAATCATCTTATTATCTTTTCAAATGTCTTTATATTGTAATAAAAAGAATGGTATATGCATAGCCAGATTTAGGCATGGGTCACACACATGCTTGGGTCCAGGCCCAGGGCAGCAAGTTTGGGTGAAAATGTGATTTTTTTTAAACAAAAAATAAATTTTACACATATTAACTACTGACAAAATAAAAATATGGAAAGCATGTACTTTTCAAAGTACTTTAAAGCACGATAATTGTGTTGTAACACAACATTTCCAGCAAGCATGTGAAGCACCCGCTTTGTCACCACTTTCTTGCATGCTTGTGTGCTTGCGCCTGCGTGGGCCATCACTTCGAGCCTCATTGCTTACATTCAACATGCAGAGCGTCTCTACTAACCAGAATGCTTACTGCTGGCTGTCACGAGCGATCAAGTCTATTGTTTGCTGAAGCTGACTGTCAGGTTCTGTGTCTGGTGGTTGTTTTTGCCATTATGATTTTCCCACTATTCTGTATACTTTTGGTTTAAAGTTAAATTTAAGTTATTTTAACCAAAAAAATGGATGGACGTAAAAGGCTTAGCGGTGCAAAATACTAAAAAATAGCGGGCAAGAAGAAAAATTGAGTGAATGAAATAATAAGTAAAATTGTAAAACTAGGTTATTTCTTTAAAAAGTAATCCTAATACACTGAAAGTTTCTTCATAATCTGATTCAACACCTTCCTAAAGTTCAAGAGTTGATGAAGAAATGTACGAAGTTGAAATGACTTTTATTGATTCTGTTATGCCTGCTGCTGAATAAGAAACCCAAGTTAATGATCAATTTAGTCTCATATCATTGAAAACTGAGACAAGTGGAGGTCCAAATAAAGTTGCATCCAATATCGAAGCAAATAGACGTCCTTTTAAAAGGTGACAATCCTACTACTAGTATTACTGGTAACTTGAAGCCAAATAATGATCCAGTACTGTGAAAAATGAAAGACATTATGAGAGACTATTTTGTTAAAAATGGTTTCAATCAAAATAAATGTAGTGACATTGGACAATCCAAAAGAATGTACCCTGCTAAAAACAGGTTTTTGAACAAAGCATTTTATGACAGCAAACTTTGTGATGGAGATCTAGAGACCTAGTTTATTCCCCCAGCCAGGGATCATTGTTTTGTGAACCCTGCAAACTGTTATGTCTAAATTCAAGTCAGTTTATTGACAGTGGTTGGAAACATGGTTACCATACCAACTCACATAAGAACATATGAACTAACATGCCTGCCTCGATAATGTGTTAACCAACACATGAAGAGCTGCTGAAATGGGGAAGATTGACTGCTAGTTACAAACTCAAATTGAAGAATAAATAAAATACTGGAGGGCTGAGCTTCAAAGAATGGTTGCCATGATCAATAAGCTAACATCACATGACCTTTTTAAGAGAAGATGAACTGTTTGGTTCCACTATTAATAAAAATTACATGATTTGTCTAGAACTGATTGCAGAATGTGACCCTTTTTTTGAAAGCCCACACTGACAAGCATGGAAAACCTGGTCATGGTAAATCACCCTTAACTTTCATCTAAAATTTGATGAGTTGAGTTAATAGGTAGAAGAGTTGTAGAGAGTATCTTAAAAGAAGTAAAAACCTCAAAATACTCTCCAATAATTATTGATTCAACTCCTGATATTACATATAATGATCTGTTATCTTTCATCCTAAGGTATGTGAATGAGTCCGGATATCCTGAAAAAAGCTTTGTAGGTATTTTTAAAAATCAAGGCCATATAGGAAAAGAATTTACCGATTCAGTTTTTGAATTTCTCAACACTCAGGGCTTACACATTCAGAATTCCCATGGACAATTTTTTGATAATGCTTCAAATATTTCTGTGGTCTTCTCTGGATTACATGTTAGATTAAAATAAGCAAATCCATTGATATTTTATGTGCCTTGCTCTGCCCATCTTAATTTGGTGTGATCCAGTATAGCAGAATTCTGTAATCTTTCTAGATCATTCCTTGACTTGTTACAAGGCCTCTGTAACTTTTTTCTTCATTGACCCACTGATGGAATGAATGCTAGAATCATTTTTCAAGCCTGGTGATAAGAACCTCTCTATAAAATTACTGAGCATAACAAGATGGTTGGCCAAAGAAGAAGCATGGAAAGACTCAACAGAAATTTTCAGGAAATTGCAAAGGCTCTCAAAAGTATGACTAACAGCTAAGATGAAAATGAAAAAACAAAGCCAAAGGGCTTTTAAGAAAACTTGTTTACACTGAAACTTTGTTTATGGCAGCCTTATAGGATGAAGTTCTTAATAAATTTAACTCTGTTAGTGAAAAGAAACAATCATGCCATATGAATGCAACTACAGTTGTGATGCTGTACAAGTATCTGATTGCATTTGTGAATGAACTGAAAGGTCTGCTTAACTTTTATAAGATGGCTAATGAAAAAACTAAAGACTGTCCAAGCTGTTCTTGAAACTGAATTTTATGGTGTAGAAGGTAGGCTTAAAAGATCAAGAAAAAGGAAGAAGTTCTTTGATGATCTGACTCATCTGAACCAGGAGAGAAGGAGGAAGAAAAAACACAGACTGTAGTTTTTAATAAAGCTTTGATATGATCATTTATAAATACACTTCTTTCAGATTTGAAGAAGAAAATTACTGTCTATATTGAATTTCTCAAAAAATTCTCCATAACAAATCTATGCAGTTTAAAAGCCAAGGAAATCACAATCCTTTGCAGAAAATTTATGCAACTGACACTGAAGAATCTTCATTTGTTGTTGTGTCTTCATTTAAAAGGATTTTCAACTCAAAGCAAATTAGACAGTATCATTGCTGGAAAAATTTTACTATCGCAACTTAACAGATTTTTAATAAAAATCTTCAGGACTTATATCCTAACATAAGTATTTGCTTTAAAGTGTATTTATTTACACCAGCAACACATTGTGCAACTGAAACATAATTTTCCACACTGTAAATAATCAAAAATTATTTGAGATCTATCTTATTCCGAAGAGATTGGTTCATATTGCTGTTTTAGCAGTCGAAAAAGACTTGACTATGAAACATGATTTTCCTGATGGTTATTAATGATCTTGCTCATATCAAACCAACATGTAAGCAGTTTTGATATACTATAGTTTCACTTGTTTTAGAGATTTCACATATGTAAGTTAGCATTTTTGGTAATGTAACCTCTATATTATACTTGAAAATTGTTGTTACTTGTTAATATTGTTTACACCATGTTGTGAAAAAGTCAATTTTCACCTTTATAATTACAGTAGTAGAGTATACAAGTTAACATAGTAAGATGTATCAGTGTATAACTTTCTATATTGTTTCAAAATGTTGAATGAAAATAATTACAAACTTTTATAATTTGTGAAGGTTTAGAAGGATAATTAGAATAGTATTGGTTAAAAATGGGATCCAGGAGGAGGACAACTGAGGGGAAGGGACAGGATAGTTGGCGGGGATGTAGGGATGGCAATTTTGCCTGGGTCCATGGGCTCAAAACATGTAAATCTAGCTCTGGGTATATGTAATATGGCTATATATTTAATATACATTACAAAGCTGGTACTATATATTTTAAAAATATATTTTGCCTTCTGAAAAAAATAAAAAAATATCTCCTTGGTCTCCAAGATCCTGTAGCTCATTGTAATTCAAAACTTGCGATACTCAATCCTTATTTTTTGATTTCCATATCTCTTGGGAACCAATAAAAACTATGATATTGAAAGTTTAACTTATTTGCCCATCCAGTTACTGTCTACTTACTTAAATCACTTAATTATAAAACAAATAAATTTTATGACATTAAACTTTATTTTCAACCTTGATCATTTTTCAAGGATACATAAAAACCTCAATGATATTAAAGAGGTCAGAAACTCCTTCCCAGCCTTTATTTAATTAAAATTGAACTTTATTATTTCCTACCTTCAAATGATGAAAATTAAACAAAAAAAGGTGTAATTAGAATCTTTTATCAAACAATTTTTTAACCAATTTTTTCAAAACTTATATTTTTGGAGTGGCTAACAAATTCAATCTTTCAAATCATTAAAGGCCCTCCTTGGATCCTACCCAGTACCATCATCAGGGGGTTTATTGTGAATTTTATTAAAATTTAAGGGGGTTTCACATTAGCATATTAATAAAATTCTGTGTCCAAATTTCCATCAATATTTTATTTAGTGCCTTGGTGTTTAAAAAATTAAATAAGAAAGTAATGCAAGTAGGTCTTGATGCAAACCACAATAAGTTTGTCCTTGAAGCGTTTTCATAGAGACAACACATTTTTGGTGGTAAGGGTATGCATTCATTCAGTTGCTTCTTTGCTGTTATAGTGTGTTTGTTCTGTGTCTGTATGAGTTTGTGTTTATGTGAGCATACTATATTAGTTTTGTGAAAACGTTGTGTTTTGTTTAAAAAAATTATCAGCATTGTTTCAATTTAGAGATTTTTACATTTAGTGTTCTGTTTCTTTAGAAGAGAACTTTAATTTCCTGTTCTGTTTCTTTAGATTGCAATAAGTTTAATGTAGGATAATATTATAGTAGGAAGATGAGAAATTAGTATACAAGAAAAATGTTGGGGGCATAATCTTATCCATAGCCAGTGTTAAATTGGTTGCATTTTAATAGAACTGACTGTTTGGTTGTAAGCTAATGAAGTAATAATGATCACTATAAAAAAAAATCAACCAAAGGTTCCATTTCACGTTCTTTAAATTTTATTAATGAGGAACTTTAAATTTTATTTAAAGAAGGACTTTTAGATTTTAAAAGTCCTTTGGACAGCTACACACAGCTCTGGGTGGCTGCACTCAGCTCCCTCCACACTAAAAGCAAAGCTTTAATTTACGCTGGCTCCCAGTAATGGTCAGTCTAGTATCAGCCATCAGAGACTCAACATGTATTTAACAGACATGTATAATTAATTTATAATATTACATACATAAAGCATAAGTTTGAATATTATAATAAAAATAATTTAGGATATAATCAAATCAAAGACTTTTAGTTATTTCAACGAACCAGCAAATAAAATAATAGAATAATTTTAACCCAACTGAGGCATTAAACCAAGGTGGGAAATTATTCAAAATTTTTGATCCTCTGGCTGCAGTTATAATCCACAACCTCGGATGTAATTTGAAAATTTTGAAGACTCATTATTTGGTCTTCCAGAACTGTGGATATAATCTAAAATTCCAAGAATCTTAATATTCAACAAATTACTAAAATAAAGGGATTGCAACAATTAGATCTACATCATCATTTATGTAATATATTTTTTAATTTATTTTACATTTAATTTACTTTACATTGTTTCATCATTTATGTAATATTGATTCATTTCACATTTAATTTAATAATTCACATTTAAGTTAATATTTCACATTGTTAATTTAAGTTATTTAATACTATTATGGATTTGTAACACTTAATAAGACAAAGAGGGTCAGTAAAGGGCTCTTTAATGAGAATCCACACTTTTACTGAAAAATTTGATCCCTCACAAGATGATGACTTACAAATTAAGTTAAGGAACCTTCTTAATTTGCATGATAAATATGAATGATATCATTCAATCAAAACTTGAAACGGAATTTAATGATGATAATTTATCTTTGGATTGTGAACAAGTCGAGCAAGACTTGTGTATTGTAGAATGCAAATTGCAACATTTAATAAATGATACTAATAATGATCAAAAATCATCTAATAAAGAAATTAACTTAATACAGTATTTAAACAAACACAACTACAACACATTAATATACCTGTATTTACAGGTAACGTGTTAGAGTGGCAGTACTATTTTAATATATTTATTGATTTAATACATAATAGAGATGATTTAACTAATATTCAGAAATTACACTATCTACATTCTTCTTTGAAGGATGAAGCCTTAGCTATCATTAAAGATCTGCCAATAACTAATGAAAATTGTATTATTGCTCTAGAATTATTAAAGGTACAATTTGTCAACAAATATATAATTGCATTTCGTAATGCTGAGCGCATTTTAAGGTCAGATTCTACAAAAAAAAAAATCCGTAGATACTTTATCCAAAACCTTATTAATGAAATTTGGTCATGTGTGAATTCTCTAGAAGCAATGCAACTTCCTGTAAACACATGAATTTATTGTCATCCAATTTCTAACATCAACTTCTAGAAGATATTAATGTATTCACTTCAAACATGCAAGTGAAAACAGAAAAGGAAACAAAAGGACAGCGTTAAAATAATTCAACTAAATCTTTAACCAGATGCTTTACTTTAAATCCTAATAAGCAATATAAAGAAAATAATGTCAGATTTTATTCAAAATTTAATTCTAAACAATGATTGTGTTGTAAGTCAAACCATCATTTACAACAATGTAAAGAATTCTTAAATTTGTCCATCAATGAACGCAGAGATTTTTTGGGGCATAATAACTGTTGTTTTATTTGTTTAAAAAAAGGTAATTCTATTAATGAGCGTTACTCAAAAAAGTTATGTACGATTTGTACTAAAAAACATAATACACTTGTTCACATGGACAAAATTAATGATTCTAATTTAGATAGCAATAAGCCTGGAAGTAATATCTATTACTTATTTAATAATCAGTCAAATGAAAATACACTTTTATTAAGAGCCATATGTAACGCGAATGACATATATGGTAATTGTCATTAATGTAGAATCTTATTAGATTCTAGTAGCCAGGCAAATTTTTTCACATATAAATTTGTTTGAAATTAGGACTTAAACTCATTAGAGATGATCTCATTTCAGGCATAAAAAACTCATCTCAATCCAAATACAGTGTTTCAATATGGTGTTTTATCTGATATATCAGACAACTTTCCATCAACTGCATTTGACCTAATCTTAATCTTCCTCGTAATATGTTTCTAGAAGATCTCAAGTTCAACATAGCAAATAACATTGACACTGATTGGAGGTCAGTTCTATTTGAGTCTTATCTTGCCTGGGAAATTCATTCGAAATTTTAGATACACTATTATTCAGGAAACTAAATTAGCACATATACTTAATGGTCGCTTTCCTAATAATGTTAAGGGCAACAATACTATTGCATTTTTTTTGCTTGTAACACTCATAAAAATCTCTCAACTATATTTGAAAATTTCTTGAACAGAAAAATGAAAATGAAAATTGAACAGATTAATACTGATGCTTCAGTTAATGAAACCTCTACATGTGAAAAACATTTTCAATCAAATACTACTCAAAATAATTAAGGCAAATTTGTTGTGTCCTTACCATGTACAGATAATAACAATCAACTTGGTGATTCTTTTCTTAATGCTAAAAAGTCAAGTCAAGAATTGAATAAGTCAGAACAGTTAAATATAATCTAACTGATGATCCTTCTTAAACAAGTTCAGAAATGTGTCACCCAAGCTACGGGAATTTCATTCAGTTATGTTCAAAACATTTTAAACGAAGCAAAAACTAATCCTGAGCTTTAGCACTAAAAAAAAAAAAACAAAATCGCAACACTAAAACTATACAACTTTACTATTACTAAAACAACTATAACTTTAATAAAAGTGTCATTTGTGAAATGATTTATAATTTTCACATTGATAAAGTGAGTGCGTTACACTTCAATTGCTACTACTGGTCGTATAAGAGAAAATTAATTTTCAAGGAAGTATTTGATCTTTATGGCGTTTTATCAGACATGGAGTTCAAATAGAAAAAAAAATTATAGATAATAGAAAGATTTTAGTAGAAACATTAGAAAATCTTGAACTGAGGCTATGTTACTTAAGAGATATTAAAGAGTACCATAACCAAAACACACCTGTAATTTACAAGAACAAATTCTATATAAATGCTAGTCGTACCAAATCAATATCATGGAGTGTGACGGCTATGACTGTAACCTTGCTGCTCTGATTTCTAAAGGCAAGCGTGCTTGTATTGTTCCTGTCAGTTCCGAAAATGGTTTTGTCAAGAACGCACTTCTTATATTTAAATCTGGTACCAAAACAGTAGATTAATATGACGATATGAATCCTGTTAATTACGAGCGGTGGGTACTACATGAATCTGAACGAACAATTTTCGTGAATGTTTCATATGAATTATATGTATATAGCATTATATCAAGTAGTTAAAAAGTATAATCAAAATGAAAATTATAGTTTTATTTAACTAAATTTATAGTCTTCTCATTTTTTCAGAAATTATTGAGACAATTCATTTTCAGTTTGGCGAATAAAATCAATTTTAACAGTCTTATACATGTAGATTGTACACCAATTGCTGGGAAATAATTATCTATATTATACTCTTTTGGCCCAGATGAATTATTTACACGAATTATTTATTTGCACGAGTTCGTTACAATTCCGTTATTTACTTCCTTATACGAATCACAAAAAGTATTGTGATCGCGAAAAATTTCGGTTTTCAGATTTCAACGGAAATATCCACTTTGACGATCCCTGAATCCATTATGACTAGTTCGGCGAGGCGTCTGTATGTAGGTATCTCGCATAACTTAATAACGATTAGCCGTAGGATGACAAAATTTTGGATTTAGCGCTGTTGTAATATCTAGTTGTGTACCTCCCCTTTTGATTGCAATCGATTTGACCAAAGATGTCCAAAATCCAAAACATTTGGATTTTGGCCTTTCTTTTAACTGTAGTAACAAGCCCTCATTGAGAGCTTTTCAACGATATATCATAAATGGTGCTTATTTTCATTGGTTCAGAGTTATAGCAAAATAAAATTTTAATTAATGAAATATTTGGATCTAACAAGGAGAATGCAGATCGGTTGGAAACACTTCCTTTTCTTTAGTTTAACTATATTGATTAATTAATAGTTTAACCTATGATTGTAACAAAAAATTACAATAAATAATAATACAATAATAACCATAAAAATCAATAAAAAAAATTATATAAAAAAAACAGAAGTTATTAGTGAAATAAAATTTTATGTAAGTTTCATTAAAAAAAAAAAAAAAAAAAATAAATGTAATTTAATATGCGTACAAGGAAGTCATGTGGTGTCCATATTTATCAATTTTTTTTATTTTATGTAAATTTCTAGTTCTCAAAATTTTTAATTACGTTCGAGTACAAATTTTATTTTGTTATGTTGCTACGTCTGGTTGTCAGTAAATCATATGATTGGTTCTGTTTACTTCCAACATGGCGTTTACGTTGTGGAACTTATTTGAAGCTGCATTGTTATGTTTAAATGCTGTCTGTGTTCTTCATGAGGAACGATTTTTGGTCAAAAGTAAGAGACAGTGTCTAATTTAATTTTCATATAGTAGTTATTCTAATTGTTATAATGTGTTTGGATTAAGCTTGTTTTATAAAAAAAGTAAGGTTAGCTGTCATTTAAATTCGACATCAATTTTACTGGACAATTTATTCATTAATTTTTGAAATTTTAGAAATGTATTTTCTGTTCTGTGCAGGATACTTTATTAGTTAGATGTTTGTTTTAATAATTTACGTCTTCTTAGATTAACGAGCTTACTCAGACTCATACAAAGTGTCTCTAAAAATTAATGAATTTCTGTTTTTGATTGGAAGTTACATTCATTGTTAAATTTAATTTATAGTTAATCTAACTGGTTTACATCTTAATTAACTTAATTTGCAATGTTAATGGATAACTTTCCCCAATTGCTATAATGTGATTTGAATGAGGCTTTTGCTTAGTCAGATGAGCAAGTATACATTCACTTTTATTAGTATATGTTTGATATACAGTAAATGGGTGGTCATTTTTCAATTTTTAAATAAACTGCAAACATTTCGACTGCTGGAATTTTTTTTTCTTTGAAGTATATACTTCTGCTGGAGTAACTACTGTAAATCAGCCCCTCAACGTCCTTTTGAAGAAAAGGTTTCAGTGATCGGAAAGCAACAAAATGAGCCATTTAATATTTAGTAATTTTGAATTGTGTTCTTATCATGCTATTCAACAGATGTAACTTTTTATTATACTTAATGCATTAACCACTGGGATGATTATATTTGTCTTCAGTCTGTAAAATTTATATTAATTATCTAACTACATTAAAAATGTTAATCTTTTTACTGAAAGAATGACGTAATGCTAAAAATCAGAATAACATTATCTTCATACATTGGTGTGTTTTACAACAGTTGTTATTAAATGTTTTTTCTTAATTTTAAATATGATTTTTTTACATTAATGTTTTTTATTTCTAATGAATTTATACATTTTTTTAATATAAATTTAATCTGAACTTTCATGAGTGTTTATATTAAAGTTAAATAATCTATAGGTTTATTTTTTGACTGTTGAAATAAAGTCTTCTGTAAATATATCTATTATTAAACATTTTATTTGGTTGATTAGTTTTTCTTTTTTCATTTATTTTTTGGAGTGTGCTATTTTACTAATATTAGGTCACAAACGGCTACCATAAAACCTTACTATAGTTAACCTAGCGCTTTTAATAGCTACTTTTAACTAAATAATCTAAATATTGAAAGAAAGAATATTCAAAACCTAAAATCAAAAATTAATTAGTTCATACGAATAAATGAAAAACAATGAACTCTTACAGGTACAGGTAACGGAATGACTTCAAGGCAAGAATTTTGTGCTGAAATTTTTAGAAACATTTATAAATCATGTAATCCATTTTATTGCAGTATTTAAAACTTAATGGCAAAAAGAAAAGTTGCCTTAGTACTATTGTCATTGAAATTCAGCCAACAAAATTGTAAATTGTCTTTTTTTTCCCAACATGTTAAGTTATTTTTAATATTTTATTTTTTTAATTTTATCTGCTAAATGTAATTAATTAAGTGAAGATCCAGATTACTTATGTAAAAAAATAGTGTAGTTTTCTTGATTAGATTTACATTATAATATTGTCTGGTCGCAAACTTATTAATTATAGACAAAGATGACAATTTTATGCATCATCCATTAACTGTATACTCCTACAGAAGAAATTTTTTATGTGGTGTTATATTGGCTTTTGCTTGTGCTTATTTGTACATAGATTTTAAATTGTCTAGCTTGACCTTTAGAATTTGCAGTTTGCATAGAGGTTTCTAGAAATTACATTAACAGAATTATGATATATATGGTGAGGATGCGTTTTGCTTAAAACTGTTAAATTGCTTGATGTGACAAATAAGCAGTTCTGTTTTTGTTAATAAATCTTTTTACAAAATAGTGCATTTGACAATCTGAAAATCTCTTTTGGAAAACATTATTTCATTTTGTCCATAATTGATAAATATAATACTTAAATATTTTTATGGAACTGTTTTAAAAAATGTTGTGATTTTTCCATTTATCTAATTTTATGTTTATTCTTGAACTTTATGATACTTTATGCAAAGGATGTTTAACATATAGCTATGCTTTGTGCTTAGTTACTTCTAAAACATGTGCTTCATCTGTCCTTGGACAGATTTATGCTACATCTAAAAAAAAAATTACAGGGAAGTAACGTGTAGGATGTAATATTTTATTCATTATTATAACGTAGTCTAGAGTTAATTAATATATTCATTTTCTAGCATCAATTTACCTTTCTATTGTAGTGGTGAGACTATTTATAAAAGTTTCTTTTTCACTGTTGACTATAAAATTTTAGTGATTTAATTTGTAGTCTGTCACAATGTAATTAGTTATAATATAGAAATGTTTTTTATGACTATGAAGATAAAAAATTGTTATCGTCCCATTTTGTTGATTATCATTTGCAATAATATGGCCATGTAAATAAAATATATTGAAAGTATGTAAAGTTATTGTAGAGTCAGGTACCATATAATATAATATGTTTTGTATTTTTAAACCTGAATGGTATATTATTATATTCATCGGTATATTATTTAATTTTTTTTTATAGTAATTTTGTTTGCATAGTTGTATTATCTGGAAAATAATCTAACAGATAATAAAGTGCAACTTTTATGTGTGCTTTGATATGTCTATTCTTTACTTATTCAGAATCTAATTGATTATAATTTGTAAATATTACTTTATTATTATTTTTGTTTAGATAGACAAACTACTTACCAGTTTTTCAATTTAAAAGTGTGATGATTAGAAAATTATACAAAAAATTTTTGTATCACTGTAAAAATAAATACATAACCTTAAAATTCTTGTGTTGTGGTTTCTTTTTTTTTGAGTTTACAGTATAGGAAGTTAAGATGTGTTGTCATAGGAACAAAGTAAACAGCTTGTCAAGTAATGAGTCCCTTTGAATACACCTGATAGAATTAATTGAGAATACTGTTGCAAATAAATTATAAATTTGAAATCAACGCTTATGAAAAGTTTTGTAATGTTTAATTTAAAAAGAAAAATTAATTTTATTTGTTATAGTTATTTACTTTAAAAATCTTCTCTTTTTATTATGTATATCTAAAAAAAATAATTGAGAATAGGTTGGTTTCTTAATGAGTAAGTAAACAAAATCATTCTGAAATTAGGACAGCTTTTTTGTCACTGCCCCAATCATTTTTGAAACTTTTCAAGAGATGCCCGCAGAAGAAAGGCAATCTGTAGTTAGTTAGTCACTGAAGTTAGTCAGTTAGTTGTTAGATGGCGCCACTGAAAGGAGAAAATAAATTGAAATTATAATCTCATTTTATATAATAAATAATTATAAATATAATCTAACCAAACATAACCTATGCTCGCTTCACTCGCTAACCTTGACTAGTGAGTGAAGGTTAAGTTTGGTTAGATTATTTTTAGATTTATTTATTATATGAAGTTAGTTTATAATTTTTACATATTTTTTTGCCCCTTTCAGTAGAGCCATCTAACAACTAACTGCAACGACTAACTTGTTAACTACAGATTGCCTGTGTGCATCTTCTTGAAAAGAACCTAATTTTTTTGTAGGATAAAGATTTTTTTATTTGCTATTCAACATTTTTTCAACTTCATTCCTTTCTAGCTGATTTATAACTGTTTCCTCTCCCGTTTACAATTTAGTTTTTCGATGATTTTTTTTTTTTTATCTTAATAAATTTAAATCTTCAATTCATCTTTCACCACACCAACTTGTGTCTCCTTTCTTCATTTTAACTACATTTAATTTTTAATGGTAGTATTTGTATTTACTCTTGTTAGCAATATATGGAAATAATAAAATGGCTGATTGGTCTGTCAGATTGTATATTCATGAATATAAAAGTGTGGATTTGAATGGTAGTATATTAAAAACTTTGTTAATTCAAATAATGATAATTCAAATTCCTCCCCTCGCAATAAAACAAAACTAGATTTTGAAGTTATACAAGTTTTTTGGCAATTAGAGCAAGCTTTTATTGTTAATTCTTATCTGTTTCCAAGTGATTAATTTTATTTTAAAACATACTTGGTACCCCTTTTCAATCTTTGGTTATTTAGTCGTAGCAGCAGTTTTCAAACTAACTGATGGATACATATGATGTTATTTAAGCTAATATAGCTTAGATAAGTCACGACTATTCCCCTTGCTTGTGTATTGATTTTTGTATCTATAGCTTATTACAGTGGTTCCAAAGTGTTCACCTCAGGTCCTGGAAAGTCATGAAATATTACATAATTTTCATAATTTAATTTCTATTTTCATATCATAGGGAATAACATCTGGTGAAGCTGGTACAAACCACCTAGTGATTGTAGAAATCTCTGTAAATGGTTTCTAGATCACGTGAAACTAGTTGCAATTGTTGTAATAGAAACCACTCACCTCGGTTATTAAATTTTGTGATTACTTTAGTATAAAGCAAAAAGAGTTAAATCAAGAAAAGGGTAGTTTTTATAAGCAGGCTTCACTTCCAAGCAATTCTTTACAAGATACCACAGTGAATTACAAAATGTAAGAAGTTCCATATAATTGCAGATCTCACTCTTTTGGCGGCTGTAGATATAGTAAACATTATAATCATTGTGTCTGCTGGGAAGATAATTCAAAAGGCCTTTGTCCAATAACTTTCTTAGCCACAGAATACTGATGATAGTGGATAATTTTAAAACCTCAATGATAAATTAACTGAAAAGGGAAGGAATTTGGCTTCCAGCTGGATAAGGTTACAAATAGTGAATATTAATAGTAATGATGATAATAGTGATGGTTACTTGATTTTCTATGTACAGTTTACAAATGATAGTAACATTGTAGAAGACTTTCTCTTCTGTAAAAGTATTACTAGTAGAAATACTCCAAACTTAATATCTCAAACTCAAATATCTTTGATATTTTTTTACCTTCTTTCTTTTTCTGTTTAACCTTTGGAACTACTATAAGGCATTACTTCAGAGGATGAGTGAGGATAATATGTATGAATGTAAATGAAGTGTAGTCTTGTACAGTTTCAGGTCAACCGTTCTTGAAATGTGTGGTTAATTGAAGCCCAACCACCAAAGAACACTGTTATTCACAATCTAGTATTCAAATCCATATAAAAGTAACTAACTGACTTTTCTAGGATTTTAATCTTAGAACTTTCATCTTCAAAATCAGCTGATTTGCAATGATGAGTTCTCCACTAGACCAACCCAGTGGGTTGATGTTTTTATACCTCTAAACTCTTTGGGGTGGTCTAATTGCATTGTCTGTAGTTAAAGTGCTCATTCTATGTCCAGCTATTTTTAAGGATTGGAGGTTTTTTGCGATGCAAAGCCCCTGAAGCACTGTAAACGCTGTTGCATTATTCATAGGGAATATTTAGGGAATGTAGTAAACTTTATAAAAACTTGGTCATTTGTAAGATTTTTCAAAAAACTATCTGAGGATATGAGATCCGAATACATGTCTTTATTGTACTAAGCACTTCACAATGGCTTTCTCATGTTTATGTATTGCCTCATACATGTGGACTGTGACAAGAATTTTGTTTAGAGAGAAGGAACAGTTATACCGTGCCATTTTTTTATTATAAAACTATCAAATTTAAATATTTGAATTTAGGCGTTTTTAAAAACAAGATTGCTCTAAATATCTCTCTGCAGGGGAGCAACATGCATATTTTAAAGCTAATTGAGAAAGTTTTAGCTTTTATAAAAAAAAATAAAGCTGTGGAAAAGAAAAACAGAAAAGAACACATGTTAAAATCCACAAAGAAAATTTAGTAATAAGACCCGTAACAAATTAAATGAATATGCTAGCGTATAAATTAGCAAAATGTTTAGCAAATATATTAAAAGGTATGAGAATATTAAAAACCAATATACAGTTCAATCGAAGTAGCAGAAAAATTAAAAAAATATAAGAATAACGAAGACTGTAGAATTGTATCATTTGACATAAAAAATTTATATCCATCTGTACCATTAAAAGAAACTTTTAAAAATTTGAGAAAAGAAACTAAATAAGGATAAGATAAATAGTAACTTAAAAACAGAAATTATTAAAACTTGAGAAACAATTCTTCAGCAAAACCAGTTTAAATTTAATAATAAAATATATAAAACAAAGGATGGATTGTGCATGGCTAACCCACATCAGCCATAATAAGCAAAGTATTCCTACCGAATATGGAAGAAGATAATATACCAGATGTGAAAAAATACAGATGTTTAGATTATATTAGGAATGTGGATGACACTAAAAAGAAATAAATAGTAATGAAGAAAAAATTCTAGAAGAAATGAAAAAAATTCCACCATAACATTAAATATGTGATGGAAATGTTAGATAAAATAAAACGTTAGGAAATCTATCTATAACATTGAACACAACAGGAGAGTATGTAAACACTTTCAAGGAGAGTATGAGTTAAACTGAGTCAAGAAATTTGGATTTAATTCAAACCTGAGTCACGGGACTCAAGCTTGCTTACTAGAACAAGTTCAGATATACCAAGACTAGTCTCATGCAAGCAGCATTATAAGAATAAAATAATGAATAAATAATAGGTAACAAGACTTTTATTTTTATCTGAACTTATTATTTCATAAAAAGTAGATAGCAGTTATATATTATCTAGCTCATTCTTAGCTCACCTGATGAATACATTTCTAAAATTCTTTTTTATTTTGGAGAGGGAATTTCCCAATTGTCTGTAAATTTTTCTGGGTAATTTAAGTGGAAGATGGGAGATTTTTAAGGGAAAATCACATCTTCAAATCTGATGATTTGAAGTTCATTTTTTTTATCATTGCTAGTATTGAATTAATGTAGTGTAATGATGTTTAGTAATATACTATTCTGATATTTAAAGTGCTTTTACCCAAAAAACTCTGGAAAATTAGTTAAAAAATGTATGCTAAAAAAATAATACATATTCCCATGTTCTAGAGAGGTTAGCACAATTTTTGAAACTAGGTGAAAAACTGAAGACTCTTAAGTTGGTGGTGGTAGTTTTATTTATTTGAAATAACTTATTAAAGTTGAAATTTAGCATTATTGAAAAAGTTCTTTATTTCATTTTTAGTATTTTTAAAGTTAGATTTATTTTCATAAAATTATTTTACAAAGAGTAACAGTTTCTATAATTGTAATGTAGTTTCAGTTAATTGTAGCAAATAATGATTAATAAATATGTTATACAGTGAACTCATTACTTGAAAGCTGTTTACTTTATTACTATCACAACTTATCTTACTTTACTATAAACTCAAAAAAGTGAAAAGCACAACTTAACAATTTTAAGCTTATCTATTTTTATAGCGATACAAAAACATTTTATAAAATTTCTTAATTGTGATGCCTACTTTTAAACTGAAAAAGTTGGTTTTTTTCTAAAAAATAAAAGTAATAATAAAATAATATTTACTGATTATAATCAGTTAGATTCTGTGTAAGTAAAGAAAAACGTTTCAAAGTACATACCACATTAAAGTTACACTTTATATTTTTGGCAGATTTTTAATTTCAGGTAATACACTATGCAAACAAAGTTACTGAAAAAGAGAGGGTAAATAATATATTATTGAATTGCTATACAGTTTACAAATATAAAACACATTATCATGATGTGTAGTATCTGGCTCAAATGATTTTCCTATTTACATTGTACTTTATTTACGTGGTTTGGAACATATTTCTCTGTTAGTTTTAACTGCCAAAGAGCTTTCTTTTTACTCAAGTATTATTGCATATAATCAAGAAAAAGGTACAATAACAAAAATTTACCTTCACAGTTACAACAAAACCATACAATCAGTGACAGAAACTTTCCTATATCATAATTAACCATATCCTGATATATGTGTGGTTATTAAACCATTAAAATTTCAACATTATCACTCAGAAAAATTAAAATCTTTGTTGTAAAATTCAGTTTAACAACTAAAATAGAAAAGTAAACTGATAATGGAAAATGAATATATTTTACAAAGAGTAACTATGTTAAAATAAGAATTTTTTTACAGGTAGATGTATTCTTTTCCAGCATAGATGTATTTTAGAGGTAATTCAGCATAAAGCAAAGCCAAATATCTATGATTCTTTGTATAAAATATTATGAAAGCAGAGGAATAAAAATAAAATTAAAGTAATTGGAAAAATCAGAATATTTTAAAAACATTTGGATGAAAATATGACTGTGTATATTAATAAATCAATTGTGATAGACTGGAAGGAATAACATAATCTTCTTTGACACAGAGACTTTCAGACTGTCAAGTGGGTTATTAAATGAATTATTCAGTTTAACAAAAACAGAACTGCTTGATGTTCTGCAAATCAATTTCATAATTTTATACTTCACACCCTCAGCACACGTGTTAAGAGAAGTAGCTGATATGTAATCCACAGTTGCTCATAACTTTCAAATGAAAAGAGATAGTAAAATAAATATAGCTTGAAAGTATACTTAATTTTCTATAAAAATTAATTAATTTTTCCAGTCTGTCAACATTTTCACCTACACATTTCTCTGAATTATGATTCAGGTTTTCCATTCCATCAATAAAGAAATGCTGGTGATCTTTCCTTAATCCATGCCCCAATGCATCCTTCATTTCATCATCCTTAGTGAAATAAGTATGCTGTATATCACTTCAATTAAGGAAAGAAATGAAAATCACAGGATATCAAATCTGGTGAGTATGAGGATGTTATTCAAACTTTCAACTTCACAAGCCTCAGTGGTTGCACATGATTTGTCTGTGGCTGAGCATTATTGTTTGGAAAATTATTGTCTTTGTGGATTGTTTAATACAATACACACATCATTATTAGTTGTTTTAACATCTGTATGTCAGAGAATTTACATTGAGCCAGCTTCCAAGTAGTCTGTCACATACACATGTTTGGAATCCCAGAACACTGTCATGAGAATTTTTTCAGATGGTTGTGTTTTTAATTGTGGCAAGTCTGATTTAACACCACTAGATTACTTCATTTGGGGCTAAATGAAAACGATAGTATACGAAAATGTTAATATGAAAGAAGAGTTACTCATAAAAGAAGAAATGCTATTGAATTTGTACAATAAATAACACATAATAAAGTGAATTGTATGAAATTTAAATTTTTCTATTGTTACCTTATTAATAGTTCAATATTAGTTTCAATCAGTCATTATAATGTTTTAAGTAAAATCAGACTGTTTTGGTATTTATAATTTAATTGTTCCTAAATTAATTTTTTGTTGTTTTTGTAAACAAAAGGGGATCAGTTTAAAAAAGAGACCAAATTTATCTGCATTAAAAACATTTCGGGTGCTGTTTTTTTAATTTGAAATTGCTTAATAGTTATTCGGCTTCTTTTTTTTTCATACTCTAGTACGATCCTGAGATGATATGGAAAGCCACCATAAATATTTTACATTGGGCTGAGTGCTGTGTACATTGCAAAGGAGTGCACTTCAAACAATTACTGTAAATGAGTTTTGTTATTCTGTTACCATTTATAATTTAATGTGTTTTATTTTTTTTCTTTTGTTACATTAAGAATAATTTTTATTAGGAACAGAAAGAGTATTATGATTTTCTGTCTGTTTTTTATCTGTTTTGCTTCAATAAAAAAATGATTTTTGAAAGTTTTTATTTAATTTTTATAGGCTGTATTTACATTAATTTTCTCAGAATTAAATTCTCTACAGGTTTTGTTACTAAATCTTCTGCATTTATTAGACACTTAACAAAGCTATTGTACTACAAACCTAAAAAAAACTTTGTTTTTTATGTAAGATATATAAAAACTATTGGAATTACAGCTCTGGGACATGTTTTATCCTATTTCCCAGCTCAAATTGCATAAGAAACCACAAACTTTACTCTTTAATTTGGGTTCCAAAGATTACAGTAGGGTTTTTTGTTTTATTAGATCTGAAATCCAGGCGAAATCCTTTTGCTAGCTGTAACTTGAAAACAAAGCGTTTCTAGAGCTATGTTTGTGTGAATTTTTTTCATTATTTTCACCAGTAGAACGTCTAAAAAATTTTCCATTTCTATGTGGAACACTCTGTAGTTAATGGTGATGCATAAAATTTATCATCAGTAAGGCATAGACAAAATCATAATGTTAATGTAATCAAGAAAACATTATTCTTTTTACAGAAGTAACTTGGATGAAGAAATTCAAACCAAAAAATATTTCTAAAAATTACTTTTTATATATATTGTAATGGGTAAAGAAGCTTCCAGAAATAAGAATCTAGAGAGAACGACCAAGGGATTCTTTCTAGAAAAAGACTTATAGAAAAGCATAGAAGGTGCAGACAATAAAAATTATGCTTAAACAATTAAAAGGACATACAGTACTGTAGGTCAGGAGATACAAATACTGCCAAGGACCAGCATAGTGACAGTTAGTTTTTTCAAGTTTGAATTCAGTGCAGTGTACATTAAAACTGATTTCAGTAAGTGTTAGGTAACGAATGAAGAGTGCATCATGAGTATTCAACATTGGACATTTGTTGAAAACAAGAAGCTGTTCGGTGAGATATTTGTAAACAGTAAAAGCAAATAATACTTGCAAAAAGGTGAATTGTATGAAGGTTAGATTTTTATATTGTTACTTTACTAATAATTCAATATTAGTTTCTGTTAGTCATTATAAAGTTTTTAGTAAAATCAGACTGTTTTGGTATTTATAATTTAATTGTTCTTAAATTACTATTACTATCTTATATAATTCTATTTATAAGAAATTTTTACCTCTCAATATCCTTGTAAAACAATGTATACCATTATTAACTAGATAACTTGTACTAAATTAGGTAACTTGGCCAGACAGTCTGATAAATGAAATTTTGATTTTTAAATGATGTATATATAAAAAATGAATCTTTTGATAATTCATTGAAAATTTTACAGATAAAATCACAATATAAAGTTAAAGACTTCAAACTTTTTATTGTTACTTTCTTTTTAGATGTGAATGTTTTAAAAATTCATTTTCTGGCACTACAAGCATAATGTTCTCAATTTAGACATTTTGTAAAAATTAGCAATATTTATGAACATATAAGAAAAAGTTTGTTTTAAAAAGTAATCATCTTTCACAAACATTAAAAAACTAGCAGAGAGGAATATCATTATTCATGATTTATATCAGTTTGGATGTTTTTAGTTATCTCATAACTACTGAGACTTTTTGAAAATCATTTCTCATGGCTGGATTCAGGGTAATATTTTATTTTTTATTTTATTTGGATTTTTAACTGTAAAACTATTATTTTAAAATTCTTCTGTTTAGTAACTTATACCTTTAGTTTGATATTTGTATATCATGGAGTAGTTGCATTAATTCCTGTCATTTTCAGTGGGATGGGGTGTTTCTAATACGGTACAAGGATTTGGAGAACAGCCAACAGTGAAACATCAAATACTTAACTTAATTAGATCTATTAGGACAGTTATGCGCAGTAAGTATTATCATATCAACTTTTAAGTATGGTATTAAATTATAACAGTCAGGTGGGTGTACCAAGAAAATTAAATTTTGTTATTCAGGACAACCATGCTGTTTGTAACTGAAAATAATATGATCAGTGCATGAATTTTTGCAGTCCCACCAAAATGTAAGGTATGTCTGTAAATATTTATTTCAGTGAGTGAATCCAGTTTACTATAGTGATTCAGCCACTGGATTTAACTAAAATGTAGATATTGAAATTGATTACTGAAAAAAATTTGTTTTGCATTTTTGATCATCCTACACATGAAAATAATGAGTCGGTATATATTCAAGAAAGATAATGTAAAATTAAAAATTATATTTAATCTTCTGGCATCGTGTGGTGAAATTCTGAAGATTAATATTATTTTGTGAAGTTAATAATTTGGCTTTTAAGAAACTGATGTGATTTTTATAAATATAAGCTATTTGGGAATAATATTACTTAAACAAAAAAACAAGGAAATTCATAAAGGTCATTCAATTTTAGTATATAATTTCATAATTTATGTTGTTTGTTGAACATTTTCTGTAAAGTAATGTCGACTTCACAATTCGTAATGTAGGTTTAATGTTTTTGTTTATAATCGTCATGTATAGTTCCATTATATATAATTATTACAGGATTTTTATTTTTTGTTAAGAAAGTTGAAAATTTTTCATAAATTCCTGCTTTATTTTTAATTAAAATTTTGTAAACTTTTGTATTTTTTATTCATACTTAAACAAATACAGTAAACTCTGCTTAATACAATTTTCATGGATCGGACACAAATTAGAATCTTAGGCGGAGAATTATCTTAGCTGAGAAGCAGCTAAGAGTTTTAAGATAATGCTTCTTAAAAAAAGCATTTTTGAGGGTGGTAGAGTGTTAATGTTTTAACATACAGTGTTATGTGAGAAAATATTAATGGCAGTAATTATAAATTCAAGGATAAGTACGTATACATTCATACTTTTTTTTGAATATCATGCATTTAATTAAAAAAACAAATCACTGAATATAACTATAATATAGATCAGAATGTTCCATTACTTATTTTAAAATAGTCATCAATTTTGCTTTATCTTGCCATTTTGAAATGTGAATTCAAAATTAAAGTTTCTAAAAAAATTATTTTGTATACAGTATTGCCCAGTAAATCAGAAAGACTGAATATATAACACCTAACCTCACTAAGAGCGTATAATGTGGCAGCTATTATCAGTGGTGGTGCAAGCTCATCTTCTTATTCATTATCACTTTTCTCATTCCTTGCCTCTTGTATAATTTTTTACCTTCTCACATGTTTTCTCCTTTTATGTTAGTATATTGCCGTCAGCTGATAAATACTCCAGAAACTGTCTTATATTAGCAGCCTCTTTCTCTTTGTTTTCAACATCAGTACTGTCAGTTCTTCTTTTGCCCACTTTATCCCAGTTTATAAAACGGTTTTAGAAGTAAGTGGGTGACTGCATCCCTCGCCTCAATGATGAAATTCATAGCATCCAAAATGGTTACTGTGGGAAAAGGTGAATCATAAAGTTGGACCAGTACCTTATGATAATGCTCTTTCAGTACTTTAATTACACCCTGTCCGTAGACTGTAGATGACTCATCCAGCTGGCAAGTAGAAAAAAAAATTTACATTTGATAGTTAGATGCCCTGCACTGTTATCAATAAAAAGAAGAAATTTCTGGTTTTGCCTTTGAAACGATCACATTCAGTTCTTTAGCCCAAAAAAAACAAAATGTTCCATTAGTCATCCGAGCCTTTACATTGATTGGTGTAACTACATTAGAATGTTTTGAAATTAAAAACATCTTTGTGATTTTGCCTTTCCTATGACAAGAAGCTTAATTTACTTTGTACTGTCTACATTAGTACAACCTAAAACCATAAGTATTCATTTACTTTTTTTGCCACTGTGAATTTGTCTTTTTTGTAAACCAAGAACTTATTTGGGATCACTTTAAAAAAGAGACCAAATTTATCTGCATTAAAAATATCTTGGGGGCTGTAATCCTTAAGCAGAGTAGGCAGAGTATTATTTTTCCTCGATGCAGCATCTTCTCCATTCACAGACTCTGATTCACAAAAGATTTGTTGATACTCAATTCTGTGTCATGATTTAAATCTGTCAATCCAACTATTAGATACAGTAAAATCAGCAATTTGGAGTTCCTTGGCTATTTCCAGTGCTTTTTCCTTTAACTGTGTACCATTCATTGGCAGGTGTAAGTTACGGACTTGCTGAAACCATTTCAATAATACATCTAACTGTTCATATGTACCAGTTTTTATCTTCTCTCTTTTTACTTTTTTGCATGGCACTTTCCTGAGTCTTTTTTCATTTTTTTAAATATTGTTCTTAATGTCGAATCTGGCATGTTCAAGGTCTTTAGCTATTTGAGTTTGAGTTTTTACTTAATAATTTTGATCATATGTTTTTAAAATTTTTAATTTATCAACTGATAATGTTTTTTTATAATGTTGCTCTACACCAATTTCATGACTGATGCTAAAAAAAATAAGTTTATGAAAGAAAAACAATTCAAACAGTTCTTACTCGGAGAAAACAACAAGAAGATCGCACATTACATCAGCTCAAGTTAACACTGAGCTGCAATGAACTGAAATCTATGATTCATATCTACTGTTATGATTGGTTATCAGACTGTTTTTTTCGGGGGAAATTTATGACAAACTTCCGGTGTATCATGTTTAATCTTATTTTCATGAGTAAATAAATTGCTAAACAGCTTTATGTAACAGTTTTCTATTCATCAGGTACAAAACGGAGAGCATATTAGGTGGAATTGAGTGTGTATTAAGCAGAAATATATTTATTGTTTTACAATATTGGTCTATGGACTTGGTAAAATATCACGTTTTCAGCAGAAAAACGTTTTATCAGAAACTGTATTAAGTGGTTTACTGTATTTCTGTTACTTCTACAATTTAGAAGTTAAATTTTTAGTTTTTTTTTCTATTTATAAGTTTTTGTTTTGGATTTTAAGATTGTTTTTGTCCAAAAAGAGTGTTATTTATATTGAAAATAATGTTAACAGAGGACTCTGTTTTTAACTCTTTTTTAACTCTTTGCTAATGAACTATTGGACTTCTTTGAAAGTCAAAGTGAGTCTCAAGAAGTTCAAATTTTAAATGACAATAGTGATGATGGAAGTATTAGTAGTAGGCACATCAAATTTGCAAAGGCTACCAAAATGTTGAGTAATGTTTAATGAAAGCAAACTGGATCATCTATAATCAGCAATTCTATAATTTTGATGATTCAGTTGTTGAATGATCAAATTAACTTGGCATCATGACTTGATTGGCACAGCAATCACCATTGGTCTACAAGCAACTTAACTTCACACAAAAAAAAAGTGAATCATTGGAATAAGGTGTGATAACAAAATTTGGCTGCATAATAAGCACATAGCAATGGACAATCATTCATACAGGTGTTATATTATGTGACAGTGGCATGTATTGAATTTAGTACATGATAGTTCAATACTCACTGTTTTGTGTACATTGCAAATGGTATTTATTAGAAGAAATAAATGCATCTCTAATGGTTGTAAAATCAAAATGAAACAGTATTATTTGTTATTTAATCACTAAATAAATTAAGAATTAAAAAATTAATTTAAAAAAACTAATTTGAATCTATTTCTGTGAACCCTGAAATGCTTCCTTATTGTTTCTCCTGAAGACTCATCAAGATGGATAACCAGTTGCTGAACCTTTTCTTCCATTTAACAATCATTTACTTCTCCAGGTCCTTAACCTGTTTCACAGTTGATCTTTATTGTTCATTCATTATTTCTTTAAAACATTTGGTTGGTATTTTTATATATTTTATTCTATTTTTTTTTTTTAGCAATAGCACTTTCACTGAACCTGATATTCTGTCAGGTTCAGTGAAAGTGTTAAGGTGGCAGGCTTATCATCTCATGCCCTTTCTCTTGTAAAGATTTGTTGGTGATATACCATCCATCATCTTGAATGTCTCATCATCTTGGATGTTGAAGAACAATTTGAAACAACTGTACTTTCATGTCAGATCATAGTGAATGTTATTTGTATTTGTCTACAACCACTCTTGTATTTCACTTTTTCTAGCAGCTGCCAATATGATTTGTCAATTTGTACTGAATGTTATGACATAGTATCCATGACAATAGTATAATTTTTCAAGTGAGAATTTTCCCTGAACCCAATCAGGAAAGTTTCAAAATTTATTTTGTGTGGTAATTGTCTTTTTATGTCTCGAATCAAGTATAATGAGCACCCGGAACAAATCCATCCGCACTACTACCATAAATAACTATCCCTTGTGAGCCTTTGTTGTCATTCTTTAACATGCCAACTTCAGTAGAAACTTTGCAGAATTTGCCTACAGTGTATCATGCATACCCAAGCTGGTCTAGTGGTGAACTGTTCATCGCAAATCAGCTGATGTTGAAGTTGATAGTTCATAGATTCAAATCCTAGTAAAGGCTGTTGCTTATATATGGATTTGAATATTAGATTGTGGATACAGGTGTTCTTTGGTGGTTGGGTTTCAATTAACCACATATCTCAGAAATGGTCAACCTGAGACTGTCCAAGACTAAACTTAATTGTTGCTGATGAAATCAACACATTGTTCTGTCGTAGTTACAAGTTACTGTAAACTGGATATGTAGAGGGAAATCATTGTTGAACAAATATTATATCATTTGTACTACTAAAACCCCACATTATTGCATATAAAAAAGCCCAATAATATGAGAGTGCTGGAGTTAAGATTTTTTTTATAAGCTAAAATTATTAATTATATAAATTAATTATTAACTTTTTGCTAAAATTATGTCACACAGTAGATTCAGTGTAATTCTGTGTATTACACAGTAGTGTAATTCTATGTATTACACAGTAGTGTAATTCTATGGAAAGGACAATTTATATTTAGGTAGGCAACATATTTCATCAAAAAGGGCTAGATTTTTAATAAAATTATTTTCAATTTGTAATTTTAAAACTGTGTTTTGTGTAGATACAATCATGTACACGGAAAGAAATATGTCAACTGCATCAGTTTGAACATGACCTGTCGGCAAAAATAGTAATAATATAATAAAACCCTATTTTGAAGAAAGCCACAAATAATTTATTAAAATGAATTTGTACACTTGTCCTTAAATATTTGAGCTGCTGTTGGTGAAAAAAACTAATGCATGTGACACAGTTAGATACAGCAGAAGAGGTCTTCCCTATGATGAAAAGTAGAAAACTAGATAGTTGAATGTGTTTTACTCTGACATACTTATATTCATTGGGATGCCATTTCATTTTTCATAATGATTGCTATTTTCTATTTTTAGTACTATCCACAAAAAATAAAATATGGCTTAGTGTGCTATGTATACTCTACTACCACACAAAAGACAAAAACAAATTTGACAAATTCCATCACATTTGTAAGAATGTTGAACATGTGTTACTCCCTATTTTGCAAAATATTCATTGAATAAAATTAGAATTTTATTTTTTTTACTTTGCTGTAGATAAACTTATGTAGCTACATGTTTAACTTAGTATACTTGTTTGCATAATGCAATAGAATTTATAAAAAAAAAAACTATAAAATTAATTAATTAATTGCATATGAAACATATATTTCTGCTTGGGACCTGAGAATAAACTTTTACTACCATTTAAGAAAAAAAGTCTCCTATATAAGTATGTTTTCAGCATAAAAAACTATATACCAATTTTTTTTCTTTTACATTTGTATTGTGTAGTCTTTTAAGTAGCTCTAAAGTTGTGTACAATATTTACCAATTGAAATTAATTGCTTAACCAAACTTCTTGTGCATTAATTATTTGGGAATAATGAATGAAATTACGCTGTATGATTAGAGTATTTCTTTTAAATATAAAAACAACCATTATTGGGTATATAGTTTAATAAATAATTTCCCTAGAAGGTCATTTTCTTTCCAAACTTTTGAGTATTGTCAGTATAATCTTTTTTGACAGTGTTGTTTACTTGTAGTTTAAGACAAGATATAAGGATTAATTAAATAAAGTGGTGGTATATTTAAATACTACTCAATTGGAATGTTAAACCAGGTTAACATAAATTATTGAATGTTAACTAGTAAAAAGAAATCTGTTTAACATTTAAAAAATATTTTTAGGTAACTAGTAAATTGTGCTTTTCAATAACTTAATTATATTACAGTTTTATCCAACGTAATAATATTTAAGTGGTGTTGAGTATTTAAATGGTTTTAAGACTGATTAGTTGATTTGCCGCTTTAATATTGTGATATTATTATTATCACAGAGTGGAGGAAAACTTGCAGAAAATTTTCCATTATAACTTAGTTTTCTAAAGTCTGATTTGAAATTTAAGTTATAATTTTGTTCACAATTAAATATTTAAAATTTTAGCTTTGTCAGACTAACAATAACCAAATAAAATTTTCAGAAAAAAATTATAGAGAATTAATTCTGAGAAAATTAGTTAATAAAATCCGAATAAGTTTTTTAAATTTGCTTTTATTGAAGCCAAACAAAAAACCAATCTGAAAATCTTGTACTACAAAGAGGTAAAAAGTTCTTTTTACTATGTATATTTAATTTTTTATTATTTTATATTCTTAAAATTGCTGTTAGTGATTTAATTTGATGAATAATTTAGAAAAATATTGTATAAATTCACAAACAAGAAGTACATAGATGTACATTTTATCTGTGAATACACTAATCTTAATGCTAGAAAAACTATTGAGAATTATCATTAGTAATTTCCTAATGGAATTATTAGCAGTAGATATGTATTTAAAGATACTCAGAAAACTGAGAAGAAGAGGGTCATTTGTAGTAAATTTAGAAAGGTAATTGCACATTTATAAATCCTGCCTGTAAGCATATGAAGAAAATTATTTCATAAAAGTCTTCGTTATAGTCTTTTGTACATTGTGGTTCTAACATTGTCATTCTAATAACATTTTTTAAAAAACGTTCAGTGTGGTGCAATGGAAAATGTTCCGATAAGATCTTATGTCTGTAGTTCATGTCTTTCAGAGATTTCTATTTAAATTTTCATTAAATGAGATTCCTTACCTGTTAGTCGATGCCTCTCTGATAACATGAACTTCAGGTATTTCCAGTTCCAGCAAGATGTAGTGCTAACTTGTTTGTTTAACTCAGCATCTGAGTGAAACATTTACTATTAGATGGATTGAGTGAGGAGAACAACAAAAGTGGTCACCAGATACTGTGATTTGAATCCTACAGATACTTATATGAAAATTCATAATGCATTAGTATATACTCTAAGACCCAATAATTAAAATGAATTTTTACACAATCATGTTTGCTGAAGAATGCACTCGTTCGTAAATCAGTATGGATTGACATGTTGATTTGGGGATTTTGAATAGCTAATGTAATATTATCACTGTTACTTAATTATATGGCATCTTAAATACTTTAATAAATGGTTGAAATATACTATTATTTTACAAGAATTAGCGTAACTTTTAACTCATCATTTTTAATGCAAGATTTTCATCAGTTTATTGTTGCATTTGGTTTTCAATAAAGATAAATTTTTTTACAATTAATAAAAAATATTAGTAAAAAATAGATTAAAAGATATGTAGGTAAATAATTTTACTGTTTCTCTGTTTCCAAATCTTTATTTACCAATTTTCTCTAAAAGTTGTGTTTGGATGTAATTTTGCATTTTAGCATATATGAAATATAGGAATATGTAATTGAAAATAAGTATTTGTGAGTTAGAACATTCAAATTACTTGTTTTAAAACTGCTGTTTAATTATTCATTCATAATATCAAACATTTAAAAAATATTGAAAGTTTTATTCATTCCAATTGAACAAGAGTGTTTATGCAAATGCTGGGAAAGTTCAACAAATAGCATTGATATTAGTATCGTTTTTATGTTTGTGCTGTCAACTGTAAACATCATGTAACTTTATCATATATTACTCTGTAATATTTTGCGTAGAGCAAATTGTGTAAAGTGAACCTTGCTCACTTCAGCAAATGAAAATTAAGAACAACAAAATATTACTTTAAATTCAAATTGAATTTGTTGCCTTAAATCCAAATTGAAATTAGCCATCCAAGGATGGCAAGTTAATCATTGTGATAGAGTTGATTAGTTGTGTTCTTTATGAATTATACATTATACAAGGACTTACTTAGCATATTCTGCCCTTCATTTTATTTTTATAAATATGTAATTAGATACGTAATGCCTTCAAAGAAAAGACTGATTTTATGAACTACTTGACTGAATGATTATGTTTTATATTGTTTAAAGTTGATTTTTTATTTAAAGTATATATATATATCTTATTCCTTTTTCTATGATCTTAAATTTTACTACTGTCGCATAATTTTAAATTGAATTTACTACTACTACTACTACTATGGAAAACATATAATGCAGTTATTTTACTACTTGTTCTGTAAAAATTATATGAATCATTATTTTATTTACTTTTTCTGATATCTTTTTTTATGTCCAAACAATTTTAGCTATCACTTTAATGTGTGTTATCAAATTTGGATGCTTACAGAAAGTGTTGGTTTTTTTTTATTTATTAAAATATGAAATTCTCATTAAAAAATTTTGTAATGTTATTTTCATGATTGTTTTTTCTAATCTACAGTTATCAGTCTAGAAAAATTGACAATTATCTAGAAAATCCAAAACAAAAACAGAAGTTGAAAAAGTAGAATTACATTTTGAAATTTCTTTATTCAATGCATGTTGTATGGTTGGTGTTATCATAATCTTTTTCTTTGATGTCTGGGCATTTAGGCTTTGTTTAGTTTTAGGCATGAATCATATAATCAGTATGATTTATGTGAAAATTAAAAAAAAATGAATTTGTAGATATGAAATTATTACTACTATAAGGTGTTTGTCTATATTATCCATAATAAATTTATTTTATTTTTTTACAGTACCACTAATATTTTTGAATATCTTTGCAATGGTTATAAAGCTTCTACTTGGGTGATAATTAAAGTGAAATCTTGAAGTGATTTTCTTAAGCAATCAACTGATAACAGTTCATCATAGGACATCATTTGTAATTGAACGTGATATCTAAATTACAATTTTTGTGCTGTGTATAAATATTTTTAAAGAAAGGAGCTTTAATTGTATGGTGTGGCCTCATTAACATTAAATAAAATATTTGTGTGTAATGTTTTCTATGTGTAAGAAGGATGTTTTTTTGGGGGGGGGGGGAAGTTATATGTATGAATAATGGTTTATTTGCAATATGTTTACCATGTTCCTGACTGACCTTAAAAATAAATAAGTTTTCCAAAATATAAACAAACTTTAATTAAAAAGTTTATTCATTTAATTGTTTTATTTTTTATTATTTTTGTATAATATTGATTATTTCCGTACCTGTAATAATCTAAAAAATATATATGTATTATTAAAATCTTTCTGAAATGCAGATAACATGTTTCAACAGGATTATTGAATTGGCTTAGTTTTTGTAATAAATTTTTCTCAGAATTATATGCAAGAACTTCTAAAACATTTGTTTTTACATTCCTTTTAAAAATGTTTATTTCGATTGCAGATAAGTGTATTTAATTAGATCCATTGTGATGGTCTAAATAATGGACGATTTTTTGGTGTTACTTTTTTTTAAGGTGGAATATTAATGTATTATAGTGAAAATACTATATCCTGAAAAATCATTTTTGTTCTGATTTCTCTTTAAGAGGAAATTATCAAAATATAAAAAATTGTATTTAAGTATTTTTAATATACAGTTATATATTAAATCATGTACAATACACATGACACTTTATAATAATTATTATGTTTAATCTGTTTTTACAATTTCAGATTAGAAAAAAATAATCGTTTTATTTATCAGAAGTTTTATTGATTGAAGTTTGATTGTTATTTTTGTATCTGACTTTTTGGGGCTGATTTTTTGAGGATATTTTAATTTTAACGAATATAAAATTTATAATACATTACATTCATATATTTATATTTCATTTATATACATGTGATTAATTTGTGCGTGCATGTGTGTGAATGTATAATGTAGTTGTAATGAAATCAGTTTAATAAAACATATTTCCACACACAATGTAAACGTGCTCATGCAGACTGGTAAACTAAAAATAATAACTGGTCCAATGGACTGGTCCAATGTACAATACACATGACACTTTATAATAATTATTATGTTTAATCTGTTTTTACAATTTCAGATTAGAAAAAAATAATCGTTTTATTTATCAGAAGTTTTATTGATTGAAGTTTGATTGTTATTTTTGTATCTGACTTTTTGGGGCTGATTTTTTGAGGATATTTTAATTTTAACGAATATAAAATTTATAATACATTACATTCATATATTTATATTTCATTTATATACATGTGATTAATTTGTGCGTGCATGTGTGTGAATGTATAATGTAGTTGTAATGAAATCAGTTTAATAAAACATATTTCCACACACAATGTAAACGTGCTCATGCAGACTGGTAAACTAAAAATAATAACTGGTCCAATGGACTAACACAAAATTCTCATTTTGGGTCTGCAGGAAATAAGAAACACCGACTAGAACACTATGGAGTCTCAAGAGTATAGACTCTACAAAGGTATACATGGAAAGAGAGTGATGAAAAATGTCCCACAGTTTGGAACTGGCTTTTTATAGTCAGCCTCAAAATAATAAAATTCCATACAAGTATTCATGTCACAATCCCCAAGAATATCAATACTCACCATAAAAATCTACACTATAATAAACGCTCATGCATCCACTAATAATAAAAATAACTCTCTAAAAGACCGAAAAGAAACAGAAAAGTTTTGGATCTACTCTACCTGACTATAAATTACATCCCCAAAAACCGTGTTAAACAATTAATCAGAGACTTTATTGCTCAGCTAGGCAGAGAAAGTAGGAAAGTAGATACCACATCATCATTGTAAAATTGCGTGCCCAAAAGGAAATAAAAAAAACAGACAGAGACTCATCGATCTCTGCAGAAACCACAACCTAATCTTGAAATCTACATATTTCAAGAGGAAACCTCAAAAACTCAAAACCTGGCAACACCCCGACTGCACTAAAGAAAAATGACAACTAGATTTTGTCTTCATGGACAAACACTACAAGGAGATCTACAACATAAAAGTCCTCCGAGGAGTAGACAAAGGTTCAGATCGCTATGTAGTCAGAATTAGAATTAAATTTACTCCCCAAAGAAAGCGACAAAACTCAGCCCATAGAATAAAAAGAAAAATGGACCCAACCCAACCAATCAGGAATGAAAATTACCAAAAACCAACCAAAAAGAATAATCAGTGATAAACTAAAAAATCTAGTCAACTGTAAACAAATCACAGAAAATGATTAATTTCCATAAAAAAACAACAATGGTGGAATGCGAATTTGATGAAACTGGAGAAAATACCTCAGGTATGGTTGTTTCACCAATCCCAAAAATCAGAAACATCCTTCCAAAATCTAGTAAAACAAAGAAAAGAATCCACCTGTACCCTAAGGAGAATAAAAAGACAACAACATAAAGACACACTGAAGTCAATAGAAGAAAAATTCAATAAAATAGTTTTGAGACTACTGCAAAACCTTAAAGAATTACCTCCAAAAATATGAACCCGCAACCCTATTAATAAAGAATGAAATGGTAAACTGACCAATAACAATAAAGATAGTGTGAAAACCCTAGTTAAATATTTCAACAAACTCCTATATTGCAAAGAACAAATAGAACTTCTGAACTTAAACATAAACACCACCAGAAAACATCAACCCTCCCACAATAAAAGAAGTCTACCAAGCACTGTGTGAGATGAAGAATTACAAAGCAGTGGGAGAAGATCAGACTTTTGTAGAGATCTGAAAACATGCAGGAAGACCAGCACAAATTGCCCTTCATCAACGGCTTGCCAACATCTGGATCAAAGAAAAACTACCAGAACACTGGATGGCAGCCCTTATTCATACATTACACAAAAATGGGGACAAAACAGACCCTAACAATTACAGGGGAATCTCACTCCAAGACACAACATACAAAACTCTTTCAAGAATCATTCTCAACAGGATCGGTTCATTACTCGAGAAAGAAGTAGAATACCAGGGAAGTTTCAGACCCTGAAGGAATTGTCTAGCCCAGTTCTTGAGCCTCAAGTTAATAATGAATTAACAGGAAAAAATGAGACATGGTGATAATGTTTTGAAGATTTCAAGAAACTCTATCCACACTGCACCCATAGAGAATCCTTACTAAAAATTCTAAGACACATTGGACTACAAACCAAATTAATAAACATGATAAAACAAGGCCCTCACAAACACTGACTTAAGGTAAAATTCAGAGGTGAGCTCTCAGAACCATTTATTTGAGATCAAAACAGGACTGCTCAAGGTGATGGGCTTTCACTGCTATTATTCAACTGCGCTCTAGTAATGGTAATGAGGGAAAGGCTCAGAAATGCCCCCAAAAGTAAAAATAGGCTGAAAAATCAAAACAAACTCTTGGTTTTGCTGACAACTTGGCATTGCTAGCAAATTACATCGACGAAGCTAAATCACAGATATTAGAACGTGAAAACACTGCAAATAAAATTGGCCTCAAAATATGAAAAGAGAGAAATTATGTCCCATAAACAAACACAATTAAAAAAGTATAAACATAAATGGTAAACCCAGCTTAAATACCTTTGAGAAATAATAACAAACAACCTAAGTGAAAAAAATCTCAATCCAAATAAGAAAAAACAAACTAGCTAAGGCTCAGAAATTAACCTGGTACACTTACAATAAAAAATACCTATCAATAAACACAAAAATAAGATACTAAGACATAGATATAAAACCAGAAGCTACTTATGTAACAGAAACAGTTTTCCACCTGAGTGAACAGTCAAAGACAGGCAGACTCCAGAAAATCAAAAGAATTGGTAGAATCTGCATCAATAACCAGAAAGACAGGCAGCGGTGGATTGTACAAAGAGTTAAAACCCATCACTGATACTAGGCATAAGAGGAGACTAGGATTCTTTGGACATACCATGAGAATGCAAGATTCAAGACCTCTGCTAGTACAGTACAATCTCGACTCGAAAAACACCAAGATAGAATGCAGATGGATCAGAGAAATAAGAGAGGATCTGAAGAAAATCAATCTTACACCAGAAGACATCACAGGTAAAATAAAATTAAACAAGAAATTCAAGAACAAAAACACTTCCTTAACACTCACTTGAAAAAAGTGGCAACATGAACATTTTCAACACTAGAAAGGGCACAAAGATCGGAACATATGAAAAAATACTGGGAAGACCACAGTCCCATCGAAGAGACTTTAATAATGGACTGACTAAAGTGATCCTATGCAGTCATAAAAGATAATAATAATAAAAGATATTTCTTACCATAAAGAAAATAAATTAGCTGTAATTGGTTGCCAGCCTTGAAGTTACTAAAGTGTATAAAATAAATAAATTATCATGAAATGTTTTATTTCCTGTAATTTTTTAATATAGCCTTGTATATGAGCCACAAAAGTAATGCTATAAGCCATAAATCCATTCCTTTTCTTTTCAAGAGCTATTTTCTATTCACCAATGACCTGAAACTTCAAAATTATCCTGTTGGCGCAATTGAGAGACTGGAAAACTCAAAATTTAAGTAAAGCCAACATTTCTTTTGATCTATCTTTGCACTGATTGTTAGTTTTCAAGAAATCTAGATTTAATCTCAGTGATATTAATCTAAAGTTTATTATAAAAAATTCACCTCCTTTATTTTGATAGCGCTACTGAAGTATTTGAGTTAAGTGTAGATATTTCTCCTTGTGTACACCAGCACTTCACCCTTCATTTAGCATTCAGTATTTTGTTGCATGATTTTTGTGTGTGACTGTACATTATTTTATAAAGTGAAGCTTTTGAAATGATGATTCAGAAGTAATGAAATGCCAACACTTGGGTTCTCATTTTTTAATCTGTTTATCATTATCATGTGACTTGCCATGCTCTCACATTTTAAGGATTTTTTTCACCCTTCCTTCAGTTATTGTTGCTACCTTATTATCTCTTCAGTCATAAACCTCAACAATTTGCCTATTAATTTCAGCAGCATTATTTTTTTTCCTAACAGAATAGAACATTGCAACTGTTCAGATTATTTATTGATGAATTCACTGTAAGTCACTCATATGGCACTATACAAGTGTCCAAGTGTTACTACTTAGTCACTTACTGTCACTTGCTTAAGTGACTTTAAAAAATGCACCTCATACTTATTTTATTTTTGAATCAACATATTCTCCTGAACTAGCATATGTTTC
Organism: Lycorma delicatula; assembly: GCF_047948215.1. Lineage (NCBI taxonomy): Eukaryota > Metazoa > Arthropoda > Insecta > Hemiptera > Fulgoridae > Lycorma > Lycorma delicatula. The sequence continues at coordinate 211,096,665 of NC_134455.1, forward strand.
TGTGGATGGAATTGAAATCTTTGTTAAGATTTAATTTAACTTTACAAATAAATACTTTCTTGTCATTTGTCTAATGAATCTGTAAAAAAAACACTTTTCATAGGTATTGATATTAATGCCACCAATTGTTATTACTCTTTTTTATTGATGAATCTGTTAGTGAAAAATACTGAACTATGTTGTATTTATTTCTAGAAGAATTACTTTTTTTTATTTGTAGCATAGTTCTAAATGATGTAATATCATATAGTGTAAAGCTGCTGATGAACATTACTGCTAAGGTAAATATTAAGAAAATTTTTATAAATTATTAAAATAATTCTCTAAGCATTTGAAGTAAGGTTAGTCTTAAGTTTATACGGAATTGTAAGATGATAAATTTTGATGAAAAAATTAATTGCAGTTTAAAATAATCATTTTTGTGATTTATAGTTTCTTTGATGGGTTTTCTTTCTGTGAAAACTGTTATTGAAAATGTAGAATAGATTAGTTGGTTTTCGTTTTATGAAAATGTGAATGTCAGTTTTCTTTTAAAGGTTGTTAAATAAATGATGTGCTACATATTACTATGTTAACAGTAATTATTTAAAGTGTGTATAAACAGATTACAGGTAAGAAGCAAAAATAATTTTTAAATTATTTAGTTTTGGATATGTTTCTTCAAAGTTTGTTTTACACGTGTAACTTAATGGTTAAAGTATTTCAAATTATATTCTGTTAAGTTTTAAAACATAATCATACTGTATCAGTGAGTCAGCTGCAACACTTTGCTGTAACACAGTTATAGTTATACAGTAGTGTTTATTCAATTTCTCCTTATTAGCAGCATCTTTCCACCTCTTTAATTTAATTATCTTGTTGAACAGGTAATCTATATCCTACAAGTTGAATGTCTGCTTTCAGGCATCACTTTCAACATCTCATCATTTTTTATGAAATTCGTAGCTGATTTACTCTTGGCTCTGATTTACATTTAATCATCTATTTCATGTATTTGTAATAATAGTTCAACATGATTTTGATCAGAATCTGTTTTTTACCACTCTTGCATGAATGCCATTTTAGTAAATATTAAAACATTCATTTTCATATAATTATTGAAAAAATATCATAATTGAAGAATTATGTTTAGAAGAGACTTAAAATTTTGGACATTGTCACAAATTATTATTTATATCCAACAAGGTACAAGATATCACTTTGTGTATGGCTGATTGAATTAGTAATTGGTCTTAATTTGGAGAGCAAACATGAGCCAGTTAACAGTGGCATAGTATGTAAACACCATACTTCAACATAACATTGCTGGGTCTGCCACAGGTTTTTGGAATAATCCCAATTTTTTTTTTAAATGCAATGAAGACTGCATTAAAAAACTTATTGAATAAATAACTTAAGTTTTTACATACATGTGTGGCCCTTTGTAGTGTGTGTCCCTGTTTTGTATGTACGTGCCCCTCATACACTTTTGTTTGTAGTTAATTAAGCATTCGGATTGCTATTAAATATTGCATGCATAGAGGAGACAAATTTACAAAAATGGTTGATAACAAATTAGGTTACTTTACTTTTAATCTCCATTGAAAGCAGTCATTTATTATGTTCATAAGTTAGGACAAATTTGTAACTAATTGTTGCAAAGATAAGATTAGTCTACTACAAATATTGTATCATTAACTAGAGTGTTTTTCACTGACTGAAAATAATGAAAACTGCATAAATTTTTATGTATGATTCAGTTATTTCCTTAACATAAATTAAGTGTGATGTGTTCTCATAGAACATGAAGGTGATTTGTGTGAGTTATCATGAAGACCTTCAACATTACACTTTTAGGGATTGGCCTGTTCATGGTTGGGATCACTGCTTTAGTTTGTATTCATCAGAAATAAGCCAGTTTTAATGAGGTAGTCAACTCTCAAAGAAGGCCACAGTTAAAATTTGCGCATAATTTTTGGCTGTGGGTGGTCAACAGACTTATATCAAAGTAAAAATTCTAACTGCTAATCTTTTTTGTTGAGTCACATCTTTCTAATCTATATTATCTTTATTATTATAAACTGTATGCAATGATTAAGTAATATATTTAAAGGGAAGTCGGGAAGTCTAGGTGATATTTTGTGGCATTTTTTTATTTTAATTTAAGGCCTACAATCCTATTTTGTTAGTCTTAACATTTTTCTATAAAATGGTATGTTACTTGTAGCTGCATTACATTATAGATTCATTAAGCCTAAATATATTGTTAATTGGAACCTGAGAAACTTATTATTAAAATTTAATTGGTAGAGCTAAATTTGTTTATCTTGCGCATTTAAAGACTACTTTTCCAACACTCCAAACACAAAAATATTTGTTTATAGAAGTTCTTAATATGTGTTAACATTCTTTTTAAACATGTGCAAGGTGTTGTTGGCTTTATTAGAAAAATACATGATATTTACAGTATTATCTATACACAATTAGGTAACCTTCTGAAAGTTGTTTGTTTTGGTTTAAATGATTTTTTTATTCTTCTAATAATGTTAATTACTATGCTTAACTGCAATTTGTTCATACTAATTTTATTTACTTTTTTTTTTATTAGTTCACATAAGCAGAAATAGATTTGAAACCTAAATTAAGAACTCCAAATAAATAAAAGCACTGATGGGCTAAATATTATAAGGCCTATTGTACAGTTTACTCAGTATTAGTGTAGGTATTGAAAATTAATTGATTGTCTTTCCTGCCAACTGTAAGGTGCATGGTTTGATTAGTTTTTTGCAAGCAAAAGAATGTACTGATGCTGAGATTGAATCACATTTATGGTAATAATGTTTTGAGTAATGTTACTGTGAGAGACTGATCCCAAATATACATTTGGGCTGAAAATGTATATAACAAATTGTGAAAAAAAATTATACTCATTTCTGATGGAACTCATTCAAAAAGTTCAATAGATTTTGTGTGATTAACATTTGTACCGCTTTTTTAAATTTCAAGTGAATTTCTATTAATGTTGCTGGAAACTTCTATATGATTGTTATTAAACAGATTGGATTTCCATTAGTTGAGCAAGATGTATCAAAACAACTCACTAATTGTTAACAAATTTCAAAGAATAGCCATGGCATTGATATTACTTGTTAGTAACTGTTGAATATCTGGCAATGGAGATCTTTTACATTGGTATTCAAAAGCTGGTGACTATTGCAGTAATTGCTCAGAATAGATAGTGACTGTCTTAAAGTAATTGTGATAAATGTTTAGCCAGTTGAAAGTTTTGGAATAGCCTCATAATCATTAAGAATCATCTTAAGAAAATACTTTTGTATTGTGAATTAACTTATTTTAATTTAACTGTATTTTCAAATTACATTCATTTCTTCAGTTATATACTTATATGTTTACTATTTTAGTACTATGATAAACTACAAAGACATATGTAAAAAAAAATATTTCATTTTATTTAATTGACCTTGGTTGTTGTATAATTTATTGTATTTTCAAATTACATTCATTTCTTTAGTTATATACTTATATAATGTTTACTATTTTAGTACTATGATAAACTACAAAGACATATGTAAAAAAAATATTTCATTTTATTTAATTGACCTTGGTTGTTGTATAATTTATTGTTCATTGGACACATCACTTCCATCAGAAATTATTTATTCACAAATTTGCTTAACAAATGTTCATATTTAAATATTGGCAACTTGTATGGAAATTATAGCATTCATTTGTGACTATAATTGTTAGCATTTCTGTAGTTGCCTAAAATTAAGTTTTTATTGTATTATTTTTTATCTGAAGTCCGATTAGAAACACGAAATTACTATACCAACAAGAACAAGGTAAAGAATTTTTTTTTTCGTTATTTTCCAAGAGTATCCTTTTTTAAGTCAAATTTTAATCTATATCAATATTTATAAATGTAAGGTATCCTTTGCTGGTTATTATAATCTACAAATGAAGTTCTCTGAAGAATTACTATTTTTAGAGTTAGACATTTTTTGAAATTTATTTCTGTATTTGCTTGTATTTTCATTTGCATAAATTTATTGTTACTAGTTGTTAATTTTTGTTTTATTCAGGTAATGTTAACCATTAAACAGTAACACTATTTTAAAGTCTACTTGAAGGCATGAGAGGTGTTAACTACTTTTAGCTCATGAAAGACTTGTCATTAGTCAAAGTGACCTTTACAGTATTAATTATTCTGTGTTGCAGTAGTTACTAAACAATTTATTTGTAACATCTTCACAGTTTGACAGAATTTCAAGTTATTAATGTATACAAACTTTAATTTATCTATATTATTGTACTAAAAGCAATAGCATTAAAAAAGAATATAATTTAATACAGTGCATTCTGCTTAATTGGGCCATACTAAGGTTGATTTAAGGCTTAAGACCGCATATATGATTTGGCCCAATTAAGCGACTGACTCTTTTATGCAAAGTTGTATATATGTGTGTGTTAGTAGATTCAGTAGCTGGTATTATACTTTATTAAAAATAAAACATATAGACATTTCCAACTCACTATTTTTTAATGAATAATAATTAAATCTCGCTTATAGTTCAAAAGTACATATAATACAGGACAGAGAAGTACAATATATATTAACTTGTGAACAACATTAATGCACATATATTAAGAATTATAATACAATACAGTAATAATGTAATTGAAATTAGTACAGACTTATTTTATTTTAAAATTACAGTGTTAACTACGCATGAATGTCTGATTTACAGAAAAAAAAACAAAAATTCAATACACTGAAAACAATCTTAAATGCTAAGTGTCCACATGAGAGTACATATAAAGAATACAGAAATAGTTAGGCCATTGAAATTTATAACATTCAATAGAGAATTTACTTATATACTACTGAATTATTCTGAAAAAGTCATCTAAATTTAATTGCCTTATATTTTTAAATGATTGTTAACAAAATCAGCAGTGTCATCCAATGGGTGTATTGAAAAATGGGGCATCTTCTTCGTGGATAAAAAATTGTTGCAACCCACTGATGAATTTCTTAGTTTCCTGAATAATTAACTTATCAACTCAGGTTCATCGTCATCAGTTTTTTCAACAATTTGTGTATTTTCATTTTTAGATTTAATCCATTTAATGATTGTGCCCTCACATTCTCTTCTTCTTCTTTGTAACAATCAAGGTTTTCATCGATATGAAAAAATACATCATTATTTGTAACAAATTACAACTTTGTAGGTCATCTTCAATCATAGGCTCATCTGACGTTTCAGAATCGTAAAGCTTAAAACTGCAGCGTGAAAAGCAGTTATTAATTGAACTGTTGTCAGTTATCAGCAGCAAACTGTACAACTTGCAGAATATTAATTTTTGTGCTGATTTCTCTGGCCGTTGACTGTGATGAAAAAACATTTCTTTCAATTTCTTTAAGAATGTGCCTAACTAATCTTCCATGACACAGTGATGAGGGGTTGTATCAAACTTGTGGCATTTAGTGAGAAAAACTCTAATTGAATGTTGTGTGTAAACTTTAAATTTGGTTTTGGTGATCAACAACCAGAACGTTTCATGAATCTCATTTTAATTCAGCATCTCATTTCTTAAGCCGTTCTAAAAACGTTGTGTTGGTCATCTATGCATTTTTATGAGAAAAATATTCAATTGGTAACCAGTCAATTCGAAGTCCTTTGAAACAGCTTGGTTTTGCTGACAGTTATAACTAACAGTTTTTTTCTTGTTGTTTCCGGACATATTTGTGCAACACAACACTGTCAGACGATCTAATTCTTTTTTCGATCCTGAAAGTATTGCATGTTTGTTAAGTTAGCAACCCAAAATAAGACAAAAGTCCTATTTTGTCAGCATTGTAAATGTCATCTGAAAATTGTTCACGAAATCCAGCCAGTTTTGTTAATTTCCAGTCTTCATCAATTTCTGCATTTGCACTGCCCTTTTCACCATGCACTCTTAAATTTAATGTCGTGCCTGTGCTTCCAATGGGACAGCATCCATCCATGTCATTAAAGTCATCATGACATAATTCTGAGCTAATTCTGCTTTACTTTGAAGCATTGGATCGCTGATTCATACACTTCATGCTATTACGGCTTAAAACCACTCAATAAGTAGTTCCTTAATTTCTAGATCCTTACCTTCTGGGCTATCGTTTTTGAGATGTACCTGGCTCTCCTTCTTTTAAAGCCCACTCTTCTTGTATTTTGTAGCAGGTATATAATTGTTGATTTTGGGCTTCAATAATCTCTGCCAGCTACTGTTGACTGGTATTAGGTAATTGATTTATTTTTTTTTTTTATTAAAGTAAATTTTTCAGCTAATGTCAGATTTTTTCATGGCATATTCAAAGACACAGTAAAAAAAAAGCGTAAATAAAAAGCAAACTTTAAAATAAAAATATGTAATATACACAAAATGAAAATTAATGAACAGTGCCGCATGTTATACAACACACTATAAAACAGTATGAAAACAGCTTGCACACTAAGAAAAAATATGATTCAATAAAATAAAATGATAAAAGCTACATTATTCTTACTTTAAATACAATAGTGATATTGAATACAACAGAGACAAAACAAAATATGGATGTTCCTTAACAGGTGGCAGGTCATGTTTACTTGACCTGCCACAGCTTCTATGTCATTCCTTAGCCAATTTTAATCATTTTTTCTCGATATTCCAAACTTTCCATCTCATTAGTAACAAACTTATAATTCCAAATGATCTCTGCCTAAAAATAACCACAAAATTTGGGCCAATTAACTAGTGAATTGCCCTGTAAAAGCAAAGTAAATCATCATTTAATTTGACAATTTGTTTGTTTTTTTTTTTTTAATTTGCTCCATTTAACTGGCTGTTCCGATTAAACAGTGGCCCAATTAAGTGGTATGCACTGTATAAGCAAGTCTTTGAGTTTTCATGTTATTCATATGATTGTATTACAAAAATGAAACAATTTATTTCATTTTTGAATTTAACAAAGAAATATGAATTAAGAAATTCACAGGTTAATTAATATTAACATTTATTTCGGTAATTACAGTTACGTATACATATTGTAAAGAGACCTACCCTTAAAAAAGAACTTTTGTAAGAATTTTTATTTTTTTTTAATATTTAATAATAAGAAAACTGTTTCTTGTGATTATGTTACAAATGACATTAGCTTTATTTTCGTTATTCTTAACATTACTGGAATTATCTTTTTATTTTCATCCAGAGAATGAATTAAGATGAAGAGAACCCTCCTTGGGAACCTGATCTTAATAGAAAAGTTAAAACTTAAACTTTATTAGTCTTTCTACATTTTAGGGATACAAATTCAAAATTCTTTAAATTTTCATGGAGATTATTACATTTTTGTAATTCTCTGTTCATTAGGTGCCGCAACTTCTATAGTTGAAGGCAGCTGTGACTAGAGATTGAGGTCATTGCTCACCACGATAACCTAACCATTCTCGGCAACAGTGAAGTAATCTTGGGGAAATATGGATTGAAGTGCTTTTGCACCAAATATTTTATATTTGGTGCAATCTTTGAAATGCAATTTCTTACAAATATCATCACATTGTTTAATTTAGAGATGTGGTAGTGAACATCCCTTTCAGATAAAAAATTTCTTGTTTGGTACCTCTATGATAGCATTTCTTGTTTCACAGCGGTAATAGAGTCTGGAATAGCTAATGTAAAGCAACAAATTAACGTACCTTGTTATTGTGAAACATTTTATATTACATTATATGCTACACAGCCTCTGTGTATGGGATTTACTACACTAATGTTTATAAATGTTGCTCTTCATAAGGTATAAGGACACTCTATTACAGTTGATAAATTAGGTTTTTGCATGATGTTGAGATTTAAGAATGTCACTCAAAAGAAAAGATACTGAAGATGTTTGCTCCCTCACTTGCATTTAGGGGGTTATATTTTGGCTCATTAAATCAGGAAGTGGGAAACCACTTCATTGCTTTGCATGGCAGGCTATGGTCTTAAACCTTTTTCAGGAATGACTCGTATTCTCATTAATGTGTCGTATGAAGTTACCTATAACTGTTGTAGTTAGGCTTCTTAACAGAGCGAGTAAATAGTAATGTAATATTCTATAATATACAAACTCATTCTAGGTTTTATAATTGCTCAATATTTAAATTACATACATGTATATATATATATATATATATATATATACAGAATTAACTATAAATAAATTGAATATACTTATATTTAAAATAAATACATATACATTCATATAGAAAATGAGTTAAACATTCCTAATTAAAGACTATGATTAATTTACATACAGGTGACTCCAAATTGCATGTCAATCCCTTAGGAGATGATTCTATAGCTAAAAATAACAAAAAAAAGTTCACATAAACATAGGTCAGAAAACAGTTCATTAGCAAGTTTTGGCCCATACTAAAATTCTTGGGGTACAAATTGAGGGATAAATTTGGTTCATCGGACTTTTTCCTTTGGGGTTGGATGAAATCTTTAAGTCTATTCTACTCATATTGGCGCACAAGAAGAATTGAGACATCAAATAATAAAAACTGGAACTAATATTAGGAATAATAATGATACTATTAGATGTGCCTGGCCAGCATGGATTTACTGAGCTGTAACTGTGCATTGAACAGAATGGCAGCACATTGAGCAACTACTTTGAAGAAATGTTTATCATGTAACCATTTGATATTTAATAATTTTTATAAAAAACCAAAAAGTATGTGATTTTTATTTTTTTTATTCATTTCTTTGTTGTTTATAGTTTTTCTAAGTGTTTTCATTTATATTATGTTCAAATATTGATGAAAATTTTTCTGTTTAAAATTGTATCTTTTTCTGATCAGTTTGTGTGTTTTGTTTCTAAATAAAGTTGAACATCTGAAATTTGTGTTTAATTTTAATAGATGTTAATTAAGACCAATTTTCTCAGAATTAAATTCTCTACAAAGTTAAACAGAAATTTTTATTTGTTGATTAGTAAATTAACAATGATTTTTATTCCAAACCTAAAAAAGTGTATTCTTAGACAAAACTTTTTTGTTCCTTTTACCCTGTTTTTCATAAAACACTAAGTGAGGTAGAGGTCTGGTACTACTTTTATTCAATTTCTTAGATAAAAACCCCTAAGGCCATTGATTTTTACCCAAAGAATTTTAGTATAGTTTAATTTCACAGAGGGAGCAGAAAGCAGGGGGCTAAATGTTTCATGAGCTAAAACTCTCTAGTGAACCATTTTACGATATATGTTTATATGTACTTTTTTCTTATTTTTGGCTGTAGAATCATCTCCTAAGAGATTGTCATGCAATTTAAAAACACCTGTATATAAATAATAATTTAATGTCAAACATGTTTTATATATATATAAACTAGTCTTGTGTAATGTGGTTAATTCATAAATATTTTGTGGAATTTCCAAGGTTGTAAAAGTATCTTATTTAATAAAATGAGATACTTGATTTAATTTAATCAACGTTGTTGGTTCTACTGTATATATGATTATTTGATGTTGTATAAGTTGATCCCCATTAATGTTTTATTTATAAATTACACAGTAGTACCTGTTCAATTCTGTAAAAGCTATTTGTATAAGAAAATCATCTCGTAATTTTTTTGAAATGTTTGAAATTAATGTGTTTGATGTATTGTAAATGGTTTTGGGTTAAAGTAGTTATGCAAAAAGAATGAATGAAATATGTTTTTCTTCAATTAATCTTTGTAATTGTAAGGTAGAGTAATTAGTGAAAAAGATATAAAAACAGAAATAAAGTCTGAAACATTTATGATGGAGGCTGAGATAAATGGTAAGAAAGAGGGGCATTTTCAAATCAATTACTGTATTCCCAAATAGGATTAAGAGGTTTGCAGGAAGTTATTGGTTATACATCTGAGTTGAAGTGTGAGAAGTTAGTGATTAATGTGTAGTATGTTCAGACTGACAACATATGACTTGGAAAAGTACCAAAGAAATTAGCTTTTTATATGAAAAGGAAAACGGATTAAAATCCTTTAAAATGTACTGCCTTTATTATGAGTTTATATTCCAAAAATTGATGTTTTCATAGTGCAACTGCTTTTACACTTTTTTCTGACCCATTATATTAATTATCTGTTGCTTAAATTAAACTGTATTAAAGATATTTTCTGGTAGTTGAGGAAGGCAGCTGGTTGAATACTTGTGTAAATGAAATTTACTGTGTTGTAGATTTCATGTCAGTAACAGTTCTCTTGTCTATTGGTAAACTTATTCATCAATCAACTGTGTAATTTCCCTGACATCTATCTATAAGCTCCAATTCACCTATCCTTATTTTAGCAATATAAAGGTAGAGCTACCTATCAACTGTACAGCACTCATCAACTGCTGTTAAACAATTGTCATCTAACAGCAATAATTTTTTAATGTTAGACCAGTTGATAAATTTAGTTACCTAACCCACAATAACAGTGTTTATGGTGGATGGCTGCAATCCTCTGCAAGAGACCTACATTGCAGAGCCTGGTATTTTGCTCTATGTGGAGGAAAGAAATGCTTAGTTTTTATTTCAGAACACCTTATTACTAAATAATAACTTAAAAGAACTGAAGATGATGGTTTGTTTTAGGATTTTGATTTTCTCGTGTTGGAAGAATATCTTCAACTTCATTATTTTGACACAAGTATAAAATTGAGAGTTGCTATTCTAGGGATACTTATATGAATGAGGATTTTGAGATTTTTATAAAGATTAAGTCATGACACTAAAGAGTTAATTATTTTATCTTGTACCAGTACTCAATTTTACCCAAATGGTTCACTAACATAATTAGAAGTGATAAATATTGTTCCAAGAAAAAATTTATAAATCTTAATACAAACAAAATCTAACTTCTCTAATTTTTTTATTATGTAGAGGAAGGATCATTTGAAAATTATTACATGGATGAATATTGTCCTCAAATATTTCATGGTGAAAATAGAATATAATATATATTATAGTCAAAGTTTACATTTATAAATATTAATTTTACTCTGGTTGTGAGAACCATCAGATTTTCACAATTGAAGAATGCATGGAGAGGGAGGCAAGAGGAGACTAGACATGAACAACACGTTTGAGTTTTTTACATACTCCAGTTATAGAAGATTTGATAAAGAATGATTATAACAAAGTATTTTTTAATTTTTGTAGTTTAAACTTTGAAAATAATTTCATTATAATCAAATGAAGTTATATTTTGGAAGAGTTTCTGATGACTGAAGTTTTTATGTGGCTTGAGGTGATTGATGTAAGTTGATGAAAATAAATTAGAATATTACAAAATTTCTACATCTTTAATAAAAGTGCTTAAAGAACGTAGAGCACCAAGAATTTAAATACAGCTCAAATTTTCTTTTACTGACTTAAACTCTGAAAAAGAAGGAATTGAATATATTTTGATTCTGAATTAAAGGTATCTGCAGTACGTCTGGGAAATCCTTGTACCTATCCTTGCAGATGTTGCTACTGTTTTGAAAGTTGCAGAATACTCAGTTTCTAAATAATTTCTTTATTACAGTTGGTATCCTTGCTCTCAAGGTCACTTATTCCTTGTTTCAGTTGTAAGCTATGGTTAGTGGTAGACACAGTTAGGAGTGGTTGCATGAATGACAACACTCAGAGCAAACAATGCCATAAATAATGAATATATTTTTTTAAATCCTTAACAAGGAGCCGCCTCATAAAGCAATAATGGTTGATTATGAAAAATTTGTATTTGATTCCTGCTGTATTAAAGGCAGGCCACATAATAGTTGAAAGAAGATGCGAGCGAAAGTGAGTGTTGCCATCACAGATTCCACTGAGTTGACTCTAGTTAAATGCATTTATAAACGAGCAACCAAATTTAACATAGGTGATCAAAACTGCATGATGAAATTTAAAAAACTTTTAATATGACATTTAGCATTTTGACCAAATTTTTTGAATAAATTGTTGAATGTAGACTTGGAACAGCATGTTGCAACCTGCCATGCTCTATCAGCATGATTTCCAAATTTGGTGTACCACACAAGAATGACTGTGCAAGTCATGAGCCAGGAATGTGGTTGGCTTCTTATTTTGTGTTGGTTGAAAAGAATCCACTACTTGTCATGATATGAGATGGGATGACATTCTGATACTTGTTTAGACCATTTTTTTTTTAAAGTTTGTGAGTAGTGATTCTTATTTTAAAATATTGATAAGATGGTTAATATCCCAACTTCAAGATAAGGGAATCATTAAACATATCTAGATATAGCAAGACAGGGCTACAACTCGTTTTGCTCTTTGATGCACGATATCCTAACTGCACAATTTCTATGTAATTGGATTGGTCATAATTCAAAAACATCACCAACCCCAATATAGTTACTACCACAAAGCCGTACCTTACCAAACCCAACTCAGTTTAGGGATAATCAAGCCTATATATCTCAATGGAATAAATTTAAGAGCGTAAAGGAAGCCTTTAAAACATAACTCCAGGGCTGCTTTGCAATGTCAAGAAGTACATGAAGATGAATAGTTCTTAGCATTCAACACAGTAGTGTACACAAAAATCCATTAGATAAATAACTTGTAAGTACAAATGTTCAAAATTATGTATCACATCCAGAATGATATTTGTCTAAGGGAACTGGGACTTATCAGATATAATGTAGATATTATTGGAGAGCAAGGAGAACCTAACAATTTGAAAGAATGGTTTAAATATTGCAATACTTCAGTTTTGGTTAATTTAAAATGACAATTTGGCCCATGATAGACAAGTTCTGTAAATTGATCTGTTGGACACCTTTCTGTAACCTTTTTTTTTTCTTATATAGAATATACCTATAAATATTTAAAATATTCCATTTTTCAAGTTTTGTTGAAACTTAAAAGAGGGGGAACCTCTCAATCCTCCAATTAATTGTATTTAATTATGATTTACAAATTAATTTATCATTTAACTGTAGCAGTTGGTGACATGCATTTGGATGCATGAATGAATGACAATGCACAGAGCCCATAAATAATGAATATATTTTGTGAATCCTTAACAAGAAACCACCTCATAAAGAAACTATGATTATGAAAATCCTGTATTTGATTCCTTATATGTATGTATAAGGTAATTGTTTAAAAAGACTTCAAAATGTTACAATTGTTAAAAAACTATTCACTGGATGGATTGCTGCCATTAATTTTATATAAGAATAAAAAAAAACTACAGCATTGTGTTCTTCATATAGAAGTAACATTGTTGATCAGCTAGACAGAATTTCCATTTATGATAACGATAGTATTTCTGTTTCTGTTGCCATTTTGAATAAATTATGTAACCATTTAAAAGATCTTCCCATCAGTTTGTTTAAATTTCAGTTAAAATATTTTCTGTAAAAATTCTTGATTCTTTCTTTTACAGAAAAAATCGACCATCAAAATAATGAATTGTTTTAAATAATACTAATTAAAAAATTTTTTTAAATCCTGAATTTCTGTATTCTGTTCAAATAATTTTCATTACTGCCTTCAGAATTGTGAATTATTTTGTACTTATTTTTTTATACTTAGTATTTTCATGTATTTACCTTGACATTATCTCATGTGTTTATATTTGAAATAAACTTGGGCTGAAATAAATAAATATGGATCTCACATCAACTTATTTTATAATTAATTGTGTATTTTGTGGTGCTGCTCTGATCAAGGTTTTACCATTGTTTTGCTTGATCCTTCCAGGCAAATGCCATTGGCATTTCTTTTTCGTGATAATAAATTTTTAATCTTTGTGTGACATTGTTGAGCAAGTAAGTACTAAATGCTAAGAACCAGATTTCTTCTGAATGTTAGATGTTTTGAAATTGAGCACTATTTACAATAATCCTATTAATAGGATTAGATTATATGTAGTTATTTTGAAAAAAAATAGATTATTGTAAATAGTGCTTCGTTTCAAAATATTCAGAAGAAATCTGCCTCTCAGCTTTTGGTACCTACTTGCTGAACCAAGTAGCACGAAGAGGTAACATTTTTCCCATGGGAGTAAGATTGTAAAATAAAGAGCACATTCAGCTAATGAATTAATTTTTTAAAAGCTTTCCTCTTCATTACTAACAGCTGTGAATTAGATGTTGAATTTCTGTTATAATTTATTTATTTACTTTGAAACTACAAATTACATGTAATTTTTTTTTTAGCTGACTTTCATATATTTATTTTTCAAAGAACCCTCAGGAGAAGTAAGCAAGAATTAGTTTGATTAACATAACAACTTGTAAGAACTTAACTAAATACGGGTTCTGAGATAAAAAAAAACTTTAAATATGGAACAGATCCCCACATTAGGTAGTAAGCTGCCACTAGATTTTTTTTTGAGTCATTGGTCACTTGACTGATGAGGTGCTATTCTGTGTAACTTTCTTTTCTGTGCTAATATTTTAATACCATCTTATATACTACTTATATCATCAGCATTCTTTTTGTGTATTCAGATTTGTTTCAATGCTACAGTTTTATTACAAATCTCCCCTTTCAAAATTAATTAAACAAGGATGTCTTAATTAAGGCCTAGTTCATCTCTTTACAAGATTTTCTTTTAAAATTTCTCCCCATTCCTACTTATTTTAAGACCTATTCATTTAAAATTTTAACAACCCATCAAATTTTTAACATTCTCTTCTCCGTAACACCACATTTTAAAGATCTCTGTTCTTCTTTTTACAATTTCTCCTATTGTGAATGTTTTACTGCCAGAAAATGCTACATTCCTGACAAGTATTTTCAAAAATTTATTTTTATTTGATCTGTATTTAAAACTAATAAACTTCATTTTTACTAGGAACCTCTCCTTGTTTATGACAGTTTGTTTTCAATGTCTGCATTACTTCATCCATCCTTTCTAATTTTAGTATCTGTATAGTCTCCTACTTCATGTCTATTGTGTTCTTCTATATTATAAAAATTCCAAATTTTCTTCTTTCTTATCACAGTTTGTTACCTTTGGCTTTTTGTTTTATTTATTTTGAAACTAAATTTCTCTTCTAACTGTAAATTCTTGTCGTTCATTATTTTTTCTTAATCATTCTTGGTTTCATCCAAAAGAACAATGTCATCGATAAGTCTTATTTTTCTTTCCTTGGATAATTACTCCACTCTAAAAATTTTCATTTCACAACTGTATTGGTTCTTCTGTGCCTAAGTTAAAAAGCAGTAGGGATAGAATACATCCTTATCTCAATCTTTTGTGAACTGGAGTTCATTTTTATATTTTTAGTTTATGCATAAAGAATAGAATAACCAATGAATCTGAGCATCATTATTTCCTTTCCTTGGCATGTTATTCTGCCCTTTAGTCTCTCTGCTTTTTCTAAATATAAGTTGGAAAGCAAATAGTATAGATTACAACCTTCTCTCAACACTTTTTAAATAACTAAATAATGCTCTTGTAACTTCAACTTGATTCTTGTACACCTTGTAAATAATTCTTTTTTCCCTTTATTAAAGTTTACTCCTTCTATGAATCAAGAGACCTTGCTGGAGATGAGGGGGCTTGAGCGCTCAGTGATACAGAGTTGCTGGACCAAAGGTGCAACCACGTCAGAGAGGTGTCTGTTCAGAGCCAAACTAAGGAAAGATTCCTGAAAGAGGGCTACAGCTCTTTCAGTAGTTGTTAAGGGCGTAGGTCAGGAGTACTTAAACAGCCATATCAACATCATTCAATCTTCTGAGTACTGCACAGCTGAAAGCAATAGAAAACTACAGCTGCTTTTTTTTTTTCAAGAAAATGTAACTATCTGCATTTTCATGTAACAAAGATGGAGGCACCTTCCTTGGTAAAATATTCCGGAGATAAACTTGTCCCTCATTCAGATCTCTGGGTGGGGACTACTAAGGAAGGGGTCACCAGAAAATTAAAAGATAACATTCGTCGGAGTGTGGAATGTTAGAAGTCTAAAGAGGTTGGTAGGTTAGAAAATTTAAAGAGGGAAATGGATAGATTAAATGTAAATGTAGTAGAAATTAGCGAGGTTCAGTGGGAAGAGGAAAACTACTTTTGGTCAGGTAATTTTAGAATAATTAACTCAGCTTCAAATAAAGGGCAGGCAGGAGTATTTTTCGTAATAACAAGAAGATAAGGAAGTGAGTAGAGTATTTCAAAATGCATAGCAATAGAATCATTGTAATAAGGATAAAATCAAAACTTAAGCCGACAATGATTATTAACGTCTGTATGCCTACAAGTGGCCATGATGATGATGAGGTAGAGTGTGTATATGAAGAAATTGATGAAGCAATTAAACACGTAAAAGGGGATGAAAATTTAATAATAGTTGGAGATTGGAATGCAAGCACTGGAAAAGGCAAGGAAGGAAATGTAATGGGTGAATATGGGCTGGGCAAAAGGAATGAAAGAGGGGACTGACTTATAGAGTTTTGCACGAAGTATAATTTAGAAATTGTTAACACCCAGTTTAAAAATCATAATAGAAGAATATACATATGAAAAAAGCCAAGTGATATCGCAAGGTGTTAGGTAGATTATACTCGTATTATGGTTGGGCAGAGATTTAGAAATCAACTCGTTGACTGCAAAGCTTACCCTGGAACAGAGATTGATAGCAACTATAATTTAGTGATAATGAAATGTAGATTGGGTATAATAATGTGTTTAACAAAGATGGTACACTGATATATACTACGAAAGAAAAGGTCGATAGGTGCGTGGAGTATATTGAAGAGTTATATGGAGGAAATGAATTAGAAACTAGTGCTATAGAGGAAGAAGAAGAAGTCGAAGAGGATAAAAAGGGAGATACAATACTGAGGTCTGAATTTAAGAGACCAATAAAAGATCTGAATGGCAGAAAGGCTCCTGGCATGGATGGGATACCTGCAGAATTACTGTGAAATGCAGGTGAGGAAGTGATAGATAGATTGTACAAACTGGTGTGTAATATTTACGAAAAAGGGGAAGTTCTGTCAAACTTCAAAAAGTGTTATTGTCGTGATACCAAAGAAAGCAGGAGCAGATAAATGTGAAGAATACAGAACAATTAACTTACCTACTCATGTATCAAAAGTCTTAACTTGAATTCTGTACAGAAGAATTCATAAGTGAGTGGAAGAAGTGTTAGGAGAAGTCCAATTTGGTTTCAGAAAAAGTATAGGAACAAGGGAAGAAATTTTAGCACTCAGATTAATAGTAGAAGGAAAATTAAAGAAAACCATTCCAACATACTTGGCATTTATAGACTTTTTACATTTGATAACGTAGACTGAAATGGTCAGCATTTTAACAAATTTAGGGTTCAAGTATAGAGATTGAAGAACAATTAATAACATTTACAGGAACCAAACAGCAACAGTAATAATTGAAGAACATAAGAAAGAAGCCATAATAAAAAAGGGAGTTCGACAAGGATGTTCCTATCCCCGTTGCTTTTTAATCTTTACGTAGAACTAGCAGTTAATGATGTTAAAGCAATTTAGATCCTGAGTAACAGTACAAGGTGAAAATATAAAGATGCTATGATTTACTGATAATATAGTAATTCTAGGTGAGAGTAAAAAAGATTTAGAAGAAACAATGAACGGCATGGATGAAGTCCAATGCAAAAACTACTGCATGAAAATAAACATGAGCAAACAAAGGTAATGAAATGTAGTAGAAATAATGTAGATGGACCACATATAAAAATCAGAAGAGAAAAGATTACGGTAGTAGAAGAATTTTTTTATTTGGGGAGTAGAGTTATTAAAGATGGACGAAGCAGGAGTGATGTAAAATGCAGGCGAAATGAGCCTTCAGTCGAAAATATAATTTGTTTACATCAAAAATTAATTTAAACATCAGGAAAACATTTTTGTAAGTATATGTTTGGAGCATAGCTTTTTATGGAAGTAAAACTTGGATGATCAGAGTACCTAAGAAAAGATTAGAAGCTTTTGAAATGTGGTGCTATAGGGGAATGTTAAAAATTATATGGGTGGATAAAGTGACAAATGAAGAGGTGTTGTGGCAAATTGATGAAGAAAGAAGCAATTGGAAAAATATAGTTAAAAGAAGAGACAGAGTTATAGGCCACATATTAAGCCATCCTGGAATAGTTGCTTTGATATTGGAGGGATAGGTAGAAGGGAAAAATTGTGCAGGCAGGCAATGTTTGGAATAGGTTAAACAAACTGTTAGGGATGTAGGATGTAGGGGGTATACCGAAATGAAATTACTGGCTCTAGATGGTGAATTGGAGAGCTGCATCAAACCAGTCAAATGGTTGAAGACAAAAAAAAATTAAAGTTTGCATTTTAAACAATTCACCCACTCAACTTTATCAAATGCTTTCTAAAATTGATATGTATTACTACTAACCATTACTAATAAGGAATTTTTTCTTATTCATTCCTGAGAGTAAAAAGATGCGTATGTAGTCTATGAACGATGTAAGATAATAAATGTTTAATTTTAGCAAAGACAACTCAGCCATATTATGATTATCATCTCTGCATTTTTATTTGAACCAACCTTAAAAGGTGAAGCTAGATTAAGGATGTAATTTTAGTTTTGTTCTCTTTTAATATGTTATGATAAAATTTCAGAATTCACAATAAACATTTCTCTGCATGATTATTCAGTGCTAGATCAGAAGAAGGTGTAAAGGATAAACACAGAGTCTGTAATTCCCATTATTTTTTTGTTGTTGGCATTTTGAAGGTAAAATAAATTATTTGATGCAGATTCCAACAATAAAATCTTATGAATATGTATTTGGGATTTCCCTAAAACCATCCTTTAGAGGGTTAAATAGGAAAAAGTTATTTTGTATTTCCAGGTAAAATTCCAACAGTGCATGCAAAATTGTATTAAGTACCGAATCTTAGCACCAGAAATTTCAAATTGTCCTAACTAAAAAGATTGTGTGTTGATTTCCATGTACAGAACATTTTCTTGAGCTTAATAGAGCAAATAAATACAAAAGAGGAGCTTAAAAATTCAGTATTTGTATATGTGTTGTACAGATTCTTTAACTGGTATGAAATAAATTATGTATGTTCACTACTCTGTGAATAGTTGTTACAGTTCTGGGAACTACAAAAATTACTTGCATATTACAGTATTTAGTTTACACAGATTTTTATTTAATATACTGTATTAGTTACCTAGATACTGAATTAAAGATAATCTTACTTTTCACACCAAGATTTTTAAGGTTATCTTGACCTTAAACTTGTATATGATATGATAATACATTACATAAGTATTATTACTATTATTACACTAACAATTTTATAAAACGTGCAGAACTGTGAAATAGTGAAATAAATAATGTAACCATTGCATAATAATAACTTTATTTTAATTTATATATATTACTGCCATTTAGTTATTGTTAGTAAATTATCATTACTTTATGTTTACTGCAAATTAGTATGCACATATTTTAACAGTGAATTATCTGTGAGAGTTTTTGATGTCAGTACATAAATTATTAATTTATTACCATAAATTAGGTGATCAGTTCTGTGAATTGTGAATTTAATCATAAAATTTATGTGATCAAAAAAAAATTTATATAAGTTACCTAACCGGTTTATAACATGATCATCTCAACTTAAAAAATATAGCTTTTTTAAAAAAGCTTCAGAAATCCCTTGACTCCTTCAACTAAAATATTATCAATTGATACATCACAGTATTTAATGTAAGAAAATGTAAGAGATTTAACTAAGGTTATCTTAACTTGTTGACTTATGGTAAAAGAATATAGACTTAAAGCACATGATAAAAAAAATGAAAATTCCAGCTTAGAGGTAATGCCTTTCTTTTCTTTCTTTTTCCTGTTTAGCCTCCGGTAACTACTGTTTTTAGATAATACTTCAGAGGATGAATGAGGATGATATGTATGAGTGTAAATGAAGTGTGGTCTTTTACATTCTCAGTTCGACCAATCCTGAGATGTGTGGTTAATTGAAACCCAACCACCAAAGAACACCGGTATCCACGATCTAACATTCAAATCCATGTAAAAATAACTGGATTTACTAGGACTTGAACGCTGGAACTCTCGGCTTCCAAATCAGCTGATTTGGGAAGACGCATTCACCACTAGACCAACCCGGTGGGTTAGAGGTAATGCCTAAAAAAATTTATCTCACATTTTCTACATTCAGCAAATCATGAGGTTTTTTTACCTTGTTTAATAGGCAAATATCAGCCTACATCCAGATGTCAGGAAAGGACATTGCCTACTGAGATTTGTTGAAAATATTACTTATAAATAAATAAAATAATAGGAAGTGAATGTTTCTTTAATAATTATAACAAAAATACAACCATTGTCGATTATTCCATTTTGATTACTATAACTTGGATAATAACTTTTCAAATGATATCTTCATAGACAGATGAAAACTGAAACTTGTAATTCTATAATAATTTTTTCTTACTCTTAGTAAAACGTGAAACACTACAAAGACCATTAGAGAGGTTGCAAAAGAATGATTGGAACCCATTCACACCATGAGAAATAGAAATATCAGAAATTGACTTTAAAATATACATTGATTTAAAAAACACCAATGTGAGGTATTTTGTTTCATGCTGTAACTGAAAAATTCCCATGATTAGCCAAACAGCTGACATCACTAAAGTTACTTAATCAATGAGTATGTTGTTTATAATGGTAAAAAGGGTATATACATGACATACTGACATCAAAATAATCTTATATAAATAAATTGTATTTTTATCAACCAATCTATTTCAAAAGTTTTAAACATTATAAATTGGACATCTTAAAAATAATTATTAAAATATCACAAATCAATACACCTAAATCAGACAGATCCAATTGTTTGTGTATAGTAAAAAATCACCTAAAAGTATTTTATTAGTGATTACAAAAACTTCAATTGACACACTTACTCAAAGTTTTTATTATAGTCTTGAGTAGCGTAAACAACAGTAGTCTGAATATTAAAAAAAATTTGTCTTTATGTATAATGCAAACCACCATGTATTTTATTTAAATGATTTTTATGAAATAACTAGCTCATCAAAGAAACAGTTGGAGGATTTACACTAGTAGCGAAATATGCTGGAAATGCAGTTCGTAGCCAAATTATTGGGCAGAAAAGTATGGAATTCATCAATATTATAGTAGTACAGTGACTATTGACATGAGCAACCATAAATTATAAAATTGTTTACATCTCTATAATCAATATTTTTATCATTCCAGAGGGACAATGTGGTGTAAATATATGATCACGACAGGTTTGTGATCACTACACTGACTGTTGAAGACATGGAAATAAAGTAGGACTACAAGGGGAAATGCTGTTGTTTGTGTAACAATGGACAATAGAAACACAAATGATCCATGTTTGAGAAGATACTAGATTTTGGGAGGATCTAAATCCTCTCAAACTTTCCCTACAATAATTCCTTTGGAAGAACAAGAATTTAACATGATTATTTTACAGTAAGTAACTTTATCCTAATAAAGTTACTTATTGTAAAATATGGAGGCAGAATTTGAAGGCACATTCTACCTCTGATTCTGATTCTTTTTCATGTAATTCATGACTTCTGATTTTTTATTGTGTAATTTTCATCATTTTTTACCATGGATAAGGAATGTTTACTTCTGTAAATTCAGAATGTTGTTCCTTTATGCTAATTCATTACAAATGAATAAGGATAGATCTCAATTGTAACAGTTCATTTGGGGTTAATTGTTATGGGTTTTTGTGTTTATGTAGTTCATAGTGTTCAGGTGTGTTAAGATGGCAATTTTTTTTAATTTTAGAATTTCTATATTGATAATATTTTACCCATCATCATTCACAATAATCAGTGTATTTGATACATATACAAAAAAGGACCACATCTTTATCTCTTATGAAATATACAAATACACAAAATCCACAATGATGTATATTGTAGTAAGTGAATAAGTATAATACAAGTGTAATACACTTCATGACACTATCCTAATTGAGAAAAAAACAATTAGTAGTAACATAAACTGACTGTGAAAAGCCAGAATACCAGGTCCCTTAAGATGGCTGCAAATATGTCTGAAATGTCATAAGTGAAAAAATATTATTTGAAAATATTTAATTTTGGTTTATCACTAAAAATAAGTAATTCTATTGTAATTTTCATCTATTGTTATTGTGGACAATATTTCAATTATACATTTTTTGTCATTTTTTGCCTAGTTCATTGTTGAGAGAGCATGTAGCATCTACAAATTCAGTTCCAAAATTTTCCCTTAAGAGTTGCTATTTTTACATTGTTTTTGAGAATACCACATCCCTTTGATGCAAGGGGGTTTTCAAGGTATCACCTATTCTTGAACTGCTCCATCACCTATCTTCAAACTCATTAACTTTTAACAACATTAATTATAATATTACAGATTTTTAAAATTATAAAGGTTTAAAAATAATAATGTTTTATATATAATTTATGTTTTTTTTAATAATAGTAGAGATAATCTACTTGTTTTACAGTAACTATAGCACTATAAATTAATTTATAACACAAATTACTGTAATGGGTTTTTTTTTATAATTACAGAATGGATTATTATGATTCAAGAGATTATCTTACCGAGAATACAGAAATAGAAGGAAAATCAGATATTGTTGACTTCTTTGATGGAACTTCTGTTTTGATAACTGGAGTTACTGGTTTCATTGGTCACCTTCTTTTGGAAAAAATATTAAGGTAGCAAAAGTTATTACACAGTAAATAAAAATAAAAATACCATTCTGAATTAGTGCTTATTTGTTTTCTTTTTCTTAGTAAAACATTTTTTATTCATTAATTCTTTGTGGTTATACTATTAAACATTTACACTTATCTGTAATAAAATTTTAAATTTTAATTCATACCTTTAAAAAAAAAATTAGACAAGGAAGCACATTTGGATTAAGTTAATAATTCAAAAATTTCCACATATAATTACAAATTATATGTGGAAAAAACAAAACCTTAACTACAGATGAGAGTAGTATAGAAACCTTACTTCCTGCGCTTATACATTAATGCGCTATATGAGGTCTCTTTTCACGAGAGCGACTGCCACTTTTCAGTTAAATTCTCACCACGAAAGCATCTACTACAAAAAGCATACCAAAACACGACTCTGTTTTCTCCAATAATCGATTCCAATGAAGTGTGGCAGTATGTATGTAATTTATTCAAATACATTAAAGAAGATTGGGGCAGTATGTAAGGTTTCTTCTCACGGAGAGCACCGCCACTTTTCAGTTAAATTCTCACCACGAAAGCGTCTACCTACTAAAAAAAGCATACCAAAACACGACTCTGTTTTCTTCAATAAATTGGTCCAGTATCTATGTAACTTATTCAAATACATTAAAGAAGATTGGGGCAGTATGTAAGGTTTTTTTTTACTAGCGTTGATTGGTCGACAAATCACCCGCCAATTTTAAATCCAAAAATTTTTTAATTAAGAAAAGGGCGTAATCCGAAAACGGTTCGTCCTGGTGAAATAAAATGAAAATGTGCTCGGTTAACAGTTTTAATCACTTTTAAATTAATTTAAAAAAATCGGACATCATTACTTTTAGCGAAAGCGGGATCAACGTATTAAAGATTGATCCAGAACCCGAGTAACTTGTTCAAATACATTAAAGAAGATTGAGCCAGTATACGAGTAAATTATTCATTACATTAAAAAAGATTCTGTCAAATTTTAAAAAAGGGCGTATCTCGAAAACGATGCGTCCTAGACGATTTTTAACGCGAATTTGAAAGCCTTGAGCGAAAGGATACTTTCCAACTTTTTGAATCGATGCCGGTATTTTCATCCGACCAAGTCCAACAGTTCTCGAGATACGCCCTTTTCACAACGTTTTTTTTAAAATTGACGCTGAAATAAAATGAAAATGTGCTCAGTTAACAGTTTTATTCACTTTTAAATTAATTTTAAAAGTCGGTCATCATACTTTTAGCAAAAGCAAAAACAAAATAATTAAAATTTCTACTTATGAAGGTTGTTTACTACTTTGCCGGTTAACGGCGAGTAAGCCACTACATTTTCATATATTAACAAACAATATGCGATTGTATTTGGTTTAAAATTCTCTTCAACTTCAATATTAATTTTCAAATCAATAACGCTCATTTTTATTGATTCATCCTGTCGTGAACAATCAATCACGTACAAGGGATATTTGTTTTTATAATCTGAAAATGTATATGGTGAATCTGTCAATTTATAATACAATTGTTTAAACTCGACAAACATTTTGTACATCAACATTCGATCACCTCTAAATCCTTGTATGGATAACAGTTTGAATTTATAAATACTTTAATATTTTTAACGTTGCACGAATCAAATTCCGACGCGTTCTTAGTAGCTTTATTTAATCTATCGGTTTGAAACCCTACAATAACGTATCTAGGTTTGTCCAACTGTGATGATGTTTTGACATTACAAACCATAGAGTTTGTCTGTGGCACTGTTGGATTCTGATGAATTTCCCAACTTCTAAACGGTATACGCAATTAGTCATTTTTTTCTCTCAATTTGGTCAATTCCAACTGATATTGACTCGAAATCTTTAAATGTGGTACAAGCCATGCAACATCTGTTATTTCTAGTCTAGATTTATGATCTGAAACCGTGGCCAGTATAGCGTTTACATCATCACTAGTACGTTTCAATAACAATCCTTGCCTGTTTATAATTATTTTCTTATAATCTTCGGCAAAACCCAACAACATTGAAAGGGGAATGTAAAAAGTAAACGCCCCATCTTCGTCTATATTAATTTTATTTGTACCAGTAACCTACCCAGCTTGTTGCAACAATAAAATTGAATTGTTTGTTATTGAAATTACATTTTTCATAATAGTGGTCACGCCTACGTTCTTCGTGCTAGCTACCTCTTGCTCGTTTATTTTATAAACAATCTCATCGAATAAAAAGGTGCAGGCAAAATTAACCAATTCTGATGTTGTTGATTTTTTATTGTTTTCACCAAGTTTCCCACGAATACGTAGACAACTGTCGCCCGGAACAGTATACTCGTC
This sequence comes from Lycorma delicatula, assembly GCF_047948215.1. Classification (NCBI taxonomy): domain Eukaryota; kingdom Metazoa; phylum Arthropoda; class Insecta; order Hemiptera; family Fulgoridae; genus Lycorma; species Lycorma delicatula. The sequence goes on from NC_134455.1 coordinate 211,121,751, forward strand.
CGGTTGATTTATTCTTATTATAATCTTGTCACCCGTTTTATAGTTGTTTTCAAATGGAGTGTGTTTATGTATTTGTTTATATGTTAACGATTTGTCAGTAGACGCGACTTTTTTAACATTTAAATAATTCATCTATATATAAGAAAAAATTATTTTTCATTTCAACAACTTATTGGTGCTTTTTAATGTTTCACCGACAATTTCAAATCCTAGAGATTTCAATTTCTTAATACGTAATTTCTTGTTACGTAATTTTTCTTTGTAAATTCATAATTGTTATTTTCATCTTTTTTAACGTCCTTGTCGAACTCAAAACACAATTTATTATTTTTATTCTCTTCAACATTTGAAATTGTGTTGGCCGTCATCAACCATTTTAAGCCCAATTCATATTGGCCTTTTAAAAGGACTATTGGAGGAAAAAATGTTTTTTAATCAACGAATCGTTTACGTCAATCGACAAGAAACACGACATTGTCTAAAATGAGAAAAATAAAAATTAAAATATACAATTTATTCGGATAAAAACTCTAAACACAATCAACCACAAATTACATCATTATCGGCTTGATATTTGTTGTAATTTTACGTTACATTGGAATTTCAAAAATAATTCATCAATTCTGGAGGTGGGTGTATGTTTCCTATGCCATAAACGTATTCTACATTTTTACCGGCTTTTCTAAAGCAAACCCAATGCGTACCATTACCCATTGAAGTGTCCAAATTGACTATAGCGCATTCATTTTTTCCAATCTTTTTTGGTAAAGCGTCCAACATAAAAACACCGCTGAAATGTGGAATTTTCAATCGTTTTGCATACTCTCCCAATTCGTCATCATATAAAGCACGCCTCGGTATTAAATCGATTATTTTTTTTTTACTCGACCGCCACTTTACTTTAATTTTACTCGCCTGCCAGTTATCTTTAATTTTAATCGACACTGAATTAAGATTTTAATTTCATCGCATTTGCTTCAGCATATGCGTATGCGGCCGCTCTTTCAGTTAAACTACTATTCGGGGCAATTATACGTTCCCAGCTCTCTCAGCCAGTGCTTTGTCGGCTTGGGCTCTGGTTTTGGTGTCCGAATATTTCGAATAGGCAATATCGTGCAATTTATAGGCATCATCCAACTTATTAACGCCTTTATCCCCTCGTTTTAACCTTTTATCCAATTTTGTGCCAGACCACAATAATTGTAACCTGGTAAATGCGCTTAAACTGGTAATAAATCTACAGCTTTATTAACAACAGAACCAATAATATCACGACCTTTTTTCATAGTTTTAGTCTTGCCTTTTTTCTTCATGTCTATATATAAAAAAAAGTAATTTCAATTTAAATAAACTATTGATGTAAAAATTAAGGAAGAAACGAATCATTTGGTCACTCTAATTCGAGGCACCAAAATATTTCATGGTTTATCGACTACTTTTAATTTGGTCATTTCATTTTCTCGAATCATTGCTCCGACATTTAATTTGGTTCGCGATGAGATCTTCTGTAATGTAACCGTTTAATGCCTTTTTCAAAACACAAATACATATCGGGGTCTGTAACAAGTTCCAATTGTACTTTTGTCGCCTTGAGTGCTGCAAACCATGATAAATGTGGAGCCGATATATAAAGACAAGGATCCAAATTGTTTGTATGAATCATTTTATTCCGAAAATTTACAAATACGTCAGCCAACAGTATAACGTCCAATTTCATATAGAAATCATGGTATTCACCAAGTGTCTTAATTTTAAAACTATTCCAAACGTTTTGCGCATGACTATAATTATATTCAGAGATGTTTTCTCTCTTTAAATCATCATAAAACGCTTCGATGGGTGGCAATTGTCTTTCATTGAAAACAGATGCTGATGTAACATATGTATAGGGATAAACACCTTTTCGACGGCTCAACATATTAAACATCTCCATTTGTTTAATCTTTTCTTCACAATTTATTTCAAATTGAAGAAATGTCGTTTTAAACACCTCTGCCTATACTTCTTACTATATGAACTACAATGATCAAATGAACTTTGCACCAAATCATCTAAGCTATAAGATAGAAATTGGTACGAATCTATAAATCGGTATGATATTTCATTCTGGAGTGTTATAGATTCAAGTTTTCCCTGTTGTTTGCAATACAAGAAATTTCAAATTTATCCTTCAATTCATTCAGCGCCAATACAATATGATGTGAATCGTAACCGCGTAAATTATGAAGTACAACTGGAATAAATGTTGCGTGTTTACAATTTAAATTGCATTGTTCATGGGTCGGTCCAATAAATTTACCACTTGTATGTGAATGGTGTCTTACACGTTTCCCATTAATCGCATCTCCACATATAACACATTTTGTATCATCTTCAAATATTTTTTGATCTTTTTCAATCATAGTACACTCTTTATTAGTACACAATTCCATTTTGAAATATTGCATTTATTATATAAATCAACGAGAAACTTTTAAACTACCTTATCATTATCTAGTGGCCCTGTATAATTTCGATTCGACAACACAACGGTTTTCGTTGATAATTGCATAGCAATTTCCAGATGGTTTATGGGTATGTGTTTTTGTAGTATTACTAGTACCCAGTTCGGGGTTTGCAATGTGGTTTGGAATTATAAACGATTCGAAATCTGCATATATAACAAACGACACGGGTAATGTTGAAGGATAGTCTTTAAACGATACTACATTACCACGTCTACGATTCTCACCTACACCAATCCACTCCTTTGGCATTGTATTTCTCTGAAACTTTCCTTGTTTACAAGCTTCAATATGCTTTGAAAACCTTTCTTTAGCTTTCCTTTCACTTGACCGAGATTTAAAATAATACAAACAATAGGAGCAATATTCACATTTTCTACGACTTTTATTATTACCACTCAACATCCTTGACAAACCATTATATTCGTTTGTCATATTTATTAGAGTATAATGGGAGCGAATTAATTTAATATCGGTTAATAACAATAACCAAACGACAAATTTTCGATTATTATTCATGCTTTTTATATATACATCATTAGGATTAAATGATTCTTTGTCATCTTCAATATCATAACACAAGACATTTACACCAATATTTGGGTTTTTTGCTTCAAATTTATCAATATCTATAACATAAACAGGATATTCTGTTCCTTTCATGTTTAATCGATTTTCAAATTGTTTATAGGATGAAACACGCCACTTGTATTATTACAAGGAAATATATGTGCTGGAATTGACCATAAAAAAAAACATTTTTTATCATCATTTGTACATTTTGTACATTTATTATAGCATATTTATTTAATAGAGCTTTTGGTGTTTGTAAATATGTACTGAGATCCAAGCTTAATATTTTATTCATAACCCATCCACTTCCCATTTGAATAAATTTTTCAAAAGATTCGTTAATTTTTTCATAGGCTTGTAAATACTGTTCATTCAAGACGGTTGGATTTTCACATACATATAAAGCAAATCGAGTGCTGCTGTGCAAGTTAACTTTACAAAAATCACATTTATCACCCACACATTTTTCCATCTCTACAACAACGACTAAATAATATTTAATATTGTCTCCTTTATATTTTTCAACTTGTAATCTTATAGCGTTAAATACCACATCTTTCATAACCGTTAAAAATTCATAAATATCTACAAAATTTTCGTCACTAACATTCCAAGAGTGTTTTATTAAAGAAACATTAATGCTTTGTTTTTTGTAACTGGTATTTGAATATGCAACATCAATTCAGAAACAGATATTTCTTTATTTGGTTTGTGTTTCAATTCAAAATATTATTCAATTAAATTATCAAAAGCGCTTTCAATAGACAACTTATTTTCCACGGAAAGTTTTATTTTCTCCAATTTGATTGATTTATAAAGATTTTTTCCATATGAAGTAAATAAATTTTTAGTATTTTATATTTTTATATTCACACATTAATTGCATAGCAAATGGATTAGAAGTGTATTTTTTATACAATTGTTCAATATCACCATTTATATTGTCTAAAAATGTAATTAAATCATACTTGTTAGACAGATTTTTCTAACAAAATACTAATTTACTGGCATTCTCAGTTCGTTCAAAATTCATAGTCTTAAAATGAAAATAATTTTAATAATGGTGTGTTATTGTTGTTATTCTGGCACAATCTTCTTTAATGTATTGAATAATTTACTCGGGTTTAATGCTTTGATCCCGCTTTTGATGAACGTAATGATGTCAGATTTTTAAATTAATTTAAACGTTATTAAAACTGTTATCCGAGCATATTTTCATTTTATTTCAGCATCAATTTAAAAAAAAATGTTGTGAAAAGGGCGTATCTCGAGAACGGGTGGACTTGGGTGGATTAAACTACCGGCAATCGTTCCCAAATGTTGGAAAGTGGCCTTTGAATGAAGCCTTTCAAATCGCGTTAAAATTGGGCTAGGACGCACCGTTTTCGAAATACGCCTTATTTTAAAAATTTAAAGATTTTTGGATTTAAAATTGGCGGGCTTGCCTGAGGGTCTCGACCAATCAGCGCGTGTGAAAAAGATGGTGACATTTGGGACCAGGGGGCGGAACCATAAAATGGTGGGGGGAGAATCGACCAGTCAGCGCGCGTGAAGATGTTTACATACGGGACCAGTAAATACATTAATAGCAGTCTCTTTTTACGAGAGCACCGCCACTTTCCAGTTAAATTCTCACCACGAAAGCGTCTATATACTGCAAAAAGCATACCAAAACGCGACTCTATTTTCTTGAATAATCGATTTCAATGAAGTGGTCCCAAATGTAAACCAAACGTACTACTGATGAGTGCAATTATTATATCAGTATATCTAGATATTAATGTGCTTATGAAAGTAGATTAACACCTAGTGGCACTGCTAGCAGTAACTAGTGCATATGCATGTTTGTTATAACTTCATAGAATATATCAAGTGTTGTCCCCAGCAGTCATTTTGTGTTAGTGTTACAGGGATTTATGGCATTTTTTATTTTGTGCATAAAGTTAGAATTGATGAATAACATCTGATCAAGTAATACTAAAAATTTCTTGGTATTCAAAGCGAAATTATTTGTGAGATTTAACACGCTTTTGAAAACAAATTTAAGAGTGTTACAACCATTTTCAAGATGGCTGAACTTCATTGAGAGTGACTAGCATACTGGTGGGAGTGAACAGCTGAAATTAATAACTGTTTAGTAATGAACTATCATCAGCTGACTCTCAATGAAACTGAAAATTGTATTGAAATTGGAGGTGGTGCCACACACATGATTTGTGCATGCATAAAATGGCCGCCTAATTTGTGTAAAAGCTACTTTCTCTTAAACAGAGGCTAGTTTTGATGTTGCATAGAACATGCTGAGTACACCAATGGTGTAATCCTAACTTCCTTAAGACCGTGGTAACTGCTGATGAGTCTTTATTGTACAGATATGACTCATAAAGTAAAGCTCAGTCATCATCATCATTCTCCAACACCAAAGAAATTAAGATAAGTGAGGAGCGAAGAAAAGTGACCTTGACTGCTTTTTCTGCTACAGTGGTGTTTTGTATCATAAAAAGCACTAGAAGGATAAACTGTCAACAAACAATACTATCTGGAAGTTCTGCAACATATTATTGTTAGATAAAATAATATAACATATTATTGTTGATGTATTTTGGTGAAAAGATCAGTCTGTGGGAATTACCAAGTGAAGTGACAGTTACATCAAGATAATGCTCCTACCTACTTGTTACATGTAATCCAGGATTTATTGGTTGGCATAGAATTTTTCAAGTATGCCAGGCCTCTGACTCACTAGACATGACCCCTTGTGATTTCTGGTTGTCACCAAGTTGAAGAAGCTATTGAAAAGATCCTGATCTGACAGCCTGAAGGACATAATAATGAACAAGACACTACAACCATTGGTAGCCATTCCAGAAGAGAATTACCAAAAACTTTTTCTAACAGTGAAAGAACTGCTGGGTTAAGTATGTGGTGTTACAAGAAGATTAAATTAAAGAAGGCTAACATTGAATTGGATACTTTCTGAATAGACTTTGTATAAATTTACAAATATATGTGTATTATATATATATATATGAAAAAAAAAATTAAATTCAGCAATCCACCACAGTACAGAAGCAAATAAGAGCTCTTACCTTATTTTTCATTTTTATTATTCTCCCTTATGCAACAATAGTGCTTTTGTGGAATTCCTCATTATCAGTTGATTAAAATTTCAAAATTACGCATTAAATACCAAGTTATTACATCTTTAAAATATGTGTAATCAAATAAAAAATTTTTTATTTGACTACTAAATTTGACACTAAATACCACGCTGTAATTATTTAATAAAGTCTAGCTAATATCTTGCCAAAAGTGCTGCTGCCTATAGCAGCTTTGATAAGAGCATCATTGTCAAACTCTGTCTGTAGATTGATTAGGCTGAATTTCCCTTTATATTTATAAATATGGTATTTTTCCAATATGTCCAATTTTTTATTATCACCTTCATTTGTAATTTCAATTATTTTCAAGTTAGTTTCTAAGTCAGTAATAGAATGTTTATTTATTATTAGATACTCTGCAACATTAGAAAAATCTAATTTATTGTTTATATAGTACCTAAAATGTTCTGAAAATCTTGCCTTAAAGGATCTATTAGTTTGCTCAATAAAAATTTTATTGGAATCATTACATGTTATTTTATAAATTCCACATAAACTATTAAAATCATTACGTTTCTTTAAATGCCTTACTATATGGTTTTTTGACTTTTATCCTGGTTTGTATTTTTCATCATTATAAACATTAATTAAATTTTCAATAATATTATTAATATAAGAGTATTTCATATAGATATTGTCAAAGCTATATGTATTATTTATAGGTATCAATGTTACATTAATAGATAGATTTTAAATCTTTTTTTCGATAAATATTATCAATTAACAAGAAATTTCATCCATTTTTTACGTTTGAAACAGATAAATGCAGAAACATAAGTTTTTTAGATATTAATATGAGATGAATAAAAAGAATCAAATTTCAATACTGGGCATCAGTATATAGGAAACCTACGCAAGTAAAATAATTATTAATAGAAAGTCGAATCATCCCTGGTCACACAAGATTAATATATTCACAAATATTATAAATACAGCGATAAAATTTTTAATAGAACTGTTTAATTTCTTAACAGATCAAATTTTTATTTGGTTCTGTATTTTGGTGGATTGTTGAATTTTATATTTGCTTTTGAATTAATTAGCACAGAGGAAAATGTAGAAATTTAAAAATCTATTTTACTAAATTATATATATATATATATATAATATAATATTTTTTCAGCCTTTGCAAAGTACAGAATTATTGTACACGTACAATTAAAGTACAAATTTCATTATAGAACACATGTTCAAAATGTTTTTAGGCCTAAGCCCATCTTCAGTGATATTTTTTAATTTTTAATAATTCTTCATCTGTTTACATTTACACATTAAATTTTAACTTTTTACTTTTATTTTGTAAAAATTGTTATTAATAAAATTTAAAAACATTTTAAAAATTCAGAACAAATATTTGTTCATTCAATGAAAAAGTACTGCAATAACTATTAATTTATCAATATCTTTTTTTTATGCCAACTTAAATAATTTCAATAAGAATGTACCCATCAAATTCTGTTTGCAGATTTATAAGATAAATTTACATTTATATAAAATTTTATATTTTCTAAAATTTCTATTTTTTATTACTATTTTCATGCTCAATATTTATTCTTTCAATTATTTCTAAATTGGTTATATTATGATTATTATTTATTAAGTGGTCGGCTACGTTTGAGAAACCTATTTTTTTATTTTTAAAGGTTCTAAAATGTTCATTAAATCTATCTTCAAAGGACTATTTGTTTTACCGATATATATATTTTTGTAATTATTGCATTTTATTTGAAAATGCCAGAAGAATCAAATTTATTTTTTACTTTTCTATTATTATAATATTTTAAATGTTTTATTATATGATTATCAGGTTTATAAGCAGGTTTATACTTTTTATCATTAATTTTGATGCATCAATCAAGTTTTCTATAATTTTATTTGTATAAGAGTACTTTATGTAATTATTTTCTCTATTTTTATTTTTATTTATAGATATTAATGTAGTAAATGTTCGTATTATTAAAAAAATCTGGATTATATTTTTTATCATATTATCAATACATAACGTAGATATCCATTTTTTATAGCTATATTTTTTATATTATTTATTTCATTATACAATTCCTGTTTATCGTTTATGTATTTTATTGCTCTATTTATCATGTTTTTAAAAATATTAATTTTTATGGACCAACAATGATTAGAATTCTTGTTGATAATGATTTCATTTGAGGTAGGTTTTTATATACTCCAGTTATTATTTGATTGATTTTATTTATTTTAATATTTGTGTCTAAATAATTTATTTTTCTATTATGTTTCATTTCATATGTACATTTTAATGTTTTATTATATAAAATTTAATTTATTTAAAATTACTTCATGTTGCTTATTTATATCTGGTTCATATATAACTAAAATATCTTCCATGTATCAACTCTTAATAAAATTTTATGTATGTGATTTATGCCATAGACTATTCTACTCTCAAATTCCTGCAGATAAATTTCCGACATTACAGCAGATAAAGGAAATCCCATGGTTAAAACATTTTCTTGAGTATAACAGGTTCCATTAAATTCAAAATATTTCTGCTTACATATATTTCTAATTATTTTTATAATATTTATAAATTTTTGATCTTCAACCTGTTTTTATTAATTTTTCTATTATTGAGATTTTATATTATCAATGGGTGTATTTGGGTACATATTAGTTATATTGAAGATAATCATTTTAGTTATATTATTAATTTTTAATTTATTAATCAATTCGTACCCATTTTTTATATTATATTTATATTCTAAATTTGTCTTTGATCTAATTTCTTTATCAATAATTTCAGTAATTATATAACTTAGGGCTATTTAGAAATTGATTAATAGTCTCATAGGGATACCATCTTTACGTAATTTTGGGACACCTGTGAGTTTTGGGGCATAAAGTTTATGAATATAATCTGCTGTGATATTTTAATTTATTATTATAATTAAATATTTCTTTGTATTTAACCATAAGGTCTTTTGCAATTCATAAAAATTTATTGGTTGGGTCATTAATATTTTTTAAAACCATTTTCATTTATATATTTATTTACTAAATCATTGTATTCATCATTTGAATAATCACAGTTCTTATTTTATCAGATTTTGTCACTATACAATTAATTATTTTCTTTTAATTTGTTTTTTAGTTCATATATTTTATTTTTATTTATTATTACATTTTTATTATGATTAATTTTTTATCATTTTTATTTTTAAACTTCTTAATTTTATTACTTATGTCATTTTTTAATAGTTCAGCCTTATATACATTTGAAAGTGTCAATCTTAAACTATTTTTCTACATACTTGCCATGTAATTAAGGGACTTATCATAACGATTGCACAAACTCTTCAATTCCTTCTGTGTAGAAACCTGCTGCCTCAGATTTTTGGCACCCATCTTGCACAAAACTTATGATAACCAAGCTTCCTTGATACAATTTCATGTAGTAAACTTTGTGAAATTTGGGGGAAATGAAGCGAGAGTTCCGTAATCGTAATGTGGTGATTTTCAAGACTTTTATTGTTGATTTTCATTGTCAGTTCATCAGTCACAAGGTTAGGCCGACCATTGCGGTCCTCATATGAACATTGGTGCGGTCATTTTCAAACTGAATGTACCACTACCTCACTCCACCTTCACTCATTATTCCATCTCTGTACACCTCACAAAGTTGCCGATGAATTTCAATTGGTTTGAGGTTTTTTGCCATTAAAAACCTAATCACTGAACGCACCTCACAATTCATGGGATTTTCTATTGAAGCGCACATTTCAATAATTCACAACAAATAAAGTAGAAAAATCACAGTCCACATGCTTCGACAGCTTGATGCGTACCGAGTGTAGATATGTTTTGACACCAAGATGGCGGCTCTATCCCTACCCATCTCCACGCTAGGCACAAACATAAGTTACTTTCTGAACCGTCCTCATATATATATATATATATATATATTTACTTATTTGATACAAGTTATGTCAGGTCAATTATTTGTCTGCAGTTTAAAAAACAAGTCAATTTTTATACTTAACCAATTTTCTACCATTCTACTCTTTACACTTTCATTGGTACATAAAATTCTTTCTACTTTTCCAGATTATATATTATTTGGACTTATAGCAGCATAGCCTCACTTGGAAATACTAGCCTCTTTCAATGCCTGTAACAATTTTTATATTTCATCATAGCTAATTTAATCATATACAGTATTAATATTAGATAGCTCTTATTAAAGAGAAAGTCAGGCTTTAATATGGAAAGGAGAGATAAGAATACTGCCTATCCTTTTCTTCTTATATATTGTATAAATGATAATAAAAGAATTGAAAGAAGAATTTGAAAACATAAAAATTGTTCAAGAAGAAAAGATTAGGATTTTATAATTTACTTACAATTTTGTTCATTAAATAAAACTAAAAATAAGTTAAGTAATAAAGAGTATCAAAAGTGAATTAGCTGATTTATCTGATGGAGTTTCCCAGGCAAAGTATTATTTGTATGAATGTCTTATTTAAATTCAAATATAATGCTCGTATTAACTGTAAAATCATACCATCTGTGGATGATACTGTGATTATTTGTACTGGGATTACATGCTTAATTCATTGAATGAAAGTCTATTATGCATAAAGAATTTGCTAGATTATAATTTTTTAACTTTAAATGTTAACAAGCACTTTTTATCACTTAAAATCACTTATTAAGCACTTTTTGTACAACCACTGTGTTACTGGACCCAGTACCTACACAATTAATATAGGTAATGAACTAATTACAAGAGTTAATAATGCCAAGTAATTAGGCATTGTAATTGATTCTAATATGAAATGGGACTATCACATACAAACTTTAGTTAATAAAAACAAATACATTATCTATGGTCCAGAAAGATTAAGTAAGCTACATAGTCATAACAATTTATACATAATTATGTATGTATTTTATTTATAATATAATAACACATGACATTTTAAATGGGGTTCTGTAAATAAAATATTTTATGAACTTGTGAGAATAATGCACGTTAGAATCCATTACTCATCATTATAAGAATTAAAAGTACTTTTCTAAAAAGTATTAGCAACACAAATATGAGTAATAAAAATTGTCAACAAAATCACAAATTTATTACTTATAAATATTTAGACAAGCTTCCTGAAAGCCTTAAAAATGTAATAATGAACAACTTTAAAATAAAATTAAAGGTGAGTATAAAAGCTTTGGAAATCAAAGAATTTATATAATCAGTATTACTTAAAGTTACATGTTGAACATATACTACAGATTAAGCATAGCTTATGAATAAGTAAAGTAATTATCAAATTGTAATTAGTTTTAAGTTATATACAAGCTGCATACATACATATTATATGTATCACTGCAGTATATGGTATAGGCTCTGTGTTGTATATAACAAAAGTAATTTGTTATTAAAAAACTTTTGGTTGGTCTAGTGGTAAACGTGTTTTAAATCAGCTGATTTTGAAATCGAGAGTTCTCAGGTTCAAATCCTAATAAAGGCTTTTTTTCAGATTTGAATACTAGATTGTGAATACGTTTGTTATTTGGTGGTTGGGTTTCAATTAACCACACGTCTAGGAATGGTCAGCCTAAATTTGTTCATATTTACTGGTACAGTTCCATTACACTGTTAAGTCACTAATGAATTTTATTGTTAATACGGCTATAAATAAAAGTATTAAAAAAAAAGTAATTTATAAATAATTATAAAAAAATCAAATCAAAAATTATTCGCTGGATGGATTGTAACAATCTAATTTTAAATATGGATAAAAGTGTTGCAATGTGCATCTCAGGTAGACATAACACTGGTTAGTAACTTTTTAATTTTTTCATTTCAGTTTCTCCTACAGGTTATCTAGAATTTTCTTGACATGTATTGGTACTGTTTGAAATTTCAAATTAAACTTATTACCTGCATTTCTAATTGGTTCGCTCTGTAACATCATTTTGACAGCTTCTTTCATCATATCTGCATTAAATACTCCTTTTATTTTCAGTTTTTCCTCTTCTTCACCATCTTTTAATAATAGCAGAAGTCTTAAAACAAAGGGAACCTTATAGAATAACTGCGGATTTTAAAAGGCATCTTATTGTATTTAAATGTTTCACTTTATCTCAACCTGCCCTCTATACTTCTGTCTCAATGTACCCCATCCTACCTTTCCAAACAAATCAGCCACTCTTAACTTGTTTTTGTGAAAACTAAAACACATTTTTATCTCTACTTATACACCAGTAAGTGGGTTATTCAACAATACCTAGAATGAATTATTTAAACTAACAAAGAATAAAATAAGCTTCAACCTGGAAATGAAAATAATTACTTTCAGAGATGAAAACCAAACATTTTATTCTAATAAAACCATGCAAATTAATCTTTCCACTTAGATGTAGAATTCTAGCAGGAAACAGGTTAGGAGGAGCACCAAATGATTTACTGGCCCTACAACACGTATTTTAGATAATTAATATGGTTTTTAATTATTTTTATTTTTTAACTAATAATTTATGTTTTTATGTTTATAATTTATCTTATACTGACAAGATTAAAAATAATATATTTTTACGTATCAATCAGAATGAAAAATTTATTTATTTATAACAGCAGATTCGGCAATGCTTCACTATTGCTAGATTTGAGACTTTGACACTCTTTCTATATATATATATAGAGAGAGAGAGAGAGAGAGAGAGATTAAATGAACACAATTGAAAGTTTGATAAAACATTAAAAAAATGAACTTTACGTAACTTTACAAAATTAACCTTTCCTTTTTACCTTTTACCCTTTCTTCCATTTCCCCTTTTCCCTTTTTTCATTTTAACATATCCCCTTTCATCCTCCCCATTCCTCCTTTTCCAATTTCCCTTTTCTTCCCCCATTTATCTTTCACTTATTTCTTCCCCCTTTTTCATTTTTTCCTCCTTTCCCATTTTTCCTTTTCCCCATTTTCCCTTTTTTCTTTTTTCCCTTTTCTGATTTTTCCCTTTCTCAAGAGAGATACCAAACTCACTGAAATGTGATTTGAAAATGATTAACAGAGTTTTTGAAGTTAAAGAAACGAGATGAAATAAGGAGAATTGAAGAAATAAGGAGCCCAAGATAAATTTTTTACTAGAAAAGGATTTGTATGTTATGTCATTTATTAAGATATCCTTGATGGTTGGTTAGTTTAGTAATGGAAAGAAAGATAGATTGTAAAAACTACAGACTGACCGAAATACATGAGTCAAATAATTAAAGACATTTGGTGTAATATGTATAAACTAAGAGATTAGCAAAGAATGTGGAGTCATGCATCAAACCAGTTGTCTAATTGATGTCTTCAGAAAATGAATGTGTGTCTGACATGTAAGTCCATTGTTTAATTGGAGATCTTATTCTTCTAAAATTGTTCTTAATACCAATTAATATTGAAAAAAATTAAAATGTAAAACTGGTGTTCATTTCATTATAGCTATATCTTTATTATATTTTTAGTAAAATATTGGCCTACAGATTTCTTCATGTTTTAAATTTCATTAACCTATTTAAAATTTATCTCATTTTTAATTCTGCAGATGCTGCCCAGGTGTCAGACAGATTTTTCTTTTGATAAGAATGAAGAAAGGCGTATCAGAACACCAACGTTTGAAGGAATTATTTGAAAATTATGTAAGTCATAAATAATCGTGATCTTTTTGTAATAAATAATATAGTCTCTATTAAAATAATGTTTCTAATATTTAGGTTGCTTAGTATCAACCTGCAGACCAATTACTAATTTGAATGCATATGCATTAACTTAATTGAAATAATATTCTATGTTCAACTCCATACTTCATTTTACAGCTTTGGCAAAAATATCTTTCTTAGACCTAAAAATAATTGTATATTAGAAAAACACTTGTAAAAAATTTGCTTAAAATGGGATTGCTGAAAAGTTTACCTCAGCATCTCACCGACCCATATATACTGGGTGAATGTTATTAATACAATTTTGAAAAATGTTTTATACTATTTATAAAAATCTAATGGTTTCTGTGAGTCTGTTTCTCTTTCAAGTAAAAATTATTCAATCAACTGTGCTGAAATTTTGCATGACCATAGTTTTTACAAGCCATAAAATGGTCGGCCACTATATTGAAATTTTTCACCATTTCAAGATGGTGGCCGGCCATTTTATGTTTTCTGGTAATAACTGGATTATGTCCTTGCTGATATTTAACTTTACTGGCCAAATCATTTGTCAAATAAAATTCAGAAATCACTTGCTGTATTTCAAATAAAATTTTCCACAAAAAAGGTTTCTTGACTCTTTTGGTTATTTAGAAAAGTAGCTATAAAGATATGATGGTGTACAGTGTATATTCCTTTAAATTAGCCCTTCACTTTTAATTGCCTCCAGTTTTCACTTACAGTTGCTTTTTCAATGACAATAAATAAGTCATAAGAGCAGATGCTTCAAATGACTGGTCTCCAGTAGGAGAGTCAGTGCTTCTCATGTGGGCAAATGTATGTAATTTGCTCCAGTCTTCTATAAAAACAATATATTTATATATATTCACACTCCAGAGAAAAATGTAGTAAATATTGTATATATATATATATATATTATATATGAGGGTAAGTCAATTATTATCTGCAATTTAGTTATATTTTTGTTTATGTTGGTAGTACTGTTGTGTTGCGTAGATGACGCATACGTGGTTTAACTGTTGTTATGTTTGTGCAGGTTTGATGCTGCTAGGTTAGTTCCATTATCGCTGCCCTGCCATTAACCATGGCTGCTCCGCTTTCTGTTTGCACTAAAGAAGAGCAACGTTCAGTGATCCGTTTTTACTGCCACAAATGAGGAAAACATTGAGTGTGCATATGACATGGTTTTCTAAGGCAGACGAATAACTATTGATGAAGTGGCACATCGTCTGCAAATTAGTCATGGTTCTGCCTACGAAATCATCCACAACAGACAAAGTCTTTATCTTTCATAAAATCTGTGCACGGTGGGTCCCAAGACAACTCACACAGCTGCATAAACAAACGCGCTTGGACATCTGCCAAAAACATTTGGATCGCTATGTTAATGAACGAGACATTTTCTTAGACAGAATCATCACTGGTGACAAAACATGGATCCATCATTATGAGCCGGAGAGTAAAAGGCAGAGTATGGAATAGAAACATCCAAATTCGCCCTCCAAAAAAATGTTCGAGACCCAACCATCTGCAGGAAAACTGATGCTTACGGTTTTTTGGGACTAACATGGGTCAGTACTGGAACATTATGAGGAAAGGGGCATGCCAATAAACAATGGGCATTACAGTGAGTTGTTTACTGCCTAGCCGAAGCCTGCAATTTGAAGCAAATGCCGAGGACCGCTGTCGAAAGGTGTTGTGTTGTTGCACGACAATGCCTGTCTACATACTGCTGCCCACACTGCTTAAACACTCCACAAACTCAACTTTGAAGTACTGGCTCATCCTCCATATAGTCCTGATCTTGCCCCTTATGACTACCACTTGTTTGGTCCACTCAAAGAGGCATTAAGGGGCCTTCGATTTACCTCAGACAAAACAGTGAAAGAAGCGGTGTATTCCTGGTTTGTAGCTCAACCGAAAACCTTCTTTTATGAGGGCATCTGGAAGCTTGTGCAATGATGGACCAAGTGCGTTGAAATGCAAGGGGACTATGTTGAAAAATGATGTGCATGTAAGTTTCGTATTTGTATTGCAATAAAATTTATAACTACAATGCGGATAATAATTACCCTCGTATGACTTACCCTTGTAAATATACAATATTTACAATATATATATATATATATATATACACATTCTTTAGTTTATGTTGTTCAAAACCGATCCACAAAAACACAAAGAAGTTAAATAAAAACGTAAAATAAAAAACAGAAAAAAATGAGAAGTGAAGTTCAGTCACCTCATTGTGGTGTTGGTCAGGTAATAATGTTAAGAATCATGCAAAATACTTTTTGACTCATATGTAGGACTGGTAACCAGGTTTAACTACTATTTGAAACTCAGCCGACTATTCTGAAACTCACATACTTCAGAAAGTTTTGAGTCTTGTGCTGACCAAATTGTTGCTCTGAAAAAAAATTACAATACACTAAAGCTTTATGAATTGGACAGGCTTTGTTAATTGTTATTTATCAGTATAATTCTCACAAACATGAGAATAATAAATTCAGTGGGGTCCAGAGGGCTCTGTCCCCTGGCTAGATGGAAAGGGTAAGTAAAACAAGCCCTGTATGTGTAGTTAAAACATAAAAAGAAGTATAGTTTTGAAATTGCACATATCAATTCAATGTATCAAAATAAATTTCTTTCCAATCTTAACAGAATTTGAGTTAGAAAATCTTGTAAAAATTAGATAAATTTTTCTTTGTGTGCTGAGAAAATGCTATAGCATATAAAATGTTAAAATTAGGTAAACATATTTGCTTTTGAATTTACTACATTAGGAAATTATTTAGGTGTATGTAAACTACATTATATTAACACTATGCTGCTGGTTATTTTATTAAATAACTTTAAAGATACAAAAGTGTGTTTCATGATGTAATCTAGGTTTATGAGTTTTCTATGCTTGTTATGCTATAAAACAGGATCTGTTAGATTTTTATTTAATAAATCAGTGTGATTGACCCATGGTTTAAACTTTTAAAACTAAAGTGTAAAATTAATTCTCTGTCTAATCATATGGAGATATACTTCAGAAGATTACGTGACATTTATCATTTCCTTCATAAGTAGTGTTGCAAATTACGATATTGTTAATACTGCTTGTTTCTAAGTTGTTCAAACTCAGAATAAAAAGTACTTTAAAATCTAACTACTTGTCTGTTTTAAAGAACAAAATGCACTTTAACCATTTATAAAGTTGCTGTCATGGAGAATTCTTAAATAAAATAAATGTTTTCTAAAATTATTATTTATTGTTTTATTGCAGAAGCTTTGTAAATTGCTGTACAGTTTTCAGATTATCAATGGAATTTTAAAAATTGGATAAACCTGAAATTTGTCCCTTCCACCATTTTGAATTCGGGTTTTGTAAAGACTTTCTTTTCACAAGTTTCCTCACTTTAATGAAATGTTTATAGTAAGGTACCACACAATGGATGCTGGTATTTACAATTTTTTAGTAATCTCTACTTACTCTCCAAGGACATTTAACTAATAATTACACCTGTAATGCAAAAAAATTCAATAATTGAATCAAAAAATATGCTGGAAGTTACACCTGTGACAGAAATAACCTGTTAGTAAACAGGGGTTGCAATTTTTTTTTTCTTACAGTATGCACAAGCACTATTCATTACAATTGAATTCTTAGAGACAGGATGAATACATATTTTAAAAAAACACAATTCGTATAATTTATGCATTTTATGTTATAGACATGAACTCATCTCACTTCAAATAATAATTACTACATTTTTTTTTCAGCTATTCTACACAGTAAGGAAACAAGATCCAAACTGTATTAAAAAGGTAACATTAATTTCAGGAGATTGCTCTCAACCACAGCTTGGCCTATCTGATGACCAAAGAAAATGTTTATTGGATGTAAATGTGGTAATTCATGTTGCAGCTTGTTTACAATTTGATGCACACTTTCGTAATTCTTTCCACACTAATGTTGTTGCTACTCATTACCTTCTTGAACTTGCAAAAAAGATGAAGAATATCAAGGTATTAGTTTAATCACACTCAGAATAATGAGTTCAAATTCAACTACAAACTGTTCAGCTAGTAATAAATGTTTTCCATTTATTAAATGAAATAATTCCATTTAATAAATGGACCAGAAGGAATAAATGATGTCATATAATAAATAACATCAGAAAATTGCTTATACTGGTGTTTGCCAATTACAAATAATATTCAGCTGATCTGCAAACATTTTTACTTTCCTTACCACTACAACTGGCTGTTAAGTGAATATAACTTCAAGGAAGGCAATTCTGACTCTCACCTTTTACAGCACAGGTACTTTACATATGTCACAGCTGCATGAAAGACTGAGATATGACGCCTTTCTGTTTAAACACCTATCACTTTTCTTTATATATTAATTTTTGTATGCATAATAAAGTAAGTACATTATATGAAACCCACTGGGTTGGTCTAGTGGTGAGTGTGTTTTCTTAAATTAGCTGATTTGGAAGTTGAGAGTTCTAGCGTTCAAGTCCTAGTAAAATCAGTTATTTTTATACGGATTTGAATACTAGATTGTGGATACCGGTGTTCTTTAGTGGTTGGGTTTCAATTAAACCACACATCTCAGGAATGGTCGAACTGAGACTACACTTCATTTACATTCATACATATCATCCTCATTCATCCTCTGAAGTAATACCTGAACGGTAATTCCTGGAGGCTAAACAGGAAAAAAAGTACTTTATATGAATTATTGGGCGATTTAATAAAATTAACAATTATAAAAAATGGCAATTTATTTGAAACCAAGAAACAACATTGCAATGTTGTACACTTGCATTAAAGTGTATTTAATCACATATATAAACAGTTTTAATCTCTTTAAATACAACACAGTATATGTTGGAAGTATCCTTATACCTCATTCTTAAAGATAGACCTGTAAAAAAAAAAAACAAATAATAATAATGACCACATATTTTTTTTTAAATTTTTTTTCTTGGTTGTTCCCTTCCAAGTCATTTGCTTCAAACAGTGAAATCCCATTATGTTCATTAGGAACAACTCATGAATTTTCAAAATATATATTTTTTTTTAAATCTGCATAATTATCATAAATCACAATGTAAACTTTTGTAACCTGGTGAGTCATACAAAAATTTATAATTACTTTTCATAGGCAAAAAAAATAGTAAATGGAGAGAGATTTTGGATTATCTCAGAAGATTCCTAAAAAAATGGTAACTGAAAAAATGAATGTTAATAGGAATACAAAATCAAAATAAACTATTAGTATTTTATTTCAAGTCACTAGTCAAAACTAATGATAATTAAAAAGTGGTGCTAATTATTATTAGCACCACATACTAACGTAAATGTGGTGCCAAAATGTATTAAAAAACTGTGAAACATAATTCATGAATTATTTTAGACATGTAACATCTCCAGTCAACTGAAATTAAGCAAAAACAAATAATTATGAATTAAACAATAGATTGAGAACATGTAATACATCCAGAATCATACTATTTTTAATCCATGAATTCTTCTAGATTCTTGAAAACTATAATCCATTTTTCTTTTTTTTTTCAGTTGCCAATACATAAATTTTCTATTTTTAGGTTTTGTTGCAATTTAAAATTGTTATTTCTGTTTATGTCAGATTTGACACCCTAAAATTTTAAAGTGCATAAAATTTAGTATATTTTAAGTAACAAATTGTAGTAAAAGTATAGTATCGATAGTATTGGTTAAGTGTGATTATACCTGAGATTATTTTTATTTTTGCCTCGGAGTTTCCAGTCAATTTTTTATTTTCCAGGCATTTACTTATGTATCTACTGCTTACTCACATATTGATAATAGGGCGTTGAAAGAAGTGTTTGAGAAACCAAAATACAGTTATGAAGAAATGAGGAGAATCATTGATGGTTGTACTGATGAGCAAATAACTGGATTAATGCCTTTGTAAGTTACAGGAATAGTTTTTTTTTCTTAAAAATGTCATTATATCTAAGAAATTTAGTTCAACTTCATTTGATAAAAAATTATTTATTATTTAAATTCTTCACTGAATAGTCCAATTTGAATTATTCTCATAGTCACACTGTTATGATTAACAAATTGTGTTTGTATTACTGCGCGTAGATTATTATGGAGATGGGTTCAGCTGTTAACGTGAATGGATGTTTAAAAAGAGAAAAGATGTTTTCTGACAAGTGATCTATTTCATTGGAAAGTAGAGTATGTATATTTCAGGTAAAAGATTTCTCATAAAAAACGATTCCTTGAACTGCCTATATTGAGAATACCAACTGATAGATATCAGCAGATCATAGAATCAAACTATTATGATTTAAAAATATACTTAAAAAAAATCAAAGAGTAGAAAATGATAAACATTACTCTTCTTTTCTTTCAGTTATTTTGTCTGGGTATTTTCTGCCTCATTGCCTATCCCTTCTATTTGAGGAGAAAACAGCCACACTTTCCACAAAGGCATAATAACTTCATAGGCCCTTATACCCTTAATATGATTCTTGAGAACATCCAAACAAAACCCACAGAAGAATCCACTTAAGAAGATATTATGGAGATTGAAAAGGGATGGTACTGAAAACGGAAGATATATAGGATTGTGAAATAGTCAATGCTGCAAAAAATTGCTTTTATTTTAGACACTAAAGATTCACCTGAGAATTGGCTTGATCTACCCCTAGGCAAAACTCTTGTCCATCTAAAGATGGACTAGAGTTTTCCATTTGTGTGATGTGTGAGGAGGAATCCAAATTGAGCTATAAACTGTTCAGCTAGATCTGGATGAAAACATTGATTTGGTAAAAATAATTGATAGAAAACTTA
This sequence comes from Lycorma delicatula, assembly GCF_047948215.1. Classification (NCBI taxonomy): domain Eukaryota; kingdom Metazoa; phylum Arthropoda; class Insecta; order Hemiptera; family Fulgoridae; genus Lycorma; species Lycorma delicatula. Next base: position 211,142,525 of record NC_134455.1, read on the forward strand.
CACTATACCTGCACCGATTCTTGAACCCTACCAGTGGTGAAGGGAATACAACTTTGTTAACTCTTAGCTTAGAGTTAGTAATAATTTAGATATCTCACTCACATCCTGAAAACATTAGTCTTCAGCGATGCAGCAGTGTTTATTATTTAGTTATTTGAAATGGTGTACTGATTTGTGCATTAATGCTAGCTTAATTTCACTTCATTATTAATTTTAGATGAATATATATGTATTTATTTTATAATTTAAAATTAGTTTATTATTCACAATTTTTCCGCACAGTAGTTACTACAATATGGTTTAAACTTTAATTTTGGTTCTTATTTTAATATTAACATATCTTTTCAAAAAATTAACAAAGTAATTCATTCTAATGGGCATGAATCATTGTGCCAGTTATTAAACAATGTGATGAAGAATTGAAAAAAGAGCATGTCTACATCCTGTTAAAAAGACAACACATTATTCCAACATTTCTGTATCAAGAGTTAAGAAGATCTGCAGAGAAAATAAAGAAAAACAAAACAACAGCACATTGTGGCGAAAGTGGATGAACAATTCAGGAGTTTTACACAGTTCAAAAGAAAATCCCTAGCCTGGCAAAACGTTTACATATTGTGAAGAACAAAATAGTTTCCTGTGAGGCAATATTTCATTATTAAAATTAATTAAGAAAATGTGGTTTAAATGGAATAAATTCCAAGTAAAAAAAAAAGATACTAATTGTAAAACTAGAAATTGTTATCGCGGCACAGACATCTAACGCAGACAAAGCAGTTTTGTAAGGGAAATAAAAAAGTAATGTATTTAGATTAAACTGGGATAGATAGTGATTTAGCGTTTGAAAAAGGGTGGAAAAAATTATGATTATAGTGTTCAACCAAAATATTGGATGTTGGGCGAAGGAATGGGTCCATAAAAGTGCTAAGCTTGTATTTAAAGCCGGTTTGATTTTCGAAGTGTATCCCGACCAAACGGATGACGTCAATTTTGACACTAAAAAAATAAAGAAATAAAAGAAAGAAAGAAATTGACACTAAAGATTAAAAAGGATACGAGAAAAACTTATAAAAAATTTTGTAAAAGGATCAGTGGTCATAATTGTCAACGTTTCTTATCATTGCATACAGATAAACAAGAAGCCTTGTAAGTGTACGCGGTGAAAGAAGAAATGTGACAGTGGCATTGCGTCTGATAAAGGAATGCTCAAACAGAAGCTTTTTTTCTCTTAGAAGCACGGAAAACCAAAAGATAAGAGCAAAACGGATTCCATTTAAAAACTTAACGTACAACTATTTGATCACCACTGTGTGTACAATCTAAACAATCGATTTAATCTGGATGAAAATGAAATTATGATACGAAGCAATAATGTAAACGAGGGTTCGTCATCGGATGCGCTTTTACAACTCATTGAAATTGCCCTTAAAGGGAACAACTGATGGCTGGATCGGTACGAAAATCATGTGATAAAGTCAGAGAATGACGACCGATATTAAGATGGCCTATGAAGGCCTAACAGCTGACATTATTAATAGTTCCTTCATTGCATTGGGAAAAGATTTATGTTTCTGTTCTTGTAAAATTATATATTAATTTTTTTTTAACCACTGTATATGCCTTGCAAATTTAATTAATTTATTTCCTAAATTCAGAAGTTTTATGATTCTAATAAAAAAAGCAATTCCAAAAAATAAAATATAAATAAATTGATGGATAAATCAGTTATGTTTTTCAAACGTAATTAAAAGTGTATTATTTAAAGTTTGCAATGTTTTATTCTTACTACACAATAATTTTTGGCTGTTTTTGTGCAACAAATACAATATTTCTCAATGAAATTGTAAAATAAGACTACGATAAATGCAACATAAGATGTAATATCTTAGAGTTCGTATTGCACTCTATGAACGTACTTTCAGTTTGCGGATAAAGATCAGAATTAAGTATTTATAAAAAGTTAAAAAAATAAAATTCTATAAAAGTCTTACTTCAGCCCTGAATTGTTCGGCGTTACGAAAATAAATTGACAAGTTTTTTAATTTTTTTTTTAACCTCCGGATCCACCGTTAGGAATTCTTTAGAGGATGAAGTGAATGATTTTTAGCGTGCGTGAAAATGCCTTGCATACCGGGATTCGAACTCGCGCCCTCCGGATGAAAGGCCGAGACGCTACCACTCGCGCCACGGAGGCGCCGACTTCCGTGGCGCCGGCTTCAGTTGATGAGTTGCTTGATTATATTGAAGTCTGGATTTCTTATTGAAATGTCGAGGCAAAGCAGCAGCCAATGTGATGGTGGCATTCATCCTCGACCGAAGAAATTCGTTAACAAAAACGTCCCATAAAGAAGTTTAGGCTACTGTTTTCAGGGATAAAAATGATGTCTTCCACGTCGAATTAGGTGATTGCGGAACTATTGTGAATGCAGATAAGTTCTGCGAAACGTTAAAAACCTTAGAAGAGCTACACGAAAAAGCAAACGACGTGAGATGCTATACCGCGGGATTTTATTTTTGTATGATAATATCCGGCCACACACGCAAATCAGACAGTGAGGTACAGTAACTGGAAAAATTTCGTTTAAAAAAATCAATCGTGACTTAATATTCGGCGATTATTTTCTTTTACTTCACGTTAGCTTGCATCACCAAACTTTCACGATGATGAGAATTAAAAAGTGAGTTACTTATTAGTTTGAATCACTGGCGACGTATTTCTGGAAGAGGGAAGAAGGTGAATGAAGAAGAAACCCTACGAAAAATGTGTTGAAGTTAACTCGTATGTAAAAAAGTGGTAAATAAAAATAGTATTTATGCATAAATAATAAAGTTTGTTGATATCTTTCAGTTTTGTTTTTATTTCAGAAGTGAGTTCACTTTAAAAACAGGTGTCTTATTTTTTTTATACATGTAGATATGAACGCCGTGTAACGGCGAGCTTGGATGATCAGTCCGCACGTCACTGCTATACTATTGTTCTGTGAAACACAAGTACACCATGATTAGTTATCTCTTAGCAACATAAACATGATATGCATGTTATGTGAAACAATGGTACTCAATGATTAGTCATCTCTTAGTAGCATAAACATGATACAACTATTGCTTACTAAGCAACATATTTTTGTGTGTCCACAGTATTAAAAAAAGTGACATCATGTTTAAAACATAAAACAATTATTTTTATTCTATTTTTGTTTCTCTTTTGGTTTCCCTCGTATATAAAGTTCAATTCTGTGGTTCTCCGTCTCGGTACGATTCTTATGGCGTGTATCGTGTATTTTGTTAAATTAATGCACGATACAATATTTTGTAAACTGGTTTTTTGTGGTTTACGGTTCAAACTTTTTAAAGTAGTTCGTTCACGTGCGAATAGTTATGGCTTAATTTTACAGTAAGTAATTAAAGTTACAGTAATAACCATCTATCGCAATATTTAGCATATAATTAGTAATAGAAAATATTTTGTCATCTGTTATAAATTTTACAATGTGCAGTACAGAATTAGCAGATTATTTCATTTCAAAATTGTTGCATTCATTTGTTAAAAAGTAGAACATTTATTTGGTAAGGGGGATTATTAAGAGTGGGAACATGTTTTTATGATGGGTGGTAATCGTCGCTACTCCAAGCTCGGCATTACTTGGCGGGAACTGCAGTTAAACATTTATATTTAACTACATAGTGATTAAATAACAGGAAATTCGTTAATTGCTTGTATTCACATAATGAAAGATTTTAAAGTACTGACTGCAAACTTCCTCTTTCAGGCGGTAGATGTTTTCTTCATAAGATTATACATAAAGTATAAGAGCATTTAAAAAAAAAACATTAAAAATATCAACTAATTATGATTAAAAAATGGGAAATTTGTAGGTAGATAAATTTCCTTTGCAGTCTTACTTGCTTAAGATTTTAGAGCACCGTCTGTTAACTTCCTTGTACAGTTAGTAGATGGAAATTATTTTTACAATAGAAAAGCTTTTAAGATATAAATCTATCGATCATTTAAGGCTAAAAAATGGGAAATTCTGGTGAATTAAAATTCATCTAAAAACACAATTACTTAAATTGGTAAAACTTTACTGACTGATGCTAGAAATTGGTTTTTAGAAAAAATTCAAAGTTACAAATGATTCTTTTTAAGAGAAAATGCATGCAAGATGATTTTGAGATGAGGTTAAAAGTTATGAATTATTAATAATTTTCTCTTTGTACACTCTCCATCTTCTTTTTATTCAGATAGTATAAATTAATTTAGTATTAATTAATTTTTCACAAAAGTTTCTCATTGCTTTAAAGTGTATACCTTGCAAATGTAACCTACTTAAATACGAAAAAAACTTAAATTTCTTAAAAATTATTACTAGTACCTTAGCTGGCTGTGAGGGTTGAATTCCATTACAAGTGATTGCTATTATAAGGGCTAATTCTAACCACTAAGGAGGGAAGGCTGAATAAATTAGTCACATGTCAGTAGTTGGAACACATCATTTCATTTTGAGATAAATTAAAGTTATACTTGCTGAGTAAACAACATGACATTGGCAGTGGAATGGGATAGTTAGATTTACATTTTGAAATGATTCAGAACCTTTACGCAACTGACTTCAATGTGTGTTCTTAGCTTGATGGCACCCTTTAACATAAAGAATAATTGATCATTCATCAATTTCCTTAATACTTAGAGCCCTGTGAATTATATAATTCTTATATAATTCTGCCCTTATAATTATATAATTATTATAATTCCCTGTGGGAATTATAAATGAAAGATAAGTTGTAGTGATATTATAATAAATTACTTAATTCTGTTCACTGTGTTTCACATAACACTATTTAGTATGTTGTAATTATCACTTTTTATACATTATAACTTTCTAGTTAATTATTTTAAATCTTCAAATACATATGTAACTTCTTTTCAGATTATTAAATAACAACACAACTTACAGCCTAATGAAGTCAATATCAGAAGATGTAGTAAAAGAATACATCGACTGTCTTCCTGTGGGAATTGTTAGACCATCTATAGGTAAACTTCTTCAGGAATATTACTTTAATTTACATTATTTCAGAAAATAGAAAATATTTATTATATTTGATTTAATATTATGTGCAGTTGTATTTGAAGACAAATATGTTGGAATTTCATAATCAAATTTTTATGAAATGTAAATGAAAATTTAGCTTGACAAGTGTAGTCTGTTGAATGACTAAAAATATAAATTTTGATTATAAATGATAGAAGTTTTTACTGTTAATAACTGATGTTCCAAAAAAAGAATACTTAAAGCACCTGGTTGTACAATTAACAATGAAATATAATTGTTTTAGAAATGGAGCAGCATTCTGTCTGGCTCTTAGAGGATTCAGGCTGTCAAAGAGTGCATAATTTATCATATGATGTAACTAGAGCTGATTTTCTGTCGTTTCTTAGTTTTCTTGGGAACTATATTCTATTTCAAGAAAACTAAAAAAAGCGAACCTAATAATTTTTCTTGTAAAGCTTATTAATTCATGATTAAGAGAATAAGAAAATCATTGATGGATTAGTAATAACAAGATTACACTACATTACATTAGTAGCAGTAGATTACACTTGGATTAGTAGTAATAAATATATGAAAATTACACTTTTAAAATTGTTTTCCTCATTCTGTGTTTCTATATATTCACCTGCTTGTTTTAATGTGTTAGCTGAGCTGCAAACTAAATTTCTAAGCCAAGTTAATAAAATATTTTTCAACTATCATTATGTATACATGTTATAAAATGAAACTACTTTTGATTTATTTATGTGATAGACATACAGTTGCCTTTTTATATTTAGTATGCGTAATTAGGCTTTGAACTTTGTCTGATCACAGTGGATCCTTCTTCTGGCCAACAAATTACTTTATGTTAGTTGCATAAAAAAATATTTGTAAAACCTTGAGTATGTTTGTAATATTATTGCGTCAAACTGTTTTTTGTTGTACTATATAATTATATCTTACATTTTGTAAAACAGCTTTTTGTTTTGTTAAAATGAATTACTACTATTAACTGTGTTTTTTTCAAATTATTAACATTTAGCACTTTTAAAAAGACCTATATTTCTTTAGAGAAGACTTTTTTAAAAATAATTTAAAACAATAAAAATTATAGAGATAACATTACTGTATCTCAATCACTGAACAAAAATAAAAGTACTTTGCGTCTATCACAATTGTAGTTGTTTTCGCCCTTGTAAATTGCAGTTGTTTTAAATATGACTTAAAAATTTTTAATTATTTTAAATTCATTTTTGTTCTAAGCAAATTATTGTTTTTGAATTTAACTTTTACAATAATTGTTATTTTTGTTACCGTTTTTTATTATATATACTGGGTGATCATTTGAAAGGTCAAACAACTATCAACAACTACCAGTCCCATTGTATTTTTGTTTGCAGGCATGTACACCATTCTCAAGGGGAATCTTTTTAAGATTTTTTCAAAGGGGTGGAAACCACCCTCTCCACTGCACCTACCCCAGCTCAAAAGTATTAAATGGCAGATAACATTTAATTACAATAATTGACAACCCAAAAAAAGTAATGAATTTTGGTAGAAAAAAAATTAAAATCCATCCCTTCATTCAGTAGGTGCAAAAAACCATTTGGAGTTGAACTTGATTTAAATTTCAGTCCAACAAAAATAACTACAAATTACATGATATTAAATCTGTGGGTTAAAACTGTTAAAATAATTTTTAAATTACAAACACAAAATTCCACCCTTTGTTTTCAAAATTTTCAAGGGTTGAAAACTTTTTTTTTCAAATGAGATGATGTAGCTTGTGACACTTCATTGGAAAGCTCTTTGAATGATAAATAATTTGGTACAAATAAAATAAAAATTGGTTTACTGGTATTGAAGTTGTGATTAAAAGTGTGTTTTTTAGGTTATGTTGGAATACGGCTTATATTGTGTATGTTATATTGTGTATTCAGCTGCCAGAGGTCAATGGATACCCGACAGGAATGGGACTGTGGTCATCAGAAGGATACTCGGTAGAGTGGATTATAACTTGTACAGCAGAGAAGACGGAATAATAGCTATTGAATTAAGTGACACGATTATTGTGGGTACATATATCAGCCCCAATTGCACTATAGAGTTTTTCAAAACCAGATATTTAACCTACAGCAGATCATGACCAGATCGCTGAAAAGAGTGGTAGTGCTCGGAGATTTTAATTGTAGAACTACTGTAGCGGGTGCCAATTCTACAAATGCTAGAGGTAGAATTCTCGAGGACTTGTTGGAGGTTACGGGTGCGTGCTGTATAAATGATGGGGCTCCTACATACAGCGCAAGAGGTCACTAATCAACAATAGACTTGGTAATTGTGGATAGTAGGTTTAGAGCAGATACCGTTGATTTTGCTGTCCTTACCGAAGAAACTGGTAGTGATCACAAGGCCGTATTGGTTAACATCAGAGATTGTCCAATGCGGGTAAGGCAGGATAATATTATCTCTAGATTAACAGATTTCCAGATACACCAGGTGTCAAATAATGCGGCAATTAGGATTAGGAACTGTGAAAACATAGAACCGGAGAAATTTCAAGAAATAATCAAAGAGGAAATTGCTAACATACCGCAGTCCGGTAATAGATATCACCCGGTGTACTGGTGGACCAGAGAAATCGAAGACCAAAGGAAAATCATGCAGCATCACAAAAGAACTGCTCAGAGGTTGCGAGCAAGGAATAAATAACGATGAAGAAAGTCGACGTGCTGCCCAAGACTATAGACAGGCCAGGAAAAGCTCAACTTTCTCATTAAGCAATCTAAGAGAAATAAATGGCAAGAGCTCTGTAATGAACTTGATGCTGACCCTTGGGGTAAAGCTTTTAAGATAATTACCAAAAGGCTAGGTAGACAGGTGCCAACATTGAGTAAGGAGGAAGCGGAACGACAAGTTAGGATTCTTTTCCCTAGACCTGAAAATCTGAATTGGGAGACAATTGTTTGTGAAGGTGGCAGATTCACAGAACAAGAGGTAATGGAGGCCATTAAAAAGTTGAAAAACTGGAAAAGTCCAGGGCCGGATGGCATACCGGCGGCCATCATTAAGACTATAGCAGGAATAATACCCTGGGAAATTGTGGATCTGGCTAGTTATGGTCTACAAAACCGTAATTTTCCTGGCTGCTTTCCAGCAGCCTGGACGGTCTTTATACCCAAGGCAGGGGTAAATAACGGATGTAGGCCGATTACTCTTATTAATAATATGGGAAATGTGGTTGAGAGGCTGATAGAAGGCAGGCTTAGGGCAGAGCTTGAGGAAAAGGACTGTCTACATCCACAACAATATGGATTCAGAAAAGGCCGATCTACCATAAATGCCTTAGAGAAAGTTAAAAATTGGGCTTTAAATAGCAGGAGGGGTACCTGGAGGACCAGGAAAATCCCCCTAGTGATAATGCTGGACATTAGGAACGCGTTCGGATCAGTCATCTATAATTGATGCATTACATGAGATGTGAATAAGCGTATATCTAATAAATCAAGTTAATCACTATCTACATCAAAGGTTTCTTGAGATCAAAACTTTGGAGGGTAAGGCAGTTTTCCAGATGTTTGGTGGTGTTCCTCAAGGTTCAGTGCTGGGCCCAACCTTGTGGAACATTTTTTATGATGCAGTCTTCAGACTGAATTATCCTGAAGGAGTTACTGCAATTGGCTATGCCGATGACATAGCAATCCTCGTTGAGGATAGGGATGTAGATAACTTAGAACGCAAAGCCAATCTGGCATTAGGAATTATAGATGAGTGGTTACAAAGAAACCAATTACAGATAGCCCCAGGGAATTCCAGTTGTATTGCCCTTTTCGGCAGAAGACCTATTAGAGGTATAAATTTGAATATCAGAGGAGAGCTAATTATGCAAGTTAATGAAGCAAAATATCTGGAAATCATACTCTATAAAAATTTGAGATTTAGCAGACACATCGATATGATGTGTAGTAGGGTCACTCCAATGGTCAAAGCTCTGAGAGGACTCTTCCAGAACCATGGAACACCAAAAATAGAAACTAGGAAATTAATAACTGCTGCAACAACATCTACGATATTATACACGGCCCCCGTTTGGGGACATACAATTAATATTAAACGGAATAAAGGAAAATTGAGAAGCGCGCATAGACTTGCACTGTTGAGGGTGGCCGCTAGTTACAGAACGGTGTCCTATGACGCACTTTGCGTAATAACAGAGGTTCTACCAATAGACCTGCAGATTAAAAGCAGGATGCTTAGATATGCGGGACTCCCACAAGACGAGATAGCGGCTCTATTGGAGCAAGAATGGCAGTTGGAGTGGTCACGCTCAAGAGTCGGGGATTGGACTAGAAGACTAAACCCTGATATAGGTAGGTGGTATGGAAATAGGCGCGGAAACGTTGACTTCTGTATGACACAGTTATTATCAGGGCATGGATCTTTCGGGCAGTACCTAGCCAGATTTGGAAAAAGGGACACACCACAATGTGTTTATTGTGAGTAAACAGATAATGCCGAGCACACTATATTTGTATGTCCTAGATGAGCCGAAAACAGGAGGGTAATTATAACAATTCGATTAACACCGGTTAATCTAATTAATTGGATGGTTCAAAATCAAGAGAACTGGGACTGGTTCAGAAGGTTTGCTGGAGAGATCCTGAGAGCTAAGGAAGAAGAGGGCGGTAGACTGTGATTAAGTTAAGTAGAGAAGGGTGGACAGTCTCTCCGTGGAGGGCCCGTATGCCTTGGTATGCGGGTTCCTGCAAAGGGGGAGAACTCCAGGGGAGATGGGAATAAAAGAAAAGACCGAGTCCCGACTGACGGTGTTTCTCCCTGCGGGCGTCTAGGCGCTTTATGGGGGGGGTACCGTCGGTTAGAGGCATAGGCGTAAAGACCGAGACCCGGTTCCCTGCGGAGGGGCTGGGGGACGGCATCGCCGGACCTTGGCCCTAACGCGGGGAATTACAGGCAGGCAAAAATAAAACAAAAGATCCAAGACCGGGGGGCCAACCTGCCATGCCGGATGTAAAGCCGGTGGGTGGGGGACGCCTCCTTTGAGTAGAAGGACACTCTTCCCGACTGAGTATACTTAAATGGATATCCGGTCGGGGAGAGTAGGGAAAAAAAAAAATGTTGGAATACAGTGTTACTAATCCAAAGCATTAGGTCTGAAACCATCAGTTCTTGTTAAAAATATGGATTTTAGGTTTCTCCAGCATTAAACAAATGTACCAGTAAACACAGCATTACAACATCTGTTAAACTTGTGAAAAACCAATAAAAAGGTACCTACTTCTTTGCTGGTAACACGTTGAAAAATTGATTACCTTGGTATAACAGGTTATAATTTTCTGCCAATTATTGAGATCTTAGTTTCTATGGTAGATTTTTGCAAATTGTTTTCTTTTATATTGTGTATAATTAGTGGCAAAAAGTATTTATTGTATTTATTTCATCATCATATTTTATTTAAATTGTTGTGTTCTTTAGTTAAAATTGGCATTTGGTTTGTGTTATTGTTCTACCATTAGGCCCTTCACTTTTTGTCTTCAGTAAATTTGTCTTACTAAAATGACTTACAATCTGAAAGAAAGTACTGAACTAATTTTTACGGACAGAGAACAAAATAAATGTGCTAGAAGAACTGCCCAAGCGTTTAATGAACGGTATCCAAATAAAAATGTTTTACATTTTTACATTGTAAAACTTGGAACAAAAATTCTAAGAAACGGGATCTATTATGAATAAGAAACGTGCAGGACAAAAGGTTTTAGATGAATTAACTTTGGTTGAAATCTTGGGAAATGTAGTAGCAAACATGTAGTGGAAATCCTCTGAGCTCAATTTGTAAAATATCCTGTGAAACTATGGTTTTTTACGGTTCTGTTTTTGTTAAATTAAAATTGAATAAATTTTTTCTGTATAAAATTCAACTGCATCAAGAACTGAATGAGGATGATGCTGACTGAATTCTGTGGATGCGGATTGAATTCTGTGAAGAAATGATTCAATTAATTGATGCCAATCCAATGTTTACCAAAAATATTTGTTTTTCTGATAAATTCACCTTTTTTTAAATGGCTTTGTTAATAAACATAACTACCGATACTGGAGGGATGTAAATACTCATGTTTTTAATGTTGGAAACATGCAGCATCGTGAAAAAATAAATGTGTAGGGTGGGATTCATGGTGATAACATAATAGGTTCAGTATTTATAGATGGGAATTTGACAGGTGAAAAGTATTTGCAGTTGTTGGATGAAGTTATTCCACCACTAATAGTCCAGCTTTAGAAAATCAGTTTGATGACAATTGAAACATGTTACTTAATGAAGACATGTTTCACTTTCAGCAAGATGGAGCACTTGCTCACTGTTCACTTCCCATTTGACAGTGATTGGACCAAATGTTTCCTGGGCATTGGTTAGGTGGAAGAGGAACAGTTGAGTGGCTGGCAAGATCTGATCTTGCCAGCCACTGGAATTTTTTTTGTGAGGTCATTTAAAATCAATAATTAATAAAGAAATTCATACTAACATAAAAAAGTTGAAAATAAAATTGTAAGAGCATGTAGGGATGTAACTAAAGAAACTTTAATAGAAGTAGAATTTGAATTTCAACAGACTTTATTCTTAGCAGGCTATCTTCAGCAGGCTGTAATACTATCTTTGGCTTAACAGCTTCTTTACTGCTGAAAGGCTTCATCTTGTTTTCAATGATCCTTTCAATCATGTTAGCCAAAGTCGGTGCAAGTTTGCTGATGAGCTAACTTTCATCAACAGCAACTGGAGCAGGAACAGGAACAGCAGCCGCAGCCTGAGCATAAGTTGTTGTTGCTCTAGGTTTGCGGGCGTTTACTATCTTTTTAGCTTCGAGGTAGCTGACTTTCTGCAGGGTTTTAACTTCCTGCACAGCTATCTCGTCTTTGTAGACAGGACAATTCCGGGATCTACATGAATGCTGTCCCTTGCAATTGATACATGTAAGAGACTCCCTTACACGGCTCTCCTTCATGTACCTCATCGCCACACACGCATATTTGCGGTCTTTCACATCTAACAGTGGTGTGGCCAAAGTGTTGGCACTTGAAGCATCTCACTGGCAGCGGGACAAATGCCTGCACATCCAATCGATATATTCCCGCTCTTACCTTCTCCGGCAAAGTAGGCCGGTTAAATGTGAGAACATGAGAGGCTGAGGATAGGACCTCGCCATTCCTTCTCATGTTTAATCGGCGACACTCTATTACTCCTTGTGATGCTAATTATTCAACAATTTCTTGCTCCGAACAGTTTAAAAGATCCCGACAGACCACAACACCCCTTGAGGTGTTGAGCGTGCCATGCGGATCGACGCGTAAAGCCAATTCTCCAATTTTTTTCAGCTCTTGGATCTTCTGAGCTTGAGTATCATTTACAGTCTTCACATGAAGTCCAGTGAAGGTTTTTCTAATTTCCTTAACAGAGCCTCCAGCACATTTATTTATTTCCCGAGCAATGAGAAAGGGACTCACCCTCGAGAAATTACCATTTTCCTTTGTAATCACTAAGTATTTAGGTTTCGGTACGTTGCTCTTGAAAAAAGCTTTTTGCAAGTTCTTTCTTGCCTCAACCTCAATACGACGAGATTCTGCACTCTTTCTCCGTTTCGCCTCAGTCGAAACGGCTGGTTCTAAACGAGGGTGCTTTCGTGAACCCTCTGACAAGTTTGGTTGTTGTTCAAGAATATTCATGTGCGTTGATCCCTTCTGTAGCAAGGCTAGCCGCTGGGGTACACCCCCACTCCAGGGCTACTAACCTAGGAGGTCCGATCCGGTACTTCAGTGGAACCGGCATATGTCTGGCAGAGAGCGGATGGGCAATCTCTGCACTGACTCCAAGCTCCTACTTACTGAAGCTTTCAGAGCTTCCATGCACCGATATACATGGGCACCATTGTTACATGCTTGCCATCGCAGGGGGTATGTGGACAACGGAAGAGTCTCCGATACACCTGCAATAACATTGACCCCGGCCGCCACATCACCAGCTCTAGATATGGTGTGAGTCCATTTCCAAATCATTTAGCTGTTCATATCCTGCAGGTGGCCGAAAAATTCAATCCATGTGGTGATCTGAAGGTGGAAGCAGGTCAAAAGAAAAGCATATCCGAGGAATTTACTCGGAACCCCGTTAGCCAGCTATATGTATTGTACGTAAGTACAGGTGTTGCCGCCCTGGACGTGGAACGTAGGTATTGTGTTCCGGACGTGGTGATTACTATTTTTTTTTTTTTTTTTTTGAGGTTTTTAGGGGCATCTACTACTTTTGTCATTAGCCCCGTCCGTCCCACTTAAAAAAATAAAAATAAAAAATAAAATAAAAAAAGGTTCATAATTTCCGATTTCTATTTCACTTTCGAAACCTAATTTTTAGCGCCTAGGCTTTCCTTTCGGCCATCCTTTCTTGCGCCGCTTTTCCATTCTTCGTACGACCTCAACTTCTGATGATAGTATGTCTGAGGCCTCGGACATGGCGTTTTCTTTTTTTTCTGATACCAATGATGTTCTCCGGCTTCCATCAGGTGATGAAAGCTTCGTTGGTTCTGTTAGCATCGTTGCTATGGAATCTAAACTAGCAAGCGATACACTTTCGGCGGCTGATGAGCTGGATTCGATCTCTAAGGGAGTGCTAGGTCCAGCTGAAATAGACGCTCTCACCGAAGCTGTTCTTTAAGCTTTTAGAGGCTCTATTGGTACAGGTTTTATATCGTCTGTGTCTGGTGCTTTCTCAATAATGACTTGCACCTCCATTTCTGTAGACTCAGATATTTCCTGTACTCTCGTCACAATTTCCTTAGCCTTGTGACTAGACGACGGAGTGATCTTTTTCTCTTTTCCAGATAAATTCGAAATTTTATTTATTACGTCAAGTGGTTGTGTTATGATCGCAGGTTTTGCTTTTGCTTTTGTTTTGTCGACACACCAACAGGAGGGGACCGATCTCCTGGAAACTGCCGGCTGCATCTGCATTAATGACGATACGCCCACGTACGTAGCGAGAGGTCATCGGTCGGTGCTTGACCTCACCATTCTGGACTGTAGGTGGAGGAGGAATCAGTACCAGTGGATGGTTCTCTCAGAAAATATAGCGAGCGATCACCGCGCCACTATCTTGGATCTGAAAGACGTAGATTTCAGGCGTGAAGTGCACTCCCCCCCACCGAGATTCTCATCAGTACAAATAGAGCAAATCGTCAACAGGACTGCAAGTAGACTGTCTGATAGACATCAACAATCACCTGAGGCTTTATCTAATATAATAAAGCAGGAAATGGACAGAATGGCAGCTAACAATACAAGGAGGCGCTCCGTATATTGGTGGACTGCTGAAATTGAAGCAATGAGACAAGAGCTCCAGTCCCTTAGGAGAAGGAAACAACGTATTCTTAGAAATAACAGAGAAGGGTACCAGGAAATAGCCAATAGATACCTCGAGGCAAGAAGAACGCTCAATAAGGCTATTAAGAGACGTAAAAAGGATTGCTGGATCAGGCTCTGCGAAGAGCTTGACAGCAATCCCTGGAGCCAGGCATATCGTATTGTGACCAAAAAGTTCGGGAGACGTATGCCTATCCTCAATAAGACCAGTGTTGCAAGGGAGGTAGCCAGGTTGTTCCCGCATACAGTGCCTGATATCGTGAGATCCACACCTTGCGACAATAGAAGATTCACCATGGAAGAGCTGCAACTTGCGGCGAGGAGTTTGGCAACCAAAAAGAGCCCTGGCCCGGATAAGATTCCCGCGGCAGTGATCAAGGGGCTGGTTCAGAAGGCTCCCTGGGAGATGCTCGAGATTGCCAGCCATGGCATGGAGAACGGAGACTTCCCCGACTGCTGGAAGGAGGCCAGAGTGGTATTCCTACCTAAAGGCACCTCTTCGGAGGAAGATATAACCTATAGACCCCTGAGCCTCCTTAACATGATGGGGAAGCTAGTAGAAAAGATGCTGGCTCGCCGCATCATCAAAGAACTAGAAGAGGGAGCCGGAATCAGTCCTAACCAGTACGGGTTTATGCGGGGGCGATCCACCGTGCAGGCTATCTGCCGAATTTCGGGATGGGCCGACGAGGTGAAGAGAGGCACTTGGCGAACCAGGAGAATTCCACTGATGTTATCACTAGACATAAAAAACGCGTTCGGGGCTATTGGTTGGGGTCATATTAATGACGCAATTGCGGCTAGGGGCCTCAGCCCGTACCTGCGTAGGCAAATTGAATGTTACTTGTCCAACAGAGGATGTCTGGTGGAAGCACAGGAAGAAACAGTACATTTTCAAATGCAAGTGGAGTTCCGCAGGGCTCTGTTTTGGGGCCGTTGTTGTGGCTGGTGATTATAGATGAACTCCTTCAGAAGGAGTTTCCTGTCGGCGTTCAGGTGCTGGCTTATGCAGATGACCTTGCAGTCCTCGTAGAGGGAAGGACGGTCTTGGAGGTGCGGGAGAGGGTGTATGCGGCCATCGACATTATACAGGAGTGGTTGAGGTCCAGGGGTCTGCAACTGTCTACGGAAAAATGCCGGTGTATTGCCTTTACGGGTAGAAGAGTGCTAGAACCGTTCAATATTTCCATCAACGGTCATGCTATAGAAGAAGCGAATAACATCAAGTACTTAGGAGTTATCCTCCAGAAAAACGGTAGATACACCGAGCACATAGTCAATCTATGCAACAAGGCAGAAAGGATGATAAAAAGTCTAAACATCATTATGTCATCGCAGAATGCCCCTCGGGCCTCAAAGCGCCGTTTACTGGCGACCACCGTCGTGTCTTCGCTCATGTATGCCGTTCCGGCCTGGTGGCGCTCTATCGCCATCAGGCGCAACAAAGAGAGACTGGCGAGGACGCACAGGTGTGTGCTCCTAGGTGTTGTGTCCGCATACAGGACAGTGTCCTATGCCGCCCTGTGCGTGTTATCGGGTACACCTCCTATTGACCTAATCGTAAAAAAGAGGGTGGAGAGGGCACAAGGCAAGCCAGAACAAGAGGTCAGGGATGCCGTTTATAATATCTGGCATGAAAGATGGTCGCAGGAAGCTGTGGGTCGATGGACGAGAACCCTCATCTCCAACATCAAGCCATGGTTGTCGAGAAGATTTGGTGAGGTTGATCATCACCTATCGCAGTTTTTTACAGGACATGGTTCCTTCAATAACCTGCACAAAATAGGCAAGAGAGAAGAACCAATTTGCAACTACTGCAACGAGATAGATGATGCTGAGCACACCTTTTTTGAGTGCAATAGGTGGGACACACTTAGACATAGTAAGGCACTCACAGGTATAACTCCAGAGACAACAATAGACTACATGCTAAGAAGCGAGTCAAACTGGAATAATTTTGCTAGTTTTGTTAGACAAGTTGTTCTACAGAAATACTCCGATGAGAGAAGACAAGGTGTTGGCTAGAATAGGACTGGGTGGACAGCCTTGCTGGTGAGGTCCAGCATGCTGCGGTGTGTTGGCACTGATGAGCCACCAAGGACTCCACGGGTAACAGTCAGGCAAGAGCACACTGAATACTGAAGGGACCCGGTACCGCGTCGCGGCGAACTGGGTCTGGCGTGGTGTATTAGTATTGCCCTTTTGGGTCCCCAAGGGGCCAATATTGATAAAGAACTCTCAAAAAGAGCTAACCGGTAGGCCGACCTGCCTTGCCGGTATATAGCCGGTAGGTGGGGAGGCCTATTTGAGTTTAAAGACACTCCCCTGGGCGGCGTAATACCAACAAGTCGGTCCGGCCCAGGGGAGCTGAGAGAAAAAAAAAAAAAAAAAAAAAAAAAAAAGGTTTTGCTAGTTTTTTATTCTGCGCTGGTACGTTTCTTATATCAACGATGTTAGTCTGGGAATGAGCCTTCTCATGTTTAGTTGGTTCTGTCCGATGAGTCGATTCAATCTTTGAATCAATGATTCTTTCTATCATTGTCGCAAGACTTGGTGCCATTGTGTTAAGCAACTGCTCCACGTTAATTTTAGATGTGGAAGGGGCAGCAGCTGCTTCTGCGTATGTGGTTGATGGTCGCGGTGTTCGTTGACTAACAATTTTCTCCCTTCAGGATAACTAACCTTTTGAAGCGTTTTAACTTCCTGAATGTTCGTTTCCAATTTATATACTGGGCAGTTCCTTGATCGGCAGTTATGGTGCCCTTTACAATTAATGCAACTTGGAGGGTCTTTACATGGATCACCCTCATGTGTTTTCATTCCACATATGCATATTTCCTGCGCTTCACATCTAGCTGCAGTGTGTCCGAAACGTTGACACTTAAAGCATCTCATAGGCTGCGGAATAAAAGCTCGTACATCAAGTCGATGGATGCCAGCTGGTACCTTTTCAGGAAGGTTAGGCCAATTAAATATCAAAACATGTGAGGCCGAAGGAACAACTTCACCATTTCTTCTCATGGTTAGTCTACGACACTGAGTCACTCCCTGACTCGACATTTCTTGTACAATTTCTTCTTTTGTACAATTTAGAAGATCGCGACAAACAACAACTCCTCTTGATGTATTAATGGTGCTTTGCGGTTGCACAGACACCGCAAATACACCGATCTTCTTCAATGGCAGACTTTCTGGCTTTGACTGTCGTTGATAGTTTCGACGTGCAGTCCATTAAAAGTCTTCCGGATTTCTTTAACAGGACCACCAGCACAATTAGCAATCTCTCTAGCGATTAAGAATGGACTAACCTTTTGAAAGTTTCCATTCTGCTTCATAATAATTAAAAATCTTGGCTTAGGTACATTATAGCCAAATAAACTTTTCCTTAAGTCTTTACTAATTCTATCAGCATCTTTCTTAATTTTATCTGATTCTTTACTTTTTTCCTCAGCTAAGGCACCCCGAGAACAGTCTGCCAAGCGGTTCTCTTATGACAGACAGCAGATGGTAAAATATATCCGGGTCAAGTTGGTCAATTCCCGGTGCTTTCTTCAATGCCATTCGAGAAACCACTCGGTCTATATCATCGGATTCCACGGTCCGAACGCCAGGGAATGGTGTTTCACCCGCCCTAACGCCGATTTCCGCTTCACCCTCCGGAGCATCTGGAAACAGAGTATCCAGGAACGCCTGGTAAGTCGCCACAGATTTTAATGTGTGGTCACGACCTCCAAATCTGCACCGAACACTGGACAACACGTTCAATGGCTTCGGCTTGTAACAAGTCTTTGCGAGCTGCCAGGGATTGCGTTGCAACTCGCATGGAGTCCTGCCAGAACTTGAGTTTGGCTTCCTTGATGGCGTGAACGTATTCATTTCGGCCACGCCGGTAGGCCCAAAGATGCTCAGCGCGCAAGTGGTTAACGATGGTCCCCGTTAGGGGGCAGCGCTGGTACCTTAGCCTCGCGAACCTCACTCTTGCGCGCAGCACGGTAAGGTCAGAGGACAACCATTTCTTACCGGGCCTCCGTCTGCGTTCCCCAGACGCCCCTGCGGAAGAAGGGGTCATGACGGCTCCAGGCACGCTAAGATCAGCGGACTGGCTGTTTATGATGGGTCCATCCATTGGCCTAGGCAGCCGTAGGACCACATCACAGCCATTCTTGATGGCTCGGCCGATTTGCTCCGCCATCAATTCCACCTCCTCCTTACATTCCATGCGCCACTGCAATCCCTGTAAGGCAGTATCGCATACACGCCTCAGCCTGCGTCAATCCAGGGCCGTTAGGTTGTAGCGACCTCAATCTAGTGCTCGTAGACTGCCTCCGTAAGCAATATCATAGGTTATAAGCCTATGATCGCTCACACTGGTCTCGGGTCAGACAGTTTAAGATTTTTGAGATGGGGTAGGTGTATTGGAGCGGGTGGGTTCCACCCCTTTGAAAATAAACTTAAAAAGCTTTTTAAGTTTAAGAATGGTGTTGTATATGCTTGCCAACAAAAATACAATGGGACTTATAGTTGTTGAATAATAAATATGATTTCAAATGATTACCTGGTATATATTTAGAAATATAAATATATATACCGGAAAGAATCACTATATATATAATATATATATATATATATATATATATATATATATATATGTAGTGAGTAACGATTATTTGAAGTTGTTTCAGATGGATTTTAAATGCTCAAGAGATTCATGAGTCAATTACTCAACATTTTGGCAATAATAATGAGATTTTGCTCCTTTCGGGAGAGGTTTATAACTCAAATTTTTTAAATATTACACCGTATTGTGTCACCCTTAATTTTAAAGACCAAATCAATACAAGATAAATATTATAAAGAACAACACTTTAAGATAATCCAATTTAAAAACTATTTTGGTTGCTATTTATTTTATACTTTTAATAAATAAATTTTGATTTAATTTAATTCTTTTTTTTATGACATGAATGTAATTAAATCAGTGATTGTTATTTTTACTGCTAAACTCAAAGTCAGTTATTGTACAAAAGAATGCATTTTTGTTTCAACTCTCAGTTTTTCTTTTTTTATAACTACATGAGATTTAAATGTTTATTAACTTATCTCTAATGTTGACTTGTTTTCGATATTTGAAAATGTGCATATATTTTCCCTCAAATGATCAGCATAATCAGATTTTTGTTAATGTTTCTGAAAGTGTTTTTAGAAAGTTTTTGAAGTTGTCATTCCAATGTAAAATCTTTTTAGTTTTGCTTAAATAAATTAAAAAATTAATTAATGAAAAAGTGAAGTTCAAAAACTGATTGACTTACAGAAATAATACATTTCATTTAAACAAATTTTAAAACGTTTCATTGATGTTTAAAATAAATTCAAAACATAGTGCTAAATATTAGTGTCATAATTAGTCGTAGATTATAAATTAAATACTATAAATAAATTTATATTTAAAATAACAGATTTATAGATTCAATATACTTGAATTGATTATTACTTCTAAAGACAGATATGTAATAAAGACAAATTAATTATTGTACAAGATGACCTTCTTCTGTTAATACATTAATTGGTAGTAAATTTTGTTGTATGAGAGCATCATGCAATTCCTTAAACCTCTTGAAGAGAAGAATTCAAAACATTTTTAATATATAACAGTAATAGTGTATTGAACTCTAATTCTACAGAGTGGGGCACGAAATAATGCACATTTATTTTGGCAATAATTGTCGCCGAATGGCTTCGATAACACGTGGCACTTAGTAACCTTCTGTAGCCCTGAAAAGGGCCGTTTTTGTCGTCGATTGGCTTCAACAGCTCGTTGTAATTACTAAGCTTATAGTAGCTCTGAGAAGGGCTGTTGATGTCGAATGGCTTCGACGGCTCGTAATTCATAACCTTGTGGTGGCCCTGAAAAGGGTTGTTTTTTGCGTTAGCTCTGAGAAAAGCTGTTGGGTCCGGAAGCTGGTCTTCGGCGAAGTCGGGGAGTTGCGACTCGTTCATTGAAGTCAGACCGGTATTCCCCTCAGCGGCAGTTGGGACCCCACAAGAGTGTGGCAGTGGTGGCCCCCCGAGGCCCCAAGGTCGGGTCGGCGTCGGTTATCCTTCGCCGGCGCGGCTGAGGCGGTTCTCCCCGAGCAATCCCACGCTGGGCCGGCTACTGCTGCCCAGGAGCCGGCCCAGCGTGGACAAATCAACAAGAAAAGCAGCAGCACAACTTGGGATTTATAGGTGTTTTGTGCAGCAAATTTTAAAAAGTGATTTTCATTTGTATCCACACAAAATAACAGTATTGCCTAAATTTGTGGTACAATAAACATCAGAGAATGGCATTCACTGAATGGACTGTGAGGCAAGACGTATTATTGAGCATGTTGGTTTGTAAACCAAACCATGTTTGGTTTTCAGATGATGCACATTTTCGCCTAGACGGGGTTGTTAATAAACAAAATGTGCATTTTTGGGCTTCCGAAAATCCACACTTGCTTCAAGAAAAGGTGCATTATACTCCAAGAATTACAGCTGGGCCGCTATCTCAAATCATTGGGTAATAGGGCCATTCTTTTTTGAACAGTGAATGTTATCTAAACATGCTGCGTAATAATTTTGGTAGATTTTAGAGAGAGGTTGGACTGTATATTCGTAGTTGATGAATGAAGACAACGCCTTGTTGCTTGTTGAATAATGGTTTAATGAATTGTCGTCTTGACAGTTAATGAAATGAATTGTAACATAACGAATAATTTGACATATAAAAATAAAAATATAAAATTAAATAAAATATTAAAGCTAACACGTTCATACGAACAAAGAATAGAGTCCATCCGGACTAAGAGTATGACGTGACCGCCTTGGATCAGATTCGAGCGCCGAAAGCTAGTAACTATGAGTAACACCGATTGTCCATCCGGACGAAATGAAAAGTGCGACCGCACTGCGTGGGATTCTAACGTAGAATGCTAGTACGGCTTAACTTTCCGGTGAGCGCTAGCACCCACTAGATCGCAGCACCGGACGGCTCGACGTGGAACGAAACACCCCCTTCCACCCAACGAGGGTGTGTTCCGTTTATACCAATTAACCAATTATTGGTTCCGTTTACCAATTATAATTACCTTAATTATAATTTCGTGATACATTACATGAAATGAAACTTAATATACCAACAAAGAGTACTACATAAAATAATTACGTAAACTTTGAAAGTACAAAAATTAAAGTTAACTCAACAAATCTAATATTGATACAGGCAAAGCTTACAACCAAAATAAATTGACATAAACAAATACATTAGGAGGACGTTAAATAAATCCCATTGATTACATTCGGGATGACTTATGTCATTGCAAGCATTTAAATTTGGAAGAACAATCAATTTATAAATAGTTATTTTTACTATCGTGTTATTAGTTTTCACATCAACTAATCGAACTAGTCCATCGTTATCTGGATACACTTCAACAATTATTTCTAATTTCCACATTAGTGGAGGAAGATTACTTTCTTTAATTATAACTACATTGCCAACGCAAATGTTATTATTTGAAATTTACACTTGTTCCTCTGCTGCAAGGAATAATCGATAGATCATGCTTTCCTAAAGTCTTTCAATATTCTTTGTATAAGCTGCCACCTAGTAAGCTTATTTACATTGATGCCTGAGAAATCAGGATCAGGTAGAGATATTAAAGGAGCGAAGGTTAGAAAATGTCCAGGAATAAGTGGAGTAGGATCAGATGTCTGCCGCCCACCATGACAGATAGGTAGATAGGCAACGTGGAATTGATTTCTTCCGGTGAAAGATCTGACAATATACGATTATTTTTATTTTTTAAATTATAAATAAAATGATGGCAATATGAAATATGTTTAATGTTCGTACGAATGAAAAAAATGCTTTTGAAAGTTCTAAAGTTTCTGTTGTTTGAAGAGCAGCTGAAAACACATTAGTTTTGCTAGACTTCTTCTCTTCCATGAGCGAATCTGGCGGAATCATAGAAATGATAGGCGAATTGGATGGCCAGGCGTTCTCCTGTTCCTTCAGAAAAGACGGACCATTCCACCAGAGTTGTGACGAGTTTAATGTATCCGGCATGCAACCACGTGACAGCATGCCTGTAGGGTTATCCCTTGAACAAATGTGCTACCATAAGCATTCCTTAGTTAGCTCTTGAATTTCGCAAACTCTATTTGCGACGAATACCTTCCATCGATTAGGAAGCGATGACAACCAGTAAAGTACGATTTGAGAATCGGACCAAAGGTGGATTGAATGAAACCTTATACCTAAAATACACTTAACTCTATTGAATAGACGAGATAATAGAAGAGCCGCATTTAACTTTAACCTAGGAATAGAGATTTGCTTGATTGGAGCAACTCTAGATTTTGAACACAATAAGAGGGTTTCAATGCATTGCTATCAACAGATCTGATGAAAAGACAAGCACCATATGCGCTACTACTTGCATCACAAAATCCGTGCAATTGATAACTCTTACTTAAACTAATTTTATCTAATCTAGGAATCTTAAAATTGCTTGACGATGTGAGCTGAGAATACAGAGAATTTCATTTTTCAGCTAGCGGAGCGGGAAGAACTTCATCCCATTGAAGGTTAGCGCACCATAACTCTTGGATGAACCCTTTAAATGGTACGATTATAGGAGCAAGTAGACCCAAAGGATCGAACAATGAAGAAATAATTGATAAAGCAGAACGTTTAGTGTAAGAAGTATTACTATTCTTTGGTTTGATTTGATAAATGAAATCATCATCTTGAGGATCCCAAGACAACCCAAGTGTCTTGGTATTTTCATCTTTATTTAAATTGATGAAAGAATCAGAATTGTCAAATATATCTGGAACGTTGGAATGGTATTTATGTAGGGAAAGTCCATATTTGATAAGCAATAACGAAACATCATTGTATAATTATTTCAACTGATCGATGTTGTCACAACCAGTGAGCAGATCATCGTCATAAAAATCGTGCCTAATTACTTGGCAAGGTTGAAGAAAAGAGGCTTCATTCTGATTGGAAATTTCAATCAGATATCTTGTTGCTAGAAAACTTGAAGATGCTAAACCATAAGTAACTGTCTGTAAGTTATATGGAATGATTGATGAGTTGGTATCATCATACCAGAGAATTCTTTGTAATGAAAAATCTCGAGGATTAATGCGAATTTGTCTGTACATTTTAGGAATGTCTCCTGATAGCACGTAGTTGTGAGTTCTAAAACGAATTACAATTGAAAATAAATCTTGTTGTACTACTGGACCTGTAGCAAGAATTGAATTGAGTGATTGGCCATTTGAAGTTTTCGCACTACCATCAAATACTACTCTGGTTTTGGTGGTGGTGGAAGATTCACGAAATACTGCGTGGTGGGCAAATAAAAGGTTTCAGATAGAGCCTTGGACTAAGATGAATCTACAGGTTGCATGTGATCTAATTCTTGATATTCTTTCATGAAATGGAAGTAGTCTTCCTTAAGTTTAGGATTTTTCTTAAATCTACGCTGTAATAAATTGAAACGATGCTTGGCATTTGCATACGAATCTCCTATACAATTTTCCTTACAAGGAAGGTACAACAAATCTGCCCTTGTCATCACAAAGGTATTATCAACGAAATGTTTTTCGCAGAAAGATTCCTCCTTGGTCGGTAAACGATCTTCTATCTCTTCGGATCTCCAAAATTATTCTAATTGAGAGGAAAGCTGTTCATTGCTGACAAAAAGTGATGTTGAATTTGAATTGTTTTTCCTCTTACTTTTTTTTAGTAGGGATTTGACCAGGATCTATGAAACCAAGACGAGTTTCTTGAAGTATGGTATGATTGGAATTATGAGTTAACTGAACAGGCTTAAGTAGAGAAAGATAATATTGAGCTCCTAGGAGAATGTCGATTTGCCCAGGAATATTAAAATTAGGATCGGCAAGAAAAAGTTGAGAAGGAATTTCCCAGTCAGTTACGTTTACAAAATCATTCGGTAACAGACCTGTAATAGATGGCAGAACATGACATGTCAATTTAAAATTAAAATCTTCATATCTAGAATTAATAATTAAATCAATACTTAGCTTAGATTTGGTAATGACATTGCTAATACCTGTAATCGGCATGAGAACAGGTTTGGTTTGAAGCCCAAGTTTGGTGGCAAACCTTTCAGTACAAAATTTTTTACATTTACGATTGCTTTGACACCTTTTCATAATATGCTGTTTACTTAAACAATTAAGACATAATTTATCCTGAAATACAAAATTTTTCCTTTCATTAACATTATAACTTATCACATCAATATAATGGATGGTTGCTTGTTTTACATAATGTACACATAAAATTATTAGAATTATTTACATGAAATACATGTTTACTAGAACTAGGTTTTGAATAATCATATTTTTTGCCGCTAAATCCTACAATTGGCGGCTGTGGTTTTTGATTACTTTGAATCGTGTCTGTGGATTAAGTAGTTTATGCTTACATTCTAAGAAAGAAATGAGTTGTTCTAACTTTTGAAATTCATTATTTTCCAATGTTTTTTCCCAGTCTCTTAAAGTATTTAAATTTAAGTTTTGAGTAATTAAATGTATTACAATAAATACTAAATAGTCAATATTTAGATTCTTCAATGCATTAATATTTGAATTAACTTGGTCAATGAATTTAGATAAATTTTCAGAATTTTCCTTTTTTAATTAATAATTTTTAAAGCATGTTTAGCTGCTACTAGCCTTTTGTTATCATAACGAGCTTTAAATAGTTCTATTGCAGTTTCATAATTTTCAGATGTTACTGATAAATTTTTTATTACGTCAAGAGCATTGCCTCTTAAGAAATTTGTAAGGGAATAAAATTTTTAAACATTAGAAAATTCTCGGTTATGAACTAAATTATTAAAAAGATCAAAGAATTTATGCCAAGCCTTTACATCATCGTGAAAGGGCTCAATTTGTATAGATTTTAAAGAAATTGGATTAGGTTTGTTAATCACTTTATAGTTGCATCCAGTTACCTCTGAAATTTTGAAACGATTTTCTAATTTTTTATGTTTTAATTTAAGTTTGTCGAAAAGGTTATCATAAGTGTCTCTGACTTCAAGGTCCTTATCAGTCGCATCTTGGTGCAATTCGATTTCAGATTGAACATCGAAAAATAGTTTTTCTTATTCTAACAGTTTATCAAACTTAATGGTAAATAGATCGTAATCGCCTGAATTAAGATCAAAGTTTTCAATGAATGTTTTTAATTTGGCTATACTATTCTTCATAATGCCTCGTTTTTAAATTAAATCCTTGAATTCTATTTTTATTAGAACCGTACACAAAATAATATTAAATTTGAATTAAATAAAGTTATTATAAAACCAGGTTAAAAGATAAATGTCATATACAACAATATTGTTAAAGTATAGCCTATGAACAAAGTTGAATAAACTGGATTGGTTGTAAATATGATACGATATCTGCTAACATCTGCGTGTGCAGGTCAACGAACAATAGAAAGATTGCATGAGATGTGCGCGTGCGTGTAATTTGTACAGCGCGATAAAGAAAACGTGTCCAAACTGGAATCGAGGATTGATCTTTATACCTGGGGATGTAAGATTGTGCTTATAGTCAAAAACTTAACTGCGTTATAAACAATTAAAATATTTAACTATTGAAATATTCACAAACTTGAATGTTTCACTAATGTTAATTTTTTGATTGCACTTTTAACATACACCGTTAATTTTTGAAACTCTTTTTATAAATAAATTATAAATACTGTGTTGTTGACTTGGTTTGACCTTGTCAAAACCCATGGATGAATGCTGTAGAGCAGCTAAGTCCGTGTCGTTAATACAGCGACTTGACGATTCTGTCCCTCTAACCGGCCAATTAACGATCCGGCGACGGAGGACCATAAAACGTGTAGTAGATTTTAGAGCGAGGTTGGACTGTATATTTATAGGTTATGAATGAAGACAACGCCTTGTTGCTTGTTGAATAATGGTTTAATGAATTGTCGTCTTGACAGTTAATGAAATGAATTGTAACATAATGTATAACTTGACATATGAACATAAAAAAATATAAAATTAAATAAAACATTAAAGTTAACGTTCATACGAACAAAGAATAGAGTCCATCCGGACTAAGAGTATGACGTGACCGCCTTGGATCAGATTCGAGCGCCGAAAGCTAGTAACTATGAGTAACACCGATTGTCCATCCGGACGAAATGAAAAGTGCGACCGCACTGCGCGGGATTCTAACGTAGAATGCTAGTACGGCTTAACTTTCCGGTGAGGGCTAGCACCACTAGATCGCAACACCGGACGGCTCGACGTGGAACGAAACAAATTTTGTTTCTCAGCTTCTTACAAACCAGTTTCAATTAGAAAACAAATAGTTCATGCAGAATGGAGCCAGACCACATACATACAGAGCACATACAGCTAATGTTGTTTTAGACTTTTTGCATGAAACTTTTAACGCAAATGTCATTTCAAACTGATTTCCTAATCGTTATGTATGTGGACAGAACTGGCTCCCGAACAGTCCTGATTTGAATCCGTGTCATTATTTTCTTTGGGGATTTCTAAAGAAAAAGAATTTTCTCTAAACATCCTTGTACAGTGATGAAACTGAGTGCTGATCATTGGGGCGTGCAACAAGGTACACGAGGAAATGTGTCGATAAGTTATTAACAATGTAGGAATTCATGTTGAAAAAGTTGTTAGATGTGATGGTGGTCATATTGAATATGTGATATGCAGATCATAATCTCCAGGTATATAGTAAACACGTTGTATTCTACTTTTCTGCATTGCGATTCAAATAAATATTTTTTAACTAAACCAAATGTTGGATCATTTCATGTGCCACTCAGTATGTTTTTGTTGGTAGAGAAAGTTTTTATTGCAATACTCAACAATTTTGAAAGAAAAATATTTGTTGTGGGATTATTCTGAAAAAGCTACTGATTAGCATGTATAAATAGTTACTGCAGAAGTGTATTATAACTAAAATAAAAACTGTAGTAATTGTTGAACTAATATTATGTTTAATACATTTTTTGTTTCATACTAAACCCGTAATTTTTTTTTTTTTATCCCTTCTTTTTTAATTTTTCTTTACATTCATTAACATTTGTAGCAATGTTATTGGCAGCACTATCTATTACATATTCCTTCTACTGAGGAAAAACATTATCCACTTCTTTTATATGTATTGTATTGGTCTCCCAATTTAAAGCAATCATGCTGACAGTCCTCTCTCAAAAGGTTTTCTACAGCATCTGAGGTGTTTTCTTAATTTTCAGTAATCAGATAATTTTAATTTGATTCAGTTCAGAGTGGCAATCTTAAAATTGAATTTGTTTACATTGAAAAATTTTACATGTAGTTGCTTTGAATGTTTCTTTGAATGCACAAAAAATTGTTGTGTTTTGGTTTTATTGTTATTTCATGTAATTCTGCCCTGTTACATTAATCTACTAAAAGGTAATTTTTTTTTAACCAGTTCTACTTTCATTGAATTGGAACTTGGAGGTAGGATATGAATTTAATTATAATGCAGGTGTGGCCAGGCATGATTGTAGAATTAGGAGGTGGTAATATAAAAAGGTAGTATAAAGGTAATATATAAAGGAGGTAGTAATTAAGGTACAAAGAAACAAAAATATTATTTGTAATGAGGAAATGAGCAAATAGAAAACAATTACAACCATAAACAATTATTAATAATAGCTGTGATTAAGAATGTTATTTATCATTTCAATTAACACAATGTATCTGAAAAAATTGGATGAGACATTGTTTGTATTTTTCCTGTTACCTGAATTCAGGGATTTATTAATACTGTAGATAAAAACATAATAGTATGATATCAAAAGGAGATAAAAAAAAGGTGAAATTAGAATGATTTTTATTACTAATATATTTTTTAAGTGGAATTTTGTGATTATAATTTGTCTAAGCAAAAGTAAGTTTTTAACGAATGGATTACTAAATAGTCTTACTGCTATGAAGTTTGAATACTGGTGATGGAAAGTATGTAAAACTTGGAGCAAAAAGTAGTTAATAAATATCTCCTGTTGGCTGGTAACATACTAGCCAGCTCCTAAAACTAGAATAGTAATACACACATACATATATGTATCAGGGATATACTACTAAAAGTGACCAAATCAAAAAAAATCTGAAAATGAGTTAAAGTGCCCAACTGTTTTAAAAATAAGATATCTGTTTCCAAAAAAATTGACCAAGTCAACATTTGTAGTAAAACAACCATACTAAACAAACTTCAAAATGACCAAGTACCAGGCCACATAATCTGAATTGATTGATTCATCTCGGTCATTTTTACATGCTAGCGTATTTCTTTAATAAAAGTTATCAACAAAATGTGACCATCTGTCCCTAGTCACTTATAATTGTAGAACATAGTTATTTGTAAAATGGTAAAGTTGCATTTGGTCATTTTCAGCAGAATGAAAATAGATTAGGTCAGCTGCCGGTCGCCGTGGCGCGAGTGGTAGCGTCTCGGCCTTTCATCCAGAAGTCCCAGGTTCAAACTCCGGTTAGGCACGGCATCTTCACACGCTATTTGGCTGTTATTTTTCTGTATCTGAGTTTTATTTTGTGGTTTAAGTTTTTAGTGAAATTGTTAGTAAACATGAACAGAGATTTAAGAATGGTTGAAATTATTAAAATAAAGGAAAACTGAAGATAATGAATGTTAGAATGCAATTATATTAGTCAGTTTATATGTAAGTAATCTATTACAAGGTTTAATTATACATTAAAAAACAACAAATGTCATGAAGTACTGTTACCTGCTATAATCTGTTTGCTAAAAGTTAAACTATTAAATTAGGCTTAGAAACTGAATTAGTTAGTAGTTGATTATTACAGTTTTAACCTAATGATTATGAATGCTATTTTTATTGCAGGTTAGGTTTTTATTTGAACTCATATATTTAGTGTTATGTGATAAAGCTTCACATTCAAGCAGGTTACAAAAATTAATCCATGTTTTCAGAGAATAAGTTTGTTAACTACGTACCGTGTTATTATTCACAAAATTCAACTCTTATTCAGTGCGACATTAATTCATTGTCCACTAATCAAGTTGCTTTAGTTTTACTAACTGGTTATACCAAATGAATATACATTTGGATACTACGGAACGGAACGTAAAAGTGGCGGGAGTATCACAATTCTCCCTTCGAATCGCAGAACCTGGACAATATCCCTTGCTGCTGTATGATTCTATAATTGGGCGTGTTTCAAGGGTTTATTTTTTAGTGTCGGATATAAGTTTTAAGTTTTGTTTTTTATTTTTATTTTTTTGTTTTATTTTGGATACTAGAACTAGCTGGTTCTACTATCCAAATGAATGAAGTTTTACAAAGTGGGACTGGATCAGCTTGTAGTTCCTTCCAAAGAAATCACGATGTTTTAACAGAGCCGTGTTGTAGTAATTATAATAATAGAAACAAAAACAATAATAATAATAATTTTGAGTTTTTCGAGAACATTTAATGTTATCTGAAAATGGTAGTGATGATTTATTTGAACCACCTGATTCTGAGAAATCAAATTCGTCTGAAGCAGAATGTAGAAAGAAAAATACAAAAGCTCAGTGTACTTATGTACGCACGTAAGAAGTTATACTTCTTTGGCGTGAATAAAAAAAGAGTTTTTTACGCAGTCAAACAAATTTGAACCGAGTCAAACGATCGATAGACGACATTAAATACCATGAATAAAACTTTGAATAAATAGCACTAAAATTAAATAGAATAATATTTATTTTATTCAGTTTAAAAAGTACTGACGTATTCGTTGTCATATAAAACAAAGTTCATCGAATATATTTCGATCAATTTAGTTCCATTAATTATTCGAATGACGATTGAATAGGCTCGAGGTTTATGTTATGTTTGCAAACGTCCTAATCACTTAATTGCATCAAACGACTGACTGAATTAGACATTCCACGCATGTGCGTGAAAACTGATCCACTTGGGCCTGCGCAAATCTTCATGGTGTATTACATCGGCGCGCGCAACTTCCGTAACTTGCTGAAAATACACCCTGATCAGTTTCTCCTAACGCGCCAAAAGAAGTAGACTTTCAAAAATTAACCAGATGGAGAAAATCAGATCCAAGTAACTGGGTGAAAAACAAAATTAAAAAAAGCAGTATATCAGGCCAATCTTATAAAAGAAATAAAGGTATAAAGGCTGGTAAATCACCAAAAGAAGTGAACTGTGTGATTCATGTAGGTGGAAGTGTACTTCTGAATTTTATGATGGTTTGAGAAAAGAAATTTGTTCAGCATTCTGGAGACTTAGTTATTGTCATAAAAAAATTTCTTTTAATAACCATGTTTCAAACAAACTGAAAAAATAACCAGAATATGTAGTGGAACAGGAGTAAACAAAAATAACAGTAGAGCTTATCTTCAAAAAGGTGAAGAATGAGTATGTACTTGCAAAACCTTCTTTTTAAAGACTTCATGCATTAGCCATGGCCCTGTAGAAAAGACATTAGCAGGAGCAAATGAAGCTGGATTATTTAAATAAATATATATGCGTGGGAAAAGGGGACCACCTACAAAACAGACCCAGCAATGACGCAAAGAGTTAAGAATCATACTGAAAGCTTTCTGACTGTCGAGTCCATAATTGCTAAAAATTAACCAGGAGGTGCTTCCTAAATAATAATCTTTCAATTAAAAAAATGTATAAATTTTATCTAGAAGAAGCAAAAAAAGAGAGAAAAATTCAAAACTAATGAATCAATTGTCTTAGAACACATATGGAAATCACACACAGAATCAATTGGCTTACATACAGAAGATGTTTCGGTGAAAATTACAATCTTTCATTTTTTCAGCCCAAGAAAGATCAGTGCATAATTTATAAAAGTTATGAAAAAACCACAGATGAATGAATGAAGGCTGTCTTCATATACAAAAAAAAAATTAAGCAAATAGAGCAAAAGAAGATAAATTGCATGCAGTAAACGACAATAGTTTTATGAGTGTTAATTTTGGTTTGCAGAGTGTTTTGCAGCTACCTTCTTCTGAAGCTTCACATATGTACTACAACAAAAAGATTTGTGCATACAATCTAACATTTTATATAGCTGCTTCACCAAACAAGGGGTACTGTTTTGTTTGGTCTGAGCTCAATGGTCAAAGAGGAAGCTGCAAGATTGGAATTGCAATTTTTCAGTGGATACAGCAAATTCCTGATCATGTAAATAAAATTTCACTCTTTTCTGATACCTGTAGCGGTCAGAATCGCAACCAGTTCAAAGCTGCTCTTTTCTATCTGTAGTCCAGATTACACACCTCCAACTGGTAGAACATAAATTTTTGGCAAAGGGTTACACCCTAATGAAGTGATTCAATGCACAGTGCAATAGAGAGTGTCAAAAGACATGTTTCAGCCTTTTCTTTAAATGACTGGATTAACATTTTTCATATGGCCTGTTTCTGTAGACGGGAAAAAACTAGTGGCAGCTACAAAGTTAAATAATTAAGTTAAGATTTTATCAGTTTGAAAAGTCTTGAAGCAAAGTCAGGTCACAGTTGTCCTCTGGTTATTTTGGCAGATTTACCAAAATTATATAAAAGTCTAATCATGATTTCAGAAGGTAGAAAAAAGGTCTTATTAAGCTGTGCACTACGAATGTAATTCCTGAAGAATTTCATGCTTGATACAAGTCACTTCCAACGGACAAAAAGCAGAAAGGTTGTATTTGAGAACCAACCATTGATGACTTCAGTGATTCGGACAAATTTTTAGATTATTTTTTTAATTTTTTGACTGAACGGTTACTGCATTCAGAAAAATTGTTTTTTATTAGATGAAATTATTATTTTTTAGGCTATTGTTTTCAATAACTTTGAATAAAGTTACCAGTAAGTAGTTGAACAAAGTAAGTTATTTTTTTAGTTTGTAAGAATTTTCACTTTTTTAATTAAATATTGCTGTCGTAATTTTTTTGTCCTAAGTTTCTCCTACATGAGAATGATAGTTTTCAATAGTTTTTAGTTGAATGTGTAAGTTTGCCATTTTCTATAAAATTGTGTCGAGTTAAAATAACATTAAGTATTAAAAGTTTTTTTCATTTTTGTGATAGTTTGATTTATTAAATTAATATTTCTGTTTGTGTGCTTTACTCCTGATTAGTAGGGAATAATTTTTTTAAGATTATGAATAGTTTTAATATGAATGTGATAAGTTTGTGGTTCTTTCATTTGTATTATCCATTTTTTGTAACATTTGGTTCTATTTTTCAATATTTTTGTAACTTTTATTCTAATATTATTTGTTGTTTGCAATTCATTGATTAAAATACTATATTTTACATGCACTTTGGCTTTTTTCATTAATAATTCTTATTAAAAAGTGAGTGAACAAGTCATGTTATGTGGAAAATGTATTGTGACCAAATCATTCCCCACCTCATCCTCACTGTATACAATACATTTTTATTAATATTTACCAAATATAAAAAATGCAGATTGATTAATTAATCAATCTGTTTTTTCCTCTTAATTAAGAGGAAAAAACATATTCATATAAACAAAATATTTAAAACTTGATTTTTCAAATCACATAGAACTTTAAATCATGTTTTCCCAGAAATTACATTTTTTGACTATGTCACTTTTAGCAGTATGCCCATCATATATATATATATATATATATATATATATATATATGATGTATATATATATATATATATATATATATATATATATATATGATGGGTATACTATATATAAATATATTCATAAATAATAATTGCTGTATAATATTTTTACACTAATCCATTTTTTCTTTTAGTAATAAACACTTATGATGAACCAATCAGAAGCTGGATAAATGGTATAAATGGACAGTCAGCTACTATTCTTGGTACTCTCTTGGGAATATTACATACATTAAATACTAAATCAACATATGTTATTGATAATATACCAGCTGATAAAGTAGTTTCTGCTATACTTGCATCTACATGGGATATAGCTATCAACAAACAGTAAGTTATGGTAGACATATCTGACTAAAAAGTGATTTCAGATATTTTAGATTTCCCTTTATTATTTTTGTATGATATAACTATATAACGATTATTGATGTATGAGAGTCATCTAACTTTTTCAGTTTTTAAAACCCAAGAGTAGATGTAACACTCAACTGGGACTCTTTTTTTGTTCACCTGTTCAAGAAATTGCTTCTAGTAGCTTAGACAAACTGTTTCCAAAAATGTAAAGAGTCTGTTGACATGATTCAACTGTTAGATTCAGTTGCCTTACATTGTGATTATTAAATTATGAGTACTCCTCTTAACTAAAGCTACATTACTGTTCTTGTAGAAAATAGAAATATGTTATAATTTGTTGGATCGAGTTGTGGAGAGAGGTAAAAGTATTGAATTATTTTCTCACAGTACTATTTTAAAATTTAATTAACTAAAACTTTTCCAGTATTTTTTACCTTCCAATTGCAGTTTATTTGTCTCAATTACTGTGTTTATAAAAACATGCTAATGTTTTAAAAAAATACATGAATAACATCATTTAATTTTTTTTGATTGGTCAGTGAATTAGAAATTATAAGTAGGACAAAATATAAATAAGTTACAGTGACATTAAATAATAATGTATCTTAATTTTGTAGTAAAAAATTTAATTTACAATTTTTTAAGTGGCATTGACCATCATTTCAGAAAACTTTACCCAGAATTGTTTTTACAGATTTAGGGGAAGTGGATTTATAATGTTATTATAAATATAACAATTATGTATTATAATCTTAATAACAAGATTTTAAAAAAAGGGTTTAAAAAGAAGTGTTTTGAACATGGCAGAAAGGATTTTTATTGTGAAGAATTATTTAACAACTAAATTTTTTGTGCCAAGAAGCTTTTCATTTGCAATTGCCATGTAAGAATGCGCCAAATAAATCTTCTATTCATCATTTGATAAAGAAATATAATGGGACTGGTTCTGTTTGCAATCAAAGACATAGCCAGAAACATTCAGTATTTATTGACAAAACATTGAAATTTGTTAGGTTTAAGCTTTTACCTAACAAATCATTACGAAAACTTATAAAATAAAAAGAAATATTCCTGTGTAGCACCTTTAAAGTTACCTGGCTAGTCAATTTAAAGCATACCGAATATGTATAATTTCAATTACACTCAGTTGATTATGCTGCTAGGCTCCACTACTGTCAATGGTTTAATCAGTTAGTTCAGGAGAGTATTAAAATGTTAGATAATGTATTTTTTAGAGAAGAGGCTTGGTTTCATTTAAGTGTTTATGTTAATAGTTGGAATGATCACTACTGGAGCTCCAATAATCCTCACATCATTCATTTATGACCACTACATCTACAGAAAATTTGTGTGTGGTGTGCAATTTCCTGGTGAAGAATAAAAATTGGCCCCATATTCTTTGTCATCTGATTTTTCTCCTGCAGAATTTTTTCTCTGGGGATATATAAAAGGTTGTATATTCAAAAATAATCCACACATTGTTGAAGAACTGAAAGCCAACATAATTCAAGAATTTCCAGAAACTGGAAGAGGATTTATCTCTTACATTTCGAAAGGTTCCATGGAATATGAAAAAGATGGTTGAAGTTAAAGGGCATTGATGAAAATGTAGCACTTTTAACACTTGTTATAAAAAAATGTGATCTCAATATTGTATTGTACAAATTATTGTAATGTTTATAACTAATCGCATTAAATATAACATATTATTCTTCATTAAATTGTGTTTTAAAACAAATGTTCTATATATATATATATATATATATATATATATATGTATTTGAATTTTTATTATTATTATTATTTTACAAATTCATTGTTTTATGCAAATAATGTACTGTTTTGTTTTCTTCTTTGCAGTTTAAAGAATTCACTTGTTTGTTTTATTTCATTGGTGTACCTGAAATAATGCATTACTTTACTTTTTCTATTGAAATTAGTAGATTTATGGGTATACAGATGGTAATATTTGCAATAATTTTAGATTAGTAGTTTGTTATACTGTAGCTGTGCATAATCTTTGTCTTTACATCTGTCATTTCCTGAATAGTTCTGCAACTCTGTACTAAATTTAATTTATTAAAAATTCATTTCTTTCAGGATATATATTTTGGTCCTATTCATCTTGTAAATTTTATACACTTTAAAACGATTTACATTATTTATCTGGAATAAATGATTTTACAAAAAATTCTCACTGCTGATAATAGTTAATATTTACTTAGATTTTTTCAAATGTAAATATTATTATGATAAAAAATTAATCTGTTATGGTCTACTTTATAAATGTGTAAATATTTACTATTGAAAAGTTCTGTACTGATAATAATTTTCTTCTCTCTCTTTTTAATTAATAGGAAAGAACGGATTTACAATGTTGTTTCAAGTAAAAGAAATCAAATTACGTGGAAAGGAGTGCGTAATCGAATTTATAGTTCAGAAAAAGTAGTAAGTTTGTCTTCAAAATTTTCTCTATGGGAACCATATGTTATAATTCAAAGTAATCGTATTCTGGATAAAATTTTGATCTTACTTTTACATGTCATGCCTGCATGTTTAGTGGATATATTTCTAATTATAAAGGGTAAAAAACCAATGTAAGTATAG
Source organism: Lycorma delicatula (assembly GCF_047948215.1). Lineage (NCBI taxonomy): Eukaryota > Metazoa > Arthropoda > Insecta > Hemiptera > Fulgoridae > Lycorma > Lycorma delicatula. Next base: position 211,178,670 of record NC_134455.1, read on the forward strand.
TTATTTAATAGTGTCAGGACTATTATTATTATTGTTGTGTTTAGTTATTATAAATCATTTTACTGTTATAATACATTATGTCTTGTATGCTTAGTCACATGAATTAATAATTTCAGCAGATGATGACATTCATTGTAGGATAAATAATTATTGACATTAGCTTTTGATGTTTATTTACAGTTAACATTTTTTTTGTTGAATCTATATCTCGGTAACCTCTAATATTAATCTTTATATTGTTAAAAGAATGAAAATTGCAAAACAAGTCTTCAGCTGAAATTTTACAAGATTTCTAATAATGCAGAAGGTACAGCACTCTTAATTTTGAGGGTGGAAGGTCATACTTCTTAAATTTTAGTACATTTTAAGATATTCAATGTAATGGGAATTTAAGAGAGTTTCTTACTTTATGAGATATGTTACTCCATGGAGTATACTGGAAGGAGAGGATCTTGCTGGATCTCTTGTTTCTGTTAGGCCACTCTATGGCAGTTACAGAACATTGTTATTAGTGATATCACACTCAGATTGTTTATAACATACATGCATTTCAATCAGAATTTAGAAACATCTCTAAATTTTTGAACCGATATAAATTTTGAGTCATCATCATCCTCAGTTGCTTGATAACTGGGCCTTATGCAACCTACATCCAGGTGATGGATGCTACCAACACCTGGTTGTATCCCTAAAACCAAAACTAAAAACTAAAACTTTATATATGCTATATCTCTGAGATGTTCCAGATACTTTGGAGCCATCTGAGGTATTCAACTGTGTGTTATACAACTCATGCAAAATATTGGTTGCCTATTTGGTAGCAAAACATGAATGATGACATCAACACAGATCTCTAGGATGCAGACTGCTTTTTTGGCATTTTTATGCGGTACATCTCCATTTATAAAGTTCAAAAATATTGATATATGTACTTGAGAAAAATATAAGTCCAAATTTGTATTTACCTCTGTAAGCTTACAGTATCTCATCCAGTTATTTATGAACATACATTATGTTAAACTGATATGTTCATACAAGTGTGAGAAATCTACTTTTGGGTGTTAGCTAAAGAAATTCCAGGTGAGTACCATCTGTGCACTGTTCTGTTTCTAGTTTTGAGTTGCCCTTTGCCACTAATCAAATTTAACAAATCTTAAAAAAAGGTGATTGAAATTGAAAAGGGTTTTTCATATGGATTCCAAATAATTATTTATTACTAGGTAACTAATAATTTGTGAACTATAGAACCTCAGTGACTGTGTTATCAAAAGGAATATTTTCCAATAGTCAGTAACTGCTCCCCACAATCTTTAGCAGCAGTCTTTACTTCTGGTATTTTATATGTATATATATATATATATATAGAGAGAGAGAGAGAGAGAGAGAAAGCTAATATCTAAAAACAGTTTTATAAAATAAGTAACACACCACTAATACAAAACTGTGAAAAGTTAGCAAGCCATAAAATCAAACAGTGCTATAAATATTTTTATCCATTCATTTTTAAGATTTTTTTGTAATACATATAAAACATTACAGAGGTGTGATCATTCTTGATAGTTTTCTACTTATAAACTTGTAAGAAGAAGCTAAATGCTTGTCACCAACTCCTTTCCATGTTAACCACCCAGCAGAATTAATTACTAGAAGTTGTACACAGGAATGTATGAAAGGAAACTGCCTTTAAATAAAAAAATGCATAACTTTTTTCTTAAATTGGTTAATTTTTCTGTTTGTTATAATTGATGATAAGTTGTGTACTTAACACAAGCATTTTAAGAAACCTGTAAAATATTGCTGAAAATAGATGATTTTCATAAATTTGTATTCTGAATCAAACTTTATTGTGAGAGTTAAAGACATGACAATGACAACTGCAAAGAGTGATTTAAAAAAGAAAAAAATGTGAGAGAAGTATGGCAAATTGCTGATACAGATAGTAACACCATTAGAAAAATTTTATTAACTTATAAAATTTATTTTACAATTAACCTGTAAAAATTTGTTTATGAATTAAAACAGTAATTAATTGTTCCAGGTTGATGAAATTATATCGGAAGGCTTCTTACTTGGTCGATTTAATGTATGTGTATTTCAGTGTAGAATGGTTTTTTGATGATAATAATTTGTACTCACTTTGGGAGAAAATGAATCCTGTTGATAAAACAAAGTTTAATTTCTCCATGATTGATTTTAACTGGGAAGCATATTATACTTATTATGTCAGAGGTCTTCAATTATATGTGCTTAAAGAATCAACTAATTATGATGATGCAGTAAAATCACGTCATCGAAGAAAGTGGTAAGTTTCTTGAAAAAGTATAAGCTCTAATAATTGCAGACAGAGAGCAATAGATGCATAATATACGCTGCAACATTGGCCTAGTTACCGTGACACTTGACCTGAAACAGTTCCTGCTGATTTTGGTTATAACATTTTGAGCACTTTTTTGGCTTTGCTGTTCAAGATTAGTAGTTGAAAATCAATAACTCAGAATTAATACATTTAAAAAAAAAATTATTTATTCTGAAACCAAAAGTGTTCAAAGGAGTTTTTTTCCATTCTTTGAGTAGAAGATTGTCAATTGAAGTTTCATTTACATCTTAATGATTCCTTTCTAAAATAGTTTTGTATAGCTATTCTAAAAATAATGTTCTGTTAACTTTCCATTTAATCTTAATTTTATTTCATTTCTCAGGATGAGAAAATGTTAACAGAACAATTATACATTCTTGCATCCTTATTACCCTTTGTTATTAAGGGTCTATTTGGATTTATGGATTGAAGATAATGTGTAAGTGATTTCTAGAACTATTACTATGCACATTTAGATCTCCATAAAAAATTATTTAAAGATTTATTTTAGTTTGAAAATGTGATTTAGTTAAATTTTTCTCTGATAGTTTTTCAGACTATTTCCAAGAATGGGAATTTGAAGTGATTCTTGAATTTCTTGTTGTGTAACTAAGTGTAAGATATGGAAGTGATAACAATAAAAAGATAACCTATGATTTACACAGTCTTTTGAAAGTGAATGAGTATTCTGCAAAATAGTATCTCATGGATTTCCTGAATTTGATTTAATTTCTGTCATGACACTTATAGTTTTCTTATGAACACATGCATTTGCATTAATATTTATGATATTGAGAATTTCAGTGTTCTATATTAACAAACTATAAACCAGTCTGTAAATGGATGGCTTAAAAAACTGTATTAGAGGGAGAATTCTATGACAGAGGAATTATAATTACTGCTGAAGGAATTTTTTGAAATTGTGTTTTATGTTGCACTTTATGTATTGCACGTAAGATTTTTATCTTTTTCCAAAAGATTTTTTATCAATATATGATGTTTGGTATGTTTTTCAACATACCATTATACAATATAAGAGTACAAAATACAGTATACATGTCTAGAAATTACATTCTATATATTTTTTGAACATCTTTTTCAGAATTCTATTTAAATATTTCAATAGACATTTATTTTGAAAAAGGATTTTTACAAAAAAGGTGTTTGTGGTGAGAGAGACATCTTTTAATTAATTCACTATAATTTTTATACTCCCAATTAAAACATCAAGATTCTATGATGAAAGAAGAAGAAAATTATGAGTTTTAATGGTCATAAAAATGCTTTTAAGTAATCCCGTATTAACAATAAAAATAAGGAATGAAAATCCTGTCAAAGAATGAAGATTTTTTTTTATTGATATCAAAGAGGATAAATGGATATATATTCAACCAGAGAAACAATTACAAGCATTACACACCACATTAGAATCAAACTTTACAGTTCACTTCATATAATTTGGGCACACAAACTAAGATATTAATCAACATATGCAAATTCTATACATTACATACTAAAGCCATGAACTCAATGTGTATATAGAATGAACAGTAGAAATATTCTAAATTTAATTAATGAAAAAAAATACTGTATTAAATATCATTTTAAGAAAGATTATACACATAAAATATAATCTTATCATAACCTAAACAAGTTTCATAACCATTCACGCACTGTTACCAAGACCACTTGGTACACCTGTGGAGTAGCTCTGAAAAATCTTCTAGCTCTTCTTTCTATTTAGAAGTGAATTGTTTCTTAAACAGCATAATATTTTTTAAATGCTGATCTATGAGTCAGTAAATACTTATTGCACTTCTAGTCTGTATTAGCTTTTTTAAATGCTACGATTGATTTCAGCAAATGATAATATTTTAGGTATGAGCATTCTCAAATTGGATTAATCATTTCATATGTTAAAAACTACATATTTTCTGCTTTCTTTTAATTTGAAAGACAGTGGGTCCCTTTTAGACAGCACCCGGTGCTGGGTGCCTGTCTAAAAGTTTGCTTTAAGGTGTTTGTTAGAGGTTAGCAGTAGTGAAGTGTGTATGCATTTCATTCTTTAAGGAATCTTTAATCCGTCGAAGTTTATTATCGACGGCAGCCGTCCAGCCACTTTGCCACCTCGCTCGCAGTGATTGTTTTATATGATTGATAAAATCAAAGGTAGTAACTCGGGTGGTGAAAGGAGGCTGAATACATGCTTCTTTCGCGGCAAAATCTGCCCTCTTGTTACCTAGAATTCCAACGTGGCTAGGGATACAGCAAAAACCTACCCCCGTTTCGTTTATCTAACTCAGCGATTTTATCATAAATGCCAACGACGACAGGATGTCCGGAATAAAGGTTTTCCAACGCCTGGAGAGCACTGTACGAGTCACTGCAAATAAGAATGCTCCTATATTTAGGGCCAACGATACTTAGAGCCCTATCCACAGCGAGTAGTTCCTCGCTGAACACACTCGTAACACCGGGTAGGCCAAACATATAAGTCTGTTCATCGAAAACAAAAGCACAGCCAACGTTACCGTCATGTTCGACCCATCAGTGAATACCACCACGTCTGGGTTTGACTTGGTGAGGAGAAACTGAAACATCTGCTGGAAAACAATAGGAGGCGTTGATCGTTTATCATACGTTGTAAGATCAAACTTAAAATCCACATGGTTTATTCCCCACGGGGGATTCGAGCACGGACATGATGGAAGCAACGGGGGAGTGCCAACATTCATACGCTGCAGCAGACGTCGTGCACGGACACCCACAGGCGCAGTACAACGTGGACGGTCCTCATATTTCCTCAAATTAGGATCCCTATGAATTGGGTCAAAAGCTGGGTGATTCGGTTGTCTGCTGAGACGGGCAAAATAAGACAACAAAAGCTAGACGCTGGTCACGTCTATTCCAAAGTGATGGCTCACCACTGTCTACAAGTAAGCTTGCGATAAGGCTCAATCTAAACGCAGTTGTAGCAAGCCGAAGAAAAGAATGATGCACACCGTCCAGCATCTTAAGTACGGTTTGACGAGCTGAAGAATAGGCGACACAACCATAATCCAAATGGGAACGAACAAGGGAGTAGTAGAAACGCAACATACATGACCGCTCGGCCCCCCAGCTGGTGTTACTAAGGACCCGCATCATATCCAATAGTTTGGAGCACTTTGTCCTCAATTCCCTTATATGTGTGACCCAGGTAAGACGGCTATCAAAAAGCAAACCCAGAAACCTGACGAAAGTAGAGACAGCAATAAGCTACACATTTCGTCTTGTCGGGAGAAAATGTAAAACCAGTAGTCCCTGGCCAAGCCTCAAGGCGAAATATAGTGTTCTATATCAGTCGCTCAGCAGTGGGTCTAGAGCGGCTCGCAACGTAAATAACAAAATCATCAACGAAAAGACAACAAGAGACAGGAGCCTTTACACAATCGGTAATGCTGTTTATGGCCACAGAAAACAAGGTGGCAGTTAATACACTATCTTGAGGTACCCCATTTTCCGCGACGACACTTTCTGAAAGTGAATCGTCTGAAGATTTCGCCAAAGCATTTGCTACAGCCGAAGATGATGTAAGGAGTTCTCCCTCATCGACGAGACCGAGAATAGAATGCCCTGGCGACCTGTAAATTGCATGGATTTTTCTCCACACAGTAGATGTGGGAGTAATACGTGAACACGAAACGTCCGGTGATTCAAGAATCCCCGGATAAAAGCAAGCATATTGCCAGTGATCCCCCACCTCCTAAGGGTGTTAAGAATGCCACGTCGCCAGGCCGTGTCGTACGCCTTTTTTATATCGAAGAAGATAGCAACGAGGTGTTGGCGGTTCAGGAAGGCGTTTTGTATGGCTGCCTCCATCGACACCAAATGGCCAATGGAAGATCCTGTCGGAAACCACACTGCTCCGAAGAAAGAAAGCCATGTTTCTCCAAGTACCATGCAAGCCTGCGGTTCACCATCCTCTCCATTACTTTACACAATACGCTTGTTAAAGAAATAGGACGATAGCTTAAGGGATCGGTATTCTCTTTGCCAGGCTTTAGTACTGGTATAATAAATGCTTCTGACCAGTCGGGCGGAAAGACTTGCCCGGAGAATAAACCACTGTAAATACTCAAAAGATGTTGTAGTGCTGAGTCAGGAAGATGCGAAAGCATACAAAGGCGAACGTTGTCTGGTCCAGGGGAAGTGTCACGTGAGTTCCTAAGTGCGTGTAACAATTCTTTAAGTAAGAATGTAGTGTTCAATTCACCAACCGAAACACCAATATTCAACGCCATTTATAATATTCCATCCGTGCTTTGTATCTCTGAAAGTCGTTACTATATGACGAGGTGAGAGACACCAAACGGAAAGATTTCGCTAAAGCATTTGCTACAGCCGAAGATGATGTAAGGAGTTCTCCCTCATCGACGAGACCGAGAATAGAATGCCCTGGCGACCTGTAAATTGCATGGATTTTTCTCCACACAGTAGATGTGGGAGTAGTACGTGAGATGGTGTTCACATACTTCGTCCATGAATTCCTCTTAGCGGTTAAGAAGACCCGACGGCACACCGCCCTAGCTCTGCGGTACATATCTAGATATTCAGTCGTACGTCTATTATTGAATTTGCGTAATGCACGCCGTCGATTCCGAATAGCACATTTGCAATCATCATTCCACCACGGAACGGAAAGACGTTTAGGATTGCCCGATGTTTGTGGGACATATCTGCTGGCAGTTTCAAGTATTTTGGACGTAAGAGAGGAAAATTGCTCAAGGATGCCCGCACCGACGTCACACTACGATTGGTAGGCCGTGCGATATCCATCCCAATTCGTCTTTTCAACAATCCACCTCCGTGGCCTTCTCCGAATCTCGTGGTCCACACCGAAACGAAGAACAATTGGTTTATGGTCGATGCCATGAAAATCGTCACAAACAGACCAACCAAAACGAGGGAGTAAAGCCGGCGACCATATGGAGAGATCGATATTAGACATAGTACCAGATGATAAAGACATGAATGTATGAGATCCATCATTCAGCAAACAAAGGTCCAAGGCCTGTCTTACATTGTGTACTATATTTCCCCGAATGGAGCAGAAAGTCGAGCCCTAAGAAACATGGTGTGCATAGAAGTCTCCTACTATTAATGATGGAGACGGTATTTGTGCGAGGAGGTTTGAGATATCCAGAGCACTGAACTCAGTGTTCGGCGAGAGATATAGATTGCAGATATGCAGCTTGAAGGGGACAGAGATCTTCACTGCAACAGCAGGAACGAGAGTGGTCAGCTGAATCCTTGTAGCTGATATCTTATTCCTCATGAAAATAGCCACAACAACACTCTCTCTACCGTCCACTTCACAGTCGAATCTCTCACAAAAGTATCCCCTGAGTGCGATTGGGTCATGTCGCAGAAGATGAGTCTCTTGGAAACACATGACAATCGGATCATGTAGCTGCGCCAGTACTCCAATATCTGCAATGCGGGACCGTACACCCCGAACATTCTACTGAATAATGTTCATAAAATTAAAATAAAGTAAAAAATATAAGTATAATAACAATAAATAATATATATACTCAGGAAACCACATAGAATTCAGTTGTATTTTTATTTTTTGTAGTCTTCAACTTAGATAACTCCGACGCCTTTGGGTCGGGAGGTTCCTCAACCATATCCTCCAGTATATGGGGTGACGGCGGAGGACATTTATGAGAACGGGACGTCGCTACTGACATCCCAGAGGGGTGGTCATGCGGGTTACTTTCGTGGGGGCCTTGTTAGATGGCTTACCGCCGTCTGTGGTAGCCTCTGCCCGTACCGATAGCACATTGGGAGCAGGAACTTTTGTATGGACGACACTGTTGGATTCACTTATTGCGACACGGACTTTTCACTCACCCTTGTCAGCGCGGAAATAGTGGCTGTCGGCAGGACTTTGGGAGTAGGAACTTTTGTACGGACCACACTGCTGGGTTCAGTTGTTGCAACGCAGGACTTTTCACTTATCCTTGTCAGCCCGGAAATAGTGGCCGTAAGCGAAGTAACCTGATCAGAAAGCATCTGAACGAGTTTCTTAAGTTCCGTGCAGGATCCGCACTGTGGAGCATGAACAGGTGAAGCAGTCTGTTTTGACGCAGCAGTGGCGAAGGACACATCAGGTTGAACGAGGTTCCGTGAGTTAACTATCTTCCTATACTCCCTGCGTGCAGCCGGGAAAGATAGTTTCTGCTCAGTACAGATCTTGAGAATCGCCTTCTCTTCCTTAAAGGATGGGCAATCTCGGGAGCGAGCCGTATGCGAACCATTGCAGTTCGCACATTTTTCTCTTTCCTCGCAGTTAGCGTCACTGTGGCCTTCGGTAGCACATCGAGCACAGACCTCCGACCTCGAGCAAGATGTTGTAGTGTGACCGTACCTTTGGCACCTGAAACACCGCCGTGGGTTGGGAATGAACTGGCGTACCCGAACGGAGAAGTAACCCACTCTAATCCTCTCTGGAGGAACAGGAAGACTGAACGTCAGTATAAGGGACGGCGTCGGTTCTTCTGTCCCGTTCTGCCATTTCATCATACGTTTCACCTCTACAACACCTTGAGTACTAAGTTCATCAGCAATTTCCCTTAAATTCATTTCTAGAAGGTTGCGACAAAAAATCACTCCTCGACTGAGGAGTGATTCACTGTATTCAGGGTCTTGTGGCATGCCGTACTTACGATTATGCCGCCCATATTGGTCAGACGTAACAAAGATCGACTCTGCTCGTCGTTATATGTCTCTACCAGAATTGTCCCGTCACGTAATTTTTTAATGTTAAAAAACATTAAAAACTCGGAGAACCTATACATCCTGTGATGCATTTACTAATCAAGAAAGGTGAGACCTTTTGAAGGGAGCCACCCTCCTGATTATTCTTAACAACAACAAAGCGAACATTCTTGCACCTAACACCACCTTCATCGGCTGTAGCAAAACTATCCTCGTCAGACGAAGCTGACCGAGGCCTTTTCACCAGAAAAACCAGTGGTGGTTTTTTCAGATGGACCACCAACCATAATAAAATTGGTTGTAGGAACTGAAATTTTGGTCCCACGAGAACCGGTAATGTAATAAGATTAATTGTTTCTCTGGTACAATAATGATTAATAGTTTGATACACATCAATAATGATTAATAGTTTCATCTTTTTTATAATTTTGTGCTTTATTATTTAATTATACTTTATTGTAGAGTTCATTTTTTTATAAAATTCAATAAATATGAGTGAGTGTAATGTTCAAACTGCTAGTAGTAAAAGTGTAGTTTTACAAGTAAGGTATAGGATTATTATTTCTTTGGAATTACAAACAACATTTAAAGTTTTAATAGAACTGTCTACCATCTATTTATTTTTACGACTATTCACTATGAGGTGTTTATAAAAAAACTACTTGGTTCCAAAAAATCATAATGAAATAATAGAATGAATTAAAAGCAACCTGTTTTCATATTTATGTTAATTATACTATTAAATATAATTAAATATTTGTCACTGTTGGCACCACTGTGTATCCTGTCTGGCAGTCTCACTCTGTCATGATGACACCACAACAGAAAGCTCAGTGTGTGATTTGGTTTATCTAAACAAGATTGGTTATCACAGTTCAGCGTAATTATCAATGTGAATATGATGATGCTGCACCTACGAATAAAACAATACTCCAGTGGTTTAATCAGTTTGACGAAACAGGAAGTGTCTAAAAGGGAAACTCACCAGGCAGGTCGTCTGTATCAGATCAGAATGTGGAACAGATCCGAGCATCTTGTACATGTAGCCCAAAAAATGTCAGTAAATAAACACAATTGTAGGATTTGGGAATCAGAGTCACCGCATGTAATTATAGAACATCAGTATGATTCTCCCAAAGCCAATGTTTGGTACAGACTGATGAATGACCATATTGTTCATTTTTGTAGAAAGCACAATTAATGGGGATATTTTCTGTGATATGCTCAAACTTTACGTCTTTCCACAGATTGATCATATAGAAGAAGAAAAAGGATTAATTTTCTATTAACTAGATGAGGCTCTACCGCATTAAAGCAACCATATCTGTGCTGCATTAAACATTTGGTTTCAAAACAGGTGGTTTGGAAGAGGAAGGCCGATTGCATCCCCACCAAGGAACCTAGATTGATCCCACTAAATTTCTCTTTATGGGGTTATGTGAAAAATATTGTTTATTCAGAGAAAATCCATGACATCAACCAACTACAGGAGAGGAATGTTGCAGCAGTAGCATCCATTACTCCTGACATGCTGGCGAGTACACTGGAAGAGCTAGATTACGGTCTGAACATGTGTAGGGTAACAAATGGTGCATATATTGAAGTGTATTAAACACAAAAAAACACCAGAATCTACACTTTCATAATTACTGTATACTCATGTAAGTAATCCTTTAAATATAATGTTGATTAAATAATAGTTGAAACCCAGGAGTTCTCTTATAAACACTGTATTTTGAAAATGTTGTACTCATAGCAAATTTGGTTTTGGCATATGTGAATGAAGATTCTGAAAGAAATTGAAATAGTCATAGTAAGAATATAAATGTGAAAATGGATACTAGTGACGTAGATGTAGCAAAAACACTTCTTGCCCTGTATTGCTCTTTGTTGATTTATATTGCGATCAGTAAAGTTGCATGTCTTAAAATGAAACTTTGCTCTAAGTATAATGTAGTAAACCAGTGTTAAATACAGTGGTGTATAAAGAACTGTTAGTAAACAAAATCTCCTATACTAAACGAAACATTTTCTCTGAAATAAAGTTTAAACTATATTTTTCTTTACTCACAACAGTTATTGAATGTGTTTTACATCCTTTTTTTGGGATATAAATTAAGATAAATTTTTTAATAATATTATTTTTGTGTTTTCAGGTTAAAAATTGCACATTATGCACTTTTAATGATAACTGGTTTTTTGGTTTTGTGGATACTTAAAATTCTTACAGGATATATATTTTATAAAACATGTAGTTATGTACTATTCTACCAAAACACTTACAATATTTTTCCTAATTTAAAATTATTTTAAAAGAATTGGATCAAATTTTTACTGAACCAGGAAATTTCATTTATCTGAATAGTTAATGTGAAACATTAACATTGCGGATTAAGTTGTAACGATTTATTTACTTACATGATTAATAAAATATATTTAATTAAAATAATTTGTTTTTTCTTCAATTTCCACTCTCAAAAACTGATAAATTTTGCATTGTATAACAGCAGCTTGGTGTATCAAATATTTCAGTTTGTTTACTTGTGTGATAATATAATACCATTTTAGATTGAATTTGTAAATTATTTGCCAGGAAGTAGTTCACAGCATTTTATTTTTTATTTTTATTAAGAAAAATCATTTTCAATATTTATGCCATTTATTTATTTGTCATTTTTGAATAATTACAATTGTAAAATAAAATATTAATTTTCACGGAGAATAAAACATACATGTTTGAATAGTCATGTAGATTATAGTTTTCAAAGTCCTTTCTGAGTTATTACTGTTTTGTGTTGATAGTTGAAGTTAATATAAAGTGGACTGTAAAATAAAACACTTGAATTAAACATACTATGAGACTAATAACTTTACTAATAAAAGAATATTGATACATTAGTAGGCGACTCAGCCGTATAGTATGTTTGCTCGTAGCACACTAACTTATTACTATATGATACAAGAATAGTTCACTCTTCTGCCGCAAGAAAGCGATGCAACAATTACCATCTCTACAGTAGAACCGTTTTTGTTGATGATGCATGTCCTAAAAAAGTCTCAAAATCCTTTTATATGATGAAATTTAATATATTAAATTTATGTTTGGTTTTTTGACCATTTAATATGATGAATAATCTATTTATTATGATAGGAAGTTAAAAATCAAAACCTCAACACACTTGAACCATGTGTAACTTACAACTACTAACACACAACTTACACACTAAATTTGACAAAACCATCATGTTAAACAAACAAAAAAGATTCAATTACATAGTCAAGGGGGTTTTCTAACTTTTTTTTAATATATAATACTTCCCAAAATCTACTATACTGGAAAATATATACATATTTTTTTAAAGTACTATTATTAATGTTCATTATCACAGAACTTTTTTACACTATTTGTGAATGCTGCATTTCACAAAGAGTAAAAGGTTGCTAACTAATAATATAATTTTCTTGATTGCATTTTAAGATATAAAGAAAAAATGCAGATAAATATAAAATTCTCAGATGAACCAAGATAAGTAACCATTTTTTAAATTTATAACTTTTCCAATAACAGTAATAAACTTATTATTAAGTTAGACAAGAATTGTTTTGTAGAGTAGAAAACTACTGACAGGTATCCTCATAACGTGTATTGAGGTGGTTTGGTGTGCAACACTCTATACAGTACCAAGTATTATTTCCATTAAGTTCCAAAAAGTTTAATTTATTTCAATTTTTGTAACATTTTTATAAAGCTAGATTATTCATATTTTTTAAATATACGATATATAGTATAAATTATAGTGAATAATGATGTCGAGGCTTACTTACTTACTTGATCTGAAGATAAAAGACTTTCTCTTTTTAAATTCCAAACAAGTTGGTTATTAATCATTTCTTCAAAGATTTTTCCAGTAGTGCTAATCAAGGAAATAGAGTAATAACTATTGGGATTGGTCAGATTTTTATCTTTTTTTTGAATGTATGCTTTCTTCCAATACCACAGGTTCATTCCGTTCCACTATATCTAATTATACAGTTCTAGTAATCTGAGTTTCGCAGTGGTTCCTAACCATTGCAAATGACGTATGATAAATGATGTAATGAATTTCATCTGGATCAGGTGCTGTATTACCAGTTTTCTCCAACACTGTAATATGTTCATCTATTTTGAAAGGTACATTGTATAAAAAATTCATTTGGATTCCAAAATTTAGGTGTTCCTCAACTTCTGTTGTAATCCTAATTTAGGAAAGTATGAGGACTGTCCACATTGTACTGCACCTGTAGGTATCCGTACCCGACGTCTGCTGCAGCATATAAGTGTTGACACACCGTCATTCTTTTCATCGTATCCGTGCTCATATCCTCCGTGGGGAATAAGCCTTAAAAATTTTATTTTTGACCTTAAGACGTATAATAAACAATCAACACTACCTACTGTCTTCCAGCAAATGTTTTAGTGTGTTCTATCCAAGATGAACCCAGACGCGGTGGTATGCACTGATGGATCGGAACAAAACAATACCGTTGGTTGTGCATTTGTTGTCAATGAAAGAACTTATATGTTTGGTCTACCCGGAATTACGAGTGTGTTTACCGCAGAACTATACACTATAAGTAAGACTCTAAATATCATTAACCCTAAATATAGAAACATTCTTATTTGCAGTGGCTTGTGTAGTGCTCTCCAAGCCTTAAAAAACTTTTATTCCAAACATCCTATCGTCGTTGAAATTTACAACGCAATCGCTGAGTTGAACAATCGCAACATAGAAGTAAGTTTTTGCTGGGTCCCTAGCCACGTAGGGATTCCAGGTAATGAACATGCAGATTCCGCTGCCAAAGAAGCATGTAATCAACCTCCTTTCACCACCCGAGTTGCTACTTCTGATTTTATTATTTATATAAAACAATCACTAAGAGCAAGGTGGCAAGGTGACAGGACGGCTACCGTTGATAATAAACTCCAGCAGATTAAAGATTCTGTGTTGCCATGGGACTCCTCATGCAGAAAAACTCGGCGTGAGGAGGTAGTCCTCTGTCGATTGCGAATAGGACATACGAGGGTCACACACGAGTACCTGATGTCAGGAAGACACGCACCCCTATGCGCACGATGAACTGCCGTATGACTGTGCACCACATACTCACAGATTGCATATGTTATGCGGCGTTGAGTCGTAAATTTAATCTATCCATAAACATCCGTGGTGTCTTGTACAATGATAATGAAATTTTAAACCGGATGTTTCTATTTCTGCGTAGTACTGGTTTAATACAAAAATATTAATATTGTCGTGTATATTTTTTATGTTAGATATTTTATGGTTTTTAGTTTTCCTTTTAGTCTCTTATCCGAGAATGGGTCCTTTACACCATTCTCGGACTTTGTTAAATTCTATTCACTTTTGGTTTTATTTTAGATTTTATCTGTGATATTAGTTGTAAGTTTTATTCATCTTTTAGATGAATAAAACTTACAACTTTATTTTCTTTTTTTTTTAATAAAAAAAATTCCGAGCAATGATAACGCGCAGGCGTTTTTCGCCCCAAAAAAACTTATGTTTTTTCTATTTTTGAAGTATTCGTCGCAGTTAGCCATTTTACTGACTCCTTCAAACCTACTAGCTAATAATTCAGTAATTTTGTTTGAAGTATCTATTAAATCAACTTTATACTGAAGGCACGTTAAGTGAGTAAAGTTTGCACGCCCACAGGTAGACTTCACATTCTTCCAAAAATCTACTGAAATCATATTTCTGGTAAGAGATCGGGTATATTTTTTGTGTTGTTGCCAGGATTTTGTTTTTGAATCTGTCATAAGTCTTTTTGCACACCCCGTGTTTTTGAAGGCATTTAGGTTTTCTGATTGTACTTTTCTTGAAACCGTATAAGCCATTTTTTTCTTTTTATTGCTTCACTTATTTCGTCATTCCACCACATAACAGGTGGCTTCTTGAATTTTCCAGTTCTAGGAAAATATCTTGATGCTGAGTCAAATATAGCATTGATTTTTAACTTCGACAACATTTTCAATAGCTCCAGTTGTTTCAGGGAGTTTGGTATCAGCAGTGAAGCTCGTCCAATCTGCCTTATCAAATAGCCGTTATCAAATAACTCCTCTATTGTTGGATTCCACCAGTAAATTTCTTCTGATCTGCCTTATTATTTCGTCTTCCAAGGGCCTCCCGACAGGCCTCGATAATAGCCTCATGTGATCTCTCAGGTTCCGTCCCAAGGCTCGACACTTTGTTCTAGAAAACCTCACAAAGTATAGATATTTGAGACGTCGCCATCTGTCAAGGCCGAATCCAATCAGCAGGGCCACTTCATGACCTCTCCTCATAAACGCTACCACGTTGAGGATGCCCACGATCATCTCTATACAGCTATGATCGCTGACTGTCTCATCCTCCATCACACGCCATTGCACCACTCCAGCGTAAGTCTCGTAGACAAATGACAGGTCTAAGGTAGACCCACAGCCCTTCCTGTGGAATGCGTACACGCCGAACTCATTCACACACACCATTCCAAGGGAGGTTATCACCTCTGCAAGTAGTCTGCTCCTCTCATTAACAACCTCGCTACCCAGCTCCTGACTTTTCGAATTGAAGTCTCCTTCAATAATGACCGGACCTGTCCTGCGCCTTGCCTTCAAGGCTAATTCCTCAACAATCTCCGAGAATTCATCCCAGGGTATGTTGCGTGAAATGTAACAACTGAAAATGGACATTCCGGTCACCTCAGTTCAACCAAATCCTCTGCCGCCTCTCCAGCTAGTGACTGCGACCCGACCAGCAACCACGGTTATAGCACAGGACCCTCAAGATCACTGACCTATCTACTGTCTTCCCAACTCTCCTTTTTTCGGCTCAGAGACCAACAGTTTATGGGGCATTGCCAAAAACAGTGGAGCTGTTTTTGGCAATGCTCCATAAAAGGTCCTGCGATTTGCGGCTCCGGTTAGCATTCAATTGTAATATTTTTATTGCTTGCATAGAGGGCTACCATATCTATGGCCCTCCGTGCTACACTTTCTGCAGGCCATAGGTTCCTTGCAACCGGCCTTGAAATGCCCCTACTTGCCGCAATTGAAGCAGCTCCTCGACCTGTCGGGACCCTGGCATTTGGAGGTCTTGTGACCAAGGTTCCGGCATCGATATCAACGCTACTGCTTCATATCCGGTGTCACTCAACAAGACACCAACCCGATACGCAGGCGCCCCCTCTGGAGGAGCTTTTCCGCTTCCCCGCTACTAACCAGCAATGAGGCCACCTGTGTACCCGAATGGGGCGGTCTCAGTCTAATGGCCTGCACTTCTTCCTCCTCCACCTCAGTATTATCCATTACCGCTTTAACGACTTCCTCCTTAGTAGCGAGAGCGTCAATGTATCCAATATTAAACCTTTGATTACGTACATTACGCTTGGAGGCAACCCTCACACCTTGCATTCCATCCTGAAGCTTCTTTAACATTTTCTCCGGGTTCTCGTCCTCATCTTTGTCTCGGATCCAGAGATCCTCTCTTCCTGCCCCTTACGAACTTCTAACCTCCGTAGGGGAACACACCCACCTTGTGACGATTCACAAGGAGGCTGCTCCGTTAAAGCCCATCAGGGCTTTAACGGAGCAGCCTCCTCCTTACGAACCGGGAGAATCTCCGGGTTCCCATCCTCGACCCCACATTTCACCTCTCTTATTAGGTCAGCAAATGTTTGTTTTCCCTGCCTATCAGCCGTTTTCACCACAAGGGTCTTGCCTCTTATCAGCGGAACCCTGCGGGTTGCCTGTCCGTCAGTGTATATATTTAGCATTTCAGTTTACTACAGGCTACAAATTTTTCACCTCTCCACAAAAATTCTGAAGGTAAAAAAATGGAGTATTGAACAAAAATAAAATAACAAGTAAAACATAAATCGTATTGAAAATATTTCATTAATCTTTGCAAATTATTTTAATGAATTTTCATTCTTAATACAGGTTTTTTGTTGTTCACCTTTGTCTTAAAACAAAAAAGAATTTGCTGAAGGCTTCTAACATTCACCTATATCTAACAATTCTTGTTTATTATGAAAACGAATCTTCATTAATAAGTAAGAAACCAATAGACATGTAATATAATTAAAAATGGTCTCATTTATGCAATGGAACCAACAAAACCGGGCTAGCATCAAGTTAAATAGATAATATAAATAATAATGATAATAAATAATGAAAAAACCCGTTCCATGGTGGAACGATGAAATAAGTGAAGCTATAAAAACAAAGAAAAGGGCGTATAACGCCTTTAAGAAGCGTCCTAGTATAGAAAATCTTGTTGCCTTTAAGAAATACGTATGCAAAACGTCTTATGATAGACTCGAAAGAACGATCCTGGCAGCAATACGTGTCATCTATCGACAAAACTACTACTGCATCAGATGTTTGGAGGAAAGTGAAGGCGATTTGTGGGCGTAATGATTTTGCTCCCATAACTAGCCTTCAAGATGAAGATGAAATAAAAGACACTCCATATGAAATTGCAGAGCTGTTATCCAATCACTTCGAAAAGGCCAGCAGAACGGCCAACTACGAGGAAGGTTTTCGAACCAAAAAAGAAGAACTCGAAGGTCTACTAAATTTTAGAACTGAGTATAATTACTCATATAATGTACCATTTAAAATGGAAGAACTCGCGAAAGCGTTGGAAAAAGCAGGTAACACAGCTGCTGGTCCGGATGAAATCCATTATAATATGATCAGGCAGCTGAATGCCACTGCAAAACGCAGATTATTAGAACTTTGTAATAAAATTTGGCGGGATGGAACGTACCCGCAGCAGTGGAAAAAAGCTCATGTTGTTCCAGTACCAAAGAAAAATAAAAATTTAACAGACCCCAATAGCTATCGTCCTATTTCTTTGACGTGTGCTATGGGAAAAATACTGGAAAAAATTATTAATAATCGACTCGTCTGGGTTTTGGAAAAAGAAAACCTGATATCACCGTATCAAGCAGGTTTTCGGCAATACCATTCTACCACTGATCAAATGATCAGCTTAGAGGACATTATATATAACAGCTTTATTAAAAGGAAACATTGTGTCGGAGTCTTCTTTGATCTTCAGAAGGCTTTCGATATGACCTGGCGTCATGGTATAATGCTCCAGATACATGAATGGGGCATTCGTGGCAATCTGCCTATACTGCTCAGCAACTACATGAATGACCGTACCTTCCAAGTACGCGTCAACAATGAATATTCATGTGAAAGAATCTTGGAAAATGGCATACCGCAGGGTTCGCCGTTTAGCGGTACCTTGTTTACCATTACCATTAATAAATAGATACTAGCCATTCCAGTAGAAATCAGCAAAAGCGTCTATGTTGATGATCTGGCAATTGTGTATGCCAGCAACAAGACTGCTATGGTGAGGTACAAATTGCAACGAGCGATCAATGCTCTAAATGAAGTTGCAAGGAATAACGGATTCCAATTCTCACCAGAGAAAACGTGCTGTGTACACTTTTGTAGGAAGAGAATTCCTCATCAAAGTCCTGCGTTGACAATTGACGATAATCCAATACAATATAAAGATAGCGTAAGATATTTAGGACTAGTATTGGATAAATCCCTTACATGGGGATTACATATACAGGACTTGAGTGATAGATGCAAAAGAGCCCTAAACATTATAAAATGTTTATCGAATTTAAATTGGGGCTCAGACAAAGAGACATTATTGAGATTGTATAAAGCATTGGTTCAATCTAAACTAGACTACGGATGTATCGTATATTCATCCGCTAGAAAGTCGCACTTAAGAAAGTTAGACGTAGTTCATAGTAGCGGAATAAGATATGCAACAGGCGCTTTCCGCACAAGTCCGGCGGCTAGTCTAATGTCTGAAGCCGGAATAATGCCACTACATTATAGAAGAGATATCCTTTTGTTAAGATATGCAGCAAATGTATGGGCTTTCCCTGCTCATATAAATAATAAATTGTTTACGAATCATCCTATGGCTGCAGTATATGAACATCGTGCTACCTATTCCAGACCAACCGGAATTAGGTACCACGAATTAAGAAGAAAATATGAAATTGCTATACCAGAGACACTAGCAATTTCTACTAGAGAAATACCGCCATGGCTCTTGCCAGCGGTAAATACAAGTTTGGATCTCTCTCAAGGAGAAATAAAAAAGAAACCAGCAGTGATCATCCAGCAGGAATTTTTAGCAACCGTCAGTAGTTACGAAGAACATATTAGAATTTATACTGACGGTTCTAAAACCGAAAATGGTGTTGGATGCTCGATATATGTAAATGAAGAAGCCCACTCTTGGGGACTGCCAGATGTGGCCAGTGTCTACACGGCAGAACTCACTGCAATTCAGCAAGCTCTTCGCTACACTGAACACTATTGCGAAGAGAGTGCTAATATGTTCCGATTCATTAAGTGCACTCGTCGCAATTCGGAACAAGAACATTAAGGATGTCCTAATTGCAAACATCCTGTCCATTTTATACGTACTAAAACAACGAAGACAGCGATGCGTATTTGTATGGACTCCAGGGCATGCTGGTATTATAGGTAATGAAATCGCAGACGAAGCTGCCAGAAAGGCAACAGTCTGCGATGACTTGGATGCATTTCCTGTAAGAGTGGCAGATGTTAAAAACCGTCTAACCAACATAGTAAGAAACAAGTGGAACGCTGAATGGAGGAGTTTAAATACAAAATTAAACTCGGTTAAAACTTCTCCTTATAAATGGAAAAGCGACTTAAGTTGACTCGCCGTGAACAAGTAGCGGTGACCAGACTTAGAATCGGTCACACGCGATTAACAAATTTATATTTGTTAACCGGCGAAGTGAGACCAATGTGCGGTGTTTGTTATAAAACACTGACAATCAAGCATCTAATAGAAGAGTGTACCATATATGAGGACCTCAGAAAGAGGTTCCGTCTTACAAATAATATTAGTGCTGATCTGGATAATGAAAATGAAGAAAATATAGTTGCATTTTTACACGCCAGTGGACTTCTTAAAAGTCTATAAAATGGAAGTTTAAAGCTGTGGTAAGAGATACTCTAAGCGGTAGTTTTATATATACATATAAGGGAGTCTCGAAGCATGGCACGTGTAGTGACGGGAGGTAGCCCTCTTGCCTAGGCCATTTTGGCTCACCTGCATTCAAGAGCAGTGAGTCGGGGTGTGTCCGATGATGGCATGGGGGGACCCTCAAGGGTGGATTGAGGGCGCGAGGCTATAGGTGTACGCCGTGCATGCCTATGGCCTGATATAAGAAGGATTCAACTGCCACGGCACCCTGGCACGACTGATATACTGCTCAACGGCGGTTCTGGTCGCCCCGAGGGTGCTTAAGCAAACTATAAATGAGACTTCGTAGAAGAAAGAAAGATATGGTATTGATTAGTTTAATTTTAATTTTAAGTTCATGGTCTTTTGAGAACCTATCTCAAATTTTAATATTGGGGCCCTTTACACCCCGTAAGTGTTTGTGATTGCCCTTGTCTTTCATGTTTTAATGTTTATTGTGAAGTTTGTGTTTTTAAATAAAATGTAAGGGCCCTTTACACCCTTACATATGACGATCCTGATGGAGATAATAATTTCTTTTAAAGAATGTGACGAGGGCTAATGACCTTAGCAGTCGATGCCCGTAAAAATTCAGTTAAAAAAAAAAAAAAAAAAAAAAAAAAATGAGCTAGGACTTATTTTTAAAAAAATATTACAAAGAAAAATGGTTAGCTATTAACCAATGATAGAATTTACATCTAGATTTCATTGTTAAACTGTCATCGTCATAAAGAGGAAATAGTAAAAGTAAATGTATACATAATAAAAAGTAAATTAAAATTAATTAAAAGAAAAGAAAATATTAATATTAAATAAATAATGCAATCATTAACAAAATCTTACGAAACACTATAAAGAAGGTATTTCTACAGGTGTAAAAAAACATCGGTCTTCATGGCGCGAGTGTAGAATTTCGGCTTTTCATCCAGAGATCCCAGGTTCGAATCCCGGTCAGGCATGGCATACTCACGCTACAAAAAGTTTCATTCTTCTCATCCTCTGAAGCAATACTTAATGGTGGTACAAGAAGTTAAAAAAAATAAAAAATTAGTTCTAGATATACAGTCGAAAACAAAGTTTTTGTTACCAATTTTTTTATTAATTACTTTTTTTATTATTCCCTCGGGACTTATTGATGGTAATTATTCAGCAATTGATACGTTGATGTAGATTTTTTCTGTATACAGTTTTTCATATTTTCACTTTTATTGAAGTGATTTTATTTAAATGACGCATTATAAATAATTAAGTAGGGCGATAGACCTACATTGTCCCCCAGGGTTGCCGACCTCCACAGTGGAAGGTTATGTCTCAGCCTTTTATTCAAAAATTGTCGATTTATATCATGGTTGTTCTTTGATAAGCCATAAAATTTTCATTAAATTATTCCTGATATCTATTACAGACATAAGAACTATATAAAAAATATAACATATGTTATTTATATTTTAAAAATAATATATTAATCTGAAATAAAGATTAATCTCATATAAAAGAGATTGTCCTGACTGATTCATTGACTCATAACAAAAGGAACAACCGAAACTATTATAGGTAGAGACTTGAAATTTTCAGGGTACCTTCGTATCTTTAAGTAGGCGTGCACTAAGAAAGGATTTTGCGAAATTTTGATTTTAAGGGGTTCAAATCGATAAAAAACTAAATTTCGTGTTAACAGCGCTATCCGTTGGACGTAAAGGAACATACGCTTTACTAAATATTTTACAATTCCATTGCAGTGTTTCCGATATGTCTGTCCGCTATAGACTAAAAACACTACTGGACCGATTTACGCGCTGGGAAGAAGGGAGAAAGGGAAAAATTGAAAAAGTAAAAGGGAAAAAGGGGAAAATGTAAAAAAGAAAAGGGGGAAAGGGGGAAAAGGAAACGGGAATGGAAAAGAGAAAAAATTAAAGATAAAGAGGAATGGGGGAAGAGGAAGGGATTTAATAAATTTAATTAAAATTAAATAAAATAATATTAAATTAAATTAAAATATTAGAATATGCAAACCAAATAATTGAAGATGTCAGATGCAAAACAACTGGTTGAGATTAAAAACGTAGGTAAAGCATGGAAATGAAGTAACTCATTACATCTGTCAAATAAGTAATATTAATATATTGTGTGCGTGCGCAGAACGACAGAATGAGTGTGTGAGTGCTCCAGAAGAATGCCGTTAAATTTTAAAGTTGTATTTCTCTGTTTAAAATAATGAAAAAAGTTCATAATAAACATATGTCCGGCAAAGGCTTTGTTTTTAAATTAGGAATATCAAAGAATTTTACCATGATTTCTGCTTAGCGGAAAAATGAACCTATACCGAAATTTATCGAAAACCAACTGGAATCAAAACCCGGTGGAGAAGGGAGAAAGGGAAAAATCGGAAAAGGTAAAAGGGAAGAGGGTAAAAAGGGAAGAAGGGGAAAATGGAAAAAAGAAAAAAGCAAAACAGGGAAAAGAAAAAACGGAAAAAGGAAATGGAAAGGTAAAAGATAAAAGAGGAAAGAAAAAGGGGGAAAGGGAATTGGGGGAAGATGAAGGGGAAATGTAAGTAAGGGAAAGAGAAACGGGAGAAGAAAAGGGAAACGGGAGAAAACGGGAAGGAAGAGCGAAGCGAGCCGTGACCCTCTGATCGTGACGGGAAGCGCAAGTAACCATAGAGCAGGCGCGAAGCCGCGATGGGGATGCTAGATTTGGGATTTTAATAAATTTTTTGTTTATCTTTATTGGACTTTTATATTGAACTATGTTAATTCATTCATAAAATGGTCTAACAAATATTATTAAATTTTCTTATCTTTCTTTTTTGGGTTTCCTTTATTTATGTTTTGGGCAACAATTCATTGTTTGTCGTATATTCCTTCAGTATTTTTCATAAAAAAAATTATTTATAGTTTTATCAGGATTTAATGAAAATCTAAATATATTATTGTTGATTAAATATTTTTTATTTAAAAAAAAATAAGTTTGCTATTAAAAAGCATTGCGAATGAAGCTACAACTATATTGTGGGCGAAGTCGCGACGGGGTATGCTAGTTTAAAATATATAATTGAAAATTATAAGCTTAAAATATAAGCTAATTATAGTTTAAAAAGCTAGCTAGCAATATTAAATGAAGCAACGTTTGCTACAAAACAATTACAATCTAGAAATATTCCTTTACTTTACTTCTTGGGCCAAGTGTTAGTCTTCTCTATTTACTACTAATATTACATCCATAATTATACATTAAATAATATTTCATAGTGTTAAAAGAAAAATGCTCTAAATGTTTTAACTATTGAGTTAGCACATTAAGCAGCATACTTAATATTTGTGCATAACAATATAGTAAGGGTGTTGATAAAGTCTTTCCATGATTACAAAAATTTATTACAAAAAAACTATTACAGTTACAGCTGTGTCGGTTTGTGACAAAAGAAAGATAAAACTATCAAGTTTTTTTTACCGTGACAATAAAGTTCAACATGTGGACCTTTTGTCGCTCGTAGAATGTCCAACTGATATTCATTTTCACGCCAAGTGTTGGTCAACATTTCTTCGGTAATAATAGTAACAGCTTCAGTTATTCACTCTGTATAGAATCTGTCCTTAACATAACCCCAGAGAAAAAACTCTAAGGGTGTTATGTCTGGTCATCGTGGTGACCATAGAATGGGACCGTCACGCCCAATCTATCTGCCATGAAATGATTCATTCAGAAAATCTCAAACTTATAATCCCCAATGTAGTGGAACGCCATCCTGTTGAAAACCACCCCAGGTTGCAAGTCATTAAGTTGAGTTATAGCAAAGTGTTGCAGCATATCCAGGTAAATGTTAGCTGTTATTGATTGCTCAGTGGAAAAAAGGGACCAATGATTTTGTTGTGCAACTAACCGCACATTCACTTTAAGGGAGTATCTCATTTTTTCCCTGGTAAAGTACGCATTTCCTGAGCCCCATATACTCACATTATTTCTGTTTACTTTCCCTGAAGTGTGGAAAGTAGCCTCGTCTGAAAAACACACACGCTGCAGGTACTCATTGTCGTTATCAATCCGTTGCAAAATCTCGGTCGTAAAGGCAGCATGACAAGAGCTGTCATCTGACCGTAGATGTTGAAATATCTGAACTTTATACTCTTGCAACCTTAGTTTCTTGTGTAAAATTTTGTATACTGTTGACCGGGGAATCCCTAGTTCACGAGATACTCGACGGGTAGATTTGAAAGGGCTGTGTTGAAATGCTCGCTGCAGAACCTCAACCTTCTCTTCACTAACGGATGGCCGCCCTGTTCGCGGAAGGTCCACTAAATTTCCACTCTCCTTAAACTTTGCATACCACGCAACGATACTCTTGCTATCAGGTCCTGGTCGTCCACATTCCCTTCTAAAATTTATCTGTACAGAAAGTCGGTGATTTCGACTCGTGATACCACAACACACATTGCTCATTCTCCTGGATTGACGGTATTTTATAAAAATTGATCACAGTGCTCCCAACTCTCTACTTTGCCTCTACCCTTTTTTTTTTTGTTTTTTTTTCTCTCAGCTCCCCTGGGCCGGACCGACTTGTTGGTATTACGCCACCCAGGGGAGTCTTTAAACTCAAATAGGCCTCCCCACCTACCGGCATGGCAGGTCGGCCTACCGGTTAGCTCTTTTTGAGAGTATTGCCCTTTTGGACACCACGCCATACCTAGTGTGTCGTGACGTGGTGCCGGGTCTTTTCGGTATTCAGTGTGCTGTTAACTGACTGTTACCCATGGAGTCCTTGGTGGCTAATCAGTGCCAACACACCGCAGCATGTTGGACCTCACCAGCAAGGCTGTCCACCCAGTCCTATTCTAGCCAATACCTTGTCTTCTCTCATCGGAGTATTTCTGTAGTACGACTTGTCTAACAAAACTAGCAATATTATTCCAGTTTAACTCGCTTCTTAGCATGTATTCAATTGTTGTCTCTGGAGTTATACCTGTGAGTGCCTTACTCTGTCTAAGTGTGTCCCACCTATTGCACTCAAAAAAGGTGTGCTCAGCATCATCTATCTCGTTGCAGTAATTGCAAATTGGCTCTTCTCTCTTGCCTATTTTGTGCAGGTAGTTATTGAAGGAACCATGTCCTGTAAAAAACTGCGATAGGTGATGATCAACCTCACCAAATCTTCTCGACAACCATGGTTTGATGTTGGGGATGAGGGTTCTCGTCCATCGACCCACACCTTCCTGCGACCATCTTTCCTGCCAGATATTATAAACACCATCCCTGACTTCCCCTGGCTTGCCTTGTGCCCTCTCCACCCTCTTTTTTGCGATTAGGTCAATAGGAGGTGCACCCGATAACACGCACAGGACGGCATAGGACACAGTCCTGTATGTGGACACGACAACTAGGAGCATACACCTGTGCGTTTTCGCTAGTCTCTCCTTGTTGCGCCTGATGGCGATAGAGCACCACCAGGCCGGAACGGCATACATAAGCGAAGACACGACGGTGGTCGCCAGTAAGCGGCGCTTTGAGGTCCTGGGGGCAATCTGCGATGACATAATGATGTTTAAACTTTTTATCATCCTTTCTGCCTTGTTGCATACACTGTCTATGTGCTCAGTGTATCTACCGTTTATCTGGAGGATGACTCCTAAGTACTTGATGTTATTCCCTTCTTCTATAGCATGACCGTTGATAGAAATATTAAACGGTTCTAGCACTCTTCTACCCGTAAAGGCAATACACCGGCATTTTTCCGTAGACAGTTGCAGACCCCTGGACCTCAACCACTCCTGCATAGTGTCGATGGCCGCATACACCCTTTCCCGCACCTCCAAGACTGTCCTTCCCTCTACGAGGACTGCAAGGTCATCTGCATAAGCCAGGACCTGGAAGCCGACAGGAAACTCCTTCTGAAGGAGTTCATCTATGATCACCAGCCACAACAACGGTCCCAGAACAGAGCCATGCGGAACTCCACCGTGCATTTGAAAATGTACTGTTTCCTCCTGTGCTTCCACCAGACATCCTCTGTTGGACAAGTAACATTTAATTTGTCTACGTAGGTATGGGTTGAGGCCCCTAGCCGCAATTGCGTCATTAATGTGACCCCAACCAATAGCTCCGAACGCGTTTTTCATGTCTAGTGACAGCATCAGTGGAATTCTCCTGGTTCGCCAAGTGCCTCTCTTCACCTCGTCGGCCCATCCCGAAATTCGGCAGATGACCTGCACGGTGGATCGCCCCCGCATAAACCCGTAGTGGTTAGGACTGATTCCGGCTCCCTCTTCTAGTTTTTTGATGATGCGGCCAGCCAGCATTTTTTCTACTAGCTTCCCCATCATGTTAAGGAGGCTCAGGGGTCTATAGGTTATATCTTCCTCCGAATATTTAACTTAACTTTGCCACTACCTGCAACAAACCAATATAAAAAAACTTGATAATTTTTTTCTTTCTTTTTCAACAAACTGCACAGATGTAACTGTAATAGTTTTTTGTAATACATTTTTGTATCCATGTAAAGACTTCATGGACTTCCTTATTTTAAGTATTCTATTATATGGTAAGTTTAAACTAATTTTGTGGAATAAGTATGCTTTCATTTCCAATGAGTTTGCAAAAACCGAATCATAAAATTAGGTACTGTAATGGATAAAACAGATTTTATAAAATATTTAACTAACAAAGGATAGAGTTTAACTGATTGAACTCATAAAAAGACATTATTTTATCTTTTCAGACAATTTGAACATTTTTATTTTTGAACTGTCAGCACAAAATCGAAGAAACACTTCTTTGAACAGGAAAGGAACAGAAAGAAGTATTGTTTGTTCTTAAGCACAGATTCTTCGTTACCTAATGTATCTTTGAGGTAGTTATTTGTTTATGAAAAGACTAAAAACAAAATGAGTTGCATTAGCTCCCACAAATAAATCTATTCATGCCTTCAGTACTTAAAAAAAAAATAAAAATAAAATTTTCTTAGCGTATTAATGGAGCAGTAAAATGTGGTGTACTATTATATTGCATCTACACGAGTTGAACGATTTTATTTTAATTATTACAAAAAGTTCTGAATAGATTAGAAAACAAGAGGACTGTCCATACCAGGTAATCTCGTAAGCCATTATTAGAGGCCCAACCCTTCCATAAGAAGCAGGGTCCTTGGACATTCCAATCCTGTAGGGGGAAGACACCCACCTTGTGACGTTACCGCTCGCCACACCACTTCTTCCGTTCCGACCCGTGAGAGGCTTTACCGGAGGTCGTCTTTAGACCCTCTAACTGATTGCATCACACAATCATCAGCCAGGCCTCAGTCGGGATGCCACCGATGTAAAAACCTCGGCAGACATTTGCTTTAGTAAAATAAATATCAAATTGTGCCTTCACGTAGGCATCAAATGGACATCGTCACATAAAACCTAACATGATTCCCTCAAACTAACTGACCGAAACTGCGGAAGCGCGAACCCCACAAAATCAAGGCCAGATTTGAAAGTACCGTTCGTGACTGTGAATGCCTCAGAAAACAAACAAGTAGAAAGTTAAATCTGTAATACACTCATGCCAATCAAAATGATGTTTTACACAATATAGAAATTCAGATCTACACCCAAACAAATTGACCAATCAGGTCACCTAACAAGGGGAACGTAACCTCATTCTGGTCCCCGCAGAAGCCGTGGACAAACATAGCAAGTAGTACGGAAATGAGCATACGGCGCCAAAATCCAAGATGGCAAACAATTCGCCACCTAAGATTCCAAGATGGCGGACGTCTCCATGTTAGAATGACGTAACGAATTCAAGATGACGGTGGTCTGTCATCTTTGATTGTGACGTCAGTGACGCCGTAGCCTGTCAGTGATACCAACTTTTTTTGTGTTAGTGTTGCAAACCTGATTATTTATATGTATTAAATTATTGAAATAATATTTCGAAGGTTGGTAGCAAGTAGTAGGGAAATGGGGGTACGGGTGCCAAATCCAAAATGACGGACAGACCGCCATCTTGGATTCCAATATGGCGGCGCCCACCATCATGGAATTTACCGTTT
This sequence comes from Lycorma delicatula, assembly GCF_047948215.1. Classification (NCBI taxonomy): domain Eukaryota; kingdom Metazoa; phylum Arthropoda; class Insecta; order Hemiptera; family Fulgoridae; genus Lycorma; species Lycorma delicatula. The sequence continues at coordinate 211,206,910 of NC_134455.1, forward strand.
TCCCAGTGGAAATTTCCCTTTTCCCTTTTTCCCCTGTTAGAATTTCTAATAATCATTACTATAAATCCGATAACCTTTGCACAGAATCAACATGTCTTTGTAACCGTCCAATGTGCGATTCTATCGTCTACCTTGAACTTTTAATCCAAAAACTTACGCTTACCTATTATACTCGCTCACAACAATCCAATCGATGATGCTCGGTACCTCGCATTCGACATCCTCCACATTAGACATCATATCAATCAGCGAAGGTGAACAAGAAGAAGAACCCGATACCCAAGAACTACAACCAGCAGTTAAGGTAATTTTTAACACAAACAATGCTAAAACACAGCAATAATTTTAAAAACAGGAAATAAAATAGACTATAATAAATTTGATTGGTCAAGTATATTTAATTACATAAAATACATATACATAGCTAAATTAGAATTTGCATTTCATCCTGAAAATAACTATGCATTTTATATAGACAACCTTGTGTTCTTAAAATCATTCATTACTTAGAATCAGCTTGTAAACAACTTGGTTTAAAATATAAAGTGTCGTACGTTGAAAAATGTGTTCATTTGAATTAACTTATTAGTATCAATGCCCTTCGTGCACAATACAAAAAAAACAAAGACAGATCCGATTATGAACAGTTTATTTTAAATCAATTAGAATTCAAAAATATTAATGATAGTATACAAGTCTCTCTCTCTCTCTCTTTATTTTTTGATCGTGGTAAATTTTTGTAGTAAACAACATAATTTTTAATTTATATTTTAATTTTGTACGAATGTTTTGTAGGCCTCTAGGGGAGAGATTTCACTCGCTAAAAAAAATCTCAACGCGCCACTGTTGCTAGCTCCTGGGTGGTGTGGAAATGCAACAACACTATAATCCATCATACGATAATGGAGGGCTGATTTGGTTTTTATTTTGAATTGTATAGGACTTTTTTTTCTTTATATTTCAGTTAGATGGTGGTGACGACAACGTTCGGGACCGCCGCTTGTATAACGGCTGCAGTGACGGTCTACGTGTTGCGCATGCGCGATCGCTTTGAATCCGGCGCTGCGATCGGTAGTGTGTGCCGTTTTCGCGCCTACCACTGTACCGGACGTTCAACACTGTCAACAATTGCGCGCCGCTACGTCAGCGCACACACGCGAACACACACGCAGTTGCGACTGCCATCGCCGCCTCCAGGTGAACGAGCCACGTCCGGGTACTGGAGTAACGAGTGACGCTTCCCGGTGCAACGGCCACGACGACCAGGATCATCCTCAAGGTTCGTCTAAATTTAAATTCACACACACACACAATGGTGAATGAATGTTTACGAGATATATTAGTGGAAGTTTACGAACACACACACACACACACAGAGGGAGAGATGATTTAGCACATTCCTATGTTTGTGATTAGTATTAAATTTGAATTTTCAAAAAAAAAAGAAAGGAAAGGATAAATTCCCCCGGAGAAAAGGGAAAACGGAAATTCCCTTAGGGAAAACGGGAACATCCAGGATGGCGGCCGCCGTCATATTGGAATCCAAGATTGCAGACTGTCCGCCATTTTGATTTGGCGCCCGTACCCCATTTCCCGACTACTTGCTACCAACCTTCGAAATATTACTTCAATAATTTAATATATATAAATAACCAGGTTGACAACACTGAACACAAAAAAAGTTGGTACCACTGTTATGGCTACGGCTCACTGCCGCTACAATCCAAGATGGCCGATCACCGCCATCTTGAATTCGGTACGTCATTCCAACATGGCGACGTCCGCCATCTTGGAATCCAAGATGGCGGAGTGTCCGCCAGTTTGGATTTTGGCGCCTTATGCCCAATCCGTACTACTCCCGCACCAACACCCGGTCCCATTGTGGAGTCTCGCGCGGCATTACCAAGTCACAATTAGAGCCGTCCCAGGCGAAACGAAGCCACGCCCTACGTCTCATGGGCTACCATACCCCGGCAGCGCGGACCCTCCCACAGCGGGAAATCGAATCACAAACAATACCAATATAACCGTGGCACGATGTCATCGAGCCTACCTCCAACCAATCCAATGCCTTGGCCGGAATCCTAGCCACCCGGGATCTTACCACGCCAAATACCTTGGTTAAACTTCCTCTGCAGACCTACACACCGCAAGGGCGCGAATAAAACCAGCCATATAGACCATTCCTCGTGGATCATCTAGTTAATACAGAGATCCAGAAAGGAATGTATTCTCTCAAGTTTCCTGACAGCTTGTGAACGTTCGACCTCGTATCAAGGACAGACGTAGAGGACGTGGATCACTGTATCGTCAATCCCACAATCCGGGCATTGACTCGAATCTGCCAAACGAAACCTAACCAAACTCGCCCGAAAGGCACCATGCCCGGAGGGAAACGGTGTGATATACTGATTTGGGGAGACCCATGTAATCGCATCTAAATCAGACACTATACTAAATATACCATGCGTGTAGCGACATGTGGGAGATTCGTCCCAAAGTCCTGCAAAAAACTGAATTGGACAAAACACTGCACTTGGAGGCAGAAGGAAATTAATTTTCTTTCTCATGCTTTTATCTCCTCTTCTATTTTTGTTTTTATTTTTATTTCACATTTGTATTTTAGAAATAATGATATTATGCCATTTATAAAAAGATTATAATAGAATGGAAAATAAAGAAATAATATTATGAGAGATGACAGATGAAATAATATTATGAGAGAAAAAATCAGAAAATTGCATTTTTAAATAAAATTTTTATTTAATTTATAGTATAAATCGTTTTTTTTATTACATCGTTTTATTTATGGAATACCTTGTGCCATTTTGAGGATGATAATACAGAGTTTGGCAGAAATAACTCCCTGATTTTCCATTGCTGCTGGCTGAATGCTAATAGCGCAGGGCGTGGTGTTGGTACGCCAATTTTTTTTTTTGCGGATGCTTGCTGTTGATGCTCACCACTCCACACCAGCATCGCACTTTTGTTATTGAAACGTATTTTAAAAATTGTGATTATGTTATCAACACGCAATGATTATTTCGCTCACCCTTTCGGCTAGGTCGACAGGCCGCGATAAGAACCCGATAAGAACATAATTCGGTTATGGGTGTCCAATTTTAGAGCTATCGGTTTAGCTTTGAAGAAAAAACCACCAGATAGGCCACGAAGCGTTCAAACACTCGAAATTAGTGAAGCAGTGAGATATGCAGTTACACAATCTCCTCGTCGCTCAGCTCTTAAACACGCCGACTTAAAGTTTCATCCTTACAAAATGGTGGTCGTACAACAACAGCTACATGAATGTGATTGGATTAGCCGTATTGCTTCTTGTCAGTCTAATCTGGAAAATGTTTCAGTGAACTCGATTGTGCTGTCAAGTGCGAAGCCCATTTTCATTTATCAAGTCGTGTTAACTAAGAAACTTTCGAAACTGGGCAGAAAATAATCCTCTACAGTATCATGAACGCCCTCTGTACTCTGAGCTTGTTACAGTTTGGTGCGCGGTGGCTGAATTTGGAATAATAGGGCCATACGTTTTTGAGGAATAACGGCAGTCAGTTACAGTAACTTGCGACAGTTATGTAAAAATGTTACCCAACTTCTTGCTTCCCAAATTTAATGAACTCCGATATCAAGCCAAAAATTTATGGTTTCAATAAGATGTAGCCACTGCTCACACAGCAAGACAATCAATGAATTTCCTGAGAGAAATATTTCCTGGACGTTTATGTCACAACGAGGAGGCATCCTATTGCCTGAACGATCACCCGATCTTTCAGCATGTGAATTTTTCTCTGGGAACATCTAAAGGCAGAAATCTTTAAACAGAAGCCAAGAACGCTTGGTTTGCCCAAGGCTCACTCGATTACTATCTCACACAGTTTCTAGCGGGCCATGGGGGACTTCAGAGAATACTTTTTTAGGTTTAAGATTAAGCTAGATCACTCAGTTAGTTTTCCGGTGTATGTAGACAAGGAAGATACAGCATATCACGTCTTCTTTCGCTGCCCCCCGATTTGAGGATGCCAGGAGGGAAATATTGAACCCCATAGATAAAAGGGAAATGTTCCTCTTAGAGGAAATGCAGCAGATCATGTTGGAAAGCGCAAATGGATGGCTGTAGCAAGGTTTGCTAGGAAGTTCATGGAGGAGCTGTACGTCTGGGAGCAGTCTCGCAGGGGTAGAAGAAGGGGTCGTTGGAGGGAGCAGGGAAGAACAGCCACCTGGCTGAGAGACAGGGGGGTTCCCCGTACTGTGGGGATCACCTGGGTGTGATCAGGTCGCTGCTCCCGAATCTGATGGTGACCCATGTGGTAAATATACTGCAATATTCAATTGTCTCTGAGGTGTTTGTTTACGTGATTGGATGTGACTGGCTTTGATGTGAGGTGTGGAGTGTGCAGTGTGAGTTATGTTTTCTGAGTGGTGATTGAATGTCATGGAGTGTGTGGTGAGATTTTAGTTTGATGTTTGGTATCTTGTGGGTGTGAGGTTGGTGTCTGTTGACTGTGGTGTCTGAATGTGTGTGAGGGCATATTTCCCTCTTCCTGAAGTAATGCACACAAGCTGTATCAGGAAGGATGGGTAGCCAGGGGTGGAGGTTTAGTCAGTAGTGCGCAGGAACACATATGCATTTAATAACATCTTGCGGGAGCTGTTAGCCAGCCTGACACTGCCCGGGTGCCCATAAATGGGGTTCCTTCACCTCTTTAAAAAAAAACTCTCAATCTTTTAAAAGGTTCTATCCATCAAAAAATCATTGCAAATGATACCATTGGAAATGACAAGAAAAGTAATACAGAATTTCTGGGAGCGGTTAAAGACCTGTACAGATAGTGAAGGTCGGTTTATAAACGACATAATTTTTAAAAATTAATAAAACGTATGTGAAAATAAATGGTAAACACCGTTCTTTTAGAATATATTTAATTTTTTTCATAATTTTCTTATAATGTCTATTTTATTTTTCCATTTCAAATCTGGAAGTTTTTCTGTTGGACTTTGAACTACTATACTAAACTCATGTATTAAAACTATTTTCCTGACAATACACAAAAATATTTTTACTCTTAATTTACTGAATAAAGTTGTTATATAATATTATATCTATATAATTACGCTATTTTATAAAATAAATCTTTCAGTTTATCATCATCATCATCATCATCAAGTTTGAGAAGTTCAACTTTAATTAGAAACATATCGCACAAACTAGATCGGAAAAGTGATACAATTTTAAACAGAAAGATTTTCATCAATGTTTGAACAATTTAATGTAAATGAAAACAAATAAAAACTTATCAATAACAGAAAATAATGAATAAAAAAGATAAAAATCACATACTTTGTGGTTTTTTTTCTAAAAATTATTAAATATCAAAATGGTAAAACTTGATAAATCTGCAAACGTTTCTTCAAAGTAGTTGCTCAGCCCCCATTCTGTTCAATGCATAATTTAGCTCGGCCAATCCATGCTATCCAGGCACATCTAATAGCATCATTATTATTCCTAATAGTAGTTCCAGCTTCTATTATATGATGTCTCAATTCTTCTTATGTGTCAACACAAGTGGAATAAACCAATGACTTCATCCAACCACAAAGGAAAAAAGTCCGTTGGCGTGAGATTGAGGTAGCCATTTTATTTTCAACCAATCCATTGCTTACTAAATGTGTTATTTAAGTGACTCGTTACATCATGACAGTAGTGACCAGGTGCGCCATCTCTGGAAAACCACATCTTCACTCAATCTGCAAGTGCAATATCTTCCAAGATTTCCATCACAATTGTTAACAAAAAATGCAAGTACTTCTCTCCATTGGGTATTGGCAGTAAAAAAAAGAAGAGCTTATGAGATTATCACAAAAAAAACCTCATATTAAATGAAAAAGTGCATTGGAAATGACTTGTAGCAGTCTCATGGAGATTTTCTTCTGCCCAAGTCTAAATGTTTTGATAATAATTTATAATTGCAATTTCTTCATGCATGAGTAATTAGAATATTACTTAGGAAATCAGGATGATGTTAACATTTTCTAATTAACCATTAACAGAATTTCATCCGTTTATCAAAATTAGGTGTTAATAACTCTTGTATAGAATGGGTATAATTGTTTCTCCTGTGCACTCACCACACAATTGATTGAGAAACATGAAAGCAATGTGACAACCCTCTGGTTCCAGAGTTGAGAGATACTTGTACCGCATTCAGTATAGCTTCTTCAGTGTTGACATTTCTCACAAAACATTCATCTATGTTCATATGAACTTTTTTCTTATTTTTAGCTGTAGAATTCATTTCCTGAGAATTTGCAATGCAATTTGGAGTCACCTTGTATATTGATGATGCCTAGACCCATCACATCACTTTCAATAATGATTTGAGAAGCTGAATACATGCAACTAACCATTTTAATACAAATAAATATATAGTTAAATTAAATTCACACATGATAATATATAATGTCAAGTGAATCCTCCAAAACATTAATAAAAATTAAAAATTTTTTTTACTTTAGAATTGTAAAAATATGTTATTGATTATATCACTTTTCTCAGTTTTAAAGTAATTACTACAACCAATATTAAAAGAATAATCAATATATCATGATTATAAACAGTCCTTGTTAATTTATAAATTTTATGTAATGTAATGCTGGTCAATTGAAATTATGTGATCCCTACATTACATTAAATTGTGCAAATTGTTACTCAATAATCAGTTGCTTGTAAGATATTTATCTGTTATGTTTATAAATGTGATATTAATCTATTTAATTTCTTTATTACTTTTCATCTATTATTAAAATATTGATATTTTTCAACACCGAATGGTATAGTTACTTTTTTTAATGTTCAACTAAATTTAATATTTTGTTTTTAAATGCTCTTATTTGTTAAGTAAACCTAGTGTTACCTATACACACATCATCTTGTAGATCACATTTTAATTGAAAAAAATTCACATTCTTTGTACTTACTTTCATTAACATGAATGGTTTGATATGCTAAATTCTCCTTTTTTTGTTTGTACTAAAGGTGAAAATACTTTGGAACACTCCTTATACAAATTTAAGGTAAAATAATATAACATTTTTATGTCAGTTTTGGTTGACGGACTAACCAGGTGAGCAGATTAAAACCAAATCCAGCCTGCTCCCACTTCACTTATTTGAGTGTCATCTTTATCGTTGTTATGTCGCTGCTCCTATTTGCCCCATTACTGGTTGTGTATATTACTAGTTTTGCATATTGTTATCAGTTGTAAACTGTTCAGTACAGTACAGTTTTCTTCTTTGCAGTAGTTATCTTTTTATAAAAGTTTTATTTGATTGAGAAAAGGGTTGCTACAGTGGAAGCTTATGTGTGTTCTGAATCCTATTAAGAAATACTCCAAATATTCACCAAAAAATTCCCCAATGCCAGTATCCTAGGAAAGAGCAGCATATACAATTTATTTTAAAAAATTCATATGACGAGGTAATTTCAAATGCAAGTAAGCAATCTTTCATTAAAATTCCAAAGGCATAGTCGATATCAAAGAAGAATTTTTGCCAATGCAAAAAATCTATACATAAGTTATCACAACAAAGTGTTGTAAAATACACATCTTACCATAAGATTCTTCATGATTTAAATCTAAAATATATTGTGTAACAACTTAAATGAACAAACAAACCGAAATGACCTATTATTGTGATTGGCTTCTCAAAAGTTTATTGATGGACAGATACACCTGATGCTGTATTTCATATCAGACGAGGCACAATTTTATTTATCTGAGCATATTAATTCATACAACACCAGATATTGGATGACTGATAATCCTTACCAGATGTTTGAACATCTACTTTACAATGAGAAAATCAATGTATGGTTTGCTGATAATCATATAGTGAGGTCAATATTTTTTAACTGAACTACAATACAGACGTGTAATATACAATTTTTGAAGATTTCTACATTCAATTAACAGATCATGATAAAAAGCTTCTTTCAACAAGATGAAGACCTGTCATACATCAAACAGTTCACTAGTGTGTGTTCATGAGGCTTTTACAAAAGAATGAACTGGTGGTGTCCTCCGTGTTCCCCAGATTAGCCTAGTTGGAATTTTTCCTGTGAGGCTGTTTGAAGAATAAAGTTTATGAATCAAATCTCCTTATTATTGGTGAACTGAAGATGAACATTCAATAAGAAATCGACAACTTTGACAACACACTTTGTGTCAATAGTAACTCTCAGTATGGTCACTTTATCACAATAGTGCACTGCTACTCGGAGGACTCACTTCGAACATATTTTATAAATATATATTCTTTTGTTAATGTAAATACAGAATTTACTTTAATTTACATTTTCATTTAATCATTCCATTCATAAAATGTTACATTGCTGCAACTGTGTTTAGTCTGTAGTGGTTTGATTTTAAGTTGCTCCCTGGTTTATATATATGTTTATTTGTTTGTTTGTGTGTGTGTGTGTGTGTGTGTGTGTGTGTGTGTGTGTGTGTGTGTGTGTGTGTGTGTGTGTGTGTATGTGTGTGCGCGCGTGTGTGTGTGTTTAAGTGAAATGATACTTAAAGTAATTATATTTAACAGCAACAGATTCAGAGAATACAGAACTCATTGTAATTGTAATTTTACTGCAGCCTTTCTTTATAATTGTTTTGTTCAAATCTGCCCAGTTTGGAATAGTTGACAGTATATTGCCAGACTGATTGTAATGTACTTTTGAACTTTACTGTACCTTTCCAACAAGTTTTATGATGTTTTTATAAGTTCACTGTAAAATAATATGTTTTAATGCAAACAAATTTGGCAGTGAAGTAATAATAATGAACAATTAATTATCAAACTAAATACTGTTAAAATTGTTCTTGTATCCTAAAACAAATTTTTACATATGCATAAAAGACAAGCATCTGCTTTTATATAAATAAAAATTTTTCTTTTAATACATTTAATAACTTATTTAAATAAATTATTGAGAGTTTTATTATTTTCAAATGTCAACAATCTTGTTATACTACATGAAACAATGTTATTGCTAACCTAAAAATTTGGTAAATCAGTTTAATAGATTCCTTTTTTTTACATGAGAAAATTCAAAAAAATAACAAAACCATCTATTATGAATGAAGAATTGTATCAAAATCAGTTACATGATTTCTGAAGTTGTAAAAACCAAATTAACAAACAGATAAAAAACATTAATTGAGTCATATATTTCCAAAAGCAGCCATCTTCTATATTTTCATAATCTTGTTTTATTATTTAATCACAAAGTCTTTACTAATGTGCACCCTAGAAAGTGAGCTTTTGTTTCAAGAGTGATCTTTCTCATACAAAAATGTGTGGCAATTAACTTTTAGTTTTAAAACTGGTCATTTTCAGTAGTTCATATTTCTGCCATTTCTTGCTCCATTGTAATCTAATTACAATAGCTACCTAATTAAGATTATGCTACCTAATTTTAAGATTATGGTACTTTGTACTGTGTGCTGTAACACATCAGAAATGTGATAAGTGTTGTTTTTGTGAAGAGTGCTCTAATATTTTTAATTCTTCAGTTTCAGGGATTTAGCTAGAAAAAATAAATGTGATCCTAGTAAATGGATTGAAAAAAGGAAAAATATTTTGCTGATGTTCTACCAAAGGTACTTAACTGTACGCACAAAGGCCTTTGGCTGTAAATTACTTACAAAACAGGACATCGATCATTTTCATTATTATTTTTATGAATCTGGAAATAAAATAAAACAGGTTGCTTTTTATTAAAGTACAATGGCAATATAAAACCAAATAGGTTAAGAAAGTCTGTTTGTGTGAGAGAAAATAAAAAAAATGTTTCTATCAAGTACTTTGTGAAACGGTATGATTTCAAAGAAAAAGTTCCAGTTTGTAGAACTGCATTCTTACGCATACTTAAAATAACAAAACACAAGAGTTCAAGGTGTAATTCAGAGGTTTAATGCTACTAGTTTCATGCCTTAAGAAAACCGTGGAGGTGGTAAAAGATCAAACCATTTTAAAATCAAATTAGATGCAGTTAAAAATTTGTTTCTAGTTTCCCAGCAGTAAAAAATCACTACTGTCAAAGTAAAACTTCTGAAAGGATTTATTTAGATTCAGAACTAAACAACTAAATGTACACAAAAAATTATAAACTAAATGATACTATACATAAATTAAATGAAAAAAATTAGTTATTTTATCTTTTGACTTTCAAAAGAATCAGTTATTATCAAAAATGTCTTACCAGAGTGCATATTAATCAATGAAGCTATATCAGTGCAATTTAGCAGGTGTTGTTGGGGGACTTACAATGCTAACAAACAAAAGAGAATGTGTTTATTTATCAATGAAAGGAGGACTGACTTCTTAAAAGTGAAGTAGTATTAGTTGTGCATGATTGTCTTTGCAAAGAGAATTTTTCAGAAACCATCACAACTGTCAGATTACTATCTGATGGTTTTGGAGGCCAGAATAAAAACAGTACTGTGGTTGCTCTTTTACTGGCTATCAGAAAGTGCTCCAGGACAGATTAAGGTAGTTGAATCGATTTTCCCCTATAGTTGAACATTCATTTTTGCTACTCGATTAGGTATTTGCAAGAATTGAAAAATATGTTAAGAAAAAAGATATTATTGTTAATCCAATCAATCATGTTTAAATGTTTTTGGACTTTTTGTGATACCTATGGCTGACATTTATTTGTATGGAAATCAGCTGCAGCAGCAGTTTTGAAAACTTCAGGAAAGTGACATTTTCTATTTATACCTTCAAAAAGGTTTCTTTATTAAAGGAAAAGCAATACGGATTTTAGAAATCAGAGGCGAAATACAATACAGAAACAACTTGTTATTGTCAAAAATCTGATGATCAGTGTTTAAAAAAGTGGGTTAGTTTCATTTAATTGAAATTATTATTTTTCTTTTATCAAACCTCACAACATTTACAGTATTATCATTTTGCTTTCAGAAAAGAGGCCCATATCAATGAACCCTAATTCTAAGAGGAAATGTTAAGGTCAATTACCTAAAACTGAATGATGTTGAAAAATTTTTAAGTAAACATTATGGATCAGGAAGAAAACAAATTGAGGAGCTTAATTTTTACAAAAATCCTCTATTGAAAGATAGTGAGACCAACAATTTTCCTGAAGTTTTTCATGAACATCGTGGAAATACTGATGAAAGTTTTTTCTACTCAATTTAAAATTTAAAAATAATATCCAAGAGTCAATTTTTATAGTATTTTAAAATGTTATTAGGTTTTTTTTTATTTAAGAGTTTTCATTTTTAAATCTCTTTTATTGCTAAGTATTTCAGTGGCAGGTATTTTTTTTTTCTATTGAACAGAAGATCACTAATTTAAATTATAAAATGTAGCAATATTAAAAAATTATTACTAGAAAAATTTACATTGATTTTACATTTAATATTTAGTTTTATTATGGACTGCAATAAATTTGTGTTTTGATAAAGAAGTGTTATTCCAAAACTAGCCAAATCCAACTGGCCATCTCCAAAATGTTTTTCATTGTACAACCTTTATAAGAAAATTTCAAATAATGATATTTTCAATAGAGTAAAAGAGTAAGAAAGCTTTCAAATAATGTCAAAAAATTGAAGTGATTACTTAAAATTAATTAGTTAAATGTTTTTTACATTTCCTGAAAAATTTCTGAAATTGGAGATGGCCAGCTTAGAAACTATATGACTCAATTAGTTGAATAGAAATCTCCTTTTTGAAATTAGCTAAAAAGTTTACATTAAACTAAAAGTGGAACATATCTCAAAATTAAATTTTCTTCTTCTACTTGTTTTTAATATTAATAAAGGATTCAAAGTATTTTTCTTTGAATTTGGCTAGCTTTTTGCATTTTTGTTACTTCTGTATTTATGGACATTTTAATTTTTATTTGTATTTGTTTATTTTTTTATAATTTTAATTGTTGATTTTTCAGCAGGTGAAAACTAATGAATCTAATAAAACTTATAAGAAGTTAATGTCAGATGTAAGTTGTAAAGACATTTTCTGTTTAAAGAATCTTATTAATTTTTTGTAAAAACTGAATTCTGAAAAGTGTGATGAACACTGTATTCATTTTGAATCTAAAATTGCAGGTCAACTGTTTTGAATTCTAGTGCATGAAAATTAATTTATCCTCCACCCCCACCCCCTACAAATACATATGCATGTAGGTACTTTATCCTCATTAATTTTATTTTTAGAGGATTTGGAACATAATAGTTTAGAGAAAGATTACACCAGTCAGTATTTTTTTGTAATGTTGCCATTGTTTTGTGACAATCATTAAATAACATCAAATTTAAATTTTCTTCACAGTTAAATTAACATATTTTTATTTTCTACAATAAAATATTGCTTGGTTTAGTATGAAATGAAAACAACAAATTCACGGTGGCAAATGTATCTTTTTTATTATTTTTTTCTAATTTTTTTGTATTTTTTTTAAAAAATGTAAACGTGATATGATTTTATATTTTTTTAAAAAAACATCAATGATATAAAAAAACAGATTACGAATCAAGTTTGAGCAAAAGCGGAAAACACTGTGGAAAACGATGACAGATACAGAAAGATAAAGAACTAAAAATACATAACAATAATAATAAAATAACTGGGAAATACAGGTCCGGTTTTGCTCAAACTTGTTTCATGAAACAACGATGATGGTGGAGATGAGTATGTACAATGAGGTGATACGCGCTTTTACGATGATCTTTGTATTTAGTATGGTACTCCGTAGGAGCCGGATGGACGAGATGGTGCACCATATGAACCAGATGGGTAGCCGCCAGCATATCCACCACCAGAACTAGCCTGTTCAAACTGAGCGACTTGGAGAGCTTGTTTCACTCCTTCGAGATCAATGCCGACAACTCTGCTTATGTAATGTTGTGGTACTCCGTAACTTGAACTTGGTACTCCGTAGCTTGAGCTTGGTACACCATAACTTGAGCTTGGGTAGCCGCCGCCACCACCGCCACCTCCACTGTATGATACTGAAGATGCTTCATCCTTCAAGATGATCTGTCTAACTTGTTCAAGAAGTCCTTGGTCAACATATTGCCCTTCATTAGTAGATGGTCCTGGAGCTACTTGTATATATCCTCCACCACCACCTCCTGAGTATCCACCGCCTCCATGGTAACCACCTCCACCTGAATAACCACCAGATGGTCTGGAGTAGCTGTAGCCACCTCCAACTGGGGGTTCAGCATAAACAAATGCCAGAGAGGCGACTAGACACTGAAACAAAGAGAAAAAAATTCATTTAATAACAAAATGTCACTTGATACCTACACCAACTACATTGTATTATGATCTACAGATTTATTTTCTGGAGCGATTTCTGTTAAATACTGAAAATAAAATGTAAAACTTTGATAGCTTTTTGGAAATTACATTATGTCAATAACAGACTATTACAGAAAATATCGACCTCTATGAAATGTTCGGGTTTTCTATACCGGTTCAGTTAACGGGGTATATTTCTGAAAAAAAGATAGTCAAATTAAAGCGATATTTGCAGATTAATAGCAATATTTTAGAGCAGCTTAATCCATAAGTGAACTGAAATCCTTAAAGTAACATCATTTTGTGTTAGTAAATGTACCTTTTAGTAAGTTTTGTCTGTGTATTAAACTAAATACGGTTTTAATTTTGTTGAACAACTACATATAACATTTTTAAACTGAAATAATTAAATAGTGATTTAATTATAAATGTTTTATTTCTTTGTTCACGAAAAATTTCTTGATAGTAGAGAACGACGCTCTTCCAAAAACCGACGTCAAAATAAAAATCCATAATCTAACTTATAAGGAATCAATCTCGGAACAATCATTTTAATTTAATTTAACGAAGCTGCTGATTTTGCCACTCTTTATTATAAAAATTTGTATGCAGAGAAATTGAAAAACTGATTTAAATTTGTAAACTTCAGTTACAAGTCAATAAAATCTATATTTAAAACAAATAAATAAAAAAGTAGGAAAAATAATAGATAAATATTTACTTAATATATTAATTCAATGATAAAAGAAAAAGAAATCTTTGATGAATGTTCACGTTTTTTTTATCTACATATCTGAAAGTGTTCATAAACGTTGTAAGTATATCTTCTACTTCACGATCTGGATTAAAAAGCTTTCTTCCTTGTTTATTTATTCATTCATCACGAAGTGATTCTTTAAATGGATTTTTTTTTAAATCAAAATTTTTTTATATACTGAGTAGATTAACTTATATAATTAATAATTTTTAACTGTAAATTATTATCATAAGCAAATACTACCAGTTTGCTAATAATAATAATAATCATGATGATAACCTGTACTACTACTATTATTTTGTTTCTTTTCAGTAAATTGAAATAGATAAATGAGATTAAAATAATTAAGCATCCGATGTTCTCGGACTAGGGGATTCAAGATTTCCTTTTTTGTGCTTTTGATAATAAAATAAATTAGCCTTGCTCATTTATGAATAGCTGAAGGTTACAAGTAAAATTCGGTCTAAATTTCTTAAGTACGCTTGTAGTTCTTCTGTAAAGTTGAAATCACGTATAAAAGATAAGAAAAAGAGAATATAATTAAACCGAAGAAGTTTATTTATTCTGTACAATTATTACTCTTGAATAAATATTAAGTTCGTTTATAGACGTACTAGAAAGTCATTATACATATATTTTTTACATATTTTAAAATGTATCATTTAAAACCAATTACTACTAGTTATGACCCCGGGAATTATCATGTTTCAAACAGTCGTTTAATATGCTTTCACCTTCACATACTACAAACTATTAAATGAGAAAGTAGGTATTGTACATCAGTACTGTTTTATAACGGTTGAAGTTATCACGTAAAACGAAAATTGTTCGTATCGTAATATGATACTCTTATTTTAAATTTATTCCGTTAATAAATCTGAATGATCTGCTAATAATCAATTCTGATAATTACTAAGTAAATTATCATCAATAGTAATAATTTACTTAGTAACCGGATGATTATTGTTAATTATTTTGACTTTGAAATTATTAAAAAATTCTTGTTCAAATCTTAATAAAGTTCAGTTAATGGATTTGAATGCACGAATAATCGGTTACTTAAGTCGTGCGTGTTAACGCTAATATTTCAGGAGTAATCTGTCCGTTATCAAACCAGATTATCAATTTATACTCCGTTGTGAAGTAAATCCGTCTTGAAATAAGAAAAAATCAGTCTAATAGCTTCACGCATTCGATATTTTTAATTTTTGGAAACCTTGTGAATAATTCAATCGTGACCAATATTAATGAATTTACTTCTGTTTATTATATTCTCTGCTATATTATATTACTTCTGCTGCACTCTTTGATATTTCTGATTTACTTCTCCTGCTTATGGTAGGTAGTACGTAGTATATATATGTAGATAATAATTAATCTTATCACGATTTATAATTTATAGGCTTTCAAAATAATTATATATTATTTTAAAATAAAGGGGTTAGTTAATAATAGAATTTTGAGATTATGTATATTCTAAGCCTACTATAGCGCAAGTGAAATGTAAAACTGTTGCGAATTATTTTGAATCGATTTGAACCAGTTGAGTTCAATGATCCGATACGATAATAATATGGCCAATAAAAATCAGCCGTGAAAAATTAATTGGTTTTGTTTCAATTTTTGATATTAAAAAGTTCCTTTATTAGAACGTTGTAAACACAAATATAAATTTGATTGTTACATAATAATAAGAACCGGATTTTACAAAGTTTATGTTATACCGAAAGCCTATTAATTATCTTGGAAAGAAAACATCATCCGATTTTAATAAGTAAACCCAAGAAGATTTCTTTTAACAAATAAAAATAAATAAGAAAGATTTAATAACTAAAACTTTTTTATGGAGGAAATTTCTTATACAATTCAAACTATTTTCTTACACTATTATTATTAATGAATGAAAGTTTATGTTACGTAATAGTATATAAAATAATAATGATAGCAGTAGTAATAATATTACATTAAAGAAGACGATCATTATGCAGGTTTAATGGGCTTACATTTATTAGAAAATTCTTACAGTGAAACTAGACATTATCAAATAAAAATAAAGTTGCATGCTGAACCGGTTTTCTGTATTCATTAATTGTATTACGTAACAAATATTATATTAAATGTTATTGGTTCATATATTTCGAAATAATAATCGTATATAGTTAAAGATGAAAGGAGCATCTTCAACACGTAACTTAACGTTAACAGTAAAAAAAAACAACGTGTAATGAATATATAACCTAACGTTGCCTATCTATGAGAGTAACAACATAATGTATTTTAAGTACACTTTAATATTACCTAACTGTATAAACAAAAATTACGTCAGTGAATAAAATCAAGTTATTATTAATATGTGTTCTTTAGAATCATAGGTTGTATTTTATTTCATCATAAAATACTACACTTAATTCTTTTATGGCGTCTACGGTTAATGTTATTTATTTTTGCAATAAACTATATACAGAAAATAATCTAAAATATGTAAGGGGAAGAATAAAACCTGTCGAAATAATAATTCATAATACAACCGGCCAAATAATATGTATCCGAGTCGCTAAATATTTTTTTCAAACTGAAAATAAACTTTTAAAAAAGATAAATTCAATCAATGTTTTCGGTCAGTCGTCGACCGATCGGAAAAGACTGAAAACAGAATATCTGTAGTTAAACCGAGGTAGACACAGTGTGTAGAAATCAATTTAATAATTTATTAAAATGAGGATCGCATTGAAAAAAGAAAGTATTGAGGTTAAAAGTTGAGTGAAAGGTCAAGGAAAAGAGAAGTGTACAATTAATTCGAATTCAGCGAATAAAGATTAGACCTAAAATCCTAGGAATATGAAGTAACTGTGATAAATTTGTTAATAGACAAAGGCCGACACAGTCTGACGTAATTTCAGCAAATAATTGTTTTGATGTATCTAAATTTGATGTCTAAATCATGAGATCTTAGAGATAGAATTTACGTATAATGTAATAAAAATTTAATGACTAATAATTATAATAATATATGTTTTATTTACCAATTTTTATTTTAAAGATTATAATTTATACTATTATATTTACAGCAAAAAATGATCGCTGGAATAGAGAAGAAAAATAAGAAATCAATTAGATATTGAACTTTCAAATTATTCATTTCAATATCTTTTATATAATAAATTCATTAATTGCAAATGCTTTAAAATTTTATAAAAAAGAGTAAGAAGTTTAGAATTTTTAAAAAGAGTAATGAAACTGTGAACAATTAAGTTTAAAAAAAAATAAATTAGGTATATTTCATCTAGTTTCCTTCTGTTTGTATTATAAACCGATAGAAGTTTTACTTCATACTTCCTACGATTTCTAAATCCCAAATAGAAGTGAAAATTGACTGACTTGTCGATATCATGATGACTAGAATTTTTATACTAATACACAAAGACTTCTTTCAGGAAAGAACATTGTTTGTTTTCATAACCGTCCTCGGAATTCAAACAAAAATAACTAAATTTTTTTAAGAGGTAAGGTTTGATTAAATTTTTTCATTGTTAAGGACCTATTATTTTTTTACACTTTCAATAAATGTATAGGTCTTTATTGATGTAAAATAGAAATATTCTGGGAGTGAAAGACGTAATTTTTTTCATTAGCTGAAACACTAAAATAATTTATTTAATTAAAGAATAAGGTAAGACTTTTCAAATGAAATGTAGTATTATTTCTTTCCTATTTTTTATTTAAGTAATTTACCACGTCTTAACGCTGTTTTTGACGATTATGTTGAGTAGTGCTCAAACATACGCTAAATGGAAATGATATTTTTAAAAACTGTTTAACTCACTCGGTACCATACCATGAAGATTTAAGTAATTAGTCCTCTTATGAGGACAGATACCCCACTTTGTTTCGGTGGAATAATCCTCATCTAACTTTCAAGTTCTCGTTAGAATGCTAATAATCGTATCTCTTATTATCGGCATAGTTGCGAAAAAATCACTAAAAACTGGGAATATTTTGAATTGAAAAATAAAAACTGTTAAATAATTATTTTTTCTCATTAATCATTTAACGCACTTATCTTTTCCTTTCTATTAATAAACGACTGCCCAAAAAGGTTTTTTATTTAAAAGGTATGTATTTAGGGTGTATGTATGTTTGTTTGTTGTTCCGTAGCAGCTCAACGGCTGAACCGGTTTAGATGTATGAACTTGTATTGGAATCCTTACGTTACCGGGAGTATCATAGGCTAAATAAATATGTATATATATATATATATATTTAAACTTTAAAAATTTTTTAAATCTATCAGATGAATGAATCCGTCTCTGAATAACTCGCATCTAACACTTCATTCTGAACGACTCGGAAACTCGCATCTCATACAGTTGTCTTACTAGTGTTTTTATGCGACTGCCAAAAAAGGAATGTAATGTATTTAGCGTGTATGTATTTTGTTTCACCGTAACAACTCAACGGCTGAACCGATTGTCACCCACACTCTTTAATTATCTTATATTAAAGAGCAAGGTTTGTAAGCAATGTTCTTTTTGGCAGTCATGTTTTTTAATTTTTAATACTTATCTCTTGTATTCTTATCATTTAATTACGGTATTCTTGCTACTTAAACCTAATGTATAATAATAAACACTGATTATTTCTCACATATCTGGAAGAATTTCAGGCAGAAAAATTCCATGTAAAGATTAAACTTTAATTTAAAAATAACCAGTTTTCTATCGATTATGAAGTTAACCGTTGCATTAAAAAGTAATTAGATAAAAATGCTTTAGTTTTTAGGAATTAAAAAAGTTTATTTTTGTTTAATAAATCACATTATAAAACATTTAAAATAAAATTTCTCTTTCATGTATTCCTATACAGAGATGTATGCGTAAAGGAGTAAAACCACAAGTAATGGATAATACAATTTAATTAAAACAAATTATATATGTATATATGTAAGTATGTATGTAAATAACAAACTGTGTTAGTTAAGTGGTTTTTACTATCAATGAGCATTAAATTAAACTTTAAGATGAAAAAACCAGTAAATAAATGAAATTTATTATTCATAAACCTTTATGTGCTTTACAATCTTTGTGTTTTAAGTGCTTTACAAGCAATAAATTACTACAAAATAGTTCTCAAATACAGTAACAACTTTCATTACTTAGCTTCAAGGATTTGAATACTAGATTGTGGATATCGGTGTTCTTTGGTGGTTGTGTTTCGATTAACCACAGGTCTCAAGTGCGGTCGGCCTGAGTCTGTACAAGACTACACCTCGCTAACATGTCATGAACAAGGGACGCGGCTGCCTACGGGCCCAAATCCAGAAATCTGTGGTGGATATCTAGAGACTTCCAGAATATTTATAAGAAAGGAATAAAAAATTTTAGCAGAGTATTCGTACTTTTACATTTATAATTCTTTTTTAATTATTGCAATTATTATTATTAAAATGGATAATAATTATATGCTACCTTTAGAATAAATATAAATATTGCGTCACAAACTGAATGTGTATTACGCAGTCTATACGTAAAGTACTGGTACACGTGATTATGATGAATACATACATAAAAAACTTGGTACAAAAAGTTGATAAATAACGTGGTTGTAGCATAATTATTATTAGTCTAGAAAATAACTTTTAGACTCAAAAGTAGCAGTGTTCTTGATTACATCGTTATCACTGACTTTCCTTACGTATTATTTTAATTAATCTGCTGGTCCATTCCTGTACTTTCTGCGTTATGAAAATAAATTATGTATTATGGAAATATTGTATGTGTGTCGTGTAACGGGCGGAAGGATCTATCTATAACTCGACTTTTATGTCGGCAGGAAAAGATATGTTGTAGAGAAGTTGAATATTTTTATCAACAATAACTACACACAGTAGTTAGGGATATGGCTGGAGCGCTCCTCTTCGGCTACTTATACACCAGTCCCAGCCTTGAATTAACAACAAGTTACAATTAAGTTATACATAATTGTAATATATATATATTTTGCTGATAGACAACAGACAGGGTGAAAATTGTTGATATAAAATTTCGTCAATTAAATGCAAAATTCTATATTGATTTTTTACGACGAAGCGAAATTTATTGACATAACTTAATTATGTTTTCCAAACATGTTGGAATGTAAACAGTCTTTCATTTACATCATAATAAGAAACATTTTTTTAAATATTTAAAAATAAATTCGTGGTACTACATAATTATTTTATTCTTATAATAATGGAAAATTAATATATGAATAAAAAAAAAATTAAGTTTACGTTATCGTATTTCCAGAACTATTAAAATTTAAATTACTTTATGTTCATAAAGTTTAAAAAAATTCATAAAATAAATAAAGAAAAGTAATGTATCATTATTTTTTTTAATTAAACACAATCCAGTTTCAAGTTTTCAGAAATTAGAACTTAATTTAAATCTTCAGTTTGTGTCAAAGTTAAATGAATTCTTTCGAAATAATTTTTTTTATAGAAAATCTTGCTATTGTGCAAGTTTATCGAAAATGCACAAGAGAATATTTTCTCTGTTCTTAAGTTCCAAAAAAAAAAATTAATTGTTATTACTTCTATTTAGTATTACTCGTATTTAACTTTTTAACATCATATTTTATTATTAATATACCGTACTAACATAGTAATATCGATTAATTTAAAATATAAGGAAGTAGAATTAATCAATAATTATAATTAGAATAAGTGTAATAATTCCCTATACACTGATTTTCAAAATTTATTGTTGGTTTAGCAAATAATTTTTGAAGTTTTAGAAAATTCAATTTAAAAAAAGAGTAAACTTCCTGATGGTTTCTTGTGTTACGTAAGTGTGAGTATACGAATAATATCCATTTGTGTTGTACATTTTTTCATAAATTTTGATTTTTTTTTCAAATTAATAAATCGATGTTAAATGTATATTAAGACCAGTTGATTTTTTTTTTTCTAAAATGACTACCAAAAATGTTAAAGGTTGAATTGAAAAAAATGTACAACGATATTTTATTGAAAATTATCTAACTGCTAAAAATGCGCATGCTTAATATTCTACGCAACAATAAATACATGAAATTTTTTCAAAATGTTACAACGTATTTAAGACGTCCAATATCAAAATTTAGCGAGAAAATAAAAATAAATTATTATTTTCGAGTAATTTTTTGAAAATTCTTTGAGTGTTAAAAAGTATGAGCAGTAGTAGAGTACTATAAAAACTAAAATTTATACAAAAAAAATTATGTCTAAATTTACGTACAACCTATTAACTTAAAATTACGGGAAAATATTCGTCATGGTGACATTCATAAACAGCATCTCTGAATTCGGTTTGGACTTGGTTAAAATGTTCGTGAACGTCATTTAATTACTCTTGAATTCAACTCCCAGTTTGGGTTTGGCATTATTTCACTTTGTCTTTACCTGATCCCAGGTGAAAATTTGTGTAGAGATTGTTTTAAAAATAAGTTTCTTTGATGGATTGAATTATCATTTTTCTTTCTGTGAGAGCAATTTTTTTAATTTATT
This sequence comes from Lycorma delicatula, assembly GCF_047948215.1. Taxonomy (NCBI): domain Eukaryota; kingdom Metazoa; phylum Arthropoda; class Insecta; order Hemiptera; family Fulgoridae; genus Lycorma; species Lycorma delicatula. Next base: position 211,228,530 of record NC_134455.1, read on the forward strand.
TTAAGTATAAACATTTGCACTTCAAAGTTTGTAAGCCGTAACGAAATTTCTTTAGCTTGTAATATTTGAATGAAAAGTTATTAACAAAATGAAACACGATACCAAACGATATAAGTTAACGTTCTAGTAATATGTATTACATCAGAATTCCGTAACTTGAGAAAATTAGTACGTCAAGAACTACGATTTTCAATAAATAAAACGTTTACGTTTTTACGCATACAAAGTTTTAAAAATTCTTAATCAAAAAATAAGGATCATTGAGCAGATATAAAATTTTAGATTATACTTTGGATTTAATCATATTACAAGATATTAAATGGATAATTTATTTGTATCTTAATTATAAATAACTAAGCTCAAATTGCTTTCTCTTAAAAATTTCATGAAAGAAAATTAAGTGATTAAGTGAAATGGACTTTCTTGACGATCAAAAAGTCAAAAGGCGGTTTTAAGTTAATTATTCTGTTACAGTACTTCAAACTCACGACATCGTCTTGTTAGCTAAGTTACGTCAGTATTCTTGGACGCTTGACGAATGTATAATAATGATTATCGTGATAATCTGTGTGAATTAATTTTTTCACTTTCACATTAATACAATTCAGTATTTACGTTGGCCTTTTTTTAGATAAAAATGTGAAATTTTATACCCTCATTTTTATGCTAATTTAAGATTCATAAGCTAAATTCTCGTACGAATTGCTGTAAACGAATATTTAAACAGAGTTTCATCACACACACACTCAAGCACACACAAAATAAATATATTATATATATTTATTATATATAATATAATATATTATATATATATATATATATATATATATATAAGATTTTTAATAAAATCTCACAAAAGTAGTTTTTAACTTGCAAATATAAAATTTTAACTTATACTATAAGATTTTTAATAAAATCTCACAAAAGTAATTTTTAACTTGCAAATATAAAATGTTGACTTATACTTTGGATTTAATCATATTAAATGGATAATTTATTTGTATCTTAATTATAAATAACTATGCTCAAATTACTTTCTCTTAAAATGTTTTTTTAGTTTTTTCACAAAAATTTAAAAAAGTATTATAGTAGTAGTAAATCATCCGGAATACTGCGAAATTATTTTCATTTCTGCAAAATTAATTTACTATGTTTTTAAATAAATTTTACAAATTAAATTTGGTTTTACTCTAGTTGTGATAAATTAAATTAGTTTTTAAAAAATGATGAAGTGGGTTTTTGATGACTTATTTATAAAATACATATTTTTTTAAATATTTTTTAATTATTGATTTCAACGGTGTACCGGTACAAATCGTTTTAAGTAAACAAATTTTCATCAATTAATATTTTATTAAACACGTTTATAAATTATTTCGGTCTATCTAATTAAAATATCGTGTTTACACTGCTTAACTGAATATATATAGTTATCTTAGCATTCATTTCTCTTATATTTTTTATTCAACTACTTCAGTAGCAGGGTAAAGTGGTTGTAGTTGTGATGTATACGGAAAAAGGGAAAAATTTGAAATTGTTATGTAGTGCTCCGTGAAACAAGTTGAAGTAATGTTTTCTTTAAACCTCTGAAGAGAGTTTATTATTATTATTAACTCTCATTTAAGTTAATAAACCTAATAATGATTAGGTTGTTATTAAAAAGATGTATAGAATAATAGAATAAAATTGTAATGATATTTAAAAAATTTCAAATTGAATTAATAAAAGGTTTTGTTGTTTTTCATTTATAAAATGAGCTAATATCAAATAACTAATTTAATCACTAACGAATGTATATTGGGAAGAATATCATTACATTCTTCTGGCTAGTAAACTGATATTAAATGCTAAAATCGATATCAGTAGATTAATGCTGTTGAATTATATAGGGATGTACTTAACTGACTATCAATTAAACATTCAAACATTTAATTGCTCGTATCAGTAGTATGAATTTCGTGGGTTTTTGCATTTAATTTTTTCTGTCTATTCAAAAGAATACACAATAGAAGTTCCAAGTGGAATGAACAAAAATTATGCTTAAAAAATAGTTAAATTAATATATTGTAAAAGAACAAAAATCCATAATTTTTTTTTTAAATTTAAGTAAATATTTTCAGAATTTAAATAAAATAATGTAAATAATAAATCTACTATTATTATTTCTTACCAGTGAGACGGCCTTCATGTTGTCAGGGAGTGTTAAACCGTCACAGCCACCAGGGAGAATGTACTCACTCAGTATCAACAGTCTTTTTATATATAATGTCCTCTCTCCTTATTTCTACATCTTTCTCTCCTTTTCTTAACAATACAGTAGTAAGTAACCAGTTGTTTGCTCCCCTCTCTAAAGTTTCCCTTCTCCATTCCTTCTTCTTGTACATCTCTTTCGTCGAAAGGAAGTGGAGAAATTCGTATGCAGTACTTGTTTTAAGCATCGTCCTCCTATTACACGTTGCATTTTCCATACGTTCAATACATTATATATACATAACAGTTACGTATAAATAAATTACATGTATTATTAATTCGCGTAATAGAATATTTCTTATTTTACTACATTACACAAATATTTTAATCGAGAGAATCTTGTTTTTGTGTGTTACTTATTTACTTTCCAATCTAAAATATTTATATTTTAGTACATTACAGAAGAAAAGGTTTCCTCATTGACCTAATGGTAATTAATTATTCATGTAATTATTGAAAACATTAATATGATGAAAATCCTTAACGAAGTTTTAATTACGTACGTTTGTTGTTTAATTTTTTGCTTTTTTAAGTACATTATTAAATGTAACAGATATGTAAGAAAAAAATGAATTTGAACATTTAAAAAAAATGCTGTAATATATTTTTTTTTACATAAATCAGAGCTTTAGCCGGTAGGTAGAATTAATATATTGTAATATTGTATTAAAGTTGTATAAAAACAGAATTCTCTGTTACTTAAATGCATCAAAATTCAAGTTTATCCATATGATTTTGATAGTAATGCACATATAAATTTATATTTCTAATATTAAATTAATTGGTTCTGGCAAACAATGTATACATACGAGTATATTATATGCTTATATATAGCGAAATAACCACATTGTATAAAATTTGAAGAAATGATTCATATAAAACTTACACAGCAAAGAAGAGGATTACGGCCTCAGGCTTTAAGTAGCTAATAAGAAAAATGATAAATTTTGAAATATTAATTAATAACAAAAAGAGATGAAAAAAAAAATACAATAATATAAGCGAGTAAAATCAGTTAGTTGGATGTGCAAGGAAGTACAGAGTGATTTGCAGTTTGTGGTGACCGCGTATGCGTTTATCACTTCGATATAATGAAATGAATTTATGAAGTTAGTTGTGGGTTACTTTTTTAATTATAATCATAATTTATTTTTTAGGAGTATTTGATAATACCCAAATATAATGCATAAATATAAATATAAAAATCTGATGTGTACACCACATGACTTCCTTGTACGCCTTTTAGATTACATGTACACATTTCTTTCTGCACTACATTTAAACTTATTTCATTTGAAAGTGAGATACGCTCCTCCAATTCTTTAATAAAGTGGACAGTTACACAATTGCTGAAATATTAGTTTTTATTAACAACAAATATTTATACAATTATTAACATAAAATATTCAACAATCTTACATGAAATATTAGGAGAAAGTAAAAATCCTTTTATTACTCGTATTACTAGATCAGTGTTATTCGCATCTTCGTGAATTGCTGATTAACAAAAGTTTTAGATTTCTGGTGTGTCGTATAAACAAAAGTTAATAATTAAACTATTCCGTTTAGTGGACTCTTGTACCCTGGTTGCAATTGTTAATTTCGACCTAACGGTATAAAATATTCAGTTTTTATTATTTAATTATTTGGTGAATAATCAAAAATGAAAAAGAAACCATCATGCAGGAAAAAGAAAGATAACATGAAGAAATATGCCTCAAAAAACGATAAGAAGATGAGTATGAAGGAGAAGAAAATGTTAAGAACAAGGGAAGAATAAAAAAATAAGAAAAGATGATAAATATAAATAGGAAGAAAATGTTAAAACCAAGAAAATAATAAAAAGATTAAGAGAGGATGACGAATGTAAAGAGAGAAAAAATTTGAAAACTAGAGAACGTGTACACAAATTAAGATCAGAAGAATTATATCAAACCAAAGAGCGACAAAATGATTGGTAACAAAAAACAAATAAACAAGATAGAGGTCAACTCCGACTTCGGGAGAGTATTGTCTGACAATATCAGAAGAGTAATGAACTAAAGAATAAGAATATTTGCAATTTATTAAAGATCGGGCATGTATGCCTCAGCGTATATATTGTTCTTGTGAGGGTCTGTTTTTCAGTCACTCCGTAGTTAATTTTAATGTAGATAAAATTAAATAGAAATTCTGGAATAATCACATAAAATTAAACAGAAATTAAACTAGAAAATCCAAAAATAATACGATTCTATATTGTAATTTTCAATTAATATTAAATAATCCGATGTTTCACCAAATCTGTTACATATACGATAGATTATTAAATTACATTTACACATATTTAAAAGTATATAAAATTTTATTTCGTTGATAATTTTTTTCATTTTTTTTTTTTATTATCATTGAATTATTTTTTTGTAATTTTTTTACAATCACGGGTTAATAATTGATTAAATGTATTTAAATTAAAAAAAGAAAAGTTAAAAAAAACAAAAGGAGATGAAGTCTGACTCCAACCGATGTGCCCTTTAAGATCTAAATATTTCATTAATTAGAATTTTATTTTTTATTTCGATTGCAATCAAAAAGAGAGGTGCGCAACTAGATGTTACAACACTCCTAAATCCTAAATTTCAACATTCTACGGCTAATCGTTTTGGAGTTATGCGATATACACAAGTACATAAGTACGTACGTACACTTTCGTAGAGACGTTTGTTATTTAATAAAATAACAAAAAATTATTTTTTTCTATTATTCCTTCTGGACAGTGTAATAATCAGTTTCCCACAAGAATGAGTATGTTAATTTACTTTTTATGCCATTTTTTTTATCTTTCTTACGGCTGTAACACATTAAACCATCAGTGATACAAGTAACATTTGTTGAGGTATTTTCTCTGAGAGTAATGATGTTTATCATTCAGTAAATTCCGGTGGGAGAAAAGTGAAAGTGCCATTTTAACGTTGAATATCAGCTGCATTTCATGGGGTTTGAGATGCTGATACGCAGCAGCTGTTTATCAGTTAATTAAAAAAGGCTAAGGGAAATCATTAGGGGCATTATAGCTTACTCTTCCAAATAACTGTGGCTTGCTTATCTTGCGAATATTTTTGAATGATGTGCCTCGTATCAGGTCGTTTGTAACCGTTATATTAACATAAATTAACATAAATATAAATATAATTTTTTTATATGACTGTTTTTATTCATTCTTCCTTACTTTTCTGTTCGAGTCTAGTTGTTTGACGTGACCAATAGTTTTAATTATCTATTTTCTCTCCAACAGATTTTATCCCTTCAACTTCTTTCCATTATTGCGTTAACTAATCCTGGGTGCTTCAGTCTGTCACAACCTTCGATTTCTTTTTACGTTAACATTTTTTTAAAATTTTCTTGTCTCCAATTGATTTTAAAAGCTTGCATTCCCTCCACTAATTTTCAACAGTTTTTTCTAACGTCAGATCTCAAAAATCAGTACGTTTGTCTTTCTACCTTTGGTATAATTACCACGAAGCACCTTCTTCAAAAAAATCCCTGACATGCAAACTTTGATCCGATTAGCATACTTTTTCTTATGTAGTATATTGTTGAACTATGCAGCATAACTAAATAACCGGAAAGTAAAGATTATACAAAATTTACTTTCTAATTCCTTCTGTTTGGTTTGAACAAAGTTTGTCATATCCACATTGATTAACTAATATAATAATGTATTCATTCATCATCGGTTGCTCTGTCAACCCTAGGTCGAACTACAAACCTAAATCTTGACAGAAAAAATTTTTGTGGTGTAAATCTGATGAATGTTTTCAAACTTTCTCATATATCAACAAAAGTTACCGAAAAAATCCTAAGTTTACTATATACTTTCTTCGTGATTTGTGAACAAGGCTTGAAACTAGGATCTGTCGAAACTCACTGTCGTTGAGTATCAATAAAGGTGAAAGGTGTCAGCCTTTGTCTAAAGGATTCTACTTGTTTTGTATCTTTTGATTTGTTTAATGTACGAGGAAAAACAATGGTAAAATGCAGTTGTCAAACAGATGAAACATAATTGAAGATTTATTTCACAGTTTTTATTTGGTCATCTAAAGATATCAGCTAACGATTAAGAAAACTAATGAAAACGTTTCACTTTCTAAGGGAGTAATAAATACCCTATTAGTAAAACATATTTTTTTTTTTTAATTTGGTTAAATTTTTATTAAAAAATATATATACACGTATAAGAAAAAATGAAATATGTGTACACATGGTGACACACAGAATCGTAACGAAAACTTAATTACACTATTGTTTTTCTATGAAATATTAAAGAAAAACAGGGGTGAGTGTTATAGTAATTATTTTCAACCACGATAAAGGATAAAAAAAGTAAAATTATTGATAAAAAAGAACGTTTAGTTAGAGTGAATTCAGTTATAGAATTCCTGTCCTTTGATAAACTCGATTGTTTTAGATTGTTGGACCTGAAAAAATAATGACCGTCAATACAAAGCATAGTTGTTTTATTATTTTTTTTAATTAAAGAAATATCTTCGCTATGAGCTTAGAAAGTAAGAAAAGAAAATATTCGTATTTGACGTACTGTTCACTCTAACAAGATTAAGAACATTTTATACAAGAAAAGAAAATTTTTTAAAAGTTTTTTTAAAAAAAATAAATGTATATTTAATCACGATAAAGATTATGGTTAAAAACTAACTTTTATATAAATAAATTTTTATTTGTGATTGTAACATGTATAACCTATTTTTCTTTTGTCTGATTACTCTAATTATTGTAAATTCACTGCAGAACATAGCTTTCTCATAACCATATGACATAATCAACTACATAACCGTTGGGATAAAGAAAAAGTAATTATAAGAATAATAAAATGCACATATTTTATTTATTAACTTAATAACTATAGCATCGCACCAATTACAGTAACTTTTCTATGATAAGAATAAGAACTTAATCCTGTAGCGTGCCGAAAAATGCCAAGGTTGACCGAGGGATTCAAATTCGAACTTTCCGAAGGAAAGACAATGATTTTATTATTAAATATAATTACGATTTAATAATATAATTTTAAGAGTAGTCAAGCAGACAGAAATCTTGATGTTAATATGTAATTTCAAATAATAAAACATTTTGTTTTGTAACAATATTCGTACTTCAAGTAAGTTACATAAGTAACTTTTGTAATTATTATTTCGTAATTTTCTTGGTCCAATATTCAATGACTTGGTGAGTAAGCATAACAAGAGACATGGGTCTGTTACTGGTCCTGCTTTAGTATTTGAGTTATTAACTTTTAAAAAATACAGCTTATGAGGCCGTAGTGTGGTTTTATAATGTTGTACTTGTTAAATATATGTAGGCCTACAAATAATATTATTCAATTTTTCTCCTTTTTACTTCCCTGTACGAAATAAAGGAAGTATTGTGATCGCCAAAAATTTCGGTTTTCAGATTTCAACGGAAATATCCATTTTGACCATCCCTGAATCCATTTTGACTAGTTTCTGCGTGACGTCTGTACGTCTGTATATATCTCTCATAACTCAAAAAACGATTAGCCGTAGGATGTTGAAATTTTGGATTTAGGACTTTTGCAACATTTACTTGTGTACCTCCCCTTTTTATTGCAATCGACCGAACCAAAAGTGTCCAAAAAAGCCCAAAATCCAAAAATATCTGGATTTTGGACTTTTTCTTAACTACAGTAATAAGCCCTTATTGAAAGCTCTCAAAAGCACGAAAGGGTGCAACCAACTTTTTACCCATGTTTCTTGACTTAACTGAGAAGGTTTTTAAATATAATTCATCTCGAAAAATCTAAAAAAAAAGTATATATATATATGTACTAGCTGCGGAACTTTTCAACGATACATCATAAGTGGTACTTATTTTCAGTGGTTTCAGAGCTAAATGAAATTTTAATTAATAAATATTTGGATCTTACAAGGAGAAGGCACACTGGTTCGAATCCAACTTCATCTCCTTTTTTTAAATTTTAAATATATTTATTTATTAAATATTAATAACCTCTAATTGTAAAAACGTTCTACGATAATAAAATAAAAATTGAATAATCAATAATAACAATAAAAAATAACATGAAAAAATATCAGAGGTTATCAATGAAATAAAATTTCATGTACTTTTCATTTAAAAAAAATTTGTATATGTAATTTAATACACGTACAAGGAAGTCATATGGTTTGCACATCAGATTTTTTAAATTAGTGGGAGTTAGTTTCACCTATTTATTTGTAATTTTGTCTATTAAAACAAAAAATTGATTATTATATGGAATGATTATTTTTCTTAAAAATTTGTAGTTAATAAGTAATTCTTGTATTTCCTGATTATTCATATTTAATATTGCACAATTTCTCATTTTATTTTAACTGATAGTGAACATATTTAATTTCTACTATTAACTACTATTATATAAAAAGGAAGAGGATTTTTGTTTGTTCGGATAATCGAAAAAAACTATCGATCATTCGCAACTAACTTTTTAACCATGTTTCGTGAGTTAACCGGAAAAGTTTTTAGATATAATTTCATCTCGAAAACCAAAAAAAAAAAAAAAATATATATATATATACGAGATTTGTAATTAAAGTAATGAGACTGGTTCAGAAAAAACTTTAATTTACAATTCAATTATACATGGAATCTATCACCTTCGAAATAGTTCCCTTCGGAAGCCACACAACACTTCAAACGGTGTAGCAGTGTTGGAACTCAGAAACCGGAATATTCTTCACATGGTCGGTTACATTTTTTTAATGTTTTCTGCTGTTACAAAATAATGTCCTTTGAGGTGTTTTTTTAAAAGTCGGGAACAGGAAAAAGTCGCAAGGACTCAAGTCAAGTGAATAAGGTGGTTAAGGAACTACAGGAATGTTTTTCTTTGCCAAAAATTCATTGATTGAGAGTGAAATATGACAACATGCATTGACGTGATGCAGCATCCAGTTGTCTTTGATGGCTAAACTCATGCGGGCAACAATAACAGACTTTCGCAGTCTTTCAATAATTTTTCGGTAAATATATTGATTACAGTCTGTCCTGTAGGCAAAAACTCCTTATGGACAATGCCATTACTATCGAAGAAACAAATTAGCATGGTTTTGATTTGCTCATTTTTTTCTTTTTTGGGACGTGGTGAGTTTGAAGTGTGTCACTCCTTGCTCTGGCGTATTGTTTCTGGGTCGTAATCAAATATTCAAGATTCATCACCAATATTAACATTTTTTAGAAAATCAGTTTCAATTCGCTGTAGAAGATTGCGGCACACTTCCACCTTGTTGTTTTTCTGTTCAACAGTGAGGTTTTTTGGGACCAATTTTGCACAAATTTTTTTCAAAACAATTCGTTTGTCAAAATTTGATGTACTGTGGTGTGGTTGAAATTCAATTGTTCTGCAATCATTCTGACAGTTAATCGCCGGTCGTACCATATCAAGTCTCTGATTTGCTCACTTTTTGACGATCTTCCAGAGCGTGGATCGTCGGCAACTGATTCCCGACTATCTGAAAATGCTTTAAAACCCTAAAAACTTGGGCTCGTGACAAAGCGTCACCTCCATTTGCTCTTTCAATTTTTGAAAAAAATTTCAGTAGCATTCTCACCGAGTTTAACACAAAACTTGATTGCGCAACATTGCTCATAATTAGTATCGCTCATTTTGTAACGCACAACAAAAACTCGTTTCACGAAAAGTTTGTTTACGTCTGCTGTGGGAGAGTAAACTAAAAATATTAATACCTAATAAAAATCAGCTGTTCTTATAACCATATGTTCTGATAAACAAATGGTTTATCAGAACATATAACCATATGCTGTTCTGATAAACATATGTTTATCAGTAACTTTACAGTGTTCCCACTTTGGCTGCCAAAAAATGCTAGTCTAGCTGCAGAGAGCGTGTCGTAGGTAGGCCTACGAGACGTCCTCCGCAGCTAGGCTTTCCGGACGAGCGGCGTCTCGGATGGGATAATTAGGTGTCCAAAATCGATTAGCTCTTGTGTAAAATATTTTTTTTTTATGATAAAAGATATAACGAAAGTTAAATTAAAAATTTAACTCTAGAAATTGATACCAATGAGTCGGGATTTTCCGCTAGTTATTGGTACATTCCTGTGCCTACATTTTGGTTATAGTTCATTATTTTGTGATGTAAAACAATCATATAAATGAAAAAAATATTTTATTAATATAATTTCGCATAATATCAATATATATTTGCGATATATCGATATATAATAATATAACAAGAATACACCTGACCACCACGAGACATGTACTAACGAATCTGGATTTTCTTCTAGTGATCGGTACATTCCATGCTAATCTAAGGGTGACTGTCTCACACACACACAGACAGACATACATACAAATGCCCTTTAGTAGGATAGGATATATATGTAGTAGAGGATATATATATATATATGTGTCTGTCTCTCTCTCTCTCTGTGTGTGTGTAGTAGTAGTAGTAGTAGTAGTAGTAGTAGTAGTAGTGGTAGTAGTAGTAGCAGTAGCAGTAGCAGTAGCAGTAGCAGCAGCAACAGCAGCAGCAGTGGAGATTTGCCGGTTGAAGCACAAACTTTAATGAATTGTGAACTACGAGTCTCTACATTGTGTGAGCTGGGCTGAATGATTCGAATCAGTCGAATAAATAATATTACAAAACATAATAGAATTAAATTTACGTTAAATAAAATAATATTAAATAAATTCTGTTTTACAATAATGGGCTTCCCATGGGGACTGCGTGTGAGGCTGGAGTGAGGTATGCGAGAACCTCGTGGGAGGCTAGAACAATCATCATCAACTGGCAACGGAGTGCCTCTGAGGCCCTGTTTTGGGAGGTACAATGTGATGCTCTTATAATATCTCTGCAAACAATTTTCCGATTTTCAAAATTAAATGGGTTATTTGTTAGTTGGTTTAAAGCTAACTTTTGCATGATCAGGTACACTCTCGATTTACCAGATCACATTTATTCGGAAAGGGTTATCTAAAAATGAAAGACTATTTATTAAAACGTGTAAATAATAAATAATCCGTTACGGTACTGCACTTCTTATTCGGGCCGCTAGGTGCCAAGCTGTTAAATTCCCATTCTCCTTTCTTATCGTGAGCCAGTCCCAAGATATTTTTTAATAAAGATATTTTCAGTAAAGGTCTACTGAAATTGAAGACAAAACATATCGTGAATGAATCATAATCGACGCCAAGCAAAAACTACTGATGATAAATTGATGAAAATTTGTATACATGTTGTTACGGTGTAACTGCACACAAAGAAAGAATTTTTTTTGAAATTCAGAGTTTAAAGGGGTGAAATGCAGTAACAATGAAATTTACTATTTTTTTTTTTTTTTAATTTCTCGGTAACAAATAAAGATATCAGCTTAATTTTTTGGCGTTGTAATCTTCATGTAAATAGCTAAAAACCAATTTCTAGATTTTTTTGAAATCCCGAGTTGCAAGGGTTAAAATGGACTTTTGACTTTTTTTTGAAACTGCTACCTTTTTAATTTCTCCGTTTTTATTTTTCAACCTGATTTTTTTATGTGTGTGTGTATGTAAATAAACCAATTTCTAAATTTTTGAAATTCGACCTTGAAGATGGTAAAGAAAGGTAAAGAAATGTTGATCGATGATTAAAATTTTTCCAATCCCGACTATACTGAATAAGATATTCAATAGATTTCAGCTTGCAAATACTCTTCAGATAAATACTTACAAACCATTTCCGGGGTTTTTTGAATTCCGAATTTTTTAAGGGGTGCCAAGGTATACCGTGCTGTGGCTCAACCAATCCAGCCACTGCCATAGTTACTGTATGTGTGACTAGCTGCACCTGCATCTGGTTTCTTGACTAAAAACATAAAACAAAAAGATTGACCGCTACGGAAAGCGCGGGCGAAGCTGCGACGGGCGGCTAGTAACTTAAATATAACTAGACCTATGTGTATTCTTTTGTAATAGCTTGTTGACAAATATATGATTTGTTTGCTTCTGAAATATTTTCAGCGTAACGATAACAATGTATTCCGGAAAATTTTCAATTCTGCATTTGTAAAAGTAAATATAAATTAATAAATTTTATCTATTAGAATAAATACTTGACACTAGTCTCAGAAATATGCATAATAGAATTTCCTACAGATAACCACTGTCACAAATGGATCACTGGATTCATATAACACATTATATTGAGCATCTCTCATTATTTTGTGAGAGATATCATTCGTTTATTATCTCGAAACAAAAATTAGTTGTTTACGGCTCCTCAAAAGACTAAGCATCTATTTAATCCTTCAAACCGAAATTTTTATTAAACATTAATATCATGTTCATTTTCAGTTTTGATACAATATTTATATAGTATTAAAAATCAAAATAAAAACTGCGACTTATAAAATTTACCCCGATAATTTTGTAATAAATTATTCGTTATTTTTTCAGGTTAGATATATAAGAAACCTCCAAGATGTAACGGGTATAGTAAATTACCTGGCTTCATAAATCCAGATCAAGAACGAAAAAGTTAACCTTTACGAAATTTTTAACCGAGAAGCTGTATAATTTTAGAATGTATAACATTTTTCCGTGTGAATCAGTGATCAATTTATCATTTCCGGTTACTTTAACGTATTTACAAGCTTTATTTAATTAAAACTTCATTTTTAAAAGTTATGATGTTCATTATGAGTAACTTCAAACTTCGTCCTTCTGCGAACGTTTTCCAGATCTTCGATGAAACCCACTAGTTTAAACGCGAGAATGCGGTTTAAAACAAAATAACTTTCGCTTGGCTTCAATTAATAAATTGCAGTAATCTCTAAAATATTCTTATTGATTTTTATCTTACAACGTTTAAGTATTGAACCGTTACTCTACTTACCTTAATACTTAATCTACTTAAGTATTGAAATGTTGATTAATAGTAATTCTATTTATGCTGGAGTTTAGGATACAGTTTTTCTATCATGAACTGACCACCGCATTATAGGTAATTAATAGCCTAAAGAAATTATAACCGAGGATGTTTTGACCATTTATTAAATCATAATTAATTTTTAAAAGAAATTGGAGTACGTAGACAAATGATATTCGATTGCTAGTCGTCGAAAACCAACAATTAACAACGTATTCCTTAATTTTTAAAAATAATTTCTAGAACATTGTGCATTTTAGTCTGTCGTGGACTATTTTAATCGCAAAACTCTAAAAAAATTACGGAATTTCTGAAGTAACCAACTTAGTATTTTATCAAAAAAATAAAAACTGATTTGAGATAGGAGATAAATTTTGCAGTCATATGATTAGAATAACTTTAACTCACATTTAAATATTAATTCAAATATGCATAAAAATAATTTTGATAACAGATGACGTTTTAATGTAGCTACATTATATATATTTAAACGTGATATACATGAGATTATTTTCTCTTATTGCAGGAAGTTAGATTTTTTAGTAGAAAATTCGCATTTATCATAGTGTCGGGATTAGAATGGCAGAGTTAAATGAGATGAGTAATAGTGTAACTAAAGCATCTTGTAGAAAACCAAAAGCTATTAAATCCATTAACAAAAAATGCCCATAGAAAACTTAATGTTTCCAAGACGCTCTTACAAAAACGTACAATGCTGGGTCGGTCACCAAAACATAAATAAACATCCTATTAAATATCAACAATAAATAATCCATATTAAAAAAATGCCATAAATATCCATTCTTACTTCCGTGTACGAAGTAAAGGAAGTATTGTGATCGCGAAAAATTTCGGTTTCCAGATTTCAACGGAAATATCTATTTTGACCATCCCTGAATCCATTTTGACTAGTTTCGGCGTGATGTCTGTACGTACTATGTATATATCTCGCATAACTCCAAAACGATTAGCTGTAGGATGTTGAAATGTTGGATTTAGGACTGTTGTAACATGTAGTCGTGCATCTCCCATTTTGACTGCAATCGACTGAACTAAAAGTATCCAAAAAATACCCAAAATCCAAAAATAGCTGGATTTTGGATTTTTTTTTAACTGCAGTAATAAACCCTCATTGAAATTTTTAAAGAAATATCATAAGTGGTACTTATTTTCATTGGTTCCAGAGTTATAGTCAAATAAAATTTTAATTAATGAAATATTTGGATTTTGTAATTCAATAATAAAAAAAAAAAAATATCAGAAGTTTTTAATGAAGTAAAATTTTATGTACTTTTCATTAAAAAAAAAAAAAACAAAAAAAACGTTTAAATGTAATTTAATAGGCGTACAAGGAAGTCATGTGTTTTCCACAGCAGATTTTTTTCAATAAATTGTTTAATTGTTTATTTGTATTTTATACTTTATTTTAAAATGTTTATTGTTCACTTAGTTTCTCTATATTAGTATTTTATTTCATTTATAAATGAAATAACTAAAGAAATGTTTGGCTAAAGAAATCTTCAATATTTGAAATGTTTGACTAAAGTAATCTACAACGGAAAGCTGTATTCGTGTGGAAGGTGAATACAGCTTCCCCTTGTAGATTTCTTGAAATTTTTATTTTTTCAGAATATATGTATGTATACAAATTAACGTAATTATCAGAACTAAGAATTAATTTAACTGCGGTTTCAAAATATAAACTATGTAGACGTTCAGAGGGAAACATAATTCCTATTTCATAAGAACTGTAAATATTATTTTAGTATTAATAAAACATTAAATAATTAATCATTATTGATACTGGTCAGTGATTTTTATTTAAGAATGTACCTTATACAAGTTGCTATTACTGGCTGGTGATTAAAAAAAGTACAAAGAAAAATTGTATATTTGTTTCCGTATTACAACCTTAGTGGAGTAGCGGGAGGAATAAGAAATATGAATAATATCTACAAAAATAATAATAATAATAAATAAATAATAATAATAACAAAAATAAGTGAAAGTAAAAATGTATGTTATTCCTGAATTTTAAGGAGGTAATGCAATAAAATTAATTTAGCAAGCATTTTAGCGTTAATGACAACCCTTACGCTCCATGAACGAACTTAAAGAGAAGAATGTGATATAATCAAGGTTCATATAGCTGACCGAATTTGTGTAAGTAATTTTTTTTAATAGAATTAAGTAATTTTGAAAATTAGCTTTCAAGGTAAAACAAAACTATAAATAATTATTATTCAAGAGAAATTGTGACACGAGAGGGTTGCCTTGCCCTCTTCACCAGTTTCCCCTTGCTCTTTTCACCAGTTTAGCCTTACATCATTTCTGAACAACGAACAGATATGCTCGTGATCAAGTTTTGATCCTCTATCTCTATAGGCAACCTCTGTTCTTTAAATTTTAATCTGACATTTCTATTGACTTCATAAGTTCTTACTTATTAAAATATTAAAACCAATTTTAATATTTTTGGTCTGTTTATATCGCAAATAATGATTTATAAATATATTTTATCATTGAAGAACATTCAAGAAAACCTATATTTTATTTAAATTAAGAAAAATTCTTAATCATATTGTAACATCCATATTTGTACAAATATAATCAATGAGTATTAAAAAAAGAAACCTTGAACGAAAGAAATCATGAATATGCATATGAAAGATGTGTATATCACGTGTATTATTTGTACGTTTATTCCGATAATCGTTGATCTAATTAATTATAGTTGAAAAATAAATTCAATTAAAATTGACATAGTGGCTTCTTTTATTTATTTATTAATTTTTTTTTTTGGGAGGGGGCGAAAAACGCTTTCATGTTATCAACGCCCGGAATAAATATATAACAAAAAAGACAACTAAAATTAGACTAAAAACTAAAAATTTAAACAAACAAAACTTACAACTAATATCATAACTAAACTATCACTTAAAACTGATATTACAGCCATAATCTTAAAACAAGATCTGTTTGTTTGAAATTAATGCAAACATAAAAATTATAAATTTAACTAAACATAAATATAATATAACGTGATCCGAGACGAGTGTAAAGATCTGAGAAGATTCCCTTCGCAGATAACAGAAATATTAAAGAACTAACATAACAATCATGACAATTATAAGAAAAATAATTACATTAAAAACTGTTCAACACCATGCAAATATGTACACGAGTAAAAAATTAAAAATAGAATCAATAATGACTGTTTGTTTCACAAGAAAAATTCAATATTAAATTTAAATTCTGTGTAGAATCCTAATACGTTGTAAAAATAACAAAATCCGGTCTAAAATCTCCTTATCATTGACCAGGATTTGGCGAATGTTTCAATATATGCAATCCAAAAGGATGTGGCGTACAGTCAAGCGGCAGTCGTATCGTACACATAGTAGTGCGTTTTCTGCTGACATCAGGCATTTTCCACTCTGGTCTCCTTAAGTGCGTCCAGAGTTCCTATGTAGTGTCTATTTTCAGTAATTTTTTGGCTGCTGGTCGTGTGTGTACCTTACAGCAGTATCAAATCTTCGCTGACAATCAGACTGTGGACACAGTTAGCGCTTTATTATTTTAGGCTTATTATTTGTTACTTCTATGGAGGTAAAAGGGTTGCATTCATACGACGCGTATCCACCTCATCGCCACTAAAAGGTGGCAACGACTCCTGGTCGTAAGACTCTGTAACAAGCAAGGGATTTTCCCTAGTCCTGCTTGCGCTATTTTCAGTGCGGGAGCCGTAATCTGTGGTTTCGTGCCATACGTTTACGTATTGTATCCAATCGATCCAGTAGCGGCTAAGAGGTACAAAGAGTGACAGGGGAATACAGAATGTCCCCAGCTGCCCGTGCTCGCTGCGGGAAGTCGTCACATTTGTGGGTTTGCCCAGAGTTTCTACTAGGAGGAAGACAGCGAGAGTCTTGTTAGTTCTTGCTAGGTTAGGGAATCTTCGGCCATGTCCGAGTTCCAGGAGGTCCGCAAGTCTAGGTGGAAGTGGAAGCCGGAGCCTGTGCCATCTAGCTCCTCTGAGGACGAGGTCAGCGAAATGGACACGGGTGCACCCACCCGGGTCAAACCCACCCCGACGGTAGAGGCATTTAGAAAAGCGAAGGGCAGACCTGGCAGTTCTGCTCCGCTGGCTGACGTAGTTCAGGAGGACCTAGACTACTTGTGTGAGATTCTGACACTTCCCGGCGGCGTCAGCGTGGGAACTAGGAAGACAATCCTTCCCCGTCTCGCCAAACTCAGAGAGGCATTTTCAGCGATGGCAGAAGGTTTCGGGGCTTTGGCCTCTAAGCCCAACAAGGTCAAAGTACAGCCCAAGGTAGTCCAGGCCCTAGCGCAGCCCAGGCGCTACGCTGACGTGCTGAAGACCAAGCGCGAGGCCAACAAGGCAGCTAAAAAGTCAGAGGTCCTGTTTGTAAACCGGGTGGAGGGCTCGAAGACTATATCACGTAGTTGTTAAGCTTGTCGTGAATGGCTTGAACCTCGTCGCTGTTAGTTCGTACTTTCAGTACTGGGATCTCACTGAGCAGCATTTGGAAAGATGGGATAGAATTGTTAGGTTAGTGGCAGGTCCTCCTATTCTTATAGGAGCTGATGCGAACGCCAAATAGCGATTTGGCGATTTGTGGGATCACGGACGATGGCGGTGAATTAATCGAAGGTTTCATTGCGCAGCATCAGTTTAATGTTTTCAATGTAGCCAGCGCGTTGACTACCTTCGCCGATGCAGTTGGTTTGCGGAGGGTCTCCCATGGTACCGACATTAATGTTACCATTGGTAAGGATATCCCTGGTAGGATTCTGAAATGATCAGTAGTCGATGATTGCTAAAGCGATCACCGACTAATAGATTTGATTGGGTAGGTGGGCTGCGCAATGTCTTTAGGACGGACGTTCCTGTTCAGCAGGCGCGCTTTCTGCACAGGCGGGCGGAATCGCCAAAGTTTTCTAACATTCTTGCGGCCAGGCTGCGAGTATTCTCTCGGAGTCTGGACGAGGTCCCATTAGACGACCTGGCAGAGAATTTATCTTCTGCAGTAGTAGAAGCCACTGAATACTCTATCCCAAGAAGTAAATGTCGAGAGAGAGTAGCTGGATGGTGTACTCGGGAATTAACTGCGATGAAGCGGACTGTGAACCGGCTCAGGAGAGCCGCACAGCGTGCGGGTGATCCTGATCGGCGTACAGTCTTGATTGCGGATTATCGTCGGAAGAGGAACGAGTATTTTCATAAGGCTAGCTCTTCTAAATGTGATTCCTGGCGCACTTTTGTGCAAGAGAAGAGGAATAAAGACGCGTGGGGTGTTGTGTATCGAGTTCTTGGTCATAAGAGGAAAAAAAGGCATTATTCTGTCGGCTCTCTCCCCCAGGATGGTGTTGTTATAGATAAAGATCTTGTCCTCACTCATCTGATGGACGATCTACTTTCAGATGATACCGAGGTTGGTGAGACCTCGTATCATCAACGTGTCCGAAGGGAAGTTGTAGGTTTGCGCTCTGAGATTATGTCTTCAGAAATTACTGAGGCGGAAGTCCGTCAAGTAATTTGTAGCTTGTTGGTCCTCTGACTAGGGTTTTCAATAGGTTGATTTTTTCTGGGCACTTCCCAGCGTGCTGGAAACGTGATGTGTTGAAATTTTTCTTCAAAGGTAGCGACAAGGATCCCACTGTAAGTTCCTCTTACGGTTCTCTGATGCTCTTGCCTGTAGTACGTAAGGTTTTCGAGAATATCTTGTGTTTCCGCATTAATAGTAGGTTAACTTTTAATGATATGCTGATGGACGACCAGTCTGGTTTCCGCCACGGCAAGGGCACAAATGACGCGCTGCTTAGGGTCATGGATTTGGCGTCAACCAGCGAGTGCAAGTATGTACTCGGCGTCTTTTTGGACATATCCGGGGGTTCAACAACTTGTAGTGGTCCTCTGCCTTGTTTCAACTGCAGCAGCGTGGTTGCATGCTAAATGAGATCAGAACTCTCTCGAGTTACTTCAGCGATAGAACTGTCGTCCTTCGTGACGGCAGTTTGGAAGTAGGAAAGACCCTGTCTAAAGGTTGTCCAAAGGGCAGTGTTCTAGGTCCACTCGTTTGGGTCGTTGAGTTCGATTCTCTCATGCGATGGCGGTTGCCTAGTGGCTGTCGCATCGTGGCTTATGCCGTCGATGGGCTGCTGCTGGTCGAGGGCAATTTGCGAGCTGAGATAGAGCTCAGAGCGATACAGACATGTTAAGATTGTGGAGTCTTCAGCATAAGATTGTTTTCAGTGCCGAGAAAACCACTATGATTTACTTGAAGGGTCGTCTAGCTGCAACCTGTCATCCACGGGTTGTGATGGACGGCCTTCCAGTTAGGTATGTTATCGTTCAGAAGTATCTGGGTGTTATCCTTGATGAGAGGCTTCTCTTAAAGAAGCATCTCCAGTTTGTAGCGAAGAAGGCCAGTGATGCTTTCTTCGGTGTCCGTAAAGGCATTCATCCCGATTTTGGGTTGAACTGTCGTACCATGCATATACTTTACAAAGGTGTCTGTGAGGCCATAATGTTGTACGCTGCGCCCGTCTGGGCTCATCGTTTACAATTCCAATGTTATAGGGATATTCTTTTGCGAGCCCAGCGTCTTCTACTGTTATCTGTTGCCGGTAGCTACAGAACTGTCTCGCGAGAGGCAGTCACTGTGATCACCGGCATAAAACCTCTTGACATTTAGCCTCCCAGAAGGGAGGCCTTCTAACGTCAGGGCATATGCGAGAAATTGAAGACCAAGGTTTTGACTCTTGACAAGCTAGGTGGAACGATTCTTCTACTGGTTGATACACGCATGCTATTTTTCCAAATGTTAGGGAGTTGCGAGCGATTAGCTGGGTTTCCCCCTGTTGACATATTATTCAGTTTCTTTCGGGATATGGTGCTTTTAGGGATAGTTTGGTAAGTTTAGATTGGTTGACTCCGGCTTGTGTCCGGACTGTTAGGGTCGATGACACGGTGGACCGTGTCCTGTATGTCTGTCCCCTGTACGAAGCTGAGCGTATCAGAGTTGTTAGGGAACTTGAGAGAGTAAACTCCTTTTTTGATCTGCGAGTCAACTGAAGGACTCGCAGAGATTAGGCAGTTGTTGCTGGCTTCCTTCAATTAGTCGCCCTGCGCAGGACGGCCGAGGGGATCTAGTAGAGTAGGAACCCGGGTCACTAGGGTCCGCCTGGACAGTTTGACTGGCCGAAGGTAGGCGCTTTAGCAGCGAGCCAAGGTTATTTACATTTGAGGTGACAAAATTATATAAGCTGTCGGCGGAACGGTGACTGCACTGCCGATGGACATGGGATACCATGCGGCTGTAGAGTGTAGCGGCATCTCAACGATGGTTTATCAGGTGAATGTCACGTGGGACTCTGTGATGGAGCCGAATGGAAGTAGGAGGTCTTTCCACCTCTCCCTAGTAGACCAGACCGGAGACCATAATTTAACCTAAGTCTGGGATTTGAACTAAGCTGAGTTCACTAAGGGAACTAGGACTAAATTTCGTTGTTGCGATCAACATCATTGGTGGTACGTTGTGTTTAATTGCCTCAATTTACCTGATATTCACGAAATTGGCTCATAATAAGTAGAACTAGGCGCGGGGTTTGCGCTTCCGCGAGCTCGGTTAGATAGTTCAGAGGGATACGATGTAGGAAATTCAAGATGTCCGGACGAAGTCTACAGCGAAGGCAAAAGCTGAGTTAATAAATCGCCAATGCAAATGTCTACTAAGGCATTTACATCCGTGGCATCCCAACGAGGCCAGGCTTATTACTATGAGATGTAAAAAGTCAGAAGGCGATAGACGACTCCCGTTAAAGACCAAGAGGGCTATGAACGTGGGGGGGGAGGTGGTGTGGCGACTGGAACGTCACTAGGCGGGTGTCTTCCCCTAAGGGGTTGGGATGACATCAGTCATCTGTGAATAGTTCTGGTATATCCTAATCGCAATCGGTGGAGGACCATTTTCCCTCGGAAAATTTTTTTGTATGAGGAATCCCATGGAAACACATGGGATTCAAACTTCAACACGTCAAAAATAGTATTTTTGATGTGTCGAAATTTATTATCTACTATAGTAGTCCAGTCACCTTGCAACTTTACTCGAAGAGTATGTTTTAAACGATTAATAAATTCGGAAGTAGTAACATGAGTGGTGAAGAACGGTTGATTACATGCGTCTTTAGTAGCGGGATATGCACGTTCATATCCGGAATTCCCACTTGGCTACGGATCCAGCAGAAACGCTCTTGTGTGTTGCGATGGTTCAACTTAGCGATTACATACAAAATTCCGGGGACGATATTATGTTTAGAATAAAAGTTATCTAATGCTTGGAGTGCACTACACGAGTTACTGCAGATAAGGGTATGAAAGTAAATCGGGTTAATGTATCCAAGGCCTTATTTATAAAGTACAGTTCATCCGTAAAGATACTTGTAATACTAGGTAGATCAGGCATATAGGTTCTATCATTTACAACAGTTGCGCATCCAACGGTATCATTCTATTTTGATCTATCCGTGTATACTACAGCGTCTGGGTTTGTCTTGTAGAGAAATTGATAAAACATTTGGTGAAAGACAAAAGGAGTTTTTTATTTTTTTATTGTAAATGATATCAAATTAAAATTTGTAGGGTTGATTTTCCATGGAGGATACGAACAGGGACAGGTTGGACAAATAGAAGGTGTGTCAAAATTTAAAAGGTGAAGTAAACGCCGGGTGCGAATACCCGTAGGTGCTGTATAACGCGGATGGTCATCATACTGTTGTAAATGAGTCATCATACTGTTGCAAGGACTGAGCGAAATATCGGGTGATTCGGTTATCCTTTAAAACGGGTAGATTAAGATGCTAAAATCTGGTTCCGTCTATTCCAAAGTGATGGCTCACCACAGTTAACATGTATGTTACGACAGGGCTTGATCTAAAGACACCTGCAGCAAGACGAAGGAAAGCATGATGTACAGCATCTACAATTTTAAGCGCGTCCGTTTTAAGCATCCAGCATTTTGTGTTTGACAAGTCGTCAAACAGACGAGGGAGTAAACTCGGTGAACATAAAGAAACGTCGATGTTGGACAATGTACCAGACGATAATGTCATGAATGAGCATGATCCATCAATCAGTAGACAAAGTTTCAAGTTTTGTTGTTTACGCCATTTTAGCGTAAAGTTTCCGTTATTTTCTACGAATTCCAAGCTAGGGTGGCTCCCGTTGTCTTGTTACAGGAATGTTAAATTTCGCTTTGTTTCGAATTTCTGTGTTTGTCAAAACTACCTGTTTTTATTATTTGTTCTTGTGTTCGACCCTCCCTCCGTCATCCTCAGTGACCGCGTCCATTCTTCTATCGAATTATTTTTGACTACCTTTTTCATACACCCGTTATTCTTTCGTCCCCTTACTAATACATGCACACATCTCTTGTCTTTTACACACACTCTCTCCTGTCCACTACCTGGATCTGGTTACCCCCTATTTCTTTCGCCATCTTTTCGGCAGAGTAGATCGAACATCTCACCAGTGCAGTCGCCTATGGCCATACTCTCCTGCAAACTTTGTGGTAACATTCTCATTCAAGCAGAATCTCAAAACTCGTCACTACACATCTGAGATTCTACGCATCATTCTACCACCAAACCACATCACACCTCTGTATTCCTGATACACCAGTGCGGACTACGCCCAGGATTACATATGTATTCATATGTACTTGCTTTTACGAGTTCATCTCTTGCTAATATTTGTGTGTGATACAGGCAAGTGCAAATTATTCATTATTATTCATATTAAACGTTTATGTTATCCTTGTTCATGTGTAGCCCATTTTATGGGTTATTAAATGTAAACTATCGTTCTTATCAAATCTACTTTTAATTTAAATACTACTTCAGAATTATAAAACTTATGTGCGATATATTTCATATATTATTATTGATAACTATTATTATATTTCGTGTTGTTCATCAAAAGTTCGTGTTCAAACGTCAGTTACTCAGAGCAACTTACCTTTACTTGAAAGGTTTATTGCAATCAACTCTATCATTTAATCTAATTTAACTTGTTAATCGCCGAGATTAATTCTTATCTATTCATGCACTGAATTCATATTCTCTTAAATTAATCTAAAGAAAATTACTCCGGATATGAAGTTATGTTTTTGTGCTTCTTTGTAACTCAATACTTTCAAGAAAACTTACTATTAGAATAAATTCTATTTATATTATTAATTATTTTAATGTGTTTATATTGTGATTTAACGCCTTCTATACTCAAATTATTGTAAACAACTCTCTTATTTTCCGACTCTGTTACACTGTGTATTTATAAAGGTTTATTCATGTATTTTTGTATTTAACAGCATTATTCATTTGTTAATTCAGCTGATATATTAAGTAGTATTAAGTCATGCTAATTTCATAATTTCCTGTTATGTTTTAAGATTATAATTATAACATAAATTTATTTGGTACTCTTTCAATAAAGTCCAATTTCTTTTGGCAAATACTAGCTGTGTGTTTTTTGTTAACTTTACCCAACACTTGTCTTACTCAGTTTATTATATTTCCTCTAGTGGAGCAGACTGATCAGCCCAATGAAATATAGTAGGCATTAAAGTCTCCTATTAATGACGGCGATGGAATTTGTGTGAGGAGATTTGATGTAACTAAAACATTGATCTCAGAGTTCGGTGAGAGATACAAATTGCAGATATGTAATGTGAAGGGGACAGAGATTTTTATAACAACAGCGGGAATGAGAGTAGCTAAGGAAACCACTTATCCTTTTAGCCGACACCTCATTCCGCATGAAAATATCAACTCCACTACTCTCTCTACTGTCTACGGGACAGTTCTATCTCTCACAGAAACAGCCCCTGAGTGTTACTGCATCTTGTTGTAGAAGATGCGTTTCTTGGAAGTACATTATTAATGGTTTTTGTACGCGCATCAATACTCAACATCTTCAATACGGGACCGAAGACCTTGTAAGTTCCACTGGATAATGTTCATAAATAAAGGTAACTGCCGTAGTTACAGAATTACAAATAAATATATAGAAAAATTAATTGTAGGTGTCCGGCTTTTATTTTTAGAATTTTTAATTTTAATAAACTGCGATGCCCTCGGGTCGGGTGGTTCTTCAACCATGTCCTCCAGTATACGAGGTCATGGAAGGGAAGATTTTGAACAATAGGCAGTCGCAGGCGACAACCCAGAGGTGGTGGTTGTGTGAGCTCCCTTAACAAGGAGCTTATTAGATGGCTTACCGCGAGCTGTATTTACTTAAAATGTCCGTAAAGGCAAAACTTTGAGAACAGGAGCTTTCTGAGGGATCTCATTGTTGATTTCTTTAGCTGCAACTACTGACGTCTTGTTCATCTTAGTTAGCTCAAAATAGTGGCTGTAAGTGAAGCAACTTGTTCAAATGATATCCTGCAGCTTTCTCAACTCGCTGCAGGATCCACATTGATTACTTGCATTTGCAGGAGCTTGTCTTGATGTGACGGCGGAAAAAAATACGTATTGTTTAACCAGGTTCCGGGAGTTAAGCGTCTTTTTGTATTCTCTTCGGTGCAGTCGGAAAAGATAGCTTCTGCTCGGTAGAGATTTTGAGAATTACCTTCTCTTCTTAAAGGTTTGGCAATCTCGGGAGCGAGCTGTATATGATCCACTGCAGTTAGCACATCATTCTTCTTCTTGGCATTTAGTGTCATTGTGGCCTTCTTTAGCAAATCGAGCACATATTTCAGTTTTCGAGCAAGATGTTGTAGTATGGCCATATTCTTGACATTTCAAAATCACCTTGGGTTTGGGATGAAAGGTCGTACTCCAACTGCTGTGTAAATGTATATGTTGTAATTTTTGTAGTGTTTGTAGTGCAGTATACGTTTGTGGTGTAAAAGGTTCAGCAGCTCAGTGTGTAGTAGGAAGAAAAGCTGCATAGGCTAGGGCCGTGGGGACATCAACCCCCTTATTCTTAAGAGTAAGACTTCCAGTCTGGGTCTTTCTATTTTGGTGTTGAAAAACTTTCTTTCACTTATTAAACATATACTTACTAATTGAAAGAAATGTCAGTAGAATAGTCTGTTTAACTGTTTTGATGACAAGAAGTAAACAATTCATATGATAATTTTAGAGACTGAATTATGATAGTACTGCAAAGGCATGTTTATAACTTCAAACGCAAATTTATTTAAAAATAACCGGTTTTTTATCACTTTTTTCAAAGATTATTCGGCTGATTATTTTATTATTCCATAAACAAGGAATGTCTTAATACGTTAGGCAACTTTTACATAATATTTATTTCATTAACGGTAACTGGAAGATTAAAATTGAATAAAAATCAATCTGTGACGTAATAACATTACGTCACATTAATATACATCTCTTCAAAATATGGTTGTTTTCAAGATTGCAAAATATTTTAAACTCGGATTTCAAAGATTAGCACTCTACTTGACATTTTATTTATTGTTGCAAAAAATTAAACGCATATTTTCATGTTTCTATTTTACTCATGGTAATTTTTTTGTTAATATTAATATTATTGACATGTTTATTCTGTTTTTTGTACCGTATGTTTTAGGTTTTCAAAATGATAGGTTTCAACGAATGTTTTTTCACTTATCTCACACTTTTTTTTAAGATGGTCTTTAGGTTAAGAATAGTTATTTTATTCAATTAAAAAATATATATCAGAAAATTAAGGGATTTCATTCAATCCCTTCTGCACATCTATGTATCAGAAAATTTACTGACATCCAAGTGTTTTCCAGTAATATTTTTTAGTATAATATCAAAAAAGAATGAAGATGTCCATGACTGTAATACAGAAAAGTAGGTCAAACAACATAACAGTAAAACAAACCATAAATATAGGGGTTAAATCAATAACAAAAGTTTTTAAACCGGGAAATGAATGTAAAAATAAAAACAGGTTTTAAATACCACATAATTAATTTTTAATATATAATAAATTTTATTCAAAACTTTAGTTTATATGGATTAAAATATATTAATCAATTTGCCATGACGATTACCAACTGCGATACGTCATAGGCCGCGAATAAGCCTACACAATTATATTTACTTAAAAAAGAAATGTTTGGCCTCCACGATTCAGAGTTTTCATTAGGTTATTCCACTTTTGTTACTTATAATAAAAAGGAAAAAATTAGCTTTACGCAGTTTTTAATGTCTTTTTTTGTTAACGTTTTACAGGATTGAAATCGAGTTAAGGGAAAAGTAATAATAAAAAAATAATAATAATAAAAAATAGCACTATTCTTTCAATTTTCTTCTGTTTATTTTAATCATAATTTTAGTACAGGAATAAAATTGCGTATTTCAACAATAAAGAGATTAAGGAATAAAATAAGACCATTCTTAATGTTTTACTATACTGTATTCTAAAGCGAATAATTAGGCGTAAAACTCATCGGCCATCTATTACATAACTCTTGCTCGTAGAAGGACCGTAAATTATTTGCTCTGCTTCAACTCGCAAGAGGATTTATTAATTCATAATCAAAATTATTATTTTTTATTATGTTTTTTATAGTTGTCTTCAACAACTCACTAGTGTAATAAACGTGTACTAATATGGTTTAATATACCATACTGGTAGACGTTTATTACGACCATATTTCATAATTTTCGACCTAAATGATCTCTTGTTTTTATTGGCTACGAGAAATTCGACACACCTACCGAAAGGTGAATAATATCCAGCCGATATTGTCCCGCCGTGTTAAATATGGTATAAAAAGGCTACGTAAAATGTGGTCGTATTTTATACCATATTTTATTCAGATAGGTCGGTTGATTTATAAAACGTCGAAATAAAACATTTTATACTAATGTTTTTTTTTTGTCTTCAGTCATTTGACTGGTTTGATGCAGCTCTCCAAGATTCCCTATCTAGTGCTAGTCGTTTCATTTCAGTATACCCTCTACATCCTACATCCCTAACAATTTGTTTTACATATTCCAAACGTGGCCTGCCTACACAATTTTTCCCTTCTACCTGTCCTTCCAATATTAAAGCGACTATTCCAGGATGCCTTAGTATGTGGCCTATAAGTCTGTCTCTTCTTTTAACTATATTTTTCCAAATGCTTCTTTCTTTATCTATTTGCCGCAATACCTCTTCATTTGTCACTTTATCCACCCATCTGATTTTTAACATTCTCCTATAGCACCGCATTTCAAAAGCTTCTAATCTTTTCTTCTCAGATACTCCGATCGTCCAAGTTTCACTTCCATATAAAGCGACACTCCAAACATACACTTTCAAAAATCTTTTCCTGACATTTAAATTAATTTTTGATGTAAACAAATTATATTTCTTACTGAAGGCTCGTTTAGCTTGTGCTATTCGGCATTTTATATCGCTCCTGCTTCGACCATCTTTAGTAATTCTACTTCCCAAATAACAAAATTCTTCTACCTCCATAATCTTTTCTCCTCCTATTTTCACATTCAGTGGTCCATCTTTGTTATTTCTACTACATTTCATTACTTTTGTTTTGTTCTTGTTTATTTTCATGCGATAGTTCTTGCGTAGGACTTCATCTATGCCGTTCATTGTTTCTTCTAATTCCTTTTTATTCTCGGCTAGAATTACTATATCATCAGCAAATCGTAGCATCTTTATCTTTTCACCTTGTACTGTTACTCCGAATCTAAGTTGTTCTTTAACATCATTAACTGCTAGTTCCATGTAAAGATTAAAAAGTAATGGTGATAGGGAACATCCTTGTCGGACTCCCTTTCTTATTATGGCTTCTTTCTTATGTTCTTCAATTGTTACTGTTGCTGTTTGGTTCCTGTACATGTTAGCAATTGTTCTTCTATCTCTGTATTTGAACCCTATTTTTTTTAAAATGCTGAACATTTTATTCCAGTCTACGTTATCGAATGCCTTTTCTAGGTTTATAAACGCCAAGTATGTTGGTTTGTTTTTCTTTAATCTTCCTTCTACTGTTAATCTGAGGCCTAAAATTGCTTTCCTTGTCCCTATACTTTTCCTGAAACCAAATTGGTCTTCTCCTAACACTTCTTTCACTCTTCTGTATAGAATTCTTGTTAAGATTTTTGATGCATGACTAGTTATACTAATTGTTCTGTATTCTTCACATTTATCTGCCCCTGCTTTCTTTGGTATCATTACTATAACACTTTTTTTGAAGTCTGACGGAAATTCCCCTTTTTCATAAATATTACACACCAGTTTGTATAATCTATCAATCGCTTCCTCACCTGCACTGCGCAGTAATTCTACAGGTATTCCGTCTATTCCAGGATCCTTTCTGCCATTTAAATCTTTTAATGCTCTCTTAAATTCAGATCTCAGTATTGTTTCTCCCATTTCATCCTCCTCAACTTCCTCTTCTTCCTCTATAACACCATTTTCTAATTCATTTCCTCCGTATAACTCTTCAATATATTCCACCCATCTATCGACTTTACCTTTCGTATTATATATTGGTGTACCATCTTTGTTTAACACATTACTAGATTTTAATTTATGTACCCCAAAATTTTCCTTAACTTTCCTGTTTGCTCGGTCTATTTTACCAATGTTCATTTCTCTTTCCACTTCTGAACACTTTTCTTTAATCCACTCTTCTGTCGCCAGTTTGCACTTCCTGTTTATAGCATTTCTTAATTTCCGATAGTTCCTTTTACTTTCTTCATCACTAGCATTCTTATATTTTCTACGTTCATCCATCAGCTGCAATATATCGTCTGAAACCCAAGGTTTTCTACCAGTTCTCTTTATTCTGCCTAAGTTTGCTTCTGCTGATTTAATAATTTCCTTTTTAACATTCTCCCATTCTTCTTCTACATTTTCTACCTTATCTTTTTTACTCAGACCTCTTGCGATGTCCTCCTCAAAAATCTTCTTTATCTCCTCTTCCTCAAGCTTCTCTAAATTCCACCGATTCATCTGACACCTTTTCTTCAGGTTTTTAAACCCCAATCTACATTTCAAATTATGGTCGCTATCAATGTCTGCTCCAGGGTAAGTTTTGTAATCAACGAGTTGATTTATAAACCTTTGCTTAACCATGATATAATCTATCTGATACCTTGCAGTATCGCCTGGCTTTTTCCAAGTGTATATTCTTCTATTATGATTTTTAAATTGGGTGTTGGCAATTACTAAATTATACTTTGTGCAAAACTCTATAAGTCTGTCCCCTCTTTCATTCCTTTTTCCCAGCCCGTATTCACCCACTATATTTCCTTCCTTGCCTTTTCCAATGCTTGCATTCCAATCTTCAACTATTATTAAATTTTCATCTCCTTTTACGTGTTTAATTGCTTCATCAATCTCTTCGTATACACACTCTACCTCATCATCATCATGGGCGCTTGTAGGCATATAGACGTTAACAATCGTTGTCGGTTTAGGTTTTGATTTTATCCTTATTACAATGATTCTATCGCTGTGCGTCTTGAAATACTCCACTCTCCTCCCTATCTTCTTGTTCATCACGAAACCTACTCCTGCCTTCCCATTATTTGACGCTAATAGTATACTAATGTTAACAGTGATTAACTTTTTATATATATATTTAAATATTGATTAGTATATTAGTTTTAATGATATCTATTGCTACAGGCATAATTAAATTTAAAAAATACAACTTCTTTCATGATCAGAAGGCTTACGCATGATTATTTTTATAATTTGAGAAAAAAAGGGTTAAATTTATACAAATTATATATCGTTAGCTGCTTATCCCTTCCTTATAAATATCTTCACATGTTTAATTAATTAATCTTTCAGTATTTAGTATTTTTTTTTTTATATTAGGATCTAGATAAACTTGTTTAATTAAATGCGTATTTTAAATAATGATTCAAGTAATTTGTTGTAAGCAATTAAGTGATAGTATTCTTAATTTTTTAAATTTAAAATTATACGTTTTTTCTTCGGTATTTTGTATTAAAGAAATCAGCTGGAAATTACGAAAAACTAAACCTGTGTAGAATAATTCTTTGTTCTGAATTGACCTACGTTCAACTATTTTTTCTAAAGTTCAACAGCCTTTTATTCTGAAAAAATGTTTATACTATAAACTTTATTCACATCGGTCGTTTGATTTATAAAATATCGAGGATAAAAAATTTTATACTAAAGATGCCTTTGTGGCTCAATTGATTTCTAAGCAGTAATTTGTAAGTTCGATTTTCTGATTTGTACTTAATATTTTGTTTTTATCTCATTTATATGAACATCCTAATACACGCGGAAATCTGATATTGCAGTGTCCTGCATTCTTGAGCGACGAAAGAAGGAAAATGAATTTCTCGTAGCCAATGAAAACACGAGAGCATTTCGGCCAAAAATTGTGAAATATCCGGAAAAAGAAGAAAACCTTGCATCGCCTACATGGAATGTACGTCAGTTTGGATACTCGATTACTACAGAAATGCGTCAGATGAAAACCCTGGAAAACTCCATGGGTTAAATTTATCGGTAAGGATGAATTTAAATCTAGTCTGAGTCGGACAATTTCTTTACCGATATAGCTTTTTTTGTTAAAGAACGACAATAGCACAGCGGCTACCAGAAGTATACGTTGAAAATTAACATTTCAAAGATACATCACAAATTCACGAAAAGAAACAATTATTCTCTCTATGAAATTGAGAATGTGGACCAGACACGGGTGATTTATGAAATGCCATCAACTACTGAAAGTGTAGCTGTAAAGAGTGTTCAGAACTGCCGGTTACGAAAGACAACGTTGCTCGGTGATGCTGACAGTACTTTCGGACGGGAAAAAATTACCCCCTATGTAATTTTTAAAAGAAAACACCTACCGAAAGGTGAATAATTTCCAGCCGATATTGACCTTCCAGCGCAAGAAAAGGATGGATGAATTAATGAATTAGTACTAAACTGGTTTAAATGAGTCTGATAGTCTGTGTCAACCATGCGCTTTACGAAACTTTCCATACTTGTAATGGAGAGTTTGTCATATTACCGATGTTGTATAACGAAGACTGACTTGCTGGAAAGTGTGATCAGGTTATTGTCCTACTGGTGGAATGACATCTATTCTTCAAATTCTAGATATCTGCGTAAACCGATCACTTAAAACCTGACCCGATCACTAAACGGTACATAAAATGGATGCCCAACACGAAAAACGAGACTACGTCATTTGAATAAATTAAAAAACCGTCTTTGATACAGCTTTGTGAATGGATTATTGCGGCTTGGTCAGAAATATCGGATGAGTTGATAGAAGAATCTTTCAAGAAATGTTGTATTTCGAATGGTTTCGATGGAAGTTAGGACGATTATCTGTACGAAGATAATTACGATTACGATTAAGATTATCTGATTACGAAAATAATTATAGATCTACGGATGACGGAAACTCGAGCACTGATGACAGTAAATACCAACTATAATTTCTGTGCTCTTTATTAAATATTTACAATATAGACTAATTTACTAATATTACGCAAATAAATGCTGATCTAAGTGCAATCTTCTATAGTGATTTTTTTAAAAATAACAAAAATTTTTACATATTGTTTAATTTTATATATTTCAGTTTTCCAAGACTGGGAACGCGTAGTACGTGAAAGTATACGGTAAATTCGTATATTTTACTGGAGATTTGGGCTTTTCACACAGTAATTTATATGCAGGCAGTTAAGTGCGATTGTTTTTATGTTTTTGTATGCATATGTGGTAAGAAATATTAAAAAGGTCAACCGGATAGTTGATTTTTCTCAGTAGTTTTATAAGTGACATAATAGAGTCTTTAAAAATCAAGATTTTAAAGCAGTCGTAACATGTTATTTTATTTCCTACATTGCTAGTTTAACAATCAGTATTTCATAAAACCCTAATAATTTCTGTGAATAAAGCTGTTGTAAAGAGTTTCGCAACAGTACATCCTTAGCTGTTTTATCAGCATAAATTTAAATAAAGAATTTTATAAACGGTATTGTATTACATTAACTGTTTTTCAGTCGCAGTAGAATAAATTTGATACTTCTATCTAATTATGTATTGTAATTTCTTTAACCAGTAATTTTTAGAAGTGTTTATTCCCGGTGAGTTATTCAATTTTGAATAAGTTAATACGTTAATAAGCTACGTACATTCTAGTCAGTTATATGTGCATTTGAAAAATGTTTAAATATATTATTTAAGAAATAGTCTAATTTTATTAAGTTAAACAGAACGCAATTTATAATATTTTAAGATGAAATATTCAGCCGATTTACTAGTCATAGTTTCATAATCTCATAAGTACTTTAGTATGAAATAGTCTATTACAGTATATCCCATAATTCTATGCGATGCAGAAAACGAGAATGAATTTCCGTTAAACATAAAATGAAGGTAAAAGTGATAGTAAATTTGCAGGTAATTAATTTAAAAATTTATTTGCATTGGTACATTACTAGAAAAACATTTTCTTTCCTTCTATTATGTTTCATTTACTTCTCTTAGCCTATATAACAATAAACGACTCACTGCGACATAAAATTCAATAAATTATACATTATTTACGTTGTTGTAAGACTTGCTATAAATATTTAATGGTAATTTGAAAAATGTAAGTGGCATTTTAAGTTCTTAATCAAGGTCTCACAGTTAAATAATTACTTAAAACAGAATAATATTGATTATTGTATATTTCATTATGTGAAGTGTTTTAGCAAGATGTCTAATTATTTTTAAGTCTGTAAAATTCTTTTATTAATTCTACTTTGATCTAAATTTATTTTGTTCTAAAAGTGGTATATGTAGTTAATGTAGTAAGTAACAAAATAAATACCTTCCATACCAGAAGAACAAAGATTCTATGCAGAATTTACAAACGAAAGTACGCCGAGCTAATGCAAATTAAATTACGTATTATACGTTTGAAAAAGTAAAAATATTAAGCCTTCTACATTTTGTTATAATCGACTCATTAAATTCAAGTTTGTTCAATACGATCTGAACAAGAATTTAATAGTGTAATGTCGTGGAATGTTATGTACAGGCGAGTAAATTTCTAATTCTACCCGCAAATATTCACTATGGTGTCATTAACTATTTCTGCAGCAACTGGTGTGAGAACTAGTGTTTAACAGTGCTGTAGCTAAAAGTATTTATTCTGATTAAAATTCTCTTTAAAAATATTGGATGTTGTGAATTATAACATAACTGATAAACCTGTTAAAGAAAAAGTTTGCTGAAGAAGAAATTATGAAAATATTAGGAAGCTGTATGAAAAGTGATTGGCTAGGGAGTGTTAATACGTCAAATGCTTTTCTGTTCGTTATAAAACAAAATAATGGACAAAGCATCTTTTAATTGAACTCATAAGCACACGCTGATAGAAATATAAATACGGCTAAAAATGAGTTTACAAGCAGGAAGTTCATGAAATATTTGTTAAAAAAATATTTGAAAGTACTGTTGTCACTACCGTCTCTCCCGTTAAAGCTCATCATAGCTAGGAACGGGGGGAAGTGTGGCGACAGGAAGCGTCACAAGGCGCGTGTCTTCCTCTACGGTGTTGGAATTTCACTACTGTTTGATAAGGTGATTTGAATTATGATAGTTTAGTCACAACAGAAAGTCGGGAGCAGCTCATTAGGGTTTCAACAATTCGATACTGTCAAAAGTGATTCCCGTATGGTAATGCAAGATTTCGTCTCGGTGTTTGAAATAAAATAAACATAACGAAATCTTTTAGTAATTCCAACAATAGTTTTTAACTATTAAATATATTATATTAAATGGATAATTCCTTTCTTCTAAATTTTTAGTATTTATATATAGGTAACCATACATTCTTTACCTTCCTCTTCAAATTTCACAAGATCTCACAATCCACAGTTACTCTTTACGAAAAAATGAATTAAATAAGAATTCTACACCGATAATTGACTAGTGTGTGCAGAAAACGTTTTATTTTTACTTTTTATTCGCGGGTTATCAGTGCGTACCCTACTATGTAGTCTGTATATACGCTTTACAGGTTCCATTTGAAACTGATAATTATCTGGGTCCAATATTAATTTTTTTACATTATTAAATACTCGAACAACAATAATGCGAGAAGTTTTAAGATTATTGTTACTTGACAATGTGATAAAAAACACATCAGCATTGATCACATACTTTATTACATTAGATCTACGTATCAATCCTATAAATTCTAGAAAGTTTAAAACTTTAGTTCATTTGTGGCTTTAGATAGTAAGTACAATAGGTTGGTTAAAATAGTGAAGTACTAGGCACTCGCTAATTAATTTTTTACACAATAGTGTCCATCGTACCCGTATTTCTAGGAAATTGAAATTTTTTTGAAAAATATCCACTTCAATTCATTCACTCTCTAAAGGACTAAAATAGGGTGATCTGGATAAACGAATAATGCTGATTATTCCATTTCAAAATAATCAGATGTTGTAGATAAAGAATTAAAATTTTGATTATAACCACCTTTATGGTGGTTAAAGATAATCCAGTCTTTAGAAATAAAATACAATTATTTGAAACTTTTAGAGTGGATTTTACGCTAACTTTGAAATAGTAATTACTCAGAAGGATGCTTTCAGAAAAAACTAGAAATTCTGATCTTTTTCAAATTCTGTCTGGTCCGTAAGGATATAACAAGGAGATTACTCACAATAATTGACATGAAATACGTTTAAAAAATATTAATATCGCATTGGCTACGTAATTATGAAATACATTCACTCATTTACTGCAGTTATTTTTCAAAATAAGAGTTCTAGAACGTTTATGTTTTATCGGATTTTCGTATGATAAATCCGTTAGGTCTCCTCAACGCATCCGTTAGAAACCTTTTGCCCATTTTCACCCTTAAAAATGAGAAATTTCTTCATATTGCGGTCATCTTGCCCTCCCAAAATCATCTCACGTAGATAGAGGTTCTAAGCTCTTAGAAAAAGGAGACCCTTTTCAATTAATACGCTTACTTTTATTTTGAAATATAGATTTATTTTATTCAAAAATACCTGTAACGTATCATTTGTTATAGGCCTAATAACAATCATCTTATATTTCTCATTATGTCGTGCTAAATTCTAAATTGATTTTATTAAAAAAAAAACGTAATTTTAAAAACTTAAATAAATTACAGAAAACAATTCCATTACGATGGTGTAATACGAGGAAATTTATTTCAGTATTTTTAAGTAATAAATTTGCGATAGTTAAACAAACATTGAATTCTAAAACTAAAAACAGCCTTTCTCTTTGTAGGCCTTTATTATTTCTATTATATGGTCGAAGATTAACGTGTTATTTTTCAGTTTTCTATAAAACGTAGTTTTCCACAACGGTTTCAACTGTTTTTAGAATCTACAAACAAGAAATATGCCACCAGCGAATAAAATAATTGAAACAAAGGAAACAACTTATACTTCACTTAATAAACTCAAGAAAGCACATCAGTATAACGAATAAAACAGTTATTTTATTATCTAGTTCGTGTGTTAAATTTTTTTAAGGTGTAAAATAATTTAAATGTCCTTTCACGGTTAAAATTCATACTAGAGAACGGTAATAGGTTTATTCAATTGAAATGCAAACGGCCGTGACTGTGGTTGTTACGCAACTTGTATTTTCTGTTATGTCGATAAAATTAATTTTGAAATTTATATTCTATAGGTATTTAGTACTGCATGTGTGACTGAAGATTGCTCACTGTTTATATACGTTTAACTATGCATACGTGCTTAAATAATAAATGTATGATCTCACAAGCTTGTGTCAACGTTCATTCTTATTACACTACTTTTATATTCCAAAAAATAGCGCATAGTATTATGCATTTTTTAAATATAAAAGCAGTTTTACTTTATTGTCAATTACGAATGCGATTAATTATTATATTAAGTGAGTATTTCTCATATATTATATTTTAAGCTTTATTTAAAGAAAAAGATTATTTTATTTTAAATAAATGATAAAAATTGGAAATTCTGACGACTCTATAACGAAGTCATTAATCTGTAACCACTACATTTAAGCGTCAGTTGACTAATGGTTAAACTTTCTGAGCTGAAGCAAGTTAAACTAATGAGTATTTAAGATCAACCTTGTTCCAGCATTTTTCGAAAGCAACTTGAAGTAATTATAATAAAAGAAAAAAAATCACCTGCTTTATATAGACTCGAATGTCTAAAAATTCATGTTCCTCAACTTACACGTATTTATTTAAGTACATCCTCTCTTTATATGCATACCATCTCTCAATAATAAAGTTGTACAGTTTGTACGTCCGCCATATATTTTAATAACTAACGGCTAGTCGGATAAGCTGAAACTATAAGTGTTTTATTACAAAATTTCATTCATTTCTCAAGTTATTTTGAATAACAAAATTAATTCAAAAAGGATGAATAATACAACAAAAAATATGTGACCATCTGGAATAAAAATACTTGAATAGAAAACAGAATTAATTAAATCAGTGCCCACCGATCTGTCGATGGCGAGCTACCAAGATAGGTGGATCGCAGCGGGTGGATAACTAGTGCTTGATGGCGTATTCTTGTAAAGTGAATAATTTTATTAAATGAAAATAAGATGATAGAGTTAAATATGGTTTACGACTTATCAAATACGTAGAAACAAAAAGCGCTCATGGTACAGGAGCACTATCCCCCATTTCGGCCACCTTCTTGAAAAAATGATGTAAAGACCTTTTTACTTCCTTGTACGAAGAAAAAGTATTGTGATCGCGATAAATTTCAGTTTCAGATTTCAACGGAAATATCCATTTTGACCATCTCTGAATCCATTTTGACTAGTTCGGCGTGACATCTGTACGAACGTACGTACATACATAAGTATGTACGTACTTATGTATGTATGTATCTTGCATAACTCAAGAACGATTAGCCGTAGAATGTTGAAACTTTGGATTTAGGACTGTTGTAACATCTAGTTGTGCATCTTTCATTTTGATCGCAATCGACTGGATAAAAAGTGTCCAAAAAGCTCAAAATCCAAAACATTTGGGTTTTGGAATTTTTCTGTTAAAATTGCAGTAATAAGCTCTCATTGAGAACTTTTCAACTATATATCATAAGTGGTACTTATTTTCATTGGTTCCAAAGTTATAGACAAATAAAATTTTAATTAATGAAATACTTGGATCTACAAGGGGATGGCGCATCCGTTCGAATCCCACTTCCTCTCCTTTTTTTTTGAACTTTTTTTAATTTAAATATATTGCTTTATTAATAATTTATTAACCTCTGAATGCAAAACAATTTTTGCAGTAAATAATAGTTCAATAATAACAATAAAAAAAAAGTATGTAAAAATGTCAGAAGTTATTAATGAAATAAAATTTTATCTACTTTTCATTTAAAAAAAAAAATGTGTATATGTAATTTAATAGGCGTACAAGGAAGTCATATGGTGCTCATATCAGATTTTTTAGTAAGCTAAAAAAAATATGGTGAAAAGTTTTTAAAATTTTACGCGTATAAAAGTGTTGTATTTAAAAAGTAACAATTTTTTTACGATGAAAAACTAAAACCATATTTTTAGTCTAGTAAGGTAATGTTTTCGTATGTTATTTATTTTTACATCTACTACTCATTCGGCTTAAGAAGAATATAAAAGGTTTTTAGTTGTATCTACGTAATTACTTCTGATTCTGTTTTTTTTTTAAAGTTACTAATTTTGATATATTAGTAACTTTTATTTTTACATAGGTAGCCCACTATATTAAATTAAACTGGGCAGCAAGCTGAGCTATTTGGAGAATTTGGCAATCACTTTAATAAATTAAGAAAAGTAAAATAAAGAAATAAAACTGATTCCATTCCAGTTTGATTTTCCATTACAGAAGATTTAAAATCTTCTATTCCATTCTAAATTCAACAGAACACATTTTTAATTGTTTATAGTTTTATGCTTTGCATCTCTATTTTTCTTTTTAGCCTCCGGAAACACCGTAAGGTATTACTTCAGAGGATGAATGAGGATGATATGTATTAATGTAAATAAAGTACAGTTTTGTAGTCTCAGATTGATTATTCCTGAAACGTGTGTTTAATTGAAACCGAATCACCAAAGGTATCCACGATCTAGTATCCAAATCCGTATAAAAGTAATCCGTATAACTGCCTTTACTAGGATTTGAATCTTAGAACTCTCGATTTCGAAATTAGCTGATTTGCGATGACAAGTTCACCGCTAGACCAATCAGGTGGGTTAAGTTTTGCATTTAAAAAGTATAGAGTTTAAAAAATCCATAATTTGATTAATTTAACAAATTCTAGTCCACCTATTTTTTGATATACCCTAATTACACGAAAATAAATTTTGGTGTATTAGGTGGAATAAGCTTCTTATAGTTATAATAAAAAATATGATCTCTTCAAATATTATTTTATTTTGTGATCAGATTACAGTAACAATCAATTTCTTTTATAATTCCACGTTTTTTACTTCCTTCTTATAATCAGATAAATTCTCTATAAGTAATATGAACGTTTTATTATTTTTTAAAGAAAAGTACAAATGGAATTGACGGTAATTTTTTAGGACACAGTTTTATATTTTCTCTTTTATTTATGTTGTATTTATTCGTCTTTATTGATGCTAATGAAAGGGTTATATGCAACATAATGATTATTATATTAGGAAGAGTAAATTATAAACAACAGGAAGAGATTATACTTCTAAAAGTTAATATTGTTTGCCCTACGTGGCTCTGAATGCAACTTTCTTGCACATTTAACAACTGTTTTACGATCAAAATATGAACGCCAGCGAAACAGAAAACCTAACATAATAGTAATATTATAACGATGCTATCACTCTATAACAGTAAGCTGGATGTTTTCTTATTTGATTCATCAAATTATAAACTAAAGCCACAATAGGGTTATATCAGTTTTAATTATTTAGCGTTAAAATATTTCTTTGCTGTTAATTATTAAATGAGAATCTCTTATTTATATTTGTACGGCAAATTTTTACATACAACTATATTAAAGTTTTGATTAACATTTTGTAAAACCATTTTTTGTAAATAATCTGTGTCTAATAGTTTTCTTCATAGAAATAAAAAGAGATGTTTCCCTTTCCATTTCAAATTTCTCTTTTCTGTCATATTGCTCAATTTATTCACAATCTCAATCGTAGAAATTTAAAAAAAGAAGATATTTTATAAATCAATTTTTAATTTTACACAGTTTTCATCTTTCAAATTATTTACGTTTTCTTTACGTTTTATATATATATATATATATATATATATATATATATATATAAATATAACAAAATATTGTTGTATAACAGCAAAGAAATCTGAATATGATCACGCAATGAATTCGATTTCAATGTGGAATCTCTATCTTTTAACTGCTGTAAAATATTTACCATTATCAAGTCAAAACTAATGTCGCCGCACCGTGAGGTTCACGATTTCATTTTCGGTCTTTTCTTTCTTTATAAAATTTTTGAATAAGTAGGCTGCTAAATAACTATCCTAGATATATTAACCTGGGTGATTATGCTGCAGTTCAAAATGAAAAATGAGACCTGATTTTAGAATCTTTAATCTCGTTTATAAAATCGAGAAAAAAATCGATAATGACTCGTTTTAAACCATTATAATTTTCTGGATTTGATCATATTCATTACACATTATGAAATAAATTTTGAAACTTTACAACTATTAAAAAAGAAACACAGTAATCAATTTTATTTTTTTTTTTTGTGTAGGTATTGGTGGAAATGATGAAGCACAGGACATTTAAACGTAAAAATGTTATCCTTGGGGGCAGATACTTTTGTATATATTAATTCAACAAGTTTATCGTTTAAGGACAAGGAGTTTAGGAGTTTTGTTATTTAGGATAACAAAATAGATATTTCTTTTCCCCACATATATACGTGGAGAGATGAAACACCACATCCTTCTCTTTAAAGGGTAAAGGAAAGATATTTTGTTGTTCATGATGGTTTTGTCTAAAACCGTGCAGTGAATATAGTGAAAAGAAACTAAGATGGATGTACTGTACGCGCATTAGTTTTGAGAAGAGGAGGAAAAATAACAGAACGCGTAGTGAGAGGCCAATATCTGTACACACCAAGAGAGAAGAGAGTGGTGGTTAAACAGGTAATAGTAATGTTAGTCATAGCTCTCTAAAAATATTCCTCATACTGAATACATTTATATACTTACTCTTTCGGATGTGTTTATGAGTGTTTTAATTTCTACATTAACCCATACAATTTATATACAACATGATGTTTGTTTCCAACTATAAAAAAAAAAAAATAGTTTCTCTTTTTGAGGGCGATCAACCAGATGGATTATTTTTTACACCAAAAACCACACCCAACAAGATGCTGTACTGCAGGTAATCTACGAACTATGCAATTTTAAATAAATGTTAAACCAAAGTTTACTAGTACGGCATACCAAAACAAAAAATAGAGAGTTGCAAAGGGAACATATTAATTAATAGAAGAATGATTTAAATAAAACGGATGTAAAATTCCGTGATATAAATAAAAGTAAGCAAATATTTAATATAGATAAGTAATACTTTGTATAGTACCGTAAATTAATTGTAATTGAAGTAGGATTTTCTTCCGTAGAAAATCGATCTGCTATTGAATAATACATTCAAATTTTAAAGATTTTATGAATTTTGATCGCGTCATCGTCTAAAGATATCAGCAGTTTCTGTATGTAATTGAAATACATGAGACAATACCGTATAGATTACAGAATGTGGCAGTTATCCAAAGGACACATCGGAGCAACAGGAGATGACATGAAGAATCCATGTCTTACATAGTGTACCCCAAACACTAACGACAAAGGATCACTTCTTCAAGGCGACTATTTCGTACCGATGATTTTCGTTGTCAACAATTGTCATTCATTCATTTCATCAAGCGGTCTTCATAATGGTTGTTATACACCATTAAAAAATTTAGAAAAGAGTAAGGGTTTAAAAAATCATGTACCAAATATTTACGAATTTGTAAAGATGAACTGCAACATGTAATTCAAAAGTATTCATCTTTTATTGTACACAGTTCATATTTTTTGATTATATGAGTTGTTATAATACACATAAACATAATGATAAATTTATTATCATGCAAAAATTGGCGAACATGATTATCATGTGATAAGTTGAAAGTTTACATTTTTCTTTTTTTCTATTTTGTATTATATCTACAAAAAAGAAGATGTCACTTGTATTTACATACTACTATAAAATGAATAAAAAAGTAATTTATAATGCCCAGTTTTAGTATCGCTTTTTTCTTCCTTGTACGAAGTAAACGAAGTATTGTGATCGCGAAAAATTTCGGTTTTCATATTTCAACGGAAATATTCATTTTGATCATCCATGAATCCATTTTGACTAGTTTCAGCGTGACGAATCAGGTTCGTCAAACATTCGGTTCGAATCAGACTTCATCTCCATTTTTTTTTTCTTTTTTTTTTTTTTTTTAATTTAAATATATTTATTTAAGATTTATTATTAATTAGTGACCTCCGATGGTAAAAAAAAAACTTTTACGATAAATAAATAATTCAACAATATTAATAAAAATTTTTTTTGAAAAAATATCAGAAGTTATTAATGTAATAAAATTTTATGTACTTTTCACTTAAAAAAAGTGTGCATATGTAATTAAATAGGCGTACAAGGAAGTGATGTAGTGTCCACATCAGATTTTTTCATAAATTTAAACAGATGTCTCCTATAAATAAAATTCTGCTATTTTAATCAGAAATTAATCATTTTAGGTAATAATTATTGATGCAATAATTATAAATTATTATTCTTCAAAAATTATTTTGAAATAAATCATGCTATTGTTAACGATGTTATTTAAATTTAAACTTTTTTTATCTACTTCTTTGTACGAAGTAAAGGAAGTATTGTGATTGCGAAAAATTTCGGTTTTAAAATTTCGGCGTCACGTCTGTACGTACGTACGCATGTGTGCATGTATTGAGCATAACTCAAAAACGATTAGCCGTAGGATGTTGAAATTTTGGATTTACGACTATTTTAACATCTAGTTGTGCACCTCCCCTTTTGATCGCAATCGGCTAAAACAAAAGTGTCCAAATAAGCCTAAAATTCAAAACATTTGGATTTTGAACTTTTTCTGAACTGCAGTTATAAGCCCTCATTGAGAGATTTTTAACGATATATCATAAGTGGTACTTACTTTCATCGGTTCCAGGATTATAGCCAAATAAAATTTTAATTAATGATATATTTGGATGTTACAAGGGAAAGACACATCGGTTCGAATCCCACTTCTTCTCCTTTTTTTTTACTTAATTTAATTTTTTAAATTTTAATTATTAATTATTATAATTATTAACTATTATTTTTATTTTAATTTTTTTTAATTTAAATATATTGCTTTATTAATAATTATTAACCTTTGAATGTAAAATAAATTTTAGAATAAATAATTATTCAATAATATCAATAAAACAAATATATATGAAAA
This sequence comes from Lycorma delicatula, assembly GCF_047948215.1. Classification (NCBI taxonomy): domain Eukaryota; kingdom Metazoa; phylum Arthropoda; class Insecta; order Hemiptera; family Fulgoridae; genus Lycorma; species Lycorma delicatula. Next base: position 211,271,282 of record NC_134455.1, read on the forward strand.
AATATCAGAAGTTATTAATGGAAAAAATTTTATGTACTTTACATTTTTTTTTTAAATGTGTATATATAATTTAATATGAGCACAAGGAAGTCATGTACTATCCACATTAGATTTTTTCTTTTTGTTTTATTTCAGGAACTAATAAACCTTGTCCAGATGTATTTATGTTAATCTTCCGAAACTGATCACTTTCAATAAAGAGTAAACAAGCAGAGTGACTGAAGCGTGACGGTTTTAATTTCTTATTACAGACTGCTCGTGACGTGTTAATTTTAAAATGCACACAACGCCCTTATTAGATGATTGGCACTTAATACTTCTTGAACGTGGTCGGCCAGCTAATCACGTTATAGTTTAACTCGGAGGCAACATTATAGTTATTTGATAACTGCGCTGAATAAATCCTTTATGTGTTATGAATAAAATACAGTGCGATAATTAAAATGTAATTTCATTATAACGATAATACATTTACCCTTAAAAGTATAATGGTATATAATTTTATTATAAAGTATTGTTTTAATAAAAGAATTCGGGAAAAAATAATTTTCACAATCATAGATCTTTCTATTCACATCTTTCAGAATAGATTAAAAATGTGATTAAAAAAGACAGTGAGAAGCACCTATCACAAGGGTTATGTAGACCCACGCATAAGAACCGAATGGTCAATGATTTTGACTCACAAAAGTAGTCACGCATCGACGTTAAAGCCAATAATTAATGTATGTCCAAAAACAAAATAAGATTATTCATTCACCAGAATTTGGTTTTCAGGCACTATCTTGTTATTCCTTACAAAAACAAGTTTTCACTCACATTTCATTAAATATAGTATAAAAGTTTGAAAAATAAATTATTATTAACTACGTTTCATAAACGACTGAGTTTTATGAAGTCGTGTAACTTAAAGTTTACGAAGTCTAAATAGTTTTATGAAGTCTAAGTACCGACTTAAAATTTTCAAGTTCTAGTTAAAAAAAAGATAATTAGTTGTGGGTACAACCTTATAACTTCATGGAAAGGTTTTTTCTTTTGAAAATGAATGCTTAATTCAGTATTTTTGAAAGTTAAGATCCAATTTTGGAGAAAATTTATTTTTCTTCAAAAAGTAGGTATTACACTGTATATTACACTTTGATGCAGTATTGAATTCATTAGCGAATTGTATACGTAGATTGTCTACCTAATTCTACATATGATTATTTTTTTACTGCTGACATAAGCATTACAGTTACGGATGTTAAATGAATTTTGTTAAATAAAGAAGTGTAAAATCCAATCTTTGATACAATCCGGAGACATTATTGTCGGCTGTTATACCGGCTGAGATACGGAAGCAACTTTATTATAAGCAACTCAACACTTGAAGAAGTCACAGCTTATAACAGAGTGATATGGAAGCTTAAACAGCTAAAACTTCCCAAACACAAAAAAAAAATATAATAGCGTAACTAAGAATTTTCCACTTCCTTTCATTTCTCATATTTGGTATGAATTTATGCACTTTAGTAATGTACGTGTCTACAGCAGTGATTGTGATTGTATATTTTCAATAAAAAATGTGAATTGCTCGCTATTTATTATAAAAAGTAATTACAGTATTATATGTTTTCAATTTGTATGTCTGCGATCGTGCTGATAGATTTATGAGTGGCGGAACAATTGAATTCAAACAATGGTAGTACATGAACAAGTAATTGAATGTGGCCGACCGAATGTTGATGAAGTTACAGTTACAGTTAATATTATTGCGTTATCAAACAGTTACACTACATTATTATTTAACTTTATGGTAGTTTTTCATTACTGTGTTTGCGATTACCAGCCGTGTTTTGTCAAACTGTCATCTCTGATGTAACACTAGACGCCTGCGCCTGACCTGATTTTCTGATATTCATTATTTGTATTTTTTTTTTCATTTACTCCATACTAAATATTACTTCTCATTATTTGACTTTCAATTTCAAATTATAATATATATATATTCTTCTATATTAAAAGAAGAAAAATTTGAGAGAGTTTGTCATCGTAATCGAAATCAAATTCCTAATGTTGATCTAGTTAATTCTTCTAAAGTGTTATTAAAGAATTATATTCGTTAATTTTTTAAAAATATATTCTCTAACTTGTTAACTTGTAAAACTAATTTATCATAACAAGAAGTTTATTACAGCGTGAACAAAATTTCTTTTGTAAAAGTCACGTGTATATTTGCGCAAAATAAGCCAAAAGAAACAAAAAAATTCTTAATTATATCTTTCATTTTTAGAAATACTGGTATTAATAAGGAAGGCTATACCTTAAAACCTAGATTAAGTATAAAGTGGTTTTATGATTAAACACCAATATTAAAAAAAAAATCTTATTTGTACAGAAGTTATTAGGAATCGTTAAATAATGAGTATTATTCAACATTTGTATAAAACTTATCAAGTTTTAATAGTCTTTGGGCAAATGAAAATGTTACTATTAACAACGTAAAGTACCTTTCGTCTACTGCAGTACTATTAACAGTCAATCATTCCTACACAAAAACAAATATTTGCTTCCACATATACTTATTGCCTTAATAGCAGAAAATTTATTATAAGTATAATCATATGTTTGTTCTTTTATTATTGAATATACTCTTCATTATTTCTGGTTTTAATTGTAAGGTCTGTTTTAAGAGCAAAACAATATCTTCTTGAAATATCTTCTTCATGGTTCATTATGCAATCAATGAACCATGAAATAATCAATTTCTGTCAGCCGTTTACCTTAATATAAAAGCCCAAAAATAGCAAAGCGATTACTGAATTTGGTTATTGTAGTTCATACTGGGTTAACGTACTGTAAGTTTGACGACGTAACAGAACTAGAAACACACTCCAGTTACTTATCTGTTTGTGTCTATGTTTGTTTTCTTCTTTAGTTTGACCTCCATCAAACTAAACAAGTAGCATAGGTGGCATTTGTTGCGTTTAGTTTTAATAAATCTACATTATAGTCCATCGATCATAGAAGTTATGTTCAGATAAATACGTCTGTAAATTAAAAAATTTCTAGACTTTGAGGAAGAAAATAAATCAAAACCAGAACCTTTTTTTTAGAAAATGGTGCCCGGTTCGTATGCAACTGACCACATTCAGATAATTCAGATAAGAAAACTTGCTTTCTTCTCTGCAATGTTCTTATTAACTTTATTTAACTTATCTTATTAATAATTAGCAATAATTCTTATCTGTAATGCTTTCTAACTTGTCCTTTTTCCTTTCAATGTGTCTTTTTCCTCTGCTTCAATCACTAATTCTGCTTTTATATATATATAAAATAGATCCAATGTATATTTTTTCAATACTGTTTAATTATTTTTTTAACTTTCCTCGTATTTTACAGATCGATTCGCCTTCCTGTTAACTTTATAAGCGACCACACAAAATGTTCCTTCCTCTAAATGGTTTTTAAAACTTGACTGCAGAGGAAGATGGTACATATTTTGCTATTTCTTCTCTTTCCCTCGTATTTCCAGTATTCACCTAAAGGAGTCTGTTTCCTAAATCTTCAGCCTAATTTACAAATTTTTTTGATACTCTTATGTAACATTTTTGATGCATAAGTATATATATATATATATATATTATGCATATATAATATACATAATTATATTTTGTTGATACTCTTATGCAGCAAGAAATTTATTTGTGCCAGTTGTGTTACCTTTTTTCCTGTGTTTTCAATAATTGATAACTTGCTGATCGATTGTCTTTGCATCTGTGAGATACATTCATCTGCTGCGTTAATCCATGATCATGTAAATTGATTTTCTTTTCTATAAGCACCAAGGTGAAGAAGGAACACTGTTGTAAGGTCCTTTCACCAAATTTTATTCCATTCTCGTAATGCATTTATTTGAAAAGAGCTCATAATGCATTTATTGTTTTTCTGCAGATTAGTAAGACAATACATAGTTGTGTATGGTTATTTTCAATCAAGTGACTCCATTTTTCTGGACTAAAATATTTTCAAAGATACTTTTTAATTGTTATTTGTAATATGAGGAAGGTTAAATTACGATTATTTACTACATTTTATGTAAATTGTAAATGTATTTAGATTTACAAATTTATATAATGTTTGGAAACTTTTCAGAAATCCAAGAAAGCCAGTCCGTAACTACGTTACGATATGCTTCTAGATTGAAACATCTACTTCTGAGTACATCTGATTTTTAGTACATCTACTTCTGTATATCGGTCTGCCACTTCGCCAAATAATATTAGAAACCGAGACTTGAATTCAGATAATTTCCCACCTCTCTTTTACTGAAATGTGAAAACAACATTTCCAACAAGATCCATATCTTGGTTTACGAAAAATTTAGATATGTATCCAAAATATATATTTTACATGCTTTCTTAAAAATTCTATAATCTAGAATTAAATTAACCCTTCAATAAAACTTACAGAATTGAGTAGTGGCTTTTGTGAATTACATTGAAAAACAGTAATTATTTTCCACATTAATTTTATATGATAATTATCATATACATACACATATTTAAAGTATTTCCAATATAACCTTATCTTTTCTATTGAAATTAATTCTATTATATTGGTCTATTATGGTCTATTACACGTCTATTATGTCTATTTTCTTGTTCAATCTCTTCTCGTGTACAAAAGCCACTACTCGACTCTATAAGCTTTAATGAAAGTTTTACATAATACGCTTTCCTTTAAGGTTGATAATTTGACTTTACTAACGAAAATAGTTTCAAGAAAAGAATATTACTGTCAAAATATCTGTTAAGCGTTTTTCCGTACTCTAGAGTTTGTTTAAAAATAGTAAGAAACATTGTCGATATCGATAAACAGTCTGTATTCGAGAGTTTGTAAATAAGACTCTTCTTTAGTTTTCCCTTTTCATTTTCAGACTGCTTTCCGAAAACATTCTTAATTTTGGGTGTTCCTGGAAAACAAATTTTTCTCGAGTTGCATAATATAGAAATTTTTGCTGCTTCGATTTCCTTATGCGTTTCACCTTGGAAAGATGTCTTAAAATTTATTCGTTTTGTCAGTTTTATATAGTTTCCTATGACTTGTCATAATGTCATGGAAACATAGTAAGGTTACATGAGGAGTGGCTTTAGGGTTTCCCGAGCACCTATTGTCCACTAAAATGCTACGATATTTAGTAAAAATCGTTTTTAAAAATTCTCTATTTCTTACAGATTCTCTCTCCTGAAATTTGTAGCTCAGCTCTCTTAACTCCGGTTTAATATTTTGATAGAAGGGATGAAAATTTAAGTAAAGTCCTGCTATTCTTTCATACATTGTCCAATGATATTATTAACAATGTGGAAAAATATTATTCACTCTAAACAGAAAGGTTAAAAAGAATATAGATGTCACCTAAAACAAAACATTTGAAGTGATACAAGTGTCATATGAGTGACATGAGTTATGTTACTGTGACAGGAGTTCATTAATCTCTCGTTTTCACCTCTCCTTTTTTAATTTATGTCTACATAATAAAAAAATTAAAAAAAAGATTCTAGAAATAATTTTCTAATCGTTTACAGAATATCATTTATTAAATAAATATAATTAAGCTTTATTAATAACTTAAGTGCATGTGCTGTAAAAGACAACAAGGAAATTATTTTACAATTGGAAATGATAAATTATTTTAGATGTGAATAATAGGGATGAGCTTATAAGAAAATTGAAGCTATTAATGCAGAATTTTGTTGTATCCTCTTCAGGTGTGATTGCTACATGTAATAAGACAATAAAATCTTTTATTTTTAATAACATTCAATTACAACAGATATATATATATATATATATATATATATAAATTTATAGGAATTTATAGGTGACTGCTTTGCGTCATTATCAGGTAGTAAGATATATAATATACTGGTAGTAATATTCAAATTGGATGAATAAGGCAAAAGGTCTTCATATTATATATGATGACACATCCCACACTGAAATATTTAAATGATAATTTAATTATGTGAAATATTTGAATGTAAAATTCTGAAGTTGAAATTCATTATTTTTTTTTATAGCACAGTTTGCTTTGTACAATATAATAAGTTTAATATTCATAATTTCTGTTGGTGCACAAAATTAAAAATTATCTCTTTTCTCAAATTTTCATAAAAATGCTAATTAAGTTTAGGTCGAAGGCTACCCTAAACTTATTTAGATTTATAATAAAAATGTTAGTGAGGAAAAACCTCGCCCAGAAAATTTATTTAGCAGCGATTTGTAAGCTATTGTAAACTCGATTTATACCGCAAGCCATGCGTTATATTCAGGAGCAAAGAATTGTAATATTTGTATTTCAATGAAAGTTTTCCAGAATGTCATACCAAATTAAAATTGACCTTCCATTAAACAAAAGAGATGATTATATTACGTATTCTCCATTTTATATGACAATTACATGCACTGTTATGTAATTTGTTATTAAGTAAAATGGAAAATAAAGTTACGCAATATATTTGTTTCAGTACAATAAAAAATAGTTTAAACACCGTAGCAGACTATTTGACTATTTAGTAAAACTAGTAACGTATAAGATGAAGCTTTATCAGAAAGCGACACGAAGTTTTTTTTTTAGTTTTAATCCGCGCTGAATGAATTTTAATGAATTAAGCAACATTGAATTTCGCAGCGGCTTGAAATGACATCGTTGTCTGAATTGGAACCATGAAATAACCATTAGGTGACTGTATCTACAATACTTACATATAAATAGAAATATATGAACGCAAGATAAAAAAAATATTTCTATACTTTCAGTTATTTCCTTAAATCTATAAGCGGATTGTTTTTCACTATTTAAAATTTAGACTTACTTTTAATTCATCTTGCAAAATAAACATTTATCATACTAATTACAACAGTAACCCTTCCCGATTGTTCAGAATCATGATTTTTATTAAAATGTTTAATACAAGCAAACCTTTTTAAGAAAAGTAAAATTGTATACACTGTATTTTCAACAGAATGAAAAACTATTTTCTGGATAACGGATGGCGATTTTCTGATGTACGATAGTAATTTTAAGTGCTCTTTTTATGACCGCTAGATAAATTGCCCTATCACTAAAATTTATGTTGTTACTATATGTTTCAATTTTATTTTTAAATCTTTAATTCTCTTTTAATTTTCAAAAATTTATTTCTTTGAGATACTTTTTTCTTCATTGGTTTTTATCTAATAATTTTATTTATAGTTTATTCTGTAGAATGGATGTAAAATTATTAATCCTATTGCTTTCCAACCGCCAAAAAAGACCGAAAAATTGTCCTTTTTTCATTTTAATTTAAATTTAACAGAAAAATTGTTGAAATACTACTAACCGCTGAAAATATACTAACAAATTTTTATCTTTTTGACTTTAACAATTTCTTATCAGTAAAGGAAAATATTTTACGCAAAAATATTTGATTTTCCTTACTTAATCCATCAGACAAATTATTCAAACTAAGTGCTAATGCAGTTTTATGATAATGAATTATATTATTAAAAATTGCACTTAAAACGGATAGAAAACAATTCTTTTCTTTCTCCCCACTTCTAAAATAATATCGATATTTTAACATAATTATTACGATGAAAGAATAATTTTTCTATTAAAATAATTCACCAATATTTATTCATTTATATGTAAAGAACATCTTTACGTATTTAATTGTATTTGAATTTGACATCCAGTTTCTCTAGTTTGTATGTAATGAATATATACAAATACAAACTGCAATCACTGCAATTTTTCTAGGGTTTGACATTTAAATTTGTTATAAAAACAAAGTGTATATATGATTTTCATTGTTAGATTATTGTTTATCTTACATGTTTATAAATGCAGTTAGTAACTTATTAAATATTTTTGACATACCTACATAAGAGTTTTAAAATTTTTCCACATTTATTTCATAAATAACTATATTATAATTACTTAGTAAAATGTATTCTTATTGTTTAATCTTTAATTATTTGTTTGCTATTTTTATAACTGGTCAGATAACTATTTAGAATATTTATGTTTTTACTTAGATTATTATGTAAGTTTATTTAATCAAGTATGTTCAACTATTTTATCAAGCTGTTTGAATGAAAAAACATATCTAGCAGACAGATAAATTATTTTATGGATATTATAGATAATAAAGAAAATTGCATAAATAATACCTTACTTACGAATTTGTAAAAGATTCACACAAAGGTTTACAGCTCGACCTTTGGTAAATTACAACATCCAGTTATGAACAAAATTTCAAAGTTTTCCGGATTTACATTACACTGATAACATAATTAATCGATTAAAGAACTTAATAAAATATATAGATCTAATAAGCTGCACAGTTCAAAGAAAGATGTCCTCGGAGATAGGATAAAGCCAGTCCATAGCAAGTAAAACTGGTAAAGTAGTCCTAAATAAAGTGCACATTAAATTATAGAGAGGTGTTGTTCGAAGCGGAAAAGAAAAATATTTCGGGAGATAATTTTAGAACTAAGAATAAAATCACAATTTTATATAAACACAAATTCGGAAATGATATCAGGGAAGATTAGCGATTTTGAAGTTTCTTACCCTAAAAAATCGACTAAAACAGGGTTCTTGAACTGTCCAAATTTTGTTTTTTTTTAAATTAATTATATACAAAGTATATTATTAACTAACTAGTAAATCAATAAAAATTATTTTGATTAAACGTTAATAACGATGTGTGTGTGTGTGCGCGCACACACACACACACACACACACACACACACACACACATTGTGTGAAAGGATAGAAATAAAGGATATTTCAGATTTGAGATCTGTTTTGTAAAAATAATTTTGATAAATGTTAATATTAGTAACGGAAAAGAAAGAAAAGATTGATATAAAAATCAGAAGTCATAGTAATGTATGATGTAATATGAAATTATCTTGTAGTCTATCAAATTTATCGTTTTTATGACAGAAACTAAGTCTATTAACCGTATACCTACCTAAATTAATGAAAGACAGAAATTTTGACTTATTATTATTTTTGTATTTTTTAAGAGATATTAATATAACATTTAAATCCCAACTAACTAGAATATAAAGACAGCTAGACGACCTAGATTCAGTATTCAGTTTACGGGTGACACTGTAACTGAATGAATAAAATACGAACTAAATAGGGTTTAGACCATTTATCACAGCGACGATACATCCAGTCATCACGTTTTATTATTTGTATTGGTCAATCTCACCAAACAATAAAAAAAAATAATAGTAACAATAATATTAAGCCGGTACCATTTTGTCACGGTTATAAAATAATATTAGTTCATAAAATTAATTTCTACAGAATATAATTCAGGGCTGAAATATCAAATGCTAAATTTATATATTACGTCATTAAGGATTTGTTGCTGTAGAATGTTTTTACTTTAAAGAAGGGAACGTTTAATAAATATGCTTTTCGTATTTCATAAAAAGAAAGTTACGTATTAATACTTTTTATATGTTGATAATAGACTGTCATTATTAAACTTTTTATCATTTTTTTTCTTGAAATAATCTAATACTTTAGGTTTAATTCGTTACTTGTTTAGAATCATTTGTATGTTTTCGTAAGCGAGGTTTTTGAATATATTCAACCGGGTTACAGATATTATTATAATAACTGATTTGTCTGACATGACGTGCATACAAATTGTATAAGTATGTATTTATGTATTATAAAGTTCGGTCGTGTCTAGATCCTAATCGGAGAGGTAAACTGAAGAAACTCAAGATCTTCCCTATAATGCACTGACTAAAGATTAAATCACATTGAATTTTAAGTTATGTTCTCTCTGACAAATTTATCGGTTTTACACACATTGGTTTCTGCCATGTGTTTCATTTCTGTGAGATTAATTCGAAAGGCCTATCTATCCGTAACGATACATTTGGAAATTCTACCTAGAATTGTGGGTTAAGGTTTAGTGTAATTCAGTAGATTATTTGTAACTAGCCATCTAATTATTCAGTTAGCGTTGAGAAAGAATTTAACTTTTAGTCTTGATTTCAATTTCTGCCGCCAGTCGAACAGCAAAAGAATCGAATATTCGTTTTTCAAAATAGTTTTTCATTGGATTCGAATAAAATGGATCAGTCTGAGAGAAAATCTCCAGAAATACTTTTTTCAGTGGGATTTTTCTCGGACTAATCAATTACGATTTACCCCAGATGTTCCTCCGCTCGCAACGATTAATTTAGCTTATTTATAAATATTCCAATGCATATTTTTGAACCACGATCAATTTTTAATTTACGCAAATAAGGAAAAGATAAATTTGACTTCAGGTAATCGTACGCAATTTGTATGTCAAGATTTTAAACGAATTTATCATAAAATCAACTATATACATAAAAAATGAACGACTATCTAAATAATAGAAACGAATTTCAGGCAACTATTTTAGTGAACAGTTATCAATCAAACTTTTGAAGCAAATAAAGAATTATGAAATGTGTAGGAAAGCATATTTTTTGTTTTTAATGTTAAGAGCTCCGACTAATTTTTCATCTGGATAAAAGTTCGATGTCAATGAAAAAAGACAAAACTTAGCTGAGAATGCGAGAGTAGTGGTCTCTATATTTGTGCCTCTGTACTTTCAGAATAGATCCACCGAATTTTATATAATAGCTGTAAGAGATTTATCAAAATCGCATGAGTGACTTATATCATAATAATTTTGAAAAAGTTTGTACGGAAAATACTGTTTTTTAAAAACTTACAAATAATTTTTTTTGAAATCAAATAAGTCTGATCAATTGGGGTAACAAATTGAAGTTTGATAAGTTTTCAAAAATACGAATATTTTTCTTTTAACAATATTATGCATGAAAAATAACTAAAAATCTTAAGAAAAAAGAAACAGATTTCTTTTAGTCGAAAAATAACATCATTTAAATGACAAATTTTTTTATCATTTGTAATAGAAAGTAATTTGAAGTCGAACGTTCTCTTAATTTAATCTTTACTCTATGTCTATTGATATTAAATTATTATCTTTTTTATTTTCATGATGTTTGTAATGAGTCATATAAAAAAGAGAAGTAAATTTTCAAGCAAGAAATCAAACAAAAAAATCTGTCTAAATTCTTCTTTTCTTCATTGCTTTGAATTACGATAAAAAAAATAAATATTCTATAAAAAGATAATTTTATTACTTAATCTACAAATATCTTCACAAGTAATTTTCATGAGTTACAATTCTGTTGATTTTGAAACAAATTGAGAAAACTTTTCACCGCCTCTGAAACGGGTTAAACACTTATTAAACTCATATTTTATAAACGGTCGACTGCATTAACTTCCAATAAAATTAAATAAGAGGAAGAGAATTTTCTTAAATATTACTCGTTTTAATCATATTTTTGAAACTGATCTATTGACTTACACGCAAACCAAGTAAAAATATTTACTTTAGTTTAACCCCTTACAAGAATTTTAACTCATTACGATTTCAATTTTCTTTTTTTTAATAAAAATATTTGTATTTGGATTTCATTCAAATTGAAGGAGTAAAAACAGAACACATTTGAACTCAAAAATTTTTATCACATAACGAACAAGAGTGTTCTGCCACGAACATGGTTAGTTTAAAATTATAACAATGTGTGAAAAAATAAAAACAACTTCAATTTATTTGTCATCAATCAACGATCATATCAATTTGTTAATTTTGTAATCACATTTCTTATTATCATTACATTTCTTTTTTTACAAATTTTTAATCTTTCCATTGTTTTCACATTTAACCCTTATGTTATTGTCAACAATTGGTGTTATATATTGTACTCCTAGACGAACTTACTAACGAGAAATAAACCACGCCAAAAGTAACGATTTTTTTCTACATAATTCTTTTTTTTTATTTCTACCGGCAATCTATAAAAAAATTGTTGACCCGAAATTTTCTATCCTTAATTCAAACACAGGAATTAAATAAAAAGTTGATTTGAGCTGAAAGATCATTTGAATCGTTAAATAATGTTTAATTAAATGATTTTTATCCTCAAAGAAGTGTCAGGATGTACAAAATTAGACAGTTTTTATTAATATACAAAGTAATATCTTTCTGTGAAGAATTTGATGATTTGTCAGGAATCTAATTATTTTGCTTAATTTTTATTTCATTGTATTTTTATTTTTATCCACGATGGAACGAAGACGTTCCATCGTGGATAAAAATGGGTTTGGAGTAAGAGGTTGTGCGTGTGTTTGTGTGTAATGTCTGTTACCATTTTCTTCAAAAACTATTGGACCGATTTTGATGCGGTTTTTGCATTACATAAGTATCACTTTAGAGCAGGTTCTTAGATTAGTTTTACAGTTATTAGCCGCCAGGGGGCGCTGCAGTAGATATGTTTCTCCAAAACAGCTTTTCAATATTTCTAAGTTTTTTAACTCCAGCAAGGCTACATTATTATGTGGATTATTAAATAATTTACGGTAATCAAACACGAACGACTGTTGGGCACAGGCCTACTAATTTTTAAAAAGTAATAAATAAAAATTATATAAAAAATTTTAAAACCCACAAAAGAAACTTAAAAGCGTGAAATAATTAAATAACTGTATTTTTATATTCCTTATATTCTTTATGTACCCTTCTTTTACATATCCTTTTATTCCTCTGTGACATTGTGATATTGGTTTAAGATAATAAAATTTAATATTTTGATTGACCGTCGTGCGTAACTCGTAGAGTGCATTGATAAGCTACAGTTTTTATTATAGTCACGCACGACGGTTAATCAAAATATTAAATTTTGTTATTCTTAAAAACAATATCACAATGCGACAGAGGATTATAATGTAAAAATACAGTTAATTATTTCACGTCTTTTAAGGTTTTTTCTTCTTAGGATTTTTAAAACTTTTAATTTTATTTTTTTATTTTTTTTATAAAAATTTTAGTAGTGATTTTAGTTAATAATGATCGGATGCCACGGAAGATGTGTCTCAAAGATTTGAATTTAAATCTGCAAGATTTGAATTCAAGTCCAAATAAATCCTTATTTTAGGGCCAAATTGATAAAAACTACTAAATTCTACCAACTTGTACTTGAATTGGTAATTCAACGTAATTTAATTAATTCTATATAATTTAATTAATTGTATGGGCTCAGATGGTATTGATTCAACTATCTTTTAGGTCGTATTTTATCTGATTGATAATGTCGTAAGACTGTGTAACAGAAAATATAATATAAATAAATGAATAAATAAATAAACACGATCGAGAAGACTAAAGAATAGAACGATGACATCTTGTTGTACGAGTAGGCTACATTACTTCCGCGACAATGTTCCCATTTTCCATAGATACGTAAGGATTTGTCAACATTATATCATTAATAGTATTCTGCTTTTATAAATCTATGCAAATTCATATGGATATTGATTCTCATTACCTTTCACCACTCTTCCTCAAAATAAATGAATCTACATCTCTGTTTACGTTTCGATTAACTTTTTTTTTTGAGGTTTGTTTTTCTTAATCCTTTATGTAAATTCGAATTACACTCGAATTAATTCAGTTATTAAGCGAAGGTTACCCATGATGTCACTAAAATACTAGTTAAGACTACGATTGGTCTTTATGCATGTGCATTACTACGTAAGTACTACACATACCCCCGTAAGCCTGCTTTCTCTAATGATACTAGAGGTCAAGTGAAAGAATTTATGAAATAGCGATTATAATAATAATAATAGCTATTATTACTATTATATGATAAAAAGAAAACAAGCATTACTACCTTCGTTTCACCGATTCTTTGATTTTTAATGTACAGGGATTATTACGATAACTAAAAGTGATAGTGTTTCTTAGTTTTATTCTGTTTTTTTTTTTTTTTTTTTTTTTTTTTTTTGATATTACTAGATTATTAACGATACAAGTAATAAAACTGAAACAAAATACAATAAAAACAAAGTTGGTAACAATTTTTTATTGTTACTGATATATTTTAAATTGAATACTAGATGAGGCAGGGAAGGTAGACTTTTCTACTTTGTTTTAGAAAATATAAAGATAAAATATTAAGTGTCATGTGAATATTTAATTTTATAATTTTGTTTAAGTTCAGAATTTTATTACATTACAGTCTATTGTGAAACTTATCCGAAGTATATCCGATAAGTATGAAATTGGAAAAAAGTTTTCTCATGAAAGGGCTTGCTAGTTCAAAAAATTCATTAGAAAAATTTTCAAATCCATAAAAGCTAAAATAATAAATTATAAAAGTAGGTTTTCACCTTGGAATTTTACACATAGAAACTAAATGAACTTTAGTTCTAAATAAAAAATTCTCTTAACCTCTTCCGTAGAGACGGTAAACATTGTCAACAAAAGATTGGACCTTCAAGTTGTACTTCATTTCTCCATTAAAATAATTACCAGCCAGCATCTTTTTCCGACGATTTACTTATCTTGACATGTGAGATTGCCGTTAATTTTCAGTGTAATTTTTGTTCAATAAAAGCACCTCCAGAAAATTTAATTAAGTTTAATTTTAAGTAATATTAAAAATAGCCCGTTTTATTAAAAATAAAACACAGCAGACGGAACTGAATTTTAAATGTAGGCTAATTTAATTTTCTTCTTTCACAGCAGGAGGTTAGTTCACGAACAATATCCTGTTTCAAGGGCATAGAAAGACTTACTACTGAACGAAATTGCAGGCGTGAAGAATAGTTAGCGAATAGGATAGTGGGATAAGTGTGGAGGAAAATGTTTGAATTGTTTGCATTAAATAACCGGTATGTTAGTCTCAAAGTAAACTTTCGCAGTACAAAACCCTTATCAACTATTACTATTTTAGACATGATAAAAAAGTACTGGTTGCTTAGCACCGGCCATAAGCTGCCATATGATGGGGAACTGGAGGTGAGAACTAACAGGTTTAAAGGACCTGCCTATGAAAATGTATAATAATCCAATTTTTCTAGTTGAAATGGATACATGGCCTCATTAATGAGCACATTCCACGCTCGGCCGACTGTCATCAACACTCCTTGTACCCATGTACTCTTATGTGTCAATACTTTCGTGGCCAGAGTTTTTTTGAAAATTTCCATTTTTATTTTCATCTGTTTTATGTGTTTTGTTTTCAAAATTATGATGTATCTTTATTTTATTAACATTTTAATCGCTTACCTCCCATGCAAATATTTAAGTCATTGATTCATTATAGACTGAAAAAAATGTTTTAAAATAAATTTTAACAGTTGAAAAGAATTGGAATTTTTATAGACTTCATATTGGTGCGTTATTAAAAGGTTTTGTGTTTCATAAGTTAGACCTTGACAAGGACAACTTATGTCTACATCAAGCTAAAAATAATTATATAAACCGTTCTTTTTTATTGCAGAAAAAAACAGAGAAGCTGCAATCTTAAAAGAACAATTAAGATTTGTTTTTTTTTAAGAATAGAGAAACTAGAATCTTATTATTATAACATTACATTTACTAAAAATGTTTAATTTTATAATTATTATTTTCTATAACAATTGTTTTAAAACTTACTGATCATAGATCAGAATCGCTTCTGCTCATCACCAAAAAAGATAAAAACTGATAAAATTATTAATAACGGCTATAACACACAAATATTCTAATGAAATCTAGCGTTCACGCCTAAATGTTCAAAAGCCCGTTTCAAGGGAAAATTCAAACAATTCGTTTTCGAACATTTGAATCTGATGTTTAACAAATTCAGGAATTTATAATCAAGGCTTTCTTTGGTGGCTGCTCTCCATTAATGTTTTTATTACACTTACGCTTAAAGAATAGAAGGCTTTGGAAACCGTAGAAAGCCGGATTAATCAACAAAATTTAAATATAATTAAAGTTAATATACAAAAAAACCGGTTACCAACAATTGAACTCGAAGAGTTCAAGCACTTTCGGAATTAAATGCCATCTTCAGCAGCTCTCAAATTCGTCCTATTTGTAATAGTAATTAAAACTTCACATGTAAATTATAAAAAATCGTGGTATTTACTTAAAACATAACAGTTGGTCGTCATATGTTATAAAATTATCATAATTATAATTAATTATGTTATAAAATTATTAAATTATAATTGTCAACGTTAACATCCCGTCAATTTGGTGGTCTCAACTGTTGTGTAACAAATATTAAAATTTAAATATACCGGGTCAGAGGCGGAGTTACGCTTTTTAAAGATAGGTCAAAATTAATCTTCAGTCAGAATATTTATATTAAATATAAGGAATCACCATCAGTTGAATCACTGATCGTAAATGTCTTGGCGTACTGCTCAACAAAATACATTTTAGTTAGCATATCAGGCAGTAGAGTTAGAAGCTGCCGTGAGAATGGACAAATTGAAGAGGATACCTGATCAAAGGTGGGATTTACCTTTGGTTAGCCTCAAGATTTTGTGTAAGGAAACCTTCAAAACCTTGGTTTTCTAGGTAGCCGCAGTTTGGGTTAAGTTGAAACCAAAGTAAGATGTTGTCAAAACTTATGAAGCGCGCAGAACGCATCCCTTGTTATATGCACTAGTGCATTTGTAACTTGCTATTGTTAAATTGCTATGGTTCTGGAGAAGGGATTTAAAACTGAAAATACGAGCTGCTATCTGAAAATTCCAAAGGAGATAAGAAGTAAAGTTATTCAGCGAAAGAGATGCGTACTAAAATAGTGGTCGTAGGAGGGATAGCTTTCCGCGTTTCGTTGCCCTGCCGAACGCTGCCCTAAAAAAGAGAATTTTAGCCCTTGATCTGAAAGCCAGGCAAATTATGAAACACAAAAAAAAATAGACACTTAAGAGACGGCCCGTGAAAGAATTTATACCGTACTTGATGATACACTCCATGTAAGAGTGACAGTTGCTGAGAGTATACTTAACTACCTAAGTTTCGCCCATTTAGTAGGATTGGCCAAGCAATTGATGATTATGTGCTTGTGAAGGCTTAAGACCGTACCCTCTGAAGTTTCAAGTTCAGAGAAAAATTTAACCTCTAATTAACGACGAGGCTTTGTGGCAGGAACGAATCGACAGATTGTTAAGAGTTTTTCGACAAAGGTATGATGTTCAATTATCACCAGTTTAGTTCGAGATGTCTCCGCTTTTTTTTAGACGAACAAGTACGTATTGGCAAAAGAGATCATGTTGCTTAATGATGGTACTGGTAAATTTAATCCAACCACGCTGTCCAACGAGGGATAATAAGTTAAATTTAGTACAAAATGGGCGTGTTCTACGGTTACCAAAACCACTAGTGAGGCTAATAATAAGAATTTATTTTTAGTACAAATTATATAAAGAAATTCCGCTTAAATAGGATGAAACGAACTTTTTAGTAAAGCCAAGAAAATCTTTTAATAGAATCTTTTAAGCGTTGACTTTAACAGAAAGCTTCCGTGATGATTTAATAATATTTATATGCATTAACTGTTGAGGATTAATATTCAAGATCTTCATTTCCATTTCCATGTTAAAAGTTTAGATCCATGAAGGTGATTCGCACTTTAAAAACATATTCTGCATAGTTCCAAGTGTTTTGTTTCAATTAAACTGAAATATTTTTTTGTACGATAGGTTTCTTTCTACTAACGAGTAGGAAGAAAATACCTCTTATCCTGTTTATTTAGCTTATCAAGTTTTACAACACCACATTCCCTCAGAGAAAACAGACTAAGTAAAAGCAACGAAATAATATAATACACATTATTTCTGATTTTGAGATAGTAAACGGTTAAATAAATACTTTGTGAAACTGAAAAATACACTTCCTGATTCTTTGAACTGAATAACGAATATTCGTTAAATACTTTATACATTCTTCTGATTATATCATATGATATAACATTTTTTTACAGATAGATAGTGCGAAATATGGATCATCCGTCTTGATTGATGTACCACCGAAAAAGTGTGACTGATAATATTGTTTGGAATAGCAAAATCCTCCGGGAGAAAAGTAAATTTTTTTAAGTTAATCCGGCACCGTTACTACTCTTCTAAAAGATGAAAAGGATTTGACTTATTTAATTACAAGCCAGCTTAGATTCACAAGAAAAAGATACGAGTGTAGAAAGACAGCAAAGTGAGACGTAACTTCATAGGTATCGACAGTAAATAAAATAAAGAACTTTGTTAATAATCGCTTAAATTCTATGTATACATTATTTACATTAAAAAAATCTTTCTATTAAACTCTACATAAATTTTAGAGTATTACTTATTATTAGTAATAATAGTATAGAGCTAATTAGTCTGACTGAAGAGGAATAGTACGTCAACCTTCGTTTATTTAATTATTAAATAATTACTTTTTACAAAATAAAAAAAACCTTTATTTTAAAAAAAGGATTTTTAATTCTATTTTGTGACATACATCATCGTTTTTAAAATTTGGTGTTATTTATTTTAATTTTTGTCACAAAGTTGTAATTAAAAAAAAAAAGAACAGAAAGCGATAAAGATTAAATTAAATCTTTTTCAGTTTAGGATAAAAAAAATTAATTAACTGTGAGTCAAGATGTCCTCTCAATATCTGTTCGTTTTTGTCTATCGGTTTTCCAGTTATAATTTATCGGTTTAACGATAAATTATTAAAATTTTAATCGTTTAACTACCATGCAAATATTTAGTTAATTGATTACTGAAAAACATGTTTTAAAATAAATTGTAACAATTGAATAGCATGGAGTTTCCGTAGACTTCATATTGGTACGTTATTAAAAGGTTTTGTATTTCGTAAGTTAGATCTTGACAAGGGACCCACCGGGTTGGTCTAGTGGTTAACGCGTCTTCCCAAATCAGCTGATTTGGGAAGTCGAGAGTTACAGCGTTCAAGTCCTAGTAGCCAGTTATTTTTATACGGATTTGAATACTAGATTGTGGATACCGGTGTTCTTTGGTGGTTGGGTTTCATTAACCACACATCTCAGGAATGGTCGAACTGAGAATGTACAAGACTGCACTTCATTTACACTCACATACATATCATCCTCATTCATCCTCTGAAGAATTATCTTAACGGTAGTTACCGGAGGCTAAACAGGAAAAGAAAGGTCAGATCTTGACAAGGACAACCTTGTTCTTGTCAAGAACTAATTTTTTAAAATTAAGATTAATTTTTTTAAATTAATAAAATCTGTAAGTCCGTGTTGATTAGTTCAGTAAGAAAATTAAAATATTAAATAGAAAGAAACGGTGAACTGACGTTTGCAAATAAAAAAGACCTTTTCGACACGCCGGAAGGCGGAGGTAGATTTCACCGGTGCTAAATAGGGAATAAAAAATATTTCCACCTTAAAGATAAGAAAAACTTCCAATTTACTTAATATGAAAAAAGTTTCACATATTTAGCATACGACAAGCCCCATCTTCTTACAATCCCAGTAACATTTTGGTCATTCTTACCGTAAAGGTTAGTCATATCAAAACTTTTTTCAGACAAAAGTTTTAGGTAAAGTTTAACCTAACGACCATTGACGACAATGAGGACTAACGACCACTTTAAACTGATTCGATACTACGGATATTAAGTGAGGTATGATTTTGTTTTGTTTTCGAAACCCTATTTTTCACCCCCTGGGCCAATGGTTGGTGATATCAAAAAACTTTATTTTTATATGTTTTAGGCCCTTATCCAAAGAATAGTAGGAACTTTAAACGAATTCGATATTTTATTTAATAAGAAAGTTATAGCAATATTTTATTTTTTCGAAAAAGTCTTCCCCATTGCCACACCCACCGATTTTACTCATTAACGAACTCGACAGAGATTTTGGTCGTTATATTTTATTTAACATTTTGAAAGTGATTAGCGCAAAATTACGCCAATTATCCTGTCCACAATAACGTGTAATAAACTTTTGAACTGACGGTGGTTTGGGATCTGGGGGATGTGAAACGCGAAGATATGTCGAAATTTTCCGGAAGTCGAATCATGGTACCCATTACATTAGGTAACTTTCTTATGAAATCTACTTAAAATGTTAAAATGTAATTTATTATTTTAGAGTGGGCTATCTGCAGGAAGTTTCTCAAGAAAATGATTGGCCAGCGTCTTGTCTTAAAAGCAGTAGCTTGCTAATCAGTTACATAGTTTCGTATGGTTGTTGCAGTATTTCTTCTTTGTAATAATTAACTGTTTGGTTGTCATCTTGAAAGGAGTTTTTCTCGAATATCACTTCGTCTCCGTCGATTTAATAATAAATAATTACTTTAATGATTGTATAAATTTTTTTATTCAGCTTAAAAAACTAAAGATGTTCTTTTTTTGAGAAAGTCACCATTCAACGCAGAAATACCTGTTATTACTATACCTTTGATGCAAGAGCTCTTAAGTTTAGCGAGAACATCGAGGAAAGTGTAATTAAGCATTTAATACAACAGAATTTTACACGCTTTTTCCTCAGAACGATTTACAAAAATAATTTTAAAAAAATACTCTGTAATAATACTATTCTGTATTAAAAATCTAGTTATTCTTTTGTTTCTCTTCAGTTTTTTGAAGAAAAATTTCTATAATGAAATGAAATTGAAAACGTAAATACAAAATCATCTGGCAGTAAAATAAGACCCCTCTCTTATTTTTACCACTTTTATGAAAAGATTAACCTTCAAAATTGTCGGTTGAAATATAACTCCTAGATATAATCATGTTTTAATTTACAAACAGGTTTTTAAAATTAATCAATGTCCTATTATATTCATGCTAAATACGAATCTTTGTATCATTATATTTAATGGCAAATTCAAATTTGTGCATTTATGAAACTCTTAGGTATATGCAATCTTGGTATGACATTTTTTTTTAAATGAAGATCTCTATGATTATAATGCAAAAAAAGAAGGTCAACCAATAGGAATGTAAAGTTAATTCAAAATACTCATCTTATATACGGGGACTAAACTGATATAAAGAATTTTAAACATGTACAGTATTTCAATTTTCTTCAAAGACGTTGTGAAGTTCCTAGGTTAAATTTAAATTTAAAAGGTTTTGGTTGATATAAGTAAATTATATTATTTACAACAATACAATATGATTATCGATGATGGGATACCATTGAAATGCGTCGGCTAATAAGCCCTGTCGAATTAAATTTACATAAAAAAGTTTTGCGGTTTTACAATATTTCTTGCAGATAAAAACTTGTTTAAATATTAAACATGTTAGTTTTTCGGAATTAATAGGCATATAACCGTGTCCAAGTTCCGTAAATTACCAAAAACGAGATTGGAACACAAAATAAGATCATCCTCAATAACTTAAGTATATAAAGCGAATTATTAAGCTACAAACTTTTCAGAAAAGGTATAGTGCGCCTAGAATATAGCGCTTATTGCACGCTCGCAATACGTTTTTTATAGTTACATTACATTAATACACTGATCAATTTGTCTTGTGTTGTAGGCGTTAAAGAGTAGGATCTAGCTCGTACGTCTTGGTCAAGTAGGTTACGCCTTCCAACATTTCTTAAACTTTTCATAACATTTTATCTTAATACTTACGAAATTTGAAATACACTTAGGTTAAATAACGCCTTGTTCATTAAGGCTATGATTATTATTTGATAAGCGAGTTTTTAATGGTTTCTTTAAAGTAATTCCATTCAAGAAAATGACTTCCGCATTACTTAAGCAAACTGCACGTTTAGGATTATTGCATCATCAAGTATGATCAAATTAACAGTTTTATGCAGTGTTTTTTTAAAATTAAGTACATAATTTTTGATCTAATTTCATTTTTTTAATAAATTACTAAACTATTTTTTTTAAATTATTAGACGGCCTTTATTGGTATTTTTTTTTAAATATTTCAGAAAAATACAATTAAACCGAAATCTATGATATAATTTTATTAAAAATATTTCTTAGTTAAAGAATATATTTACAGCTGTAAATGAAGACGAGAAGGTGGATTTCTAAATAAATTAAAAATGGACTATTAAGAACGAAGGTTATTCGCTGATGTTTATTAGAAACTATGAAACAAATTGCTTTTGCGGAAAGATTCTAATTATTTATTCAAGTTTATACATGGAAGATGAACTTCCCCATAATTATTACTTATCAAGGACATTACATTTTTTATCTAATAGTACGAACATGTACTGTTATTTGTACCATTCATTCAAATTATTTCCTGGATTATTGAATGAAAAAGTAACTTTTTAAATAGAAATTAAAAAGGTCGGGTCAATACGATCACTTCCTTCTTTGTATCTTCAATCAAATTGTTTAAAGAGAGATTTAAAAGTTGTAAAGACTACACGGCTAACTATTAATATCGATAAGAAAAGGATTTTTATATCGAACTTAAGCTTATACGTAGTCGTATGAGTATACGTCTATTTACACGTGGTCTTATTACGCTCATATGTTGAGTTGTTCTTATTCTACTTACATCAAATATTTGTTCGTAAAAACAAAAGAATTTTTTACTTCTACCGCTTTAAACCACTCTTAATAAATTCACTTCTGTATATTTCTACGCTCAATAACTCTAATATAAGAAAGACGAGTTATAATTATAGGAGTGCAAAGCGTGTTATGTATTTCAGTAAGAGTTAACGCACTGTTCACTACAGCCAATTTCTAAACGTAAAGAGCGTAATGTATATTAGCACATTTTAGTGAGAGATAAATACACCGTTCGCATAATCAATCATATTCTGAATACCTTAGCGTAAAGAGGGTTATATTTATATTTAAAAGTTGATATTATTATTTCTCTTTCTAAAGCAGTTCTTCAGTAAAGAGGATTTCAGTAACGCAGTACCCGCGTTATTTACGTAACGCAGGTCGAAGATTTACGACCAAACCAATGAAGATTGTTCAACCACGTACATTTTTTTTAGATATATATAAAAATAAGTGTAAAGAAAAAGTTACCATTATTGACCGTAAAAAACTGTTAGCAGAACTGTCCGAGTTTTTTTTTTGTTTTTGAAAGCGGGTGAATTTAATGAAATTTTAAATTATACGTCAGAATTTATTGAAATTAAATGTAACAAATTAGAAAAAAGAAAATGTGACGGTGAAGAAGAACGGAAATCATTTTCGATAAAATTTTATGAATCATTTTATAATTTAAGTTAAACGGAATTAGGACAATATTTTGTAAATCATGATTTACTTAAGTTTTTGGAGGATAACTTCGGTTTATTGAACTGTCATAAAAAACAAACATTCTGATACAGGTATTGTTCAATCATATACCAGAGATTCTCATAGAACTAAAACTAAACGGTCTGAAAATGATATAAATGCAGTTAAATCACTCTATGTCGTTACCTTTGTACGAGTTGTAGAAATGCATTCAGAAATTGTTTCTACAATCTCATCTTACTCAGCTGTTTTATATGAAAAATATAAAAGAAACAAAACCGACCCTGTTAGTCAATGTATTTCCAAAATATTCGAAGTTAAAAAACCAAAGGTTGACATTTGTAACAAGTTGTCACTTAAAATAAAGAGGTCGTAACCAAGATTCTATGTTATCATTACCAGTCAGAATTACATCGTAAAATTACTACGCGATTAGAATTACAACATAGAAGTGGAAAAACTGCTTAAGAAATTTTATAGATAGATAAATTATTATCATGTCATTATGAAACTAAAAAACAGTAATATTTGACATTTATTATCTACCCATTCCATCATTCAAAAATATATAATTTTTATTTTTTTTTGTAATAAGTGTTTCAATTTAACAATTTATGACATGTAGTGGGCAATTATAATATTGTTTTGTTTTTTTATGAGATGAATGCAGAACTAGAAGAGGCGCAATAAGGTTTGGGTTTTACCTCTATACTTTTCCTTTTTTATTATTATTTAATTATTATTTATTTAAATTATTTAATTATTGCAACTGTCAGTTTAGAAAATGGTAATGTATTCGAAAATATAAGGTAGGAAAAGTAGATACCTGTTAAGTTGCAGCTGTATGTCAGGACACAATCATGCCCTGATTAAAAGAAATAAAAAGAATTTTAATGGAAACGACGAACACCAATAAATCCCCGTCGGGTTCAATAAATCCCCGATTTATTCGTCAGGTAGGAAAATAGAAACCTTTTTTAGTCAGCGGAATAAATTAAGAAAATGTTTTGATTTTAGCTTGATGGAGAGTTGCAGTTGAGAAAAACTGATAATTATGGAAATCTTTCCAACTGAAGACAAGTCAAATGCTTACGCTTTAAGAAAAAGTTTTTAATTTTATTTCGGCTGAATTTTAACATTTTTATGTAAAATTTCTAGTTTTCACAAAAACATTTGATATTATTCTTATTTCTTATTAAAATTTTTTTATGTTTCAATTTTATCTCTTTGAATTCTACACAAATTGTTATTCTGGGAGCTTGCTGTTAGGGTGTTCAAAGTGTGTTTGTCTTGGATGGGCAATGTGGTTTTAAAAATTCATTTATTCAATAAATTTAAAGTATTTTTCA
This sequence comes from Lycorma delicatula, assembly GCF_047948215.1. Lineage (NCBI taxonomy): Eukaryota > Metazoa > Arthropoda > Insecta > Hemiptera > Fulgoridae > Lycorma > Lycorma delicatula. The sequence goes on from NC_134455.1 coordinate 211,295,777, forward strand.
ATTATAAAACTTTGCTTTAATTTCATTTTGCACATTAAAGATCTTCATTAAAATATTGATTTTCCAAGAGTTCAAACTTTTAAACGCAATTTTAAAAATTGATAATTTTCCATACCCATCATAAATATATTTATATATATAAAACCATATAATATATGCAGGTGGCTAATTGCCCCTACTTGAGGGTGATTTACACCTTTCTTGAGAAAAATTGAATTTTTATACTTCAGAAAATAAACGACGAATTCTGGAAATGCTTTGCTATAGGAATCATTGAATAAGAGATTACATAAATGACAATGATTGCTAGAATATAACTTTCAACTAAGACGGAAATAGAAAAGAAATGAAAATAACATGATCTACATTATGTTTGACTGTTTGTATGCAAATCAATGAGAGTTGTTTACATCATTATGCTTGTAAATGTAGTCTACTGCATTCTGACGGATACAAATAATACGGTGAGAATGGGAAGAGAAGTTTTCAGCGTCGACAATTATTTGATTGTGATAGGTATGAAGCTACTAAACTCGTGGAAAGAATGCTGAACGAAGCTCGGTAAGAAAGAAGATGTACGGTTTTGTGGGATTTTTTTTCTTAACAACCTTTCATTGCGTGTTTGTTAACGTACTCTTGCAAGATGAGAAATATGAGTGTAACTCCAATAATAATTAATCTCCTTTCACTTCCAACAGGTAAATGAAAGAAAATACGAAGTGCAACAATTTGTACAAGTGATTAAATATTCTACTAAATGTAATTAACAACAGTTGTCACGCAGTTTTGTTTCTAATTTATATTTCTAAACCGAATAACTTTCAATATTTAAAAGGTACACTCGCTCAATTCAGCGTTGAATTTTAGTTCCCTAATCTATTTATTCATTACTGATAGAGAATTAAGGATTTACTGATTTTTAAAAATCATACAAGAAAAGACCGTACGTGTCAGGATTGTTTCACTTTTTATGTAACATAAAAATAAATAAATAAAGAAGGTAATTTTCCTCATCAACATAGTAATACTCACACTTCAAAATAATATGAAGTTTTAAGTAATATTTTATTATGAATAAAAATAGTTGAGACGGTTTGTTCACTGTCAACTATTTACTCACAATAGAAATCATAGTTTTAAATGCAAAAATCATGTATTTTCGGCTCTGTTTTTATAAATTTCAGTAATAAAATTGAACACTGTGTTACCAGAAATTTGTGTGTAGTGCATATTGGGTTAAAGGTTGAAATGCTAAAAGAACCTGGAAAATACAGTTCAAGTTCAATACTGAATAAATAAACTTACATTTTGCAATGATCCAGTTCGATGAAGATAGGCGAAGAGTAAATTCTATTTAAGTTACAAGTACAGTAAGTAGTGGGAAAGCATCACTGTCAGTCAGGGTGTGACTTCCCCTCGTAATTTTGATTTGTAAATGTAAACATATTTTTTATACACATATGTGTTGTATCTATGTTGGAATCTATTTCACTTTATAACTATAGCTTAAATACAAAATATATTGATTTTGTCAGTTTTTTGAAGAACTTTATGAACTGATTCAAAAAAAATTGAGGGGATGTTTGTTATATCTCGAAGGGAATATGAAAATTTTACTCGTTTATATCTTTAACTTATTAACTAATAAAAAAATAACATCGAAGGTATAAAATTAAAAATATTAAACTGAAAAATCCTTTAAAACCAAATCATAAAAAATGGTGTAATACATAAAAGTTTGTACTTTTGCTACTTTATCATGACATTTTTTTCTTTAAATTCCGAAAAATCACTTACTAAAAATTTAAATAGCTTTATTATTATTATTAAAAATAAAAGAAACACACTTATTCCTAGAAATAAAAGCTCTACTATATTTTCAGATTTTCCTGGTCATTAACAATAAAAAAAGATTAAGGCGAAAATTTGTTCGATTCCCACCTTTTTTCAATTATTTCAGTTAACAATGATTATTTTTTTTTTAATTAAACAAAAATGAACTGGTATTTACTTTTTGATGCTAAATTAAATAATTTAAAACAATTAACAACAATTAAATAATGATCAATAGGTTAATTAAGAATCTATTTAATATGAAAACTCTAGAAAATTTTCTTCTCTCGGTCCGTTCAGGATAGATAAAAAACCGAATCATCTGTTCAGGATGAGTAGGCGAATAAAACTGTAGTCTATAACAGGTTAAAAATTCTGATATCGGAACATACATAAGTGTTCCTTAATTCTCAATAAAAAAAGAAGCATATTTTCCAGAACTCCAACAGGAAAAGATGTGCTAAAGAAAATTCCAACGCAGTCGTTCTGTGCGTTGATTTGCAGCAAGTCATTTTTACACCGAATTTAACACATTCTGATGTATAATATCTTAGAGAGTGTTCAGATTATAATTTCCGTATTCATGAAATGGGGAAGAATGTTACAATAATGTGTTTTTGGCACGAAAGTGTCGGAAACCGGGGATCGTCTGAGATTGCATCTTCTACCTTTCGCTCCATTCAAAATAATTTTGAAATATTGGGCCTTCATCAAGAAAGAAAAGTAATATGGTATGATAGGTGTATAGGCTAGAAAAACAACTGGAGGATGGTTGCATCGTGTCACTACCTAGCAGCGTTAAGATACTTCACAGAAGTTAATCAAACATTTCTGGTGAGAGGGCACAGCTTTCTGCCTTGTGACCGTGATTTTGCCATTATTGAGAGAAGACGGCATTCCTTTGTATACCTCAGGAGTAATCAATATGATCAAGGCTGGAAAAACATCAAATCCCTTCAAAGTTTTAAAAATGGAAGGGCAGTTTTTGGATATGGCACCGATTGACAGCCAAATATATAAACTCCCTGATGTCAAGGTAAGTGAAGCTAGGTGAATTCAATTCTCTTTTTTTGTGTTTGTTCTTCTGCTACCCTGGGCCGGCTCAACAATCAAGAATTACTCAGCCTAGAGGAGTGTCCTTGCGACTATAATGAGCCTTCACACCAACCGGCAGTACATCTGGCACGATAGGTTGGCTCACCGGCTCCGGATCTTTTCCTTATTCTCATCTTGCCTCTGCCTAACCGCTAAGACCAGGGACACCGGACCCGGCTATGCGATTCCCGGGCCCTGCCCCAGCAGCCGGATCTCGATCAATTTTTTTCCCCTAAATTAACTCCTCCCATTCCTTGCAATCTACTTCCTTTGCTCGTATAACCTCAGCCACGAATCTCTCTATTGACAGTCATTCCTCTTTACATCTCACATATACTTTGTTGTAGTTTCCGGGGTAATCTCTTTTATGTTATATCTGGTTTTTAGATCCTCCCAATGTGCACATTCAAAAAAGGTGTGGCAGGGAGTGTCCTCTTGGCCGCAGTACACACAATTTGGGAGCTTCCTTCTTTTAAACCTGTGTAAGTATACACCAAATCCTTCGTGACCGGAGAGGACTTGTGACAGGTAGTACCCCACGTCGCCGTGTATCCTCCCCAGCAACGATCCTAGCTCAGGAATAAGTTTCTTTGTCCATACACCAGTTGTAGCGGCGTTACACTTTTCTTGCCATTCTTGTAGCAAGAGATTAGTGGAATCTTCCCTGTCCATGTCCTCATAGACCCGTTTAATTTGGATAGCCCGTAACTGGATCGGTGGTACCCCGGCCAGGATTCCCGCTGCATCCGTCGATAACATTCGGTACGCCACCACAAATTCATTCGTCTCTGCAGTGATGTCGTCATCTTCACATTCCTGTTGCTGTTTAGTGCCGAAAACCAGGCAGGTACTGCATACAACACTACAGAAGTCATTGCTATCATCAAAAACTTTCTTTCAGCTGTTCTGGGTCCCCACTTGGTGCCCAGTCTGTAACGTCAACGATTTCCATTTATCACCCTTGGGCTAAATTATCGGGCTCTCCAGTCCTCGTCTAAGACGTTCCATGAAATTATTCTCTGCAGCAGCTCTTCTGTTACCGCAGTGGTGTATATTGTGGATCCTTCTCCTCGTCCAGTGAAAGTCCGCACTCTTTCTTTGTGTGTTTATAACAACAAATTTAGAACTCCGAGAAGAGCAGCCAGCTTAAAACCTCGACGGGTCGACCTGCTCTCCCCCAACTCAACACATTCTACATTACAATCACCAGAGAGGACCACCGGCCTCCCCGCCTCTCTGATTACCGCTTCCAGGTCCAACGTGAACTTATCAAATTCCACACCATCCCAGTTTGGGAAAATGTAGCCATTCACTAGGATGAAAATATTAAACTTCACTGCCACTATTCCCTTGCCAGTTTTTTATTTTTTTAGGGCGAAAAACGGTTGAACGTTATCATCGCCCGGAAAATAAATAAATAAAAGTAATTAAAGTTGTTAGATAAAATTAAAACTTAAAACTGCTATCACAGGAAACAAAATCCGGAATGGGTGTAAAAGGCCCATTCTCGGATAACAAAAACACTAACATGTAACTTAAAACTATGTTAAAAACTATCATATTAAAAATAAATAAAACTTAAAACTAAAAAAAGAGATAAAACTTAAAACTATTATGTTTAAAGTCTTACAACTAATATCACAAAAATCTTACAACTAATATCACAGACGAATTTATTATACATAAAAAAAAAATGAATATATATATATATATATAAAAATTCCGATAGGAAGTGTAAAAGGCTCGCTACTCGGATAACAAAAACAATACATAGGACTAAAGTAATTAAATTTTTATGTTATGTTAAATTTTTTGTATTAACCCTATACTACGCAAAAACAGAAACATCCGGTTTAAAACCTCTTTATCATTACACAAGATACCACGGATGTTTCTGGGTAGTTTAAATTTACGACGCAATGCCGCATAACATATGCAGTCCACGAGTATGTGGCGCACAGTCACGCGGCAGTTGCATCGTGCGCATAGAGGTGTTTGTCCTCTTGTCAACAGGTACTCATGTGTGATCCTCGTGTGTCCTATCCGCAATCGACAGAGAACTACTTCCTCACGTCGGGGTTTTCTGTATGAGGAGTCCCATGGTAACACAGAATCTTTAATCTGACGGAGTTTATTATCAACGGTAGCCGTCCAGTCACCTTGCCACCTTGCTCTTAGTGATTGTTTTACATAGTTAATGAAATCAGAAGTAGCAACTCGGTTGTTGAAAGGAGGCTGGTTACATGCTTCTTTGGCAGCGGAATCTGCATGTTCATTACCTGGAATCCCTACGTGGCTAGGGACCCAGCAAAAACTTAATTCTGTGTTGCGATTATTCAACTCAGCGATTGCGTTGTAAATTTCAACGACGATAGGATGTTTGGAATAAAAGGTTTTTAAGGCTTGGAGAGCACTACACGATTCACTGCAAATAAGAATTTTTCTATATTTAGGGTTAATGATGTTTAGAGCTTTATTTATAGCGTATAGTTCAGCGGTAAACTCACTCGTAATATCGGGTAGACCAAACATATAAGTTCTTTCATTGACAACAAATGCACAGCCAACTGTGTCGTTTTGTTTCGATCCATCAGTGTATACAACCGCGTCTGGTTTCATCTTGGAGAGAACACACTGAAACATTTGCTGAAAGACAATAGATGGTGTTGATTGTTTATTGTATGTCGTAAGGTCAAAATTAAAATTTATAAGGTTTATTCTCCATGGAGGATATGAGCAAGGATACGTAGGAAAGAATGACGGTGTGTCAACATTTATATGTTGCAGCAGACGCCATATACGGACACCTACAGGTGCAGTACGACGTGGATGGTCCTCATACTTTCCTAGATTAGGATTTCTAAAGACTGAGTCAAGAGCCGGGTGATTTGGCTGTCCTCTGAGACGAGCAAAATAAGATAATAAAAGCTGGTCTCGTCTATCCCAAAGTGATGGTTCACCACAGTCTACAAGTAAGCTTGCGACAGGACTGGATCTAAACGCGCCTGTGGCAAGCCGAAGGAAAGCATGATGCACACTATCCAGCATTTTAAGCACGAATTGACGAGCTGAAGAGTAGGCGACACAACCATAATCTAAACGGGAGCGAACAAAGGAATAGTAAAAACGTATCATACATGACCTATCAGCTCCTCAGTTGGTGTTAGTAAGGACTCGCATCATATCTAGAAGTTTGGAACATTTTGTTTTCAATTCTTTTAAATGTTTGACCCAAGTAAGACGGCTATCAAAAAATAAACCTAAAAATTTGACGTAAGAAGAGATGGTAATAATCTCTCCGTTCAGAAAAACTTGCGGAATAGAAGGGTTTCGTAGCCGAGAAAAAACTATACATTTTGTTTTTTCAGCTGAAAATGTGAAACCAGTAATCCTGGACCAAGCTTCAAGGTAAGATATAGAGTTCTGCAGTAGTCTCTCTGCTGTGGGTGTTGAGCGGCTTGCAATGTAAATAGCAAAATCGTCAGCAAATAGAGAACATGAGACAGGAGTCTGCACACATTTGGTAATACTGTTTATGGCTACAGAAAATAAGGTGGCACTTAATACACTACCTTGAGGCACTCCATTCTCCAAGATGACACTATCTGAGAGCGAATCATCCACACGAACACGAGCCGTTCGGTGATTTAAGAATCCCCGGATAAAAGCAAGCATATTGCCTTTGATTCCCCATTCTTTGAGAGTGTTAAGGATACCACGTCGCCAGGCTGTCATACGCCTTTTTTATATCGAAGAAGATAGCGACGAGGTGCTGGCGATTGAGGAAAGCGTTTTGTATGGCTGTTTCTAGTGACACCAGATGGTCAATGGAAGATCGTCCTTGTCGGTAACTACACTGTTCTGGCGAAAGAAAGCCATGTTTCTCCAAGTACCATGTAAGCCTGCGGTTTACCATTCTCTCCATTACTTTACACAAAACGCTTGTTAATGAAATAGGGCGGTAGCTTGAGGGGTTCGTTTTGTCTTTACCAGGTTTTAGTACTGGTATAATAAATGCTTCTGACCAGCCGGGTGGGAAGACTTGTTCGGAGAATAAACCGTTGAAAATATTCAAAAGTTGTTGTAGTGTCGAATTAGGAAGGTGTGAAAGCATGGAAAGGCGAATGTTGTCCGGTCCAGGGGAAGTGTCCCGTGAGATTTTAAGTGCATGTAACAATTCCTTAAATACAAATGGGGTGTTTAATTCACCAACCGAATCACCAATGCTTAACGATAATACTTCTATCTGTATCTTGTACCTTTGAAAATCGTTATTATATGATGAGGTGAGAGACACAGAGCGGAAAGATTTTGCTAGACTATTTGCCACTGCCGAAGGTGATGAAAGGAGTTCTCCTTCATCAATAAGACCGAAAATAGATTGTTTCTGTGATCCGAAAATTGCAAGAATTTTTTTCCACACAGTAGACGTAGGAATAGTGCGTGAGATAGTGCTCACGCATTTCGTCCATGAATTCCTCTTAGCGTTCAAGAATACCCGACGGCACACCGGTCTAGCCCTGCGGTATAAATTTAGATGTTCAGCTGTAGGCCTACGATTAAATTTGCGTAGTGCCTGGCGTCGATTCCTAATAGCATATTTGCAATCTTCGTTCCACCATGGAACGAAAGGACGTCTAGGATTACCCGATGTTTGTGGGATATATCTGTTGGCATTCTCAAGTATCATGGACGTAAAAGAGGAATACTGGTCAAGGATGTTCGCATAATCGTCATACTGCGATTGGAAACCTTTATGGTATCCATTCCAATCCGCCTTTTCAACAATCCATCTCCGTGGCCTTCTTTTAATCTCGCAGTCTACATCAAAACCAATAATAATTGGTCTGTGATCACTGTCGTGAAAGTCATCACAAACAGACCAATTAAAATGAGGGAGTAAATTTGGTGAGCATATGGAGAGATCAATGTTAGATACAGTACCAGATGATAAGGACATGAATGTGTGTGATCCATTATTCAGTAGACAAAGGTCCAAGTCTTGTCTCACTCTGTTTACCATATTTCCTCGAGTGGAGCAGAAGATTGAGCCCCAGGAAATATGATGGGCATTGAAGTCTCCTACTATTAACGATGGAGATGGTATTTGCGTGAGGAGATTTGAGATATCTAGAGCGCTGAACTCAGTGTTCGGTGAGAGATACAGGTTGCAGATATGCAATTTGAAGGGGATAGAGACCTTTACTGCAATAGCGGGAATGACAGTGGTTAGTTGAATTCTTGTAGTCGACACCCCATTCTTCATGAAGATAGCCACTCCACCACTCTCCCTACTGTCTACTAGGCAGTCGTATCTCTCACAGAAGTATCCTCTGAGTGTAATTGGGTCATGTTGTAGAAGGTGAGTTTCTTGGAAGCACATGATTAGTGGATCATGTGCGTGCGCCAGTACTCTAATATCTTCAATGCGGGACCGAATACCTCGAACATTCTACTGAATAATGTTCATAAGTGTAAAAAAAAAATAAATAAAAAAATAAAATAATTAAATTTATTCTACTGAATAATGTTCATAAGTGTAAAAAAAAAATAAATAAAAAAATAAAATAATTAAATTTCAGAAATTATATAAATTTAGCTGTACGTGATTCGGTTTTTCTTTTTTGAATTTTTTATTTTAAAGAACTCTGATACCCTAGGGTCGGGTGATTCTTCAACCATATCTTCAAGTATATGAGGTGATGGTGGAGGAGATTTATTTGAATGGGATGCTGCAGTTGACATCCCAGAGATAGTTATGTGGGTTCCCTTTACGGGGAGCTTATTAGGTGGCTTACTGCCAGCTGTGATAGTCGCTATTCGTGCCGGTACGACTTTGGGAACATGAACTTTCGTATGTATCACACTGTTGGATTCACTAACTGCGACACAGGACTTTTTATTCATTTTTGTCAGCTCTGAGATAGTGGCTGTAAGTGAAGCTACTTGATCAGAAAGCATCTGAACAAGTTTTTTAAGCTCATTGCAGGATCCGCACTGCTGATTATTAACATTTGTAGGAATTTGTTTAGATGTAGCGGTAGCAAAAGATACGTCTGGTTTAACCAGGTTCCGTGAATTGTTTATCTTTTTATATTCTCTACGTGCAGCCGGAAAAGATAGTTTTTGCTCCGTACAGATTTTGAGAATTGCCTTTTCTTCTTTAAAAGTTGGGCAATCTCGGGAGCGGGCTGTGTGTGGACCACTGCAGTTTGCACATTTTTCACTTTCTTCGCAGTTAGTGTCGTTGTGACCTTCTTTACCACATCGAGCACAGATCTCAGTTTTCGTGCAAGATGTTGTAGTGTGACCAAAACCTTGGCATCTGAAACATCGCCGTGGGTTGGGTATGAATGGTCGTACCCGAACCGAGAGGTAACCCACTTTAATCTTCTCTGGTGGAACAGGGAGATTGAATGTTAATATAAGAGACGGTGTCGGTTCTTCTGTTCCGTTCTGCCGTTTCATTATACGTTTCATTTCAACAACATCTTGGTGGCAAAGCTCATCAACTATTTGAGAGATATCTATATCTAAAAGGTCTCGACAAAAAATTACACCCTGGCTCGTATTTAACGTTTTGTGGCATTCTGCACTTAAATTTATACCACCCATATTACGGAGACATAAGATAGATCGACTCTGTTCATCGTTGAATGTTTCGATCAGAATCAATCCGTCACGTAATTTCCTGATATTCTTCGGGGAGCCACTTGCACCTGTTATGGTTTTGTTTATTAAGAAAAGTGAAACCTTTTGAAGGGAGCCACCTTCCTGACTATTTCTGAGAACAACAAATCTAATATTTTTATATTTCGATTCTAACAAGTTGTGGTTCTCTTCAGTAGGACTTTTACCTCGGTCAGCTTTGTCTGACCGAGGTCTCTTCACAAGACTGGATTTGGTGGTTTTTTCAGATGGACCACCAACCATCATTGTGTTTATTATTGGAACTGAAATTTTGGTCCCACGAGTACCGGCGAAAAATGGACCACTCCAGCAGAGCGCACGCGTACTGGAGCTAGAGCTAAATACAACTGGGTTCGCCCTGGTGTCCAGAGGACATCGTTTGAGACTCACTACGTAGAGCCATTCACCCATCGGCACGATTTGTTCCCACCTTGGGTTACGGTTGCGTTTCGTAAGAATTCGCAACACCACCGAGTGTAAATGTAAGAAATATCAGTGTAGGTTGTTGTTGTGTAATTGTGTATGTGTGTATGTTGTAATTTATGTAGTGTTCTTGGTGTAGTATATGTGTATAATGTAAAGTGTTCCGCAGCTCATTGTATAGTGGGAAGGAAAGCTGCAGAGGCTAGGCCCGTGGGGACGCCAACCCCCAAAGTCTTAAAGAATAAGACTCCCCGTCGGGGTCCCTTGCCAGTTGTGACATCCATTATAGCGAAGCAATTGCTGACATTCACTATTGCTATGTCACACTTTTCATCAACTAACCAGACTCTAGAGACTTTCTCGCGGTTCTGTTCCGCTACCAAAATAAATTCGATGCTCTTTTCCATCGCAACATTCCACACTAACTCATGAGCGATTGATCTTCTGCTAACATTAATCTGAAGGCAGTTCATACTCGATGATGTTCACAATCTCAGCTTCCGGTTTGATGTCCTCTTACGCCACAGTTTAGGCACTTTGTAGGCTCTACGCGTTCACCAATTGTGTGGCCTGCTCCCCCGCAACTGAAACAGAGATTGGCTCGGTCGGGCCCTTTGCAATTCGCCGACGCATGCCCAACTCCCGACATCTATAACACTTCATGACATCCATTCGGGGTTCTATCCTGCAAGAATGCCATCCCAGAATTATCCGTTCCTTGTTTGCCAGTTTCTTGGCCTCTCGGGCCGGTAGGTGAATGGTTGCCTTTTGTGTCGCCCCGTAAGCCGGCCTCAATCCTGACACCTCTTTACGAATCTCCTTTACTATCTCTTTCGCTGTAGTATCTGAGTCCATCTCTTTGATGTGAAATACCGCTGTTCTCCAATCTTGTGGCCCTTCTGTTACAGCCACATTTTCAATTTTGGTGCCTAGACGTCTCAGCATATCCTCCCTCTTCGTAGATGTACTCCTGACCCTGATTTCCATCATATCCGATTTCCCCTTCTTGCTGATATAATATCCTCAGAAAGGTCATCCCCTAGATCCGTTTTCACTTGCTGGATGAGGTCTAGATAACTAACGCCAGTCTTTTTGATCGTTACTAGAGTTTCAGAGGTCTTCTGTTTCGGTCTGCCTCCTTTATCGATAAGGTAGGCATGTTTCCCCTGATTTATCCTCTCGTCTAGTCTAGAACTCAAATACCTTGGAGAATTTGTCTCCTAGCTCATCATTGGGAGCACAAAACATAGTTTACCAGTCTCCGCTTTCCTTACTTTTGTGCACAACATGACTCACCATGTCTTCATTGCCTTCATTCACAACTATGGCAAATACTGTAGTTTTGTCTTCATCTGCATCCTCCGGGTAGAGATACTCAGTATTACGAGAGTCCTTAACTACTGTTCCGCTAGGTAACTCAGGCGGTTCCTGTGTTCAATTTGTTTCCCACATTCGGCGCCATCTCCCATGTCATATCCGTATATAAACTCTTTTGCATAGTTTTCCAGCAACCAGGAAAACTTTAGTCCCATCAACCGTCGCTGGAGCTGTACCTCGAATGACTTCTACTGTCTGGAATCTGTCCCGCTACCATCGGGTCCCTATTACTACTTCTATGTCTTCCATCGTACCCGAACTCAGTACATTATCTATTTTTTCATCTAACTTCATCCTGACTTCCTCCTGACACCTTTAGCATCTACGTTCCTTTGTTGTCAGTGTGTTTAGCCACGATTGGTAGTCCACGGACAATATCGATCACGTCCCTGGCTCTGTCTCTGAGCGTCGTAACCAAGGCCTCTTACCGTGTTCATGGTCATAATTCCCCTTTCACTGAATGACATCAAACTGTTGACAACCTCCATTAACCTATCACAATTATCCGTGACTGTCAGGCCCCCTTCTGCCTCTGAACAGGCTGGGCTCGCCTCTTCTTCTCTTGGGGGGGGGGGGGGGGCTAATAGTTGTAGGAGATACATTGGTCTCCTCCGGCTCCACTGCAGGCGCTTGTGCAATAGCTCTCTTGACCGAAGCCTCAGCCAGCTCCATCCTTTCTCCACGGAATACAGGGAATCCTACAGATATCCCCCTGGCCCCAAGGAGCCCATCCTGACGCCCTACAGCAGGCACTCAGTGTCGGTCACACCACGATCCGCCTCGCCGATACTCACCTCGAGGCTCGAACAACTACACCTAGCGCCTCGAGGTAAGGCATCAAACTTTCCCTACACCTTCAAAACTGAAGATAATTAAATATTATCTTAATTTAATGTAAACAAACTTGGTTACCTTAGCAACGCTAGGTTACTACCAAAAACAATTTCTTAAATTGTAATTAAAAAATTAAAAATTCAAAAGAACACAATAAAATAATAACAAAACTAATAAACCAGCAACACAAACAAAAAAACGGAACAAGAAACTCAAGAAACTTTAACAAAAATAACGCAAAGACGGAGCGGTAAAAATGCAACCATGTGTTACTCGATCTCGACTTGATTCAGTTCACTTGTGACGAGCCAACTGTGATTAGGATACGGACATGCCACAGCATAATTCAAAACTGATCAGTGTATAATGTAGTGAAAAAGCCTAAAGGGAAAGCACCTCAACACTTAACTTCTGTGTACGGGGCAGCAATCCCTGAAGATCTGAAACCTTTATCTTGTAGGAAATTTTCCAATAAATCCAGTAAAAATGACAGATCTAGTTAGACTTTTGTATTACCTGCCTTCTGAACAAAGGACTTTTTATGAATAATTACAGTGTGCTACAGAAGAAAATGTACACTAAAAAGTAAAATACAAATAAAACACTATAATATTTTTTAATTGTGCCTTAAAAAGACTGACAAAACTATAATTTTTTTAGTATTTTTGGTTTAAGTTGTTTAGTTTATAAGAGATATGACAAAGTTTCTTTTTTCAGTAACCCTTATTTTATATATTTTTTTTTTTTATTAAAAAAATTTATAGAAACACTGTGAAATATATATTTTATTACATCCCACATTACAGCTCATTACCAGTTCTGTAAAAACGATACTATTGCATTATTACATACCACATTAATTAATATAGAAAGGCTACATATGCGGATTTGTAATGTTTTTGGTCTAAAACAGTTCTTAATTACCTAATATCGATACCATTTAAATAAAATAAAAAATAAAAAAAATGTCAGAAATTGAAATATTAGCTACAAAATAATTATAAAAACAAATTAAATTTATACATTTTGACACAAAAAAGATATGAAATGTTTTTCTCACTTTCTGAAAAAAATTGGTTTTGTTGGTTGTAACCTGTTTTGAGGGACCTTTTCATTTGGTTTTTGCAAACGGCAAGCGTTAAACGTAGTGATCTAATTTTTAAGAAAATTGTCTCCTAATTCTCATTATGGGCTCAGATACAGAAGTAAATTCGTTGAATCCACGGAACTATCTTAAGAACTAGAATCCCAAATTACTTTATTATTTTTCTAGGACAAAATAAATAGATGATTTGCAAATTATACTTAATCTGATTATTTCCTCTATCCTCTACACAGAAGAATTTTAAAAAATGTCCATTTATAAATCTGTAACTCATATTCAACAATTTAATTCGTATTATAAAATACGAACTAACTGCTTAATGTGAATGAAACTTCTCAGGAAATTAGCCCGTTTTTACAATAAAATTAAAAAATCTCGAACCAAAAATAATCTTGCAGCGGTTACAGTAAGTGAGCCGGAGAGGGGAAAAATTGTCACATCAAATTCAGGACAAAATCAAAAGAAACTAGAAGAGAAAACGAGAAGAGATTCTCAATTCAACCACATTTTTTTATGTATCCAAAAGCCTTACTTTCTCTAAAACGTCAGATTAGATGATTTTTTTTTTTACTATTTTTTAAAGTGGTTTTTAAATTTTTTCAGGCATCATAAGTGGAATAATTTTTTAAATTGAAACATTCTTCTTAAATGAAAAATTACATTGTCTATGTAGACGAATACAAGATAATTTTTAAATGTTTTTTCATCATTTCTTATTTCTTAACCCATATGTTAAGACATATAGCGTAATATAATAGGGTTTTATAATAAGACATATGTTAAGACATATAGTGTAATATAATAGGGTTTTATAATAGCGTAATATAATAGCGACATATAGGGTTTTATAGCGTAATATAATAATATCAATCTTCTATTTATGGTTTTTTCGTACAAAAATTAGTACAAATTACAAGCAGATTAGTTAAGGAAAAAAAGCCCGCATTCCATAGAATTTTGGCAATGACCGACGAACTATAGCAGTTACTTATTATCGATTCTCTATGTTCCATTTCTTATTTTTATTTATCCAGACCTATTTTATTCCATTCATGTAACTAAAGGCTTACGCCTGATTACAACTATACTCCTTTTATTTCTTTTGCGGTGATGAACTTTGTAGGTTTGAAAAATAACTAAAGTGATAATTTTTACAGCATGCTCTCCTTTGCGTTTCTCGTAACGGACTTTTATTTCGTGTAGGCAGCGATGTTTTGGACGAATAATACTAAAAAAAATGAATAAAAAAATAAAATAGAATAAATGATAACAGCTACTTGTAGAACCGAAGTAAAAATTAGAAAATAATTTTGAAAATCTATTTTAAACTTTGATTTTAATTCGGAGTCAAAAACTGTAACTATAGTAAGTTTTGTGTTACTGTTTTTAATTTCGCACCTATTCTAAAAGTTGAAATTAAATAAAAACTGAAAAATTTAGTTTTTAGTGTAATTTTTAAGTATTGTATTAATCTTTTTAATGTTAATTTGATCTTTTTTTGTTTACCTTTCAAAGCTCAGTAAATATTTATAAAAGAAAGGAGATATACTAGAAATATTCTTCTTTTTCAATCAATATTTTATTCTGTACAATTGTATTCAAACGTTCATACACTAGTTCAACATATTCAATTAGTTTTTAGGATCCATAGTAATAAAGTATTGTTTTAACGCTCGGCGTTACTTACGACAACATAACGTGACAACTGGTAGTATTAATTGGAAACCTGTTTACTGATATAATGGTAACTAAATATTCCTATAACTAGCTGATTGATATATTAATGCATAGCAATTTTTATATTGTTCAGAAATAATTATTAAAAATTACTATTATTATCTATTGTAATATTACACAAGATTCCTTCTGAATAATTCCTGTAGCAATTATGATTACATAGTTGTTAATTACATTTACCATACAATAGGATAATATTATATAATAATATTTAATAAAATCATGATACTTTTATTTTATGTATTTTCACATTTTTATCTAAAACACTCTTCGGTTAAAACAATTTACTTTTACTTCTTTTTAGACGATTTAAATAAAAAATAGTAAGCAATCGCTTTAAACTTTAATATAATTGTATTTTTATTGCGTTATAAAATACGTACTTCTTATTTTCAAATAAAATTTAAAAATATTTTAATGTCTATAAAGGAAAAGAAAACAGGAACTGCATTCACGGGGCTGCGACCTCTTATTGTTGATATGAGTAAAAGTCCACTATAAACAGCAGCGACTTGAATTCTTCGTGAAAGTAATGAATGCTATTGAGCAGCACCGACTATCTTCTTGGTGAACCCTGAGGTCGTGACCCTTCCTTAGTAAGGCGCCACCCGACTTCTTCCCTGTTTCGCATCATTTCCTTCATAGTAAATCGTAGCGTTCGGATTTTACAAATTCCGTACCTGTAAATACATAAATAGTTGTTACGTTCTTTTATTAGAATTATAACACTTTATTTCGAACGTAAAAATTATTAAAAGTGATAGTTCTGAGTTTACTGCATGACTAGTGTTTAGTTACGGTTGTTACAGCTACAAGAAGCTGTAGCAGTGTAAATAATAATCAAATCCTACTTTGAAAAAATCTCTTTACAAATTTAGTATGAAAAAACCAAAAAATAAATAGTTAACCAAAAAATCAATTTTTTTTCTTATAATTTTTTTTAACAATAATTATATAACTTTTCCTCTTTCTTTTTCTTTACTTTTTTCTATTTTTGGTGGCTGAAATCTTAAAAGACCATTCATTAGAGAAAAATTCTATTATGAATTTTTTTGCATGTAGTTTAAAATCCACCTAGAAGACTAAAACAGTTATATCTACGTGAAAAAGAAAGTCTACCACTGTATTAAGGCATCACTTCCGAACTGCTTCCCATTTTTACAGGCGAAAATGGATCTTTTGTTTCATATGAAAAAAATCCTGACCGGGATTTGAACTCACAACTTCGTAATAATAATAATAATAAAATTGCACTAAAAATCAATCAATGTTTCAAGTCCAAACGGAAAGTAACGATTGGAATAGTTTCATTTTATTTTATATACACCACTGAAATCCTAATTAACCTTCTCTTGAGTTATTTGAATATATTTCTTTATGATATTTTGATTTAACACAAATTGGATTGCTGTTAAAGCAGATATGTTTTATTCAAATATAATTATCCATGAATTTTGTCTTACAATAAGTTTATTTTATTATCTTTTCGTTCTCAAATTAAACATTTTCAAGTGTGTAAAAATCGGTATTATTACTAGCTACTTATTTATTTTATTTTTTTTGATTTATAACAACTCTGTGTAATAAAGAAAGTAAAGATATTTTTAGTCTTTTGACTTTTTATTTTTTTCTCAATAGAGTTTTCCTTTCTTTATGAATTTTCAGCGACTTAATCTTTATTGTTTTAAACAACGCATTTATTTCCATCTCATCATAATAGAATTATTTATTAAAGGTATTGATCCATTTTCTGTTTTAAAATTATTCGTCAGCTTTTTTACCTAAAAAAAGCTGCAATAATGCATTGTGATTTCATGTTCACACAAAAAAATTATTAATTTTTAATACTATTAAATACATTTAAAAAAGTATTAATCTTATTATTATTTATTATAAAACAGGGAGTATTTTCTGTAGATGATTGATTTACCAGATAAGATAAAAAGCTTGTAAGTTGGAATATCATATTACAATTCTTATCACGTGAAAAAAGTCACGGCTGACCACATACCCAAAAAGCTTCTTGATAAAAGACGGAGTTCCTACTCCTTCGCTAAAGAGGTAGTTATTATTATTAGTACTTCGAATATTATTATGAGTATTGTTATTATTATTCTCGGGAGCGCTACCAGAGACTAACAGACCTTCAGTGCTGTCCTGAAGGCTGTACTCGGAGAAGGTGCCGTAGTCTGCAATCTAAAACCCTGGAGATCAGAGATCTAGACTGCGTCACCGAGAAGGAAGATGCAGAAGCAGCACGGAAAAGAGATCTCAGAGATACAGCAGACTGCAGGGTTAGCGTAACCAATATTAATGCCAGGGAGCAGAAAGTAGCAGTAGTAGATATTGGAGAGAAAGCTGCTGCCAGATTACTCAGTCAATCCAGGATAAGAATTGCCTGGGGGTACTGCCAGATTAGGGCTAGGGAACATACGGGTACCATTTTTCAGATGCCATGGGTATGGGCATCTGGCTTCTGGATTTAAGGGTCCTGACAGGAGCCGGCTCTGCCATAAGTGAGGGGTAGGGAAGCACAAGCTAAGAAGTGTTCCGCCTCCCCCGCAGTGCATACTTTGCCTAGAAAAAAGACGTGAGTATCCCGAAGCTGGCCCACACACTCGGAAAAAGTGAGTGTCAAATCTTCGGGGAAGCCCTGGAGCAGAGGAAGAAAAGGCTTCGTAAGGGCGTTCAACGTCCTACAGGCCAACCTCAACAGGAGTCAGCTAGCCGATGACCTTCTGCTACAGCTAGCAAGGGACGGGAGGCTGACATGGTTCTGATTGGCGAGCACTACCAAGGCCGTGATGATTCCCAATGCTTCTGAAACTCGCTCGGGACTGCCGCGATTTGGATCCCGTATCGCAACAGAGCCCAAGTTTGGATGCACGGCGCAGGTGAGGAGTTCGTTTGGGTCTGCTGCGATGCAGGCGACAATTTTTAGTTGTTACCTCACCCCAAATTACCTGATAGCAGACTACCGCCGGTAGGTTAACGCACTGTAGGATGTCCTTGCTACCGCCGGTGGGTGGTGGCAGCTGGGGACTTCAACTCCAGAGCGGTGGAGTGGGATATGGCGCACACCGACTCCAGAGGGAAATACATTCTGCAGATGGCGGCACACACTGGCTCGTGGTCCTCAATATAGGAAATACGACGACATTCCGCCGTCCAGGATATTTGGAGACCATTCCCGATATATCCCTCACCTCCGAAGAGCTGGTCACTTTCGTTCAGAATTGGAGAGTCCTCAAGGACTACACCGACAGCGACCACCAATACATCTCGTTTAGGATCCTACACAGTGTACGGGAACGCCCGGTACCCCCACGGCTGATGTAAAGATACAACGTCAATAAAATTGACGGCAAGAGATTCAAAGAAAAGAACTCCTCAGGAGAGGTAGCCTCTGAAAACATCACCACCGAGGGGGCCGCTGGAGCTGAAGCCGTGGTTGCTTCGACCAAGCGGCTGATTTCTTCACCTTTGTATGCGGCACCTCTATGCCCCAAAGGGGGCCGAGGCACAAGAAGCGATTGGTGTTACTGGTGAACACCGGAGGTTGCGAGGTTGCGCCCCGCAACTGAAGAGTGTCTTCGTCTAAGACGAGTGGCATAAAGTGCAAGGAATCGCACGGACGCGAACGTCTCAGGTCGGCTGAGCAAAAGAGGGCAAAGAAGCCGCATCGTCAGGCCATCAATGTGAGCAAGGCACACTGCTGGCGAGAACTATCAGAGACCGTGGACGCAGACCCTAGGGGCTGGGTTATAAGGCTGGGGATTTAAGCGCCAGATGGAAGACCGCGTGTCTTGTGCTGATTCTCAAGGGCAAACGAGACTCGGTGTCGCCGTCCTCCGCCTATTGTGTTTGCTTGTCACAGCTGGGAAGTTAATGAAGAAGCACTTAAGACAAAGACTGGTTGCGGCGATGAATCAGGCAGGTGCCCTGTCACTCAACCATCATAGTTTCCGGTAGAATCGGTCAACCCTAGATGCAGTCGAAGAGGTTGTTGAGGCAGTGCGACGAACAGAGGACCGCAATCATTTTTCGCGCCGTGTGGTCCTCGTTACGTTGGACGTACAAAAAAAGATGTTCAGCTCTGGACGGGGGAGTAATATGCTTTGGGCCTGGAATTATTCGTTCCACGTGCATTGACACCTCCTCATAATGGTGGACGCATACCTGAGGAACCGCGGTCTCATCTGCAAGACCGAGGTAGGCTGGCGTAGGACCGCGATCACGTCAAGAACAGCGCAAGGGTCGATTCTCGGCCCCGATCTTTGGAACGCCGTCTACGACAGCTTTCTGAGGCTGGAGATTCCTGAAGAGTCGCCCTTAGTTTGGTAAGCTGACGACGTTGCGCTACCTGTTGCAGACCGAGACGTACAGCGCGCCACACTGTGGTTCAGCCGATGCACAGGGTCAGACCATGGATTGTCTCTAGCCCTCAGAAAAACGGAGATCGTGGTTCTAAACGAAGAGCATATTGACACCCTCTTCCCGAGTCGGGGATGAGGTTGTCGAGACCAAGTCGGCCGCAAAGTACCTGGGTATGATGACTGACGAAAACTCAGCTTTGCTGAGCAGCTTCGGAGAGCCGCCGAGAAAGCTGTGAGAGCCATAACCGCTCTTAGCCGGCTCAAGGCGAATGTCGGCGGACCGAACGCCAGCAGACGGCGACTGCTGATGTCCATGGTGCATTCCATCCTGTTGTACTAGGCGGAAGTGTGAGCCGAGGCATTAAGATTCGAGAGAAAACGGAAGGGGTTCGCGCAGGTGCAACGCACCGCGGCCTTGCGAGTCGCTTCTACGTATCGGACGGTTTCCGAGCTTGCCGTAATTGTGGTCGCCGGCGTCATACCCGATAGTCTTTTGGCAAGGGAGCGCCAGGCGGCCTACAGGACAGGCGAAGACTGGAGACCATCACCGAGGAGGAACGGACTCATACGTTTCTCGCTTGGCAAGAGACCTGGGACCACGAGACCAGAGGACGATGGACCGAAATGTTATCGGTCTCTGGTCAGACCGTGAATAGAGCCGTGGCATGGACAGGTGAATTATTAACTAGATTGACTCAGTTTTTAACGGATCATTGGTACTTCCGCGCTTATCGCCATGCTGTAAGGAAACCGCCGTCCCTCGACTGTTCCTATTACCCTGGTATACTGGACGACGCCCACCGAGTACGCCTTTTTCAATTGTGTTTGGTGAACAGCAGTTCTAGGGACACTAAAGGCGGATCTTGGAACACTGAGCCCCCACAACGTAGTTGCGATGATGCTCCGTGACCTGAGCAGCTAGGAGAGTGTGGCCCGATTCGTCGGTAGCATTCTGAGAACCAAGAAGAGTGACCTGGGTAGTCATGAGCCAGGTGAAAATTATGTAGAGGAATTCTCAGGCTAGGATAGGACGATCTGAATTAATGTGTTTAACGGCCTCAGGTCGAGTCCTAGTAGAAAGGGAGGTGGTTTGAGTCTGTTAGGCTGAGGGGGGGGGGGGATTGGATAAGACACCCAGTGGGAGCCCAACTCTCCGTGTACCACCAAAAAAAAAAATATATATTATTATGTAAAATGCTGTATATTATTGGATGTCAGTCTGTTTCCGTGTAAGAATTTACTGAATCTCCTTTTATTAATATGCTTTACTTTTTATTGGTACATTTATGTACTTTTCTTTGTAAAATCTACATAACGTGACTTAATTATGAATGTTTAGAAACTGAATTAGTTTTTAGATATTTATATTCAACTCACTGGAAGTGTATTGCAAAGCTGGATATGAAAAATGCATCATTTTAAACGAATTTCATGATAAAAATTAGACACTGCATTATTGATAGTAAAATCCACTCACACAGATTGAACCACATTGGCGATTCCGGAGGCTAAACAAGAAAAAGAGAGAGAGCTGTCTGTCATAACCTTAGGCTCTAATTTTAGTCTAAAATTAAACACTCAAAATTGAATCATTATTTAATTTTGTTTATAAATCGTAACGTTGGATAAAATGCCCCTTTTTCTATTGAAAAAAGGGTTTTCCTTTTATTAAAAAAAAATTGGCGCACTTCTGCACAAAAAGACTGACTTTCCGACATCCTAACTATATCGCAGTCAAAACGTACTGATTTTCTAAGTACAACCCCCTACATACGTTCCAGAGTGGACCATAAACATAAGCATCATGATTAGACTCACTCACAACTGTAATTCACTTCATAAGCACGTATTAAAAATACACCACTACACAGTTAACATAGTCTCAAATTGAGGTTATGTTGACTGTTGTCGACCTTAAATTGAGCGTAATTCAAGAACGACCGGTTTTCATCAACCGATCTTCATCAAACTTTCACATGCACAACTTCTGATGCACTACTACAACAAATTTAAATTTCAGTGAAAAGTCGGTAAAAAACAAAACACACTGCTTACTGGAGCTCATTCGAGTATATGTATCTATACATATCGTATCTATTTAATAATAATTAAATAATTTTTTCAGATTAGATGAATCGTAGAATGCAATTTGTCGTACTAAATAAAGATATTTTTGTTAGAAAAAAAAAGTATATATCTTAGTGCGTGAGTAAATCTCTGACTGACTAGTATTCTGTGTAGGACATATCTGAATAGCAATTCTGTTTTTCATAAAATTTTCACGTTGATTTGGTCTCTGCCCTCAAAATTAAGATACATAACACTTAAAAAGATATATCAAGATCGGCGTTCGCATTGGTAAGAAATAGTTTTTATCAGGAATGTAATTTTAGTAGAGAGAAAAATTAATCTCTTTAAAAACTTTAATATTTACCAAAAAATTTTCAGCGATTCGATTTTTTCAAGCTCTTATATTTTATTTATCTAAGGGGATACAGAAAGAACATCGGCAGCCATCGTAATTACGTCAACATTAATACCTCTACAGAAAGAATAAGATATTTTTTATAAAAGAGGAAAATCATGTGACTTTGACTACAATTAAGTAGATATTTTTTTTTTAATTTCACAGCTGTTATTCTCCATTACTTATTTCTTAATACAAATTTCTAATTAATTGTTAGAAATAGTTATTTTTAATTACTTCTTCGTATTCATCTTCATTTATTAAGTTTTTTATTTGTATTATGAAAATCTTAGAGATGCTTCTGTGATTCTTTTAACGAGGAATTATTTTAATGATGGATGAAACGATCGTTGAAAAAAGGCCGACTCTTACCGGTAATCAAACCCCAGATTGATCTTTTTTCTTTTATGTTGAGATGAATGATTTGTAGCGTGTGTGAAGACGCAATGCTTGACCGGGACCTCCGGATGAAAGGCCAAAACGCTACAACTCGCGCCACGGAGGCCGGCAAATTGATCTTAGAAGCCGACACATCAATCATTATAGTAACTAGCCAACTGATCTTGTTTTAATTATTATAGTTAACATTTTATCATTCTTTATGTAGCGTAGGTGCAATCTTAAAAGATTGTCAAATAGCTAACCATAACTTCACAATCGGGTAAAACTAAAGTTCATCCTTATTATCTAATATAAACCTTCGGTGAGAATCCACTAGTGCACTTTCAAACGTATATGTATCGGCTGTATGTAAAAATTAATGTTTGTGAGCTATCTACTCGATCGATCATCAGTCATTCTGCCTCTTTGTTTCTAATGCGTTTCACTTATGAACCGCTTGTTCGCTTTTTATATAACTAGTAGAAAGAGGTTATCAAAGCCGTAGTATAATCATCGGCTAAATTGTATCATAAAATTTAGCAAAACTGCATCTTTTCTCCATGGAGACTGAATAATCTGGGTAAAACAAATTTTAGAGCTAATAAATAACATAAAAAAATAAATAAAATAGTTAATTCTTTTTCGGAAAACTTTTGTCTTTTGAGTTCATATTAGCTTCTGCTCTATTTATACGTAAATTAAGTATTACTTTTTGATTAAACTAATTAAAAAATTGATTATCGGCTTCACTACCTTTCTATTAGATGGAGAAGCACGTCTTCTAAAAGCACGGTGGCATTTCTCCTACCTTAAATATTTCATCAGAATAGTTTGGCACCTTTTAAAAAAGACACATCTTTATTTCTCTGCAAACTCTGCCGAAGCGTACCCTGCCCACACTGCGTTAGAGAAATACGATTAATTAATCTCTACCGTATGTAGAATTATTTGATATGTATCGATAGCGCCCAGACATGACACATATAATTTTTTCATTATGTGTCGGTTTTTATTCCCGGCTGTAAATTATCCGAACGAATTTTTTGTCCCAATATACATTGCAATCTGTTCAAATAGTGAACAATAAGGAACCTCCTAACCGTGGCCCAATGAGATGGGGATTATACGTATGACTTGTAAATAAGGTGTAGTCTAATACTGACTCAGGCTGAACGTTCCTGAGATGTGTGGTTAATTGAACCCCTACCACCAAATCAAACCGTATCCGCTGTCTGGTATTCAAATCCGTATAAAAATAACTAACTTTTACTAGGAGTTGAACCTCAGAGCCTTCGACTTCGAAAATTAGCTGTCGTTGCAAACGATTTGCAACGACGAGTTTGCCACTACACCAGACGTGTAGGCTAGGACGAATTCACCAGTGTGTTCTTCACAACAATAATAATAAACAAATAGTGTAATTTTCCCAAATTGCACAGGGGGGTTGCTTGTTGTTCACTAGATGAACATATTTCCATGTACACATTTGGAAAATAATAAAAATAAATAAAATAAACTAAAAATGTGAATGTTAAATTCATACCGATAAAAAAGGAAGAATTTTTATCTTGCTCTGAATTAAAAAAAAAAAAAGATTACGGTAAAGAAAATATATATTCTTGCGATATCATACCTCGCTGATATATTAGATGGGGCCCCCATCTAATAAGGTGGTATAAGCCCCCATGATGGAGGCTTATACCAC
The DNA here is from genome assembly GCF_047948215.1 of Lycorma delicatula. Lineage (NCBI taxonomy): Eukaryota > Metazoa > Arthropoda > Insecta > Hemiptera > Fulgoridae > Lycorma > Lycorma delicatula. The sequence continues at coordinate 211,319,800 of NC_134455.1, forward strand.
CAACCATCTCAATTTTCGTACACATTAAGTAAACGTTTAAATCACTTTACCGACAGTGTTTGAGTTCCTTAACTAGGGTTATCAATTATAGTAAGTAGTTAAGACCTATAAATAAACTTATTTGTAAGCTATTTTATACTATACAATTTTTATTTAACCAATTCGTGTTGGTCTATGTTTAAAAGACTTCTTTAGAATCTTTAATTCATAACAAGTAACTAAGTTTCCAGCTTTTATAATTTTGAATTTCTTCAAAATATAAAATTAATATGCCAATTAAAAATTTTGGAAACGTAAGACAGTTATTTTATCTGTTATTTAAAATTTAAATTTTCAGACATATATTATTCAAACTTTCTCTAAGGCAAACCAGCTTTTATTTTATAATTTAAACTCTGATTACATTGTTTATTTCAGATAAAACAACTTATTTAATTACTATGAAGATCTAGTCTTACAGTAACTTTCGTTTGATCTTTACTATTAATTTAATTCTGGCAACTGGAAATTCAGATAAATAAGATCATTTGTATTGATAGTGTAGTACAATAAGAAAGATTCATTTACCTATTGGATCATTTTTTTCTTTGTTTATTTTGTGTGTGTGTGTGTGCCCGCGCACGAGCGCGGGCTTGTCTAACTGATTTAAAGAATCAAGTTGTCTTACTGCATCGTTGGACTTTCACTCAGAAAAGTCCATAAATCACTGTTAGTTTTCGTCATTGATTAATAAAGGATGAGTGCACTGAATAACTGGGAAAGGGTTATTACTTGTTTTGAATTTCAATAACTACTGCTAACCGTACGTGTTCATTACGCATTATTATCTGTCCTCTCCTCCATAACCCGTGAACCACCTAAAATTCTTGTAAAACATTTATAAAACTATTGTTTTTTTTTCTGAAAAGCTCTTCATTAATAGATAATTGAAAACGTAAAAGATTCTTAAAGAAAAAATATAATAATTATTAATAATACTATTTATAAATTATGTTGAATAATTTGTCATAGAAATCCATTAGTTCTGTTGAAATATGCATTCACCAATGGTATAATCACTGGATTCAAACATCAATCATCAAACCACAAGAGAAAAATTACAAATTCTTCTTTTAAACTAAAATATTTTTTCTAATTTCCTTCTCACAACGGATTTTCAAACCTTATAAAGACATCTAACAGACGCACTCTTCTGAAGTGAAGAACGAAACCAATTCAGCTGATATCTGTCCTATTAGTGCTTGAATAACATATTCTGAAATATTCACTAGATCTGTCATTTCTTTATGGGGGAATAAATAGAATCTAAGTAACTTATTTCTTGGAGCCCCTCGTTTAAGGATTTTGCAATTTAATTTTAATTATTCATTATTTACCGTGAAGTTCTAGTACTAGAACATAAAATACAGATATATGTATAATTAAATTAAATTAATTTTTTTTTAATTGTAATTTTATTTTAAATGTTAAGAAAAGTGAATCTAAACTTGCATCATAGAAAACGACACCCAAAAAATCAAAATGATCACATTAAAAAATAATAAATTTATTTGTTTTGAAGTTTTCGAAACACATCATTTTAATTTCAACGTTAAAATAAATAAATCAATTGCTTTTCTTAACGTTTGCATGGGTAACATTTATAAAAAATATATTAATATAACATTAAAAATCTACTAAACATACATCAGTGTTTAACGTATTCACAAACTAAAAAAGAAAAAATAATTAATTTTTACAATTATATAAAAATTAAACGACTTAACTCGAAGGACAAAAACTTAGAAAAACTTTATTAAAGGATGCGGTTCAGAAACCGCGAAACATGTAATTTAAGAATATTTTAACAACTATGATTCTTCAGTTTTTTCATAGTCTTTAAAGAATAATTGTTTTTAATACTTTTATTTATAGTCGCATCAACAATTAAAGTCATTAGCGACTTATCAGTGTAATGTAACTGTACCGGTAATTTTGTAGTCTTGAACAAACTCAGGTCAACTACTCCTGAGACGTGCGGTTAATTTAAACCCAACCTCCGTGGCGCGAGTGGTATCGTCTCGCCTTTCATCCGCAGATCCCAGGTTCGAATCCCGATCAATCATGGCATTTTCACACACGCTACAAATCACACATCTCATCCTCTGAAGCAATGCCTAACGGTGGTCCTGGAAGTTAAAAAAAAAAAAAACACCAAAAACAGTAGATATCCATTATCTAGTATTCAAATCCGAATAAAAATAACTACCTTTATTAGGATTTGAACCTGAGAACATCGACTTTGAAATCAGCTAATTTACGATGACGAGTTTACCACTTGACCAACCCGGTGGGTGAAGAATAATTTTAAATTTTATAGTAGACTCGTTTTAAAATTAAATATAAATTATATATTTTTACTTGTTGTTTTATACATTAAAACGCTTGGTAAATATAGGAAATCATAACAACAAAAAGTTAACAAATTTCAATAATACAAAAACTTGGCAAATAAAACTTATTTAGCAAAAGAAAATGATTTGTTTTGAATAATTTTTAAACCTTGATGAATAATTGTAATTGAACTATTCATATATGTAATTTATTAATTACAGTGCAATTGACTGTATATATACAAATATGGACGTCGTTTTATATATATAATTATATATAACCTTAAGTATTTCATGCATTTATTGATGATAACATTCACTTATGGCCTACTAATGCAAATTATTTTTATTTCATGACTAGTTCCTTTTTCATTACTATTTCCTTCCCTTGGAACATCTTCTGTTCAATGAAACTTGTTGGCATTTAATAAAATAATATACGTAAGTGAAATGATTATGTTAGTAAGTTGACAGGATTATACCTAACTAGTGTGTAAGTTATAAATTACAGATGATAATAGATGAATTAGTTATGATGATGAATTATGAATTATTATTAATGAATGGTCAATCCCGAGTTGAAAATTGCAAAAATGCTTTCGGATATATCGACCGAATGATTTTCCAGATCGAGTTACAGATGCTAGCTTTATATATACGTACATAATTATCAGCTCAAGCTTCAGTGTTTCTTTCCCATTGATTACATGGATCTATCTACTCTTAAGTAAATTCACACGTAGATATTTTTAATTGTAAGTGGATTTGCCATTTCTTTAAATAAAAGACTGTATCTTTTGGACTTAAAAAAATTAGGTATATTTCTTCTTTGATTTTCACATCTGCGTCTTTAAGAGCTGAATTGAATTCAAATAGGATATACCATCATAATCTTTAACCAACGATCGCATTGTCTACACGTTTTATCAAAGATTGTATACTGAAGTTCAGTTTTTGTGTTTTTTCTTGATTTTTCTTGAGCATTATCATTAAATTAATCCAACATACACTGCTCTCATAAAAATTCAAATTTAGATGTGAATAATTTTAGCTTTATTAGGATTTAAACCTGAAGTTTTGAACCACTATACAAATTGTGGTTCAAATTCTTAAAGTAGTCTTAGTCAAATATATCTTACGGTAAGTACATCAAGCCCCCTTTTCTTTGCTTAGTTTTCTAAACTTTAAGTTGATAAATTTAGCCACGCGTTCTTATAGCAATATACCATAATAACTCATGGCATTACAATTATTTTAAGAAAACAATTATTATTAATAATATGAATTTGATTATTATAATTCATATAAATATGATTATTAATGAATATCAAAGAAAAAATGTTTATTAATTGTGAAAAATTAAATTTTGGTTTTATTTACCGCAATTAGAAGTAATTGCGATAATAATTAAATATCTTTAATTTTTTTTAGTTTGTCTTAAAAGCAGGCAAAATCAACAAAAATAACATGTATGCAGAGTATGAACGGCAGAGATTAAAAGGATTTAAGTCTATATAACGTTATATGTAAAATTAGTGGCTAAAAACATCCACCTTTAACAAAAATTTCCTTGTTGTGTTTTTGATAGTCTAAATGTTGTTAGCTGTCCAAAAATTTTGTTGTAAACGTCAGTTGGACAGAGCTGAAACCGGTAATTTATTCAAAATGAGCACGTTTTTCTCTTTCATTTGGCAAGAAAAGATGTTATGTTGCATAATTTCTTTTGGCACACTTAACCCCTGAATTAGTTAATATTTTGTTTTTTAAACAATACTGCAGCCAAACTAAATACCGGTTTCATAAATATACATAATTTAAGTTAAAATTTAACTTTCTTGTTTCGTTACTAATTCTGGAACTGTATTAGTGTGCAATTTTATTAATTGTGATAAGGTTTTACAAAAGTATATTATAAAATTGTTGCTTTTTTAACTGTATTACGATTTCGGTGCGAGGTTGCTGTCAATATTAAGTCAAATTAAACATGTTAAATATAAAACGAGCTTCCTTAAATATCTGTATTTATTAATTATTTTAACACTGTTTTTATTTTTTCCTATATTATTTTATGAGTAAACTTTAATTGTTTTATTTATAATTTTGAAGTAATTTCTCTGAATAAATTCTAATAAAAATTAAAAAGTATGAAAATGGAAATTTATCAAAAATTGGTTTTATAAAGATCATTTAAAGCACAACCTATGTAATAACTGCAGAATTTAGGGTTTTATTTAGCATTAAATTACTGTTTTTCAACTTATGATGCATCGATCATTAGAGTGCTTAAAGGATTTTATTGGAACAAACCTCCAATACTGAGGAATTTAAATAATACTTTATTATGAAATTAACATTTGATCGGTTGTCATTCATTTGCAACGTTCACATAACTACACACGGTTACTTATTGTTCTTTTCTCATGACCAGTTCGACATACAGTATTCCGGTGCTCATCATTACAACCTCTAATAATATGACGTTTACACAATTCCGATTATCTAGAAACGTTATTCAAAAAGAAAGTAATATCCGAGTAAATAAATGTTTAATTTAAAACTTAATATAATTTGTTATTACCATCACTTACGTTTCGACTTTTTCCATTTCACCCGTCATTCGGTATCTCATTCTCCGTAGGTAATTTCTATCATTAAATTCCTTTTTAAATTACGTCTTCTCTCACTTTCTTCTTTTCTTATCCGTCATTTTACGAACGAGGAAGGAAGTAATGAAATTAATTCTCTTCTTCAGTAGTCGAAATTTTCATCGATTGAATTATTAAATAATATAATCAAAACCGAAACAAAAGACAAACGTAATAATTAGTTGTGAGTGTTTGTCTGAAAATCATGGCTAGTTACATTTAGGATTTCAATATATTTTGTGAAGGAATGATATTTATGAAAATACTCTTGTTTTGGTTGATTTACAATTCCTCTCATGTTTTTTAAACTCTTAAGTTTTTTCCAATTCCTTAGTCTTATAAACAGAACAGAAAAATAACGACATAATGAATTCTTGACATTTCTACGAAAATGATATAAGTTTATTACACAAATTTTTATAAATAATTCGTGCAAAGGAGTCCTAATTTTTGGATTTCCATAAAATAAAAATAAATAAATAAATCAATCTATATCTGTGGGTTTGCAGTACTAGTATTGCAAGGTATTTGAACAAGCTAATAAACTAACTTCACATCAATTTGTATTCATGAAAATAAAGAATAGAAACTAATTAATTTTTGTTGTTATGAAATAAACGAATTTGATATTAAGTATTTGTGAGATGTTTGCTATTAAAGCTGTGGATTTTATCAATTAAAAATTTTGAAACCGTACATTTGTCAAGGTTTTAGGTTTGGTAGTCAATATTTCTACCACATTTGTTGTTGTTATGAAGATATTTAAGTAAATCGAATAAATGTTCTACACTGTTTTCTTTCAACTAGTATAAGATTTTAATCGAAATTTATAGCACTTTAGGATACAATAAACGTAATAAAATTTAACGTTAATTTTTCTCTGGCCAAAATATATCCACAGAAATTCAAAAAAGGTAATCCGTGGCAGACAGTGATAAAAAATAAAGTTGACATTATTTGAGGATTTGAGAGATAAAAAAGTTCACTGCAAAATGAAAAGAAAATAACAACATTGACCTCAGTAAAACTACTTTCGGATTGCGTAGCAGAATACTTCGGACTGTAAGAAAGGGTCTTATTTTGTCTCCATTATCCTTATTAACAGAATACTATCTATTTAAAATTTTTTCCATCAATTTATTTACAGTTAAATTGAAAGATTCCCTTTTACGGAATCAGTATTACTGTGTTGATGAATTTGTAAATAATACTCGTTCGAGTAACTGAATTCTCTTCAACTTTCACATGCATAAAAAAAAATCTGCATTCAAATAATTCCAGTTAAAGCCTGAATTTTAATACTGTTAAATTCCGAAGATTCGGAATTTTTATCATTGTTGCGTAAAGGGTGAAACCGAAAAATATATTGCGAGAGCATCAGATCGATAATTTTCATCGCAAGGAGCAGAATAATTTCTTGTGGTATATTCGAAATGAGGAATTAATGATTAAAGCGGCCGGTTTGTATGCGATATAACATAAGTTACACGATTGCGCAAAGCAATCAAATAAAACTATTTCGTTACTATTTAATTGCACGCATGAAACGAGTATTTTTCTCAACTTCTTTTCCTTGTATGTCCACAATCGAAACAAATAAATGAGAGGCTGCTACCCTCTTATCGATATCTATTACTTCCTGTTGTGCGTCTTTAGACCGATATTATCTCTTCTCTAGCGGTAGGCTACACCGCCGTCGTATCGCAAGAGAACAGCGTGGGATGAACTCCCCCTCCGACCTATTCCCACCTAAGCTTTCACTTACATCACAATGACCGAACGACCGGATTGTGCAATCTGACCTCCAGGTCTCCGATAATACACCAGCTTCCATCGCAGTGCACCGGCCGGACGCTTTCTCTGCCTTCCTTCACACGATGCCCTTCAGCGACTTTAACAACACCCGAATGACTTCTACCGCTATAACTAACTACTAACTTAAAGAAACATATTAATTTCATTCTCGGTGTTTATCAACAAGTTTAGTTTTCATGTCTTGTTTTCGAACTTACATGTAGGTTATTTCTCCTTTCATACGGAAGTAAATTTATTCGTGTCCTCTTATTTATTTGTTCTTGTATAATTTATTGAGAATAAGATATAGATCACAGTTGTTAATACGACGGTTGATCTCGAAGAAATAAATAGTAAATTGATAAATCTGATTCTGGACTCGACTTATCATTGCTACTTTCTTCAGGCTAAACACTGGAATCTGGAGTTATAGGATTTTTAGTTTGCGTTTTTACTTCATGAAACGCCAAATAGCTTCACTTTTTACGTTATGTGTGTCGTTAGAAACCAGAATGAATAAACAAGAATTATGGTGGTATTATATAACGCAAGCTATTATTTATTTTTTCTGCTAATCGATCCATCTGTTTCAAAAGTAGGTAATAAGACAATCCAGTGACAGATACTCTTAAATAGAAGTCACCAGATTACAATCTAAGTAAACCGGTGTCAGCTTCGGTAGTGAAAGCCTACAGACAAGGACTAATGTAGACCTTTGTTGTTATCTAATAACTATAGTTATTTCCAAACGTAGAGATAATCGAAATAGAAGATGCGCATACTTATTAAATCCAACATTTATCTCTTCTTAATAGTTTTCTTAAATGATTTTGAATAGTATATCAAACAGAATGAATTTTTTACAATAAAGGCAAGTTTGCTAGTATTTAAATAGGAATTATATATATATATATATATATTACCAAGGAATTGATTATTCTTGCACGAATTACCTTCTACTGTCTCCCAAATAAAAATGTTAAAATAATAATTAGACATATTGTTTCGTATACCGTAACTTGTCAGACGTAACTAGAAGATGAGAATTTGAAAATACTTGATACTACTTCAGTATTATCGGAACAATTAAAGAGCATGAATAGGCTAGTTAGGTTATACATAACATTAAGACAAAATGAATCTATAAATTGAATAATAAATAATGAATTGAATTGATTGATGGACAAAAGGTAAATGTAGTAACTTCTACGTAGACCTAAGAAAAGTAATTATGTATCTGAAGTTCAGAACAGCTTGGACTCGCTTCAGCAGCTAAGTCTCTTAGTTACTTCCACTTTCCTTGGAAAATAGGATGAATGGTTACTGAAACGTGGGCTGCATGAGGAAGCGAGTAGATTAAATGCATTTTTATAACTTTTCAGGTTCCATTCTTTAGCCAGCAGTATGAAGACTTAACTCGTTGATTAATTACTTGAAACACAAATCTGAATTTTGAAAGAAAGCTAAGTCATTTTCAGTAAATATAAGAAAACAGATATTTTTCAAAGAGATTTTTTTTTGCTTGTTAGCTCTAACTTGATGATTTTTTTTATAACTTGATTTTTAAAAATTTTGATGAATCTTTATTCTATAATTTCCTTATCATGTTTTACAAATTAAAAATGTCTATTATTTCATCAAACAAGATTAATAACAGTAATTTACAAATTTTACATGCGAAATGGTAAAATATTATCTTAAAAAGGCGATATATAGTCGATTGCCAAACTATAAGAAGTGTTGATTCGGTATCTTCAGCTGAAATAGGTAATGCAGCGTGTTTAAAACTTAATAAACAACACTACGTTATAAAACATTGCTATTTGTTGCCAAAAATAATATTTCCCTCTGTACTCCATCATGTGCGCTCATGCTTGTGTGTGTGCTAGCCGGGAGAATAATCAACACTAAAATACACGGCTATTAAACAAGTCTCTCCTAAAAAAAATTTAGTTTGGTACTCAATGGAAGCGTAGTATTCAGTTACGCAACCGTAAGCGAACGTTACGGCTGAATATCTGGCAGCAGTGACGTGTATAAGTCTAATCTTTACGAACATTATAGTTAAACAAATATTATTTACACAGTAATTAAATTTAACTACTTAGAATGTTTTTTAGTCTATGAAGTATATCGTATTTGTATTTTAGTAATATATCGGTAAAAAAATATGTTTTTGCACCACTAGCTTGTAGGAAATTAGATTTGTTTATGTCCAATAGGAAGCAAAATGTGTTGTTTGATTTGCTTTCTATTTGTTATGATGGATTTTCATCAAGTAAAGTCTTCATCCATCGATTTTTTTGTCTGGGCGATGATAACACCCAAGCGTTTTTTGCCCTCAAAAAAAATCGATTTGTTTGTTTATATGTTTAATATAATTTATTAGATTTTAATCCGTACTCTGAAGTTATAATAGAAAATAGTGGTTATTCGTTTATAAATAAAAGTTGATATTCAAGCACTTCAAACTGTCAAATGAATTTATTTATACTTGGCAGATAAATAACTTAATTGAAATGAACCGATTTTAATTAAAGAAAAGTATTTCAAAACTAAAATATATGAAGTGCTAAATGAAACTGTTTACCTAATAAATTATTGAGGTTGTTGTTGTCAAATACCTATTATAGGAAAAATATTTAAATTACTTAAATTAAACATAATTAAATTATAATTAACTTTTCTATTTCTGATTTAAGAAAAATTTCTAGACAAAAAGATAATGAATTAAACACATAATATGCAAATCTATAACAACATAATTTTAAATTTCACGCTAGCTATGGAAATACTTTTAGACTACCCATTATATCTTAATTTACAAAGCTTTTTTAAGATTCAGAAGAGTATCAATAAATATCTGGAGAATGTAATTACGAAATAAATAAACATACAGGTAAGTTTTTACAACTAACTCTAAGTGTGTAAAATTGTAAGCTGTATAAAAGATTAAAAATTTAGATGGTCGTAACAAAAGCAATACGGAAGATGCTTACATCAAACATGATAATTTGAAGTTACTTCGATTGACTATCGAATTTTAAAATTGTTGCAACCAGGAAAATATGTGTTGAAAAGGATTTTCGTGTTGATATTTTTGAAAAGCCACATTCAAATGGTGATTTTTTTCTCGATATATATATATATATATATATATATATATATATGTATATAGGGATTCGAATTAATAAAAAGCCTTCCAAATGAAATAAAAGATAATGGAATAAAAAAAAAATTCGAAAGACCATTAAGACATATTTAATTGATAGTGGATTTTGTTTACTTTTGAATTTCTTTTCTAATAAAACAAGAATAGTTATTATTAAAAGTTACTCTACAATAATCTTTTCCTTACTGGGTTGAGGAAGTGTATAAAATATGTTGTTCTTCAACAAAAAAGGGACATTAATTTGTTGCTTTATACTCTGTCACAGCCCCAATCTTCTTATGGATATAACACATGGAAAGTATCAGAGGTACATGAAGCACCGATTAGAGTTGCGGTCTCAAAGAATGAATAGACTTTTCTAAAAATAACTTGGCATGGGACTCTTATTTTTTAGTAATGGCAATGAATTTTTGGAATGACTTTTAACTTATTTGTGGTCATTCACAACCTTATGTATATATAAATGACCTTATGGAATGTAACATACATACATGTATTTTAATATAAATATAGAGCAATGCTTTATAGATTCAAGTATTCATCCATCGTCCTGGAAATATTCATTGGATTTATCTTTCAAATCGATTTACTGTTCTTTTCGAAACTTCCATTTAGTGCTTAGTTATTTCCATAGCTGTCTGATTATGGAACCAAATAGTACGCGGTACGACACACCAACCTAGCCATTATAAAGAAGCAAAAACTTACCTGAAGATTCTTTTTTTTCTTCGATTCTTCTTAAAACTTCTTATTTTAATCTTTATCTTATGTCCTGCTAAGTTTCTACTTGAATTACCACAATTCAAAAGTCACTTTCACTTTCACTGTTTTAAAACTATTACTTTAACCATATTTTTGTTGTGTCTGTATTTCTCTGTCTGTCTTTCTCTGTTATGTTTGGGGCTTGTTATTCTTGACGATATAGCCGCTTTAAGTAAAAGTTGTCTAAATATTTAGTATTATCACAAAAATTTGATTTTTAGAGAATGAAAAATATGTTTTATCTTTCATTAGTGTGAAGTTGTATTTAAGGCAACTGCCATTAATAATAAAAGTTCATGTATAATGCTAAAAATTTTACTGAGAATTGACGTAAAAAATAATTATTATTTTATATAATTATTTTTTTTTAGGCATAGTTCCAAAAATAATAATTCTGTAGTAGAATAAACATAATTTCACAATTATAAAATTTATCAAAATTATTACTTTTTTAATACATATTTTTTTTATATTTTTTACTAATCCACCATTACATATTTTCAGTACAAATGTATAATTAAAATTGTTATTGCACAACTTCCCTATCACTTATTTCTCATCATAAAACATTTTTATGTATGTCTTTTTACTGGCCTTTTATAAAACTTGTATCACAAATACGAGCACGTGAAATCAAACTAACAGAAAACAAAAAATAACGATTGCCATATCGATAGATTGTTTTTTTCTTTTAGTATATAATATTTTATTAATGAATTATTATTAAAAGCATAAAAATTAATTACACTGCATATTTTTTTAAAGATATTAACTGAAGTGTTTATCACTTAAAATTTTTAACAAGTTTAAGTACATTATTATCACACAAATATGATTTGACATTTTTAGAATTTTTTTATCGGTTTTACAATACAATTAAAAGATCTCGGATCCGATTTGAACGAAACGTTCAATTTTATATAATCTGAAAATATCAGAAGGAATCAGAGACTAGAAAAATATGTCCAGGCGAATTTTTGTTTATTTGTCGGATCCCTTCTAATTACATGTGGTTTCTTTCACATTCTCATTTATTTTCATCATATCAGAACAACGATTGGCACAAACAAACAGCCATGGTTGAAATATGACTCCATTAAACCCATTTTAAGTTGCAATATATTTTCTCAAAATATTTTTTAATTTCGGAACGAGACTCCATTTCTCTCCGGGTAAAAAATTGTTTTCTACCACTTTCTCGCTTTTACTATACTATACATTTCTAAAAAAATTTCCTTTATTAGAAATTAAAATCATATCTTTTGTATTTTTTGAAAATTGTTTTTTTTTTAATTTTGAGGAGCGCTTCTTTCGTGAATAATTGTTTTTTGACATTTTTCTACTTTCGTGTTTCATCGAAATTTTAAGAGGCAATTAAGTGCGGTGATCTTTTTCACAATTAAAATGTTTTAAACAAAATCTGTCCCAAATCTAGATGCCTTTAATTTTAAAGTTTTTCTTCATAAAATTGATAGTGATATATATTAATTAAACTAACAAATAATATTAGCAAACGAACAAAACATATTAAATAAACAAACAAAACCAAGACCGAGTACATTACTTGAATACTTATTAAAGAGGTTCATAATTTTTTTCATGGCATCATTAACAACAACGCTATTAATATCTCTACTGAACAAAATAATGCTAATTAACTTCGAAATTCAAGTAGAAACTTCCAAACTTCATTTGGAAGATAAGTCTTATCAGTTTGAAATTAACCCGTTTATAATCATTAAAAATTTTAAAAAGAATTTTCTGTATCGTTAAGTTTTCCAGTAATAGTTTAAAAATCAGTGCATCAGTAATTAACCTAAGACTATAATTCTGTACTGAGTAAATTAATTAATTTTATAATATGTTGTCATTGGTGTAACTGAAACTAGGTTAGTTAGAATGAGTTTAAACACAGTTGATCTACAGTAACCAGGCACCTCAGCTGTTCGGTTGTAAGTAATCATCATTTGCTGATGATTCATTGCTGCTGATTCGGGTGATTTTTAGGAGAGAGTGGAGTTTTATTTAATCTGATCTATAAAACTGTAGAGGAATGAAGGTATTATATATAAACTGACTTGGATGTTTTAGTCCTTTCCAGACTTCTAATAATTAAATTTTATAATTATAAATTTCTATATGTTCAATAACAGAGGTATTTTGTTATAACTTTGGATGGACAATTGACATTTCAATATAATTTGCAGTCATTTCTATAATAATGCTAAATAGTTGTATAAATGCTAAATATGCTTTACATATGCTAAATAACTGCAGTATGGTAGTTCCTAGTATAGTAGTTCCTTTCTTGTAGAAAGTTTACATTATGGTAACAGATAGAAAATGAGGATAAAATTTATTTCACAGTCTTTGTACAATGGGATTTACAAATCAGTATTGATGTATTGCATCAATTTTGGTTAAATTTAACTAGTTAGAGTAAGATTACTTTGTTTACAATTTAATCTGAATACTGTCTCAAGTATGCATACTTAGAAATAAAACTTAGAAAGTAAGTAAAGTATAGTAGTTCCTTGGTTCACAGTAAGGAAGCGTGAAAGGAAACAGAGTACTCTGCTCTTGTTGGTAGATCTATGCATTGCCTCATTAGATCCATTTCTCACAAAAAATGTAAAGGGTAAATGAATCTGGACCACTCACGGGCACTCACTTTTATGGAATCTGTAGGTCTATGGTTAGGTGGAATATTTAATTTAAAAGGATCACTGAATGTAATTAAAATTTTCAGGTACTTGCTTTGTTGAATTGTTTTGTTTTATGTTGTTTAGTTTGTATTGGTTTTGGTGTTTAGTTTGTTTTAATATAGATATCACTATGTTTAGTAAAGGATAAATTAAACACACAGCTGATACCCTTATGACAAAGGAACCATATGAATGTCGTGGCCTTAATTGATTATGGACTACGAGTCTATCTACATTTAGCATAAGTAACTAACCATTTCAAACAAATGATGTTCCATAGAAGGAAAACTACAACAATATGGCCAGTAGATTTATACAAGATATAGAATATAGATATAGATATAGATATAGATATAGAAGATAGTAGATATAGAAGCTGTTCCCTTCTGGGTTACAGATACATATAAGTCAGTGCTAAGTAACAGCTTGATGTGACAATGATTACTACCTAACATAAAAACATGTTCCTTGCTCTTAGTAATTCTCCTTACCAAGTAATTGTTTCCCTATTTCCTTACTCAATTTTTCTCTTTTCTTTTTCCCTATTTTATCTTTTCCCTTTTTCCAATCCCTTTTCTCGTATTTCCCTTTCTCCCTTTTTCCCCACGTGTAAGTCGGTCCAGCAGTATTTTAGTCCATAGCGGACACATATATTCCCTTTTATATATAGAGAAGAAGAAAGTCTGTTTGTATATTTGTTGATTTATTTCATAAATATCTTGACACCAGCACCATCTAGCGAGTATAGTTTTTGAAAAATTTTTCTTTTCTCATAACTAATATATATTCTGAATAAAAGCCAAATCGGTTCATAAATACAATTTTTCTAAATATCTCAATCCCAGCGCCACCTAGCGGCTCCATTTTTTGCAAAAATATTTCTTTTCACATAACTAATATATATTCCCAATATGAGACAAATCGGACCATAAATACAATTTTTCGAAAAATCTCGATCCCAGCACCACCTAGCAGGTCCAAACTAATTCAGAAACCTACAGACAAACAAACATTCATTTTTACGAGGTGCGACAATAAAGTAATGAGACTGATTTTTTTTTGCAAGATGTGGCAACCCTGCAGCTTGCGTAGGCACACCATCTTTGACCTTGGTCTATAAGCTACTTCTAGTCCAAGCGGCACATTGATGCAACTGCTCAGTCGTGAGTTGTGCTGTAATAAGTAAACACGTGTTTGTGTCCCTCGTCACAGCTTTTTGGACATTTTGTGTTGTTTGAAAATGGTGTCCCTTGACCGCCATTTTGACTCTTGGAAATAGAAAAAAGTCGCACGGAGCGATATCTGCTGAATAAGGTGGCTGTGGTAGTACTGAAATTTGTTTTGAGGTTAAAAATTGCTGTACTGACAGAGCAGTATGGGATGGCGCATTATCGTGATGCAGAATCCAATTATCAGCAATGTTGGCACGGACACGAAGAACTCGTTTACGAAGTCTTTCTAAAATTTCTTTGTAGAAATATTGGTTAACTATTTATCCAGGAGGCACCCACTCTTTATTAACAATTCCTTTGGAATCGAAGAAGCACACAAGCATGCATTTTACTTTTGACTTTGACATGCGAGCTTTTTTTGGTCTGGGTGATCTCTTTGAGCACCATTGCGAACCTTGGCGTTTTGTCTCTGGATCGTATTGAAAAAACCAACCTTCATCACCAGTGATAACACGGCTCAACAAATCTGGATTGATTTTCGTTTGCTGTAACAGATCGGCTGCCACATTTTTCCGTCTTTCTCGCTGTTGTTGTGTGAGATTTTTGGGGACCATTTTTGCACAAATCTTTCTCATACCAATATCTTCAGTTAATATTAGACGAACCGTTTCTCGATCGATGTTGAGTTCTTCTGCAATCATTTTCACGGGTCAGATCGTACGATTTCACGCACCCTGGTCAAGTTGACATCTGTCCGTGAGGTTGATGGTCGTCCACTGCGTTCTTAATCCTCAACATTCGTTCTGCCTTCACTAAAAATTTTATGCCACCGAAAAACTTGAGCTCTTGACATAACCTCCTATCCAAAAGCCTTCTGAAGCTTACCATAAGTTGTCATCGCGTTTTCACCCAATTTAACGCAAAAATAAATGGCATACCGTTGCGCAATATTTTTCGGTTTAATTTCTGTGACGAGACACACAAACACGTGTTCACTTATTACAGCACAACTCACGACTGTGCAGTTGCATCAATGTGCCGCTTGGACTAGAAGTAGCTTATGGACCAAGGTCAAAGATGCGTGAACAAGTGCGTGATGCAATATCTTTCTGGGTATGACAATTTTAGGGACAGGCTGCAGAGGTTCAGCCTGGTGGACTCAGGAATGTGTACGCAATGCGGAGAGTTGTATGACATTCATCATGTTTTGTATGAATGATCCAAGTACGAGTTGATGTATGCGAAGACTATTTGTCTGTTCGATATTATAGGGTTGGCATTAGATCATGTTAATTGGCAAAACCAGGCCAAATGGGTCATAGTGGGGAGCTTCATAAATTACTTGGCAAAAGAAAGGATTGCTGAGGGGGTCTAGGGTGCCGCTTGGGCTTTCCTGCTTTCTGTTTCTGTTTTTGTTGTTTTGCATTCATGTTTTTTTTATGTTTGTTGTTCTCATAATCTTTGTTAAAGCATGTTGAACTCAACTCAACCCAAGGAGTTCAACTCAACCTTTTAAGCAATCAAAGTGATCAAAGAAAATATCTTTCTTTAAAATTCCTGAACTGCACTCTAAAACTAGTTAATGTAAATATTATAACCGCTTTATACTTTTACTTATTATTTGATGAGGTATCTGTAGTCAGAAAAAGATAGAGGTGGAAGTTAACTGGTTGGAAAGCTTAAAAATCTTTTATTATATGTAGAATTTTAAATTAAGAAATTTCATTCTTGTAATGAAAGCAGTTAATTGTCTTGAGTGCCTAGTTTTCTGACCAAAATTCTAATACATTCACAGCCAAACCTGAAAATACTATTAGATTAGCTAATTACTATCTTATAATATAAACTCACCTATGACCTCCCTACATAAAAGTAATCTTACGTTATTCAGAATGAAACTGAAACAAACAAGAAAAAAATTATTTTGTGATTATTATTAAATCATTTTGCCAGTTTTGGAATCTCCCTTTTATAAATAAGTTCCATGATTTACTTGAAAGCTAACATTTTATTTCTTTTTACATTGATTCCTTGATTTTTAATTAAAACTAAAATCAAAACTGATTTTTACTTAATACAACTATTAATTGACATTATATTCATGCCTAAATTATCCTTATGACTATTTTGCATAGATGAGATGCTATTTACACATACCTCTGATATTCATGTTTCATTTGACTATTCATTTTTTAAGATATCACTTAACTAATTCTCCTTCCTCACGTATGTAAATAAATCTTTGTTAAAACCTAAGGACAATTCTTAACTTTTATAAATTTTAGAAACTAATGTAAAATTAAATTCAGTTGCATTAAAATTATGATGGAACTTCATTAGTTTCTATCAATTAATGGTAGAGATCTATATGAAATACAGATTCTTTAGGATATTATAAAATATAACCACTAAAGAATCATATAATAAGATTTTAAAAATTATAAAATAAAAAAATTTGTTTAGATAATTTATTTTTTTCTGTTTATGTATGTGTATATGTGTACGTCTCTCTCTCTCTCCCTCTCTATCTATCTATCTATCTATCTGTATGTGTGTGTGTGTGTGTGTGTGTGTGTGTGTGTGTGTGTGTGTGTGTGTGTGTACATAAATGGTTTTTTCTTTGTAGACATTAATTCACTACATAGGTATATTCTTAAAGTCGTAATTCAATGAAAATGAATTACTAATTTCCTTTCATTTCTACTACCTGCCTCATTTTTCCAATTACTCCTACTGATTTCTTTTCCCTCCTATAGCAAGTATCAGCGCAATTGAATAGGTCTTAATCACTTTGCTGGCATCCGTGGCGCGAGTGATAGCATCTCGGCCTTTCATCTGGAGGTCCCAGGTTTGAATCCCGAACAGACATAGCATTTTCACACACGCTACAAATCATTCAGCTCATCCTCTAAAGCAATACCTACCTAATGGTGGTCCTGGAAGTTAAACAAAAAAAATCTTCATCCTTTTTGCATTTTTATGTTAACTTACTTCTATAACAATTAATAATTTGCTGTTTAATATAATGACTATATACTCTTTCTCTTATACAGATTATTGATTTTTGTTTATATTTAACCTCTCATTGTAGCTAACGAAATCATAAAATAAAAAAACCTTAATTAGATAAGTTATATTTTTCTTTTCATGCATATGTATATGTGCAATTTTGTGTGTGTGGATATGTGTGTGTATGCCTCCTTTTTTAAATTACAAAAATTACTTTTCATAAGAATGTTGGTTTTCATAGTCTTGTTTTATGTTATTTGTCTAGTTAATTAGTAGCCTATCACTACTTCTTATGCAGATTTATTCATAATTTGAAATAATTATTTATATCAATAATTAAAATACATTAATAATTTTTGGCCTATTTATATATCTATTCTTTATAAAAAAAAATTTCCTTAAAACCTGCATACTTGTGCAAAACCTACTTATTTAAATGTAGTGAAATTTGCATAGAAAAGTTAACAGTTCTTTAACAAAGGTGATAAAATTAAACTTATGTTTAGAAAGGTTTCTTGTAAGAACAATTTTTTCAAATTTTTTTTGTCCATCTGCATGAAGAGGAAAGAAAGTGCTGTGTACTGCTTGCTGGTTGAAGTATCGGTCAGTGTGTTAACTTCTAAGTCATCTGGTCTTTCTGGTCTTGATGTGTATATTTGTGACAAGGTCAGTAATATATTACATAAAAATCATCTTATCATTACACACTTTTAATGAATAAATTTATACACTTCCACCTACTTTGTAGCAAAAAAATGTTAGAAAGCTGTTACAATTTATGTTTATTAGCAGGCACTAGTTAATTTAGTAACTGTTACATTTTTTATGGCTGTATAAATATATAAAAATTTTAATAAAAAACAGAAATAAAATTAAGCCAACTTATTAGTCGAAGTGCACTGATCAGAAAGATCATCAGTGGCTTTACAATAAAACTAAGCTGTAAAGAATACTACCACAACTATCTTTTAGCTTTTTAATTTTTTTTTATAAACAAGGATCTGTAAACATCTGTTTCTCATATCCCCAAAAGTCTCCATTTGGACTGATGACTGCATCATGGCCTGATAGAATTGAAGAACTAACTAGAACAAGGCACAGTACCAGTCCTGGTGTTTAGAATTTAATTGTATATACAGTAGATTACATTTTAAGTTAACCTTTTTGTGGATTGCTTACAGCGAAGTTGCGCTTTTTCTTTACTTTCCAACTGTTTTATTATAAAATTATAATTCACCTAAACATTTTTTTTTATTCTTGGTAATTTTTTTTACATATCCATATGTAATAAAAATAAGGATTGTGCGTGGATTTGTTTGTTGTATGTGCTACTATAATTTTTATTTTAGCTGTTGTTGACGCAGAGCGGACCAATGGTGGTGCGTCGGGCGGCTACGCGCAGCGTACGAACGATTCATTCGTTCAAACGATTTATACTTCTTGATACGAACGATGTATCTAAAACTGTACTTGTTTTTTGGGGATAAAAAAGGAAAATATTGAGGTTAGAATTGTGTTAAAAAATCACAACTCAAGAAACAGCTACAAATGTTCAGAATTTTGAAGCTTTCGTTTTAAAAGTTTTTGTTGTTGTTAGTATGCTAAATTCATGAACGTTATTTAGTTACAATTGGAAAAAACATTTAAAAAATCATGTGTAAGAAACATAAACCGTGTAACATTTTCGCGGCTGGCCGTAGGCCCACTTTTTTCTAGTTTATATTAATTTTTACTTTACTAGCATCATAGCTGTAGAGCTGTGCTACTAGAGTATAATAACCAATCAAAAATTAGGTGTAGGTTTTTTGCATTTGTTTTAATTTCATGATCCAGGGACCTCAAAAAACAAAAAAACCTGCACAGTTGTGTGTAAGAAGACCGTCTTTTTTATTGTTTATTTAATTCGGTTTAATATTATTATCAATAGATACTACAGATGAAACGTCAAAGTTCCAACTTGCAACATCATAACAAACCACGCCTCTAACTTGCCCCACTCAAATTTTTTCGATCTTAAATTGAGCATAACTCAAGAACGACTCAAACAATCGTTATCACGTTGTCACATGCACAACTACAAATACACTAAAATAGCATATCTAAATTTCATTGAAAGTAGTCCGGTAGTTTTGATTTTTTGCGAGCCACAAAATTTTATACATAGGAAAAAGTCTTTTATTTTATATACACATAAAAGGAAACCCCAATTTAAGTGAATAATATTTTCGTACTCATCATACCTCAAAACGTAAAGAAAATTCATTTCACCCCCCCCCCCCTCCAATTCCACCATGCGACCGAATGTAATACCGTACTTTTCTTCGAAAATTCAAAAAGAAAAATTTGGCACAGAGATTTATGTATACAGTGCAAATATTTGGTAAACATTTGGGGGGTCAATAACTCCAGGAGGTGGGGTAGATAATTTCTATGGGGTTAATTTTCTCAAACTTTTGCTAACATAAACCCACTTCATATTAAGCTCAGTATATATGTACAGGTTTATCTTATCACTTAAAAAAAAAATTGCCCCCAATTCTCCTCTTCCCCAAAAATCGGTTTTTTATTTTTTTTGTGTATGATTATTTTTCCACTATATAAGAATAAATAACCAATGATAGGAAAGTATAACAACCTCTTTTTTGTTAACTTTTATTTTTAGTCTTGTTTTATAAATACTGTTTAACAACTAAATTAACAGCCAGTGTTTTTTTTTCATTTTTACTCTATGTAAAGAGTTCATGAGCTCTTAATTATTTTACTCTAATAGTCAATTAATTGTAGTTAAAAAAGTTTTGAAAAATGTTCATCCTACCTTGAATTTAACTCATGAATTTAATGATTGCATGGTATATGTGGTATGTAAGATGAGAAGATTCAATTTAATAACTCTTTTGTTATAAGAACCTCCACGCTTTTGAACTCCTCTTTTTGGAATTTCCATGTGGATCACGTGAGAATAAAATACAATTACTTATTCTACCACAGACAAATAGAAGTGATATAATAATTTTAATATGGATCGATCAGTATATTTTATATACAACAACAGTTTAATGAGGATCCTATTTCGACTAGATCGAGCAACTGAGAATCGAATAAAAAGATAAAGAACTTACCATAAATCCCATATTCTTCTTTAGGAGATCATACAAATCCCATTCCACGAAATAAATTACTCGGTGAAGGCAGTAAATTGACTACAGGGGCAATTGATTACATGTTCCCAAACCACGTGTAATGAAAATTATATTTTGCACTAAGCCTTTGTTGAAATAAACAAAAATTCCAATAATTTATCTCTTTATCCTACTAATTTAAAAGTAACAGTTTGAACAAATCGGATACTAAAAGTTAACAGAATCCCTAACTACGATAAAAGTCGATATTTATAGAATTATTCATCAATTCACAAAAAATAAAAGTATATATATATATATATAAATGGTTGCATTTTATAAGACTTGTATTTTATTTTTTTTAACAAATTTTTAAAAGAGGTGAAAATGTTCAGCGACTGATCATACTCATACTCATGGACCATACTGCGACCATACTCGTGTTTAAGAATGTAATTTAATAATTTATATTCTTCTTGTATTCCTACAAAAGACTTTTAATTTTAACTTTAATAAACTTCATTCATTTACCCAGTTATACTTTGTTGTACAATGTACACATAACAACCAGTAAAACGAGTTATTGTTATCGATTAAATTTTTAAGTTTCATAACGAAAGTGATTTGTTTAAAATCATTTATAATTAATAAATTATACTGCTTGTTTTGTTTTTATACCTGTTGTTTTGTGTTTTTGTTCTTTAATCTTAAATCTCAACATATATCCACAGAATATAAAATATCTCATTAGTAACATCAACATTTATTTTAAATAATCCTATTCCCAAATATAGTTATCGAAAATTCTAAGGAAATTAATTTAATATTAAATTTTCTTTGAGTCTTTAAATGTCCTCCCATCATAATAACCAGTTTGTCACGGAGTAAGAAATTTAACGGATTAAATAATATTAAGGAAGTACTTTCTCCATACATTACATTAGCCGGTTCATTCAGTATGACTTTTAACACTAATATTATTAGGCATATCATATAATTAACAACGGAATTCTCATAAAAAAAAACTTTATTTTGTTATATTATGGATTCTGGGGATTAATTAAAGAATTTATAATAATAATTATTTTTTTCTGATATATGTTGTATTCCATTACTAATTTTTTATTACTTGTCATTATCATGTAGTAAAGTTAATGTCGGATACCTGACAAGTAAGTTAATGTCGTTGCTAACACAGACATTTTCACAGGCATTTCATTCTGTTGATTAGTCTTAATGATAACCGCATTCGTCTCGTTCTCTTAAGAGAGGGATATCATGCCGGTAAGTCGCAACAAATTAATCGATTCTTCGGTGAATTTTTACCGCTAAATATTGTTGCCCGTGTGGGGGCAATATTGAACTAAAGGTCTTTTATTTTTTTAGAAATATCACCACGGTTTAGTTAAAATAAGAAAATCTACTTTCAACCGCTCTTTTCTTTCATTTCAATGAAACAAATTACTAACGTTAAAATTATACACTGCAAAGTCAGGTTAGAGCGTCTAACGTCAAATAAGTACTGAATTTTTTTTGCATTTCTTCTTGTTCCTTAGTGACAATTATCTATCAGAAAGAAATGCCCAAAAAAGATACGGTATGAACAGAACTTTATTACCTAATTGCAAATAAATTTAGTGAGTGTTTAATATGAGGTGTCAAGCTTACTAACAAGCGTCTAAATACACAAAGTAATGAACGAATTAAGACACATCATTTGAGTATTTTGTACTCATAAATAAATATGTCAATTAAAATTTACTAAATGAATGCAAAGATTTGGTATTTTATACGAGTTATAATAATAATCATTTAGAATAGCTGCACACTATTCATAAAAAGTTTTTTATTACGAATAAATTTTGTTGGTTAAATCAATTTTACAAATGTACAAGTAATACATATTTACACTAAATTAAATATTCCTTTAGATGTTAAATTGAATCAGAAATAAATATGAATTTCGGTCAGGTTTGATACTCTTCTTATGCTACAAAACTGCTCGTAATTTCTGAAAAAAGTAAGGTGATTGCGCCCTGTCGACTGTTTCCAGTACAATTAAATAATCATATATATCAATCCTTGCGTTGATAAGAAACAGAATTATCCCCTCTTTTCTTGACAAAAATTCTCTTAATTACTTTTACCAGACTGTTGTACACTTTATGAATTCGGTCTGGTATATAATAATTTGCTCTTAGCTGTTTTAATAAGCTGTTTTTCATTTAAATACAAAAGATAAGTTACATCAAGATGATTAATGAATTGATGAGTAGCTATTCATTTACATCAAGTACTGCTATTCGTATCATCTAGAAATTTTATATCATGAAGAGCATCTAGTAAAAAAATAGTCAAATTTCTACTGCTTGATTCCATAAAATCTAAAAACAGTCATTATTTGTAGTTCTGGTAAAGATTACTCATCACTGAGCGGTCTCCTTTCATAATTTTTCATTTTTCTTCATTTTTATATTCTTCTAGAGCGTTCTTTTCTTATCCGGTCTCTTTCTCTGCTTTTAATTATCTTTCTGTTTTTTCTTCACTAATAAGGGAGATTTAAATACTGTCTAAAATTCAGTAATATTAAAGGGATTTAAATTGGATAGAATCTTTTAAAATGAAATTTTTTTGTTCAAGTCATTCAATAAAAAAGCATACTTTTATTTTCCCAAGAAAAATTTGAGACTATTTGATTATTACTACTAAATGAATGATAACTTCTAAACATTCAGACACTAATAAATGGTTTTTTACTTCACAGTATTCCTCGATTTTTATTATTTAATTAATCGAAACGTTGCCCATTTAATTTTTTTTTATATGAAATGTGTTTACTAGAAAATATTATTTGAAAAACAAAATATTATAAAAAAAGAGATGCATTATTAATGAAGAAAGAGTAGCAAAGGGAAAATTAGAATTGAAAAAAAATAGAATGTATTACGATTTAATGACTTGCAGTAAGTAGGCTAGCTATCACGAAAACATTAGCTTAATTAATTGTCATGTCTTACTTAACTAATTTAGAGGCGCTGTCACTTCTAAAAAAATATTTAAATAAGTGATAGTGCATATTTTTATCTAATCTCTCTCATTTATGCAACAAGAATAATATAGAACTACTCTACAAAAGCAATTAAACATTTTAATGAAAAAATAATCCGACCATAAAGAAGGAAGATGGTAGCTATCTATTTTAAAATTCTATTTTAATTAGCGTGTATAAAATTAGGATAGTAAAAGATTAATTTGTTAATTTTCTTTCGTTTTTTGTTTAGAAATTCTGGATCTATTCCCTTATCTTTTCCTATTGGAAATTATTTGTTATCTAAAGAAACTGACCTAAAATACTTGATGCTTATGATCTGTGCAAACATCTGGTAATTGGCAGTCATGAAATAAAATTTTTTAATGAATGGCAAATTTAAGTATTGAGTTTTGTCAACATCCCCAAAAATGATATGCGGCGGTAATGGTGATGCATAACAAAAGGCTGTTCCAGAAAATGGCAAGGGCTATTTTGAAATGTAATTTCGCTAGCATTTTTTTACCTTACAAAGAGGAACAAATAAATATTTGAAATTTTACCCATATAAAACCATTTTTATGACCTGACGAAGTTTTAGCTTGGTTTATTGATTTTTCACTCGTGTGCACATAACATGTGTAGATTTTGCTTAGTAATAAACATTTCACTACGTGTGATTCATGTCGTTGAACTCATTTGAAACCATAAGTTTAATTATGGTATTTTAAAAAGGGAAGTAAGTGTTAGAAGCTTATATTAAAACTGCATTATTAAAAAGACCATCTTACAAAGTTCAGTATTTAATTGAATGTACTGGTTCGACCGGTACACAAATCCATTTCCCTACTTTATTAATAATAACATATAAATAGCCTCTTTAACCAGTAGCCAATAATAATAGCCTACTTCTTCCTTTACTGTTTTAAGTATAAAATTGTTTATTCTTATCCAGTTCCCCTCACTATTCTCATTCTTCTTTTTTCTTTCTTTAATTGCTTTAGCCAATTTTTCTCCCAGTTTCTTATTTCTTATTCAATTTTTCGAAGTTTCATTCTTAATTACCTTCGCTTTCTTTAACTTTTTTAAAGATATTCTCGTTTCTGTCATTAGTACTACATGATCTCTACTGATTTCTCCACCTGGTAATCTACATGCTTTGTTAACAGCATTCCCAAACCTTTCATCTCTTAAGAAATGGTCTATCTGACAGTGAAATTTGACCCTAGGGGATTCCATGTCTATCTCCTCCTTCTATGGTTTTATTACATCTTCAGTATTCTCATACATTTCTTCAGTACTTTCCTCTTCATAAATCTGGCTTATAATTGAACTAGAAGTAATGTTTTGTTATCCGAATCCTTAACGCTATTAATTTACTATTCATTTATAAAATAATCTTTTTTCACCCGTTTTGCTACTTCATTCACCATAATTATTGCCACTCTTCTTTTTCCTTTCTTTCTTCCAAAATAGAATATGATAACGACTTCATTTTTCATTTCAACTTTTCCTTTACATCTTTCTTCACAAAGTATTAATACATCCATTATCCTTATTTTCATTTTCCTCTTGAGATTCTCTAATTGTCCATTCTCTAACCGAATCTTGACATTCCAAGTTCCTATTCACAAACGTTTCTTTAACTTGTTTTGTGTCTTCTTTCGGAATTAGAAACTATATTAACTCTTGAACGTTAAAAGAAAAGTCAGCATTAAAGCGTAATGCAACCAATTATTATCTAGGATTTTTATACAGTGGTTTTCCGTTGCCTTCTGTATTCTAATACCATTGATTTCCTGAAGAAGTTTCACTGATTTTGGAGACAATCTACTAGGGGGAAAAATTCTTTATACTGCAAACAACTCGGATTCCCCTTATTCGTTAGTCTGTTGTAAATACTAGCAACTGTTAACATGTAAATTCGTAATCCCCCTCTCTACTACGGGGTGATGAGTATCAGGACTTTTTCTTCACCGAATCTCGGCCCTTAAAGGCATTTCCTACATTTTCTAGTCGTTTTGGCTTTATACTTTGGATTCAAAACTTGATAATGATTCATTTAATGAATCATTAGAAAGAGTGAAATCTATGTATCTCATAAGTCGTAAACCTATGTCCCGAAGAGAATTAGAAACAATATTATTGAAAATTTACTTCTGTGTTGATTTTAGCTATCAAACAGTAATATCACCCGAAATACCATTAGAAATAATAGTATTGAAAAAGTTACTCTACCACCAAATATTTTATTTTTACTTCAACTCGATTCAATTTTTCCCCGGTCGTAGATAAACAAACAACTCATATAAAACAACAATAAATGTAAACAAATGAACACGTAGCTAAAAAAAACTCATAATACATAACAAGTAAGCAATTTTTTCATAACTTTTTTTGCATTTCAAATTATATTCATAATCGATTTTATAGATTAAAAATCATAAGTAAATTTCACGACAATAATCAAGCTATAAAGAAGTTTCCATTGAAACATCTTAATTAAATACATTCTAGATATCGATAGTAAATTAATGGTAGCATAAGCATTGATAAAGTCCTGCGAGTAATGAACAAGAAATCGTAATAATGTCGATAAAACCACATGCATAAACCACAACACAAAAAGAAAAATAGCAACACTGGAATAAATAACATTAAAAAGAAACATAAGCGATCATAAACATAAATATTTTGATGATGCACAACTTAACAAAAGAAACCTTGTCCTGAGTATCACTTTAAACATTCTATTCTATATATTAAATGTATTGTATTGTTATTAAAATACTTAGGGGTTTTGTTAATGTAATCGCTCCTCTTGTGATAACTTCAGACACGGTTTATATTGTGGGGATTGCAGGTTATAGTAAGATTTTAATATGTATATATAAAACTATAAAGTGACTATAAATAATTAACTTTTCCATTTTTTGGGTACTTATAAAACTGAAGCTTTAAAAATCTCCTTTTTTCAACTGAGTTGTCAGGTGGGTAAATTTGGCGCTTAAAAGAAAAATAGTTATATTAACTTTTTATTGTTGCTACCTACCGATTAAAATATTTTTCAAAAATGAGAAAAGAGTATTATTAATAATAAATTCAAATTATTAGCTAAAATGTTGTTATTATTCTAATTAATTAATAATTGTTCTGATTCTGATTATCAGGGATTTTTGAACGGTTTTGTTTTTTCGTTTTTTTTAATAAGAAAATATTCAAGATCAATGGATAATCAATGGAGTAATAATCATTTTCAACATTATGGAAAGGGTTACCATTTAAGTGTTATGTGCAAATAACAGTAAATTCATTCTTATTAATTTTTTAACTTACCGTTCGTCGCTGACTCAGTCTGTTTATTATAATTATATAACACTTTAATTTAATCATTAAGATTAGAAAATTAAACAAAATTGTTTAAAAATTGACAAACATTACACAAGTCTGCGACGGTTGTGTTATTTAGATTTTGGTAATTGATTCTTATGTATTTTTTAGCGCTGAATTCGAAAATAACCTTCATTGTTTTCCATCACGTCAGAACTTTTCACAAATCGAAAATTTCAAAATTTGTAAAAAGTTGAAAAATTGTGAATATGTGATACAATAAAATAGATTTAAAACTTTTTTTTGTAATAAATTAATAAAATATATACATATTTTGCTTGCACTATGAATTCTTGTAGTTAAATAGTTGAGTGGTTTGAAGAAGAGAGCGGGTGGGGTCATTGACCCCTTAAATTCTAATGAAAATTGCCATAAAATAAGCCTAATTTCTGTTATAGTGCATTTTTAAATTTATTTATTTCTATTTATTTAATTAATTTTTACGAGGTACGTCATGCCTTTGGAAATAACTTCCTCACTTAATCCACCCTTAATGACGAAGTATGTAAAATATTTACAATTTCATTCCATGTGTCGAGATTTCTTTGGACGGCTTACACTCTGCTTCGAGCTTTTCCTTCTATGTTCTCTATAGAGTTCATCTCGGTATAACATCCAGCGATAGTCTCCCATCATCGTTGTAGTTATTTTCCTTGATACCTCCTTTCCATTTCTTTCATGTCCTGTTAAAATCTCTCACCCATTTCTTCGCTAACGGCACCCACATTTTCAGGAAAACAATCCACATGTGGATTTAGGAAGTGAACCTTCAAGCTCATGGAACAGCCTAAATTTTTATACTTCTGCAGCAAGTTCTCAACGATTTATTTGAAGTTCGGATCTCTCTTATTGCTTACAAACTTGATTTTTACTTTTTTAAAGACTCCCCAGGCTTCTTTTTCTGCAATTTCCATTTCTTTCTCAAAATTACAATCTTCGAGAAGTTTTCTAATGTCAGGACCTGTAAAGACATCCTCTTCTAGTTTGGCGGTTGATAAGACTGAAAATTGTCACAGATATATTTAAAACATTTACCTTTTTTTGGTAAGGCTTTGACAAATTGCTTCATGAAACCTAACTTAATATGCAGAGATGGAAAGAGAACATTATTCGGATCTACGGGAGCTTTTCGGAGCACATTTTTGTCTCCGGATTCTAATGAAACTCTTTTTGATCAATCTTTCCTTATCCAATGATTTTCTCTGTCTCTGTTATCCTATTCACACAAAAAACAACGAATATTTGTGTATCCTCCTTGCTGTC
Source organism: Lycorma delicatula (assembly GCF_047948215.1). Classification (NCBI taxonomy): domain Eukaryota; kingdom Metazoa; phylum Arthropoda; class Insecta; order Hemiptera; family Fulgoridae; genus Lycorma; species Lycorma delicatula. The sequence goes on from NC_134455.1 coordinate 211,348,231, forward strand.
CTAGGAGCATCGATATTATTTTGAGATCGCCGCACGTAATCCACTTATGATTGTCGTATTTAATTTTATCGAGAACGAATTCCAAATTATCGTAACCCTCTTTTAAATGAACAGAATGTCCGACGGGTATTGTCGAATACGTATTCCCATTGTGAAGAAGGACAACTTCGAGACTTCTTTTGAACAAATATATGAACAGTCTCCAATCGGTGCTTTCTTACTGAATGTTAAATCGAGTCAAAAGTCCACGTACATCAGTGCAGAAGACTAATTCCCCTTCTTCCCAAAAATACGGGAGAAAATCCTTTTCTCTGTACCTAGACTAGGAAAATTAGGCGCTAGCTGCTAGCATAAGTTCGAAGTTTGTGCCGGGAAAGAGCAATAGACATTTTGTAAAATAGAAAGACGCCTAAAAATATTTTCATACATTTTTATTCTTTTTCTAAAGAAACTACGTACCATATCAGTGAAACATTAAAATAGTTATTTTTAAATGTATCAAACACAAAGCGACATGCATCCAATTGAATTTAGAGTTATCTATCACGCAATATTACATTATTGACTTGAAGAGCTACGGCTCTATTTTTCCTGATGCTTCATTAAATAACACCGGTTGTTGCCGCTGGAGAAGCTTATTTTTATTATTAGAAAGTTTGTATTATTATATAATAGAAATTATAATATATCAGTTATAACTAACTAAAAAACTGGTCGCTTATGTGTCTACTTTTTCAATAAGTGTAAATTTATCTTATTTATCTACGGTTACTGATGGAATGTATTATATAAATATATAAATATTATATTAAAAAATATTACTGAAGACTCCGATTATTTATTTCCATTAGAGAATTTTGAAATAAGATTTTTATAACTATTTTGTAACTACTGTATCAAACTATAATGTATTCTGGTCAAAATATTCTATATCAAAATTAATCATTCCCTATCACCATTACTTCTAACAAGGTCATTCAGGAGGTTCTTAGATAATCTATAAAAAGAAAAAATTATCGGTGACAGTAATTTTTATTACAATAAACCGTAGTAACTTGAAGAGAATGACAACCATTAAAAATGTTTTCTGAAGATGACCTACCTGTAAACAATCAGCTCTCACAGGAACCCTCTCCTCGATAACACTCAACAGCTTGTCCAGTCGTTATGTAAGGTATACAGTTGTTTTCACTTTACAGAATTAATTCGTATAAAGATAGTCTACTACAACCTTACTAGTTGTTACGTCTGCTACTATTAAAAATAAAGGAAGTAATGAACATATAATTCAATTATTATTGTTGTTTTTTTAATACTGTTATGAAAAAAATAATGTGCTTTTTACAATTACTAGAATTTTTGCTTTTTTCACTACTGCTATTATATATTTATATATAATATAAATACTACATAATGTATATACATACGTTAAATCAACCCGCTATATTTATTTATTCTTGAAATGAAGAAATTGAATTATTACATAATTAGGTTTTTTTTCTTCGGTTTTACATACACCCCTCCCGGAGCCGGACCCGTAATTAAGCATAACTCAGCTCCGGGAGGTATCGTCAACCTAACCAAGACCCAACCGGGTCTTAGTCGTAACAGTTGCCTGCCTCTAACCGGGTTCCCCGAGGGAGCTCCAGCCGGATCTCGGTCTTAACAGTTCGAGGGCGACAGAGTTCTCGTGTCTTACCACCTTCGCCCGGCAAGCCCGGACGAACGACGACTACACAGGAGGCTGTCCATCAAACCCTCTCTACCTCGTCGTCCCTGTCTTTGTGCTGTAGTATCGCTGTTATATATTCTGACACAACCCTGAATTTGTCGACTCTAGATAGCACGTTCGGGGACAATCTTGTCTACATCGAAGGGTCCATTTCTTTGTTCGCAGATGCCTCTTTCAACCATCCACCGTCGCGATACCTGAACACAACGTGTTCAGGAGAATCATTGTCTCGACAATATACGCAATATGATGTTACACAATTAGCTATTATCAACACTCGTTATAACGCATCTTCTTTTCGTGTAATAAAATCGCCGCAGTAAGGTATGATTGCATTCTTTAACAAAACAAAAACCTATTTAGCTTATGAGATTCATCAGTCTGTAGGAATTTATTCCTGGTTTCAAGGAAATTATTTTGCTGAAATTTTTTCGTTCTCAAAAACGTCTACGACGACTTTCACCTAAGTTCTAGCAATTTTTCACTTACAGGTTTATTCATCTCATCCTTCACGCTAAATTAAGAGTGTACATTCAAGGGCTTAATATTTAAAAAGAAAGGACAATCAACACATCTAAGACTACAGACAAATGAAGGATTTTACTCAAAATTTTTATCTAAAATTATAAATATAAGGTTCTGAAGAATTAATTTTTTTCAGGATTTTTTCTCATCCTTTAAAGAGAATGATGATAGTTTAAACTGAACTACAACTGATAATAAGTAAGGAATTTTTATGTAAATGTTTAAAAATTCTAAGATGAATTAAGACAAACGTTTTCTTAATATTTATTACGTTACTGATCAGGTAAACCGGACTTTTGGAATAGTTTAAACAGACTTTTAAAACGATTAGAAAATGTAGTTTAGAAATGTAGATTAAAGGGTTGTAAGTAGTACAAGTGTTACGAAAAGATGTGATTCTTATACGATTTAACACCTAATTAAAATGGTAAATTAATGGCGATAATTAAACAATTTTAATTTATACCGGATCCAAATTTCCATGATCTTTCATTTGAAATTTTCTTTTGCAAATCTATAAAAACTGCCAACTTGACGTAAAATTTATTTATATCTCATTTTTTCATTCAAATAAAGCTTCTAAAGCATGTAATTTAAAAAACTGTGTTCGAAAAATAGAATAAGTCACAGATTCTAACTTTTATTCTTCTAAGCTTGAGGAGGGGAAAGCTATGCCAGCCACCGTCCGTCCGTATAGTTGGTAAGTCGGGCGGCTCTCACCGACTAAAACCCCTCCCCCTTATTACAGCATGCCCCGGTACCTGCCTTTCCGCATTAACTGAGAGGCATGTTTCACTCGCTGCAGGACTTCAGAGTTTAGTCTAGTTGAAATAAACTGTTGACAAATAACATCTACGGGTATATACTGCTAGCAAATCTATGATAATATTATGATAATATTTATTGATTCAATTAATAGTCATGAAAAATCAGATAAACAGAGATTTAATTAAATACTTTAACAAAATTATATATATATATATATATATAAATATATATATAAATTATAGAGATTAGAATTTAATATCTGGTGGTTTGAATCTGCTCTACCTGAAATAGGCTAAAACGGCTTTTAATTTAAAAATAATTTAAATTTAAGTTGTATTTTTTTATTCCCACTTTATAGATGCATAAATAGAAAACGAAATGTACAACTTGCTTAAACGCGTAGTAAACGATTATGCGCGGGCATCTTTGCAAGTAAGATTTGTAAAACCAAATATCAATAAATCTTTAAATAATTTTTCTTCATTCTCTGTACGGTAACAAACTTAACAGTTTTAAAAAACAATTGAAAATTCCACATTATCGCGGTATTTTTATGAAAGTCTTGCTACCAAACAAATCTTGATCAAATGAAATCGTTATAGTAAATAGAGATTTTTCAAAATGTCTGTGTTTTCATTGAGCGTGTTTTAAAAAAATTGCTAAAACAGTTGGTAATTCCGATAGTAACGTAGAAACTTCCGGTAGTAGTCGTTTGTAGAAAATTGTGACTAACTTTTATGCGGGTTAATCCAATATTCAATCTTTTTAAATGTTAATTTTTTTTTTTTTTTGCTTTATGTATTATCAATCAATTTTATGGAATCCAGGACCGGTAATTTTGCATTTTTTCCCGAATTCAAGCTTCCTGGCCAGTGAGAGTTGGATTTATAGTATATAAATCCAGTAAATCGTCTAATAGTATTCCCAGTACAAAAAACAGATTTACTTTTGCTTTTCCAAATGATGGTATAACTGATGAATACTACTATCATATTGTGGAGAAAGAACACAACATTGTATAAATATAATATAATAAGTGCAATATAATTAAAATAAAAATGTCATATATCTTTTGCAGGTTGATTACCGGTAATTAACAAATAGTATACTGTAATGATATACACAGAAATTTCAGCGACATCCCTGCACTAATTGATGGAGTTTGCGGAAGATCTTAAAATAGTTAATTGTGAACACAAAATAAGAATTAATTTTAAAAAATATCTGGTAAAAGTGATAATACAGTTGTGACAGAAATCTAAAGTAACTGGAAAGTATCTTAAATGCTCTTCAGAAGCAGGATTAAAATGAATAAACTACTGGAAGTAAATGAAAAATGATTATTGAATTTAGAATTTGGGATAAACAAGAGTAGTCATAAGCAGAAAAGGAAATCTTTCCAGTTGAATGAAAAAACATTATCCTGAATTACTTCTTTTCTTTTAATAGGTTGATCAAAAAAAGACTCGATCATTTTTGAGAATAACAAAATTAGTTTTGATGAAAAATTAAAAAATTTTCTTAATTCTTTTATTTTTATTGGTGGATTTTTTTTAACTTGTCCTTTAATAAAAAAAGAAACAGTTTTAACAATTTGTTATTTTATTATCTCAAAAATTATAAAAGAATTTTTTTTCCTTATACAAATTATTACGATTATATTATGAATTTTTATTAGCAAATTCAAGGATTAAACCTAAAACTACTGCGGCCATCAAAAGTGCAATTTGGGAATAAAAAAGCTCAAATAACTTCACCAAAAAAAAACAAAGGAACTTAACTTCCGTTATCTAACATCTGTTCAGGGAGTAGAGGAATGTAAAGTTTTTCCATTGTTTCAAAACAATGACATTGATCCATTTCAAACAATTCCACTCACATAGAAAATCTTAGTAGATGAAACAGTATCTTTATTTCTCGATGGTACTCGAAAGTTAAAACTTGTATTTTAAATTTGAAGTGTAAACATTTAGTGATACTGATGAAATTCTTGCCATTATTTTAAAAGAAGTTTTAGATGCTATTATTGTCATTCTTACAAATTTAATTAACAAAGCTTTCAACAGTGGGGTATTTCCTAGACTTATGACTTTTGTTGTTACTCCCCTCTATAGGAAACGATCGGAACTTAATTTACGAAATTATATGCCAATTTTAAAAAATATTAACTTTTTTTTTTTAATTCCTCGAAAAACAAAAGACGTTGATAATTCGTGAGCATGGTTTTAGGAAAAAGATTGTTTACTGACAGCCATTTTCCAGTTTTTTTTAATTCCTGATTTAAATTTTTTCGGTCTCAGTGCATTAGATCTCACCAATTAATCATGTTAATAAAAATATTTCAGAAAAAATAGACCTTTGGAACCAATTTAGAAACATCCAAAATTTATTAGGAGATTTCAGTGCACAAATTGAGAAAGAAAAAATGTCATAAAATAGTTGGCGTCTATCCAGCGCGAAAATAAAAAATAAAAATGGGGAGATTGATTATTTATCCCAACTGTTTTATTTAAAATTAATGTCAACGTACTTCAAAAAATAAAAAATAATGGTAATCACCTAACGAAAATCTAAGAAAATCTCAAATAAATGATGTGGTAATCTCCAAAAAGCTTTTTACGAATCCACTAAATATTCCTAAGAGGACTAATTTCGATTCAAATCGTTATTTAACTGAAATAAAATTAAAATTTCTACCAAAAATCAAACTAACCCGACTAAAAAAATTAATAAATACCAAATTGAAGAACTGAAACCAGACATAATAAAAATATAAATGGGAACTAAATAAAATTAAATCCTCAAACTAAATCATGAAAATTTTAAAAAGCAAAGAAAGTGAATAGAAAAAATATAAGAAACACTACAAGGAAATTCCAAAAAGATCAACTAAATTCAAAAGAACAAAATTTTAAAAGAAATAACTTTAAAAGAGATTTTTTTATCAAATATTCAGTTATAAATTAAGAATTTCCACAAAATCTATGCTACAAAAATGAAGTGTAAAACTACTTTAACAAAAATAACTGAAATTTCAGATAGAATATTACGAAAAATTAATAGTCACCAAAATAAAATTACCAAACTCAAAACTACCAAGCAAAGATAAAATCAGAAAAATAATTAAATCATTAAAAAGCAAGAATGCTTCCGGAAAGAATTTAATAACTTCTAAACTTTTAAAAATTACAAATGAATTCATAAAGACAAATGAAAAACTCGAAAATATTAGGCTATCTATCCGAACGATATTAGGCTTGATTTAGTAGTTTTAGAACCACATAAATGGCACACTTCCACCGAACCAATTACATTAGCACGTTGAACGTCATTCGTGTAACTTGTAATATAGTTAGAGGATCGTATACAGGCGATGAAGAACAAATTTTGCACAAATTTTTTCCTAACGTTGAACGAGGTTATAAAATTATAGAAACACCACATTACGTAATTTATCTTCCTGTCAAAACGAAACGGATACCCAACATCACGATACAAGTTGTGGGTCAGAACGAAGGCATAGTCAATTTTAAAGGAGAAATAATTACTGTAGGTCTTCATCTATGAAAACAGAAATAAAATTTAAAAATGGATTTAGCTTTTTCCGAGGAAGAAGAAAAGGATAACAGTATAAAAAGGGGATGCCAGAGACACCGAATAGAAGTCGAGAAGTAACTGTAAGGCGAATACCATCTGAAAACGGACTTGTATACAGTCTTTGAGATTTACAGTTTTTAAATGAGTTATATACTCAACGTGGAAATCAATAACGTCATATTGAATGATTTAATTAATCACCAGTTATGAATATCACACTCATGCATCGTACGCCTCTTAGCACTTCAATAACAATGATAATTAAGAATACCTGTTCATCAACGAGACGTATATACACATCTGGCGGAAAGTTACGTGGTGGTGATGGGAACATTATTGGGTAAAGATAACGCGGTAGATTTTGGTTTAGAATTGGTCAGTAATTGTATTCCATTATTATTCGATGAAATATTTGGCCTTGAGGTGGATCACATAAGAAATCCGGGTATAACTACCATGATGAAAAACTTGCATACTCTAACAGAAAGTGACAAAAATTATATCCATCCATCGGATGATAATCAGATGGCGTTAGCACTATGAAAATCGGCTCGGTAGATGGAAAATTTAGAATTCATATGCCCGTGAAGATTTTAATGGGATTTTCAGAAGTCTATGAGAGAATACCTTTGAACGTAAAACAAGAACTGATTCATCAAAGGGTTTCTTCCGACAGTAATTTTGTTTGCTTAGTAGTCGGTAAAACCGATCATCATTTTACACTCTCTATCTTACCGGGTGATCCAGTTTGAAACCCTGGTGAATAGTTTGAAACCCAAGGTTTCAAATTATTACCCTTTTACACTTTAAATATGATTTATTTATTCTTCATATGATGTGTAACGTCACAACTTAGCAGACGACTACAACAGCTTCCAACCTACGTCAATGATACAAACTTTGAAATATTAAATTAATTAAATAAAACAAATAATTACTATTTAAAGTGTAAAAATTAATTAGGTAGGCAATCTTGCAAGGAGAAAGGGAAATTCTAATATGGCAGAGGTGGTGGGGTTAGGTTAAGTTAGATAATGTCCTTCAAAACCTACCAAGGAAATAAAAAATTGTTGTAAATACTTGTAGGATTAAGAATTGCTGTTTTTATTATTATTTTGATGTCATGTTATTTTGTTCTTCTTGGAGTACATAACTCAGGATGATTTGTTCTCACAAATGAGTTACCGTGTGCAATGAAGACGAAGATTACACAGGTTCCAGGAAATATACCAAGGATTGGGCTATGGACCTAAGATGAAGGCAGAAATTAATCTTTCAGATGGCCTTTTCATGAAATTGTTGTTGTTGACACTGTCTTGATGGTAACCGCTTTTTGAACTCGTTTTCATTCGGAACATCGTATGATGTCCCGAATGAAAATAAGATGTCCTTTTTAAACATCGCATTCGGAATGAACCCAGTTTCTCCTCCAGCGTGGATTATGATTAACCGATCACCTTTACTAATCGGCACCTTTATTCTTGCACAAGTATCATTTGATCTTGATTTTTTCGTCGAATGGGACGTTAAAATATACGTCCAGATAAACAATCGAAAAAGTTTATTTTCTGTAATCGGTCATTTTTTTAAATATTTTATCCTCTTCCACCAGATTTCTTCTTTCTCAATCAAAAATATCCTATTATTATCAGTTTTACACCACTTAAGCCCTAACTTTTTCAGGAAAGCTGCTAGTAGTTCTAGAACCTTTAAACTGAATATTCTTTTGAAGTTCTTCATATAATTTATTTAATGTAGGCAGTTCATTATGTTTTGCGTGGAACTCCGTTAACTATTCTTACAACGCTGAAAACTGTCTAATCTACTAACTGGTTTTAAACATTGTTTATACTTTTTTGGTGTGCTGAATAAGCACGACTGCGATTTAAATTTAAGAAGATCTTGCTTTTCTTTTCGGAGTTTTTGAACGTGTGGTGTTAAAATCTCCCAAGCTGTAGCACATTTTTAAATGCGTATTAAATGTTTATCATCTTCTAATTTTCCTAACTTTATAGCTTTTCTTAAAAAAAAAAACGTATACATTATTAACCATTTCACAAGCTTGATCGACTACGCAGCTTTTTATTCTTAACTATGGATTTAAATTCTGCCACTGCAAAAATTTCACAGACAAAAAACGCATTCATTAATACACAGAAAACAGTAATTAACAAGCATTACAGAAGGAAATACCTATATCATTCGTACCATGACACGCCAAAAATTTAACTAAATCAATTTATTGAAAATGTAAAGTAAATATTAGTATGGAATATTAGTCAAGAAAGCGAAAAAATTGCTTAGCTATTCTATGATTATTTAATGATGATATTTGTTATTATAATCATCAATATTATAACTAATGCATATACTTGTACTACCCGTTACAAGTGCCTATTAATATAACTCAAATGCAATTTTTTGATAAATTTTATTCGTATAAAGTGGTCGTTCATTTTATGACTCACTTGATGGAGGGAGTGTAATAATAATATATTAATACATGCATAAACTATTCGTTTGTGTACTGTATAGAGTAAGAACTATTTATAAGTATGCTAAATATTTGTAAATAAATTATTTATAAATAATTATTTTTAAATAAATCTGAAATTAAACAAAATGATAATAAAACAGTGGAAAGATTTTTTTGCTATTTAAAAAAATAGTTAAACACACTGCTGCAGAATATTCGGATTATAAATGAGCCTAATGTTACGAGAAAAGAGTAATATAATGCACAGTGAATGTCTGCCTCGTGCAAGCAAGCTTTTATTTTCATCGTACGCCCTATAATAGAATACAGTATTTATTACATAATTTCGGAACAAACGGTTTTATTTCAAAACAACACGAATGATGTCAGTTTGAGGTGATTTATTTATTTATTTTATTTTTATATATAGTGTATAAATTTATTTCATTTGAAAAGACAATCTATTATATATCGTTTGGATGCATTTTACGCTACCTCATCTAATTTTTATACAGTTTTGACAATGCTGTCCTACAGATACCTAAAGGATGATAATTTTTGCAAAATGTACAGCTAAAATCAATTCTTTATTTGTTATCTTATGAAAATAGGCTTTATTTTTACATTTCTTTGTTTTTCTCAAATATTTTATAACCAAATGGTAAACTAGAGCTCATAGAACAATCAAATTCCGTCGTGGCTGCAAAAGACATCTTTACAAGGAAGATCTACTCACAAAGGAAAATATAAGCCAACCTGAACTTAAATCAAAAGGTATCACTTTAGAAAAATCATTTGCATAATACGCATCTCGAGAAAACATGCTATGTGAAAATTCACTTTATACTTCTTTTTATTCCTTATTTAAAACAGAATTAAGACTATTGTAAAAGAATATATTACGCAATGAGTTCATTTTAGTATTAAAATGTACATAGAACAGTATTATTTAAATAATTCTAGATATTTTATCGTATTCCTACCATTTAACCTTGTATTATATTAACTTCAACCAACAAATAGTTTATAAAATGTTTTATAATAAGAAAGTGCATATGACGTGTGAATAAGAAATTTCCATTTGTCCGATAAAATGCGTAGCCTACAGGCATTAATACTTACGGAGACCAATAGGTACTGTGGTCACTAAACCATGAAATTTTGTAAAGCTCACTGAACCAGTGCCAAACAAATGTTGTGTAAGTTTAATCATTTTATATATATATGTATTTACAAAGTGAATTTATTATTATTACCTATGTATTGTGAATAATGGTTCCTACTAACACACAATGAGAGCACAACAAACACATCCATTTTGGTATATATATATATATATATATATATGTTGTGTCTGTGGGGGGGGGGGGGGGGTGCGTGCGTGCGTGCGTGCGCGCTTGCACTAATCTACATCGTTGCATAAAATTCTAGTAAGAATTCTCCTAATGATTTTTCCCGTAATAATGAAATATTCTTGTCTTTTGTGTATATTTTGCGCTGTTAGCTTTATTTATAAGTGTTACATTAAACGTAACATTTAATTTAAGTAGTGCTTATAAAAATTATAAGCACTGCTTAACTACATTAAATGTTACGTTTAACTAACGTTACCAAAGGAAAAAATGTTTCTCAAATGATTATTAACTCAGGCGTAAAATACAACCCAGTTTTTTCCTGTCTAATACAATTCTACTGCCTATTTGGGCGTAATTACAAACGAAATTTTTCTTCCTCTTTCATCCTTCTAAAAATTCTTCCTTCTCATACGCCCAGTTACAGAATAAATAAAATTCTGAATATCGCTTGTTTCATTTTTGTACCTTGAATGAAATACTTTTTCTTTATGGAGAGACATTTTCTTTATAGTCATTTACTAGTATACAATAGGCATTGAAAATGTGTATTAAAGCATTAGAAAACATTTTTTAAAAATAAACGTGTACCAAAAAACAGAATAAACATTTTTTAAAAATAAATTGACTGTTTTATATATATATATATATATATATATATATATATATCATTTCTTCTATTCTATGACAATCTTAAATCTTTTATAACTTATTTTAACCGTAGCATAATTATTACAATTTCCGTTATATGTTTTAATCAAAGGTTGTATGCAGTTGTTAGGATAACTCCTGCTGATTATGTTTTATTTATTTATTTTTGGTTGATGAAATTACACAGAGGCTTTGAAGCTTGCACCTGGATTATGGAAGTGGAATTTTGTAGCGTATGAAAAATGCCATGTCTGACCGGGATTCGAACCCGAGTTCTCCGGTTGAAAAATCGAGATGCTGCCACTCTGCCACGGAGATCGGGAAGCCACAGAGATATAAGCAGAGATATCACAATGTTGCCAAAATAAACCATTAGAGACTACTTTTAAACACTTTTAAGCATACTTCAAAAGGTAGATCCTTTAATCGTTCAACGGTAGATACTCCTTTTTAGTATATTACGCTGAGCAAATATAATACTAATTCTTTCAGAATGGTCTCCCGGTTAATTGTACGCTAACTAATTTGGTGTAAAAGAACGGGAAAATATCAAGCTAAGACATTCAGATCGTTACACACTTTAAGCAGAAAACGTTTAATCCATGAAGTGTTATTTAATAGTAACACATATCTTGCTTTAATTATAATTACGGTTATACCTCGGTTAAATACCAAGAAGTACATCCTTAAGAATAAAAAAAAAAATCTAGATCACATACCTTGCGATTATATGATCGTAGAACCATATCAGTGTATTCCAACATGTCCATTCAATTTTTTTTTTTTATATGTTTAATTAAAATTGTTAATATTACTATAATCATTGTTATGTTGCCAATGAAGTTAAAAGAAGGATCCAAAAGATCAGGATAAATTTTAGTTTTTCTGATTTTTTTTGTTTTATTTATTGAGAAGATTATCTTGATTATATAGCATCTGAAAAATTGTTTATTGTACATACAACGAGGAAGCTTTTACAAGTTTTGTCTCATCGACACGGATAGAATAACGCGGCAGAAAATGTTCCTAATGCTGTAGTGCAGGTAGGTCGATGTAGAAATATATACATCTTCAAGCAACATTGTATTATAAGTTTTGTTTTTTTACAGTTTTGTTTGATGTACAAACTTTTGGTTGCTACTTTCATGTTTTCCAACAGATTTTATGGAATGTCTTGTAATCTAAAGATATATTCTTTCATAAAATGGAAACAACATCTGGAAGCGTAAACAATTTTATTACGAAGTAAGGAAAGTATTGTGGTCGCGAAAAATTTCGGTTTTCAGATTTCAACGGAAATATCCATTTTGACTAGTTTCGGTGTGACGTCTGTACGTATGTATATATGTACGTATCTCGCATAACTCAAAAACGATTAGCCGTAGGATGTTGAAATTTTGGATTTAGGACTGTTGTAACATCTAGTTGTGCACCTCCCCGTTTGATTGCAATCTACTGAACCAAAGTGTCAAAAAAAAAGCCCAAATTCCAAACAAATGTGGATTTTGGACTTTTTCTTAACTGCAGTAAGAAGCCCTCGTTGAAAGCTTTTCAACGATATATCATAAGTGGTACATACGAGTATTTTCATTGGTTCCAGAGTTATAGCCGAATAAACCTTTAATTAATGAAATATTTGGATCTTACAAGGGATGACACATTGGTTCGTATCAGACTTCATCTCCTTTTTGTTTTAATTTTTCTTTTTTTTTAATTAAATATATTGATTTACTAATAATTATTAACCCGTGACTGTAAAAAAATTGTTTACAATAAATAATTATTCAATAATAACAATAAAAAAATATGAAAAAAAATATATAAATGAAATAAAATTGTATGTATTTTTAAAAATGTGTGTGTGTAATTTAGTAGGTATTATTACATATGTGTATATGTAATAATATTTGGTGAAACATCTAATTATTTAACATTGATTGAAAGTTATAATTTAGAATAGTATTATTTTCGGATTTTCTGTTTAATTTTATTTAATTATTCTGGAATTTCTGTTTAATTTTATCTACATTAAAGTTAACTACAGAGTGACTGAAAACTAGACCCTCACAAGAACAACATATACACTGAGACAAACATGCCCGATCTTTAATAAATTCTTATCTTTTAGTTCATTATTCATCTAATTGTGGACAATATTCTCTCTAAGTTGGAGTTGACCATTTTCCCTTAATCTTTTTATTCTTTCTTTGATTTTAACATTTTCTTCCTCTTTATGTTAATCATCTTCTCTTAATGTTTTTATTCTTTCTTTGTTGCAACATTTTCTTCCCTTTTTTCATTTTTTTTTTGTTTTTTTTTTTAACTTTTTTTAAATAAAAATATATTGATTAACATGTTATTAATAATTGTTAACATTATTATCGATTTTGGCCTTTAAAAAATCCGCCATTATGGATCAAAGAAATTAAAGAAGACATGCAAGAATTAAATTTGACTTACGAAGATTTACTTAATAAATCCGAAAAATTAAAATTTGTTATTAAAGATCCGAATACCAACTTTAAAGTAAGAACTTTTAATTATACAAAAAGGGTTTATTCAGAAGAGGATCGTAAAGCAAGATCATTTTTTTTTGTCTTCAGTCATTTGACTGGTTTGATGCAGCTCTCCAAGATTCCCTATCTAGTGCTAGTCGTTTCATTTCAGTATACCCTCTACATCCTACATCCCCAACAATTTGTTTTACATACTCCAAACGTGGCCTGCCTACACAATTTTTCCCTTCTACCTGTCCTTCCAATATTAAAGCGACTATTCCAGGATGCCTTAGTATGTGGCCTATAAGTCTGTCTCTTCTTTTAACTATATTTTTCCAAATGCTTCTTTATTCATCTATTTGCCGCAATACCTCTTCATTTGTCACTTTATCCACCCATCTGATTTTTAACATTCTCCTATAGCACCACATTTCAAAAGCTTCTAATCTTTTCTTCTCAGATACTCCGATTGTCCAAGTTTCACTTCCATATAAAGCGACACTCCAAACATACACTTTCAAAAATCTTTTCCTGACATTTAAATTAATTTTTGATGTAAACAAATTATATTTCTTACTGAAGGCTCCTTCCTTGGTAAAATATTCCGGAGGTAAAATAGTCCCCCGTTCGGATCTACGGGTGGGGACTACTAAGGAAGGGGTCACCAGAAAATTAAAAAATAACATTCTACGAGTCGGAGCGTGGAATGTTAGAAGCTTAAAAAAGGTTGGTAGGCTAGAAAACTTAAAAAGGGAAATGGATAGGGTGAATGTGGATATAGTAGGAATTAGTGAGGTTCGGTGGGAAGAGGAAGGCGACTTTTGGTCAGGTGATTTTAGAGTAATTAACTCAGCGTCAAATAATGGGCAGGCAGGAGTAGGTTTCGTGATGAACAAGAAGATAGGGAGGAGAGTGGAGTATTTCAAAACGCATAGCGATAGAATCATTGTAATAAGGATAAAATCAAAACCTAAACCGACAACGATTGTTAACGTTTATATGCCTACAAGCGCCCATGATGATGATGAGGTAGAGTGTGTATATGAAGAGATTGATGAAGCAATTAAACATGTAAAAGGAGATGAAAATTTAATAATAGTTGGAGATTGGAATGCAAGCATTGGAAAAGGCAAGGAAGGAAATATAGTGGGTGAATACGGGCTGGGCAAAAGGAATGAAAGAGGGGACCGACTTATAGAGTTTTGCACGAAGTATAATTTAGTAATTGCCAACACCCAATTTAAAAATCATAATAGAACAATATACACTTGGAAAAAGCCAGGCGATACTGCAAGGTATCAGATAGATTATATCATGGTTAAGCAAAGATTTAGAAATCAACTCGTTGACTGCAAAACTTACCCTGGAGCAGACATTGATAGCGACCATAATTTGGTGATAATGAAATCTAGATTGGGGTTTAAAAACCTGATGAAAAGTTGTCAGATGAATCGGTGGAATTTAGAGAAGCTTGAGGAAGAGGAGGTAAAGAAGATTTTTGAGGAGGACATCGCAAGAGGTCTGAGTAAAAAATATAAGGTAGAAAATGTAGAAGAAGAATGGGAGAATGTTAAAAAGGAAATTCTTAAATCAGCAGAAGCAAACTTAGGCAGAATAAAGAGAACTGGTAGAAAACCTTGGGTTTCAGACGATATATTGCAGCTGATAGATGAACGTAGAAAATATAAGAATGCTAATGATGAAGAAAGTAAAAGGAACTATCGGCAATTAAGAAATGCTATAAATAGGAAGTGCAAACTGGCGAAAGAAGAGTGGATTAAAGAAAAGTGTTCAGAAGTGGAAAGAGAAATGAACATTGGTAAAATAGACGGAGCATACAGGAAAGTTAAGGAAAATTTTGGGGTACATAAATTAAAATCTAATAATGTGTTAAACAAAGATGGTACACCAATATATAATACGAAAGGTAAAGTCGATAGATGGGTGGAATATATTTAAGAGTTATACGGAGGAAATGAATTAGAAAATGGTGTTATAGAGGAAGAAGAGGAAGTTGAGGAGGATGAAATGGGAGAAACAATACTGAGATCTGAATTTAAGAGAGCATTAAAAGATTTAAATGGCAGAAAGGCTCCTGGAATAGACGGAATACCTGTAGAATTACTGCGCAGTGCAGGTGAGGAAGCGATTGATAGATTATACAAACTGGTGTGTAATATTTATGAAAAAGGGGAATTTCCGTCAGACTTCAAAAAAAGTGTTATAGTTATGATACCAAAGAAAGCAGGGGCAGATAAATGTGAAGAATATAGAACAATTAGTTTAACTAGTCATGCATCAAAAATCTTAACTAGAATTTTATTCAGAAGAATTGAGAGGAGAGTGGAAGAAGTATTAGGAGAAAACCAATTTGGTTTCAGGAAAAGTATAGGGACAAGGGAAGCAATTTTAGGCCTCAGATTAATAGTAGAAGGAAGATTAAAGAAAAACAAACTAACATACTTGGCATTTATAGACCTAGAAAAGGCTTTCGATAACGTAGATTGGAATAAAATGTTCAGCATTTTAAAAAAATTAGGGTTCAAATACAGAGATAGAAGAACAATTGCTAACATGTACAGGAACCAAACAGCAACAATAACAATTGAAGAACATAAGAAAGAAGCCCTAATAAGAAAGGGAGTCCGACAAGGATGTTCCCTATCTCCGTTACTTTTTAATCTTTACATGGAACTAGCAGTTAATGATGTTAAAGAACAATTTAGATTCGGAGTAACAGTACAAGGTGAAAAGATAAAGATGCTACGATTTGCTGATGATATAGTAATTCTAGCCGAGAGTAAAAAGGATTTAGAAGAAACAATGAACGGCATAGATGAAGTCCTACGCAAGAACTATCGCATGAAAATAAACAAGAACAAAACAAAAGTAATGAAATGTAGTAGAAATAACAAAGATGGACCACTGAATGTGAAAATAGGAGGAGAAAAGATTATGGAGGTAGAAGAATTTTGTTATTTGGGAAGTAAAATTACTAAAGATGGACGAAGCAGGAGCGATATAAAATGCCGAATAGCACAAGCTAAACGAGCCTTCAGTAAGAAATATAATTTGTTTACATCAAAAATTAATTTAAATGTCAGGAAAAGATTTTTGAAAGTGTATGTTTGGAGTGTCGCTTTATATGGAAGTGAAACTTGGACAATCGGAGTATCTGAGAAGAAAAGATTAGAAGCTTTTGAAATGTGGTGCTATAGGAGAATGTTAAAAATCAGATGGGTGGATAAAGTGACAAATGAAGAGGTATTGCGGCAAATAGATGAAGAAAGAAGCATTTGGAAAAATATAGTTAAAAAAAGAGACAGACTTATAGGCCACATACTAAGGCATCCTGGAATAGTCGCTTTAATATTGGAAGGACAGGTAGAAGGGAAAATATGTGTAGGCAGGCCACGTTTGGAATATGTAAAACAAGTTGTTGGGGATGTAGGATGTAGAGGGTATACTGAAATGAAACGACTAGCACTAGATAGGGAATCTTGGAGAGCTGCATCAAACCAGTCAAATGACTGAAGACAAAAAAAAAAAAAAAAAAACTGATGGCTCGTTTAGCTTGTGCTATTTGGCATTTTATATCGCTCCTGCTTCGTCCATCTTTAGTAATTTTACTTCCCAAATAACAAAATTCTTCTACCTCCATAATCTTTTCTCCTCCTATTTTCACATTCAGCATCCATCTTTGTTATTTCTACTACATTTCATTACTTTTGTTTTGTTCTTGTTTATTTTCATGCGATAGTTCTTGCGTAGGACTTCATCTATGCCGTTCATTGTTTCTTCTAAATCCTTTATACTCTCGGCTAGAATTACTATATCATCAGCAAATCGTAGCATCTTTATCTTTTCACCTTGTACTGTTACTCCGAATCTAAATTGTTCTTTAACATCATTAACTGCTAGTTCCATGTAAAGATTAAAAAGTAACGGAGATAGGGAACATCCTTGTCGGACTCCCTTTCTTATTAGGGCTTCTTTCTTATGTTCTTCAATTGTTATTGTTGCTGTTTGGTTCCTGTACATGTTAGCAATTGTTCTTCTATCTCTGTATTTGAACCCTAATTTTTTTAAAATGCTGAACATTTTATTCCAGTCTACGTTATCGAATGCCTTTTCTAGGTCTATAAACGCCAAGTATGTTGGTTTGTTTTTCTTTAATCTTCCTTCTACTATTAATCTGAGGCCTGAAATTGCTTCCCTTGTCCCTATACTTTTCCTGAAACCAAATTGGTCTTCTCCTAACACTTCTTCCACTCTCCTCTCAATTCTTCTGTATAAAATTCTAGTTAAGATTTTTGATGCATGACTAGTTAAACTAATTGTTCTGCATTCTTCACATTTATCTGCCCCTGCTTTCTTTGGTATCATAACTATAACACTTTTTTTGAAGTCTGATGGAAATTCCCCATTTTCATAAATATTACACACCAGATTGTATAATCTATCAATCGCTTCCTCACCTGCACTGCGCAGTAATTCTACAGGTATTCCGTCTATTCCAGGAGCCTTTCTGCCATTTAAATCTTTTAATGCTCTCTTAAATTCAGATCTCAGTATTGTTTCTCCCATTTCATCCTCTCAACTTCCTCTTCTTCCTCTATAACACCATTTTCTAATTCATTTCCTCCGTATAACACTTCAATATATTCCACCCATCTATCGACTTTACCTTTCGTATTATATATTGGTATACCATCTTTGTTTAACACATTATTAGATTTTAATTTATGTACCCCAAAATTTTCCTTAACTTTCCTGTATGCTCCGTCTATTTAACCAATGTTCATTTCTCTTTCCACTTCTGAACACTTTTCTTTAATCCACTCTTCTTTCACCAGTTTGCACTTCCTGTTTATAGCATTTCTTAATTTCCGATAGTTCCTTTTACTTTCTTCATCACTAGCATTCTTATATTTTCTACGTTCATCCATCAGCTGCAATATATCGTCTGAAACCCAAGGTTTTCTACCGGTTCTCTTTATTCCGCCTAAGTTTGCTTCTGCTGATTTAAGAATTTCCTTTTTAACATTCTCCCATTCTTCTTCTACATTTTCTACCTTATCTTTTTTACTCAGACCTCTTGCGATGTCCTCCTCAAAAATCTTCTTTACCTCCTCTCCTCAAGCTTCTCTAAATTCCACCGATTCATCTGACACCTTTTCTTCAGGTTTTTAAACCCCAATCTACATTTCATTATCACCAAATTATGGTCGCTATCAATGTCTGCTCCAGGGTAAGTTTTGCAGTCAACGAGTTGATTTCTAAATCTTTGCTTAACCATGATATAATCTATCTGATACCTTCCAGTATCGCCTGGCTTTTTCCAAGTGTATATTCTTCTATTATGATTTTTAAATTGGGTGTTGGCAATTACTAAATTATACTTCGTGCAAAATTCTATAAGTCGGTCCCCTCTTTCATTCCTTTTGCCCAGCCCGTATTCAACCACTATATTTCCTTCCTTGCCTTTTCCAATGCTTGCATTCCAATCTCCAACTATTATTAAATTTTCATCTCCTTTTACGTGTTTAATTGCTTCATCAATCTCTTCGTATACACACTCTACCTCATCATCATCATGGGCGCTTGTAGGCATATAGACGTTAACAATCGTTGTCGGTTTAGGTTTTGATTTTATCCTTATTACAATGATTCTATCGCTATGCGTTTTGAGCAAGATCATTAAGAATGACTAAATATTGGGAGAAAGTAAAAGCTAAGAACTTAAAGACCAAAAGATCGGCAAAAAAGATTTAAATTATTCTGACTAGAGTGGTCCTTTGCGGCCTTAAAAATAAAAAAATTAAAAAAAATTTGTTATGCGATTGTAAAAAAAGTTTTACAATAAATAATAATTCAATTTTATTTCTCGAACATGGTACCGCTGATATGTTAAATAAATTAACAATTAATGCAATCCACCTTAGCAGCACATTGATATGTACTCTAGATCTTTTGGCTTACTTGGAAGCTACCATCAGGACTTAAAATTAATAAATTAAAAGTCAAAAGTTTAAAAAATCATGGTTAAAATTTAAAAACAGTCATGACTGTTTCTAAAATTGCAACAGTCATGCCTATTTTTAAATTTGAAATATGTTTTTTTTTAAATTTGACTTTAAATGTATTAATTTTAACTCCTGATGATGGCTTCCAAGTAAGCTGAAAGATCTAAAGTAGATATCAACATGCTGGTAAGGTGGATTATATTAATTGTTAATTTAATAATTCAATAATAATGATAAAAAAAAAAAATATATATATATATATATATATATATATATGAAAAAAAAATCAGAAGTTATTAGTGAAATAAAATTTTAAGTCTTTTAAATTTTATCTAATTTAATAGGAATATAAGGAATTCATGTAGTGTCCATATCAGTTTTTTATTAATTAGAAATAGTACAATGATTTAATTCAAAGATCAATTATTTTGTTATAAGATCCCTATAGGATATCAATCCTAAGCGTTATGATATTTAGTATTATGACAGCATTAAGTTTACACAGACATGCATAGTCAGTAAAAAGTTTTTGAAATTTTCTTCAGTTTATTAAATACCTGTCATCGGGTTAACAGATCAAATTGTTAAACATATTCCTTTTGCTGTGGTATAATGCACAAAGTAATTCTTATTTTAATCAATATAAAACCAGTTTTCTGACTGATTTAGCATTCGCTTCAACTAAAATGATAAAAATATTTATGGTAAGGTGCTTCACATCATCAGATCACTGTAGATGATCCTATCTAAGGATATCTCTACCCATGAAATATAGAGTTTTAAAAAAAATATAATCAAACTTTCATTAATCACCATCTTTTATATGTAAAATTAAAAGCCAAATCTTTGTTATATGAAAACGATAACACTGGAGAAAGTTCAAAAGTATTGGCAAAAGTACAATTCATGCAAATTAATAACAACAGAAATTTTTTAACATAATAAAATTGTAATTACTCACATATAATTACTTTTTTTAACAAGAAAGATGTAATAAATGGAATGCAGGTGAAAAAGGCTCTTTAGAAATGTACATGAGATCCAGTGATTAAGAAAAAGGTTATTGTATAATCATGAGTATCTGAGAAAAATAAAATTTACTACAAATCTGGCTAAGATCAGACTACTACTTACGAAAATTAAGTGGAACATGGCAGTATATAATCACACAAGTAAAGAATCTCATAAAACCATTACTCTATTCTGAGTAAAATTATGAGTTACAGGAATAATGTTGGCCATACATTCCATACCCATGACAATTGTAACCATAAATAGTATCACTGACCCATATTCAAAAGTCATCATACAAAATTTCATAAAAATTAGTTAATCAAGTCTGAAATATCAAGCGAAATAATAACTAAAGAAAAAATCCCTTAATAAAATTTTTTAGTTATGTAATGAAAATCACATATTAATGTGATACAATCATCTAATTACTAAAAGAGCATGATTTGGAGAACATTAGCTTTTGAGAAACACTGGCCAACATAACTTTTGTCTCATGTGTACCAATAGGTGTAATTAATGCAGTTTTTTATCTTGTTTTCAAATATGTATTCAGAATTTCTCCTCATCCACAGTTTTTTGTTATTTTAATTTTTTTAAATATTTTAAAACGTTTTTTCATCCATTTGTACATTGACAAGTTTCAAGAGCATTGTAAATATGATGGAATCAAATGAGCTAACTCAAAGGGTAGCACTGCTACTGTTGTGTAGGTTCAGACATGTATAGACATGTACAAACATGATCTAGTGTAGCACATATTCATCAGAACAATGCCAGTTATGTGATAGTAATGAACAAGTAAACACGTCATTGTAAGTGCTTTATGTGTCTGAATTACTGTGTATTACATATTTACAACTTTATTTCTTTTAATTAGTCGTTAGTTACGAAATGCCTGGAGTTTTTTAAATCATCCTTTTTTTTTAAAGAGGTGGATGAACCCCGTTTACAGGCGCCTAAGAGTGTCGAGCTTGCTAACAGGTTCCGATAATTATAACCAAGGGTGTATGTATACCTGCATACTACCAACTAAACCTCCACACCTGGCTTCCCCCTTCATGTTACTGCTTATAAAGCATTTCATTGGGAAGGCGAAATCGCCTGCACACACATTCATAAGAAACCGACAGGATGTCACACACCACACAAACAGCATCACTGAAATCAACACATATAACACATCAAATATACACACCGACAACATCACACAAGAGCCACGCAGAAAACAGGATAAAGCTTCTCACATGCTCAACACCTACACGATACATACCCACACAGTAGTCAAGGCAGAAATCTCAAACAGTCACACCACAGATACACGAGCAGAGTGTCTTCGGCCTCATCGTACTCAGGCGAACCCCGCATGTATGGGGGACCCCTTTGTTTAAATCATCCTAACAACTTTTGTTATGTATGTGGGGAAGTGATGCTCAAGTTCCAAAGGGATCAATCCATTGAAGTGTTCAAAAAAAACAAACTGGTTGAATAAATATGAACATGAAAAATGGTAAAATTTCACTTTTGGTCATTTTTTTCAAGAGGCAGGGATGACATATACAGTTTGAATTATTTTTTTATATATACGTATATATTAGTAGTACCATAAATAATATTAATGATGATATAATTACCCCTAAATGTTTATGAATGTTTGAGAACTAATTTTTTTTTTTAATTCAAATTTTGGCTTGAAATAACTCTGATGGGGCTGGTGATAAAAATCTCAAATTTGCAAAACTTGCAGTGTTTTTGTTTATGTCAAATAAAAACGCTTCTTGTGTATTGTACTAATGAAAAAATTATAACATACCAAAAATCATGAAAAATCTGTTAAAAGCGATACCATTTTGACTCCCTAAATAAGTGCTCCAAAGGGGTTTCTTGTCTTCTTGGGATGTATATATTTTTATACTTATTACTGTGGTTGAAATAAACTTGTTTGAACTATTCAACTGCAGTGTTCATGTTATAACAGGCGCTTGATGTCATTTCCAGTCATCAGGAAAGTTCATGTTGCAACATGTTCATTTATGCTTATTACATCATTTAGCTTTGCAGTTACAGACTCATCAGTCTGACATTAATCAGTGACATGTTCATATCTTTACCGAATGTCTCAAATTTCACCTGTGTTTATAAGTGTTTATTAAATAAATATGTTTTACTTAATATTATATTTGCAAATTTTGAAATCAGTTAAATTTTTACATTATTTTCAAGCAATTTCACATAAAAAAAATGGGAAATCAATGTTCCATAGGAATTTATGTGAATCAAGAGTTCATAAAACAGTGTATGGTACAGTACTAAAAGAACTCATTAAAATTTGTGAATCTAGTGATGAATACCAACAACTTATATTTTTACGTGTTAATTCACATGTCACTAATGTTTGTAAATATCATGAAAAAGGTTTTTGTCAAAATTCAGTCACAACAGTTTTGTTGTGACCCTTTGAGAACACATAAAAAACAGTTAAGAAAAACTTAAGATAAATAACATTAGAGCAAACTCTTAACACATTTTTCCAAATTTAAATTTTGTTCCTGGAAAGTTTCTGTGTGCTAACTGTTTCAAAATAATTTTTTCTCTGCAGAACAAAGAACTATATGAATGCAAAGACCAAGAGCAATACATAGCCCCACATCACAAAACTGAACAACTGGATGCTGCTTGTAGCATTTTGGGTGTATCAAATCCATCAAAATTGAAAAAATTAAGCACACATCAAAAGCCATCAGCATTAAAATTTAAAATAAATAAGGTATCTGAAAAATAAAAAAAATTTTGAATTGTGTTTTGACTCAAAAGTTTCTGAAAATGAAGATCCAGCTCAATCTTCTTCACATGAATATGAATTTTAAAAATAAAAGAAAAATGTGTTCTTGCTTCTTTTTATCTACAAAAGATAAGGTTAAAATTATCAGTTTACTTCCCCAATCTTGGATCAGATCTAAAATAATAGCAGAGTTCAATGTGTCTGAGCATTTGGTTATACTTACTAGAGAATTAGTTAATGAGCAAGGCATTCTACTGGAGTTAGGTAAAACACATAAAACAGGTATTGGTAATGACAATTAAAAAGCTTGTGTTATTTTATGATTATGACAATAATAGCAGGCTGTGTCCTGGTAAGAACGATTGTGTTAGCAGGTGTGTTGATGATGTCAAAGTGCATAAGCAAAAGCGCCTTGTTCTGATAAACTTAAATGAATTGTATGTCACCTTTAAAAGTAAAATCCCTGAGGAAAAATTGGAAGATCAAAGTTCTGCAAACTCCATCCAAAATGGTGTATCTGGCCGGTGCATCCAGGACTCATACAGTTTGCGTCTATTTTACTTATGGTGCTTCAAATCAGTATAAAAATACAAAGAATTTCACTAATTTGTGCAGTCACAAAAAAGACTTTGACCTTGAAGCCGAATGGCACTTCTTTGGATCATCCCATGGGAAAAAGAATCCCATGTATTGGTGTGGGAGGAACAACAAAATGAGAGGTGGCAAAGGCCATTAAAAAGGTCAGATACTAAACATTGATGAAATGTATCATCCATTTTGTAATCACAAGCTGAAAAACATCAAGCATTTTTTGATTAAATCAGATGAGATAGCTAAGATTTCAGAAGCTCCAAAAAACTGTTTTGACTGCTGTGAAAGAGTTGTTGGTACTAGAAACTGCCAAAAGTATGTTCCTGTGTCAGAAGACATTGTAAGATGTTACTTTACTTCAGACTCCAAGGACTATGAAGACTATCCTGTGTCAAGTATTGTATCACTTTCACTTAAGGAAAAAGACTTTATTTCTTGTGTGTATGATGATCAGTGGTGGATGGGAGAAGCGATAGATATTAGCCTTGAAAATGACAATATGTAGATTCATTTTTTCCCCCCAACTGGACCACGTACATCATTTCAAAATCTCATGGGTACCAATCTGCAAAGTCCTGAGAAAGTTGACATCACTAGAACTAACTACAGTGTCAACAATGACTACAGAGGTCGTTCTCACACAGTTTCAAGAGAATTATCAGAAAAGATATCACAGGTGTTGGTTAACCACACAAAAATAATAAGCTTTCATTGCTACAAAAAGAGGCTATTTCAATGAAGAATAATTCAAATTTTTCTACAATTTATTTCTTCTTCGAAAGTGTTTACAAAAATAAACCATTATAAAAACAAAAATGAATTCTTGAAAAAAGATCTAGGCTACTCATTGAAATCTCAGTTTGAGTAAGTTTTACAGGTATTTTTGAATCAAAATTGAATTACATTAGTGGTATTGGTTAAGTTATCATTATTACAATCTATCATTAACACTTTGAAAAAAAAACTATTTTAAAAATATTGAAAACATCAACTTCAATAATATAGGGCTAAATATAAAAAATGCAAAGTGCAAAGAAGACAAGAAACCCCTTTAAAGCACTTATTTAGGGAGTCAAAATGGTATCACTTTTAACAGTTTTTTCATGATTTTTGAGAGGTTATAACTTTTTTATTAGTACAATACACAAGAAATGTTTTTATTTGCCATAAACATCTAAAAAAACCACTGCAAATTTTGCAAATTTGAGATTTTTATCACCAGCCCCATCAGAGTTATTTCAAGCCAAAATGTGTTTTTAAAAAAAAAAAATTAGTCCTCAAAAATTCATAAACATTTAGGCGTAAATATATCACCATTAATATTATTTATGGTAAAACTACTAACGTATACCTATATATAAAAAAATAATTCAAACTGTGTATATCATCCCTGCCTCTTGAAAAAGATTACCAAAAGTGAAATTTCACTGTTTTTCATGTTTTATCTTTATTGGTAATTTGCTCATAGAAAGAAGATATATAGGTAAATAAACTACTGACCAGTCTTTTACCTTGAGAAAATATGAATAAATTAATTATAATTTGGTTCATCCTTCCAGGACCAATAAACCTATTGGTCCTGGAAGGATGAACCAATATTTATTGGTTCTAAAAACTAAAGGTTTTTAGTTATTTCATAACTGAAAACCTTTAGTTATGATCTTTTCCATAAACCCTTACAATCACAAAAATAGGTGTGTGCACTGTAATAAAAATGGCTGTCTCAGGTAAACTGCTTAAACAAAAAATTTTTTTAAATATTTTTAAGGCCCTGAGACATGTAGGAAACAAGCAGGTAAGTTAAAATTTGTTTGAATTGGTCAAACAACCAGCTTATGTTTTTCTGGGTCGCCTCAAACGGAACCAAAGGCGAAATTGACGCAAAAAAAAGCAAAATTACCCAAAGGCAGAACTTTACTCCATTAGTAAAAATGTGTTATGAACTTTATTTTGGGTGAAAAGTCGGGGACCAAACAAGGACCTGGGCCCCACATATCTGTTGTTTATTGTGTTCTAGGCTTCTCACTGCATGGAAAATGGCACACACCACATGCCATTTGCTATCCCTAAGATTTGGAGAGAACCCAAAGATCACTCTTCTTACTGTTATTTCTGCTTAACAATCATTAAAGGGATTATACTTAGTGATTTACACATTCTTCATTCTTACAGAATGATTAAAACACTAATAAGTATTTCGCATTGTTGATCAGCTGTTTTTATTTTATTTCCAACTTTGAAATAATTTTTTTTAAATAATTTATTCTATTTCTTTCATTATAAAAAAATGTAAGTAATTTTTATTTATTTATTTTCATTTTTGTTCTATAATTTCCTTTTTTTCATTTTTAACAATAATTTTTTTTTACAAATTCACGTCACCAAAAAAGAATTTGGTTTTTGTTACCATAAAATAAGTACTTTTCTGATAAATGTATTTTTATTAAAAGTATTAATGTATTATTATTTCTTATAATGTATTATTTTTGAATAAAATTTGTTGTTTTAACTTTTCATTGTGTTATTTAACTTATCTTACATCATTTTGTTCAGAATTAAATTCTCTACAAGTTTTGTTTAAAGGTTTCACGTGTTTATTACCTATCTAATAAAGTTATTATACTTCAAGCATAAAAAATAGGGGTTTTTATCCCATTTTATTGGTTTTCACCACAGATTTCTCAAAAATTCCGGTTGTGGGACCTACTTTATTCAGTTCTTCAAGTCAAAAGCCACAAAAAATCATTAATTCTTCTCCTTAATTAACGTCCTAAAAATTTCAGTACAAACTCATTTACCGGGGTAGCTGAATTCCGAGTGAAAACTCGCTAGTCGTAACTCGCAAACGAAGAATTTTAGAACATATGTTTATATGAACTTTTTTCATTATTTTCAGAAGTAAAATAGGTTATGAAAGTTCCGGGAGAACTTAGTGACACACTCTGTAGAGAGTTTGAATAAAACCTAACACTATCAGATACTATTGTGACAAAGAAAAGGTGCATTTCTCCCTACCCCCTCAACTAATCGTGACCAAAATTAAATGGCATCAATGTCCGATATTCAGAAATCATCATACAAAATTTCATCCAAAAAATATATAAATTCTAAGATATAAAGCAAAAAACAGGCTAACATACATATGTATGTATGTATGTATGTACATACATACATATATACATATGTATGTGTATAAATATAATACATCTTTCTAAAATCTGCTAAGATTGTTTCTTGGTTAGCAAGGGTCATGAGAGATCAGGATCTGCAAAAACCCTGACACCCAAAATTTGACCTAACATCCAAGTATAATGTGAAGAATTTTATTAGAGATTCCTCTCCCTAACCTATAGGTCTGTCGGTCAGTTCTGAATTAAGAAAAAATCTACCCCAACTCAATTCCCTCTTAAAAAGGATTACTTGAAATTTTAAAAACATAATTTGAAGTCTGACCAATTTACTGATTCAAATTTTTAACTGATAGTTATCTGCTTTTCACACTTTGTAGTATTTACTTCCTAGTTATTTTTAGAAATATTTTATGGTTTTGTTAGTCTTTTATTTTTTTCACTGGATGCCAGTTTAGTGATAATATTTTTCTTCTTAAGTGTTTCATATTTGAAGACTTATCTGCCAATCTGCAAAGAATAATGAACAGCTGGTCAACATCCTCACCACCTGAAGCATTCTGGGATTTTCAATAACCTGTTTTTGCATTTAACTTACCTTGTGTACCTTTATAACCTACCTGTTTACTTTTACTTATAATATTATAGGTACTAATCAATCTTTTCAAGTTTCTTAATTTATTTTATCCATCACTAAATGAAATTTAAAGATAAAAAGTTTACCTGAGTCACCAAAAAATCTGGAAGTGATATAAACAGCAAAAACACTATCTAAACATGTCCACTCTGTACCAAGTTTGTTATGTTCAAAATTTTGTTTAGGATAAACAATTTGTTTAAGCTTAAAGTGTTTATCTTATCTGTAATTATTATTTATTTCAGTAATTAAGGAAAAAAGTGTAAAAATATTAATAATAGGGCAAAGGCCAATCAGAAACAAGTCCAAATTAGTGGGAATTCATAGGAAAGTTTTGGCTGAGGATGATTCTGGACTCAGTTTAATGTTCGAAAAACTAGACCACATAAGCATTTATATAAAAGTAATATGAGAAAAAAATCAGTTACATTGTCAGAAAGTGAAATTGTCTAAAAAATTATTAAAAAATTAGTAATATCATTAATTTTAAATCTCACAAAACTTTTATTGAAAGTCCTACCATGAAATAGTTTTCCTATCATTAAATAGTTTGTAATACACAGATTAATACTGTTTGTTTGAGAGAGTGATAAAAGTGAAATTTTTAACTAAAAAAAGATAAACAAGGTCATTTAAACAATAAAACAGTTTTAAAAATCAAACCTAACTACATAATATCTATACTAGAATTTGTATTACCTGAGCCTTTTGACTTTATAAAGAGGGAAAATCCAAAAATTAATGTGTTGTAATTTGGTTTCTCCCAAAAATTAAAAAAACTCCAATAATGGAGGATTTTTTTTCACGTCCCAAGACTGCCAAATCAAATATGGAAGAAAACACCACATCAGGACTTTCAAAAGTGGGAATCACCAAGTGAAAAATACAAATTATGATTTTGGAATATTGAATGATTTAATAATGTTATTAGGATTAATTTTTAAATAAAATCATTTTAATTAAAATTTGATGTAATATCCCTCAGAATATTTTTAGTTAATTGACTACCTTGTCACTTGAACCGCCTTCCTTATTGGTGGAACTAAAGAGTTACTGCAATCAGAATTAAGTTTAGTGACACTATTGCAATTAATTGTGAGAAACAAAAAAGGCAGGTTATAAATTAAGTGATGGAATGTTATTAGTGCAACTAATTGTTAGAATAGAATTGGAAACTGTTTCAGTGTAGGAAATGTTTATTTAAAATTGATCTGTGATATAAATCCATATGTGCCATTTTTAAATGAAACATTAGAAATACAGTCAAAAGAAATTATGATAAGGTTGATGGTATCTATAGTGGTCATATGGAGAACTTTAACCAGCTAGATAAAAAACTATTGTTGAGATTAAATTTGTGTGGAAAGATAAAATGAAAAGATGTAGTAGATATAAGGGATAGGAAAAACTGTGTTGATGAAATAGCAGTTAATTTTCACTGAATGGGAGAAGTGTAATTAAACTAAGAAATTAATCATGCACTGTCCGCAAAGACATAAATTTACTTCATCTTGTATAGACAAATATGATACTTGCTTGAATTGTAAAAAAAATTTAATTAGTATGTGTTATAGAAAATTGTTGTAAATTTCTATGATCATTGACCTTAGTGGATTGAATGTAAGTAGGGTTATTTCTAACAAAAATAATTTGAAAAGGGGAAAATTTCCCTTTGCAAGTTCATAGCATTAATACTTATTTTAATTCTAACTGCACTAGTTTTTTATATCAGAATATGTTGATTCAACTTTTGAAGTAGCAAATCAAATAGAATTAATAATATAAGAACAGCAATAATAAAATTATAAAAATAAAATTCAAACAAATAAAGTTTTATATTGTTCAAGTACAATATAAAGACAATAAATAAATAAATTTTAAGGACATAACCAAAAACCGGTTGTCTGAGTGGGTTGAAATTACAAGTTTTGGCTCTCATTAACATAACAACCGGCATCAAAAAATATTTTACTGAAACTATATATTGAAAAATGTTTTTAGGTTAGTGATTGTTATTTTAACTTTGAGATGAATTGTGTTACAACTTGAATAAGTGTTTCTTTTGCACTCCATTGTTAACAAAACTAAAACTAATTATACTAAATGACACGTTTAGTCGAAACTGTTGTTTATATGAAAATGATTTGAAGTATTATTCTTTTAAAAAAAATTGCAATTCACAGTCAGCTGTAGAAAAGGAAATAAATATTTATATTTGATATTACATACTGTTTAATACTTCCATGTGCATTTATTTCTATCATTAAGAAGTATTAAATCATTCTTTTTAATACGTTTGTATTTATAAATCTGTTGACAGATTTTGACAATTAATTGTGATTAATAACAGATTATAATGTTCTGATTCATACAGACTACATTTAACTGTTTGAAAATTGCTGTTTATTACGTGCTATAATAAACCATGTTGTTGAAATTATATTGATAACTTAGGCGGTGGTGTGATAAACTGCTAATAACTGAATAGAATGTTTTTATTGTGATTAGTAATTATAAACTCCCTTAAGAAAGCCACAGGTGTATGCTATTCTGCAGTCTCAACTAAACATGTCATTGAGTATTCATTTACGCTGAATTAACTTTGAAATATATGCTTTCTTCAAAGAAAGAACAAGTTATTAGATGGATTATTATAGTTTCTTAGAAGTAGAATTATTGCTAATAAATTTCTTAAATAAATTATTTCTTAAAGTAGATTATTGCTAATATGACAAGACTTATTTGAAGGTTTAGGTATGAAACTGGAAAACATTCCAATGCAAACCAGGATTTTTGGCACTTTTTGCATATACACAAATATCCTTAATTGTAAAATATAATTTACTCATTAAAACATAGCTTAAACTTAGCCTGTTGACCACTAAGAAAATGGTAAATATCTATTTAATACACTAACTTATCAAGTTACAACCACCTTGACTTCGACCATTCACACCTATGACAAAAAAATTTTAAAAATGTATACATTTTTTAGAGTTTTCATCAAATATATATCACATATAAAAATATATATATTTGGAAAATCATGTCTAAAAACAATTAATTTTCTTCACTGTTTATAATTCTTAATAAATATTTGTTAAATAGGATGAAAACTGGATTATTCAAATAGTTTGAAATAAGCAGCATTGATGACATGCTCACTTTCTTCTGATTGGATGTTCAACTTTTTCCTGATTGGTGGTGCTAGTGAATTTCATGCTTCTGCAATCGATTGCGTCATCTTCAGTTTTGTTGTACAATTAGTTACCCTTCATGTGTATTTGTGTAAGGTGGCTAATTGTTTGGTTATAAGTGATTACTTAGTAAATACTGTGGTAACTATGTAAATTAGTAAATAAGTGTTTACTTATAAGTAGTTTACTCGCAGTGTAAATTGGAAATTCTACTTTATTTTGTGGTATTGTGATACTTGATTTGTGATATTTTAGTCTCAAAATAGCTGGTAAGACCAATGAAAGAAAAAAAACAATAGACTTAGATGAAAATAAAATTAATAAAACAGCATGAGTGCGGAAAAACAGTGTCAAATTTGTCATGTGAACATAGTTGTCACATTCAACTGTTTCAACTACAATAAAGGACAAAGAACAAATCTGTGAAGCAGTAAAGAGATAAGCATCAATAAAATCAACCATCATCACAAAAAAACGAAATGGTCCCATACATAAAATGAAAATATGTTTAAAGACTTGGATAGAAGATTTATAACAAAAGAATGTTCCACTAAGTCTCATGATCATCCAAACTAAAGCGTGCAGTCTTTTAGAAGATTTAAAGAATAAGGGATGACAACTATGACCAAAATTTCAATGTAAGCTCTGGCTGGTTTGAAAGATTTAAAAAAACATGATAACTTCCATAATGTGAAGATTTGCGGGTAGGCAGCAAGTACAGATTCGAAAGCTGCTGAAATCTTCAAGAACAGTTTTGAAGAGATGCTTGAAGAAGGAAATTATATGCAGGAACAAATTTTTATGTGGATGAAATTGTGTTGTATTGGAAAAATGCCCAAATGGACATACATTCAAAAAGAAGCTAAATTCATGCCAGGTTTTATTTAAAGCATTTAAAGATCATGCTACTCTTTTGTTGGGTGGAAATGTCACTGATTATAAATTAAAACCATTTATGATATATCATTTCCAAAACCCAAAAGCCTTCAAGGGAATCAGTAAGGACACATTACCACTACATTATTCTGCCAGTAAGAAGGCACAATGCCTTTTTGACTGGTTTAACAATTGCTTTGTTGCAGAAGTAAAGAAATATTGTGATGAAAAAGATATTGCTTCTAAAATTGTACTGCTTTTTGACAAAGCTCTAGGTCACCCTCTACACTTAGGAAAGTCCCATCCAAACATAAAAGTGGTTTATTTACCACCTAATACCACAAGCACACTACATCTGATGGATCAAGGGTGTATTACAAACTTCAAAATGTGTTATTTAAGAATCACTTTTGCCCAAGCAATTGCAGGAACTTGGAAAGTTCAGACATTGAGATAATTTTGGAAAAATTATAACATTTTCATGTAGTAAAGTGTATACATAAAATGTAGTAAAATATCAGAAGGATGGTCCAGTGTAACAACGAAATGTATGAACAGCATATGGAACAAACTCTTAAAAAGTTAAATAACAATATGAACTTGAATAGAGAAGAGGAAACAGAAGAGGTAAATAATGTTATTGTACAATTTGCTCAACAATTAAATCTGGATTTTGATGATGAAGATGTAAATTAACTTTTGAAAAATAATGTGGAGGAACTCACAAACCAAGACCTGATTGAGATTGAGGAACGAGTTGCAGATAAAAATGTAATAGAGCTTAAAGAAGTGGATGAACATGAAGAACCATCCGAAAAATTTGTGCTGAAAGAAATGGCATCAGCTTTTAGCAAAATTAATAAGGCAATTAAAGAAATTGAAAATACGGACTCAGACAACGATGGATTTTCAAAGGTACAACGCAACATTCACCAAGCACTTGCCTGTTATAATTAAATTTATAACGAAAAGAAACAACAAACTGTCCAAACAAAATTGGACTTGTTTATTAAAAAAAAAGCACTAATACTACTACACTCACTGATAGATCAAGAGTCAGCAATGAGTATCAGTAGCACAGATGATGACGATAATTCATGTATATATATATATATATATATATGTATTAATTATGTATGTAATTATTTACTTATATGTAGTTAACAATTAACAAAATCAGAAATAAAAGCTATTAATTTTGATGTACATACATCTATTATAATTATATTATTTATTTTCATATGAAATTTGACTTACAACCATTTTGACTTACGTCCGAAGTTGCAGAACCAAACCCTGTCAAGAAGTGACTGTATAGTGACAGCTTTGCTAAGCTGCATATGAAATTTATTTTGTTATTCTACTGGAGAAATATTTCAAAGTATGAACTTGGTTAACTACAAACCAAAATAAATCTACTACCGATCCTTGAAAACTCATTAGCAGATGAAAAAGTTTTGCACAGTTTATAAAGCAGTAAATCTGCAAAATAATTAGCATGTTATCCCCAAAGTTTTTTAAGTAAAGTATGGGATTCCAATCTCATTTTGAAACATATGTTAAAAGTTTAGTTTCTTTTCTCCCCATCTCCCATTCATAAATAATAGAAAAATTTAAACACATAGCAATATATATATATATATATATATCACATTTAAATCATGAACAAGTTGACTTAATGTGTTGTTACATAGCAAACTGCCTAAAAACAATCCGTGGAACATAAGTTAATTGTTTCTGATGGTTGTAGTGCACTACATTATGAAATTGGAGAGTTCTGCTCACCAACTTACATAAATATATTCACCAGTGTTTTAAGTCACTGGACTCCATTATTCAAACAATATATAAGGGAATAAGGATCAAGGAATAATTTATCAGTGGGTTACCAAATTACCAAATGGAGACAATAAAAAATGTGACATTAAAAAAATAGAATATAAACACAATAATCAAACAAAGTGAATGATTTTTCTTTACTAAAAATTCATGTAATTAAGAGAAGATAGAATTTTTAGTAATATTTTATAAAAAGGATAAGTCTATGGATTGAATATTAAGACATCCAGTGTTAGTGAATTTGGTTCAACAAGGAAATGTAGTACTTAAAAACAGTAGATGAAAAAAAATTAGAATATTTGAAACTCAACTTGAAAATGTAGGATGTGAAGTGTATTTTGCAGATAGTAGATCAGAGAATACTAAAATGAATGCAAAAGTGAATCATCAACCAGTGAAGTAACAAATGGAAGAAAAAATACATAACTTGTTTTGAGAAGTATGTTGGAAATTGATGGAATCATTCTATTTATATTATCAGAAACTTTTAAATAACATTACAGTAAATTATTATGCTGATTACCATTTCCTATTTTAACTAATCAATCTTTTTCAAAATAACTTTTATTTCATTACTTTTACTTTTAAGTTCTTTTACCAAATTTGCTTAATTTTTTGGCAGTGTCAATTTATTCTCCATGCAGTCTGTGTTGATCCATTTTTATAATTTTACTTTCATTCCTTAAACTGAAAAGGGTTAAGAACTATATATTTTCTAAATAAAAAAATATATTAGTTTATTTTATCTTAAAAAATAGTATATCATAAAGCCTTACAAAAGATTAATACCAAGAAGTATACAAAGTATTTTCAAAATGATTTACACTTTCCAGAAAATACTAATATATTAAGTATTTTACAAAAGACATTCCAGTACATTTTCTGATAGATGCCAATGAAACTTCAAAAATTGATAAGCTAAAGATTAAAATTAAAAAAAAGGTATACATACAACAAAAAAATATTGCAATCAATTTTACAAAAATCATAAAATCCTGAATACATAGGCAAAAATAAATTAATTAAAATTAGAAACAACAACTTCTACAACAGATAATCTAACAACTCCCAAATTATTCACAGTGAGGTAAAGAACTTCTATATGTGTCCTTTGACTTTTCTATTTCCTGCAAATCTTCAGTGTAATTACACAGATCTATAGAACAAATAGTGAATATAGAACAAGTTACGATCAAAAAATAAATCTATAAAGAATAAAAATTGGTTCACTTTATTATTTCATTAGCTCAATGGCTTGATTGAAAGTACAGTTTTTTTAAAAATGGCTGAAAGAAAGATAAAACTACAAAATGTTTAAATTACGTCTCTGAGTAGATGATTATGGAATTAATTCATTTATGTAATTTACCAAAAAAGGTGAAAGAGAACACATTATTTAAACACAATAATTTTTCAAATACATAATTCTGTTAACAGAAAACTGCCAGACTCCTTAACCTGAAGAAAATATCTACCAAGAAAAGGGTTAAAATAAATAAATAATATGAACATCTTTATTGATACATGTATAGTGCAAGTAGATGAAACAGGGGTGTCAAGAGCTTCTACCAAAAAACAATAGTAACAAAAACACTAATCCATATTTAGACAACAGCTCAGCATTTTTAAGAAATGAATTTCAGTCATTAGGATGATTAATCTAAAATTATATTGTCAGCCAAAATACCATTACTATCTCCTTCTTGAATTTCATGCAATGCCTCAGTATTGACACCTATCGAAAAGTTGAAACTGCGTAATGCGATGTCGCACCGTCATGTTGTAGCCAGCAGTGTTAGTTTATGGTTTATGGAGTTCATTGCTCCTCTTCCAAGAGTGCAATGAACTGAAATAAAATATCCTGATATCGTTCTGCATTAATGGTATACTCAAAAAAAATAGGACCGATTATTTTCTTCCGCGATATCGCGCACCACACGCCCAACTTCTGCGGGTGTAATTGTTTTTCGTGATAAATGTGGGGATTTTCAGCACTCAAAATTCTACTGTTTTGGCTGTTTACGTAGCCATCCAAATGAAACCGTGCTTCATCTGTGAAAAATAACGAATCCATAACATTAATTCCCTCACGCAGAAATCGACGGAACCGTTGACAATATTGTAGCCGTTTTTTTGTCGGGCTCAAGAAGTCGATGAACCGTTTGAATGCGATAAGGTCGTAATTGGAATTGTTTGGTCGCCCGATGAACAGTTGATTTAGATAAATTAATTTCAGCAGACAAACGTCTGATCGATTTATTTGGCGAGGCGAGTAATCGGTCTTTGATTTCAGTGACTGTATCTGTATTCAACACTGACGCAGATCTTTTGTGTTCCTTGTTATTAACAGAACCGGTCTCTGTAAATTTTGCAACTGACGTTAATACTGATGTTTTGTTAGGAGCTGGTTTATCTGGGTACTTATGGCGAAACAAATCTTGCACTGCAACCACTGATTTCGTACTGAAGTACGACTCAACGATGAAAACACGTTCATCTAGCGAAAACACCATCTTGTCTCTAGCAATACACTGAACGTTATGATTGCATGATTGCATTGTTGTTACTATCGGTAGTGTTCTACTGCGTCGCCGCGATGTTCTGATGTTGGACGAGTCCATTTCAGTAACAAGTAGGGGAGTAAGCTTGACTTTTGAAATTTCATGGATGAGTGATTGATGGGTTGCGTTTTATATGGGACACCTTGTATATATATATATATGACAGTCATATATATAAGAGGTAATGAGAACAAACAAATATACGTCCTAAATTATCTTCTGATTCTACCTGTAAAATAATGTTCATTAAAGTGTAGTAAATTGTATTTAAACTTTCATGTTATGCAGAGTAGGACATGTAACGTCTTCATTTAAGTAAAGTGCTTTTTTTGCAAAGTAGTTTGTAAATTAAAAAAATACAGTGAAAACTGATTAATTACATCCTACCACTTACATTTACATATGATTTTATACATATATTTATAAACATACAATCATACATTAAGTATAATTTACATACAAGTAGAAAATAGATATTTTTTTTAACGTAGAACACAGGGAATTTTGATCATATTGAGAGTGCTTGTGAAATTTGCTTTTTTCGAAAAACTCAACCTCCAACTCTCAAAATTGAAGAATAAGTTTTTGTTCTTTTCTCTATCATCTTTCTGTGTAAATGTTTTTCATACATTTTTTGAAATTGAATATTTCATATACAAAGCTATTTAGAAATGCCTACAATTTTTTTTTTAACTTAAAAACCCCAGAATTAAATATGCAGAATAGTTTTTAAATTTCCCTTTTTCTTATTTTTTTCCTTTAATGAAGGGGGTGCTAGATTTTGAGGAAGCTTTACTTAAACAAATTTGTTAACCTTAACCTATATATGAATATTTTTAGAAATTGTTATTTAAATTTTTTCTCTCTTTCTAAAAAAATACATATTCTGTTTTTTTTTTCGGCTCTATTTTAATGCTTATCATTAATAACCGAAAAAGTCTTGCAATACATTCCAATTTTTTGTTAAATTTTAGTTAGAAAATCATAATTGGCAAATATAATTTTTATGAAATTATTTTTTACGTTCAGAAATAAAATATATACTGCATTATGTTCAAAATATCTTTTATTTTAATTTTGGAAAAATTATGAATAGTTTATTTTCAAATTAAAAGCACCAATTTTTAACCTGTAGCGATTTCATGTTATAAAATTGTAGCCTATAAAAAAAAATCATTCAAATTCAGGCTTTTCAGACTGGTTGTAAGGTTTTCCCCAAATAGTTTTCCTCATTAAAGAAAGCACATCAGAAATTCATATTATGGCAAGTATACTCATACACCTAAATACATAAATTTCTTTATCTTTTATTTCAATATTTGTTATAAAAATATAACCAAAAAGAAACGGATGTTCCTTTTTAATTAATTAAGGCGTTTCCTTTATTCGATATACATAGGGATTTTAAAATAATTTTAAATCTGTATTTACTTCTTTATGATTTGAAAAAAATATACATCAAATAATTAAAAACAGCCAATATTTTGTCGCTGATGAAGAAATATTTGAAAACAAACATAAGAAAGTTACTTCGCACCATTCCATGTGATGTACAGTAACCGATGGTAGGAAAGATTACGAAGTAGACCACAGTTCCAGTGTTGTCTGTGTTATGGTATCGTTGCCCACATTTTCCTCTCTGCAGTACTTAAGGTAGCAAATATTTTAAAAGATTTTTACCGATTCTTTGAAGAAAAGTAGGTTATTACTTTCGGTCGCATGGTGGAAATGGCGGATGAAAATGAATTTTTTTTATTTTGAGGTATGGGGAATATGAAATATCATTTACTTAAAATCCGGTTCCTTTTTTATGTATATACAGGCTTATATATAAAAGTTTGCGGCTCCAAACCCTCCAAAACTACAAGGTCAATTTCATTGCAATTTAGCTATTCAATAGGAGGGTATCTGAAATCTCGCATTTGAAAATTTGATGAAGATTGGTCGATTCGATCTTGAGTTAGCTCAATTTAATGTAGAAGAAAATTTAAGGTTATGTAGACTGTATAATGGTATATTTTTCATACCCTCTAATGCAGTGAATCACAGCGGTGAGTTGAAACTTCTTAATTCTTTTTTATTGTAGTGCTTTTTTGACGGGTAACTTTTTTTGGTAAAATTTTAGGTTAGAGTGAGTTGATACTTTTTCAAAAGGAAACAGAATAACGAGAAGTCGATCTTCAAGAATTTTTTTAAATTTATCCCTATTGGAATAACGGTTACTTTTAATTATTGTATTTTTTTATTTGGTTCATTAAAACGAAAGATCCGACTTTTAATTTCTGTAATAACTTACTCGGAAAATGTTCAATAATGGCCAACAATTTAACAATGGCTACTAAGAAAGAGTAGTTGTTAAGCAGTATTAGTTCATATTTTTAAAGATGTTTTGAAAATTTCAGAAGGGTGTAGAGTTTAACCCACCAGGTTGGTCTGGTGGTGAACTCGACATCGCAAATCAGCTGATTTAGAAGTCGAGAGTTCTAAGATTCAAATCGTAGGAAAGACAGTTACTTTTATACGGATTTGAATACTAGATTGTGGATACCGGTGTTCTTTGGCGGTTGGGTTTTCAATTAATTAGCCACACGTCTCAGGAAGGTCGACCTGAGACTGTACAAGCCTATTTCATTTACATTCACACATATCATTTACATTCATCTTCTGGTAGTAATACCGTAAGGTAAGTATTACCTTACGGTGGTTCCGGAGGCTAAAAAGAAAAAGGGTGTAAAGTTGAATAAGGTTAAAAAAATGTTTAAAAGCTATATTTGTTTGATTTTTCTTTAGTTTTTGCTACTATGAAATTATAAATTTTTCTTTCTTTTTTTAATTCTTATATAATTATTATCAATAGTTTTTTGTAACAGAAGTAAATTAGACCAAAATGGAGATTACAATACCCGGTAAGAAAGACGGTCTTTTTTAAATATTTACTGTAAAAGATCCATGGGTTTTGAGTCATTTAAAAAATAGATTATTGAAATAGAGTAAATTTTTATAATACTTCTCTGATTGCCAAACGATTACTTTTTCGAAGTTTCTTTTTCCTCGTATCCTTTCAGGCGACCAGCTCTGAGATTTATTTCATCATGCTGATTTTACGCGACAAATGACAATATTAATAAACATAACCGTTATAAGAAATAAATGAGAGAAATTTGCCATCAGAAATCTTAAATGATGAGATAAAAAATAGACTTCCAGTTAAATAATTTTTTGATATTAATTATTTATTCCTATTTTAACTATTTACACCAGTACGTGCTGTGTAGTACAAGCTGTAGAACTTATTTGTATCTATGAAATAATATGAATGAATTTACAAGTTTTACAGCGTTATTATTGACATTTTCTTCATTGTCACTTTAAAATATTGTTTTATTTCCGACAAAAGAATTTACAACAAAGTGAGACGTAGAGTAAACGGACTTACTAAGCGGATCAAAATTATGTTTTTTACGGCTCTTCTGCTTCTCAATTAAAAAGTGTTCTAGTCAAGAGTTCGGAATTCTTGAATGTGTGATATTTTTTTTTAAATTTGTTCCCTATTGTATAGATATTTATGTAATCAAGGCTTTAATTTAACTACTTTGTTCTTACGTTCCAGTGTTAGTTCACACGGATGTGGAATATTACGCAGAGAAAGTGGTCTGAAGTATCTTCTGATGTAACAGCAATCCAAATAAACATGATTTCTGTCTATTCTCGCTACTAGTACGTTTTCATTTACACTTAATTATTTATTATTTTTTTACAAAATGAAGTGTATTCTTATCTTTTTCAATATTTTTTTATGAAAATCATAATAATTATACTTTTCTCTGCGATATTCAATAAAAATATTCACCGATTCAAATGTACACGTGTTATTATCTAAAGAGAAAAAATTTCATTATTTTATCAGTGCTGCTAACAGAAAAACAATGATATTAAACAGTACTTTTATGATTACCTAATATCATAATTACGAAATTGTATGTACATTCATTTATTTTTAGTCTAGATTCTTAGGCCTACATATCATTCGCTTTTCAACTTTTCTCTTTTCAAGAAGCAGTTCCCTCTATCAACGGTTTATATCCGCTCTAACTTCACAATTTAATGTTCTCAATTATTGAGCTTTCCATTACTTTACGAATACAGTTTGGATACTTATTCGTGGATTTAACTGAATAAAATTTATAATTAATTATTAAATCTAATCCTATAAAATAAAACTACCGGTTGAATCTGTTAAAGTCGTCATTGGTTTATATGTATTAAAATAAATTTTACTGCGAATAAATCTACCAGAAATCTTCCGAACTTTTCGTTTTCACTTTCACAATTCTTTTTGATTACACTAGTGAGGAATTTATCGGTAGAATATGATTTATATCCTATTAAAGAATTGCCATAAACAGAAAATTATAACTTATTAAATGTTGATGTAAAAAGTCGTAACAGAATAAATAATAAAAAATAAAAATATTATGGAAATAATATAACAATAACTTGACTGAAATTTCTTAAAATAATTTAATTTTTTGAAATTAAAATATACTCTCTCCACTTAATTAAATACAAACTCCACTTTTTCTTGCCCGTAATTTGCTTTTATCAAACTATTATAACAGATAATTTGTAAAGTCACTAACCTTGACACTCAATTCTTATTTTAATCCGATCTAATAATTACTATATCACAGCAGTAATAGCTGTTCTACCACAATACTAGTTAACTATTAGCATTAACTATTAACATTACACAATTAATGTGTGTAATGTAAATAATTGCTGTGTGTAATGAATAATTTACCGATATGACAGACATTTAAATAAAATTATTTTGATATAGACTTAGATTACCAAAACTAAAGTTTATGAAAAGCACTTTTTTTGTAATAAAATAGCTGCAAGGTAACCTCAATAAACGGGAAAATTTCGCCCTGAATCTTTTACAGAGTTATATATTTGAAAACATTTGTCGTAACAAAAAAAATCGGTGCAATAATTTACTGATTTTTTTTGTTTTTTCATAATTTTTTTTTTAAATAATAATATTTATATAAAAATTCCGTTTTATTCAACCTATTTTTAAAGCGTTCGGTTTTTGAAGAAAATTGGGAAAAGAACAACTCGTGTTTTATATAATTTCTTTTTCAGTATATTTATATCACTTTTTTAACTTAAAACATAGACAATTTTAATTGAAGTAGCTATTGCTTTAAAAATGGTATTAACTGAAAAACTGTTGTTTCAAAAACACCCACAAATTTGACGAAGACAATGAAAACAGATTAGGAAATTACTAGATATACTTTAAATTATAGTCGTTTTATATGAGCGTGAAGTCAATTAAGGTTAAAAAGTATTACTCTTTAGTTTATTTTATCATAATCGCTAGTAAAAACACTTAAATTGCATTAATTAACAGAAATAAGAATACAGACTAAAATAACATTATTTTTACCGTTAAATTTTAAAATGTTATTAAATTTCTAACGCATCGATCGTTAGGTATAATGCGAGTAGGATACGTGCAAATCTTCTAAATTATTATTTTTTTTGTGTGTATATAGAAACGCAACTTTGGAAATAACTGCAAATTGTCAAACAGAATGGTTAATACAAAAAGGACTGGAATTGTGTAGAACATTAGATTAAAAATCAATTACATCAGATTAAAATAATCATCGGATTAAATCAAGAACATCAGATTAAAAATAAATTTTTAAACGCAGATTAATTATTCGGTAACTAACAATTAAAAGTAACAATAAGCCAGAACACGAAGAATATGTGAAGAGTATTGTTATAATTAAAAAACAAAAGGCATGGTTTAAATTACATCATCGCAAATGTAATTTACTGTAGTGTATCTCACGATACCGTACAGCATATATAAATGTGAATTCAGCATGTATAAGTAATATCTCAGTAGTTAAGGCTGAATCATTCTATCATTTCCAGATGCAAGTGCAATTATTGCATTGCTCTATGCGTATAATAATGTTCTGTAAGCAATCACTTGTCTGGTGCCGTGATAAGCAATTAAAAATGTTGTTGATTCTTTATTTGATCTTTATAACATCAAACAACATCATCATAACGCATCATCATGACGTTTTACATCATTTATAACGCTTCACAAAATTATTCAGCTCTGTAAAATAATACACTTCAATGTACGGCAGTTTTACAGTTTATTTTTATAAGTTTTTCCAGTGTTGTTTTCATTCATTTTAATTTACCCTGTGTTTTGCGCCAATAGGATTTTAATAATGAATGATTCTGTCGAGAAACATAAACCAGGAAAATCCTTAACTATCTCAGAAAAAAAATACTCAGCAACGAAAATATAACCTTGAAACTGCAGTCAGTGATATTGTTAAAAAGCAAGTAGTGCAACAGTCGTTAGCGAAAGAACAATTTTTTAATATAATAAAGAACACAAAATTGATGGTAAACATTTTAACCCCATAAAGATTCGAAAGCTTGTGAAAACGATTTAAAAATTTGGACGATTTAACAAAAAACTCTTTTCAGAAAAAAGGTTCATTAGTTTTATCTTAATAAACCTTCCTAACGTGAACTAATTATTAAATGCTGTGAATACCGATTCTAAACTGCCGAATGTTACTAGAGGTACAGTACAACGTGTTTTAAAATCAATGATTTTTTGTTTCAAGAAAAAATAATTGAACGATAACATTATTTCACAGCGTAGGGACTATTTAAGAAAAATTAAGCGATTTTGTGAAGAGGGTAAGGGTTATTATGTAGATGAAACTTGTGTTGATGCTGGACATGTACGGGAAAAGGTATAGGTGGATAAAGAAATAAAGATCGCAATATGAAAAATTTATCAACTGGAGTGAAAACCTCTGCTGGAAAAGGTGAACGATTAATAGTAATCCGTGTGGGAAGTAAAATTGGGATTTTGAATGAAAAGATGGTTTATGGGTATTTGAATCCATATCTTCCCAAGAATATCACGATAAAATGAATGGTGACAATTTTATGCAGTGTTCTAAAAAAATTGTAGAAATTATTGCCGAAGGATCCATTATAGTAATTGATAATGCGCCGTACCATTGCCTGAAAACTGAAATCCAAACGCTTCGATCCGAAAATCTAAAATTGCCGAACGGTCAAATTTACGTAAACCGAAGACGTGTTAAAAATAATAAAATCAATTAAACAGAAATATCATTTTTAGTAGATGAAATCGCAAAATCAAAAAATTGCATCGTATTGTGTCTTCCTCCACACCAATACAATTTTAACCCGATAGAATTGATATGGGCATAAGTCAGAGGCTACATTGGGAGAAACACAACATTTAAGTTAACTGATGTAAAAAATTGATTCATAGATGTTAATAGAGTAGATGCAAACGCTTGGAAAGATTGCATTCAACATGTAATTAAATAAGAAAAAAAGCATGGGAAGCGGGCAGATAATTTGTTGAAAATATTATTAAAAATATTGTGATAAATCTGGGAAACGATAACAATAGTTTAAAAAACGGTAGCTAATCGGTTATTGACCGAATACCTTGAGGTAACATGTATTTTTTCTATTTTACTTAATGAAATTTTTAATGTAGTGATAACGTACTTAAAATTTTTATAAATTTATGTAAAATTTTTATTTTTAAGGTA
The DNA here is from genome assembly GCF_047948215.1 of Lycorma delicatula. Classification (NCBI taxonomy): domain Eukaryota; kingdom Metazoa; phylum Arthropoda; class Insecta; order Hemiptera; family Fulgoridae; genus Lycorma; species Lycorma delicatula. Next base: position 211,392,127 of record NC_134455.1, read on the forward strand.
AATATATCATTTTATCATAATTTTTTAATTGTTTTATTACAACTTATTTTTACTTAATTTTTATGTTAAAAATAAAGAAAAGTGTATTTCTCTAGGACGGATTGCGCTAAATTAAATTAGAATCCTCATACTGTTATGTTGTGGTTTGCTGAACAGCTTCGTAAGATAAATTATAGTTTAACGAAATGCACGCAGAACAATTGAAAGGTTGATTTTAAAAATTGCTGCGACAGATCACGTACCACGCTAATATTTTATAAACAAAATAGTTTAACTACTCGTTAATGCTTTAAATAATTAAAAACAAGGTCTTTTATATTTTAATAGAATGATATGTTGTGCCTTCTCGGCTTCCTGATTAGTAAGTTAAAATATTAGTTTTTATCCTTGAAACAGCCTAAAATCGATTGAAAGGGAAAAAATAATCCCGAATTTTCCCTCTTAGTCGCACTAGGTGTCTTGTTTGACATACGATCCTACAGAATGGGATACACAGTTGATGGTATTAAACATACAACGAAAATAAAACGTCACTTCTACGAATGGAAGTATCAAGTTGTTTTTATCTATTTAAACAGCGATTAACTTCGTCATCCTGCTTCGAATAATGTACATAAGCCATGTTCTTTTATTCACTTACTACAAAAAGCTCTTATATTTTATTGAAGTGACAAAAGAATTTAAATAATATACACTAAACTTATTAAAGAGTTTACTTTTACGAATTTAATTATGACATAGATAACATTCATACTATCTTTTTTCGGTATAGTTATATAATTACATAAAGAGATGTTAAAATTTATTCTTATGGTACTTAAACACAGCGCAGTCATTCTTCATTTACTTAGCTCGTGCTAATATTTCTTTTTAAATATATAAGGCACAAATAATCTTTTGCCAATTATTTTATGAAATTGAAAAACGTACTCTTCAATTGTACCAGACACTAGTTACAATAAATGCGAATTCATTTTGATAAATTTTTAACTGAAATATAGTAAACAGGTTTTTATTAAAATACATCGCTACATAATTTAAAATGTCAAATACAGAAAAGTTCCTAGTAGAGTGGATATTTCCAAAAGCACTAGAAAGTGGTTGTTTTGGGGAAAATGCTTCTATAGAAAGTTTTATAATTGACAAAAGTCGACAAGTTGAAACTCACTTTGGATCGGAAGTAATTTTTGTTGAACTAAATATAAAAGAAGCCTGCAAAAATGAAATTAAGAATTATGATCTTGTTATTAAGGTTGAGATACAGAATGAAACGTTCAGGAACATCGTTAATGCAACGATGCAGTTTGAAAATGAAATATTGATGTATGATACTTTACTGCCCATGCTGGATAGAAATGGAATCGTTGAAGATATTTTTTGCAAGTAAGTTTAAACAAATATCGATAGCAAGTTTTTTTTTAGCAATATTAGCATTATTAGTTTCTATAATATTAACATTACTAACGTTAAATTTTTAATGTATTTTTTTTGTACTTTGTTGTAATCGACAGCTGCAATCAGATTTGTTTGTTTATGATGTTTGACAGCAGCTATTAATGATTAAAACCCCTCATAGGTGTTTATCAAACACAAACCAAAATATTTATTTATTTAATAAATGGTTCAAGACTAATTCACGTTAGGACTTTTCTCTGTAAGAGTATTAATTTTAATTTTTATATTACACGGGTAATAACTAATTAGTTTATTGCTGTATCGTATGCTTGAATATTCGTAATTTGAGTCATTAAGAAATAGATTTCATTTTCGTAATTTATTCGACGTTATACGAAAGTTTTCGTGTTTTACTCTATATCTTAAATTTTAAAGGCAGAATTATTCAATATATATGTAACTGCAGTTTTACAACCCCGGTTGTAGCACTGTTGCTGCTGCAGCAGCGTAGTTATAAAAAGGGAAATTACAGCGATCAGTTAAAATTTTGGGTATTTTTGCAAATATCGACATTTCAATAACCATTTAGTCAAAAAACATAAAAAAAATTCATTTTGGCACGCCGGAAGGCGGAGGTAGATTTCACCGGTGCTGGGTAGGGGATAAATAAGATTTCCACCTTAAAATTAAGAAAAACTCCAAATTTACTCAATACGACAATGGTTGCATATGAAAAAAGTTTCACATGTTTAGCATACGACAAGCCCCATATTCTTACAATTCCAGCAACATTTTGGTCATTCCTTGTAAGGGTTGGTCATAAAAAATTGGTTCAGGCAAACGTTTTAGGTAATGTTTAGAGGACGAATGACCACTTTAAACCGATTCGATACTATGTCTATTAAGGGAAGAATGATTTTTTTTGTCTTCGAAACCCCATTTTTTCCACCCCCTGGGCCAATGGTTGGTGATATCAAAAAGGTTTATGTAGATAAGTTTTGGAGTCTTATCGAAAGAATATTAGGAACTTTAAAACGAATTCGATATTTTACTTAATAAGAAAGTTTAGCAATATTTTGTTTTTTTTTCGAAAAAACCCCCCTATTTCCACCCGCATGGTCCGAACCATTAACGAACTGGACCGAGATTTTGGGTTGTTATATTTTATTTATCAATTTGAAAGTGATTTGCGCAAAATTACTGCAGTTATCGTGTCCACAACAAAGTGAAATATATATGTATACAGATATATATATATGTATAAATAAACTTTTGAACTGACGGTGGTTTTGGGGTCTGGGAGATGTGAAATGCAAAGATATGTCTAAATTTTCCAGAAGTCGAAACATGGTACCCATTACAATACGTATCCTTCTTATGAACTCCCTAAAAGAAATAGAATAAGTACGTACATAAGTACATATGTGTGTTGGGCTGTATTTTGAATAATATCTCTAATTGACTCAACATTAATTCTTCGAAAATGGCTCAAAAATGTTCTATATATGGAACCTTGATGGCATTGAATGTTGGACAAAATTAAAAAAGAGGGATGAGCAGTTTAAGCCATTTTTAATTTTTTACTTATATAGTGTTCTTAGAAAAAAGAGCTTTAATATGATGAAAAAACTTATAAAGTTATTTAAAATTCAAATTTAAAGTCAATCAGATTTAGGGTAATATTCAGCATTATTTCTAACAGTTTTTGCCTTATATCTTGCAACCCCATAACCATTAAAGTTGAAATTGGACTATATAAGTATCCTTGGGCCTGATTTTTTATTCAACCGATCGAAGGGGAATCATATACACTATACTGTTTTATTTATATTTCTTTGAACACATTTCTTATTTAATTTTTAGTAAACTATTATTTTATTGTCTTGTAGAATAACAATGAATGAAATTGAACTAGCTTATTAGAGTAAATAGTTTCTCCAATAAATCTTTAAGCCCAAAAAAACAAAGTGGTTGAATGGGATCCATAGTTAAAATATCAATTTTGTTTTTTAAGTTTAAATTTTAAGATTGAAAATCCAATTATATGTATTAATTTAAACTTCCTTGTATGTCTATTAAATTACATATACACATTTCTGCTGTGTTTCATTTAAACTTATTTCATTTGAAAGTGAGATACGATTCTCCAAATCTTTAATAAAAGTGGACAGTTCCACAATTGCTAAAATATTAGCTTTTATTAACATCATATGTTTATATAATTATTAATTCAACAATTTTATCTGAAATATTAGGTTAGAGTAAAAGTCTCTTGATAAATCTCTTTAAATAAATTGTTTACCAAATAATCAATAAAACCTGGTTATTCTGCACCGTAAAGTCAAAAAATTAATATTTGTAACCAGTATACAGGAGTTCACTAAACGGAATAGTTTAATTTTTATTAACTTTTATTATATAATACACCAGAAATCTGAAATACACACCAGAAATCTTGTGCATATTATGCACAGTGAAAAAAATGTTCAACAATCCCTTTAAATTGAATACCATTCAAAAATGTATTTTATTTTTCTGTCAAATAATTAAATAAAATTATTTTTTTTTAATTAATATACAATTTTTGTAAGAATTTGCTAAGAAAATCCAAAAATAATACGATTCTAAATTTTAATTTTCAATTAATATTAAATAATCAGATGTTTCACAAAATCTATTATTTTACTTTTATTTTACTTCTAATTTTATTTCACTTATAATTTTTTTAATCAATGAATTATTTATTTATTGTAATTTTTTTTACAGTCACAGGTTAATAATTATTAAATCAATATATTTAAATTAAAAAAAGAAAAGTTAAAAAAGTAAATTTAAAAAAAAGGTAAAAACAAACAATAGGAGATGAAGTTTGATTCGAACCGATGTGCCTTCCCTTTAAGATTCAAATTTTCATTAATTAAAATTTCAATTGTAATCAAAAAGGGAGGTGCAAAACTAGATGTTACAACAGTACTAAATCCAAAATTTAAACACCCTAATCATCTCTGAGTTATGCGAGATACACACCCACACATACATATGTACGTATGTACAGACGTCAGGCTGAAACTAGTCAAAATGGTTATTTCCGATGAAATATGAAAACCGAAATGTTTCACGATCACAATACTTCCTTTACTTTGTACAAGGAAGTAACAAGCCTTTAATTTAATCAAAATCGTGCACTTTCGCTAATGCACATTCTACTCATGTGAAATGCTACTTAAAACAACGAATTTCATAGCTCATAATCAACCTCTATTACTAACAATTAAAATAATAACAAATAAATATTTTTTTATAAATTGGTAATAAAATCTATTTTTAAATATTATTTACGTATGAGTATAACATGAATTCAGGAGTAAAATTATAACTTTTGTAATTTTCCAATGACGATTAAAAAAATGATGAGAAAATATTTATAATTAATGTCAATAAATTTTGAAAACTTGTATTAAGGAAAAATTAAATACGAAAATAAACAATAATTCTCGTATAAAACTTTTGAGATTCATTGTATAAATAATTGTAATACTCAATTGTTCATACAAGTGTGTTCATGGGATGAACAAATGCATGATTTTACAAATCTCATCAAATTTAAACAAATCTCATCACATTTTATAAGTTATTGGTTATTTCCCCAATAATTTATTCAATGAAAGAAAAATATTTGGAACCAATAAATTAGTCATTGATCATAACGGTTATTGGCCTCATGATTTTGACTATATTATGTTCTTAACAAAAAATTACTGGGGGTTAGGTGTACTGTGTATTTTCACAATAAAGTATTGTCTTTAATGATCAGTGTATGCTCACATCATTGAGTATTGATGAGACATCAAAATCTCAGTATATTAAAGTCTCAGTATCATAATCTCAGTCAACAAATTGCCAAATTTGATCACTCATAAAAAAGAATATTTGGAAAAAATGTTTGTGTCTTATGGATTGTATCCAATTCTACTATCAGAATCCAATGACCAGCCCTAAAACTGACTCTTATTTTTTCACATAGGTTGTGAATAGTCCAACATCAATTACCATAAGGAGTGTCAGAGATAAATGACAACCTTACCTTACTTTGTGTGTACCTCTCATGCAGTATTTCTGTTGACATTAATAATTACTCACTGTCCTAAAAGCATTTAAATCACAATGATAAATTAATATGTTATTCTGTCCTAACATTATCTGCTGAAATTTACTATGATTCATCGTATGAAGTGCTTTCTGCAATCAATTAAAGTCATATGTATCTCAAGACAACAACATAATTATAATGAAAAGAAAAACAGTGGATTATCTTTCCTTTATTCTGTTGAAAGAGAAGTTGTTTTTCTGTTTACATTATTGTATCACCAGGATTTTGTGACTTTTAGACATTGAGATGGTTGAGGTTCTTCCTACATGGATGTCTTTACTAACTAACATTTAACTGCTCTTGAACCAACCTTGGTACTGAAACACTTATGACCAACCACAGTACTTCTAAGCAGATACTTTAAGTATCTACTTGCCTAAGTCTATATTTTGTATTTCCTGCATTTTGCATAAAATTTCATTCATTTATGTAGTTGCTTTTTTATACTCATTTCAAAAATCACCAGTCGGTGTACATTATTGCTAACAAATGAATTCTATTGCTTCCAACTCTACCATAGATCTGCACCACCTGCCATACTGACTAGTAATTCACATAACTTGTGCATTTTTTTAGTTCTATTTTTCAATATTACAACCTTGGACACCCTTTTCCAAACATTTTAATGAAACATATACATGCATGAAATGACAGGTGAAAAAATTTAGGACCCATCCCAAGAACAGCTGCATAACCCCTTCGTTAGGAGGACCAGAAATTCATCTCTTTTTTTGGGGTTAAAGATTTATACTTTAGTGATTATGCTAGGATGAACGGTTTTTTCTTTTAATATTGTTATATCCAATTTTTTTTTATAAAAGAACAAGGAGGGTAATTAAGATCTATTATAAATTCAGTGTATTATCTATTATTTCAGTGTATTGTTCTATAAAAGAAAAAACTGGAGTGTACATAAAGTTTAAATTTAATAAGTAATGAATACTACATAAATACATAAAACTACATAAAATAACTATATAATTACACAAAAGAAACATAAATGTTTCTTTTTCTATGACAAAAAGAAATGCTAAAACAAAAAAAAATATTCACACATACAAAATAATTTTAAATAGTAAGATATTGAAAAAAAATTTTAGTTTCAGTTGTCTAGGCTATGAAACATATATAAAAATAAACTAAATTAATATATTAATGAAAGCACTAACAATTCTTAACACCTTTTTTTGTAGCTCCATTTCTCATTTTATTTTTTATTTTTATAATCCAATCAGCTTCAGAGCTTACTATGTTTACACAAAACAAAGGTAATAATCACTTTTATTATTTTAATTAATACATTATACCCCTATCTAGCAAAATTTTTATTTTATTTTAATTTTTATTATGAATTTAGCTGAATGAAGTGACTAAAAAAGATAAAAGTTTCTAACATAATGTAGGACAATAATCACTAAAAATAACTGTAATAATCATAATAATTTCCTTCTATAATCTTTGTCTGTAGAGGCATAGGAAGAACATTTTACAAATGACTGTTATTTAACTTTACACATTTATAGAACTTGATTAACTGGCCAAAGAGTAGAGGTAGATCAATAAAAATGTAGCCACAGAAACAGGCCTTTTAGCCATACCTTTGAAAGGTAAAGGCAGCTTAAATAAATCTAAATCTTAAATATTATTTATTTCCTTAAAAAGAACACTCACTATATGGCATTATCTGCTGCAATGAAATGTTTTCTACAATGTTGTATTAGAAAAAAAAATGAAAAACCACTCCCTGTAAAATTTGTTTACATCCTCTCATATTGAAGAAATGTTGATAAATCTTTTATTAGATCTTTAAAATTCATAAATGAAAACAAGGCCTTGTATTTATATTCAACATACTTAATGATACCTATTGAAGACTTTAAAAAATGATCTTTAAAAGCACCTGTAACCAATCAAGTTAACTTATTTTCTTTCTTTCATTATGCTTATTATAAAAAATTTTCATTAATAGCAAAAAATGTTTTTGCCTTCATAATATTTTGATTTATTTTCTTTATAAACAATGAAAATAACATGCATTTCTGTTCTTTCTCTGATAAGAAAATATTTTTTATAGATACTATTATGGTTATGTTGATCAAGACAATCCAAAGAAAGATTTTATTATACTAGAAGATTTAAAAAAAAAAGGATACAGGCTGTCAACAGAAAAGGTAAGACGCTTTTATGACTACAAAATTAAAAACAAATTAATTCTAAGTCTGTTATATAAAATTCTATATTTGTTTCTTTACCCTCTTTATACGAGTATTTGTTCACTATCTTTAAAAATTAAATTATGAATTTATAACTTACACACTCACCAGAAATTAATTGTTATATCCAGAAGACTGTTTCTTGCTATTAATGTCTTCAGTATACATTGAGTACATAGTAAAAGAATTTTTTTATTTTTTAAGAGTTTAGAGGTTATTTTATTAATTTATTTTTTTTCTTTTATATACTATATTCTATGTTACCATTTCATTATTGATTAATGTAATTTTTTTATTGAAATAAACACTATCTTACTAAATCAACAATCAATAAAATAATAACAAATAATATATTTCAATAATTAATTACCTATGTTGTTGATCTTCATTTATACCATTATTTTAAATGTATACTTTAAAAATCAATTTATAAGCAAATAGTGTTTGTAAACAATGACAAAAAATAAAATAAATAATTCTAAAACATATTAAATAATTTATATAATTAAAGTACCAAGTCAGTTCAATCAAAATGGACATCAGTGGCTGACGTGGTCTCACAAATTAATTCATAAAGCTACCCACCGTACATCTCCACTTATCCTTCTCCAGAAACTATTTCTCTTCCTAGTCTTTCTTTAGCATAACTTTCTTATTCCTTCATCTTCCTTCACCTTTTTTCTGGTTTTCTCTCTAGATCTGCAGCCTTCTCCTTTTGTTTAAAAACTTACTTTTGGTAGTTTCCTTGCATTCTTCTCTTCAGATACCTGTACCATTCCAGTCTCTCTTTCCCAACTTTGTCCAGCATTTTATTCACAACATATACTCCTTTATTTTTTCATTCTTTTTTTATTCTGTTTCTTTTTTTCTTCCCCAGTATACTTATCAGAAATTTTATTTCTTCTAGCCCTTGAATTTTACTTCTTTGTAGTATGTTCAGCTCTTAGTCTCCCACTAACTAAATAAGGACTGGAAAGATGGAAGAGTGTAAGCTTTATTTATACCATGTCTCATTGTACTTCTCTGGCACTTTGTTATCCCAAACTAGACTTTTTGTATTCTAATAAAAATTAGATATCTTCAGAACCATTTTCGTCTATCTTGGCATTTTCTGTAAATACTATTCATAAACTGTATATCTGTATGTGGTATACAGATTATATTATCCTTAATGTTTTCATTGATAATTTCCAACTATGACGTCTTAATCTGCTCATTCCAATTTTTTTAATTTTTTTATTCTTTATTCCTTATCTCCCAAAATAACAATATTGTATGAAGACATTATAATTCGTGTACATTATAAATGACTTTCTCTCCAAACTTTAATGTCCATTGCTAACATGAACAATCTTGGAGGCAATACATTCTCTGTTGTAATCTTGATAAGACTGGTTACCAGTCTAATCACTCTTTTTTTCCAAAAGGTACATTTGAATGATTCTCAATTATAGTATAATTGATCTTAAAATCTGAATTATTTTCCATTAATAATCCAATTCTTTGGCCAAAGTTCTACCAATATGATGTTATTTTTCCCAATGTCAAGAAACACGCAATTAAATCCTTTCAAAACTTTTACTTCTTTTCATATACCTCTTATGGAAATATTTTATTCTTTGATATAATATTTTCTTTGTGAAACATATATCTTATATTGCTTTTCAGCACATTTAAGGAATCCAGCAGTCTGCGACATTAATATGATTCCTGTATCCCATTTAAAAAACTTATCCCTTTTTATTAGATGGAATAATAACACTTCTTTTCTGGACAGTAACCCTTTTTTCCTTCCGCATCACTCTAGACAGTCTGTAAACCTATAAATAATAATTTTATAATTTATATGCCCAAATTATAAATATAAATTATAAGCTTAACATTTTCTCATAAAGTCTACTTCGATATGGAGGTCTTCTTTCCAAGTACAATAGAAGTACATGAATATTTTTTGTCTTTAAGTGTTTCTTACATTGCTTTTAAATAATTACCAACAATTATGATCTTCCTAAAGTATAATTCACAGTACTTTTTGAGTGTAGATACTGTTTTATGCCATCATTTTTACATTTACTGCTTAATAATTGAAATAAGAAATTGCTGAAATAGTGCTCAAAACACAAATAAAAAACAACAGTCTACACCCCACTATCAGTATCAATCACCAAGGGTTGTTATAGGCAAGAATTTAATCCAGTGACATTTTGTGTTACAGGTATTTTTAGATTATGAACACTGCAGTTTAGCAATGAAACAATTGGGCAAATTTCATGCACTATCTTACATGAAAAAGCAGTATGGTTTATCAGAATTACTACCAATCACAGAAAAAATCCAGGATAAATGGACAAAAGAGTCTTTATCAAATTTTCAACTTATGTTTCTGTTATGTGCTAAACGAGGAATACAGCCGCTAATTGATAGGGGGGAATCAGTGGAACTATTAAAATCACTGCTTAACGAGTATAATGATATATTAGAACTTTATGGGAATTTAGTTCGACCAGTTGAACCAGAAGCTGTTCTCTGCCATGGTGATTTTAATCGTAATAATATACTGTTCAAATATGATGAATACCATCATCCAACGGGATTGAAATTGATTGATTTACAGTTACCACGATATTCATCACCGGTCATTGATCTTTCTTTTTTTTTACTTATGAATACAACACATACATTACGTAAGGAGCATTTGAATGATTTACTGGATATATATAAAAAATCTCTTTTGTCAACAGCCTCAAATAATTGTATTGTTCCAGAATTAGACTTTGGCAGAGTTGCTATTTATGGTTACATTCACTGCAGCTTCTTCTTACCAATGATGATGGCAGACAGTCTGTCTGAAACCTTACTTGAAGACTCTCATCGAATGGCAATTTTAAACTCTGAACGAGGAGGAGTAATAGAAACAGAAGCTCTTGTTAATATAATAAAAGATCTGTTGCAATTTGGTTATATTAGAAACAGTTACAAACAAATCCATTAATTCAATATCTGTATCTTTATTAAAACTATACTTTTATCATAAAATTGTAAATATAATATTAATGTTTTAAAAGCAGGTGTTAAAATTAAGCAAATAAAAATCTTTATAGATAACCTTATGCAGAGAAATATTTATTTTCCTTTCTACAGTGAGTTATACCGGTTCACAGACATTAATTAACCTTTGTATAAACATTAACTCTGTTAACTGACTGACGTTTAGTTTTCTTAGATGTTTTTTAAATAAATTTAGGAATTTCATATCAAAAACGCTTACTAACAACTTACTGTGATAAATTCAGTAAAATAAAAAATTAATAAAGTATAAATCAGGACTATACTCAGTTCTTTTTTTTTCAAGCAATAAACAAGAATTTTACTTATGTACTGATTTCTGCAACTGTAAAAATAATAATACACAATAAATAGTCACTAAATACACTAAGGAAATAATCACAATCATTAGCCCGATGTATAATAAGTGTACATCAAATGTATACAACAGCACCAACCTAATGCTTATTAGTAATCCAGCTGCCTGTATTACTGTGATATAATTACATAAATCCCTCTAATGGTTATAAGAAAAACTTGGTAAAAGGTTAACAAAAAAAACCTCATATTTTTTTTAAATATCAAGTTTTCATTGAAACATCATTTTAGTTATGTTTTGTTTTGTTGCTAAGTAATTATTTTCACACTACTGAGTAGAATCATTGTATGTGACCCATTGCTTCACAACAGAAAGTGTTTATCTACACTATCAGCTCCAGAATTGTTTACAGCTGAAATATAAATAAAGCATTAAAGGTACAAACGACAAGGAAGCTGCTTTCTATGAATAATGATGTTCACTATTCAGTCAGTCTCTGTGATGAACAGAATGAAAGTGTTACCTGTAGGACTGAATATTACCTTAATTTTTCAGTAAAACATGATGAAAATGCAACTGCATTTTGACTGAAGAATGCAGTAAGAAACCTCTTCAGTCATCACTTCATAGTAAATATAAGGGTCACTCGTAATTCTTGAAACTGCCTTTTTGGTTTTCTAGAGTTGTTTGTATGTTATTTTAGGTCTCTTATAATTACGCTATTTATGCACATATATAAGATTATTTATCTGTTGGACTGAGATAACAACAAAAACAATTCTCAAAATAGTATGCAGATACTTTTTTAATTACATTAAGCTATTAAGTATTAAAATAAATTTAAGAAAAAATTACTCTGCATAGAATAAAAATACATTTTAATAATATTTGTTTAAATTCTATAAAAAATAAACTAAATGTAATCATGATAAAATGATTTTTCTTTATTTTATTTTATTTAGGTTAAATAATAATCATTTTAACCAGCTTAAAAACTCATATCACTAATCCATAAGAATTATACAACATTTTGAGAAAACTTTTATTTTAATCTTTTAAAGAAATTAATAAAAGAATGAAAACAAATTGGATTTTTTAGTATAGTGAAAAAATACAGCTTAATCCAGTAGAGCAGATAAAAATTTTTATTTTTTAATAATAAATAAATATTTTATACAGATCAGTTTAGACAACATTATGGATAGATACATTACTCCATGAATAAAAAAGAACTGCCCCAATCAATTACCTGGACAGATCAAGGGAAACCATAGTAAAGATTTGCATCCGGGTAGTTTAAAAAAATTAGAATGTTATTTGAAAAAACTAGTAATAAAATTTTATATACTATATGAAAGTGAAGAAAGGAAACAACGATATTAAACAAACAGAGCCAGTAAAAAAAAAAATAGAACTTTTAATGTTTTTTCTATTATAATATTTGAACACTTAAATGAGAAAGTAGAGAATTCTTCTTTTTTTTGAAATTAGTTTTTCTTTGTAATTGAGTCTGTAAAAAGCCTTCTAATTTTATGTTTATTTGTGGGTCAGTCATTTATTGAAAATGTTGTGAAAAGAATAATAAGGTCCTTTTCCCTGTGTCATTATCATGTTATTATTATTATTATGTTATATTTAAATACAGTTGTCTGGTTTGATACAGATAGATTTTTTTTAGCATATTCATATATTAATTTAGAATAAAGAAGCCATCTTAAAAATATTTTTATTCTAATTCGTTTCATTTTTTAAATCTAATTTTTTTAAAAGATTAAAATAAAAATTTCTAAAAATATTACATAAATAAGAAAAACAGCTTATGAAAATTTACAATTTTTTTTTTAATGAGGGAGAAAATATTCATAAAAAAAACAAAAAAAGTTCCATTTTTAAAAGGTTTTTAGTGTAGTTCTTGCTTTTTACAAATTTATTTTATTTTCAACAATGACCTATTCTCTTTGCAGCAAAACATTATATTCAAAATTTAAATAAGATATTCATTTTAATACATAGGTCTATTTCAAAATCTTTTAGATTTTCACAAAATTTAAATCAGATCTTCAATACAAGTTCAGATCATGTTCAACCTTAATGTGTTAGAAATAGATCAAACTCACAAATACATATACTAATCTTTCAAGTCACAGAGCAAAAAATTCAACAAATCTTTAATGAAAATTCCCTTCCAACTGAAATAATATATACAGTACTAAAAAAGCTGTAATTCAATAGTCAGGTGAGAAAGAAGTAGGCTTTTTTACAAGAGCCAAACATTACTTTTTTTTAAGTGCTTTTTTCATTCATTATTAGGTAGACTTTGTTGTAAGTTTTGCTGTAAGCCAATATTGCTATAAGTTTTTAAAAGTAGCTCCTCAGCACGATACTTAGTATGATTAAATACATGAGTTAAAATGGCCTGTTAATTTCTTTTTTAAACTGTGCATAGTCTAAATCAATTAGTTACATTTATTATGATTACAAAGATATTTTCCGTGTATTGGAATTCAATTACAGATTGTTCAAACTGTAACAATCTGTATATAACTTGTATGGTACATTAACAGACTGGCTGCTCTCAAACCACGTGAACTTGAGCCAATATTTGTTTCGGTTCCGCCTGGCAGCTGATGAGCTGTGCGTCTGTGGGGAGATCCAGTCGAACGAACACATGATGTTCTACTGCCCAGCTCTTGGGGGAACAGAACTCAGGTCACCCTGGAACTTAGAGGTCAAGGGGAAGAGGTCAAGCGGCGAGTCAATGTGGCGAGAGCCTCATTGTCAGAGCGTGTGGGTGTTCTTTGATGCCGTTGTGTTGTTCAACCGGCATCAGTAGCTTATTCAGGGAAAATACTCCTACCGTGCTGCTGTAGGAAGCTACCTGAGAGTGATGGCTAGCCACCAGCCAATTAAAGCCCCAAGCGCTTTAATATTGGTGGACAGGAACTTACTGGCATTCAGCGACCTAGGTGTGGCAGCGAATTACTGTCTTGACGAAATAAATTTAATTTATTGAGTGTCATATATATTTTTATTAGTTGACGGGGTGCGCCTACCCATTTTCAGTAATGTATGACAAGTGAGCGTTGGGACACAAAGCGAGTAGTGTGTAGAACCACGCTTAGTTCGTTCACTCAATTAGATTAGCTCTAGGAGCTAGTTAGGATTGGTTGCTTAACTGATTCAAGGCTCAGTAGACGTTTTTGACACAGATATTCGGTCTTATGCTTTAGGGCAACCGAATGGGGTGGAGGCGGTAGAAATGCCATGCAAACAAAACCAAACACTAACAGTCTAAATCATATCTTTACCCTATTTGCTGATAATTCATATTGTCAATAGTAATAATTTGTGGAATACAATCAAAATATATTTCTGGAGGAAAAGTATTATTATGCAACGAGATAGCCGAGTCAATTACATACTATCTGCAACCAATGGGAGTCAATGGGTGTCAATCAAATGGGTGTCTGCTGGTCGAGAGAAACTAGCGGGTTAAGAAATAATTCAGAGCGAATCAGGCATGTAAGATACTAAGGTTGTGGAGTCCAGCATAAGATTGTTTTCAGTGCAAAGAAAACCACTATGATGTTTTTCTTAAAGGTCGTTTGGTCACCGCGGCCGTCACCCGCGGATCGTGATAGACGGCCTTCCAGTTACGTATGTTACCGTTCAGAAGTATCTGGGTGTAATCCTTGATGGGAGGCTTCAATTCAAGGAGCACTTTCAGTTTGTCGGAAGGAAGGATATTGATTCCTCTTTGGTGTTGGTAATCAACGATCCCGATTGGGGTTTGAATATTCGTACCATGCATATACTTTACAAAGATGTCTGTGAGGCCATAATGTTGTACGGTGTACCCGTCTGGACTCATCATCTGCAATTTGTGTTATAGGGATATTTTATTATGAGCCCAGCGACTTCTTTTGTTAGCTGTTGTCGGAGGCTACAGAACTACCTCGCGAGAGGCAGTCTCTGTGATCGCCGGTATTAAACCACTTGACATTCTAGCTACGGAACGTAGCAAGCGTTATATCTCTAAGAAGAATGGCCTTCTTACTCCTGGGCGTTTGCGGTAGATTGAAGACCAAGGTTTTGACTCTTTCAGGTTAGGTGGAATGAATCTTCTACTGGTCGTTACACGCATGGTGTATTTCCAGATGATAGGGATTTGCGAGGTAGTAGGTAAGTTTCCTCCAATCGGTGTACAACACAATTTCTCTCGGCACATGGTACCTTTAGGAAAAGTTTGGCTAGGTTTGGTTTGGTCGAGTCGGGCTTCTGCTCGGACTCTAGGGTCGATGATACTGTGAATCATGTCCTTTATTTTTGTCCCCGGTACGATGTTGAATGTACCACAGTTGTTAGGGAGCTTGAGAGAGTAAACTCCTTTTTTGATCTGGTGGTTAACTGGAAGACCCGGAGAGAATGGACTATAGTGGGTGGCTTCCTCCCTTTCCTCGCACTGAGTAGATCAGCTGAGGGGGTATAAGTTGGGTAGTACTCCGGGTGGCTAGGGACCGCCTGGACAGTTGATCGAGCCACGGTTAGTTAGAAATTGTAATGGTGATTTGCAGCATACTTGCTGTCGGCGGTACGATGACTGCACTACTTAGGGTATGATTATCAATGCAGCGAGAGGTGCAGCGCCGTTTTGAGGAGAGCAGTTAATAAATGTGTAAAGAACGGCTGCCTGCGGGATAGTGAGGGCACTGCTGATGGCATGGATTCCCATGCAGCCAAGGTGTAAAGCACCAGATTGACCATGGTAGTTTTATGTGATAAAGTAAATGCCACCCGGGACTCTGCAATGGAGCTGAGTAGGAGTAGTTGGTCTGTCCTCCTCTCCCTGATAGAGCAGACTGGAGTCCGTAGTTGTAATTAAACTAAAGTTTATCTATCAAGTTGAGTTTCTCCAAGGGAACTAGATATAAATTCCGTTGATGCGAACAATATTTTCTTGTGGTATATTTTATCTTACTGAATTAGCCTCGAATATTATGAGATATTTACTCACTAATAGTTTGTTAAAATGCAGAAATAGGCGCGGGGTTCGTGCTTCGGCAAACTCGGTTACCTAGTTCAGAGGGCAACAAAGTAGGACATGTCCAAAAGAAGCCTACAGCGAAGGCAAAGGCTGAGTCAAAATTCACTGATGTAAATGTCTACCGAGGCATTTACATCAGTGGTATCCTAACGAGACCTGGCTAATTACTGTGAGATGTAATCAGTTGGATGGTCAAAAGACGACCTTCGTTAAAGCCCATCAGAGCTAGGAACGGAAAGGGGTGGTGTAGCGACAGGTATCATCACAAGGCGGGTGTCCTCCCCTCCGGGGGTTGGGGTGGCTCATAACTGCAATCTCTGGTCCCTCTGATTCGTCCAGAGGTTCTGTGGCTTTCGGGTTTGTTATCACTGATTTTTGGACTAGTCGGTTGAGTGTGTATCTTCCGCTAGTTTCGAGTGTTTCCTGATTGCAGACTGCGGCTACAGTATAGCATCATATATAGACTCTACTTAGCTCCTGGGACACAGAGGGCCCAGATTACTGCAACGTGTACTCGCCTTACCGCGCCGAAGAGGTGGCAACGACTTCTAGTCGTAAGTACCTTTCGAAGCTAGGGAATACTTCCTACTCTTGCTTGCGTTCTTTTCAGAACGAGGGCCGTGATCTGTTGTTCTCAGAAACCGATCCAGAAGTCGCTAAGAGGTACATAGAGGGACAGGAGAATATAGAAGGTCTCCAGATGCCCGTAGCTTGCTGCGGGTTGTCGTTAGATTTGTGGGCTTACCCAAATTCTAGAGTAGGAGAAAGACAACAAGCAATATCTAAAATTCAGGGTAGTGAGTCTAAGGTAACTATGGCCATGACAGAGGACGATATGATAGTTAAGTCCGATTGAAAGAGGAGAGCGAAAATTTTTCCGTCCACCTTACGTTCAGATAGCGAGGGCTCCAATATGGATGTAGGGACATCTACCCGGAAATTTAGAGGCGATCCATTGGTCGAAAATTTTTGAGAAGCGCAGTGTTGCGTTTTCAACGCGTTTTGTATTCCCGCTCATATACGATACATGTGTTTGCCTTGCTCTGGTGGGAGCAAGGCATACTATTCAATCGGGTCGTGCTAGTCGTGCTCCGGTTGCTGACGGCTGCGCATTCAGTATTACAGTCCGCTATTCAATCAGTATACTTTTTCTATGAACATAGTCATATTTAGTGCATTAAGTAACAGTTTATATTCAATTCATGTAGTTTATAATCAATCCAAGTCAGTATATAAATAATGCAGGTGTTCAGTGTTTTTTTTTTGTAATAAATCAGTTTATATATACAGTTCGTTGTGTTAATTCAATTTAATATTTGGGATCTAACCCTACACGCAGGGCAGAACTGGTAGTTTTGTCCCGTTTCATTTTGCAGCCCAACAGAGTGTCGACAATTTGTTGAATTTCGTAGAAGGCTCCCGCAGCGTCAGTGCAGGGGTGAGGCGTAGAATTTTTTCAAGGATTAAGTATGTTAGGGAAGTTCTTTCTGCTTTGGCAGAAGGTTTCGAAAAGTTTGCCTCCCGGCCCAAGGAAGTCAAAGTAGTACAGATTCCGACTCCAGCTCCTGTACAACCGAGGCGTTATGCCAAAGTTATGTGGGGCAAGCAAGACGCTAGCCAAGCCTCGAAGCAACCCGAGGTGTTCTTCGTAAATAAGGCTTATGGGTCTACTAAAACTAGTAGACATTTCAAAGAGGACTTCCAGGTTGGTCTTCGAGGTCACAGGAAGAATTTGAAGATTAGAGAAATTAAAAAGACTAGCAAGGGTCTGGTAGTGGTTGCCAATGATAAGGAGATTGTCCGAGTAATCGAGAAGTATCCTGCAATGAAAAAGCTTGAGGTCAAGGTTGACCCAAAACGTAAGCGTAGACCCCGCGTCATTGTCTACGACATTGACCGGCGGCTATCTGATGAGGATGTTCTGTCCCTTGTTTGGGAGCAGAACACCGAACTAGATGAGGCCGAGTTTAAGAAAGAGTGTAGGCTACTCTTCAAGACTGGAAAGCGTGATTCGCAGCAGTATAACGGTGTTTTTGAACTTGGCGCTGGTCTCTTTAAGAATTTTGTGTGTGAGGGTAGGTTATACATCGGTCTAACGTCCGGTCGCGTCAAGGAGTACGTTGACGTGCAAAGATGCTTGAAGTGCTGTCGTTTTGACTACAGAGACAAGTTCTGTAAGTATGCGTCGGTCTGCGCGCATTGTGGCGAGGAAGGTCACAAGCGTGACGACTGTCCGCAGAAAGCCGAGTGTCCATCCTGCATTAACTGTAAAAGATTGTGCAAAGAGTGCAGACATTCGGTCAACAGTAAGGACTGTGGCTGTTACTTACGTGCGGTAGAGTTGTACTTCAATTCCCTGGATAATTAGGATTCCTTTGAATGCTTGATGTCTATACGTAATGTTAGGTGAATAGATGTTGCGAGTCTCGGGCGCTTTTCGAAGCGCCCATCTAATGTAGGGTAATCTACCAGGTCATTCAGTTTTTAAGGTTTCTTCGTAATATATTATGATCTATCCGCTCTTCGATGTAGAGGACTTTTAATTTTTAGGTTTAATGCGATCGCCAAATCGCTTCTTTGGCATAGTTAGTGATAAATTCTGTGGGCACCTTGTATGGGCTGTCGACTCTGTTCGCAGAGACGCTTTTGCATCGGAAACGGACGGATTTTAACTTTTAGTTGCACTGGCCTCAGTCTTCGACTGAGTGCTTTCTGTGTAGTAATAGGGGACCTGGTAGAGTTTAATTTTCTGGGGTTTCTACCGCTGTAATGCTTCAAAAAAGATTACTTGGCTGGCTTACTTCGCCTCATAACCTGCACTGGCGATTGCGGGTTCATTATAGTGGTAGTGTGCCTGGTGGCTAGGATACCGCCCGAACAGTTGATTTGCTGGAGGTAGGCGTGCTTGGCACCGAGCCTAGGTTAGACAATCAAGTTTTAATGCGGGTCATGCTCGGGAATGTAATTTCACTCTCCCGGGTACGGTTACTAATTTAGCGTGGCAGTTCTTGGTTGAATTGGAGTGCACTATTAAGGGGAAATTAACAAACCGTAGTTGCGATGAACTTTTTCGTTCATCCAAGCGGGCCTCAAAATTGAAGCTGAAGTGAGAGACTAGAGGTTATACTCAGCTCCCGGATGGATCAGACCTGAGGTTTTCTGGGATTATTTTTTTGGTTTGGTTTGCACCCGAATCATTATTGCTATCGTAGCATTGGCGTTGTACCGAGTAAATGGTTTTGTAAGTGGCACATGCGTTAAGGTGACAGCAAAGTTAGGCGCGGGCTAACAGCTTTAAAGTCTTGTTAAAAGTTAGATGGGTGGATAAAGTGACAAATGAAGAGGTGTTGCGGCAAACAGATGAAGAAAGAAGCATTTGGAAAAATATAGTTAAAAGAAGAGACAGATTTATAGGCCACATATTAAGGCGTCCTGGAATAGTCGCTTTAATATTGGAGGGATAAATAGAAGAAAAAAATTGTGCAGGCAGGCAAGGTTTGGAGTACGTAAAACAAATTGTTAGGGATGTAGGATGTAGGGGGTATACGAAATGAAACGACTAGCACTAGATAGAGAATCTTGGAGAACTGCATCAAACCAGTCAAATAACTGAAGACAAAAAAAAAACGGAATCGTGGCTGAATTATGTGGACACAATTTCTCTACATCACCCATATCTGTTGTTTGGAAAAAGGTTCGGGTCATATGTGGATCAGAACAATCTCCGCGGCTGATTGGACTGGAAAACAACGGCAACCTTGTCATCAAGTCAACTGATGTGGCGAATACGTTTGGAAATACGTTTACGTCAGTTTCCTTTACATCATCATATTGTAAGTTTATGAGGTATAAGTTCCACGTAAAACGTACCCCGGTTGTTTTCGGAGAGTCGCAAAATGAATTAAACGTTCCTTTTCCTTTTGATGAGCTAAGAATAAGCCTTGAATAATTCACGTGACACTCTCCCCGGAAATGATAATATCAGGATCAGTATGTTATCTCTACTAGATACTGCATTACGACATCTTTGAGTATCTACAATAAAATTTTTTGGCCAGGTTTTTCCAGAGTTTTCAGAAGCATTCGTGATTCCCGTATTGAAACCTGGTAAAGATAAATTATGCCCCACAAGTTATCGTCCTATCTCCTTGACCTTCTGCGAGGTGGTGGAACGAATAGTAAACCGTCGTCTAGTGTGGTACTTTGAGAGAAATACTCCCGAACAATGTGGTTTCTGCCAAGAAAGATCGTCTATTGATCGCGTAATTACTCTGGAAGTTTTTATTCAGAACAACTTTTACTTCGCCAACGCCTGGTTGCTGTATTTTTCTATTTGCAAAAGGCGTACGACACGACGTGGAGGAGATGAGTCCTAATTACACTTCATGAATGGGGTATACAAAGAAATCTCCTTGCATTTATCAGGGGTTTTCTCAGTACTCGATCGTTTCTGAGTTGGAACGACGTATCCGAAAAGTTTACTCTAGAAAACGGAATATACAGGGAAGTGTCCTAAGTGTTAATTTGTTTGCCGTAGCCATAAAAACTACTACAAACCGCGTGCGAAAACTGTTATGCGTTCTTTATTTGTATATGATTTTTCTATTTACGTTGCACTTATAAATTCAGCTACTGTCGAGAAACCGGTACAAAACCCAATAACCCGTTTAGAATTGTGGTGTAAAACGACTGGGTTCACGTTTTCCCCGGAGAAAACAAAATGCACTTGTTTTTCACGCTTGATGGATCATGTTGACCCTCAACGTTTTTTACATGGTGAACCGGTTGAACCATGCACGCGGGTTAAATTTTTAGGATAGTGGTTTGAACAAAGACTTACACGGGTAACGCATTTAAAGGAGCTGAAGGTAAAATGTCTAAAAATGCTAGACGTGCTGAGAGTTCCATCCAATACACTTTGCGGACGCGATCGTGTATGCATGTTGCGCTTCTACCGAGCTCTGGTCCGTACCCGCTTTGACTATAGCTGCACGGCTTATTCGTCCGCACGGGCCACAGTTCTAAAAATGATCGATGCAGTCCATCATTCATTTATCCGTCTTGCTACAGCTGCATTTCGCTCAAACCCCGTGGTAAGTCTACTAGTGGGCAATGGTGAGGCATCTTTCTGGAATAGACGAGATCAAATGATGTGTTCCTTCCTGTTGCTTGGATTAAATCGCAACCTAATGATCCTACCTTTGATGCGGTATTCTCCAACCCGCATCTTAATCGACAGACGCTCTGATGTCAAGGCTATGCCTTGCAAAGATTTAAAAGATTTACTGGAGTGCGCTATCGCACTGGAATGGAAAAATGTAAAAGTTAATGTTGAAAAAAGTAAAATATGAACCCGAAAAGAAATAAATTGGAATTGAAATCAGGTGAGGGGAAGTTAAGTTTTAAAAACGGAGTATTTTGAAAAAATATATTACAATTATTGAGACTGAGGGAATGGAAAAAGAGATAAGCGATCATCTGACTAAGAGTAGCCTAGCCAAATCTACTACAATTTGAGCGACACTTCTATCGCAGAGGAATTTAAGTACAGGAGTAAAATTTAAGATCATCAAAACTATTTACTTTCCACCATTAAAAGTAGTTGTCTACTTATCAGAATAGGGATTTGAAAAATGTTTGAACAAAATAACAAAATACAAGGTATAGAAATAAAATATCTAAGAAGAGTCCCTTGCAATGTGAGACGTATTGATAAAATCTGAAATGTAACAGTGAGAGAAAATGACTTATGGAACAGTTGAAAAAACGTATGTTAGAATGGTATGTTCATTTGATAAAAATGGAAGTTAGTAAACATCCACGTCATGTGTTTGAAAGAGAGTAAAGTTAAAAGAAATCAAGGTAGGCTTAGAGGAGGTCAAAACAATATAATGAATGGAATGTCAGAAATTGAGGACGCCGGGAATAAAGCAGAACTGTAACAGTCATCCAAATAGCCCGCTGGGTGGCAAGTTATTAGCCGGCAGAAGGGACAGAAAAAGATGTAAAATAAGAATAGAAATGATAATTAATTTCAAACGTGAGAAGCATTAAGCTTTGCCGAAATGTATTCAGAAATTAATTTGTGTAACCATTCAAGCGAATTCAGCGTAAAATTAAATATCAAGTGAGGTTTTTTATCCTTTGAGATTCCTCCGATCCATAATACAAGTCTTCTTCGGTTTTGGAAAATCTGAAGGTGAAAAACTTTCATCAGGAGATCTTTGTCTATTTATAACCCGAAGAAACTACTGGTTGAACTCATTACAGTAGCAATTAGTTTTGATGTAATAAGATAAATTTTACTACAGTTATAAGTCTATCAGAAATTCTCCGTAACTTTTTGTTTTCACTTTCAACAATACTTTTTGATTAAACACAAGTGAAGAATTTATCAGTAGAACATGATTCGTATCTATTATAGAAATGACAAACAGGAATTTATAACTTATTCAATTTTGATGGAAAAATTATAAAAGAATTAATAATAGAAAATAAAAATATTAAAATACTAAATAAGACAATAACTAATCTGGAATCTCGTAAAATAATCGGTAAAGATATAATTTATTTGTCAATTGAAAATATATTGAATAATAAATTATTTAGAATACTTTTTATTGCTTATGATTTGTTCTTGTCTAACTATTATTATAACAAATAAGTTTTAAGGTCACTGTCCTTGGCACTGAATTCTTAATTTAAACAGTTACAAGTAGCACTAATAGCCAAACTACGACAATATTAATATGAAACTAGAATAAACAGAAAACATTGTCGTAAAAAAAAATCGGTAACAGTAATTTACTAATTTAAATTTTTTTTTATTTTTTTATTTTATAATGTTTTGCAATATTTAAACAAAAATTCCGTTTTATTCACTGCCTATTTTTAAATCGTTTGGTTTTTGATGAAAATTGGGAAAAGTTTTAACTTAAAACATAGCCAATTTTAATTGAAGTAGCTATTACTTTAAAAATGGTATTAACTGAAAAACTGCTGGTTCAATAACACCCAAATTTGATGAAGATAATAAAAACAGATTAGGAAATTACTAGACATACTTTAAATTATAGTCGTTTTATATGAGCGTGAAGTCAATTAAGGTTAAAAAGTAATACTCTTTAGTTTATTTTATTATAAAATGTTAGTAAAAACACTTAAATTGCATTAATTAACAGAAATAAGAATAAAAAATATAATAAAAGAAGATTATTTTTGTAGTTGCATTGTAAAATGTTATTAAACTTCTAACTCATAGATCGTTAGGTATAATGCGAGTAGTATATGTTATAATTTTACACGGATTTGAATACTAGATGGTGGATACCGGTGTTCATTGGTGGTTGAGTTTCAATTAACTACACATCTCAGGAATGGTGACCTGAGACTGTACAAGAGTACACTTCATTTACACTCTTACATATCATCCTCATACATCCTCTGAAGTATTATCTGAAAAGTAATTACCGGAGGCTAAACAGGAAAAAGAAAAAGTATATGTCTTTAATAGTCTTTTAAACTGTTTTTTTGTGTATGGAAACGCATTTGAAAATAACTGCAAATTATCAAATAGAATAGCTAATACAAAAAGACTGAAAATGTAGTTAGAACATTGAGTAAAAGAGTGGTCATTAACTAGAAAAGACCTAATAAATTCACCAACCAATTTACATAGTTTGGTATATTAAAAATTAAACATTGATCGAATAATATTTTTTTCTCTTGAGTATAAAATTATTAATCATTTATTGAACTTGTAATACAACTAAACGGGTTTAAACCGACACCTTTCTCTAACCACCAGAGAGTATCATCACTCGCAGATAGCGAACCTGTAATTAATAAATATTACATTTCACATGTTTTACATGCTTCACAACCATAAAAACTGAGTCTGTTTATGTAAAAAATAATTTCACTTTTTCTCTTATTGTCGTGAAATACCTAATCTTACACACTACTGTTCTCAGCACTGCATTAAAAATACACCACAAGTTTTCTTCCTGTCGGTTGGTTTTTCCGTTGAATCACAAATTAAAAACAAATTTTTAAATGCAGATAAATTGCTCGATGAATAACAATGAAAAGTAACGATAAAGCATGAAGAAGTAAAGAAATTTTTCGTAATTACAAAACAAAACGCCTGGTTATAATACCATGACAAATGTAATATACTAATTAAAATTCACACAATAAATGAAAGATTGATTTCAAAAACTACACACAACAGATAACGTACAACAAAAAATTTTGATAAAAATAAGTTGTTCAGTTATAATGCTCCAAATAATTGAAAACTGTGTTTTTTAAATCTTAATAGACCGATCTGTTGTATTCCCTATTAGGAAGCCAGTTTTAGTTAGTTCTATGTCGTTAAAACAGTCTCAAATCGATTAAGAGGAAAAAAAATAATCCCGACTTTTCCCTCTTAGTCGTGCTGGGTGTCTTGTTATGACACGATCTAACATAATGGGATGTAATATACTTGATGGTACACTAAACATATAACGAAAACAACCTAAAAGTACAACGAAAAAAATTATATCATTCATGTAGTTCGCAGAATAGGTTTATCAAGAGTTGTTTTTATCTGCTTTTTAAACTATGATTAAAGTCGTCAGTCTGCTTCTATTAATGTATGTTACACCATATTATTCACTTACTATAAAATTACTCTCTTATGTTATATTTCAAGTTACGTAAGAATTTAAATAATAGACACTCAACTGATTAAAGTGTCTATTTTCACAAATCTAATATGATATAGATAACATTCAAACTATCTTTCTTTAGCTACAGTTATATTATTGTATAAAGAGTGGTGAAAATTTACGCTTGTTATTTAAAAAGAACAGTGCAGTCTTCGTTTACGAATCTCGTGCTAACAATTATTTTTAAATATATCTTTAACGATTTTAAATATAATCTTTTAACGAATTATTTTATAAAATTGAAATAACTTACTGTTCAATTTGACCGTAAACCTTTTACAGTAACGATAAATTTAGTTTGTTAAATTTTTAACAGAAATATAGTAAATAGATTTATATAAAATAACATCGCTAGACAATTGAAAATGTCAAGCAAAAAAAAACTGCTCCAAGAGTGGATATTCCCAAAAGCACTAGAAAGTGGTTGTTTTGGGGAAAATGCCTCGGTAGAAAGTTTTACAATCGATAAAAGTCGACAAACTGAAGGTCAGTTTGCATCGGAAGTAATTTTTGTTGGAGTAAATATAAAAGAAACCTGCAAAAATGAAATTAGGAAATATGATCTTGTTATTAAGATTCAGCTCCAGAATGAAAAGTTCAGGAACGCAGTTAATTTATCGATGCAGTTTGAAAATGAAATGTTGATGTATGATACTTTATTGCCGATGCTGGATATAAATGGAATCGTTGAAGAAATGTTTTGCCGGTAAGTTTAAACAAATATTCATCACAAGCTTTTTTTTTAATAAGTTAGCGTTTTTAGTTACTAAGATATTAACATTACGGCTCACGTAAAGTTAAATTTTTAATGTATTTATGTACTTTGTAACTTGGTAATAATATTTTTTCTGAACTTAATAAAGAGTACAACCCGGTCAAAGCCGGGTTTTTTTATTTATATTTCTTTTTTCATATTTAATAAACTATTATTTTTTATGAAATTTGGCCAGGATATTAAAGTAAATAGTTTGTCGGATAAATAAACTTTTAAGTCAAAAAATATAGGGGTTAAATTGGATCCGTAATTAAAACATCAATTTGTTAAGGTTTAAATATCAAGATTAAAAATCTAACTACATTAGTATTAATGTAGACGACACAGGAACTTAAAAAAAGGAGTTCCACGGACTCTCGATTTAAGAATTTTAATTTTTGTGTAATTTCTGACGATATTTGTTTTTAAAGTTGTGGCTATTATTAAAAATATTACATAAGGTAGCTGACGAACAAGGAGGTCAAATGAACCCAAATGTTTTAAATTGAACGTCATAACTTTTTCGCATTTGTTCTCTAAATAATTCGTAATTAAGTCATTAATGTTTAAATACTGACGTATTTGAAATGAAGATTTGTCGAGGTTATTATTATTGGATCTTCCTCATTTTTTCATTTTTATTCTCACACATATTAACATATTTCATAATGTATAAGTTAATACGCCCCAATAAGCACTTTACGTTAGTATATTCGAATTAATCATATCTTATTGAGTGAAAAAAAAGATTTTATCGATCGCGCGCGCGCGCTCGGAACTTATTCGAGATAGAGATTAATTTGCCATCAAAACAAAACTTGCACAAAACAAAACATCACCTGCAGTCAACTTAAATCAGATAATGGTTGTATTTTGTTTGAACATGCACAATAATTAATTATCTCCTCTCAATTAATTTACTTAAAAATTACACAAATTAGAAGTTATTAAAAAAAGTAGAGGAGATTTTAAATTTCACCAAATAACATTTAACGATAAGCAAACTGGAATCCCCAGCCAGACAACGGCACATTTGACCACCCTATCAACTACTATTACATGTGAGAGCAGAAAGAAGGTTTTCGGGCTAATTGTATAAAACAAATTTGACAGTTCTGGTTTGAATCAAGTTAAATTCAATGTACTCGTAATTTTGAGAACTCTACGTAACAAGTAAATTCCTACGTATGAATAATATTTAAAACCAAGCCCAAAAATCAAATTTCACATCATCTCAGTTTAAGTGCTGTCCTTGCAATCAGCTGAATGCCATAGTTTTATTGGAAAAAATTATTCTAATTTCCAGCAGTGTACAATCTGTGTAATATTTCAATTTTTTAAACATACGCGCGCATGTGGGGATGAAGATTAATTTTTTTTATGTTTTGAGGGATGAGGAGTACAAAAATACCAATCAATTAACATGTAATAAGATCTACAAAACTACTACATCAATCTCATTGAAAGTTAGAATACTGTAGTATTATATCTGGAATTGTGCATATAAAAATTTGATAAGTTGGTTGAATCGTTCTTGTGTTACACTCATTTTAAGACAGATAACAGACAACATAACCTCAATATGATATATATTTTTACCATTCATGTATAAAATTTTATGGCTTGAAAATCTAAAAAAAACATTCATATATAAAATTTTGTGCTGCTATTTACTAACTATTCTGCTTCTGTAATTAGTTTTGGTGTCATGATCCCAGTACAGAATATTTTGAATATCAGTTTTGAAGTAAACTTTCCACTATAGAGTTATGAGAAGTAGAGCTAAAAAGATACAAGAACAAGTTTACTGGTGCTACATAACACATCTATCATAAAGTCAACATTGCTATTTTCAGAAAATTCTTCATAATCCTGGTAAATATTGATGAAAGTGATTTTCAAATAATAAAAATCAATAGATAAGTTCATTTTTTTTAAACAATAATCACTACTGAACCCTAAATTTCCCTTTGTTTAGTTAAGAGTTAATCGATTTAAATTTTTTTTACTAAAGGAAATAGAACCATAGCTGCTATTTTTTTGGCATACTTCCAGTTGCTCAACAGTTGGTCCTGGATGATGGGTCATGTTTGGCTACTAAGTTAAAATTTCATATGAGCAAACTAGCTTGCTGCATAACCCCCTTGCTAGGAGGGCCAGAAACCCTGCTCTTGGGATTAAAGCTTTTTGCTTTAGTTATTAATGCTCAGATGTATGGTTTTTTCTTTTAACATTGTTATATCCAATTTTTTTTTTTTTTTAAAGAACCATGGGGAATAATTAAGATCTACCATAAATACAGTGTTTAAATTGTTCAATTAAATTAAAAACTAGAATATAGGTAAAGATTAAGTTTAATTATTAATGAATATTACACAAATGTTTCTTGTTCATGTGCTAAGACCAAACAAAATAGTTTTAAATAGTAACATATTGAAACAAGTTTCTAGTTTCAGTTTCCTAGGCTATGAAATATAAGTAAACATAAAAATAAACTAATTAAAATGTTAATAAAGGCACTAACAATTGTTAATACTTTTTTTGTAACTCAGTTCTCATTTTATTTTTAATATCCAATCAGCTTCTGAGCTTATTATATGTGTACAAAAACCAAGGCAATAACTTTTATTATTTTGATATATTATTCACCTATCTAGTAATCACACATATTTGCTCACCATATAAGTTGAAAGCTTGTGCATGGAAATATGAAATGGAAAATGTTTTACATATGAAAAATGCCATGCCTGAACAAGACCTACAGGTGAAAAGCTGAGATGCTACCATTCCATCAGGGAGATAGACTTATTTTACATTCATTACGAATTCTGTTGAATCAAGTGAATAAAACAGATAAAATTTCTAACATAATGTATACACTAAAAACAATCGTAATAATTACTATTTCCTTACATAAACAATTTTTCAGTATATAAAGGCATATGAAAAACACTTCACAAATGAATGACTGTTATTTACCTCTACAATCTTATAAAAACAGATACCTGGAAAAGAGAGTTGAGGTAAATCAATAAAAAGATAACACTGAAACAGGCATTTCTGCCCACTCCTTGAAAGAAGAAGGCAAGTTAAATAAATCTAAACCTGATAATTAAACATAAACTATTTGCTTAAGAATAACATTCACTGTGTGCATTGTATGCTAATAATGACATTTTTTCTACAATCTTGGTTTAGAGGAAAAGAATGAAGAATTATTAAAATGATTTCCCTTCAAAATGGGTTACATCCTTTCTCTAATCCTGAAGAAATATTGATAACTTTTTTGAATCTGCAAAATTCATTCCAATTAAATAACAAACTGAAAACAAGGAAGGCCTAGTAGATGTATAAAACATACCTACTGAAAATTTTATTTTTAAAAAATATCTATAACCAATAAAGTTAAGTGGACTTATTTACTTTATTGTAACATAAACAATTATTGATTAATAGCAAAAAAAAAATGTTTGTGTTTGTAATATTTTAATTTATTATTATTTTTTTAAATAATGAAATAATATTTCTATTGTTCCCCTAATAAGAAAATATTTTTTACAGGTACTATTGTGGTTATGTTGATCCAGATGATCCAAAAAAAGATTTTATTATACTAGAAGATTTAAAAAATGATGGGTACAGAGTATCAATAGAAAAGGTAATTAGAAATTAAATTAAGCTACAAAATTATATCAGTTTTACTTTACTCTATACAGAGCATTTCATAATGTTCTTCGGAATTTCGAAAATTCATTAACAAAAAACAATTTCACTCGTAAGAATAAAACAATTACTGTACGAAAGAGTACTTCAAATAGTTTTTCCACGTATACTAGGCAGTTAGTAAACCATTTGCTCGCTAGGCGTCGACAGTAGAGGAAATGGCTGCCACGGGAAGCGAGAAGTCGTTTTGTGTGTTAGAATTTCACTTGTCAAAGTCGTTTATTTCTGTGCAACGTGCA
The DNA here is from genome assembly GCF_047948215.1 of Lycorma delicatula. Lineage (NCBI taxonomy): Eukaryota > Metazoa > Arthropoda > Insecta > Hemiptera > Fulgoridae > Lycorma > Lycorma delicatula. The sequence goes on from NC_134455.1 coordinate 211,421,723, forward strand.
TTTCGGTTGAAATTTCATAAGGAGCCACCAAGTAACAATTCAATTCGTGCATGGTATAAACAATTCAGTGAAACTGGTTGCTTGTGCAAGATCAACTGGTCGTCCATCAACCTCAGAAGTCAATGTCGAACGTGTGCGTGCAAGTTTCATTCGCAGCCCGTCAAAATCGACTGCGGCTGCAGGCAGAGAATTAGGAATTCCGAAAACAACAGTGTGGAGAGTTCTCCGTAAACGTTTATTATGCAAACCGTACCATCTCCAATTAATCCATCGTCTTTCTGATTGAGATAAAACACGTAGGCTCGATTTTTGTTTACAGTTACAGGAAAAGACGTTGTTAGATGAAGGTTTTCTAACGAAGATAATTTTCAGCGATGAAGCTACTTTCCATATTAGCGGCAACGTAAACCGTCATAATGTGCGAGTTTGGGGAACTGAAAACCCACACGCTTATGTGGAACATATTCGGGATTCTCCGAAAATAAACGTTTTTTGTGCGATCTCTCGTGAGGCAGTGTATGGGCCGTTCTTTTTTTATGGAAACGAGAGTAACCGGAATGATATACCTGGATATGTTGCATAAGCCAATTATGGCTTATGCCTCTTATGCCCTGAGATAAAGGATTGCATAATCAATGCAATCAACTCTATTGAAAATGACATATTATAACGAGTTTGGCAACAGCTAGATTCTCGTGTTGATGTGTGCCGTGTCACCAGAGGAGCACATATTGAACATTTATAGATTTTAACAAAAACTGTTTGAGTCCCTGCATCACCTCGTACAAATTTCATTTAGGTAAGTGAAATACTTTTTTTGTACTGAATTTTTGTAACTCCTAAGAACATTATGAAACGCCCTGTATTTGTTCGCTATCTTTAAAAATATTAATTTAATAATAATAATTTTCCCACAACAAAAATGATTATAATGCCTAGAACATTGTTTATTGCTATTGTTTTCCATGTCTTCAGTACACAAATTTAATATATAATAAATGGTTTTTTTTTAAGAGTTTAAAGCTTATTTTATTAATTTATTTTTTCTTTATGTACTATTTTTTTTTACCAATTAATTAACATAATTCTTTCTTTAGAAATAAAAGCTATATTACTAAATCAACAATTAATAAAATAATACAAATAATATTTGTCAATAATTAATTACCTGTATTATTGATCTTAAATTATACCATTATTTTAAATGTACACTTATACTACATAAATGTTTCTTGTTCTGTTACAAAAGTAACAGTGTGTTAAGATAAAAAAAATAATAATTTTAATATATTGAAAAATTTTCTAGTTTCAGTTACCTAGGCTATGAAATATAAACATAAAAATAAACTAAATTAAGATGTTAATGAAGGAACTATCAACTGATAACACTTTTTTTGTAACTCCCATTTTATTTTATTATCCAATCAGCTTCAAAGCTTATTATATGTGCACAAAAAACCAAGGCAATTATAATTTTTATTATTCTGATATATTATTCACGTATCTAATCTCACTTTTTTCCCCACCATATAAAATAAATACTAGAAACAAGCATTGTTATTGAAAAATGGCAAAACAAAAAAATTTAAATAATTCTAACATATTAAACAATTTATAAGATTAATGTACCAAATCAGTTCAATAAAAATGGACCACAGTGACTGACAACTTTGTACAGCATTGCATTCACAAGATGCAATGCCCTTGTCTTTTCATTTTTTATTGTTTCTTTTAGTTTTTCCCAGTATACCCAGAAATTTTATTTTTTCTGTGACTTGAACTTTTCTTCTTTTTAGTAAGTTCAACTCTTAGACTCACTCAATAAGTGAGGACTGGAAAGATGCAAGATTGTTGTAAGCTTTGTTTACACAAACTCTCTTTGTTCTTTTCTGGCACTTTGTTATCTCAAACTGGACTTCTTATATTCTAATAAAATTAGATACCTTCTAAACTCTTATATAAAGTTTCTTCTATGTTGGCATTTTCTACAAATACTATTCATAAATATATATTATTCTGTGATGTGTTCCTACAGAATACCAGCAAGCTTACATCTGCTCTCTTTTATCCATTATGTGATTATACAGCCTAATACAGACTGCAATACCTTTATTGTTTTCAGTGATAATTTCAAATTATGAATTCTTAATCTACTCATTCCAATTCTTTCATGCCTTTTCTCACAAAATAACAACATTATTTGCAGACGTTAGCCTTGATGCCTATTCTGAACGAGTTTCTCTTCAACCCTTTTATTTATATTGTCCATTGTTAACATGAACAATATTTGAGACAGTATACTTCTCTGTTGTAATCTTGATTAAACTGGTAACCAAACAGTTTTTCCAAGAAGTACATATGAAAGATTCTCATTTATAATATAATTTTTCTTACCATCTGAATTATTTTATATTAGTAATCCAATTCTCTGACCCAAGTTCTACTGATATGATCCCAATGTCTAGAAACACACAATTGAATACTTTCAATACTTCTTCTTTTCGTACACATCTTAATGAAAATATTTTATTCTTTGACATAATATTTTCATTGTGAAACCATTATCCTAAAACGCTGCTCCTCTTCCAACCCAATCTCTACCAAATATCTTATTTTGCTTTTCAGCACATTCAAAGGCTTTAACAGACTGTTGATTCCTTTATACTATTTTAAAAACATATCTCTTTTATTAAATGGAAAATAACACTTTTCCTCTGAACAGTAGCCCTCTTTTAGCCACCTTAACATCACTCTAAATATTCTGTAGTTACTGTAAACCTGCAGAATGATAATTTTATATGTGTTGATGGACTTAAGTTTAACATTTTCTCATAAAGTCTACTTCGATATGATGATCTTCATTCTAAATACAATAGAAACAATTTAATATTTTGTCTTTGAGTATTTATTACATTGCTTTGTAATAATTATTAATAATTATAATTTTCCAAAATTAGTCCTTTTTGAAGCAAAATTCAGTCCTTTTTGAGTTTAGATAGCTGTTTCATGCCATTATTTTCACATACATTATTTTGTAACCTGAATAACAAAAATTATTGAAAAAGAAAAAAAGAAAGAACAGCAGTCTACACACATTAATCAGCATCACAAGGGCTGCTATAAGCAAAAACTTAATCCAGTGGCATTTTTTGTTACAGATTTTTTTAGATTATGAACATTGCAGTTTAGTAATGAAACAATTGGGTAAATTTCATGCACTAACTTACATGAAAAAGCAGAACTGTTTATCAGAATTACTATCATTCACAAAAAAAATTCAAGATAAATGGACAAAAGAGTTTTTATCAAATTCTCAACTTATGTTTCTGTTATGTGCTAAACGAGGAATACAGCCGCTAATTGATAGAGGAGAATCAGTGGATCTATTAAAATCACTGCTTAACGAGTTTAATGATGTAGTAGAATTTTATGGGAATTTAGTTCGACCAGTCGAACCAGAAGCTGTTCTCTGCCATGGTGATTTTAATCGTAATAATGTGCTATTCAAATATGATGAACATCTTCATCCAATAGGATTGAAAATTATTGATTTACAAACACCACGATATTCATCACCGGTCATTGATCTATCATTTTTTTTACTTATGAATACAACACATACACTACGTAAGGAGCATTTGATTGATTTACTTGATATATATAAACAATCTCTTTTGTCATCGGTCTCTAATATTTGTATTGTGCCAGAATTAGACTTTGGTAGAGCTGCTATTTATGGCTACATTCATAGCAGCTTCTTCTTACCAGTAATGTTAGTAGGTAATCCAATTGATGAGGTTTCAACTGAAGATGCTCATAAAATAGCAATTTTATTTTCTCAGTTAGGAGGAGAAAGAGAAACAGAAGCTCTTGTTAATATAATAAAAGATTTGTTGCAATTTGGTTACATTAGAAACAGTTACAAACAATCCCATTAATGCATTATCAGTATCTTTATAAAAATAGACTATTTTTTTTATTATAAAATTAATTGTAATATGCAATTTTATTTTGTTAAAATCAGGCTAATAAAAATCTTTATAGATACTGCATATGCAGAAAAATATTTATTTTCCTTTCTAAAGTGAGTTACACTGGTAACTTTAACCTTAATTTAACCTTTGTATAAATATCAACTCTGTTAACTGACTTTCAGTTTTTTTATAAATGTTCAAGTAAATTTAGCTATTACATATCAAAAATTCTTACTAACAATTTAAATTTTGACTGTGATAAATTCTATAAAACAAAAAATTAATAGCCTCGATAAATCAGAACTACATCCAGTTTTTTCTAGCAATAAACAAGCATTTTACTGATCTAATGTTTTTTTTTTAATGATGTAATGCTTTTGACAGCTGTAAAAATAATACACAATATATAATCACTAAACACACTACGGAAAGAATCACAACAATCTTTGGCCCTATTTATAATAAATAGATTTTATGATGATGAATCGCTAATGATGATGAACTGAAGAAAGCAGTCCTTAAATGGTTGAAGGAAATAGGACAAAATTTTTATGAAAGTGGAATTGACAAATTTGTCAAAAGGTATGAAAAGTGTTTAGAAAAACTTGGTGATTATGTTGAAAAATACATAAATTTATAATAAATAAATTCAAATGTATATAACAGCACAACCTACCTAGCATTGTATTCATACCACAACAGCTCTGTGTGATATAATTATATAAAACCTCAAGTTTATAAAAAAAAACTTGAAATAGTGTATTAAAAAAATCCTCAATTTCTTAAAACAACAAATTTTCATTGAAATATCATTCTAGTTTTGTTTTGTAGCCAAGTAATTACACTACTGAGCAGACTCAATGCACAAGAGGTGGATCAAAAAATAAGTTACATCCTTGCCATGTTCTTGAACTGAAAGGGACATATTAATGTCTTGTGGTAGCAGCATTGGTTGTGTTGTCTTTACACTCCCCCAGCAGCAATTCTGTACGACATTCAGTATGTGTGTAGTGTCATTGTCAATATCTATTGTCTTCTAGAGGTTTCGTTCAGCATCGAACTGCATTCAGTAGTCTGACTTTTGTGAGCAAAAAATTACAATTTTTGTGAAATTCATCACCAAATTGTTAAGGTATATGGTGAGAATGCAATATCATGCCCCATGATCAAAAAATGGTGTCAAATGTTCAGAAACGAAAGAACAAATGTAACTAACTGCGTGCTGAGTGTCCTTCAACTGCAAACATGACAGGTAATGCAGAACGTATGAATGAAATGATCTTGAGTAACCAGTGCATTACAATTAGAGAGATTGCAAATGAACTTAACATCAGTTATGGCAGTGTGTTTGTGATTATTCATGATCGACTTGGTTACCGTAAGATGTGTGCACAATGGGTGCCACATCTGTTTACCAACAACCACAAACATCAACATTTTGCAACTGCTCTTTATTTAATTCAACGTTATTCCAGGACTGATCCACAGTTTTTGAAACAAATCATCACAGGGGATGAGAACTTCATTACACTCCTGAAACTAAACAAGCATCACATGAATGGAGACACAAATATTCACCGCAGCCAGAAAAAGTGAAAATATCGCCACATGTTCGAAAGGTTATGCTGACAGTCTTTTTCGATTCTGAGGGAGTTGTTTACAGTGAATTTATGCCCCAAGGATTATTGCTGAATGTTACTGTGAGACTTTAAAAAAATTGTGTAAACCCATTAAGATCATAGACCCGGAAGGCTGAGCAATTAGGTCGTTTTTCTTCACGACAATGGTACTCCTCATTCAGTTCATGTGACAAAGGAGTTACTGCAAAAATTCAAGTGGTAAGTGTGGTCTCATCCACCTTACATTCCTGAACTAGCACCCTGCGACTACCACCTGTTTGGTCCTCTCAAGCAAGACCTGGGAGGGAAGCATTTCGCTAATGATGATGAACTGAAGAAAGCAGTCCTTAAATGGTTGAAGGAAATAGGACAAAATTTTTAAGTGTTTAGAAAAACTTGGTGATTATGTTGAAAAATACATAAAAACATGTAAAACATAAAAACATAATAATTTTTATATGTAAAATATAAAAATAACGTTGTTTTATAAATGTGTGTGTTTCCTAGAGGGTTGTAACTTACTTTTTGATCATTCATCGTGTATGACACAACAGTGTTACATATAGGACTGAATATTACCTGAATTTTTGTGCACAGCATGATGAAAATGCAATTGCATTTTGTGTGAAAAATACAATAAGACACCACTTCAATCATCAGTTTCTCAGTAAGTATAAGGGCTGCTTGCTATTCTTGAAGATGCCTTTTTTATCTTTAACTTTTGTATGTTATTTCAGGTCACTCACAATCAAAGTATGCCATTTATATACACTTAAGAAATTATTTATGTGCTGAGTAAGGTAACAACAAATCCAATTCTAAAGTATAGGCAGATTTTTCTTCTTTAATTACACTGAGATACTAAACAGTAAGAAACTAATTTGAATAGAATAAAAATACACATTTAAATGACAGATTTAAAAATAAAAGATTTTAATAAAATCTGTTTAAATTCCACATAAAAATAAAATAACTGAAAAAACCACTTAACCTTAAAACTCACATCACTAATCTAGAAAATCATGCAATATTTTTAGAAATCTTTTATTCTAATATTTTTTTAATTTATTGATTTTACTCATGAGTAGTAATGCACCACCCCAAGAATAAAAAAAGCAAACCTCTATTAATAAAAATCTGCTATCTAGTTACAAAGTAATGAGTTATTTTCATTTCCTATTGTTCTTTTAAATGTGAACTGCAACAAAAATGAAACCTCTTCAGCTATTGTCATATTATATAGCAACACTTGTTATCTCTTATGTTCTAACATAATGAAATTAGCTCTCTTGCAAAACAACGCTTGCCAATTTCAGGTTCCTTACATCAGTATCAGTAACATAACATATACTTTTATGTTATGTTATGTTTATGACAGTTTTAATTCTTCACAGTCTTGATGTCTAATAAACAAAATTCCCGCCTGAGGAAAGTTTTGTTTCATACCTTAAAATACTGTTAACGAAAATAATTACAGGACTGAAATAAAAACCCACCAGGTTGGTCTAGTGGTGAACGCGTCTTCCTAAATCAGCTGATTTGGAAGTCGAGAGTTCCAGCATTCATGTCCTAGTAAAGTCAGTTATTTTTACACGGATTTGAATACTAGATCATGGATACTGGTGTTCTTTGGTGGTCGGGTTTCAATTAACCACACATCTCAGGAATGATCGAACTGAGACTGTACAAGACTACACTTCAATTACACTCAAACATATCATCTTCATTCATCCTCTGAAGTATTATCTGAACGGTAATTACCGAAGGCTAAACAGGAAAAAAATAAAAGGATAGAAATAAAACCAGTATTCCATAACAAGTATTTAAATATTAAAATTTTACAATTTTTAGAAAAACTTTTATGTAAGAATAAATAATATTTATTTAAATGATTCTACAAACAAAGGTAAGTTACTAGTGAAATCTATATAAATGAGAGAACAATATTCTAAGGTTTCCTCATTACCTACACAATCTACAAAATACTGTTGATACTCTAATTAACAAAAAAAAAGTAAACTTAATGAACTGTAACTTTTACTGTGCAAAGATTATTTATGTCAATCTACTTTTTTTTTACATGTACAGATTCATGGATTTTTAGATAATAAACAAAGTAATACATCTAAACTCTAAATCATACTTTATTAGTTTAGAAACATTCTGAAGCTATGTTTTTAAAATGTTATAATAATAAAAATAAAAATTTTTCAACGCTGTTAAATTTAATTTCAGATTTTTTCCACGTATTACCTAATTTTACAACACATTTAACTACAATGTATAAAAAACGATCAAATTTGAAAAAATCAAAAGATTCATTTTTCATAAAAAAAAAGAATACTTAAAAATTTTAGTAAAATTCTAAGTCTTAGGAAAATTCTAACAATTATTTTAATGAAATAATTTTAAAAAATAACAATGGAAAATAATTATTTTTGAAAATCATTACATAAAAAAAAAATATATAATATTGACTTTACATTTAACAGCATATGAGATAAAATTTCATTACAAAAATAAGAAAAGCATAAAAACTTGTCGAATTGTCAGAATTTCCTGAAAAATAATAGTATAAAATTCTTCATATAATTACAATCTAAGCACTTATTTAATTTTTATAATTCACACATCATATTACAAGTATCTGAATAGTGAAATTTTAATACCACAGAAACTTTTATCTGTTTTCAAAACCACAATACTAGATTTAATAACTGTTTAAATATTTAATTTATTATTTTTATACTAATTTTAAACAGGCGTTTTAAATCAATTAATTTACCTAATTAACATTTTAAGTAATAAGTACTTTTAATCACAAATTCACCAAGTGAAACACTTCCTTAGCTATTGAAACAGACATCAGTTTTGTAATTTTGGTAACAAAACTCAAATAAAGCACTCACATCCTTCTTCGTTTTGATGGTGGAACATTTTGGTCAGGTACATTTCGTGTGGCACGTTTTGTTAGTGATCCACGTCTTGCAAGGTTAGAGTCATCCAACTGTCCAGGCTCATTACCTTTTGAAATACTATCTCTAGTTCTTTCCTTCTTTGAAGAAGACCCTATAAGTACGAAGAAGAGCAGAAATAAAATTTTTATTACCCCTATACACTACAAATAAAATGTATATAGAGAGTTAAGTACAAAAATCTCTTCTACACTAAATTTAAAATGTACTAAAAGATATAATTGCTTTAAGACAATAAAAAGAAAGAAATGCTTAAAATGACGTAAGAGCTAAAGTGTAAAAAAAAAAAAAGGAGGATATATTTTTATTTCTGTGGCTGCTATTTCAGCTCTTTCATGATTGGAAAGCCATAAAAAACCAATCAAACAATTACTTGTTATTCCCAATCTCTAATTACCATTATTTTTACTGAATTCAATAATTGTATTAACACTCACTTTATACTATTTGCGTTAAATTATTTATACTATACTTATTACTGTCCACAATCTGCAATAGCCATCATTATAAAACTATCTATTTAAAATCACACCTGTCATTTTTTATTTTATTTTAACTATGAACAATAAGCTTAAAAAAATAGAAATTGTTACTTATATGAAATGTTAATGAGTGTGAGAAGTAAATTTAAATTTAAAGTATGAATTTTTATTTTCAACAAATGACAGACTGTTTTATTATAAAAGAATTTTTATTGTAATTGCTTTTTCATTATTTATCATAGTTATTTTGCTTCAAAAACAAGAAAAAGTCAACAAAACAGTAAAAACTTAACCTAAAAATACACTAACTTAACTTTCCTATAAATAAATAAATTTATATACTACAGACTTATTTTTTATAATTAATTTTCACAGCTCTGACTATTATCATGGTTTCTATATTTCTAATCTTATTAAAATAGATCACCATGATTTTTTGTATCGGAATTATGCTAACTATATTATATTATACCTGGCATAATTTACAAGACAGTGTAGTATCATTTTAATCATGGATACTGCAAACATGAATTACAATATGGATACTATTAAAACTACCAGTAACACAGGTCAACAAAATATAATAATTTGGAACGGAGGTAAAAGTAGGTAAATTAAAATTTATTTTTTATGCTGAATCTTAACATGATATCAGTTTTCTTCATCACCCTCATATTTTTAGTTATGACCATTTAAAATATTGAGAAACTTCTTAATAAAATACAAAAATAATAATTATTACAATTAAAATTTCTACCTTTATTCTGCAAACATTTATGTTTATCTTAATTTCTTTTTTCCTATTTTCCTTTTGTGTTCAGTGAAATCTCTTTTTATCATCCAACAGTAGTAACTCATCATAGATTCATTCCATCTGCCTTTATAACGTTGTTCGATCTGCAATATATCTTGGTGGAACCTTTCTCCTGGTTTGTTGTTGATGTCATCCAAGTTTAAAGAAAAAAAGTCCAAATGAGAATGTAAAAAATGAATTTTCAATGACATTTGACAGTCTAAATTTTGGTAGTTCATTAAGAGTTCATTTATAAGCTGCTCATAGTTTTCAGCTTTTCTGTATCCAAGAAAACCAGTAACGACATCTTTGAATGACTTCCATGCTGCTAGTTCTTTAAGATTCAGTTTTGCTGTCAAATATATTTTTACAAATTAATTTTCTTATTTGTGACCCAGTAAATAATCTCTTTTAATTAGGCTTCACTTAACTGTGAAAAAACCTTAGCTTAATATTTAAAACCGTCTCCATATTAATCTAATGCTTTTATAAAATTCTTCATCGGTCCTAGTTTTATGTGTAGAGATGCATTGTAAAATAATACAATCTGCTTCAACAAGGGGAATATTGACAACATTTTCCTTTCCTGGAGTAAACTGATTTCTTTTTGGGCAGTCTAACCGCGTAGTGTTTATCTGTAGCCCAACTATCTCACAGACACAAAAACACATACATTTTGTAAAGCCACTCTGGAGACCAAAAAAAGCCCTATCACTTTCAGGTCAGGAATGATTTGCCATGAGTATTCATCATACTTAATAGGTTTTAAAGTTTTTGACATACTTTCATATGTTTTTTCATTCCTAGAGCATGTGCTTACCGGTATAGAAGAAAACTTATTCAAATTATGCACAATACTGTTTTTAAGCTTCTTTTTGATGAGTCTATAAATAAATGTCAATCATGAATAACATAATCAACATCCAGTTCAGACATTAGCCCCTTAACATCATGGAAGGAACAAACTAAACCATCTCTTCTAAAGTATTTCGGTAAATTTTCATTTTGTTTCTATATACTGAAATTTTAGTATTCTTGTTTAATAAATTCCATTCTTTAAGATGTGAACCTAGGAGTTCTGCATGTTGTTTTGACAAATACATGTCACGAATTAGGTCACTCAGTTCTGCTCGTGTGATGAAATGAGGCTCAATATTTGATTCTTTTGGAATGTAATTAATATCTATTGAAGTTGAGGATTCATCCATTGAGCCTTCTGAGGAATCATACATTTCATTCCAAGAAGTTGGAGCAATTGGAATCAGTAAATTAACACCATGAAGTATTGGTCTCATAGCTGAATGAACATTTGGGTATGTAATACTGCTTTTATTGTTTGAATTGTAACCACCAGTAACATTTGTTAAGCAAAAATAGTAGTCATCATGGATAGTAGGCTCTCGCCAACTCATAGGTACACCAAAAGGCAAATCCTCTTTTTTCCCTTTTAACCACTGAGTTAATTGAACATAGCACTTGATGCATGTTATTGTGGAGCCCAGGATTTATCTTGGTCTCTTAAGGGACAGTCAAAATAATGTTTGTAAGCAGTTTTCAGCAATTTGATACTGGTTTTTGTTGACTTTTTGTGTTGAATTCTCGGCAAACATAACAAAAAATATTGGAGAATTTTACAAGCCCAATTTTTATTGGTTGTAAAATTCAAAATGTTTTAATGAATGAAAGTAAACTGAAATATTATAGAAATACTTAATTATAAAAATAATTATGTTTTATATTATAAATACTTAATTACTTAAAATAATTCATAAAATTGTTTCACCATGGAGTGCAATAAAACAGCATGAAATGCACACCCACACACACACAAACATAACTTAACAAATCTTGATGTTCAATAAAATAATACCAAAAATTGTTCTGTCATAAAATCTTTCACTGAATTTATGACATCACTTATGAGATATTCTTTATAATATGTGTATGATAAAACCACTACCACAACTAAAGAACACAGCAAGTCATACCAAGAGCTGAACTCATACTGAAGAAAATTTCATCACATTGAATTACTCATTACTTGACTCACTGACATGTCTGGCTTGACATAAAGTGACATCATTTAACTGTTATGTATCAAATATAGGTCTACAGCATGCATCACAATATAAATCAGATGAGAAGAAGCAAACATACAGACATAGTAACTTATTAGTATTGTTTGTTCCTTAATGAAGGAACAAATAAATTTAAAAGTTGTAACTTAAGAACGTTACATGATAGATTGTTTTGGAATACATATTATTCAGATCCAGCATATAAAATACTACATAGAACACCTACTACCTTTCCAGTTCCAAATTTTATGTTGACCAGTGCAATCAATGATAGACAAATGTCTACCATGAGTTTATTTAAAAAACAATTTTAATATAAAAATTGAAATCAACATACTAAATATGACTAAAATAAATATGCGCATATCATTAGTAAACCATGATTTATTGCATAATTAAAAGCTAAATAATAAATCATCAACTGTTGCTGCTCATGGAGATACCAAACAACATATTTTCCATTAATTTTTATTATGTAGAAAGAAATTATTGTTCAATAAATATCAATTATTGTAAAATAAACAATTTCATTCATTCCAAACTTTAAGTTAATCATTTATAAAAAATGTGTTTAACTTTAAATACAATTCTGACTTTCTCTAATACGAGTAAATTTATGGTATATTGTAAATTTGAATATAGGACACCTTGGATAATCAACAACATGACCTTAAATGATAACACTACTGAGGGGTTTTTTTCTAGAAAAACTCACACTGGTGAGTATAGCCCAATAACATAACTTAAATAAACATATAGTAGGTTTTAATAATAAAAAAGGATTTGTTTTTAGTTGCCTACCATTAAAATTGTAAGAATTATTGAAGCATTACTCTAATATGCCACATTCTGGAAATCCTTGAAAGGATGCTAGAAAAAAAAATATGGGAGAGAGGAACACCAGATGGTGGAAGAACACCAAAGTTTCGGAGGATAACATTCACAGTTTGCTACGTAACATAAAGGTAATGTGAAAGTTACTTAGTAAGTTAACTTTTCTTGTGATGGATCCTCCATCTATCTCAAGAAAAGCATAACCAGCACCAAAGAGGGTGGGATATCCCAGAAATGAGTAAAGGAATATATAAAAACTGTAAAAGCAGTCGAGATCTCAATGGACCTCAGTGGGAGAGAATGAAAGTTTTTTGTTGGAAACTGGTCTAAGAGAAGAAAGTGTACTCCCACCTTTTTTATTTATTTTTTATATGGTATAGATTCACATGAAGGTGAAGTGGATGATAGAAAGCTGATAAATAAGAGCATGATTATTCACTGATGAAACAGTTATTTTTTAGAGAAGAGAAGAATATAGTCCAAAATCACCTTACTGCTTAGGTAGAAAAAAAGGAAAGTACAGGATTATTTAAACATACAGAAAAGTAAAACAATGGTAGAGAGAGATAAGCAATGATCAAAATAATTTTTAAATAAAGAAAGTCACAAATTATTAACTTTATGGTATAGGTAGTGAAATATCTCAGAATGAAAGATCAATCAGAAAATTAGTCGCAGAGTCCAAATAGCAGAAGTTTAATATAGGATAAGAGATTACTGATGAAATATAAACAGACGATTCTCATTAGTTATTACGTCCCTATTCTAACATATGGATAAGATCCGGATGACTACAATAAAACAATATAGTAAAATAAATGCAACCATATGAAAATTTTAAAAAACTGATAGGGAAAAAAAATACTGCAAAAAGATGACTAGGATGTAGTGTATTACAAGAGAAAATCAAACATGGTTTGGGAACTTATAGAGAATAGAAGAAATGCAAAAGTAATTAAGAGATTTTTTACCTAAATATAACTGGAAGAAAACTAGAGGAGGATCTAGAAAGTAATGGTTGGATTGCTTAAAAGTGGTGATGGAGAGAGAAAGTTAAGTGGAGAAGCATGATCTGTATCCTGACCCAGTAACAGCCGAAAGACGCAAAGGAGTATGATGATGAATGAAAGAGTTTTACAAATTTCTACATTATTTAAATTCTATTGTTAAATAAGCTGTAAGGTGCAATACATGTAACTATATTTAATCATTTGTACAATTTAGTATGGTAATGTTTATTGTTTTGCAAAATTTCAGCTTATATTTTTAGATCTAACTCTGAAAAACATTCGAATTGAAAATAACTACAAGTTAAATAACATACAAGTTTCTTCTTGTAACTAAATCATCAAAGGATTTATCATGACCTTTGTTCTGTGTAGATAAATGCTATTCCAAAGTATTACTCATCTCTTTTAGTATCAATATTTTTCACAAAAATAGTTTTGTCAAAAAAAGTATTACTTTCTTATTCTTAATTCAGTGCCAATGCTTTCTGTCTACAAGTCAATATATACCTTGTATTCAAGACTGTCTACAGATCCCATGTAAGAAAAAAATATTCACAAATTCTTACAAACAGTAAAGTTAAAATTAAAAAAAACTTAAAGCAAATGTTCAAAAGATTTTTTATACTAAAAGCTTGGAAATAATACAAGGTGTTACCAAAATGTACCCAGGCATGGCTCAAAAAAAATTATTAACCTATTTATTTCAATAAACTGTCCCCATCAAAGTATGCTCCTTCTGATGTAACTCACTTATCCCAGTAATATTTTCATTGTTGTAAGCATTTTTCAAAAACTCCATAATCCTCTTGTCACATTTATTTTGATCTCTTCTCTATCTTCAAATTTCTTTCCTTTACGCGGTATTTTAATCTTAGGAAAGAGCCAAAACTTGTATGGAGTTACGTCTGGTGAGTGAAGAGGCTGCTTAAGTCGTTCGATCGTGTTTTGGCAAAAATCTCTGGATATGTAGTGATGCATGAGCTAGAACACTGTCAAGATGAATTTTCCACCATTCTTCCACAGCCAACTGTAAATATGTTTTAGCAATTCTTACTGACATAGAGACAGCATTTCCTTCTTTGCATTGGAGTTCTGTCCTCTAATATTTGGAACGCTGCAATGTTCCCATAGCCCTACAGGCCGTAGTACGTGACTACTTGTCTGATCGCACGGCTCTGTTTAAGGATGCACACCTAGTTGTGGAAAAGTCCATCACCAGGGGAAGCCTGCAGGGCTCCATTCTCGATCCCTTGCCCAGGAACCTGGTATTCAATGGATTTTTGGGACTAACATTCCCAGAAGGGGTCATGGCCCAGGCTTTTTCCGATGACTGTCTCTTGTTAGTTCGTGGTAATTCACAACTGCAGCTAAAAGACCAAGTGCAGGCAGCTTTTTCAACCACAGAGGGCTGGATGGACATACAAAATTTAAAGATTTCTGTGCTCAAGATGAATTTTATGCTTTTCAAGGGTGCAGACAAATTATCATACAGTCGTAACCCCTGTATTAAGTATAAAGGCTGTGTAATCTGCCGAGTGAGAGTTCTTAAGTACCTAGATGTTTTGTTTGATGAGAAGTTGCTATTTAGCTACCACATCAGGTACGTAGTGTGGACACCATCTCTGTGATGCACAAGCTTAGGAGGATTGCTCAGAAGGATTACAGGCTGTCAGGCCGTCATTTGTAGATGGTGTACCGAGGTGTCTTCGAAAGTATGACCTCTAACATGGTGTCTGTTTGGGCGCATAGGTTGAAAAGAAATTAAGCACCTATTCAAAATTTAAGGAGTGTCCAGCACAGGGCCTTAATTGTATGCAATGGTATTTTTAAAACAACCATCTATGAGGCTACCACTGCACTGGAAAAGGCTCTCCCAATTGATTTAGTGGTGAAAGTTTGGGCGGCCATGTGGAAATTGCGAAGAGGCAGGGAGGTCTAGGTATCTGGGATGCAGTTTCAAGCTGGCCTGTATTGGAGCGGAACAGTGATCTCAATGCACCGGTTCTAAATTTCAAACAGTTGCCCATCCCCAACCTGCGAAGGAGGCTTTACAGCCTCACGATGGAAGCATGACAGCAAGAATGGCATGCCATGACTAAGGGAAAGTCCTTATATAAATTTATACTGGATCTGGGGGGATGGTATGCCTCCTTTGTTTTTAAGGGTAACAGGAGCCCAAGTGCTCTCCAACCATGTAAATTTAAACCAATATTTGCTTCAGCTCTGCCTGGCAACTGATTAGCTGTGCAACTGCAGGGAGGTCCAGTCGAACAAATACATGATGTTCGACTGTCCAGCTGTGGGGGGAAGCCAGAACTCAGACCACCCTGGAACTTAAGAGGTCAAAGAGAAAATTGGCCACCCACAAGCGACGAGTCAATGTGGCAAGAGCCACACTGTCGGACCATGTGGGAGTTCCTTGATGCGGTTGCTTTGTTCAACTGACATCAGCAGTTTACCTAAGGTTAAAAACTCCTACCGTGCTGCTGTAGGAGAGATATGGCTGGCTACAAGCCAGATTAAGGCTCAAAGTGCTTTAATGGTGGACAGGTACTTGCTGGCATTCAGTGGCCTAGGCGTGGCAGCGAATTGCTGTCTTTGACGAGATAAATTTAATTATTGATAGTCATATATGTTTTAGTAGTTGACGGGGTGCAACTACCATTTTAGTAATATATGACTGGTAGGCGGTGGGATATGCAAGCGAGTGGTGTATGATACCACACTTATTCCACTCACACTTTTAGGTTAGCTCCAGGAGCTAGTTAGGATACTGGTCGCTAAACTGTTTCGAGGCTCAGTAGCCGTTTGTGGCACAGACGGTCTTATGCTTTCGGGTAACTGAATGGGGTGGTGGCAGGAAAAATGCCAAGCAAACCAAACCATTCACCCATAGCTCCAGTCTCTTGCATCAAACATCAGTTATTATTTTTTTTATAAAATCACTATTAGCACATTTCAGACTAACACAACTTGTCGTCAGTGTTCTTTTTGTTCATATGTGAGAAGTTTTGTGATAAATTTTTTGGAGAAAATTTTGTCACATTCTGACATCTACTAAAGACATCTGCACAGAGCCAAATGAATCCCTATTTCATTTTCAAGCTCTCTAATTGTTATTCAACAATCATTCAACACCATCTGTTGAATTTTATTAACTTTTTTGGGATTTTTGCTAGTGGAAGGTCTGCCAGAGTGTTCATCACTTTCAACAAATGTTCAATCAACTAGGAAACGACTATACTACTACACAGCTCAATCACCAAAAAATGTTTGAATCTTCCTTATTGTTCTATTTGCATATTCTGACAAAATTTAATTGAGGTTCTCTGCTCAACCCATTCAGTCATTTTGAACAGCAACGAAAACACGACAAGCACAACTCACATGTTTTTACTTCCATGGCTGTACAAATCCAGATTAAATTCCATTATCTTGCTATGGTCCATTTCCCATGTTACAACTGGTTTCCACAATAAAAAATAAGGTCTGATACTTTTTGATCATACCTCATATTTACATACAAACACATAGTAGCAATATAGAAACTTTATACAGATTTTATTCAATATTTTTATTGGTGCAATAATTAAGTAAAGTATATAATTTGAAAATAGTGACTTGATATCTGTTTTTATCATTATTATTAGGTAGAGCCAGAAGACATAAGACTTGGGTGAAACTAGGAGGTGCGGGAAGGCATCGATAGACTACAAAAATGAAACGGAAATTTTAAACCAAATTATGATTTATAATGTTTCCCTAAGGGAGACCTGATAAGTGACCATTCTTTATTAGGGGCAAAGTGTAGGTGAAAGTTTGATGGAATGAAGAATAACTCTTTCATGGAAATCTTTCAAGAACAAATCTTTCACCTCTTTCTTACTGTGAAGAGTAACAAAAAAGAGATGAGATGTAGATAATCTAAAAAATAAAAATTTTAAGGTGGAGGAGACCATAGATACATAACTGGAAATATGTGTACACATAAATAATGTAAAATTTAACTGAAAAAATAATTATGAGGTAAAGAAGCTTCAGGTAAAAAGGGAAATGCTAATAGAGAACCATAGATAACATAAGTCATAATAGATTTGATGATGAATGTGGAAAGTATAAAAGTCCAAAGATGATGAAAACAGTAAAACAGTTTCGACATAAAATTGATATTAAATGCAAAGTGTAAAGTAAGAAAATGAAAAAACAGCATGAAAAAAAACAGACAATAAGCAGTGGAGAATGTATTGTAGAACGATACGAGGTTAAAAGTTACAACTTGATGATTTTGAAGAAGAAAAAAATACTAATCATGATTTCTGAGGGGATGTACATCATCATTAACATGTAGAAAAAAGCTTATATTACTGCAAGTTAGATCTTGATTAATGCATATAACTTCAACTTATAACATAAAGTACAAATATCAAAATATCATCTTAATGAACTCTTTATCTGTTTAAAAAAAAAAAGAGTAACAGTAATAAAAAAAATCACATGGTTCATTTAAAGTTAAAAAATGGTAATTAATGTGCAAGTTAGATTTCTATAACTGTATCTTTGGTTTACCTGATATCATCAACTAGATATCAGATTGGCAGACTGTTAATTTTTTTAAGAGCTGAAAATTTTTATTTCATATTTAATTCTGGTAAATTCATCAACAGTTTTAATTTAGGAGTTTTCTTAATGGTCCCAACAATTGTAATACAGTCAAATGAGGGAGATAGTATTCTATAATTCAAGCTGAATAATGCTATTAATGATTTATATAAAAACAAAATAATATGTTAATATACCGTAACTTAATTATCTTATACACAAAGAAAGAGCTATTGCTACAGGGTCATTAAAGTAAAACTAACTTTTCATTAAACTATTATTATTGAAAAATATTAAACCCTCAAAAATCTGTAGATGATAATTCACCAAATAAGATTTAAACTTGTGCATATATTATAAAATAACATTTTGTATCATATGAAAAATGACAAGAACTACTTCACTATTAACAATACACATAAGAAATATTCACAGGAAAAATTCATAAAAAATCATGGGTTGGAAGGTGTATGGATGATGACCGGTTTGTTTTTGGAAAGAGTATGGATACAAAGGAGGGCATCTGGCTCTCAGACTAATTTTAGGTGACAGATGAAGAAGAAATCTACCTTCCATTTAACAGAGGTATTTTATACTTAAGAGTGGATTAAAACGTTTTTAAGAAAAATATGAAGCGAAAGAATAACAATGCACACAAAAATGAGGTAGCGGTGATAAAAAGAAAAAGGCAGCCCATAATTCAAAAAACAGTGAGATAAGTCTTAGCTTTTGTGAGCTGATTGAAGCTTAAACTACAGAAGAAATTTCCTACTCTAGATAATTTTCAATATCAGTACAATATATTGTTAGAACAAATAAAATAAACAAAAAAAAAACATTACAGTTTCACGTAAATCACAGATTGGTAATTTACATTGAAGGGCATGAAATTATTCGAATAATAGAACAGATGAAATATGTTACACAAGATACAGAACAAAACTCAAATACAATCAATAGGAGAAAATACTTCACATTTATGCACATAATACAAACACCTATCACACATAACATTTGCAACAAAAGCAAACATTTAAGGTTACATAAGTAATTTCAAAACAAGTAAGAGAATCCATAAAACTTCACACTGTCATTAAACAGAAAACTCAACAACACAATTACTGTATGGTGCATAAGTTAAACTGATGGGCAATAAAAGTCATTACTGTGTAAAGATGATCCACTCCATTATAAATTCA
This sequence comes from Lycorma delicatula, assembly GCF_047948215.1. Lineage (NCBI taxonomy): Eukaryota > Metazoa > Arthropoda > Insecta > Hemiptera > Fulgoridae > Lycorma > Lycorma delicatula. Next base: position 211,441,286 of record NC_134455.1, read on the forward strand.
AAGAACAAGCTTTACACAAACAAACAAAAACTGAATTTACCTTTATAAAGCAAAAGCAGAAACAAATTTACCACATAAAAATATGAAATATTACATTGTGAATCATCACTGAATTAGCACACTTGAAAAAATGTCAATGAAACTGGTGTGATTTACACTAAAATAATCTATATTGGGTTACAAATGTGGGCTGAAAAAGGAAGTGGACAAAATTTTTGAAAGGATGTCTTTACATGTGGCACCTGTTTGGGCAGTTAGGCTAAAATTTAAAAGCTATAGGGATATATTATTAAGAGCCAACACCTTATATTACTAATGGTAACATGAGGTTACTGTACTATTTCACAGGAGGAAATGTTGGTGATTGCAGGCGTGAAACCGATACATTTAATTGTGCCAGAAAAGCAGCAGCTTTATGTTGCTAAGAAGTCAGGTGAATTGACTTCACAAAAAATTTGTGAGATAGAACGACATGGTAATGCTTTATGGCAGGCCAGATGTGATGAGACAGAGGGTGGGCATTATACACATGATCTCTTCTCAGACATTGTTGGTTTACAGTGGGCTTCTGTGGGTTCACCCTAACAAATATGTAACACAATTTCTTTTTGGTCACGGCACCTTGCGAGACAGACTCCATCAATTTGGCCTGGTGGATTCAGGTGTGTGTTCAGATTGTGGACAACTAGATGACACATACCATGTAATTTACAAATCTCCATGACAATTGGAAAAATTGGGCTGAATGGGTAATCGTTGAAAATTTCATTGGGTACCTGGCAAGAGTACGGATTGCCAAGGGAATTTAGGGTTCAGCCTGGTCTTTCCTGTGTCTTGGTTTTGTTATTCTTTTGTTACAAGGTTTGATGTTTTTGTAGTGTTTGTTTATTTAGTTTTATTTTTATTTTTTTTTATCTCTTGTTTTGTGTTATGTTGTGGTTGCGAGTTGAACTCAACTTCCAACCTAACAGGTAGGTAGTTGCACTTTTAATTTCAGTTCTTTCATGTCCCTCAGTCTTGTTAAAGACTCGACATAGATGTGTTTTGTTTGAGAGTTCATTTCCTAGTAGTACACCGATGGGTATATCACATGTGGTATTCACATCGGTGGCATGTTCTTGCCTGACTGAGGCAAGAACAAGGCTAAGGAATGCCTTTTGCTGGAGTTTTGAAGATGACCTCTGGTAAAGCCCATAAGGGCTAAGTATGGAGGGGGTGGCATGGTAACCGAAACTGTCACATGGAGGGTGTCTTCCTCTATGGAGTCAGGATGAAAATATAGAAAACAACCAATTCATTCAGAGTAAAATTGATCTAAGTATTAGATTTACTGCATATCAAATCATGAACTCCCGACTTAATACTTAATAAAATATGAAATACAAATTTTCCATTACAGCTGCTTCAGCATCTGGTAGTAAAATTCACAAAAAAAAATCAGGATGTAGGAAATCCACCACAATATTCCTCTACCTCTATCAAGACAGTTTGCATTACTTTACATCAATTAGAAATACTTTTAATCTGCACTTATAATTTAATGAAATTCATTAAGTAGCAGGCAGTAACCTTTCAACACATATAAAATCAACAGAGATCATAGTAAAATTACACATGTAATGATTCAGGAAAATGCTCACTAATGTGAAACTGAAGAGAGATAAGTGTATATAATTTCATGACGCACAGTAACATGATGAAGTTAAGATAAATTATATAGATGATACACACAACCATAAATATTTATTTATCATATGTATGCATATGGTGCAATGTTTTTATCATGGTTTGGCCATGCACTTCAATTAGAAAGAACTGAGGTGCATGATGTACACAAAGCAATGTATAAAATATATTTCTACTAACATTAGTTTCTAGGATATTCAGTTATGTCACGTAATGGAAAATTTATTGATCACCTTTACAGTAATTTTATGACAATTTAACTGACTTCTGCCAGGTAAAGGAAATTTATAGTTTTTTAAAAGAATAATTTACGGCAACAAATTTCCCACTATTCTCACACTCATTAAGAAATTTATGTAATTAGTTAGCAAAGGTATATGCCATATAGCTAATATATTTAAATTTATTTATCAACAGTGATAAATAGTGAGTATTTTGGAAGTTGATGAATAAATATTTTTAATTAATATTTGATGCACCACAGCCATCAATAGCATTATGAGCTGGCCAACTCCATGTAGAAAAAACAAAAATGGAGCTTGAATTGATGTTTAAATTAATTGTTACTGTAGCATCTGTGATATCAAAAGAGCACACTTATAGCATGTTTCCTGTACTGTATGTACAAAAAAATTACATTTCATTTTAATCAAGTGAATACTTACACAAATGCAAATGATAGATCCTGAAGTTCATGAATGTCTAGAGATGAGAATTAAACCACCAATAATCAAAGCTAACCTACTACACACCAAAATATGTTGACAAAAATACTGACAATTCTACTTTACTATTAATAAAACAAAAAAAAAAAGTTAAAAACATACCAACTACCAGTTGTTCTCCATAATTTATGTCACACAAATTTCAGTGTAGCTCATTTAACCTTTGGAGCAGAAATCAGGGCAGCATTTTTCACTTGCCATAACTCAAAAAAAGCACTTCCTAACTTATATATTTACAAACGATTTTCATTATTTAATAACAAGAATACACTTTAAACGTAAATAGAAACTTCTTGGAACACTGCACGTGCACACATGTGTATGTTTCACAAAGATGTAACAAACTTTTAGGACATGTTCTACTGGTGAAAATAAAGAAGAAAGTTCACATATACATAGGTCTGGAAACACTTTGTTAAAGAGTAGCAGCTAGCAAAAGATTTCTACATCTTTGGTAAAATTAAGCCAGGCTGTAATTCTTGGAAGCCAAATTAAGGAGTAAATTTATTGGATTTATATAAAATCTGATCAGAAAAATGGAAAAAAAATTGGTCCCAGAACTGTATTCTTAGTAGTGTTTGAGAAATAAGGGGTAAAAGACAAAAGATTAGGGTCAACAAACGTACTATTTTATGTTTGGCATAAAATAGCTTTGTTAAATCGGTAATTTACACATAAAACTTTTAAACAAAATTTGACCAAATCTGATTCTGAATAAAATGGTATGAACAACATCCACAAAAAATTAAATAGAGACATAAAAATTTTGAAGTTTATAAAAAACAAAAAACATCAAAATGTGACAGATTAAAACAAAAAAATTTAGGTTTGCCTAATTTTTGCATTTCTAGTACAAAACACAGTTAAGTCTTTTTCAGGAATTAACTATAGTAAAACATTTACAAGCTTTTTTACATAATTTAATAGCAATATTCTTGAAAATGTCTAATTGATACAATTTAAAAAAATGATATTAATTATTGTTTTTTAGACATACACTTAAAATATAAATTGTTTAGGACACCTCACTTTTGTTGGATTTCTAGTATTTAAAATAGTTTTTAAATACTTTACTTATTTTTTTAAATTAGCTATATTTTTATTAATTCAGCTACAGGAACAAAAAAAGGTAATAAAAATGATATTTTATAAGCCAGAAATGAAAAAAGTTTCATATTTTTCTGAAAAATCTTCTTAATTGAATACTTAAAACAGTTACTTCTTTAATAATTGTTATAAATAAATCCTATACAGATTAAAAAAATTGTTAATTACTAGAATGTTAAAGCAAATACTTATGAATATAAATGATGAGTTGCTTTTTACTTGATATTACTTTTTTTTTTAATTTTGTAATTTAGGATTTTGATTTTTTATGACTTATTACAGCCTAATTTAATATGATTCTCTAAACTAAAGAAAACTTGGGAATTCAAGTGAATATTAATGACAAAATAAACATTATACTATCAGACTAACCTCAAATGTATTTTACAATAAAATCTATTTTCACTCAGTCAAATCAGATTAATTCCCTTGCTAATCAGATTAATTTCATTACAAAACTTTCAGGAAAGCAAATTTAGCAGACAAACTTCAGATCTCTTAAACTCCCAACACTGCAGGTTAACAGAGCAGATAATACTGCAATTGAATCTAACCCCCAGATAGAGTAAAGAGGAGAAGGTAGATGATAGAAGTACTCAATTCACCTAAGGACTGAACAGCAGATACCAGGTTGGGCAGTGGAATCATATCCAGAACAGATTGGTTTGTTCATAAAACTACAACATAGTTAAATTATGTATGATCAATTAGATTATTAAAATTAATTGTATTTTTAACCATTAAGTGTTTTAAGCAATATTTTTTCTTTAAATATAGCTTTTTAAAAAAAAAATTAAAGAAATATTCTTAGTTTTCAGAATGTAGACAGTAGAAAATTGCGCCAACTTTAATTAATTTAACAAAATAATCAAAATAAATTATTGTGTACAAAAACTTATTAATGTACATCATCAACAAACACTTTAAACTGTACCATGTACAAAGTTATTTTACTGTAAATTAATACTGCATGTTATTAACCAATACAAATAAATTAATAAGTTTTTTATTATATAGTAAATAAAATTTACACTAAAATTACTAGATAGCATAGAGTCAGAGAGCTTACCTGAAGTTTCAGAATCAGATCTATCTCTAGAAGGTCGTGATTTAACACTAGATTTTATATCAGCTAGTTTATCTTGCTTTCCAGCATCTGATTTCCTTTCAACAGCTTCCTTCTTAATATCCGACTCAGACTTTCTTTCAGAAACAGACTCACGTTTTTTCACTACTTCTGATTTACGATCAGCTCCTTTACTATCAGATTTCTTTTCGCCTATTTCTTTTTTATCAGTCTTCTTAATTTCTATACTAGGTTCTTTTTTCCCGCTATCAAAAAAAATTTTTTTTTCAATATTTCCTTCTTTTTTGCTGCTGCTATCACGTTTTTTATCATCCTTGTTTTTATTATCTTTCTTTCCTTCCCCAGATTTTCTTATTGCATCCTTTTTTTCTTCTTTATCACTCTTTTTAAATTCTTTCTTGTCTTCCTTTTTCATAATATTATCTTTTTTATCATCCTTTCTAGCATCCTTTTTTTCATCTTCTTTCTTAATTTTTGGTTCTTTCTTATCATCCTTTTCTGGCTTTTTACTAGTATCTTTTTTTTCATCTGTTTTTTTCTGCAAAACATCTTCGTCTTTATCTAATTTCTTCATGGACTTTTCTTCAACTTTCTTAAATACTGAATCTTTCTTTTCATCTTTTTTAACTGTTTCTTTTCTTTCTTCAACTCTTTTTTTCTCTTCCTTCTTATTTTCTTCTTTCTCAGTCTTTTTACCAGTTAACTCTTTTTTTTCATCTTTTTTAATTGTAATACTTAATTTACGTTCTTTTTTCAATTCTTTCAGCTGAGAAGGATCTTTTTCAATTTTTTTAACCCCTAACTTACACTGATCTTCTTCAAGTAATTTTGCTTCTTCTGATTCTAACACATGGTCACTACTATCTAGTTCTTCTGTAGGACTACACTTTAATTTCTCTTGAATGAGATCAGCAAATTCATCATCTGGAAGGGAAAAGTCTTGGTCACTGTTAGGAAATGGAATAACTTCAGCTTCATCCTGAAAACAATACAAAAAGTAATATTTATTCATATAATTACACTACTAATACTATAGTGCTATATAAATTCATACTGTATACTATGTATAGTATACTCTGTATACTATTCAGTAAAAACTTGTAAATATTCCAAATATTTTATTCAAATTATTAAATAATTATAATAAAAATTGTTATTTCTAACTTCAGTCATCACTAACATAACAAAACTATGAATAATTACATTCACCAAAACTTGTTTGTAATAAATAAAATTACTATTAGAATTAATCTTAATCATTTGATGTCATTTAATGAAAAACTGATGAATGTATTTAATCAATAAACTGTACACACCAATATACACAGAATACAACACTACATAATCCTCTTCTTTGCAGTTATAATAGATTTGAAATCATCTTGCAGGTGAAGGTCATACAACTTCCTCATCTTGCCTCCCCAATCATATTCTGCAGCAGCGTGGAGCGCGTACGGCCATTACATCACCACATCCATCTATCATTAACTATACATCAGAAAGCACTTACTATACATCATAAGCACTTACTCAAATATACGATTTTTAGTCAATAAATAAATCACAAAAATTTTAATCAAATAATCCAGCTTAAGGTATTTTACGTACACAATAAAATTATCTCATTTAAAAAAAATTGTAAGTGTTTTCCCACACATTTTGTAACCAAACTACTTCAATCCTTTTTTTATTGTTACTGACTAACAGTCACATACAAGAAGAAAATCTTTTGTTAAATAAAAAACTGGCATAATTAACTTTTATATTACTCAGTTTGTTATTTTAAATAGTCTATGTGTACCATTTCAAGACATCGTTAAATCATGTTTATCAGCGCATACGCAACTTTTGTTTTGTAATAAAATTTTGACCAGTTCAGATTATAGTTTTATATCAATTGGACATGCAGTTTCTTTCACTGATCTTTAATTATGAAAGTTAATTATTTTAATTGTGAAATTGTTTAAGTTAAAATGGTAGCAAACAGTCCTCACCTTTGGAAAAAATCTAAAAAAAAATGATTTATAGGGTGTATAATTAATTAAAAGAACTTGTGTATAGCAGACCTAATTCAAGAAGGTTTTTAATGAAACGCAGGAAGTGACTGCAATCAATTGTGCTGTATCAGTGCGTATTGTACAAAATTTTTTTCTGAAGATAATGAAAATGCATCAGCCCAAGGCAAATTATGCAAACATTCTTTTGAACCATCTCAGAAAAAAATTTCTTATACAAACTGGGTAACCAATCTGGACAATTTTAATAAAGATGTAGTACACTGTTCCATTCAAGAATTTTACGACATGGTTGAAGTATCTGACGTGCAGTAAAATTAAACATTTAAAAAAAAATTTACTGATAGTGAATATTCCACATGGAAAATTGTAAGAAAATTAGGGTTCCGATTTCATTAAGTGTAATGATGGCAGACAATTTTTTTATCTACCGATCTGACATTGGGTTCTTGCTTGGGTAATACTTTTAAGGAAATGCATGAAATTAGACAAAATAATTCTTGACCGATAATTTACCTAAATGAAACATGGGTAAACTAGAACCAATCCAAAAAATATATCTGGCAGAATTCAACAAGCAGTGGTGGGCTAAGATTCCAATTGGGAAAGGATCCCGCTTAATTATGTGCCGCACTGGTTGCTATGAACTTAGTTTTACAAAAAAAAACTCTGCTATTGTTTCTCAGTTGAAGCAAATGGGGTGCTTCCACCAAGAAATGAACATTGATTTATTCCTAGAATGGTTCATAAATTTGGTGCAATCTTTGGAAAAAAGTTATGTTATCATAATGGATAACGCCAACTATCCTTGAGCGCTAACTGTGCTTAAAAAGAAAGTGCCAGTGACCAATACAAAACATGTGAAAATTCTTTCACGTTTAGAAAAGAAGAAAATACCACACAATCCTTTGCACACAATTCCCCAGTTACTGTCTATTGTTAATGAACACAAACAAAAATACAAACAGTATGAGCTTGACGATACTGCAACAGAAATGGTGGATGAAGTTGTTCGACTACCACCATATCACAGATAGTAAAACCCAATTGAGCCAGTTTGGGTGCAGATAAAAGGTGAGGAGGCAGCCAAAAACAGGACTTTCAAATAATGACGTAAAATCATTATTGGAAGATGCCATAAACTGCATAACAAGAGATGACTGAAGAAAATGCATAAGTCATGCAGCAAACATTCAAGTAGAAGATTTTCATAAAGAAGGATTGTGTGATGACAACTTACAACGCGTAGTAGTGAATTTACAAATAGATGACAGTGACGAAAATACGACAGATTTATCATGTGATGAATACTTATAATTTATTTCAGGTGATATTGACTTTCAGATTATAATTTATTTAGATTTTGAGTAAATTTTTATGAATTTTTCAGTTTTAAAGTACATATTTAAGTTTAGCAGTAACATTTCCAAATTTCTGAACATGTGGGAAAATAAGGGAAGTAGCTTATGTAAAATAAAAAGTTTCAGATGTGAGACAGTAACTTTTTATCTGCACCAGAGTAATGCAATAAATATTTTGCTAATAAATACGTAAGATAAGTTGATTAAACATTGGCCTGTAAAGTGAAAAGGAACAATTCAGCAATATTGTATTATTACTGTGGTGTAGGAGGAATGAGGAGAAACTTTAGGCAGTGGAAGGGAGAGTGTGTGACCTTAACTGTCTACAATAGTAGAAAATTTGACTTTATTTTTACAATTACCACTTAATATAGGCCATTTTGTTTTTTTTTTTCACAGTTATGAATTTTCAAGACAAAAGAATAAGGAATCTTAATGATAATTTTCCCTTCGATCAGTTGACTAACATGTTACTCTACAAACTATTATTATAACTTCACTGTTTAATACAATAATTAAAAATGATAATATTTTACAAGAAAATATAATTTCAAGTTAATTTTCTACTGGACTTCTAGTTTTCTGACTTTTATTCCAAGGAAAAATAATACATGTCATTAATTATAGTTCATGAAAGAAAGTCCTTAACAATTCATTTACGGGTACCATTTACTGTTTCTGTAATTAATAATTTACTTCAATTAATTTGATTTGCTTTTGAAATAGATTTGACTGCTTGAGGTGTGAGTCACAAATATGAAAATAAATATTATTAATCAATTCCAGTGATTTAATTTGATAACTCTTGAAATATTGTACATTTAATCTACTTAATTGTAAACCATTCCATTGCAATGATTATTGCTCTCTCTTTTCCTAAATAATAGTTTTCAGACACACAAATACTGCAGATAGCTTTGACAGTATTATATGAATTATAATGTACAGGAATTAAAACAATAAAAAAGAGTATAAAACAATACCAAAATTATAGACATTTTTAAATATTTAAAATAATGAATCAGCCAATCAACTGAATTATTACTGACAAAAATTATCTCAGATTACTTAACAAACAATGGCCAACACAATGAAAACTTTATGCCACATGATCTATGACATCTACACTGCAGAAAATAAAGATAATAACAGATCTAAAATTACATCAGCAAGAAATTTCACCAAGCAAAACTTATTATACTAAATATAATGCCATTGGTGAACTCTGAAATACTGGTATCACGTCTTTAATACAGGTGTAGAAGTAGACAGGAAAATCAAGGATGTTATTAATTTATATTCCAATATGTTAAGACATCATATAAGAAACATTAGCAGATTATAACTGGTAAAACTTGAATATTTTAATTTGTTTATATGTAATACTATTCCTTACCACACAGTATTATCATCATTTTCAGTTCCCTTTAATCCAAGTTTCCTCAGGTTAACCCTTATAGAAGATTTCTCCATCTGCCTTGATCCATGAACCATCTCTCTTCCATTACACTCACCACATCTCCTCTCTTGTGCACTTCCTCCATCATCGTATTTATCCATTTCATTCTTGGTCTACCCCTTGATCTTCTACCAGTTTCCAATGCACCCATCATCCTGTTTGGTAATCTTTCCTCATTCATTCTTTCAATATGTCCAAACCACCTGAGCTTTGATCTTCCAGTTGACTCGACAAGGCTTCCCAATGTCAGTTCATTTCTAATTATACTGCTCCTTACCTTACCCCATCTTGACTTCCCTAGCATGCTTCTCTTGCCTCTTGAATTTTATTTCTGATTCCTGTACTCGACTGCCCTATCTTTCTGCCGCGTAGGTAACTCTCTTAAACTGAAAAGACAGCTCCTTGTTCCAGACCAGATTTCTTACAATCTGATAAAATCCACCTGCCTAAGAATAAGTACAAGAGTACTTATTCTTAACCATTCTCCCATCCTCAGAAAAAAATTGTTCGTAGATAACTAAACTCTTTTACCTTTTCTATTTTTCTACCATTCATAGTTATGTCCATTGAATTTCACTTTTTTCTGTCTTGCACAACCATTTTACTCTTCTCAACACTAAACTGCATACCACATTTCTGAATTTCTTCACTCCACACATTTACTGCACACTTACACCTTCCCAGTAAAACTCCCTCCAATAAAACTCGGTTGTCTGCAAATAACAAGTTGCTCATTCCTTCTGCTACTTCCTTTTTAACTTTCTTGAAGATTCAATCCGTTGTTGTTATTATAAACAAAAGTGAAGATATCACACTTCCTTGTCTAAACCATTCTCATCTTGAACCAATTCAACCTTCCCAGTCTTGTCCTGACACAACTCTTGCTCCCCTCACACATAACTTTAACCACCTGAATATCCATTTTATCCAACTTTCTTTCTTCTAGCACCTGCCATACAACTTCCCTACCAACACAGTACATTCATAACCATCCAGAACATTGTAGTATATTTATTATAAATTAATAATAATAAAGCTTATATATAATGAAGGATTATCAATGTGATGTATACTTCCTTCCACATAAATAAAAATTAAAAAATGTAATGCAATTCAATTCCATGCCATTTTTATAAACAGAATTTCTATATAAGTATATAAATTAATTTCCAAATTTATAAAATTAAGTTTTGCAGCACAAGCATGAAGTTATACCAATGTTGCAATTGAAAGAAAGGTTTTAAACATGTAAAAGTTATAAAGAAAGGTTATAAAAACACAGCATGCACACAACCATAGAAATGCCAGAAGTTTTTCAAAGCAAAATTTACTTTTAAATTTTCTACAAAGGAAGTAAGGCTTAATTAATCTGTGAGCAAGTTGAATGTAACCATATTAAATAAATAATAAAACTGCTAATAACACTGAAAATCTTAAGAGAGCAAGGATTTTTCTGGAAAGAAGTAGAACATGATTACAATACTGAACTGACAGAAAATTAAATTATTAAACCTGTTTGAATGATGAAAATATGAAAGACTGTACAACTAATTATGAAAAAAAAATACATGATAAACAGTAATAACAGTGGTCAATAAAAGTTTGTTTTTTATATTTGTTACAAGAATTTTAATTTATGAATCTTAGTATTTTTGAAGTTGATTTAAAATATGTAAGTGTTTTCTTTCTATCAGGCATAATTTTTTGTAATTACCATTTTTTGTTGTGATATCTTTGTGACAGTAGTATAAGTCTAATATAAACACAATTTCTACACACCTACAAGCTACTTCTTTTGGATTTTCTGGTGTAGTTTGCTGTAGGTACATCAGCCTTGAGCTTCCAGCAGTAGTCAGCATTCTTGAGTTCCATTTTTCCTGACAGCATTGTTTCCATGGCAAGTATTTTCTGGTGAAAGTGTTCTCCATGTTCATCATTCCTAGCTCCAAGATTGATAAGGAAAAAAATCCGTATCAGAATATAAGAAGTGAATCTTCAGTGACAAGTACATGTACAAATGCTTTATAGTTTTTAAGAAACTCAGTTATAAGTTCTCTGTAGTTATCTGCCTTATGATTTCCAACGAAGTTTTCAACATTTTTAAAAGATTTCCGTGCAGCAAACTCACAGTCATTCAAACTGTCTTCAAATTCAATATCATTCATTAGTTTTCTTATTTGTGGTCCAACATATATGCATTCCTTTATCTTAGCATCACTTATATTAGATTATATTAGGGAGCCTATTTTTAAGTGAAATCCAGTTCCATCATGATCCATTACTTCAATGAAATTTCTCATTAAGCTTAAATGTGTAACAGCAGAAGGTAAACTGAATCATATCCAACACAAGTTTATATTTTCATATGACTTTCATGTGAGATGCATGACATAAGGAATTGATGGACATGAAGAAGGACTGCTTTCAAAGTACACTTTGAAATTTATAAACAGATATCACTCATCAGGATGATGCATATGTCCCAAAACTTCAAATAAATATTCCATATCATTTCAGTAAATTAAGTCCTCATACTGGAAAAAAAATGTTCAAACTCATACTGCCTGTCATAGATAGCACTTACTTTAATATTGTGTTATAAAAGATTCCATCCAATCATGATATGAGAACTTCTACTTAATTCTTGGACAAATTTTGATTACGAACGAGATTATTTAATTCTAACTGATTACACTGGTCAACAAAATTTAATTATCTGTTTGATAAATGAGAGAGAATGGCTGTTTCTTATAGCATTTTTTATGCTGATTTCATATATGGTAACAGATTTTTTCTACCGGACTAGTTTTGCTGTAATTGAAATTTCTTTTTAAAAAAAATTTATGGTGAACGTAATATGACAATACATTATTTTGAGCTCACCTAAAATCTATTTCTTTTCGATTTTCTGCTGTAGGTAGATCCCTAATTAGATTCCAACAGTAGTCAGCTACCATTTTTGGGTTCCATTTTCCCTAGTATCGTGTTTGCACTGTATATATCTTCTGGTGAAAGTGTTCTCCACATTCATCACTGATGGCAACGAGGTTGTTAGGGAAAAATCCAAATGTGAATGTAAGAAATGGATTTTGAGTGACATGTTACACACAAGTTCTTTGTAGTTTAGAAGGATTCACTCACAAGTTCTCTGTAATTACTGGCCTTATGGTTTCCAAGGAAGTTGTTTACCACATTTAAATGTTTTCCATGCAGCAACCTCCAAGTCATTCAAACAAGCTTCAAATGCCAGATCACTCATTATTTTTCTTATTTGTGGTTAATAAATATACCTTCCTTTATTTTAGTCAGCATTGCTAATATTAAGTAATTTGTTTTTTTAGAAACTTAAACCCTGTACCATTACAATCCATTGCTAACAAAATTTTTTGAATAAACCTAGCTTAATGTGTAGTGGCAGAAGATAGACTTTTTTTGGTTTTACTAATACCTGACTGATAACATTCTTCTCTCCTATAGTCAGTAACTCTCTCTTTAATGCAATGATTTTTCCTATCCCTGCTATCTCACTCACACAAAAACCAACAGAACTTTGTGTATCCAAGTTGCAGTTTAAGTAAAAGTGCTATTACTTTCAGATCTCCCCAAATATGCCATAAATATTTCTCATACTGAATCCTGCTTGATAAAAGTTACATAAGTTACAGTGTACACTAATGGTATTGATTGGTATTTATTTCCAATCGAAGTAGAACACCTTTCAAAAACTAAGCTTTGACGAGTCAATAAAAAGTTGCCATTTCTCAGGATAGTAGATATGTACCAAAGCTTCCAGTAAAAAGTCCATATCATTACAGTGTGCCAAGTTTTCATACTGAGAGAAGAAATTTTCAAATTCTGACAGTCACGGAAAGCAGTTTTTTTAGTGTTTGGTTTTAAAGATGCCTTCCTTTCAGTCTTGATACCAATATTTCTACTTGATTCTTTGATAAATTTAGATCGCAAATCACATTTAATTCTGACTGATTAATAAAATGGGGTTCAACATATCTATCTTCTAAAATGTTTGGATCTCTTTCTTCATTGCCTGATAAGTCGCACAAGATTCAACATTTTCATCTTCATCTAAGTTCCATGTTTCTGGTGGTACTGGAATTAGAAGATTTTGGCTATCTGGCACCGGCTGCATCGCAGAGGGAATATCAGGGTATTTAACAGTAAGTCTAGTTTTAGCTGTTATCGCAGAGATCTTTATTACACAAAAATAACAGTCTATGGTGTGACCAATCGGTTCTCTCCAAACTATTGGAATTGCAAATGGCATGTTACAAAATCCATATAGCCAACCAGTCAACAATATTACACAAGAAGCACAGCAAATATGAGAAGCCCAAGATTGGTCCTGATCACCTAATTTACATTCAAAATACAGTTCATACGACTTTTTTATCAGTAGAATTAAATTTCTTTTCTGAGACTTCAACGTTACCTCACCACAAATGCAGCAGAAATCGTTTGGATGATTAATGCAACTGCGAGGCATTGTTGATTCATTACAGTAAATAATATTGTTTAAAAAGGAACACTTTATAAACACACTAATTTAATAATCATCCTCCCTTTACTGAACAACATATAACTGCAAATATGAAAGGCAGCTACAAAACGGAGTGTTACATACACAAGAACTTGCACTTGAATGAGAATTAAAAACATTTCTCTAGTCTGCATGACAGTTTATAAGTAAATATAATAACGACAGAAATGACTAATGAGTGGATGATATGTTTAGAGAAAGATGAAAATAGGAAGAATTAGTTACATTCTTGTTCATTCTAATTAATGTATAAGTAATAAACACAATGACTAATTTCTTACAATTCAATGTGACAATAATTAAGGGACTGTAATAAATAAACAAGAGCTATTTAGCTGATAGACAATATAATAAAATATGTTCACAAAAAACTATGCTAATGGAGTTAATGTATGATACTACCTGAAAATAAGAATGGTAATTACAAAAAACTAAGCCTAAGAGAAGAATTCTGATTTCATATATGAAATCAGCAGAAAAATACTATAAGAATCAGTTATTCACTCTCATTTAACAAAATCATTGTTGATCAGTGTCATTTAACTGTGGTTCAGTATTTGTAATTTCTAAAAAGTCTGGGTTTCTCCTTTGTTCATCTGATAAATCTGCACAACCTTCAACATCAACAGCTTCATCTTCATCTAATTTCCATGTTTTTGGTGGTACTAGAATTGGAAACTGTGGACTATGAGGCACTGGTTTTGTAGCAGAGAGAATATTAGGATATTTAACAGTATGTCTAATCTTAGCTGTTATCACTGATACTTTTGTTAATATAAAAATAGTAGTTTGTAGAAGTAGTAGTAGTTTGGTTCTTTCCAAACCATTGGTATTGCAAATGTGATATGAGATCCATTCAAATAACCAACCAGTCAACAGCATTACAATGAATTACAGCAAATATGAAGAGCAAGGACTTATATGGGCTCAGTTCTGAGATCACATAATTTTTTATCAGTGGATTTATATTTCTCAACTCTAACGGAGTTATACTCTACAATTAACTTCAATGTTATATCACTACAAATGTAGCAGAAACTATCAGGGTGGTTAATGCAATTCACAGACACGTATTATAATACTTTAAACACTTTACACACACATTACTGTTGTATACACAATGAGTTTAGAGGAAAAAATGAAATCACACATCGGTAGAAGAAGTAGCTGTACCAGTAAATATTACAAACAGGACTAAATGTCGTATTTGACTGATATAGTTGAGATTTTTCTTAATTTATAATGTATAATATATATTGTACAGTATTACATCAAACAATGAGTCACCAAAACAAAATTCATATATGCTGCACAATGTGTAACTAATAACATGTGACTGATGAGCGACATAATTACATTTAGAAAAAAAAACATAAATATATGTGCATCATTTATAATTGTTTAAATTACTATATATATAATAATGATACTTATTTTTCATCGCTAATTATCAACTCAAATAAATTATGTTAATTTAGCAACAACTACTGCAATAAATAATATAATTGTACTTGCACTGTTCATGCACATCTACTTGCTGGAAAATAGGTAGGGCAATTACAGAACATCTGAGACCAACAGAGAAATTTTGACATCATATTCCGAATCGGCACCCAAAAATACATAAAATTCAGCAAATATTGACCATGTAACAAAATTAGTATTGAGTAGTGTAATCTACTTTTTTAATTAAAATGGATTTAATGAAAATTTATCAAAAAGTTATTACAAAACAGATATAAAAACTCTTATTAAATGAGAAGTAAAATTAACCCAAAATAGTGTACAATTAAAGAAAACTCAATTAATACAAAAAAATCAAAAATTATAGTATAAAATATTTAAAAAAATGCTTTTAACTTTAGAAAAAATGTATGCATTTAGGGTCATCAACTATTATGAAAATGAGAGCAACAAATAAGGCATAAATTCAATAGAATAACAAATATATACAATTTATAAGTCTCCATTCAAAATACAAAAAAAAAAAAATTCAAAAGAAAGGAAAAATTGAAGTGGCAGTAATTATAGGAAATGATAGCAAAACAGGTGCCGAAAGTATGTTATATAAATGGTTTAACATTAAAGATTGGGATATTACCAAAATATATAGTAAACAACAACTATAAATACCAACATCAAATTATGAAGAAGAAACTGATAAGATGTATGAGTAATGAAGATGTAATAAAATCAGAAAAGTACTGCTGTAAGATACTGATGGGAGGCTGGAATGCTGTTGTCAAAGAAAGTGAAGAAGGAAGTTTGGCTTAGGGATAAGGTATAAAAGTTGGAACATATTAAGTAGAATTTTGGCCATAGAAAAAATTCTTTACAACCTACACTGATCAAAAACCATGAAAAAACGTGATATATGTGTGTATCCCTTTGAAAGAAGTATGCTATCAGACAGCCCACATCTTAATAGAAGAAACAAACAGGAATGTAGTAAGAAAGCAACAGATTACAAAGTCCAGAGATCAATAATGAGAAATGAGAATAACTTTAAAGAAAGTAGAGAAAGTAAAAGTAGTTAGGGAAGGGAACTTAAAAGTTCTAGAAATCAAATGAGCAAAGAATGAAAGAAAAACAAGGCAATTAAAAAAAAAGGAGAAATTTAGAAAACAATTCAAGAAATAAAAATAAATAACAGTCGAGAAGCTGAACATTCCAAGGAATTGTATAAATGTTTAAATGAGAAAGTAGAAAAGTAGTGGAAGACATAATTTAACTATCTAATAATAATATATGAATACAGAAGAATAGCCTAAGACTTTGTGAAAAGGTAATGACACAGATTCCAAAATAAACTGATACCAGAAAATGTATAGAATGCAGAACAATAAGTTTAATAGCCTATACTGCTAAGATATTGTTAGAGTCCTAAACCACAGGTTGGTAAGAATAATGGAAGTGAATGCAGGAGAGGAACAGTTTGGCTTCAGGAAAGGGAAAAGAACCAGAGATACCATCGAACTATTAAGGACAACTGAAGAGAGATATTTAAAGAGAAAAAGGAATGAGTCAGCTTTTCAAAGATCTACAGTAGGCCTTTGATAAGAGTCAAATGGTAGAAAATTATGTTGATTCTTAAAGTGAAAAAAGTAGAAAGAGAAGACAGAAGGTTAATTAAAGAATTATACGAGACAAACAAAAGCAAAGAAAGTAAGTAAGAATATGATTTACTGGGCTTAGGTCTAGGTCTAGGTCAAGGTATTAGGAAAGAATGCTGCCTCTCACTGATACTGTTCAACATTTAAACTGAAGATATTTTGAAGGAATATATTAGAAGAAAGAGAAAAAGTAAGTATAGAAGGATGAAAAATAAGAAGGCAAAAGATTTGCTGATGATATAGTAATTCTAGCCGATAGCACACACTTAGATTTTTGCAAACTCCACACTTTAAATACTGTTACAGCCCAGGAGAAAAGAATAAAAATATATAGAATTGAAAATAAAATAAGAAAAACTAAATTAATGGAAGTAAAACTAAAAAGAAAATTTAGTGGCAAGGACAAGTATTTTATTTTTTGGGTGAAAATCGCTTTTGTGTTATCATC
This sequence comes from Lycorma delicatula, assembly GCF_047948215.1. Taxonomy (NCBI): domain Eukaryota; kingdom Metazoa; phylum Arthropoda; class Insecta; order Hemiptera; family Fulgoridae; genus Lycorma; species Lycorma delicatula. Next base: position 211,458,842 of record NC_134455.1, read on the forward strand.
ATGTGGGTCAAAATAATAAGAGGCTTCTTCTCAGATACTAAACTATTAGTAACATAGGGATAAACTATGATAATAATAGGAATAAAATTGAAACAGTAAAATAAATGTAACAATTAGGATAATACATGAAACATGAATAACAAAATAATATCACAATTTTTTGACGGGTTAAATCTTATTAAGAATATTAATTCTTTTCAGAGGTAACAATACCCAGTCTAATAAATTCTTAAAATTTCTTAAAAATAACAACTCGACTTTAAGTAGTAATTACTGAATCCATCATGCTGTTTTTAAGTACTATTAATAATTATTGCATTTTGTTTACTTTTGTTATAAGTTGTATAGAATTTGTGTATTTAACTTTAATTAGGTAGTGGGGGTTTATGGTTACTAGATATACTATAATATTTGTGGTCTAATAAACTTTTTATATAGTTACTTTTTTATAACATCTTTATATAGTTAGCGAGTGAAGCAAGCGTAGGTTATGTTTGGTTAGATATGTTGATTTCGTGTACTGATGAAATGTACATATATCAACACAAAGAAAAAGAAAAAGATTAAGCCGTGCAGTTTTGTAGTGGAAAAGATCCCATAATTACATGGTTATGCTTTTGGACAACATTTACTTCCTATCATATATCATGGGTACAATACATTGCACAATTTCATGCACTCTTAAAAATGTTTACAAAAGTTAACTATTGAGCATAAGGACACAAAGTAATCAGTTTAGCTATATTTATATCCATATTAGGAGCCTTACTGTTTAAGTGTGTATATTTTATACGTGAATCTTTCTACTTAAAGGTTTAAAAGCAATATAACTTTACAATTGTTAAATTAAATTAATAAGAACAAAGTATTACAATATTTTTAATGTTAAAAAATTAGAGTTAAAGTGTAGTTTATGTAGTTAAGTTTATTAGACCACAAATGTTATAGTATACCTAGTAATCATACTATCATTATAGATTATTGCAGTTGGTGAATGGTTGCTGGTTAAGCATCTATTCTGAAAAAAAAATAGTTATACAAAGGGAATATCTTTAATTATTTACAAATTGAATCAATCATAATTCCTTAAAAAAAAAGATCTGCACTTCAGTTTTAGTTATATTAAAAACCACACCAAAATGTGAAAAATTCCAACATAGCATCTGCTACTAAAGTTCAATTTTAAAAATGTCTGATACCTTTTGTACCATGGTTCTGAAAGCAATCATTACATTGTTGACAATGTTGCATTCTCTCAGTATATAAACAAATTTTAAAAACTAACAATGCAAGCATAATTATTTTATTAATCTCTTGGGCAGAGTTGATTTTTTTTAAGTACTCATTAAACGAAGTACTCGTTTCTTTTTTTAAGAAATGATTCATTATTATCATATAATAGAATGATTAATTTTATTTTGATAAAATGAACGTTAAACAAAGGAATGCATCGCACCCTATAAAACCAACTTGAGTAAAAATAAAAATTAAGTGCACATTATCACGTCTGTGCTATACTGCCCTCCCATAACTAACTTCTGGAGTTTGGAGTCCGTAACTAAAGGTCTGTAGTTAGGTACTATTTGCTTTGGAGGAATGTTTTAAGCAAATTCTGGAGTAAATGCTACTATGAAAATCAAGAGATATTTTTTTAATCCTATAAAAACATCTATTATGATGTATCTCTCTAAAAGTTCTAGTAAAAAGATGGTTTAACGAATTGTTACGATTAACATTTTGCCACAACAAATCTTCCACTTGATTTCTCAATAGCGTATCGCGTGGGTTGTGGGTATAATAAATTGTTCAAATCGCGCCAATTTTAGTAGCTAGTCATATTGCTTCTGGACAAACATGTCGGCGTTAGTCTTCATTGTTCAGTTGAAATACATTTATTTTACCACTTCCTTCTCAAGGAAATAAAAACAATTGTTCTTACTGATACATATCTCTTAAATAAAATTTATATTTATTATGCCGCCTTACTACAGCGTAGTACGTACTTTCAATAAAGAAAAATTACTTCGGCATTTACTAACAAATTCATAATTATTACTGCTAATAATTCACGTCGAACTCTAATCGATTTAGAGCAAAAATCGATTCGTTTAGTTTTCAATCTATATTCAGTAAGTTGCCAGGCCGATGTAATATACATTTAAACAGTTGTACTGAGACAGAGAACTTTTGCAGGTTATCAACGCACACCTAGGTTACCTGTTGCACAGTACGTACGACATCTTTCTTATTAAAAATGCATGCGTTTTGTCATTGTTTACTCAATATGAAATATAAGACATAAATTTTATTCCGAACTATAATATGTATTAACATCGCGCATATTGTTTTGTTTACTTTTTTAAACTGCTTAAAGGTGAGGTTTAACATGTATTGAATGCAAAAAGCCGCTTCAATAAGATTTTAAAAGTCGATTTTAAGGATTTTTAGTAAAGCATAGTAATATGTGATGCTTAATTAATACACATAACAAAAAATACTAAATCAAGCTTTTTTATTTTAATTTTAAATCAATATGCCTATAAATAACATTTTGCATCATTTTGAATGGTTCATTGAATTAAAGGATCAGGATGAGAATTAGGTTAGAATAATTGCAGTAGTATCCGAGAATTAAAACCACTTTACATGTAAATTTAAAAAAGATTATAACTGTGATAGAGAATAATAAAAATAAAAAATTATATTTGCTATGATTTTGTCCACTTTGGTCACTATTGAAAATTATTTTAAACAACTATTCTTTAAATTTATAGATTTAGTGTTTTAACAGTGTGCCAAGAAATATTTTCCAATTGCCCTAGCAACCATCTCTCACCCTCACATCAGTTGATGTTATAGGTTGTTGGATTTTTGGGTTTTGGCAGACAATTTCTTATACCGTGTTGGATTTGAATTATGCTTATATTTAGTATGTTGAAAATATCAAGATTTTCAATGTTACTTGCTCCATGATTTACATCTTCGTGATGTTTGGCAAATAACAAACTACATTGCTTATAACTATCCATGGCAATAACATATATTCAGAGATTTTTCAACCATCTTGTAGACTCAAATCCACCAAATTTTAGAATAATTCTAAAATATTAAATTCATAAAAAAGCACCAAATCTTAATCATTGGAAATATATATTATGAATTATGAAGTATATAAATGCACAAAAACAAACGACAGTTATAAACTAAATGAGAAGATGCAGTTTAAAAACAACAGATGGTTTGACCTCATTCCTAAATATATGTCTTGCTCAAAAAGTGGTTGCCAGCAACAACTTCAGCTAGTGTCAGGGAAGAATTACATCAGTCACTGAATATGATTACAAGAGTGACTGAAATCATTTTACTTATTTATTTTCATCAGAAATATAGGCTAATGTCTGACTACAGTTTCTTAATAATACAACCATTTTTGTAGCACACACAGAAAGCCAGGCCTGAACGGAATTTTAAACTAGAACTTATAGATGAAAGGCATATACATTTCTGTTTCCCATGGAGAATGGCAAAAGTAATTGAAGTAATTAATAATGTAATTAAAATTTGGCTTGGTTTGTTTTTTTAAACTTTATAGTAATAAATAAAAAAAACATTAACCTTAGCGACAGGTGATAGGTTATTCTATATACACCTATCACTTATCAATTATATTCTACATTGATTGATTGAATCACTTATTATTTTTTTATTGTTATTTATTTCATTTATTATTATTTTTCCACATTTATTCCAACATAACATTTCTCATCTCCAACCATACAAATATTTTAGATTTGCTTAAACTGTAACTATTTGATTTTGCCCTACATTTTTACCAAAACTTAAAATGAATCAATAAATACTTACTTTTAAATGCAAGACTGAGCGTAAAAAAGTAAAGGCAACACAGCTACTATACTGTATAAGTTAAATGAAGATGATCAAAGTTTTCTTTAAATTAGAGATTGAGAATATTGAAAGATTAAGAAGAAACATGTGAATGTATACATATTTTATTAAACAAAAAAAATGTTAAACTACATATATATAAAATACAGCAGACCTCATAAATAAAATAAGAAGAACCACCAACTAACCCCCCATAACTTAACAATAGAATCATTTGACACAACAAACCTGTGCTTACATCTCAGTAACAGAAAAATGTTCTATTTATAAAAAGACTCGCAACAAAGTACCACATCACAGAAATAATAAACAACTAAATTTCTTAACATTCCAGAACAGATATTACATACAATACCTGATTTGGTTCCTCTATTTTCTGTCCTTATTAGGAATTTTTCAGTAATGACAGTACAAAATAATACGACAAGCCAATCCAAGAAAATGGGAATAATTATTAACATAGACAAAAATACAACAAATTAAACTTTAAAGTTGAATACAAACACAATAAACAAATAGATTTTCTTGTACTCATCATCACAGAAAACATCTACAAAAACACTTTCAAATTATATGGAAAACAAACAACGATGAACTTTTAGAATATCTGGCAACACTATTAGAATAAAAATACTTCTCAATTGGCCAAATGGAACACAGCTACAAGACAATGACAGCTTCAAAGACATAATAAGCCCTTAACATTTGCTAACCATTCATAATCAATGATAAATTTGCCAACATTGATAGCAACCTTGATAATCTACAGATACAAAAAAATAAAACACATTTGAACATTTTGGGATGTAGATATACCAAGGAATATACAACAAAATATCAACAAACTAATACAAAACGCTGTTCAATCACATTATAATAGATATCTGCCTGGCTCAAAAAATAACCATCAGCTGATCTTTGTGTAAGAATAGCAGAACTGGTCACTAAACATGAATGCAAGAACAAGTGAAAATATTTTAAAGCTATTTTTAAAAGTTTGTAATTTCAAATGTTTATTGGTTTTAAAATAATTTTTAATACTTTCAAATGTGATCAATAAAAAATAAACTATAAAATACTGATTCTGAAAAATCATTATTGTTCCTGCAGTCTAACTGATAATTTTTTTTTTATCTTTGAAAATCTGGTTAGTATTATTTTATCAATGAAAATTTGGTTAGTATTATTTTTAATATTTTATTAGGAGGTACTAAAGTCCTAGATTAGCACGACTGCATGTTTGTTTAAAGTTATATTACTTTCTATTTTTTTAAGATGTCAAAATAACTTCATAGACTACATTACTTACATTTCTTAGTAAAAAATAAGTACACTGTTGGTAATGTTTTACAAATTAAGCAGATCTTTGTTTTTAAACTGAAAGTGTCAATTCAATATTTCACACATAAAAATTCTCTAACCATTAGACATTTTTTTTTACAAGAACTAAATTATTCTGAACTTAAGCTATTTATTTACAACAATGTATTGTTAAGCAACAGTGTATTAAAAATGAATCACTTCCTGTCATAATCATAAGGAATTTCTTACTATAACAATTTGGAAGCTCTTTTAACAGATCATAAAATTGAAGTGATAACATTATTCCCAAAATTATTTTTAATACAGCTTGATAGTTTGCCATCAACATTCAGTTTTCTATGACATCATTTCTTATTTACAACAGTTACATCTGATTAATGATGATACATTTTAGCTGAATTTATTAATTTGCTAGTTTGATTAAACTTGTAGCATCTTAATTCATGTACGCTCATCATTTAAGTATTTAAACGGTAATAAAAATGTAATGTAATGTAATGTTGAATAAATCTGATAGCTAGGATTTTATGAAAAGACCCAGTTACACAACTGGATCTTTTAAGGTATCACCTTAACCTTTCAACAATATAATCTTAATGATAATACAGTAATTGCATTACTTTCTGTCAAATATATAACATTCTCAGTTGTTAACCTATTGAATATTTGGTATTATAATGCATACCAGGAGACTGCAACAAATAAATGTAAATAGACACAGTATTTGTGAGGTTAAGTTATTCAGAATGTATACTATTACCAAGAAACATGAGAGAGTAATAATGATAACATGAACTTTTACGACAAAATTTTCCAAGATAGCTAAAGGTAAGACAGTTTTTTTGAGTAATTTATTTTTACAATTGGTCACTAAAAGGATGAGTACAATTTCTGTTTAAGAGTAACGTGTCAGGAGACCATCCAAAGATAGCCCACCTCTAAGGTAAGACAGTTAAATTTTTTTTTTACTGAAAAGCAATTTTTATTGTTTTAATGTGATGCAGTCTCCTGATTCATTGCATTAAAACTAGTGTTACACCTGTGATTATGATTTGATCAGAATTTGTATTAATAAATTAACATAATTAATAATAATATATTCGTAATTTAAATAAAAGTGGAAATAATTAATAATAATTTAATCTTAGATTATAATAAGTAATAATAATTAACAGTGTAATCATAATTATATTTTACTACTATTTACCAGTTTGCTTTTCAGCTGTTTGACTAGAACATAAGATCCAGTTCATTAATAGCTGAGGAAACTTATTGGTTAAGTCAAATATAATTATAACATTATAATTATCACTGAATAAGCTAAAATTAATTTAATTTATTGTTAACTGTTAAAGTATATATGTGTATTTCACTGAAATAAATTCTAATCAAATTGCACTTTTATACAAAATATCTTAATTTTGAATATTCAATAGATTAACAACTAGGGACAGTTCATATTCAATATGAAGGAATATCATTACTGCATTATCATTAAGAGTAAGTTGCTTAAAACTGCTCTTAGACAACTGACCCTTTTAATGGCTAGAAACATTAATACCTTTTTTGCTTAAATATCATGAAACAGGTAGTAAAACTAAAATTGAACACCCAGGATTCCTTTATCTACTAGTTTAGAAAAGAACTTGAAAATTAACTAAATTTATTTTTGAGAAGGAAGTTAATTTAGAATTAAATTTTATGTAATAAATTTCTACAGCATTGTCATATACAAGTATAAAAATAAATTATATACTTATGCACGTCAATACATCACTTTTTTACTTTAGTACTTTTAACTTACTTTTTTATTTCACTTTTAAGGTCTAAGATATCATGAAATCAAAAAGCACAACTTTATTTCATGAGAACATCTTCTGTAAGTTCTAATATATGTTAGCAGTAATTAAGAATTTATATTTTTAATTTCTTTTAGTTTTATGAAGTGATGCATAAATGGATTTATTTTTGAAGCCCATCTATTTAGCAATACCTATTTAATAAAAATAATGCATTTAAGTTAAAGATTATTATTTAATTTATTTTTAAAAAAGAAACAACTGCATGCAATCTCTTATATGGCAGGACCATATATGATCCTTAAGCCTTGCTGTTTAGTGTGTATTCCCTAATGTGCAGTGACTTTAATGTGTTAATGTTTTTAATTTACTTAATTTGAAATAATGATCTATTAGAATAAACTTCATGTAATTTAAAAGTTACAAACAATTCAACATTTTTTTCATAAGTTCCCATTAAATGCAAATTAAAAATATCAGATAAAAAAGGTAATTAATGATGACTATTATTTTGATGAAATTATGGGAAATAATGATGACAATGAACAGACTATGAAAAACAGAAGACAAGAAATGGGTGAATTTATTTGTTAGCCTGGTTGAGTCTTGTTTTTATTGTTATTTTAGAAGTAGTTTTTCACTGTTTGCTAATGTTACAGTTATAATTTCTATTGTTTTATACTGATCGTGTTTGTGAGAAATATATGTACGAAACAGGTATAGAACTACATCCCCTATGAATTAGAGGCATTAACAGAGGTACATTTAATTGTTGCATTTCTCTACCAGCATTTCTTATGGATGTGATGCACTATAGTAGGCAAGGTACTAGAGACACTAGTCAAAGTTACTTTCTCTGAGAATAGTATTCTTCTTTATACAGTCATCTTCTGTGGCAAAAAGGATAAAGTTGAACATCTGCATTTTGGTAGGCTTAGTGTTAGTGTGCAAAGAGTATTGATTCAATGAAGAAGGCAACAGGAGACCACTTCATTCCTCAGTTTACCTAATAAACCTGGCATATGATCTTGTTACCTTCACAATGACTACATCAGTCTTAAAATCATTTAAGGCTGCCTACAATCATTTTGATTATAGTAGCTAACACACAACATTTGGGAACAGAAGTTATTTCATAGGAGAAGAGTTCTATAGTAGAAGGCAATATTTGATTTCACTAATAAGTGTTTTATGTTTTTAAGTACGAATGTTATCAATATGCTGGTGATTCTGTTAAAAAATAACTATTTGTGTAGTTGCTGTAGTATAGTAAATAAGAATGTCTTGTAGTGGATTTTGAGTGTGGGTGCCAAAGAGGGTATTTGTTTTAGATGGTGTTTGTGTTATTAATTAATGCAATACCTTTTATTAGTAATCAGTTGATTTGAATTAACATTTACATTAAAATCGGTAATTAGTTAAATAATAAGATAAATTTTATTGTTTTCCAAACAATAAAATTGTATGTTCTTATTTATCCAAAACATCTTAGTAAATAAGCAAACAAAATTCATACCAGGCTTAAATCCTGGCCGGGCAAGCATTTTTCATATGCTATAAATTACCATTCTCATAGGGTAAAATGACCAAAGCAGTTGATGCCAATCATCTCAAAAAAAAATTTCATATCATAATGTATTATTTATTACTTTTAGCAAAGTACAATTACATCAGTGTCTTCTGCAGACCATTAATAAAGAAGCTGCCTAATAGCTCTGAAAAGACTGAATATTTTGTTGATTAGTAAAAGAAAATATACAACCACATTTTGTTATACGGTTCAATAAATTATTTAACTTAATATTTATTTATTTTTTTTACTGCAGTTGATACTTATATTAATTCTTATATAATGCTTTATGAATTTTTCATAACCACATTTATTGAGGTTTGAAAAATTTGTCATACTTTTCATAAAACACAATATTTTTAATAAATTGTTAATGTAACTAAAAATCATTTATTTCTTGTTAAGGCAAAATATTTACTGTTTATGTTTTAGTTATTTTTAAATATAGAAAATTCACTAGTATTCTACACATTGCATTATATTGCACTATAATCATATGATTAATTTCCAACCTCTCAGTTTTGACTTACAAAATAAATTTCTGCAGCGTAGTTGAATGTTGAAATAAACTAAATAAATAAAATATTACTTAAAACTGTCAATATTTTTTTTCTACAATTACTGTTTTGTATATTACTTGCTGATTTATCAGTAAATTTGTACTGAAAATTCTTTTATAATATATGGTTTTTGACTAATGTTCAAGGTATTTCTTAGCATTAAAAATGTTTGAAGGAAAAATAATAAATATTAAACTAAGTTATTGCCAGAAACATTTCTGTGAAAATTTGAACTGATACAGCTACTTTATTATGAAAAGTAATCTAGTAATAAATCAATTCTACCTGAAAGACAGCTTTTTATCACCTTTTGGGCAATTTATAAAAATATTTTCTTTTTAATTGTAACTTTCAATTAGAAACATAAGTTAATGTTTAATAATTAAGAATAATTTGTATATGTAATACTATCAGAATACATAAGGTTTACCACATAACTCTTTTTTTCTAACTTCTGACTAAATAACTTAAAAGCTGGTGAATAAATAAAACAGGATGGAAGGGAGATTAATGTTTTTATATTAATGACAGCTTTACTAATGTTATTTGAAATGCAGTATATCATCAAAGACTTAAATTCTCATAATGACAGTTTTGCAAAACATTTTGTTGGGCTTAAAAAGTTATTAAGAAGGAAATATATTCAATAACAAGGTTTCTATGGAACAAATCTGGAGTTATAAGTTTGCTGCCCAATATATTATAAAGAAAAAATAATAAAAACATTATTAATTTAATTTATGAGTTGAATAAAGTCGAAGATATAAAACACAAAAAACAACAACTGTTTTTTTAACAGCCAGTTAAAAAATAAATTAATTACAATTGGAACAGTCCATTCATTATTTTTTCCGAAAAAATTAGATAAATAGTATATTTTAAAAGAAATTTAACCACCCAAGACAGTACAAGATATAGACCAGACTACAGATACAGATGTGGAAGTATTAGAATATTATGCAAGCTATCTTAGAAGGTGTTTATAGTTTGTGAATTAATTTTGCAACAAAACATGTGATAACACAAGCATTTATTGAAAAAGATTTAATTGCAATTAACAGTAATTTTATAAAAAAGATCATACTTTATATAATTCTTTTCCTTCCCAATTTAGGTTGTTTAAATAATTCAGTATAACTTCTGAATCTGCTTATAATCTTTATAGAACTACAGAAGATAAGTTTTATAAAAACTTCCTACCTATGTGCTTCATTAGTAAGCAGTTTTATGTTGTTTTAAGCTTTTGCTTGTTTCCTTGTGCTGCAAGAGACATTCATTAATAAAATTTCACAAACTTTACATACTTGTACCTATTTTACCAAATGAAACTTTTATAGGACAATCTTTTAATTCCTTTCTTTTACCTCTCAGTAAATGCATTCCAAAAGGTGGGTTGTCCATTTTCTTCAAATTGTTGCCTTATATTAATGCACCTGGGAAAATTAGTATATTTGTTCAAACCCTTCCAAAGTAGTCTTTTTGTTGTTGATTGTCCTTTTCCTTCACATCTCTCCCAATCCTTCATCACTTTTATTCCTTACATACCATAGAAATGAGTTAACTGCAATACACCATAAGGAGTTTTAACAGTTGTTTGACAGCTAGAGGAATAACTGTTGCAAAAACGCCCAATTAATGACTAAAGTAAACTTACTGATTTGAATGATGTTCTTGAAGTCTCCAGATATTCAGTGCAAAGTTTCTTGATTTAAGACTACATACAGTTGCATCCCTTGTCCATATGAGTTTACCTCCTACCATTTGTTACATTTGCAGATTTTCAGACCAGTGTCTTTTTAATTGAAACCCAACAACAAAATGAGAGCAGAAACATTTTTCTTGAAAAAACTAATTAGCATTTAAATATAACTGGTCTATCTAGGCCTCAACCTATCTTAGCTAACACTAACTATCTGCATTGCACTGAAATACAGCGTTGAAGTGCCTATCAGCTAAAGCCTAGCTTAGTATTCCTTTTAAAATATAAATTTAAATGACTATAAACAAACTTATACATATGAATATTAAATAAAGATATATGTATAACTCTGCCTTTAATAAAGACATAATCCTGAGCTCACAAACATTTAAGAAGACCCTCCTAGTTAACCAAATTTCCATTATTTTTTTTGTACTTCTCGAGAAACAGTACTCAAAATCTGACCAAAAGGTTTTTCCAATCTATGTCTATTTAAAAAAAAGTATGCCCTTATTCAACTACATCTTGGTTGCGCTGTTCAAAGTAATCTCAACATGTAAAATACACATTAACATTTCTTCTAATCTTAAAAGTATTTCTGAAGTGCACTTTCAGAATTCAATCTTCTTTGCTCAGCATTTTTTTTTTTATTTTCAGAAAGAGAAGAAATTCATGAGACTATGGCTGGTGAATATGATACTTGCAGTATCATTACAGTGTTATTTTTGGGACAAAACTCATGTACACATGAACAAGTAATGATGTGCAAGATGGTATATTATTATTCTTTAATGCCATAAACTGTCCTTATATAAAAATGTTTATTTTATTAAGGATAACTACCTACTAACAATATACTATAATCTTTATTATTCAGCATTTAGTTGCAAAAAATCATGGAACACAATACCATGGTAATAAAGGCATGTTTTTTTCAGTCTCCATTCACTTGGGAGCTTCTATTTTGATGAATGGATTTGACTTAATATTGTAGTCATGCTCCCACAATTCAACCAATATGATGAAGAAAAGCAGCAACTTTGATACATTAATAACTTCAATTTATTTTTAACTTCTTTATTTTAAAGATCAAAATTTAACAACCTCAGAACAAATTTTGTTGAACTGTTTTACATAACACAGCGTTCTTAATCTAGGAATTGTGGTGATATGAAAGGATGGTCGTAAAATTACCCTACAACTTTACATGTAAACTATAATGAAATTATTTTATGAGAAAAAATCTTTTATTATAAACATTTTATTTACATTTATAAGCACACATGTAAAGAAAATAAATTAATGAGACTGTTTCTTTTGTTTTCCATTTATAAGTTATTTCATACTGAATGTATATTTGAAATATAAGAAAGCAAATTATTTTCAAGTGATAAAAGATGATTCCTACATTTAGTTTTTAGCACAAGCATAGATGAAAAACCCTTTTCACAGAAGTAAGACGTGGCAAAAGGAATTAATATTTTCAATGCTTCTATGACTAAACTTCCATATTCACCGAATGCACACTCTTTGCTCTTTGTGTTGGTTGGTAAGCATTTTCAGCACCCACCTTGCACAGATTTGTGACATCCGAGCTTTTCTGTAACAGTCGTGTAGATAGACATGCGTCCAACATGTAGAAATTCAATCAGCCATAGCACTAATCGTCAATCGCCGATCACATTGCAGTTTTCGATTCACTTGTTCAACGATTTTGTCAGTCTGAATAATGGGCCTGCCACTCTGCTCTTCGTCATGCACATTTATGCAGCCATTTTTAAAGTCTTGACACCATTGTCTAACCTTTTCTTCAGTCATTACTGTAGGTCCATACACTACGCACAACTCCCAATGAATTTCACCAGCTGAAGATCCTTTTGCACACAAAAATTGAATCACAATGCCAGTTGTGAAGTGCGTCTTCACAACTGGCAGGAAAAATTGTCACAGACATTGCAATCTGCATTCATTGGCAGACAAAACGACTACGAAATCAAAACAACTGCAGTGGCTTTGTAAATAGCCGATAGATGGCCCTGCATGCATGTAACTGTGTTCCGATTTGCTAATATTTAAATATAAGCCGACAACCCTTATTTTATGAATATGCCATGTAGTTGTAATGTTTTATAGGTAGACATTTCAATGAGCTGGTCATGAATCTCAACTGATAACTTGGCAGCTGCAACAATGTTTTCACTAAATGGATTCAGTACCCATCTCTTTGAGAAATAATTTTTACCGTCTGGCAAATACTCTGCCAATTTAATTTTTAGCTCACAAAAATGCATCTTCATATTATACAACCTGTGGTGTGTAGAAGTGTGTATTTCTTCACTCAAATTTTTCTGAATATAATCGGAATGTATCAAAATTTTAGCATTGAAGATGCATAATCCAGATTTAAGCTTCTTAATGAAAGCATGAACTTTGTCTCCCATTAATAAAATGATTTTATCACATCCTTGTAAATTTGCGTTCATTATTTGAGATTTTCTGGCATATTTTTTTGTGGTAAAAGCATGTCTGTGAAGGAAGCAGTACATCCACTCTGCCCTTGGTATAAGACAATCTTTTAACTGTTCTATCCTGTTATTGCCTTTGCACCATCACTACATACTGCAATACATTTTGTCCAGTCTTATGGTATTATGTAGCTTCATAAAAAACATCAAAAAGATATTCAGTATGGCTTGATTTACAAATAGAAGCTTGTTGATTTCTCAAAGTATGTAATTTTCTTTGAAAAATTCCAAGGGTTTGCTTTTATGATCTGGTTGTTTAGTTGAATTAACTGCCAAATTAATTTTGATGGCAATACTTTCATCGGAGAGGACTTGAAAGCAACTATGGCTTTCCATCAAATGAGGTAAAATCATAATTTAAATAATGCTATTGTACAATCTTGTCTTTTTGCAAATCGATTCACTGAATGTAGTTGACTCACTTCATTTTTTCATAAATTTATCCACTTTGCATTAGAATCTAATTAAAAAAAAAAACAGTTACACCATTTAACTGCACATTAAAAAAACTGAAACCTCAATTATTATTTTCAATGAAACTACACTTTTAAAAACTAAATAAAGGTACCAGATGCCCGCTTCGCATTCGAAACTAAACTGCAATCCCTTATGCCTCTTTTATACTGAGTATGATATGTTCAAATATCATATGCATGTTCAAACATGACAGTCTCACAGTAAATATTATGCAAGCAGACCAAATTACAAGGAACACGTATACATCAAGTTGGAATTTGTAATTTGCTCATGTTTGTACACTTCATACATGCATGTTTATACCCATTGCTATCAACGCAGCTAAATAGTTTTAATTAGGTTTCACCAGGTTGTTGTTGGGGGTTGCAAAATATTCATTATACATTTTTTTTTTACTTTTTGGGATTCGTGGAGCTAAAAAGGTTGAGAATCACTGCTTAAACATATAAGAAACCAAATGTTTCAGCAACATCTGTATTATTAATTCATTGATTTTTCCTTACTTCTACTTTTTCATTAGTAATTAATTGATTTACTTTACTTTGTCTTCCAATCCCACAATCTTTAAACAATTTGTAACCATCTTGGAAACATTACCCATTAGTTTAATGGATACATTCTCGATGCACCTTTTGTCACATTTTCATTACACTAGAGCACATAGTTTCATTTTTATATAAATATATGATGCAATTCCTTGATCTCCCTTAAACCTTTTGTAGTAACACGTTTTTATTTATTTGTAAATCATTACAGTTTGTTTGCCTTTCTTTTTTTATTGGCTTGAGCAGAATACAAAAACAAGTGCGTGATAAAATTCTTAAAAATGGTAAAAATAACTGCTGATTTGAACAAAAACTGACTGAATGGACATAACTAAGTGCTGATATGGCAAATCACGCGTCTCAGTTAGTTATGTTAATAATGAATTTGTATCTACTTATTCTAAATAGATTGTAGATTCTGATTTCAGAATAAATTTAGAAGAATTACTCTAAAACAAACTCATTCAGTTTATGAAGATTCAACTTATGAAAGTATCCTTGTGAAAATACTAGATTTATAAGGTGGGGATGGCCAATATATCCTTCAATGTATCTTTTGACAAAATTTAAATTCCACATATCTTAAAATATTACTTAAATACACCACCACCACAGTTTACATGAATAATCTATAAAACACGCATTTTAACAGTTTACAAATTAATTGTTAATTGATAACAATTAAAAGTTGCATTATAGTAAATATGCAATAACTAGTAGAACAGATATGATGTAAAATTTAACAATATAATTTTTATTGATGAACATTTTCTTAATGTGAAAATATAATACACACTGATAGTAGTTTATTATCAACAATATAATAGAGACTGATATAAAATATAATTACTATCAAAATCTATGTTTCATTTAAAATGCATAAGTCGTTTAATTATAACAGGTAGTTATTTTAAGACTGATATTAAACTCCTAAAAGGTTTTGGTGAAGCAGTTTTTAATTTTTCTTCACTAGTATCTGAATTTCTGGAATATAATTACATAATAAAATTAATTTAATAAAAGTTGACACTGTTACAGGATAAAAATTTACTGGATAACCATTTACAATATGAGAACAACTACCTTTATCTAGTAAACTTTAATCTTACCTAGGATAAGTTACTATGATCTGAATGCTATAATTATTTTTCCAGATGGTTATCATTTAAGTAAAAGGATTAAGTTCTGTAAGTGACAGAAAGTTAAGTAAAGTAAAAAAAGCACAAATTTAAAGTATTGACCAAAATAAAGAAGTCAAATAAATGTTATTGTATATAATTCAATAATAATGAGAAGATTAACAGAGTCAGAATGAAAATGACAAGTATTAACAAAAAATACATTGTAAATAGATCACTAGGAAAAAGATTTTCTAGTTTTAATTGTATTCTTGTTCCATTTAGGTTACAAATGTGTTTCAAGATTGTGTTACTTATGATGCCTATAAAATTAATGTAGTATTAAGTAAAATAATATATTCACATAATTATATATTAATATATAATTACTATTCTACCACTAAGAATGTGCTGATATTTTATTATACAATGACCAATTTGTTCTTATTCACGTCCTCATACTGATATAACAATTACACGGTATCTTGATAAAGCAGGTATGAATACAATGAATTGGCGTCCCAAAAACCAGGATACAAATTATATTAAGCATGTTTCTAAAAAAATACTTTAAAAATAAGTCTGATTATGTAAACTATCTACAAGAACTGACAATAGCTACATGAACTGACAAACATCATTCACGAAAAATGCAAAATTTGAGCTTGTTTGCCTAGAGGAATAAAGCAGTACAAGGCATGAAGGGATTATTCTTAGAACCAGGTTTTTAAAGCAGAATCTAAATTTTAGAGCAGTTGTGAAAAAATATGAAATGAAAGTATTAGATAATTACCATTTATCATTATAAATCATACATGTTTTCCTGTTTAAACTTTGTCCACAGCCAAATTATTCAATTCCAATATTTTTTTTTCTTTTTTATTTCAAGACTTATATTTCATTTCTCCAGTTTTTTACAGAAAAATAAACATGAATTGAGATTAATCATTTGTCCAGAATCTGTATGTGTTATCTTATATATAAAATATGTTGATGACTTACCAACGTAGCTAAATCATACATAGTGTCTAATCGTTTCCATATGGCATCAGATGAAACATTTTTATTTATTGATGAGGTGAATTTATTCCAGATGCATGCCATTTGGAAATGTTTGTTCACACCTGAAAACAAAGACAAAATTTGTTTTTACCCAAATATAATTCAGTAAGATGTCATTAAAAGTTGTTTCTTTGATGAGAAATATTAATTAATCATATCAAATCTACAAAAACTGCATTTTAATTTTTCAGATTTTCTTTTTAGAATTTTTGAATCTGTGGGTAATAACTACATTATTTTCTTTAACTCTGTATTGAGAAATTTCACAGATTAAATACAAAAAATTATTTCACGAAATTTTATAACATCATGAAAGTTTTTTTCTTCATGCTATCTGATCAGTCTTTATCGTCAATTACAAATTAGTATTTTACATCATCATCAATTACAAATTAGTACAAAAATTAAAAAAGAATTGAAAGATTAAAAAAGTAGCTAAGGTGAACTAACTGACTTTATTTTAAGTGGCGCTTCTTTAATGGCTTTGCATTAATCTTATTTTTAGTATCAATGAATGATTATAATGCTCATGAAACCCATGATAATATAAAATCATGCAATCAGTTATGAACTACAGAGTAGTGATGTATATTTCACATCTAAACCATAATATACATTCATATCTTTCAGCTTTAATTATTTTTCAATTTTCTTGCAGTTCATCTCTTCCATTTTCTCTACTGGTTTTCCTCCCGTGTAACTCCCATAATTTTCCACCTTTTTCAAAATAATGATATGATTTAGTTTTTTTCTTGCCTTTGCTTTCATATTCTATGTATGTCTCTCACTGGACTTTAAGCTTTTGTCTGTACATGTTATTTCTCAACTTTGGTCAAAAAATAGTTCTTTGTGTTTAAAATTCTTTGATTGTAAACTAAAGCTGCTATTCATAAACTTAATTTCCTATTTCCAAAAAAAAAAGTCTTATTTCTACACACCAATAAATTTTTTATACAAATTACCTGATAGTTTATAACAGTATCAGTTCTGCATTATTTAATTCAGTAAGACATTAAAGTATATCTGTGTTTTTATTAATGTAACTAATCAACCAAAAGTCAAAACAGTTTTGTAGCTTGTCATTGAAGTCAGTTCATAATCTAATTGAACAGAAATCTAACATCTATATTTGCTGTAAAGTTATGTTTAATAAACATTAATATAATTATACAGTAGACAGTATATCTGTAATTCAATAATTTGTGTTTATTCTTAAAAGTTTTAATTTTCAAATTAATTTATAAACGTCATTCTTTTAAATAATTTTACTGCACACTATTTAAATAATAATAAATTACAAGATAAAATGTTTTACCCGTAGAAGCAAATAATGATGATATTTTAATTTAGGAATGATTTATTGCTTTTTTAATTGAACTATTAGAACCATTATAACAATAAAATTACTTTATCAGATAAACTTGCATAAAAAACTTATATGTATTTTCTAAGTTTATGACATTGCTGGCTAATATTTACATTAAATGTATAATAAAAGTCCTTTAAGAGTTATAACATTACTTTTACTGAATACATTAACTTAGTAATATATGCTTGTATTAATTTTATTAACATGTAACTCGATTATGAGTTTCAATTTAGTTTCATTAATCACAAAATACTGTGGGAAACCCAATTTTCCTTGCTACAAAACGTTTTACCCAGTTATTTAAATAAAGTACCAAGAGCTTCAGATGATGTCGCTGGAAATAAGTACAATCTAATATGTATTTATTAATGTACTTTTACTCATAGAAATATATATTAGGCACATCAAAAGATTATTCAAACATATTTTTGTGTTTATTCCTGAGAGTTACATTCTGTATTTTAGTATAATGAAATAGGTTCTACAGTAGTTGGTTGTTTATGTGTGCTTTAATTTATATAGCTGTAACCCCATGTAAAACCTAGTAAATTTATTATATTTAAATATTTATTATGTAAAACCTCCAGCAGAGGTCTGGTAGAGTGTTTTGATTTTGTTTTATACTTCGATACTCCTACATGTCATAATATTCAAGGTAGAGCGAGATTGTTCATTAAGAAACCTTGTCTCATTTCTTGGATGGTTTTTTAATTTCTATAAAAATAGCCATTTTTGTTACTGTTATATATATGTTGAACTACGAAAAATGATTTATCAATGTACGGTTACTCCTGGATAAAAATGCCACAGTCTCACTAGGGATTTGTGTGTACAAGGGGTTGTGTACTACTTGCTGCCTGTAGAGATCTTTTATCTTTACTCAGAGTAAGATTTTTGTTTTGTACTGTGGTTCTATGCCTAGAGTGGATTGTACTTTCTCATTACTCATTTCTTATCCTTAATCACTGAAACTTCCATCCAGATTTTTGGTTCTCTAACTGTAGTTACATTCTGAGATCACCAGAATCAAACCAATGATGTGTAGAAAATTTGTGGTGGGGCTGCTGGCAGTCAAACCCAAGAAGTTTAATTTTTTGTTCAATGGTTGTAAATAAGTTTGATGATTTATTGGCCTATTGGTTAAAACTGAATCCCCTATCCTCTTCAAATACAAATATAAATATATTAATCATAGACATCAATATTGTTAAATCAGTGTTCAAATTTAATCATTCTGATCAGAAATAACATTTTTCAAAAGAATACTATGAAGTGGTTATGATTTCTGATGAATTTCATGTACATAGTTAGTATTTGTCCCATTAATATTTTTATAATAAACAGTAGAATTGCTAGTTAATTCTTGAAACTCTGTCCTTGCCATATAAAAACTTCTTTTCTAATTTTATTTTACAGGTTGATAATGCATTCTATTAGTAATTTTATGACAAAATGAATTTATTTATAATGTTTCCATTCATGCAAGAACAACTTAACCAATTTTAATAGACTTGCAAGTTTAATTCACCTTCACTTTGACTGAAATTTAATATATTTATTAAATATTCACAAAACGCCCTAAAGGCTTCTTTATGAAAAATAGGTTTTTTCCGTATTTACTTACTTCCTTGATAAATTTTTTAATTTTTTCTGAAGGTTCCCTATGATAATAAATAAGAAATGACAATCAAAATGGAAACTAGATAATTGTACTATTTTATTTTTTAAAGAAAACATTTCAGTTTTTTATGTCTATATAATTTTATTTTTATTTAAATATTTTTAGATTATTGAAGTTATAAGGATATTAAGACATGATTATTTAAGTCCTTAAAAAAAACTCTAAACTGTGTTTCTTTGTTATTTACATAAAAATAACAGTAACTGTGTAATTTAACTATCAAATTCAAGTTAAATTAAATATTTTACATTAAGATAATTGGCTTTTATTTATGATTACAATTAAAATAAAAGCTTAATATAAATTTTTAAATTGCTAAAAATATAAAATTAAGTTGTAATTTTCTACATGTATTTGTACATTTTTATCTGGTTTTGCATCATTAATTAGAAATGTGTATAGCTTAGGAAAGCAACTAGCTATTACCTGATATTCCATTGCATGGTAAACGTTTATACTAGATTACACTTGCATTGGACCTTTTTTTTTACAATCCTTAAACAGAAAACTTTACAAACAAGTCTAAAATCAGAATAACTGACTCTAATTTTTATCAAGAATGCAGCTTCATCACTTGCTGCTGTCTCAGGAATCTTGTAGACAAGGCATTGAAGTGGCCGATCCAATTCCCATGAACTGGAACCTTTCCAGGAAAGGGGGGTCATTAATACTGCGAAGAAAGAGAAAGTTCAACCCATAATAAGGGTGAGCTGTTTAGATCAAATTATTATACCACCTTGCTCAGAACCGACAGCAAATACAATAACTATGATGATTTTTCAATGAATGATTATTGCATTAATGTAGATTAGTTATCTATTTAAAATAATTTAGATTCATAAAAATTATTATCATAAAATCTTGACTTTATTTTGCAAATTGTGGATTTATCTTTTCATTTATAAGGACACCAACTGAATCCTAATTATTCTATCATGTAAGGTTTAATTTGTGGTACACTAATCTGGAGATAATGCTTTGAGATAATCAATAATGTGCTGTTTTTAGGTGTACAGCTGAACTGAAGAATCAGCATAAGAAGCAGATCACCAGAGATGACTCTTCAGACAAGGTTAATTTGCAGTTTTTATTTTTGTTAGATTACAGTATGCTTTTTTTTCCTTTTTTTGCTTAATATTTAGTAAAACATTTCTTACGTTTTTTCTATCACTAGAATAAAAATATATAAATCTATGTACTAGATTTATAATGCTGGCTATTAAGTTAAAAAAATATATAATAGAGCACAAGTTAGTAAACATCTATTTCTTCATAATTTCAAGGAAGATCAGTTTTATTTTTGATAATATAAAAAATGATGGAACATTTTCATTAGGAACATCATTATTACTACTTGAACTAGTTAAGTGTGATATTGAATCAATTGGTGTAGTGGTTAACTTATATTCAGATTTGGTTCCTACAGAACTTTATTGCAGTGCCTTCAGATTAGCTGGTCACAGGTTCAGTTTCTGAACCCACCAGGTTGGTCTAGTGGTGAACGTGTCTTCACAAATCAGCTGATTTGGAAGTCGAGAGTTCCAGTGTTAAAGTCCTAGTTAAGTCACTTATTTTTATACGGATTTGAATAGTAGATCATGGATACCGGTTTTCTTTGGTGGTTGGGTTCAATTAACCACACATCTCAGGAATGGTTGAACTGAACTGTCCAAGAATACACTTCATTTACACTCATACATCATCCTCTGAAGTAATATCTGAACAGTAATTCCTGGAGGCTAAACAGGAAAAGAAAGAAAGAAAGGTTCAGTTTCTGACAAGTCTGGCACAGACTCATGTCAGAAACTGAATCATTTGTGAACTACAAAAGGTTACATAAGTGTAAAGTCTTTTAAAAATCAAATTTTTCTTATAATATAAAGAATCCCCACACACAGACACAGTATAGTTTCAATACAGAGAAGAAACACTATAGTTATTTTCTTACAGACAATTAGATCAGTTAAGAAGTAGAAAGCTATAATAGATATTTACTCGTAACAGTTCCAGATGTACCTATGAAACATACAATATTTTGTTAATAAAATGTAAGTCATCAAAATTGATTCACAAAATTTCTGAGATTACTTTTGTGATATCTAAAGATTACTGATCAGTAAATGATACAAGAACAGTAGTATACTGTAACGATGGGTAAATAATGTAAATAGATAATGTAGTGAAAGATCCTTGAAAAAAGATAAACTTGTTTAGCTCTAATTTTAAACATTAAATTGAGCTTTTGCATTGTTGCCTGATGTGAGGCCTACAAGTTTCCAACAAGTATCTATATATTTTTTTATTTCTAAAAGTGTTATGTTATTAAAATTATTCATGTCTAAAAATAATTGTTTCGTGCTTAAATTTTCATTAATATTAAATGCATTACTTTATCTCCTACATTATTATTTGCAGCCTGATGAACCACAAATCAATAGAAAAATTTGGCACCAGAGGAAATATCAGGTCTAATCATTCTACTACAAGATGTGATCAAAAGTATCCAACTTATTTTTTATTGTAAGCATTTGTAGCGTGGAAGGAGGACCATCGTGGAATGTAATCTTGACTCGTTCTGGTTGCATATGATTCACTGTTTTGCTGTCATTGCAGCTAGTTACTGCTTAGCAGCCATGAAAGTAAAACAGGTGAATTGTGCTTGCCATATTTTCATTGTTATTCAAAATGACTTAACTGGTTAGTAGAAAATCTGCATTAAATTCTCTCAGAACATGCAAATAGAGACAATAAGGAAGATTCAAATAGCTTTTGTTGATCAAGCTACAGGTATTACATTAATTAAAGAGTAGTATCATCATTTCAGGATGATGGAATGTTTGTCAAAAGTGACCAATGCTTTGGCAGACCTTCATCCAGTAAAAACAAAAAAAAATCGAGCAAGTTCAACAGATGATGATGAATCATCAAAAAACGATTAGAGAGATAGTAATAATTTCATTTGGCTCGGTGCAATAGATTTTAAAGGAAAATCTCTGGATGCAGTGCATAGCAGCAAAATTTTCCCCAAAACTTCTCACTCATGAACAAAAGGAAAACTGGCTGCAAGTTCCACAAGACATACTGGAATGTGCTCATAATGATCTTGATTTTATGAAAAAAATAATAACCAAAGATGAAACAAAGGTTGTGACGCTGAGGCAAAGGTACAGTCATCCTCTTTGGAAAACTCAAAGTTCTTCACAGAAGGAAACCAGACAGTCACAAAGCAATATGGTCAGCTGACAGTCATTTGCATTATCAAGTTATGGTTCATCATAAGTATGATCCTCAAGGACAAACTGTTGATAAAGTGTGTTACATAAATGTTCTTCAATGATGAGATGTTTGATGCAAGAGACCACAGCTTTGGGAAAATGGCGATTGAAAAATTCATCACAAAAATGCTCCAGCTAATCCATCATAAATTATCTTGAGATTCTTGGTAAAACAGGATTGAACAACTTCAACAGGATCCTTACTCATTGACATGGCTCTGTGATTTTTGGTTCTTTCATAAACTTAAAATTCCGCTTAAAGGAAAGTAATTTGAAGGCTGAGAAGAGATAAAAAGCATGACAAGGACTCATGGTAATCACTAAAAATTACTTTAAAAAATGCTTCTAACAATGGCAACATCACTGGGATAAGTGTGTTATATCAGAAGGGCCTACTTTGAAGGGGACATGTGACTGAAGTAAACACGTATTTTATTTTTGTTTTTATGAGCCAAGATCAAGATACTTTTTGATCACATCTCTTATATGTGTATGCAGATGATATTGCACTGATTGCCAGAAATATGCAATTGTTGCAAGAAGTGTTCCACATGAAGAAAGAAAGAGCATCTTTGAATAAATGACGGTAAAAAAGGTATTTCAAAATGATTGCTACCAAAACAAGACATTCATTTTCTAAGATTCTCTGAAAGGGAAGTAATGAAAATATCAGTTGATATTTTTTGAAAATAATCATAATCAATTAAAAAAATTAATTGTATAAAAATAATACAATTAATAATTATAACAAAAATCTATTAATAAAAACAATCACAATCAAATAATCATGACATTCAATTGAAAGTAATCTACTGAGATGACCTTTTTTTATAGAAATTATTTATTCGGTTTTCAAAATGAATAAAAAAATGTTTTAACAGAGAGGAAAATAATTATAAATTATTGTTACTTCATGTACGTACATAAAAATTACTATATTAAATGGATCTTCCACTGACATGATTAATTTCTCAGTCAATTTCTCACATTACAAAATTCATCTATGACTAATTTGATTGAATACCTGTTATAATACCATTACGTTACTCAATAGATCAGGTAATAAAGTACATTTACAAACATTCATTATGAAGGGAATAAAAATTAAGAGCCTTCTCATAATTTTCTTTATAAACAGTCACTTTTTTTACCATCCCAAATATATTTATATTATACTTTTGTACAACATATAAGTTTCTTACGCTCTTCTTCACAGAGCAAGTACAGTAAATTTGTAATTCTTTCTTCAGTACAGAGTGACTGGAAAGTTATTGTACCCCCTAAAGGTAGAATTAAAAATTTGTAATGAGTTATAAATGAAAAATGCAACATAATAATGAACTATTTTATTTACTCACTTGATACTTAGTATTAATTTTAATGGTCCAATAGGTCTGTGTGTTCACCCTCATGTCGCACGCACAATTCTATAGAGAGGATGCCATGTCACAGAGGATGCCACATCCTCTGCTACATGCGACAGAGCATTTCTGATATTACATTATGGAAGGTGTCCCTCACAGCGTCACGCAATTCTTTATTTGTGGTATAGCGATATGCAGATACATATGCCTTGATAATTCCCCATAATGAATTCTCAGATGTGCTGAGAACAGGATTCTGCAATGTCCTTGATAACAGCTGATGACGCTGGAGTACCGTGGCCAATGCAACGTCCTGGAAATTTTCCATTCAGAAATGCATGGACTGATAGAGCAAAATGTGCAGGTGCTTCATCCTGGTGCAACCAAACTTGTTCCATGAGATCCTTCTCTTGAAGCTGTGGTATTAACCATGCCTCCAACATCTCTAAATAAGTTTGTGCATTTACTGGCCCATCAAGAAAATAAGGACCAAACAAATGATGAGCTGTCATTCAAGCCCATTTCATGATGTGCAGTAGATTTCTTTCCAACTACTATGTTGCATAATAAGAATTTTGGTTTTAGTATTTCTGCTTGAATTCTTTTATTTGGATACTTGAATATAACTTTGATCATGTTTTCATTAAAAATATCACCATGCTTCACAAGGTTCTAATTTCCGTCTAGTGTGGACATATTTTGTCATTTTCAAATACCAGATACCAATATTATGCCCTGGAGTTTCATAATTTCACATTAGTTAAGTTGCTGAAGTATTAAAATTAGGTAAAGTGGCATTTAATTCAAAATAAAACTAAAGATTAAAAAAATAAGACTTCACTAGTACTTTTATACTGTAATATATGTAAAATAAAGGTAAAAGAAATAGAAACCGTTAACAAAATATTTATTCCAATATCAATAATTATTATATTAAAACACATGCTAACAGCAAAATAGCTTTAAATAAATATTTCTCATTTGCTGCCCCCGTATTTTTATTTCTAACATGAATGCATTCATATTGCACTACTGCATAATTGTGGTAGGCTAAGAAAGTGGTCAACATATCACTTACTACAGTGGTTGATTTAGCGCTGCAGGTTATAAATTCAAATCCAGTAGGGGGAAACAGTTTTTAAACAGTTAGGCACAGTCTTTGAATTTATATAGAAGTTGCTTAGTATAAATTTTTAAAAAGAAAAACAACTATATTTTATAAATAAAATTTTTAATAACTTCAAATCATTTTCAGTTCCTCTAGTGAGCATGATAAGTAACTGATCTTACCCTTGGGCATTAGCTGACAGTGTTTGAATTAAGCAAACATGTATACAATCAAAAAATTGATATATTAGATTTGAGTTGTGTCTGTTTATCATTCTTGCGTATTTATGATTTCATAATGTTTATTGGTGTTTAACATATGTTTTGAAATAAATAAATAAAAACAATTTATAAAATTTCATTTGATTTGTTGTTTTGAGAATTCATAGTTTTAAATACTTTTTTTTACTAAACATCATAAACAAAACAATTTAGTAAATTTTTTTAGAAATAATTAATTATGCAACAATACAAAGCTACAGAAGAAGTCTGTATTTCTTTTTAACTTTAAATTGTAACTAAAATCCATAATAAATTTACGAAAAATAGACTTGTCCAAAATATTGAAATAAAAATTACCATATTTCTATTTGAACTTTGAATGAAATTTAGATAAAAGAATGTTGCTGCCAGTTTCACATTGTTAAAACTCAGTATAAGAGGAGCTATAATACAATATTTATAAATAATAAAAATAACTGTCTGCTGAGATGTTACTTATGAATATTTTATCCGTTTTGATTTAATAAAATTAGTTTTAATAATTTTTTGTATTTTCAGGATCATTTCAAATAAATATTGAAAAAACTATTTTAAACAGCTCCGACACTTCGTATTTATACCTTTAAAAATAAATGCAAGAGAAAAACACTTTTCCTTAGATTATGTCTAAAGCATGAAATTTTTATGGGGAATCTTTCACAGCTGGACATAACTGAAAAAAAATTTCAGACCCAATTTATCAGTATGTTTTTTCTAACTCAAACATTGTACTCTTGAAACATGACCACTTTCTCATTATATAAAAGCTGTAGATCTAAATCTAGAGAGGTTAGAGAGATTTATTGGAATAAAACTACAACTCTAGAATAATTTTAATACATCTATAAAAATATATGGCTAACTAGAATTTCCTGCTTGCTCCAAAAGAAACAAAATTAGAATTCCTTAACAAGCCCATACATATTTAATCAAATAACATCCATATTTTTTATAAAACAAAACAGTAAAAAAATATTTTTGATATTTTTATTTAGCTTCTTTCTTCAATGGGAGAACATTAATGCAACAATTATCCTTTTATTTTGTTGTTGTTGCCAATGCCCACAATTCTTGAGCTGCCATCATGTTTGGCGGCAAGGCCTGTTTCGACTGAAACAGGTTTCTATTGTTAAATTGCTACACATTTAATTATGTTATTACTTCATTTTTCAGCTATTTATTTAGACTATTTTGCATTTAATTCTGAACATTCAGTATCTATTGAACAAATATAAATATTTTTGTTTACTACATTTTTAAATTTAAAATCAATTAGGCATAGGTTATAACATCTAACCGATACTCATCTAAAAATGAATTCTTAACATCTGTGTATGGAAATATGGATAAAATGTTTGTAGTGTATGAAAACTTTTCGGGCCATACATGATCAGGATTTAAACCTTCAGAGTAAGATGCTACCATTCTGTCATGGAGGTTGGCAATAATTCTTTGTCTTCAGTAATTTAGAATATGTACCTACAATTGACTGCAACATCAAGTTATATATTATCTAAACTGCAGCTTGTGGGCAGCAGACTGAAAATTTATGTTCACTCATTAGCAGAAAAGAAATTATAACAAGACATAAACTGCCATATAGAAAGATTTGGAACATTTTCAATTAACAAAGTTGATTATCTTTTCGCATATGTACTGTTGTGGCATTACCTTTCCTTGGAAAAAATGCAACCATTTTTCCCTGTGAACAAAAAAGTAATTGTGCAGCAAAATATCCACCCTATTAATAAAATCTTAAACAACTTACATTCAAGATAACATCATAAAAAGTAAAACAATGAAACCCCAAAATAAAAATAAAACAACACAAGCCTTGAGCTGCCATCAAGCTTTTTTTTCAGCTATGTTGTTGGCAACAACAAAAAAAATAAACTGTTTCTTTTCAGCTATAGCCACCCCTACACCTGTGTTTTCTTTAGTTCATTCTTTGACTTTAGTTACTTCTAGCATCTATTTGGTTATTCATTTTAATTATTTTATTTATTTTTGTGATAGTTATTTTTTAATAGTTTTTTTTCTCTGGATTTATTGATCAGTCATTCATTCAGATAGTCTATTGATAAATTAAAAAAAATTCTTTGGTATAATATTTTTGTTATATTAGACAATTAACACAGTTTTTCTTAATTTTAATTCAACTAAAAGAAAAATTTATCAATGGCTCTTTTATTCCTTGTATTATAATTGTGAAAATTAATTTTTTGAACATGTATATCCAAATAATTCTTAATTTCAGTTAATGTATAATAAATACAAAGGTTAACTAACAATGATCATACTAATAAATTAAAAAATTGTATAATTTGACACAAAAAATTTGATTAATATATTAGAATATATGCCTGTCAGATAAAACAAAAGTGGAGCATATTTTCACATGACATGACAAATATTTCACAGCAAATATTTTTTACTCATACAGAATGTAAATATAAATATTTAACTTAAAAAAATTAACTATTTACAAATTTATATAATATGATAAATAAGCAAGCAACTTAATCTGTTTAGTCATTTGCTGATAACCTTTTTTTAATTCCTCAGAAAATGAAATGTACGTGAATTACTGTTATTCTGCCTCCCTTAATGTACCTACAAAATGTATTTTTTTTTAATTTGAACTAACAGATATATAAAGATCTGTTACTAGAATTTTACTTTATATTTATTGTTCTGTTAGGTTTTTGGAACTTTCGTTTTCTAAACATATAACTATTACATGGATTTACCTCTAGACTGTAACAGAAGTTATCTATGAAAACCAACATTTGAACTGAAGGAATTTATCTTTCTATTTATTTCTTGAAAAGCAAAATCTGTATATTCAGCTTCAATTACCTGTCCAGGATATGGTAGTTAATATAATTATTTTGGTCCAAAACAAGCATTATTTCATTTTGCTAATAAACAAATTATATGACACTAAGAAACTGCTCTAGATACACACATAATATTATATTAAATAACTGAATAATATATGAATCCAACATTAGCTGTACTAGATACACAGGAACCAATAACAGTAATAATTTGATCAACTAATGTACCTAAATTGTTGTGTAACATGAATTAACCTCAATTTCATTGAATTATAGTTTCTCAACATAACAACGTGACGATTAGAAAATTATACCCCAAAATTAATTTACATATAATAACAGGTATTGACAACTATATAAGTTTATTTTAGAAAATTGTCTAACCGAACTTTGCAACAGGTATGATAGTACGGTTATGCTAACGTTTAGAGGTTATGTTGACAATGTATACTAACCTACAGGTTTATGTCCAACCATTGAACTTAATAAATGAACCTCCGTGTCCACTGTCCAGTCTATTTCATCTGCAGGCTCAGTTGGTTTTGGTTCTAATTCACCCATTTTCAGTAATGCATTAAATATATAAAAATTAACACTTTTAGTCGGTATGTAATTGAAGGTGGCTTTGTAAACTGCTGCTCTCTAACGTATTAATTTCACAATTCATGTTTATCTACGAATAAACATTCTTGAAGCGCTCGATAACGCATTCAGTGGTTAATACTGGAACTAAATTTACAAAGTATTACCACAATAATTTGCGGATTATCCAGAAGTAAAGTTCAAAAAATTAAAAAGTAATTTTAAAAGTTATAACAGATACGCGCATTTGCAGTAGCATTTCTCAAGTTTGTTTCAGTTTTATTACCTTAATTGAAGTATGTTTTAGCCTAACTCACGCTTCATTGTAGTTTTGTCAGAAATTCTCATTACGTGAACTAATTTAACTGCTAATGCACTTAAAAACAGTTAGGATTATTATTTTATGGATACTTCAAAAATAATTTATAACTATATTTAAAAGCATGCCGTGATTCAAATAGCTCGTAAATTTCAGTAGAAACTAAGAAATACTTCCCAAAACCCGACTGGGATTTAAGTTATTGCTATTACAAACTTATTATATAAAAAAATCGAAATGTTGAATAGTAATCATCTGTGAAAAGCTGTTACGAGTTTTTAAAAATGAGCTTAAAACGTTGTTAATTTTCAAAATAATATATCTAGTTTATTACGCTAAATTCATCATCCTGATTTGATTCCTTTGCGATTTTTTAAATGTATGTTTTGCAATGAATAATATGCACTATATATTGAATAATAAAATAAAACCATATATATATGATGTGTGTGTGAAAAAGAGATCTATATCTTTGTATTCAAATTTTCTAGATTAAGCTACATAAGACAAAAAAAAAATTATACACGTTTGCATTTACATTCACGAAGGATCAAACCCTTTTTCTCAGTTGCAACTGTCTATAATGATGGTTCAAAGAAATCAAAATGGCAGACTCATTTTCTATTAGCCGAAAAACTAACATTTTAGCGGATTTCCAAAGAATTTGGAAATTACTACTACAGCATGTCTACATTTCAATAAAATTGATCTTGTAGTTTTGGAGATTTTCGAGCCACAAAAAATTTTACACATTGGCCTATGTATATATGAACCAAACAGAAATATATGTAGTATCCCCAATTTAAGTGAATGTTATTTTCGTACTCACATCTCAAAACTTAATTAAAATTCATTTTCACTCCCCCCCCTTCACTCAATTCAAGCAACCGAAAGTAATATCATACTTTTCTTCGAAAAGCGTTTTAAAAAAAGCTAGTTTCGCAGTAATCCAGTGATCTGGTATGAAGGAAGGGTTTGGTATCCTAAAAGTCAGTTTAGAACTTTTAATCGTTTTGAAGACACGATAACATAACGTGAAATACAAAAAAAAACAAACCACCGAAAGCTATATTACTTTCAAAAATCATTACAGCAGTTCAACATCCTTTCTTTCTGACTAAAACCGGAAATCCGCCCTTCTGACGCACTTATTGCAACAGTTTTTTTAATAAACTAATCATGGTTTTGATGTGCATATTAATAAAATATTTATAATACAAAAGAGCCTTATTAAGGCAGCACTTGGTAGACCACGACTAAATCCTAGCAATAAACCTTTTGATGATTTTAATGTTTTACCTGTTAGAGAAATCTATCTGAAAAATTTAATAATTTTTATAAATAAGAATAAATATATTTTTTGTCTGCTACTTCATATAATTTGAGTTTACCCTATAATTTTCATTGTTCCCCGCACTGATCTAACTGTCTGCAAAAGACAATTTTTCTACGTCAGTAACAATTTATTACTAGATCTTTGACTAAACATATTACGGAGTGGATTAAACATAACAATATTTTCTCTTTACTTTGTTAAGGTTGTGTTATGTTTGTCAATAGATGAAGAAATTGCATTCTCTTCTAGGTCATTCTTGTAATGTGCTTGTGGTCACCATTTTATTAACTATATTGTTTCTTTTTTTTTCAATGTTGCACTTAGTGGTATCGTTATATCGTTTTTATAATTAACTTATTTGATGGTATTTTAAGATTTTTTTTAATATTGTTTACTTTACTTATATTTTACGTTATTTTATTTGTAGAGTGACACTTCTTTTTTGTACTTTGGCTGAATTGTACTCTCTGCTAGCGCACAAGCATTTTGCTTTACTGGTAGTGCCTCATTACTTTATGTGTTTATGTTTTAATAGAAATAAATGCTTTTTTCAGCTCATTTTGATTTAGTTATAATTTTTTCTTTTAAATTTTTATTGTTTTATGAAGTTTGAAAAAATTCTAAAATTTAGTGAACTATTATGCTGATTTGCTGATTACTTCATTAATATATTGTACAGTAAGTATATTACTTCAGTAATATATTGTAAGACAGTATGGCATGGTTTATTAAATAAATTAATAAAAGGGAAGAATCAAATAAAAATTCCTGAAAAGAATATTTAAATGTGAATATGCGCTCGCGCCTTTTATTTAGATCCCTGATTGAAACCTTGGTCATCCCTTGCATTTTTCATATGCTATAAAATTTCTGTTCTACACTCCTGTGTCCAATATTCTAGCTTATATATTGAATAAATAAGCTGAAGTTTTACGAGGCGTGTTTTTAAAGTAAGTTTCGTTTTGAAGTAAAAACAAAACTGACAAAATATGAACTAACTTTATTACTTACGCCATAAAAACTACGTTTATTTAATCCTTGTCTGTACTAACTTCAACGTATTTTCATAGTGTTTCACTAGCTTCTTCATTTCCGCTTCAAGGAATTTCGCCGCGAGTGACTTAAACCATACACTAACGGCATTTTCAAAGTCATCGTCAAACCGTTTTTGACGAAAGCCACTTGAAGAAAAAGAAAATAATCGCTGGAGCTAAGTCAGGGCTGCAGGGTGGAGGATCAAGTTTCCAACGAAATTTTTCCAAACGCCTCACTATGATTTGCCGTGTATGGCAGGGCATCGTAGTGCCAAAACAAAATCCCGCGATATAGCATCTTACGTTGTTTATTTTTTATAGCTCTTCTAAAAATTTTTAACGTTTCGCAATACGTGTCGGCATTCACAGTAGTTCTGCGACCACTATATTCGAAAAGCAAGTCCCATAAAATAGTAGCCATAAATTTCTTTACTGTACGTTCTCGTTTGAAGTTCTTCGGTCTAGGAGATGATAAATGATGCCATCGCATCGACTGCTCCTTTTTCTCTACATTCGATTAAAAAATCCATGTCCATCTCCGGTAAAAGTGCGATCAGACAATTCATCACCTTCATTTTCATAACACTGCAAAAATTTATGCGCTGCAACAGGACGTTTGTACTCGCGTGTGTCGGTTAAATCTTCGACACTCATCCGGCACACAATTTTTATACTAAAACTTTTTCAGTTAAATCTTTATAAATAAAAAATCGTGAAGTCAGGACACATCAAAGACGATTGTGACATGGTAGATTGCCGGTTTACTCGAATTTTTTCCAACATTTTCAATCAAATCTCCTTTATCACAGACAGCAAGTCGCCACATTCTTCAACATGAATGTTCGTTCGCCCTTCTCGAAATGAATGGCACCACTGTCTTACTGTAGCGGTAATTATAATATTTGGTCCACGTAAATACCACAGATTTGCCTGTGAATTTCAGCGGCACAATTGTTTTTTGCCATAAAAATTGGATTATGTCTCATATTTCATACTACGCAGGATGATGAATAGTAACACTTATTAAAAGGTGGATAATTTAAACTACAAAATGACTAAACTGTTGTTGCTAACAGCTTACTATTGATTGAAATAACTGTACTATGCCAACGCCATCTCTTTACATCCTGAATATAGGCGGTAAATCTTAAACGCACTTTATTTTAAAAATACGCTATATATTTTATATTTAAATATAATGTTGCATTACCTAGCACGCAAACTAGTTATAAAAGTTTAAAAAAATGACATTCAGTTTTCTTTTTCGATGACTATTTTATTTATATTTTCGATAGGTATGTTGAAATAATTAGGCCCATCTGCAGAGTTTGGTTTCTACAATTTTTATCCTTGTAGTTCAAACGTTTAGCTTTAATGCAGTAAATAATCGATTTTTTTTTGTGGAATTTATTTTTATAATTATTATTCGCCATGTAATTATATTAATGCACACTTCTACTAAGCCGCAATATGCATTCTTTTGTTAAGAGTGTCGCAAGAAGACCATTATTAATATGTTTGATAATGCTGTATATCAGTCCCTTTTCTTGAATTCATTCGATTAATAGTAGGAAAATAGAAATGTCGATATTGAGACGGCACTTTTTTTTCAAAAACCTATTCTACGTTCAGAGGTAAGGAAAAGAGCGATCAAAAGATTACTACTTACTTATTAAAAATCGAAGCGTAATAATATTTGAATTTTTTTCTCATTGATTTTCCTACTAAAAAAAAATATAATAAATTAAAAGGGCCCTCCAGGACCCCTTAAAAATTAATAAAAAATCTGAAACGCCCTAAGATTAACATAATATTAAACAAGGCAAAAAATTAATGAAAATTAGAGGTTTATTTGTCGAAATTTACACGTGTAGATTGAAATCTTACCTACGTGTTGTTCAGAATACACTCTTTTCATGATATTTTATTGTCTCCCATGAAGATTAGCCAAATAAGTATATTATGTGTATTGACGTCGGTCGTTTATTTATTTTTTAATTTTGGTCATCACGCATGAGAAACGTTTTAACAAACATTACAGAGAGGATTAAACTTAACAATAATTGAAACATTCCCTGGCTCGTTTTTTTTTTTTTTTTAATCGTTCAGAATACATTAAAAAATTGAAACACCAAAATCGAAGGACAACATATTTTCACTTTTAATTTCAAAATGTTTTTGAAATATGTAACGGGGCTTTGTTCCTCCTCTTTTTAACGGAAAACTTATTTATTATTAAATCGCTCAGGATATATTTTAGCAAAAAAATCTATGTAAAATAACGGGCTTAAACTTTGGAACGGTTTTTTTCTCATTTTATTTTCCTTCCCTTTTACAATTTTTCGGTGGGAATAATATACACATAGCACCACTTTGGTGGTAGCTCAACGAGTAACACGACTGTAACAAGATTGCGTTGGTATTCCATAAATACAGAAAATTTAACTAAGAAACACTCTTTCACCAGTATCAAATTAA
Organism: Lycorma delicatula; assembly: GCF_047948215.1. NCBI lineage: Eukaryota > Metazoa > Arthropoda > Insecta > Hemiptera > Fulgoridae > Lycorma > Lycorma delicatula. The sequence goes on from NC_134455.1 coordinate 211,493,072, forward strand.
ATTATTTAATCGGCGAACAGCTACAGTAATTATATACGGGTTTACCTCTCCAGTCACCTTAGTTCTAAAAATATGATGCGATATTTTTAATTTTATCTTTAACCTTTTTAACTTAATAAACGATTGCATGGTGATAATATATGGATATGTAACGGATACAATTTTTTTTCTAAAATTGTATTTATTACACAGTGGTTTTATGTAGGTAGAACTACATCCCGGTTTCAGTAAAATCATATTTTATTGAGTACTACATTAACTTCTTGTTTTCTTCCTACTTAAACTAACTGCTTTTTAATTCCTTAGACTGCCAAAAGTACATTAACTTTAGACTTGGTGAGACATAGTCCGGTCATTTATTATTTAAATCCGATATTTCGTGTTTTGTATACTTTCTTCGTAATATTATAAAACCCTTGTAGATTTTCCTTTAATTCTTTAAATGAATACAAATAGTTAATGTATCTGCCTATTAAGAAGTCAATAAGGTGACTAAACTTGTTATTTGGCCACAGTTTTTTAAACTTGCATAATTTATGGATTATTAAATATTTTTTGTATTTGTTTTAAGCTTGATTTTTTTTAAAGCAAAATGTATTCATTTTTTAGTTTTTCTACGGTTAAAAATTTTATTCTTATTACTAGCTGAAAAATCTTAATATTTTACTTAATTTTGCAGTTTTAATAAACATAACTTGTTTCACATTGACTGACGATTAATAGGCTAAACCAGTTTTAGCATTTCAGTAGAGAGTTATTTAGAACTGTATATATATTAAAATTCACTTTACCCGGAGCGAAAAATTAATTAATCGTTAAAATTGTTAGGAATTCAACATTTTGTGTTATACTTATACATGTTTTTAATAATCGATTGACTTTGTTAGGTTAACCAATATTATTTCTCTGATTAAAAGTTTGCCTGAAAGAATATATTACTTTCTCGTTTATTAATGATATAAATGAGTTTTTTAAACGGCAAGTAAATAAGATGAACGTGCAAATATCTTATTAATCTGTGATTATAATTGGTTTGCTTCGTTCGTCAGTTATGTGAAAATATTGTAATCAGAATTTTTTGATGAGGCTTGGTATAAAATCATCGCAAAAAGATATTAGCTGAGAGCTCTCAACTGCAAAATTTTGATTAGTTCTAAACATCTATAACAATTACTAGTTATAGAACTATATTATCACATTTCGGTGTATTATCAAACGGTTCAAATGAAAATTTAATGAATAAATCGTTTTTATCCTCAAATTATTTTTTATTAAGAGGCTTTCTTTATATCCGTTTTGTAATACGAGTTACGTGTGTTATTCATAATCGGCAATTAAAGTGTGAAATATTTTCAGAGGGCGACGGTATGTTTACATTTATCGGTTGCCATTACCGTATTGGTAATAAGCGACCTTTCTTTCTTTTTCCTGTTTAGCCTCCGGGAATTACCGTTCAGTTATTACTTCAGAGGTTGATATATATGAGAGTAAATGAAGTGTAGTTTTATACAGTCTCAGTTCGACCATTCCTGGGATGTGTGGTTAACTGAAACCCAACCACCACAGAACACCGGTATCCACGATCTAGTATTCAAATCCGTATAAAATTAATTGCCTTTACTAGGACTTGAACGCTGGAACTCTCGACTTCCAAATCAGCTGATTTGGAAAGACGTGTTCACCACTAGACCGACCCGGAAGGTGGTTATAAGCGACCCGACAGGAAAATGTAATTTCCAAAAGCGAGATAAATTCCGTAGAATAACAAGCATCCAGCAAGTCTTACTAAGAAGTGTGGAGAATGAAGCGGTTTCCCGTCGCCTTCTTCACTGAACCTAATAAACTGCGGTGTATCACTAGACTGGATCCTCTGGAATTGCAGGCAATATTTATTTTTACAAGCGACACCATTCTGTTCACTACCGGGTCTGGCTGTACAATAAACGTCGTTACTCTTTCAGAAGTGCTTCTGTCGTTACTCTTACAGAAGCACTTCTGACTGGCGCACCTTGTTCTTCAGTTGCTTTACTTGCGTTAAAATAATAAGAAAGGCTATAGATAAGGACTGTAGGGAAATTAATGTTGCCCTTTTTGTAAGAGATTATTCGTTACGTTCACTATATCCACTCAGTAGTTGAGGAGCAGAAGTAGTGGACTGACAGTGTAGAATATTTTTTTCAATTCAAAGTATTGAACTAATTTTAAATAAAAAGGATACTTTTTTATTAATCAGAAAACAGTATCTCAGGAAGGACTGTGCGACGTTAATGTGCGATTTTATTATTAATGATTATCTTCTGGGAATTTTCTGTATCGCAATTTTGTTTTAATGTTTTTTTTTACATTCTAATTCTAATGGTAGTTATTACAGGATACTTCCATACTACATAATCAGCCTAGTTTCAGTTTTCAGTGTTGTTTTTGTATGAGAATGATGTCAATAAGGTCTTGAATACATTCAGTCTGATTTAGTCCTCAGATAGTAACATAAAAAAAAACGATCAAGTATACAGGCAACACAAATATTCGGATACGTCTAAAAGTTAACTGTACTTTCAATTCGACATAAACCTGGGTTCTTAAGCTCAGTCAGACCGACTTTTAACAGGTGAAGCATTTGTATTATCTTATTTTTGGTAATGTTGATTATTATTTTTAAATTAAGAATTAAATATATTACTAGAAAATGCAGTTTTACAGAAGTTTTTTTTTTTTATCCTTCGACATACCGAGTTTTGCCATAAATGCTGTATTTTTCCTTTTTTTAACCGCCTTACGATGGATTGGGTTCTCACTAGAATATTATATTGCTTTTTTTTATCAAGAAAGTCGATAATTGTACGAATCATAATTCAATGTATGAATCATTTTCAAAGGGAAAATTTCATGTCGGCGTGATACATATAGCGGGGTAAAGTTATTTTTAAATGCTATGTTAATTTATAGAAAAGTGAATTGTCTTAAAAAAAAATTATTTCTAAATTGTTACGTATATAGTCGTTTCGTACTATGACTGTACGTGCCCATTACACTAGAAATACGACGTATTTTAAGCTCTGTAAGAATGATTTGTATCTTTCAAATGTGTTAGTATTTTCTTCTGTTTCAGATAATATTTTTGTAGAAATTATTTTTTATTGTATTTCTAACGATAGAAAAAGTGTTTTTCAATTTGTACACACCAAATTTAGATACAAACATGCGTAGGTAGGTTCGCTCTGTTCGTGTGTATCAGTGTGTGTGTTTGTATTCTTTTTAAAAAACAACACTTTTGTGTATCGTTTAGTTGGTTGGTGTAGGCTGTTTGAGTCTACGTAGTAATTTTTAATTCAAGGGATTTGAATTTCACTCGTGAAAATTTATGTCCTTTTATCGTTAATGAAATGAATTAAAAAATTATGGTTAACATGATACGCTGTTCCTTTTTTACCGAATAGTAAGCTGTATTTTATGTGGGTGGGAAAGGTGTTATTTCATTATTATAAAAGCCTTAAATATAACGGTGCAAATATCTGTACATCTTATGCTGTTCAGACTGTACCGGACTGTACATGCTCCATCTTTCCTTCTACTAGAATAGTCAGGAAGTGACGGTTCGTGGCTCAGCCGTGAAAGACGAGGACCTGGGTTCAACGCCCACCACGCAACTACCCACTCAGCGGTTACGCTCTCTTGATACAGGCCTAATTCACACACACACACGTTTACGTATACGTACTCGAAATGTATTCTCTCACTCATACATTCGCATGTATATACACACTTAAATTTAGACAATGGTTTTTTATACTATGAAAGTCAGAAGTTTCTCATCCTTATATCCGATTCATATTCTGTATTATACCTATGATTTTTGCGACTGCCTATTTAATTTTTTTAACCGTGTTTAGGTGTTCCATTAAGGTGATTATAATTCATTTTTTAAATCTTACTACAGTCATGAATTATCTTTCTTTTTTTAATAGTTGGTTTTGAATCGACAATTATATATTATTTTCATGTTTATGAGTCCAGTAACAAACCATTTTTATTGACCTATTTATTATTTATTTAGTTCAGTAGAAATTATTTCAGAAATAAATAATCTAAAACTTCAATAAGAATAAAAGCATTTTTTGTATATATACTTTTTTCATTATCATTTTAAAGATTTGAAACATCAGAATTATCTTAACAAAAGCCTTTCTTTTGTGTGTGTGTGTATGTATATATATATATCAATGCACTTTATAAGGATCTATATAAAATTTTATTTAATTATAACATTATTTTCCACGTTTTATTAGATAACGTAGTTATTTTATATATATATGTTGTTCTTGCGTATTTTGGGTGATCTTTTCCTGAAACATACTTTTTAAAGAACAGTTTACATCATATGTCAAACGCATAAAAGAACTCGTACATTATTATTTTCTTTTAAAATAATATTTCCATACATTCTTTTAAAATAATATTACTAGTTCTCTCTTTTTAACTGCGACTTCAAAAAACGAGAAGATTCTGAATTCAATTAGTACGTATCTTTTCTACGTACATGCTTTTCAAAGTCAAGTTAGATGCCACGATTTCTGTGATTCTTTTTTTATTTGATGGAAGAAATTCTTCTGTGGTCTCGAAGTTACGTAGTTTCTTACTGATAAAATCATCGTAAGATTTTTTTTTTTGAACAAAGAATGATACGATTATGTACACGACTAGAAAGTATTTTTTATTTTTTTGTTATTACTACTTATTGGGTATTTATTTTTTATATAAAGCCGAAAATTTATCGTTTAAAATTTATGTTTGTTTGTTCTCACATCACGCTAGAACTAACCGACCGATCCCTTTCAAATTTGCAAAATATATTAGTGTTATCCAAGGGAAATTTTTAAGCCATAGAACGTGGCTCTAACCCCACGGGGGTGAAGTTGTCAATTAAAGATATTATTAAAGAAGAAAAAATTTTAAATTAAATTAATTTCTCTCATGACAAAAGAAATAAGTTTTGCTCGTCAAAGATCCGTGTTCTTTAGTTACCGTAGTTACTACTAGTCTGGCTATTGTAATTTAGTTTCTTCTTCAGGTTACTATGAAGCCTGATCACGTTAATTTTTATTTATCAGTATTATTCTCACAACTATGAATGTAACGAACGCCGCGGCGGTCCTGGCTAGACGGTAATGGCGAGCGAAGCGAGCTGAGTGGAGGAGGGTTTCAGAGGGCGGAGCTCCGAACGGCTAGTAGCTTATAAAAATATGAGTTAGAAAAATAATATGTATTTCCGCCGGCCTTTCTTATAGGCCCGTACTATTTTAAATAGAAATACAACTAAAGGTTTTAAATAAAACAAACTTTTAAAAAACCGGCTTTTCAGAATTATTTACATTTTAACTTCTGAAATCGGATACAAATTAAAAGTTAGTAAGGTATATTGTTTATTTTAAATAGTATTATTTTTTTAGTCTCAGTGCGTTTATCTGAATTCGGTTTTATTATTTTAAAAGGTATGTAACGTAAACTTCGTACATAAAAATGTAAAATTGTTGAGGTTTTTAGCGGCAATTGACGTTTTATTCTTGTAAATTTTATTTGGGGGCTCCATTTTTCATCATGAGAAAGTTTTTTTGCCATTTCATTTTCTATTAAATCTAATTGTTTGTTTTTTTTGTGTGTGTGTGTGTGTAAGAAGGTTGTTAAAATTGATATTTTATTGCGTATGAAGTATTTTTGCTTGATATGTTATATTTTTGCGTGGTATGTGTGAAAATGTTGTTGTGCGGATCCAGCACGCATCGCTCTGGTGAAACTGGGCCCAAGAACTAGTAACATTACAATCTGATATTTATACATATATAATATACACGTTTTAAGAACGAGCCTGATGGTGTAGAAATAATGATTCCATTTTTTTGCTTTCTGCGGGAAACGATACATCATGTCCCTTCTGTACGTAGGAAAAATGAGTAATTAAATAAACAATAAGGATAAAAAAGAAGTCAGTGGATTTAAAAATAATTTTTAACTTTATCGCTGGTGAGGACTTGCATTTAAAATCTGTGAAAGTTTCTAACGCTGTTGTAGTTTTTAAAGTTGCATTTAGTTCATTAAACCCCTACTTCCAAATCCGGTTGAGAAAATCCTGCCTTTTGACATCATATGGTGTTATTTTTCTTATTATTTCACTACAAAACTAAACCTAAAAGTAATAATAATCCGACATCAAACAAAACACAATAAATTGCTAAAAATAATCATTTTAAATACCGACCATTAAATAATTAAAGTAATTGAAAAATAATTATTTTCGAATACTTAGTGTTGTTAACTTTGAAAAATCAAAGTTAACAAAACTAAATATTCGAAATACTTAAATAAAATTGTTAATTTTTATATTCTTTTTTTTAATATGAATGGATCCTTTTTTATTAGAAATCTTTCTCCTGATAATAATAAGAAAAGGAATACACAGGAATATAGGAATAGAGAATAATACAGGAATATATAAAAACATTGAGCTGGATTAAAACTATGATATGCGGGATTATGTATTATTGTTTATCCAAAGTTTTCAACTGATGTTCTGGAATTTTCGCGCTGAAATATTCTGAATATCAGAATGACAGCATGCTTTATATTTACATTATAAATATTCAGAACTAAGTAACATAATTTCTTGTTTAAAAGCTTTTTTCCACTTAGGCTATGTGGTAAACCTTTCTATAGAATCACCAGAACTTCTATACAAAAAAAGAAAAAAAAAGTCATCGAATGGTACGATTTCATAGAAGGCTTGAAAATACATTTTAAAAATTAAATAAAAATTTGTACGAGTAGAATTGAAAACTTCCTCTGTTTTAGAAATTGGGTAAATTAAAAATGATTAGTTTATACTTTAATGGAGTAAGCACTGAAAGATTGACTTAGTCTAGTTAAATCGACTGTTATATGTTTTCCCCGTGGTTTGTTGTTTTGTTCATGTTAATATCCCAAAGTTCTCTGATTAAGCTACATCGTGGGTTCATGAAAATATCCCAAAAGTTTAGAATTTTTTTAAAATATATCTAGGGTATTGAGAAAATTTGATTAAAAAGTAAGTTTAAAATCTATATTTAATGATATCAATTGTTATTTTGGCAGAAATTTTATTAATACCATTGAATTTTAATAGTAATTAATACTAATGTTTCTCTCTCTCTCTCTCTCTCTCTTTCTATATATATATATGCTTTAAAAGGTATTTGTAATTATGAAAGGTACAGAATTCTCATTGCACTTAAATTTAGGTTTTTTTCTATGCTACTTTGTTTATTAACTTATGTATTTTTCGATACTTATAAAAAATACCCGTGAAGTTTTCTCATTTATTTTATAATTGTCAACGTAAAAACAAATTCAAAGTGTAACCAAATAAGGAAATGAATATTTACTTAAATATTTATTTGGTCGACCTAAATTATTTAATTATTGACATTCACTTAATGGGTTTGTTGTATAATGAAGTGAGCATTCAAACGATGAATGGGCTTTTTTATATAAATTGATGTACTTATCATTATTTATGATTGCGTGTTGCGATATTCGGCTTGCAAAATAATTATATTGTAATCCTTCGATTAAAAAAAGAAAAATCATAAATAATGTTTATTTAAACATCTTAATTTATCGAGGTAATGCTTTGTTTCATTAGCTGCCTGATTCATTAACAAGTACTCAAACGGTATATTCTACTTTGTCACTTCCAATTCGTTACAGCCTACCACGCCAGTCTCGAGTAAAAAGCAATTCAGTTTTGTGAAATGAAAACTGATATCGTGTAGAAAAGGATATTTTGGTTTCATTTCTTTGTGATTACTTCATAAAGAAATATAATTTGTTTTTTGTAAATAAATTAGTATATTTTTAAATTGATATTCGTTATTTTTAGGTATCGCTTAACTTGTAGTAGGTGTAAGTGTAAAGATTGGGGATTAGTTGCCAAGCTGGCTGCTTAGACTGTTTCTTTTTTTTAATAAGAAACCACAGAAATCCAATCTAGAAGACTTGGTGTGGATCGAGTTTTGTTCCCTAGACTACCAAATCGACGCAGGAAATTCACTGTTACTTCAATATCTCGTAGTTAAAATTAAGATGTACTTTTTATTTAAATTAATTAAGCCTTGTTTTAATTTATTTATTTTTATTCAAGTTAAGAACTAATAATTAATTATTCCTATGTGCTTAGCCATCGGAACTTATTGGACTTTTTCATAATGTTTTAAAAATAACGTACAGTTTGATTAGAAAACATAACACAGTTAATTAAGAAGAGGGGAGTTTACTACAACGTTTTTTGTTTTTTTTTTTGTAACCAATATAAAATTGGTAAGGACGAGTAGCAATAGTAGTAGTAGTAGTAGTAGTAGTAGAAAAAAGCTTCGGCGTTATCATTGCCCGTACACGATGTAGGTAGTGTTTCCAAAAACTAACTTTAAAAACCCAAAATTAAAAATTAGATAAAAACACCCGGAAAACAAAACATGAAATATAAATACAAAATCTAATAGAATAATAAAAGCTTAAAGTAGAAATTTAAAAACAAACTAAATTATTAAAAATAAAGATAAAACAAAAAACTTAAACCAAAAAGTTAAGACACAAATCATACAACTACCATAAAAAAAAAATCGAAAAACTATTAAAAAGTTTGTAGAATAGTATGTAGTATGAAAAGTATGTAGAATGTAGAACACCCCGGAGAAACTATGACAATGACACTATATTATCAATGGAGGATCGTCCCTGTCGGAAATCACATTGTTCTGGAGATAAAAGGCCATGTCTCTACAATTACCACGTAAGTCTGTGGTTCGTTATCCTCTCCATTACCTTGCATAGGACGCTTGTCAAAGAGATAGAGCGGTAACTTGAGGGGCTTATTTTGTCGTTTCCAGGCTTAAGTACTGGTATGACAACGGCTTCCGACCAGATGGGTGGGAAGACTTGTGCAGAGAATAGATTATTCTCGATTATACGTTCAATAGATGTTGTAATGCCGAATCAGAAAGGTGCGACAGAATACAGAGACTAACGTTGTCAGATCCAGGAGACGTGTCACGCGAGTTTGCAAGTGCGTATGACAGCTCGTTAAATGCGAATAGAGCATTTAATTCACCGACCGAATCACCAATGTTCAACGATAATCTTTTCATCTTTATCTTGTCCGCTGAAATTCGTAACCATATGAGAGGTGAGAGACACCGAGCGGAAAGTATTTTCTAATATAGTTGCCACCGCAGAAGATGATGAAAGGAGTTCTCCTGCATGAAGAAACCCGAGAATAGACTGGTTTGTTGACTCACAAATCGCACAGATCTTTTTCCACACAGTAGACGTGTGTGGAAAAGTTGGAGCACTGCTCCAACTTTTTCACGTTGGAGCAGTGCGTGAGATGGTGTCTACATATTTCCTCCGTGACTTCCTTCTAGCGTCTAACAATTCCGGATGACATACTGCTCTAGCCTTACGGTACAAATTTAGATGTTCAGCTGTAGGTCTGCGGTTAAATTTTCGCAGTGCCTGCCGTCGTTTATTATTAGCATATTAGCTATTAGGTGTTGATTTTTCTTTTTCGTAGTTTTGGTGGTAAGGAACTCCGATTCCCTAGGTTCGGGCAGTTCCTCAACTATATCCTCCAATATATGAGGTGATAGAGAGGGAATTTTGATGAATGGGATGTTGTAGACGACATCCCGGAGGTGGTGGTTGTGGGGGCTTTCTTAACAGGGAGCTTAGCAGATGGCTTACCGCCAGCTGTGATTATTACTGCCCTCACGGGTAAAACTTTGGGGACAGAGACGTTCAGAGGGATCCCACGATTGCATTCACTAACAGCGACTCACAGCTTCTTGTTCATTTTCGTCAGCTATGAAATAGTGGCCGTAAGTGAAGCGACCTGCTCAGATAACACTTGAATAAGCTTCTTCAGCTCTCAGCAGGACCTGCATTTATTCCCGATGTTTGTGGGAGAAATCTATTAGCAATCTTAAGTATCATGGATGTAAAAGTGGAAAGCTGAAAAATAAGATGACATCTGGTTTAATCAGTTTTCGAGAGTTAAGTGTTATTTTTTATATTCCCTTCAGGTGGCTGGGAAAGAAAGTTTTTGCTCATTACAGATTTTTAGGATTGCTTTTTCTTCTTTGAAAGTTGGACAATCTCAAGATCTAGCTAAATATGTTCCCCAACAGTTGCACATTTTTCTTCCTCTTGATAGTCAGTGTTCTCTAGCACAGATTGCGGTGTTCGGACAAGAAGTTCTGGTATGGCCATACCTTTGGCAACGGAAACATCGTCGTGGGTTAGGTACTCTAACCAATAGGTATCCTACTTTAATTTTCTCCGGTGGTATGGGATGGTTGAAGGTTAAAATAAAAGATGGAGTAGTTCTCCATCCCACCCTGACATTTCATTATTCTCCTCACCTCCGTAACACCTTGGGGACGTAGCTGATCGGAAATTTCATTAACTTCCATCTCAAGAAGATACGACAAAAAATTACTCCTCTGCTTGCGTTCAAGGTTCCATGACATACCGCACTTATACTTATACCGCCCATATCGGTGAGACGTAAGAGCGATCGACTTTGCTCATCACTAAAAGTCTCTATTAGAATTGATCTGTCTCTCGGTTTTCTGATGTTCTTGAGGGAACCGCTTGAACCTGTTCCTGACCTTATTCATCAGGAAAAGTAAATCCTTAATCAGGAAGGTGGTGGTAACCTTCCTGATTATCGTATAAAACTACAAATCTGAAATTCAGGTATTCTAAAGTTGTTTTGTCACCATTCAAATTATTTACCTCGGGACAGTTATCGTCATCGGACAAAGCCGATCGAAGTCTTTTCGCAAGACATATGCTGGAGATTTTTGCAGACGGACCACCAACCACTGTAGAATTTGTTTGTGGACTTAAAATCTTGGTCCCACGAGTACCGGCGATATAACGAACCACTCCAGCAGAGCGCACGCATACTGGAGCTAGAGCTAAATACAACTGGATTCGCCCAGGTGCCAGAGGACATCCTTCGAGACTCTCTACGTAGAGCCAATCATCCATCGGCACTATAGTTTGGGTTACGATTGCGCTTCGTAATGTGTCTCAACATCGCCTAGTTTATGTGTAAGAATAAGGTATATGTTATATATGTAAGGTACATGTTGTAAATTGTGTATGTTCTTGGTGTAGTGTATGTGTGTAGTGTAAAGGGATTTCAACAATCGAAGATATTAATTGAAACATCTGTTGTTTCAAAAGAAAGAAACAAAGACTAATAAGTTAAGATTTTAATAGACTAACTTTTAACTGTGAAACAGAGTAAAACATAACGGTAGGGATTTATAAAATTTAAACAAGATATAATTTTAGCAAGATTTCCATGATCGTATTGCAGCACTTATTTGAATGTGATATGTAATTCGAATGATCTAATTTAAAACTACAGTCAGATTCTACTTTCTAGAGATTTATAATGGAACAGTTAGTCTGTTTTTCGGTTTTATTTTTTTTTATATTTGATTTTTACAATTCTTTTATTACTTTTATTGATGGAAAATTGAGAAGCCATTATACCGACAGAGAATTTGAAAATTTTCTAAAAATGTTTTATTTATAAAACAATTGTTAAATTAAATTATATAATATGAACATCGTAAAAACCAAATTATTTCATAACATTTATCAATCTCAAAAATTATTGTTTAACATTAAAGAAAATCTGTTCGTCTTTCCTGCCCTTAGTACGATAAAGGCATTTCAATTCTAAAATAAATGCTAAATAATGATAGGAAATTTTTTTATTCTAAATAATATAGTATTATTAAAACGATTTATAATATAACCTAATTTAATCCGAAAATTGTTACATTTACTTGAACTACACAAAATTTAACCTTTCCCTTTTACCCTTTCCCTCTTTTCCTTTTTCCCTTTTCCCCACTTTAATTTTTACCACGTTCCCTTTCCCCAATTTCTCTTTCCCCTTAGTTCTCATTTCCACTTAGTTTTCCCCGTTTCTCCTTTTTCTTTATCCAATTTTCCCCTTCTTCCCTTTTACCTTTTTAAATTTTCCACACTGAAATGGAATCGTAAAATATTTAGTATACGTGTGTTGCTTTTATGTCCAACAGATAGCACTGCTTTAAAAAAACAAAAAAAAAACATGTTTTTACTTGTCACAGGGGTGATATCTTACGTATGTAAATAGAGGTATATAAAAACACGCGCGTATTCGAATGCAACGTTGTGTTAAAATTTCAAAGCAATCGGTGAAGAACTTTCGGAGATTTATGATTTTGAACAAATGAACATTTACATTTTTATTTGTACAGATTTAATTACTCGGTAACTAATTATTGTTATTAAAAATTTCGCTGTTTAGTCGAGGGTTTTTATCTATTAACTTTTAAATTGATAAACCATTAGATATATATGTATATTTATAAATAATATGTACTTTACAAGAATAAAAAAACAAACAATGTTACATGTTACTACTACTTTTTTTTATTAAAAAAAAAGTATTTATATTTTATCTGTACCTAATTTTATATTTGATGTAATCAATTTCAATTATGTTTTTTCTACTGCTATGTTTAATATATTTTTTCTAATAACAATACGTTTAATTCATCGTGTATACAAAACAGCGTTAGAGATGGCATATCGTCTTTTGATAATTAAGATAATATTTTATTTATTTATTGTTTTTGAATAATAATTCAAAACAATCCACTCCCTTTTTAGGGAGTAAAGGGATTAGAATTCCCTCTTTTTCTCTGTGGTTGAATAAAATTCCATATGCTCTGTGCTATTTTAAAACATTAAAATTAAATTAGGATGTAATGTGATTTACCAAATTCAATTTCGCTATTTCTTAAACTTCAGTACGATTAAACAGTGTACCTTAATATACAATTTGCGAAGACAGTGAATAAACGGTTAAGAAAATAAATTATAACTTAAAATTATTTTGCTTAGATTATAAAGTTTAGTAATTTTAATTTGTCTTAAAAATGTATTTTTTAAAACTAAAGATCTACTCTTGAGAACTTGTTAAGTGAGATTTCAATCGTCGATTAATGTCTTTTCTATTTTGTTATGTTTATTATACTAAAGGTTGTTGATCTTATTCTAGATGTGCAGAAAAACTAATTTTTACCATTAAAATATTTACTTACTTGTTCTAATTAATTAATAATCTTTACAATTTTGTACAACTGATGAATAATTTTTTTAATTTTTATTTTTTTGTGTTCGTGTGAACCATCCAAATTCACTTCTTCTCTGTCAAAATTTAAGAAAAAAACTTTTATTTCTCACTTTAGAAGGTTTTTTTTTTTCTTTCAAAACACTCAATATGTAGGAAAGCATCCAATTTGACAAAAAGATTTAGATGAAACATTTTAGATTCAGGAAGTCGAAGAATCCTGTTTCTTATCCTTCTCTCGTCGTATTAACAGACTGTTTAAACATCAAATAGTACTTGTTAAAATTAATTAAATTTGACGTGTATGCTATTGATATTATAAAATTGCCTCTTTAGTTTCATAATTTTATAATGTAAATGTTCATTACTGCTGACACTTATTGCTAATTAGTGTTTTTTTGTTTTTTTTTTTTACCCAAGCAAGTATCGTATCTTCTCTCTTTTACTGTGATGATATAGTTATTTTTTCTGTTTTACATAACGAGAAAAATGGATCTGAAGAAATGCAACGGTTAAATAGAAGGCTATGTATGGGTCAGAGGACCCATACAAATGGACTCAACGAATGAACCATGAATATGAAGCCCGCTTCAAATTCCATAAATGTATAGTCTCTTCTTCTGAATCTAATCTCCCTCCACATTAGTAATCGTCTTAGTTTATTTTCATTTAGTGGCAGTGCTGAGTTAATAGCTGGCAAAATCTGGTCAAGGATTGACTGTCTCAATGCTTTTTGTCTAATAAAATAGATAGGCTATTGTGAATAGATAGGCTATAGTGTGTAAAACGAAGAACGTTTTAGGCATTTGTATAGACCTTAACATTTACCTACCCTGCTCTACTCACTCCGATGATTTTAAGTTGAAAATCATTCCCCCTTATTATTATTTTTATTATTATCCTTTTACGCATGTTCTTATTTATACACTTAATATTTTAAAAAATAATAAAATTTGAAAATTTCAGCGATTGACTCAAAAAAGATTTGTACCCGGGAGAACAGCAAGCTATTCAGCTTGTCTTATTATATAGCCTCTTTATTATAATACTTTAATATCATCCTCTTTCTTCTCTTTAACGATTCTATTACGAAACTCCCTCTCTTCTCGAGTTATTTTTTAGAAAAAGTTTCTTCTACTTTCGAAAGACTTCTACTTTTCCCATCGCGATTATAAATCACCACAGTCCATACAAATATCTTAAAATTTTTTTTTCAAATTTCTAGATCAACGTTTTATATTAGTATATTTCCTTTCTGCATGAAAACTGTTTTACTTTTTTAAATGTGATATATTTTGCTTTTGTTTTCTTCCGAACTTCGCATATCATGAATAATTTAACTTAAAATTTTGAAAATTCTTTTATTTCTGGTGTTTTACGTTCTCCTTCTTTGAGATGTGACTTATCATATTACTTATTTTTATTTTCCTTAAAATTATGTAGACTTTGATGATTTTATATTTCTTTGAAGTATCCTGTACCTTCAGTCTATTTTCCCTTTCCTTATTCTTATAATATCGTATTACTGTTTCTCACTAGGGTTAGATTTTCCTTATTCGATAAGATAATTTAGTTCTTAATTTAAATTTTCTATCTTTTCACCTGGGTAAATAGGTTTGCTATACTGATGTCATGGGCTCAGGCTTTAGATCGATCCTGATAAAATAATTCTCCTAATTTGTTGCTTGTTACATTACCGATCAATTTTAGAGATGTTTGCTATCTTAAATTAAAATCAATTAATGAAGATTTTACTTTAGTTATTTTTTGAGATATTATACATATACATATATATATATATATATATGTGTGTGTGTGTGTGTGTAATTTTAGTGTTTTGAATTATTCTTCTTTGTAACATAAATCTTTTCTGAAGAAATAGAGATCTCTGCGAAAGAGCTCAGCAGAGATAACGGAAAAAACCAGAAAGTTTTAATAATTAAATTTAACACTATTTATTTATTTTTTCTTTCTGTTTGCACAAAGCAGCTCTGACGGAAAGAAATTATTGCATTTTTTTATATTCTGTAATTTAGAATTGTTATTACTAAGGATGATTGAGTTAAAATAAAACAATTTTTTTAGCGTTTACTTATAAATTGTGCCGTTACATATAAACGGATGATTCCCTAGATGATTACCGTTTACTGTATAGATATACAGTTTGTATAGTATACTGTCTTTACAGATATAAAGAACATAGATACCGAAAGCGATTCCTGCACTTGTTTCATTTCATTTCTCAGCATTCGTGTAGGGTCGATTACAAAGCCTGAGTTTATATGGTAATTACAAATTAACTCTTTAAATCGTAAAACATCGCACAGAAACTGTGGTGTGTTATTGAGGCATTAAATGATAATATTTTAACTTCGTAAAACCATTAGCTTATATTACAAAAATAAAAATCACTGTTTAACTACGCTCAAATGTACGCGATGATTAAAAATATTTTGTGATATTTACGTCAGTTATTGACGTCAAGCTAGTTGAGTAGTGTTTTGAAATTCAGTTTTGATTAAGGATTTCATTATTTTTTCCAACATGCTTTCTTTAATTGCTGAATTTTATAATAGTAATAAATAAACGAACAGCTATTTTATTTATATGTTTAGATAATTCAGTATCATTACAGTGAAGAAGTTAAAAATACTGTAATCTTATAAGTTATCGATTTTAATTTACTTCTGAACAAGTAGGTATGAACGTAATGAACCGAAACGGTGTGGGTAACGCGTCATTGTGGAAGGAACGAAACTGATTTCCGCCCGTGAGTCAGCTACTACTAACATGACTGTTAGAGAATCGCCGATGACTACTTATTTAGCCAAATATAGATTCTATTGTTACCAGGTGCTAATTAATTTCTTTATTCGTTCTATACGTATTATTTTATCCTATGTTATCCGGTACAGTTTTCTTTAAATTCGAGTTTATATTTAACCAGGAATAAGGAAAGCAAACATAAATTCCATAAAGTATATATTTATTTCTGTCGTTCAATAAGATTATTATTTTGTTTTATCCTAAGTTCATGCATTTCTATTTTTAAAAAAAATATTGTGGAATAGTTTCAACAGTTTCCATTTATCGGTACACTAAGTAACAAGTCTACTGACACGACCCTCTGTACAGCTATCTGAGATAGTAAACTCGTTTTCTTCGATTTATAAATTTAAAAACTTACCAATTTTTTGTATTACTAATAAAAGTGTGTATTATATTCGTACTATAATAGTTTTATCGGGTTTTCCTCCTTTTAAGCAGTTAAAAAGTAATAAAATTTGTTAATTACATATTATCATCGATCAGCAGTACATTTTCTTTTTTTCCATAGATATTGGAATGTTTTTATCGCGGCATATTTTTAATAACAAGATACATTGGTAATTAGGTCTCATTAAACGCTGTAGCTGGATAATTACTACATCGAAGTGTGTTAAGTAATATTCTAATTGTTCAATTTATTAGTCCTTTTAATTTCTAATCTAAACGGCATCGTTAAATAGATACGTCATCGGTAATACGGGTTAAGTCTATAGAGTTAGTTCGTGATTTAAATAATAATGATACTTAAATAATATTGAACGCTTAATAGTGAATTTATGTAATCCAAATTCAGCTTCTTTTAATGAAATTATGTTTCTGAGTTTTCTGCTCGAAGTTATATGAAGTTGAAGCTAAGACACACTGTATCGTAGATTTCCTTAGTATTAATTTGCTATCTTTATTCGTATTTATTTATTCATTATTTGTAATACGGATTTTACTTTCACAAACGGAAATATAGCGATTTACAGGGTGCAAAATTTATAACTAAATTTTGCACCCTGCAAATTTTATACTGAAGTTTAATTCAGTATTTGTTGACAAGAATTTGGGTACCGCGACCTACCAAATATATTTTCGTACATTCCCAAAAAAAGTAATACAAACATATATTTATAAATTTTATTTAATTTTAATATAATTTTTACTACTAGTGTTTATGACTAAAAGACGACATCGTTGTTGTTTGTACACTTGTATATATACATTTATCGTAGCTGGAAATAGTTTTCTTTATGCTATGAGGTTTTAGCGGTTGAGAATTTCAGTAAACTTCACGCAGCAGTAGTCGTTTCTTCCGTTCACTATAACGGAACTCTAATTGAGATGTGGTGTTTATAAATTCTTCTCACCCTTTCCTTCACTACGGCCCTTTATTACATGTTTGTCGGCCTCTCTTAACATAGAAATGTAATCACCCAGACAGCTTATGTTTATCTGTTTTGCAGAATCTTTTTAATTATTGTAGTTAATTTATATTCGTGAATGAATTATCCATAATTTTTTTATCTTTTAAAATCCTACATAATGTCATTTTTTATCCGCACGAGATTTCTTTATTTTAAGAATCTGCTTTTAATATTCTTAATTTACTAACCGCGTTGTAAATATGTGATTTTATTTAATTTACATACTGTGTGGGGAGTATGTTTTGTATCTTCGTAATCGTTAATCTAATTTTTTTATAATAACATCTGTAAAACTTACTTTTACGAAAACTTAAGGAAAAGCTCACAAATTTGGTCTACGAACTTTTTAGTAAACGTATAATTTATTAAAAAAAGTATAGAAATTTAAAGCTTGTTAAATTTCTCGATCCGCGCCAATATGATTCTACTATCACTTTTAGATTATTGATGGATATAAAATAGAACTCATACCGTTGTTTGTGTAAGTTTATATGAAATTCTCTATTCTTTAATCGCTATTTAATTTTTTTAATATAGTATGTAGATTTATTTAGGTTATTCATCATATCTACACCTTTCATTTGATTACCTATTTAATTTTACCGGTCGTCTTAGAGTTAAAAAAAGAATTGTATGTAACACAATTAATTAATTAATCGTAGTATGAACATTAAGTTCACAAACCTGTCAAGACAGAAGTCGAACCGCGTCCTTATGAATGCTATCACTATCCTCTATCACATAACAAAACATAAATCGGTCGATCCTCCTCACGCTGATTTTCCTCCCTATCACATTCTTTCTACCCTCACTCGTTCTGTCTTTATTCATGACGTATTAAATTTTTATGAACAATGAGAAAAACATAGCGGGACATTCACAACGCGTACGTTGGCAACACTACTATGTTGTGGAGCATTGACCCGCGCTTGTTGATCGCATGAAAATTTCCTTGACTTATCTTGTCTACATTTATTTATCAAGGAATCGTCAGTTTCTGAAATTAAAAAAAAAATAGCTCTGTTACTTTTTGTTAAAAAATGTATAATATGAAATAGGTATGTAGAAATATAAAGGAATGTAGAAATAAATCGACTGTTAAATTTTTGTCATGAGTTAGAAATATTTCGTGATTTACTTTATCTCTGAGATTATTCTTCTGCGTATTAAACATAAATTTCTGCGTGTATGCGTGTATATTTCTACGTGCGAATGTAAGAATAGAAGTTTACATTTTATGTGAGTAAAAAATGTAAAGTTCAATAATCTTTTTTTTTTAGTTACTATACATTTCATGTAGGCTGCAGTTTTTCTCTTCAAATACTGGAGTATTTAAGCTAATTTTAAAAATTGTTCTTCTGTTTGATATTGATGCGAAAACGTTAGTTAAAAATTAAGTTTAGAGTGCAAATTGGATGTGTATTTTGAATTTTTTTTTTTAAATAAAAAAATTGTATAAAGTAGTTTTTATAATTTTATTATAAACAGAGTATGAAGAGGATTAGGTCAGAATATTAGGGTGATTCACAACCTTTTTAGCGCCACGACCCGCAAAAAGTAAACAAAAATATATAATTAATATCTAGTGACAGTCCCAACCCCAACCCGATGAAAACTATACTGTATT
The DNA here is from genome assembly GCF_047948215.1 of Lycorma delicatula. Taxonomy (NCBI): domain Eukaryota; kingdom Metazoa; phylum Arthropoda; class Insecta; order Hemiptera; family Fulgoridae; genus Lycorma; species Lycorma delicatula. Next base: position 211,512,165 of record NC_134455.1, read on the forward strand.
CAGTTATGTTATGTATATGTTACTGTTTATTCAGCTTGTTAGAGTGAAGAATAAACAAACGTTGCCTTCTGTGAGTGAATTTGTCATGATTCTGCTGAGTCACGTCACTTGCATCAGTGGCGATTCACAACGCGGCCATATCTATATGCAACACTACAATCGTTACTCATATATAGTCACCGTATAATTAATTTGTCATATAGTAGTGTCGATGTAATCAAAAGTTTATACAACGTTATGTCTTCTCATTTCTATTAAAACCCTTGATCTTTTCTTATGATCACTCCGTTGTTCTCGTGTTCAATTTTTGTGTTTCTGTTACTTATTTATTTACTCTTAATTTGAAAGTTAATGTAATGCAATTTTTTAAAGTTTACTGTTTTTCAGTGTAGTGTATTTCTAGATTTTTGTCTGTACGACCTGAGTTTTAGATTTTGAGATTTACAGTGCTTGTGAATCGACCGCCTGAACACTCGTACGCGCAGATTGTTTACTTGAACTCTCTTGGCGGCTCGCGTATAGACACTGTGGAACTGCAGACCTCCCTATTTTCACTTGATATTATCGATAACATTTAATATAATGAGTCCTTTCTTCTTTAATTCTTTCTTTATACTTGTACCATATATAATCCTTAAGCTTAATGTCAATAGCCATCCTCCAGTTAATGAAAAAAATACAATAATCTTTGTATGGAACTGTGCGCTTCACAGTTCCAGCGGCGTGGTGTTTGGCTGTTACGCGCATGCATAGGAAGCTGCACGCGAGGCTTCGAAGGAGAGAGAGCACTGTTGCTCCCGCAGTGTCGATCCTGGCGTGCTGGTGGAAGGTAGTTTTCTTTTACTCCGCGAATGCATGAAACATTCCTTGTTCGTTCCCTTCTCTAGTTTAGTCGGCGGAAGGAATATAAAATTGGTTTAGTTGTCTTTTCAGTGCTATCAGAAGACGGCGGAAAGCAAGAGCTCTTTGATTCCCAGATCTGTCCAAAAACACGCTGGAAGAGCGAGAGAAAGGGTAATTGGTAAAAACTAATTATGTATTTGTTTCTATTTACACAGAAATTTAAATTAAGCACATTGTAGTGTTTTTAAGCTGGAATTTTATTAAATTATGTAATAATACTTAAAATATTATCTGCATTGACATTTTATTATTTATTCGTTAAACCGAATACGTGTATTATAATATTGTATGTAATAAAATGTAGAATTAGATTATTATCCTGCTTCCAGCTATTCTATTTGATTCGTTTTTTCGGTTCTTTTATTTTACAGAAAACTTTAACCACGGCTTTGAAAAGGCCCCAAAAAAAATTTTCTGGAGTAGCATCCTCACTAATTTTAGCTACGATACGCCGTTGTGAACTCTATAAGATAACTGAATAAGATATAGTTAAAACTGTTTAGCTACATTGAGACCAGCATGTGTGATCGATCATGCATGTATAAAGTTTTAACAATTGCAATTTATAAGTTTTGTTTGTTCAACAAACATGAGCAATTTATAGGTACAAACTTGATGTGTTCGTGCTCCTTGTAATTTGGTTTACTTGCATAATATTCTCTGTGAGAGCGTCATTTATGCATATGCTACGAACATACATATGCTACGTTTGAACACGACGTATTCTCAGCAGTATAAAGAGGCGTAAGGCATTGCAGTATGTCAGTTTAGTTTTGAATGCAAAGAGTGCGTCTGATGCCTTTAAGTTTTTAAAAGTGCAGTTTCATTGAAAATAATAATAATAATTCAAGTTTCAGTTTTTTAGTATGCGATCAAATAGTGTAACTTTTTTTCATTAGATTCTTATGCAAAACTTATAAATTTGAGAAAAAAACGAAGTGAGTCATCTACATCCAGTAAATCGATTTGTATAAAGTCAAAATTGTAGAATAACAGTTATTTAAATTATGATTTGGGGTAATATTGATTACCCCAAATCATAATGTATTGTTTGCTTTCAACTCTTCACCGATGGAAGCATGAAGTCATCATAATTAATTTGACACTTGAAAACTAAACATCTGGGTCACAAAAGTAAACTGTTGGAATTTTTCGAAAGAAAATACATAATTTGATAAATCAACAAGCTTCTGTTTGTAAATTAAGTCGTACTGTTAAAAGTACACTTGAAGCATCTTATCTATCTCGTAGCATTCAGTAGCTAAGATGTCCGAACCCCGTGTAATCGTAGAAAACCTCATATTGCTTTCTGCGATTGATATGGTCAGTGTTTTAATAAGCGTGGAAGAAGCAAAAAACTGAAGAAAATTCCGCTTTCTAACGACATAGTATCATGACATAGACATGTTCATTATGAATCAACAAATGTTGCAAATATTTCTCAGTTCTTATATTTTATAAGTTATGAATGCGTTTGGGATAGAGCAGTCAAAGAAAATATGTTTTTTGGCAAATCAATACCTGGTCATGCAACAGAACAATGTCTTTTTGATGTTTTTTTATGAAGCTACTTAAAACTATAACATAGGTTGGACAAAATATATTGCAGTGCGTACTGATGGTGCAAAGGCGATAACAGGAAAGAACAGTGGAAACCTCAAAAGATTAAAAGATCGTCTTATACCAAGGGCGGAATGGACGCGCTGCTTTCTTCACAGATATGCTCTCGTGAATCTCAACTGAGATTCACGACCAGCTCATCGAAATGTCTGCCGATAAACCGTTATAATTACAATTCGCATCTGAAAATTTAGATACGTTTTGGCTTGCTCGTCGAAATGATTATGGAAATTTGGTCACAGAAAAAAATATTAATCCCTTTCGCCACATCTTACGTCTGTGGAAAGGGTCTTTCGTCTAAGTTTGCGCTAAAAACTAAACATAGAATCGTCTTTTATCATTGAAAACAATTTGTTTTCAATATGTAACATGTATGTTTCTAACATAGATCCACATGTATAAAACCATTACAGAATCTCATTAATTTATTTTCTCTACGTGTACTAAGTAAAATGCCTATATTAATTTTTTTTTCTCATAAAATGATTTCATTATTGTGTACATGTAAAGTTGCAAGATAATTTCGTAATCCCCCTTTCATAGCACCGCGACCATCAAATTGAGAAACGCTGGCTTAGATCATAAGTATAATTAAGGCGTCTCCCCAAATCAGCTGATTTGGAAGTCGAGAGTTCCAGCGTTCATGTCCTAGTAAAGTCAGTTATTTTTACATGGATTTGAATACTAGATCGTGGATACGGGTGTTCTTTGGTGGTTGGGTTTCAATTAACCACAGATCTCAGGAACGGTCAAACTTAGACTGTACAAAACTACACTTCATTTACACTCATACATATCATCTTCATCATCCTCTGACCGAAGTATTATCTGAACGATAATTATCAGAAGCTAAACAGGAAAAAGAAAAGAAAGATCAGAAGTACAAGGACCTCTTATATTCTGTTCTATAATGCTTATTTATTTTTAAGTGAAGCCAATATGTTTTAAAAATAATTTTTCTGGAAAATCTACTTCTGTTGTATGTATAAATGAAAAATGGAAGAACTGGATATAATAGACGTTAATCGTGATTAATTTCTAATTTTTGCAGTACGAGTAACAGAGATTCATTCGTATGAATATAAATTTTTGAGCTTATGTTTGAGCCGATGGTATCGTTGAAAAACGCTAAATTAATTACGATATCTTAAAGTATCATAGAAAAACCCATTTCCTTAAATTATTTACAGCTTATTTTTCAGTTATAAAAAAAGTACTGAAAAGAATTAAGAGAACATTATTTCATCCGTAAAAATAAAAACCGACGAATTTGAATGAAATGATTTGTATAATTTAGTGTTCTCATTTTTTACATTAAATTTGACAAATTCAAGTTGAAAACAGAATGACAATACAATCCTTTTTATTAGCTAATTCTTTATTGAAGTGCTAATTTATACCAAAGCTTAGGAACGAACGGGTGAATAATTGGTTCATATCAAGAAACATAAATGGCGGATTTATAAAATGGTATCAACAGCCTATTAAACTACCTGAAAAATACCAATGAATTATTCCAATAAATAATTATCTGTATACCCAGAACGACAAAATTACGTTTAAGTAGATTTTTATATAGAAAAGTATTTAAATTTTCGCTTATGTGTTTCTCCGAATGACGAGTTTTAATTATAACTTGTTAAAATTAAAATACAGTTTTTACAATTTTCTTACTATCGAACTAAGAGAATAATAATATGTATTTTTCTTATCACAACTTAAGCCAAATTTACAGTACAATCTAATTATAAATATTGATATTGTAAGATCAATTCTTATGAATGTCCTAATTCGTATATAATTACAGTTTTCATACGTGTTCGTATCCAATATTACTCTATCCTTATGAAAGAAATCCTTTTGAGTGTTTTCATTATTTGCTATCATAACACTATTGAAAAATAGGCCATAAATTTATTTAAAGTTACATTCCAAACGTAGTATATATTTTTTTATAATCGCTGTCAATTCATTAACAGAACGAATTGTTATATCATTCTATACTTTATTTTGATTAATGTGAGAATTTAAAAAGTAATTATACTTTTTCCTTACTCATAACTCATTCTTTTAATTTTCAAAAGTATCATCTTTTCTCGGATTTCGTACTGGATGTTTTTAATCTTTGGATTAATTATATATTAATTTATTACGTAGTTATTTATTTATTTTTGAATAGCCTTTATTTTCTTATACCGGTGTTTATTATTAATCCTTTAAATTTTATCTTTTATTTGAATAATTTCTAAATTGTTTCGTCTTATCTACAAAAATAAGTTAGTAAGTAAAATAGAATATTAATACATTTAAATTAGATTATCCGGTTTTGATTTAGTATAATCAAACTGGATTTATTAAAATTATATTGAGAGTCAAATATTGAATTTAGTTAGTTATAAATTAGTGTAGTTGTAAGAACTTATTAATAATTCTTGAATTCTACGATTACACATGGAATATTGTAATCTTATCGTTTTAAATCGTTCATTAGTCTCGTTAAAACACCAAACGGTACGCTTTTCTGTGTGATCTCATGTCTATATCAAATTAATCCCGTTGTATTAGTGCATACGTATCATACACGAGTAATGCAAGCGTTTGTAAGTTACGATTTTCTAAAGTTTTGTGTTTCTTCCTGGACAGGAAGCTACTGTTGGAGAGAAGCCTTAATTATTTTCATCCGATTGTACGTTTCTACCTGATGAACTATTCCTGTGTAACGGCCAGTGCGATTTTTTTTAGGTAAGCCTATTAATTTTGAATTTTTCTTATCTGTTAGATATCATTTTACTACATACCTGTCCTTTCCTATTTCACTATCATTATTATTTCACCTCTGGTCCGGAGGTGGCCGGTTCGAAAAGATATAAAATTTACCTTTCATTCGCTTATATAGAAGCGTATTAAAAAGTATTGATATCAGCGTATCAATATATACGCTGAATATATATAAAATGTATTACTATTTTTTTGAAATTGGCTTACATATTTATTGCTGGGAGTTGTAAAATATTATCACCAAAGAGCTGTTCTTTCAGTATATGGAATTTCAACATATTTGTTACATTTTCAGTGTCTGCTTGAAGTATCACTTTTTTTTTCCTCATAGTTTTTATCCCGTATTGAATGCCCTAAGGTGCGTCTTACCATTCCATCTATTCCTGAAAATTTCTATTTATTAACGATTTAAACATATATTGTATCCCCCAACCTTTCTGATGTTAGTTTTTTAGATTTTTTCAATATATTTTTCTATAATTTTGCATTCAATTTGTTATTATTTTTATCATTATTGTAAAGATTAAAATAACCATGATAAATGTGAAAATTACGTCGAAATTACTACCGATTGGTATGTCTTACTCTTAACGAATATGAAACAATATTTCTAAACATTAAAACCTAAATAAGTTTGATTATTATTTTCATAAATCCATTTTTCTTTCCCCTCAAATACAAAACTGAAAATATTTAATAAAGGTAAACCACCGAATGGTTCATTCTAGTATGTATTTTTGCCAACCTTCATCGTTGATTATAGTAATTTAATCAGTTTTTTTATCTTCTGTGCTTTTAATTTTGTTAGTTATTTCAACTCTTGTTAATTATCGATATCATTATTAAAAAAATTACTAATACCCCAGTTGGGATTTGTGATTTTATTTGAGGGTGAGTCAGAAATGGTTTCTGGATTAATTGTTGAGTATAGTTTTTTTAGTTGTTATCATATTCTGTCTTTGTTGGCTATTTTATAAAGATTTTTGTATACTATTTGCTTGTTACATAAGATTCTGAATAATTTTCGACTAAATTTATATTTTCTTACCTATTTTTAACAGACTTGAAAAAAGGACAAGAAATTTCCTTGTAACTTAAGTGAACGATTTTTTAAAAAAAAAATACAGTTTTCAAAGACGATTTAATTATTTTTTTCATTAATGCTCAGTGATTGCATCGTCATTGTTGTATTGAATGTATTTTCGTGCAAGAGTTCATGAAAATTAGTAGGGAAAAAATGATACGCTGTCGCATTCCAGACAGATTAGCTCGCACGTTAGAAATCTATTTACATTGTTTCTTTGCTCTCTTATTGCAGGTTTTTATTTTCGGTGTTTTTTTACATTTTTTTTTTTTTTGTTCGACCAGCTTTAACTGCAGGCCTACCCGTAAATTGAAATAAAACTAATAAATGTGAAATAAAATAAATTAAAAAAATTAATATCTTAATAAAACGATTAAGAACCAAAAGTAAAGAAAAAATTATTAGGAAAAGTAAAGAAATAATTATTTTTCTATTTTTCTTTAAATTTGGACAATTGAAGGAAGATATCAGATTAAGGTTTAGAATTATTGCATGTATTTCTTTTAGGAAGGTAAGGTAAAATCAGAAATTTCTGTTATCTGTATGTGTAAGGTCAGCAATATTTCATTGTTATATTTATTTTAAATCTGTTGTGGTATATATTAATGAAATAATTTTTACTCTTTTGAAAATTATTTTCATTTTCTAAGACTTCAAATTTTAATACAATGATATCAAACTTCTGATTATAAAATTATCATAGTCTTCAGTTTTTTTTTATATCTATTTTATTACATCCACCTAAAGAAACGATAAAAATATTACGCGTTTTTTTAAATTTTGTATATATACTCGTATATTTGCAAAGTTATAACTGCATGTTTCGATTGTAGATCGAATAAAGTGAAGAAAGTATCATAATTCTGAACTATAAGCTAGATGTTTTACAGGAATATTCCGTTTGTTGCGTGTCTTTATTGAAAGAGCTCAAATAGATATGAGAGGAAATATCTAAAAGATCAAAATAAAATAAAATTACTACAAATATCTTTTTGTAATTATTATTTCTTTTATTTACGCATTATCCTTGCGGTATACTTCTAGTTGTTTATGTGTCACATTTTATGGGTGTACACCGATTGAAGGTAAATGCCTTATGCCTTTTTCTACTACTACAAATACATGAAGCTATTATCCCTGTATACATATCGCGTTAATGGTGAAAGTAGTTTTTGCCATTGAGAACCAGTTGTATATGCGTTCGTGTACCGTATATATTGTTTTATATTAATTACGTGTGTGGAATGGCTCGCCGGTTAATTGTTCGAACATAGAATGAAAGTTAAGTTCCCAGAAAAATGGCCGTCTATTTTATTCTTTTACGACTTACATGCGTGAATGCGTTGAGTTTTCTACTTAATAAATAATTTAAAAAATACCTTTGCCTTGAGTGGTTTGTATATTTATTATTATTATATTAAATTAATAAAAAAAATATATTTTCCCAAAATTGTAACCTTGTAATTTTTTTGTGACACACAAATTAGTTTCAACGGCTTATATTAGGTGTAGCATTTATATATGTTGCGATGAGGTTTGTCTACGAGAATTTTACATTATACGCGATTGTAGTACTTTTTGAATTTCAGTTCCTGTATGTCTACGGTTTTCTTTATGAGTAAAACCTTTTTCCTTTCGGATTTAAAGATCTGCAAGTAGAAAATTTCTTCATTAAATCAACAAAATTTCTGAAAGTAAAATTTAAAGCTAGTAGAATCTTCTAAAAGAGATAGTTTGGCTCAAAACCTAACTAAAAAGTACGTATTTTATTCTGCTGGTCTTTTTAACGATTAATTACTTAATAATTGTATTTTAAAACCTTACATTTATTAATAAAGAAGTAAAGAATTTTTATTTTAATGTTTGCTTTTGCTTTTAGATAAGTGTAGATATTTAATTACTTATTATGCGTATCTTGAAAATGCCCGCGTGTATAGTTCTAGGAGTAGATTACCCAGATAGAATAATAATTATTAAAATCCTATTACGAAATAGTTATTTCAGTAACCGAAATACCATTTCTCTGAACATAATCTAGTAACTTACATAATCAACAAACCTTTTCCAAAAATTATTCTTTTATAAATTATTCTGATGAACGATTATAACCAACATTTAAAAATAAGTTAAGTAGAATTATAATTTGCTTGGTTGTAAGTTATTTATTTTCTTTGTTACCCCATTCTACCTAATATTGGGTTTGAATTACCTCATGTTGACTGAGTTTTTTCGCATCCTCTGGGAGGAATAACAACCAAACTACATATTTTTCTTCTTTTTTTGTCGGCTCCTTCTTTACGATTGATATAAAGAAAATTTGTTTAATGAAAGCCAAATAGTCACCAGTTCCTACTGCAATGAGAGTCGCTGAGAGGATTTCTGAATTTATTATAATAAATTCTTATCAGATTTTTTATTTTTTTCCTCATAGACCGCGTAATAAATATTCCAGGTCTGCTGCTTTAAAAGTCAAATTTTTCATAATCAATATTATTTATTAATCCCGCTTTTCAAGACGCCTGGAAGCGCTGACTCCAGTTTCTTTCAAAGCTTAAAGTTTCAATAATAAGGAAAGGATTTTTTCAGCTGCATATTACCATGATTCATTTCATAAAGCCGCTGAATGCAGACGCGCATAACCGGTCGACACAACAAAACTTCATTTTTCTGTTGCTCGGTCAGTAATTTGGACACCGCGATGCAAATTCCAGAGTCTTTCACAGTAAGCGCAAACATATTTTGTAGTTGTTCCTTGAGGCAAGAATTTGAGGACACTAAACTGATTAAAAAAAAACCATACTCATCAACTTGGATAAAAATAGATTCTGTTTACACTTTTTTCCAGTGACCAGGATGATACTCAGGTGATGTTTCGTTCCAAAATACTATACAAAATCCGAACTTGTTCGTTCATAACAGTTGAATGCATTATTATTATCATATCCTATTATTATAATTTTATTTTTCATGTTCTTCTGAATAACACGCCAAAAATTCGAATGCGGAGTCCTATTTGCATATGTTAGTGGCCTTCCGTTAACATGTGCCGTCCCCAAACGCAGATATATTTTTGTAGCTTTTCTCTTCCTTGACGATTTTACCACAAACTGCTCAAGTAATATTCTGATAATTCCAAACCGAAATTGTAACTCGGTATTTTTTTCAACATCGACGGCCTGCTTTATTTAAGTCGTCGGTGATGGATTGAGGGTGGCCCGGAAACATTTCGCGCTCTTGCGTTACATTTATTTAATTTATCTTATTAAAATTATTTACAGCTACCGGTTGCCTGGAGTCTTGTCAGGCGAATATAAAAAAGGTTTCACCTGAATTTCACATTTATTGGTTAGTCGATTATGCTGTTCAAATTAAAACTTTACGATTCATATGTAAATAACCATTGGACCGTAGAGTACGGTGAACAATGTCGACATATCGATGGATCTAGGTTTGTCCTTTTGGTATTCTAACTTCCGCAAAAGGAATTACTGAATGACCTTAATTTCATTATAGCGATAGTACAGCTGTACATTATCCACTTAGCTGTACAAACTATACAGATATACAAACTGCACTTTTATTTGTAAATAGAACTCGAACAGATCCATATTTTTATCACATAATGTCAAAGAGATTTCTTTTAAATTGTATACAGTTTGGATCAATCTATGAGTAAATAAAATTATAAAAGTTTTATCGAAATCATTCCATTCGTTACCGAGTTATAAGTGAATCTATATTACAAAATTAAGAGTTAACTAGTTATCGTTTTTCTAATGTCTATTAAAACTGTATCTATTTTGAGGTATGTATGATAGAAAATAAAAGATTAGGAAATTTGTTTGAAATTTCACAAATGAGGAAAGTCGAATACCTAAGATAACTTTTAAAAGCCTTAAAGTGCTGGGAATAATGACACTACTATCGAACCATTTAGGGGTATTTTGTCATTAGAACCCAAATCCATATGTTTATTTATAAAAATTACATATCCGTAGATGAAAACGTACATTATTTGTAGATATATTGCATTCAGAAACGTACTGAAGGTAAAAATATAAACAACAAATAAATGTTACCACAATTTTTGCAAAACAGAAAAGATTGAGAGAATTAAATAAACTTACCGTTACAGAACTTAGAACGTATTAAGATTTTTGGATTTATTTAGAACACTGTTGAATATATAAGTTAATCTACAACGCGTCCACACAGTATTTTTTATTCAAACATAGTATCCCAAATTTTATCAGAATACAGCACACTTTTTTTTTAACAAAATAAATTAAAAATAACACTGCTCAACATGATTTTTGTCTCATGCAATAAACGATGAGCACGGGGAACACTTTCATCAGGAGATTTCAGCTATGGAAAATAGGTATCAAGGCAAATGGAATCCTAATATGCTGGCCGATTATTGTTGGACCAACAAGAGGGATACTCCACAGGCGAAATATAGCAGATAATTATAATTTCTTGCTTTCTAGATGAGACAATATTTGAATATTGTGTAGTTAAGAATATTGTGTAGTTATTGTGCAGAACGTATTAAAATGTTTGAAATGATAGATGCCTGTCTCTCGTAAACCATGCGTGATGGGGAAAAACCAATACCATTTTTTAATTCAGGAGAAAAAATACTATCAGAATCATAATCATATATTTTTCTTCCCGAGACAAAAAAAAAGATTCTTTTTTTAACCAGTGTAATTTATCGGCAAATAGAGACAATTAAAATCTACATTTTACACATAGGCTTCTAAACTGAGATACCTGTGGGGGACGGGATTGACCCGATCTGCACCCACGGCTTCCAAAAACAGCATTACTTGAGTAATAAAATCGTTTGATATGTAATAATTTTCTAGTTTTAAAGAGACAAAATTCAACAGCGTAATTAGGAATAATTACAGTGGAACCTCTATATAACGAAATCGAGAATCTTGAGACAATTCGTTAAACAGAGGTTTTGTTATATAAATGTAACAAAAATTCGCAGTCTAATTTTTTTTACAAAGTTTTATCCCGTTTTATGATGAATTAAAACTAAGTACAGTTATTTCTCCTAATAGCACTATTGAAAAAACATTTAAATATATTTTTTTATGTCATTCGTTACATATTAATTTAATACATTATACGTACTGTATAAAAAGTATGTATCTCAGGTAAGGACTTACCTCGTACTTACAATGGATGTAGGCTATATTTAAAAGCTTGTTGTACCGAGTCGTAAGTTAACGCATTGTATTTTTATTTCTAGCACATAATTTTTTCACGAAGATAACACAAAAAATGAGTATACTAACTTTTTTGTAAATTGATTAAAAAACACTAATCCTAATGCATTCTTCAGTTTTTGATAGATATTGATAGGAAATATTTACAGTATATAATTTTTAATACGGTATTAATTTATTATTTGAAAAATTGAATAATTTCCTGTTGTTCTCTGTGTATCAATAAGGTACTACATTCAAAAAAAGCTTCAGATTTATTTAAATATTCAAAAATACTGTTAGGTACTTCATAATTGAGCTGTAGTCCAAGCCTAATTGTTTTAAATGACTGTAAAACCTCGTCGTCGGTAGGTTTTCTTTCCTTCTGTTGGTATTCGCAATTTTCGTTATCATCATCTTCTTCTTTTTGTACCGGTTCAGAGGACTTACTAACACTATGAAGTATGTCGTCATCATCCGGAAAATCAGAAACGGTAATCTGTTTATCATCAGTGATGAAATCTTCCAGTGTAACTTCGTTATTGACATGTCCAGTTGTTTGGAGGAAATTTTAGTGACTTTTTAACCGTACTAGTGACGTATCATTTTCTTCATTCCATTCTGTCGTGGTGAAACTGAAAACAGATTTACAAAAATAATGGAATTTTGTTTCGTCGTTAACATCATTGGTCCATGGTTCTGGCAATTCAGAAATGCACTTCCGGAGGTCAACAATATTAACAGGGACAGTCCCATTGTTCTCTACAATGGTTATCATTTTTTTCAGGGTTCTTTTTCGGTAGTGCAATTTAAGATTTTGAATTATCTCCTGAACTATTGGTTGTACAAATGACGTTAAATTTGGTGGGAAAAATACGAATTTTACGTTATTTAATACAGAATTAATGTCTTGAGGATTTACCGTATAATTATCAATAAAAAGTACAATTTTTCTTTTTTGTCTGATAATCTGTTTGTCCAGCTTTTTTACCCAATCTGTAAAAATTTCGGTAGCATCCACGCCGTTTTTATTAAATGTGTAGTCTGCTTCTAGAGATTTAACTCTTAAAAAACAACGCGGAGTTTTACTTTTGCCGATTATCAACATTCTAAGTCGTTTAGTCCCTAGCATGTTTGCAGCCACTAACACTGTAATTGCTAGTTTACTTTGTTTATCACCAAAGCACGGATCATTTTTAAAGTGAAGGTTTTGTTGGGTAAACATTTGAAAATAAACCCGTCTCGTCCGCGTTGAAAATGTCTTTTCGCGGATATTTTTCTAAAATCGGTTTCAACACAGTCTACTTCCAAGTTTCACAGTCAGTTACGTTGGCACTTGCACTTTTTCCAGAAATAACTTTATGAATAACACAATATCTCTTTTTAATCTTCTTTAACCACTCATTGCTGACCTGGAAATCTTTGTGTCCTAATGGGGCTCAAAATTCTAGGGCTTTTTCTTTAATTAATGTCCCTGATAACGGATGCTTTTTTCGCGCATTACTGTCATCCATTTTAAAATGATTGTCGATATCATCGTACGTGCTACCTTTTAATTTTTTTCTCACTTGATTTTCTTTATGCCGGTCTAGTTCTTGTAGTATCCATCCCGATTTTTTAAAATTGTTGACAATGAACTTTGTGGGATTCCAAATTTTTGTGCATATCTTTTTTTTTAATACCTTGTCAACTTCGTGTCTAACGCTAATTTTTTCCGAAACACTAAGGCACTACCTTACTTCCCTTTTGACATTATATATGGCACACTAGTGAAGCTGTACAGTACTGTGTAACGCAAATAACATAATCCAAAGACAGAGAACAATTGAATCAATCTCAGGATGTATCTATGCCCTGAAGAATAGAGGGAGTATGTGTTAAACGTTTACTAAGAATTCTACAGTATTTGTTATGTCTATGTACTGTAGATAAATGTCTCGTTTATATAAATGAATAAATGTTTGCACAGTAGTTTTAGTGCTCCGCGTTCGTTAATGGATTTCTGGAAATTCCGCTACTTTACGTATAAGCAGACAGTAACTGTAGAAAACGTGTTTAAATCGTTTGTTAGAATTTTGTTGTAAATGATTTATAAAAGAATCTTGGGAATTTTTGCTTTACCAGTTCAATAAAAATAACCTGTCATTCTTGACTCTTGTCAAGAATACTTTGTGTTTGTATGCAGGTACAGTTTAGAAACTAAAAAAGAATAACTACCTTAAACTCACAGAGATATCCAAGATATTTAATTTAATATCATTATTATTAAAAAAATTTCGTAAAAATTACTACATATTGTTATTATGTTAATATGCAGTATGTCACCATTTCGTTATACAGAGGTATGAATACGTTAAGTAGAGGTAAATTTATACGTAGATTTATTAAAATGTCACGGTGCATTAAAAAATGTATAACATCGAGGTTTTTGTAATTTCGAGGTTCGTCATATAAGTTCGACTTGATTAAATTATCTCTTTTAGGCTGTATACCCTTTATTACATTTTCTTAGCCATTGTAGGCTTACTGCTTGAAATTTTATTTTGGAAATTTATTTATTTATCCATTTTAATGAGATATTTCGATATAATAAACTTTTACGTATTCCTATAGATAACAAATCAACATTTGTTTAAAATAAAGGTTTATTTTAGAGCATTTCTGAATTTGTATCTGTACCTTTAAAACACTGTGCTTTTAAACGAAGTACTTTTGTATTTTCTCTGTCGAACTTCACTTTTTATAATGTTAATCATTTTCTACCGTATTCTAATCGATATTGATGAGCCTTAAATTTTTTAAAAATTGGTTCTCAAGTTTTCAAAAGGTATGTAATTGAAAAATTAATCGATTTTCTTAGTCATTGACTTTTCGCTGTTCTTCAGAATCTTTATTGTATTTGTGAACGAACAAAAATGTTAAAGTTTGGTGAAGAATGAGGTCACTGTTATCTGAATGAAAAAATCGAGAAAAAAACACATTTTTGTAGCAAAATCTACGAATATTTGTGGAGGGTGACCGAGAATCAGTTCAGAGATTGGAAAACAATGTTTGAATCTGCTAACGACCAACCGAACTCCTTGTTCTACGGAAGCCAACAAATTACAAAATACCTGATCTCCTTTTAGTTTTTTTTTTTTTTTATAAATATTTCAATCAGTAGTAAAACATGAAAAATCAAATCAGTATTCTCGATTACTTTTAGAACACAAAACCCAATACCACGTATTCTGAATGGTAATGTCTATCTGATTCATCCATTAACTTACTTATTTACTTCACATCTTTGGTTCAGAAAGCTTTAATTTTATTAAAACAGAACGAAATTGCAAACCCGGCTACTTGAAAAGCTTACTAACGTATTCGTTTACTCACACTAGCAACTTAATCCATACCAATTACAGACTCTTTGTTTTATTGTTCTGAGTGAGAAATTTTAATTTTTACGCGATCTTATTTCCACTAAGGGAAGAGCGATCAAATTTCGCAAAGTTCCAGTTCATTTTACACATGCCATCTAATATAAAGAACAGGACTAAATTTTCACTACGCTATTTCTAATCTTCCTATGATAATTTAAAAGATCTTACTTTTTTTCATTTTTATATTTTATTATGGAGCGCTCTAAAGATATTGGTAAATGTGTAAATTGAGATAATATTGTAAATTTTGAGATTATTATGATTCGGATGTTTTAGATTGTTTTTTCGTAACGTATAAGGGTAAATAAAAATGCTATCAAAGGAAATGCTTGATAAATCCGAATGATAAGCTAGTTTGCGAGATCAATATGTCCTGTTTAAACTTACTGACTTCCGAATGAGTAATGGATTCAGACGCATCTTACGACTCCATAAAATATGTATTTCTCAATAAGGGTTGAGTTGATACGATACGGTTTCGGCATTTTTAACGTATAGGTTTTTTCGCCGTCTCTACCATTGGTGCATGTATTTAACTTGTGTACGTTCGCACAATCCGGCTATTTGTGGTGAAATCAATATTCGGTTTTACCAAAAGAAACCGTGTTCAGCGATTCGGTGAAATAACTGAAACAGTTGATGTAGCGTTTGTATCATAGTGGTGCCGTTCAGACGATTCAGTTTTTGTCCTGGACGAACTAGTGTAAGCGATGACAGATCAATCGGTGTTTTGCATTTCATTGATACAGTACTGATGACTCCTGTTCAACGTGTTGCTCGAGTGCAGTTTTGAATAAAATTCATTACATATTATGTCACATATTATTAATATAAAAACAGAACATTTGATTGATGTGGTAAGAGGACAACCTGCAATATGGGATAAGTCTTTAGACTCCAATAAAAATAAACATTTTAAAGAATCAGCGTGGAGAAAAATATGTGTTAAATGAAGGATTCCAGCCTCTAGAGCAACAGCTAAGACATCAATATTGTAAGTTGAAGTTCTTATTTTTTTACTAAGCTACAACTTTTTTACAAAAGTATTTATAGTATTAAATTTTTTACATGAAAAAATTGAAGTTACACGTAAAGTAGAGACTATAGCGTGATATGTATACATGAAAACTAAAAATGTAAATATAATTTACGCAAACTAATGGGATTACTACAATTAATATTTGTGAACGACAGCTTCATATTCCCGTGGAAGTGACCCGGCTTCAGAAACAAAATAGTCACAAAATATTGCCCTTACTGAATTAGCATCTTTGCCTCTCCGTCTACTTTGTGCGGTCGGTAAATTACGAAGATTACCTTTCTTTAGTTCTGGACGTGAGCTATTCGAACTGAAACCATCTTTTTCTCGGACAAAGTTGCAATACTGTCCAAGCTTTAACAATCCAAACAGCTGTCTCAACATCCACATCTAAAGGCGAATGCAATGTTCTCCACTTATTGGCTAAGATTCCGAAGGCGAATCATCGTACCTTCTAGCTCTTCTAAGGCGGTAATTGAAAATCCTTTTTTCTCGTCTAAATGTGTTCCACCGTAAGGTTTCATTAATTATTTGTGTAATACAAAACTCTCACCTCCAACAAGCACATAAGGAACATTACTTTTTGAATGTTCGCTCAAAGATTTAGGTGTCGGAGTATGTAAATTATTTTTTGTTAACAGTTGCCAAAAAGTAATAGTTTTAAAGACTAAAGAATCACAGTCTGTAACGTACGCTCTGACATTTGTATATGTATACTTAATCTACAACCGCTAACAATATAATTGAGAAATATTTTTTGTAATTAAAATACATTGAACCACTGAATGGTGGTTTTTTAATTCTGTTGTGTTCCCCGTCTACGTTAAGACGATTAGGAAAATTTTGTTTTCGTCTGAAAGCCGTTTGATATTTGCTTTCATAAGTCAGATCGTATCTGGTAATCGCACAAATTCGCTGTGCAGATTGATCCATATTACTTTCATTATTTCTTTCATAATTTTGCTGATACTTGAAACACCGACTCTGTAGTAATAATGAAGATCTCTAAATGAACACCCAGACGCCAAACATCTGCAACAAATAAAAACATCGAACTGCATGTAATGTAGACAAAATTGTATTACTCTAAATTAAAACACAGTAATATTGTTTTGACTACACATATTTTAATTTATTTGTTTCAGGCAAACTAATTATCAAAAGGTGGATGCAAACAGATTCTTGAATGAAATTCATGAAAAACAAACGAACAAAGAGCAAATGGTTCTGCTTCAAAACCCTCACGATTTTATTTATATCAATAAATGAATTTTTTGAAAAAGTTTATTACAATAGACACCCACGAAAGTACAGACAATAATAACGAGAAAGCAGTGAGGTGAATGAATATCCTATAAACGAAGAAAACCGCAAATCTTACCGGCAGTCAACAATTTTGAAAACGGTTTTGTTGGCGTAACAAAAAAACAGAGGACGATGCTGAACTATGAATTGGATTCTAAAATGATAAAATTCATGGAACTTGAAATGAATCTTTCAACCAAAGCTACAGTTAATATGCAAAATGATCGCCATTTATCATTTTTTATAAGCCTTTTGCCTTCTTTGTCGTCACTTACTGATGGCCAGACCTTGGAATTTCAGGCATGTGTTGTAAATTTATTACAAAGAATTAAAAGAAACACGATGTTACAATCAAACATTTTTTCACCACAAACTTCCACACAACCACAATCTACTACACAGCAAAATATGAACACGGTTGGCAAAATGCAGGTTATTTTACTCGGCCAAGTACCCAACGTTTTACTCAGCCAAATACTGCAGTGGCCGATAGTCGTAAATCGCCTTCATTATCAATCATCACCAATGTCTAGCGCAAGTCAGAACACTTAATTATACGGCTATTGATTTATCTTCATTGCAATTTTTTCATGCGGTTGACAGATTTACATTTACCAGTTTATGTAAATGATTACATTTTTCTTAATTTTTACGATTTAAATTAATTTTGTTTTTTATTATCATAGATTTATTACATTTCAATTACCAAACATAAAAAGAGTAATAAAATTTGTGCTGATGAAAAGATTAATAAAACAATCTTACCTTAAGCATATTGACAATCTTTCTTGTGCAGATATGCTCCTTCTCTTAGTCGTATCCTGTTTCGTTAAATCCTTCCCCACTCTGCTTAACAGGTAATCAAATCGCAACTAGTTAGAAAATTCCAATTCGTCGTTCCTAAGTCACATTAATGTTCAGAAAGCGCCAAAATTATAACTTTCCTTCAGAATAGCTACTGGCCAGTATCCAGTATTTTTTATTTCTTAACTTTTTTTGACAGCGGCGATAGCAAAAAAAAAGAAAAAACGTGTTTATATCTTTACTTCCATCTTCCACGATCTCATAACCACAAGCGATGAAGAACGCGTGAAGGAAAACCAATCTGTGTGTGAACGCATTCGTTCGGCAAAATAAACGATACGTCAAAAAATCTAACCAAAACCGTATCGTGTGAATTGTTCTTAATCATGTCTGTGTACGAACACCGACATGTTCGGCTGATTAATAAACGTTGATTCGCGTAAATTAATAATGTAATGAAAAGATAGCAATTGCCAGGAGTAAATAATTCGCAGATTTACATTATCCTCCAAGTAAATTTCTATAAAATCTTTTCACTGAAAACAACTGGAAGTTCAAAAGAATTCTATGAAATTATTTTTTTTATAAATAGAATAGAAAGTACGATTGGAATCAATTATAGAAATCTATTTCATCAATTTATATTGTGTTATTAAATTAAATATTTTTTTAAATTTTATATTTCGGTAAATTTTTAAGTGAATTCTTGATAAAAAACATTATAAGTACAGATTTGTGAACAGTAATTTTTACTTTCTTTTATTACAGTATACAGTAGAATATTGATTTTTTTACATATTTTACCCTATACTATTGTTTCGGGTAAAAAATCTTTTAGTACCCGGATCTTTTTCATTTTTCGTTGTTTTGAACCCCGCGATCCAAAAATTCAAACAAAATATGTAGTACCCAATTCTGTAAATTTGTATGTAGATGAGTGTATGTTGCCTCTACTTTGCTTAACATCTGTGCAAATTGTTAACCTATGATCATGAAATGGCAACTTTATTCAGGGTACTGATGCTTATAAATTTGTACGAAAATAGAACCCAAATCGTAGTCAATTAACGATTGAACTGATTTTAACAGAACTTGAAAAATGAACTTTCACTTTAATCCTTAACATTTTTTTTTTTTTAATAACTTAATTGAAAATATCTACATTGGGTACACTCCACTTCTAGACGAAAAATATTTTATTTTTTTTAACATTTATTCAATTTAGGATTTATTCCATTATCCTTTTTTTAAATAACTACTACGAGTAAAAATAGAAACTTACAAAATTTTCCACATTTTTTGAAAGAAGCTTTTTGGCGGAGCTCCGACTCTGTGGTTTAGGCGGAAACGTTTTTATTTTCCCTTATTATAGTATTATACTATAATAAGGAAAATTATTATACCGGTCAAAATTTGGTACCCGGATTTTTTCTTTCTCTTGAAACGGTTCCGTAAGTCCGAACATGAATGAATTTGTATTTTTGAATGTTGTATAAATGTTAATGATTTTCTTAATATCCCTGAAATGAGTGATTACATAATTATGACATTTGGTAAAATAAATCGTGCAGATTGATTAATACTCGTACTATTAAATTGTTATGGAATCAAAGTAGGAGGTGTTACAAAATATCACCATCATCATCATCATGATAATTAATAATTTTATTATTAACTATCCAGAAATCTTTTTATATGATTTTTAATTTTTTATTTAACATATCTAGAAATGGTTTATAGCTAATTACTGTAATTAGAGTTCTACCTGAAATTTTTCGCATTCAGTTGTTTGTGTCTCATTTTTATCTTTCATTTTTTGTTTTCATTGCTCAAAGAAACGATCAAAGCTTACGCGGTAAAATTTTATTGTCGCTAAGCGGTTGTTATTTAATTTACAGTTGGGGTTTTTTATTCACTTGAGCCTTCAATCTTTTATAAAACCTTTATTTTAATCCTTAAGCAATTTCTTCTCGATCCGATTTTTCATTTTACTAGTACTTTTCACAGAAAATGGAAGTAGGTATTCTATAACGAGGCGAGGAAAAAATATTTTTTTAGACTTTTCATTACCAAAGAAAACCTGAATTTTGCATTTATTCGTATATTCTTCAAACTGTTAAACGCGATACGTTTATTTTGAACAACGAGATTTTTTAATTTTATTATGGTGTTTGAGGTTAAAGTTTTTATCTGATTTCCAGAGTTTTTTTTTAATACAATCGGCTGTTATATACCATCATAATTCTACCGATCGTTATATGTAATAATCCGTGTGAATAGAATACTACATCGTTTATAGTCATAACCTAAACCTCAGTAGAAATATCAGTAACAAAATAAAAATAATTTATTAAGTTTTGTTCGAGTGGAACTTCATGATAAATAAAAACTTACGTAAATATGATTACGCGTCTGATAATAATTTATTTAATTAACGTTCAGCTGATTTAATTGCTGGGAATTTTTATTTTTTTAATTGATGTTTTACGCTGAATTGTAGTATCAATAATACATAAAAAAAAATAATAATAATTATAATAACAGAAATTACTTCTGTAAAATTTTTTATTTATTTTGCTTGCACTTATAATGATTGTATGTTAATCATTTTATGTAATTCCGTCTCTCATTAATTATTCATTTAAAAAACATTATTATCACAGATTTTATTATACGTACATATTATTAATATTCTGGGGATTCAATGTTAAACTCTTCATACTTATCTGATGTTTTTACTGTAAATAATTCAAAATAACGTATTTTAAAAGGAATGTTTTGCTTAAGTTGTTGGACAAAACCACTGTTTATAGGTAAAAAGGATATCTATTTACCTATAAACAGTGGTTTATAAGTAAATAGGTATTAATAATAGGTATTTATTGGTAGAAGGGCTCATCAAAAAGAAAAATTATAATTAGAAAAATTTTAATTAAAAAATAATGCATGCATGACTGCCAAAATAATGCGTGTTTGTAACTTCTCGTGCATTCAACAGAATTTGTCTTTTTATTTTGTAGATGATGTATGGTATCCTTTATAAAATTATGCGTGGTGCTGGCGCGCAACCTCCGTTATCGAGTCGAATATACGTTGCACATCAGCATCCAATTATTTATATTATTCATTTAAGTGATATTGCTCAATAATTTTGAAAATATTGCCTGCAGTTATTAAATGCATGTATGAAACTTCACTATACCAGACATTAAAAATATTTATCTAAATGGTACGTAACACTTCTCGGAAGATAATTTTTGAAATTTTGCAGTAATGTTGTGAGAATTTCTTACTCTGGTAAAAGTAAGCGCATGACTTTAATATTATAGGTAACGCTATCGTAACAAAACGTTTCACGTGAAAAGTTTCAGATTATAAGTTTTTGA
This sequence comes from Lycorma delicatula, assembly GCF_047948215.1. Classification (NCBI taxonomy): domain Eukaryota; kingdom Metazoa; phylum Arthropoda; class Insecta; order Hemiptera; family Fulgoridae; genus Lycorma; species Lycorma delicatula. The sequence continues at coordinate 211,533,728 of NC_134455.1, forward strand.
ATCGCCCAGAAATACAATTTTTTTTCGATTCGATTACATCAGCTCGTTTGTAGTTTAGAATATTTCATTTTAGTGATAAATACGGTAATAAAAAGGTAATAATAAACTTTATATTTGTACTTAAATTATTAATCGCAGTGGTACACAAGAACAATGGCGAGCGAAAGTGAGAATTAATCTGGTTTCCCGTTGCCATTTTCACCGTGTTGAATATATAGTATTATACGCCAGTAATTATCTACTCCAAAAATGTGCAGATGACAATTTGTACTACGAGTGATTTTATTTCCCCACCCTGTTCACTACGGAAGCTGGCTCCGTCATTACTTTCAGAGATAACCACCTAGATTCTCTTATTTCAAGTCTTCTACACGGAAGTAACGGCCATTTAAGAGATTGAGATAGACGTTTAAACAAGTAAATGTTAGACTTTTATTCGTGAAGTAGTGTCACTACCATTATGAGGAAAGAAATCTTAATGTGTTACGTTAATATCCTCATTTACGAAATTGAACTTTGTTCCGTTTCTTTTGTAAGTCGAGAATAATAATAGTCAAAGTAGCATTTACCTCTAAACGTCTTAATTCTATGAAAAATTATAAAAGATGATTATCAGATAAAGAAGTCGGTTCGAAAAAATATATTATTGAAATATTGATTCCGTAAGAAATGTATTGAAGGGCTCAGTATCATTGATTATAATAAGTGGTTTTTCCCGCGAAAATTTGTTTGTATTTGTCACTAACCCGGTTAAAACATTTATAACAGTTATTATTTTCGCTTTGAAAACAGAAATACTCTGTTTAGAGGCGTTAATTTATATTATCCTTAATTAATTACGGTCTAATCGAAATTAAACGTACTTTCAGGAATTGCATGTGACCAAAACATTTAAAGAAGGCTTACAAGAATAAAAAATGTTTTAGGTCTGCTTCTCTTTCAGTATGTCTATTCAAGTACACTCTCAGTTCCAGTAGGCCTACATTGTCAAGTATCTTTCATCCATATCGGTACGAGACTGTTTGAAAATTATGTCATACGCTTAGTAACTATTTAGATCAGTTCACTTGTCTGAAAATTGCTGTTCATAATATTTCCTTATTTTTTGCTATTTCTTTCAAATATCTTAACTACAGAAGGTATCGACTTAATTCCATTAAGAATGTATAGATTTTAAGATTTAAGTTGAAATAATATATCTGCCTTTAAAGCTATTCCGATATTAAGCCACTGTAACGGTTATTTTTGTTATCCAGTTTTTTTGTTTACTTCAATCTAAAAATAACCTTAAATATTGGTTGTTTTTTGTAATGATATCTTGATTTATTTATTATTTCTGAACGCAAAGTTACGGTTCACTTCACAGTGGGACCTAAATTTTTATAGAAAGCTTGAGTACCCACTTTATCCTTAAAAAATATATAAAATACTAACTCTGGCAATGCATTATAATATCGACTCGCTAATAATCATTGGATAATAGTTATTTATGTATTTCGTAGACAAAATAAAAGATTACGTTCTGAGAAAACGGTGCGTTTTCTTCTACTTACTTTCAGACACTCCAGTAGTAATTATAAGTATTATAAAGACTAACCGAGTAAAATAATTGCTGAAAATAAAAGACAAGGACAACAATTTCATTAGAGAAGTCGGTCAGATTTTAAAATCGGCGAACACATTCATTATACTAAACAACATTTGAGCATTATTCTATTTGTTTTCGCGACACTCACTATTATTTTATTAGGTCTGATGGCGTATTAAAAGAGACACAATTTACTCGTGTTAAAGTCAGAAAACTAAATTCAAAATCTCCTTAAATCCTACATCAGTACTGTTTAAATATATTACGTAGAACATAGAAGAATTTGGTGGAAATTTTTGAAAGAAAAAATTAAATATTTTGAACAGAAAATAAAGTTGATTGGATTATTACTCCATAAAAACTGCGTGATGTGTGTTGCAGAACGGAACCCGGAAGAAGAAAAATTTTTGTGGAGGAAGGATTAAGGAATCATTTTCAGAACAAGGAATCTAAGATTGGGAAGTATGAAACAACAAATTAAATAAAATGATAATTGAAAGGATAATCTGATGATGAATACAAGAAGTCATCCGCTAATCAGAGAATTAAATACTGAAGAAAACGAATTAACTTGAATAGGATGTACACCGTTTGTGTTATATAAAAATAAAAATTAGTAACTTTTCCTTACTACAATAAGCTTAAGGATATGTATGTAATATATTTTAGAACAATAAAACTGTTGATCCATTTTTTTAAAAATCGGTGAGTTCATTTCGGTGGTAGGTACTGACATAAATAGGTTGTGTACGTACAACCCTATTTGTAAATAGAAAATAAAGCACATTATTCTCATGTCAAATGAAATTTTGCACGCATAACTGCTCTGTAAAGACTAAATATGAAGTATATCTAATCTTTCTTAACAAAAAAAAAAAAAATGTGGTGAAATGTGAATTCTACTTAAACCATTAGCTGTGAGTATAAATTTAAATAATTAAAAATTAATTTTTTTATCAGAAAAATGATTTTAATACCAATAACTTAATTTGTTTGCATTTGGAAGCGAGTGTTACGAATAAATTAAAATAAATAAATAGCTTGGTTACAGTGAACTGTCAAAAGTATATGAAAAGTAAGCTTTTATGCAAAGACCGGATTCCATTTTACTTTGTTGGTCATATTAAGAATGACTTTCTTACAGGATCTGCTTGCCACCTTAAAAAAAAAGTTGATTTTAATTAGACTTAATTAAACTAGCTTTTATTCCAAGCTAATGTTTTCTCGTACACTTTTTAATTTAAATCTACGTTAAACTATTTGTGGGTTTCCTTTGACTTTAATTTTACTATGAATTTTTTTTTGATCACTGCTTTAAACATTTATATTCTGCTTAAAAAACAGGTCTTTGTTATGTAAAGGGGTTAAAACAAACCTGTTTTACTTCTTGGATTTTCATTATCCCTTACTGAAACAGTTTTCAGCCTGGTTAATGTGGTTCCGAAAAAAATTAGTTCCACCATGAGTAAAAAATTTCTGAAAATTAAAACGCGAGAATTATTAACCGATAGATTTAATGGCGTTCAGTATATAAAGGTCTTTTAATATTTACGATCTAGCCTATTTACTCATTTTGTGTCCATGTTAAATGGCGGAGCTGTAACGGTTATAAGCGATCTCATCTCCCTGAAAAGGGTACATACTTTTACAAGAATTGTTATTCTACCTTTTTATACTTAATTGGGAAACTTAGAATTGAATTAACTTCCACTTGCCTTCTTCATTAAGCCTAATATACTGATGCATTGGACGTACTAAACCCACTGGAATTTAAAATGTTTAGCACTTCCAGATACAGCTTTATTTGTTTGTCACAGGTATTAATTTTATAGTGAACATCATTTCTCTCAGAGAAGGTAATCTTGATGTTGTTTCTTGTACTTTAGAAGCTCTACGTTCACCTCTGTCATAAAAAAGACGAGGACAGATAGTGTAAAGCAACAAACTAATGTATCCTTATTTGTAATAAAATAATGAATTATATACTTCATCCCAACACAGTAGTTTTATTTTTGTCTCGACTCAATTTGTGTCCATATAGTGTTTTTTTTTTCCGGTTTGGCCACTTTGTTACAACTTTTATTTCACCTTATCCTATTGTTTTTTCTTTTACCAATATTCCTTTATTATTTTACTTAACTGGTTATAACTTTTTTCCGATCAGTGGATCTAAATTCGTATTTTTTTCTTTATTTTGGCTTGGAAACCTTCCAATTTCTGGATTTTTTCCCAGGATAATTTTCTCTATATTAGATTCCCTCTTCAGAGATCTGTTTTTCTCTCAAGATTTTTTGACTTCTGGTAACCAAGTTAATTGAATTTTTTGTTTTTAAAGAATTCGAATATTTTCTTTGTGTGTATTTTTGGGAGATGCGTGCTGAAAAATTCAAGTTTTCATCGTTATCGAATCGGAAATTTTTTTACGACTGTGTATATTTCGTAATTATTTTTTATTTTCCGGGTTTCATTCTCTTTTTTGGATCTTTCTTAAAATTCTTCTTCCTCTTTTTTTCTGTTTTGTTCATACATTACGATGCGTAAAGACTCAGGTTTAATTACTTTGTTAAAATGTGTTACATTTACATTTAAGGAAAGGGTTTTTTTTGTTATATATCCCTTTAGTTATTCCATTCGCTTTCTCCATTTTCGCGATTCTTTCACGGTTCACCATTTTAAAAAAAAAAAACATTTTCTTGGATCGTTTCTCCTAAATATTTTAACTCTCGATTATTCCAAAGTGAGTTTAGGGAATTTAGTGCATTTTTTATATGAATTTAGTGTTTTTTATGAAGATTTGTAATCCGGTTCTCCCGTTAGTTTTTTCAGAAGATATTTTAATTTCAATTTAACTTCTGCCGATTCTATTTGGCTTACAATTGCCAATGAAAGTTAAACAGTTGATTTTGATTCGTATGAAAAGAATGACAGTTCTGTAGTCAGATTTTAATATTTCTTTGGTGACGATTGAAAACTCAGCTATCAGAATGATTTTTTAGGATCCAAAAATGAGCTTTTAGATAATATTTTAGTACCAGGGTAAGTCGTAATGCTTGATAACACTGATAAACACAATTTTTGTTACTTAACATGTGATACCTGAAATCAATCTGAAGTCAGAATCTTTCCATTACTCTACGTTTTGGAAAATTCCAAAATTTAATTTTAATAATTGTTTGACATTATATGAGGATGATTATATACGTGTGTTTTCATTTTAAATGATTACTTTATATTTATGTCTTCAGTATATATTTTTAACTTTATTAATCTCCGAAACACAAGGATAACCGTGAAACAATGTCTTAAGACATAATATATACAACACATATCATGACGTCATACCTCTCTACTGAAGCGTATTTGAACAGGATTGTCTACAATTCAAAATAAAATAAAGCTTTTTGGCTTTTTAGCATGCTGGTTGTAATAGTACAATTTCCTCAGTCAGTGTGATGACTGTATTAAGTGTGTAACTCGTAACTGTGTAAATGATTTGGACAGGCTCACTATAAAGTCACATAAGAAAAACATTACACCTTTAATTAAGTAGCATTTAAATTGTGCTTTGACTGTAAAATCGATGATCTGAATAAGACATGGGTTCCTCGCATAATATGTTCCGACAGTGTGGTCAACTTAAAGAGGTGGCTAAATGACACACAATACGCCTTGCCGTTTGGTGTCCCTATGGTTTGGCACGAACAAAAAATAATTAATTAACCGATAGTTTAATTAATCTGTTTAGAAATTCAAAGAAACCTAAACAGACTGTACTTTATCCTTCATTGCCAACTGCATTCAGACATTTTCCTCACAGTGAATCTATTCCAGTTCCCAAGGTTCCTGAAAAGCTTCTTTCTTGAAAACGTGATGAAGAAGCGGACATTATGGCAAAAGACATTCACGATTCAGATTTTGAATTGCAATCCAGTGAGCTACATCTTACATCACAAGCTGAGCTAAATGAGTATGCAAGAGAATTAAACATATCAAAAAATCGAGATGGACGTTATGCTCAAGATTCCAAATTGAAATTTACTTAAAAAAGAAAAAAAAAATCAGCTATAAAACCGACAGAAAAATTCTTTTCCAATACTTTGCTGAAGAAGATTACTTTACAAATTATAAATTGATGAGCTTATGTTACAATTAGAGCAAATTCTGATGAGTAGCACCTTTTCATTGATTGCTCCAAGTATAATTTAAAAGCAGTTCTTCTACGTAATACTAAAAATATGCATTTGTACCGATCTGTTATGAAATTGTTACGAAATTAACGTATGATGTTATGAAAACTGTTTTTGAAAATGTAAATTATAAGAAGCATAATTGGAACACGTATGGAAATTTATAAGTAATACCTCTTTTGTTAGGCATGCAATTAGGATATAAAGAACACTGTTTTTTTATTTGTGAATGGTACAGCCAAAATAAGGATCAGCATTATGTAGTAAAAAGTGGAAGAAACGTAAGAAAATAACCATTTTCCTGGTGAAGAAACCATTATTCATGACTCTAATTAAACCAGAAAAAATATTTTTACTGCCTCTTCATATTAAAGTGGGATTAATAAAAAAATTTTAAAACTAAAAAAAGAGCAGTCAAGGATTCCTGTGCATATGGCAAGAATTACCAAAGGTAAGTGCAGCAAAAGTTAAAGAAGGGATTTTTGTTGATCCATAAAGAAGAACTGGTTAGAAATGAAATGCCTGTAAATCGGTACAACGTTAATCACAGAGCGATGACCGATGTAGAACTCGCTGCCCTGTCTGCGTTTAAAGACACTTACAAAAATTTTCTGGGTTTCCATAAATCCCAAAATTACCAGGATATTGCCGATAAACTGATATAAATTCGTAAGAGGAATGTGATGTAATGTCACTAAAACTTCACTTTCTGCATTCACATCTGGATTTCTTCCCTTAAATCTTGGGCAGTAAGTGATGAACATAGTGAACGTTTCCGCCAAGATATTTCAGTTTTCCAATACAGAATGGTCCAAACCATTACAATGACAGTGTTAATATGCTAGGTGATTATTGTTGTACTTTAATTCGAGATGTACCTGAGGCTACCTACAAAAAAAAAGTTAAGGAAGTTGCTAGGAAGTTTCTAATGTAAGTTTACGACTTTTAGTAACATTAACTTTTACAGACCTTTAATGTGCTATTTCTATTAAATTGTGGGTAGTAGAAAGCTTCTATTCACACGCTTGTATTCTACGCAGTTTTATTTTATTAAAAAGTTTTAAAATCTATCTCAACTTGCATATTTTAATCTTCGCTCGTCTCTTTCTTAGTTAGTTTGGCCTGTGAATATATTTATAGTTTCGTAATCAATTTTACAGATTTTTTAAATTTGTAAAATTTATTTTTTTTTTCTCCTCAATTTTTTTATCTCGGAAGACCCAACAAAGTGTTAGTGTATATGAAACTACTACTTTGTGGTTTCACATACCTCTGTTGTTAGACCAAAACAACTAGAACTTTAAATGTAATCATATAATACGCTTCTGCATCTTTCGAGATTGGAGATTTCACCATCAGTTGTATTTTACTCAAAATTACTAAAATAATTCATTAACATCTTTAGAAATCATACTTTATGCATAATTATATTATTCATACTTATAATAATACGCGCACGCATACACAAGGTATACATCAAATCAATGATATTACATATCAATTCAAATAACTGAACTATTTTTTCATAATACACAATAATTCTACGGTGTACGAGAAAGATCCTTACTGTTTTACTGTTATCACTGTTAATTAACTACCTATACATTTAAAAAAATGTCCCATCAATGTATTAAAGATTAAATTAAAAAATTTTCTTCGTAGAGCCAGAAATTAGTATTAGTAATACTAATTTTAAAAAAACTGAAATTTCTGCATCCTCGTTTAATATGTGCAAGTAATATGAGCTGAAATATTATTTATTAAAGCCTTTTTCATTATTATTTTTTTATGCTGATTGTATTTAATGTATTTTCAAGTTTTTCTGTTAATTAGTATTTTTTTTTAAATATAATACAGGCTTTAACTACTACTAGTACTACTACTACTCTTCCTTTTATTTTTCTTTATATTACATTGTTTTTTTGTTTTTTTTAGTTATTAATTTTGTGAATGCTCATAATAAGGTTTTAACCATAGTTCTCTTATATTAATCTTTCTATCCAAGAAAATATTTCTTTGACAATTCTCCACATAAGTTGAAACTATGGGAAATCTTGTAGCGTATGAAAAGTATCAAGTCTGACCGGGATTCGAACCCTGGATCTTCCGGATTAAAAATTGAAATGCATATCACTCTACTACAAAGCTTGCAGTTTAGACGACCGTCTGAAAGAATACTGGGGTGTCCCTTTTTAACTTACCGTTTATAAACAAATCTACCAGTTTTAATTATAACGGGGATAACGTTATACGTTATAATTAAACTGTTATTGTAACAATTTAATTATAAACTTTTTTCCAATTAGTAATTTATCCAATAGTATTTTTTTTTACAACCAGATGTGATTATAAACGAATTAAAGCAGAATACTGAACTTAAGTTTGGTTTTTATGATAATTAGTAAAATACTACTAAATATATTATACTCGAAGTATTATTTATTTATAATAATACCATAAATTACTATTTTATAGGGTTATTATTATTTTATTGACTATACGTTACAACAGTATAGTATTTTAGTTGTACAAAGTTTATTAATAAAATGTAGTAGCCGCTGTTGTGAGGGGAAGTATAAAAGTGTTTTGAATGCTTAGCCCGACTCTTTTCCCGTAAAAAAAGCCACGTTTCACTTCCTCCCTGGTAGGATGTTACACAAATTAAGGGAGAAAGATTCCCTCTTTGTTTACAAAAATCCCTCCAGGTGCAGCCTGCATGACAGTTGAATAGTGGTAATGCTTATCCCCTACCCGCGCTGGACGATCCAATAAGAAGCGGTCGTTCAACAGGTGGGTTCCCCACCACTTTATGATCCCCCCCCCGGACGTCACGAACGGTGCGACAAAAACTCACTTCTTTCTGTTAAGTTCGCAGTGGTTCCTACCTGATAGATATTCCACATGACGTACCTGTTGATTCTACTCGTATTTGACAAATCTGGTCTGGCTGGAATGTTCCTAGTTTAGCGGTACTGGTAAATATTGACTAACCCAGACAAGTCTACTGATTAGAACTTCGCTTAATTTTAGCCACAAGTGAATTGCATTCAGTACTTTTACCGTTAACCCAAATAAAAAAAAAAAAACTGGAAATATATATTTAAAAAATAATTGATTACGCTCTACCCAATTAATTCTTTAAAAAAAGTTATATATATATATATATATATATATATATATATACACACACACAAGTAAAGATTAAAAAAGCAAAAACCTGGCTCTTTTTGCTGTATTTGAATTATAAGCAAATTTGACTAACCATAACATTTTGGGAAAGTTCATTTCATGAATAGGATTTTAAAAATAATTTGTACTCTGTAAAATTACTTCTTATATTAAGTATGGAATTATTTTAATTTATTTAGGAAAAATTCCTTTGCTTCATTTAGGTCATAACGTGATTACAAATACCGTACTTTCAAACGCATTTTGTCATACAAAAGAAAGTAGCCTTTTAAATGATTCCTTCTTTATGTTTCGTTTCACTTAAGTACGATTTATGTTCTCCGTTTATTAAAATGTCATATTTGCCTTCTGTATTGTTAACAAAAATATTTAATTTTAATGTAACACGGGGGTAAATTACGTTGACACTGAAATCAGTCACCCGGAAATCAAAACTGGAGACTAACAGTCGCAGTAGGTTCATATTTCGTTCGTTTTTATTCTGTTCACATTTAACTGAAGCAAAACTTTTCACCATAGTCCTTCGACTAGTAGTTTCCTTTTAAAACTATTTTAAACATTTTCTTTTGTATACTCTCACCGTACGATTGCGTTTACATTTTTACTGAAACGCGATGTCAACTGGATACCCGATAAAAAGTATTACTACGTATAGAAATTTAAAACATTGCCCTGAGTGACCGTTTGATTTAATAATCTGATTGAAAAATGTTCTCTGTGCAACGATAAATCTATAGTATCTTTACCTGCCTTAATACACTGCATTAACTGTCTTTTACTTTTTTGCGCCTACTCTGCGCACACTTTCTCTATTTTGTGGTTGGTATGAAAAAGCAACGAGTGGTATTTAGTATAGCTGTTTTCTTTTCTGTTGTATAAAATATTTATATCGATAAAAATATGTATAAAACAGTTAACTAGAGATGTACGATGTAAAAATCGTACATCGATGTATCGAGGTTAAAAAACTAAGTGCAGAATACTCGTAGGAAGGAATGAAGACGGATGCCGAATAGACGAACGGCTGATGATAATTTCCTTTGATTTATCCTTTATTTGATGGCGTTTAAATAAACTGCTGAGCCTATACGAAGACGTTAACTTTGATTATATTTTATTAAAGAGACACTGAATTCCACGATCAAGAACATTGATGTCAATGAAGATAACGGTGTATCGAAGGATTACTTAAGTTTGTCGATTTACATTTTTATTACTGAAGTTTTAAAAACTAAATGAACAAATAGACGGTGAATCATATTTAATTAATCGCAGATGCTTATAAAATTAAGAGATCTGCTGAATGAAAAAATAAATAAAACTTTTATAGTTTATTATAAATTTATAAAGAATTAACTTTTGATGCTGTTATATGTGTAAATGAGTAGCCTAGGTGTGTAAATGAGTATACTAGTTGTGTGGTCATACATAGTATTACAGACACATAAATATCATTTTATTACAACACATTAAGAGATGCTTTGCTAGGATTCTTTGCTGTGGTTAATCTTTTGTTTTCCATTCACCTTAATTTTTTTTCTTTAAAGTAGCGGATAGTGCTTCGGAATAAAATTTTTTTTTCACGATCTAATGTTTCTCTTTTTTTTCTGTATTCAAACGAGTAAAATAACCTTTAACGGGAATATATTCTCATACTAGATCAAGATGTGTGTAGTAAACATCTGTCCTTGTTGTCCTTGACCTTTGTTGCAATAACTTACATACCCCTATTGTTCAATCCAAGTGTTATGTGTAGATTTTTTTCAAATATAGGTTCAATATTATTTTCCGGTATTTTGTATGATAGTGTATTCTTTTTTTTTTAATATTTTATAAATTTCCTTCCGTAGAATCGTTCAGGTATCTTTATTCTTATTCTTTTGCTTAATTGTTTTTCGTATTTTACAGAAATTTTCTTCGTTGCTCTTTGATTCTGAATCGGATTAAAATTCAGGACGTCACGAGATTGATGCGCGGAAAATTATTTTTAAAAGTCTTTTTTTTCCTAAGGAGAGTTGGAGTAACGTTCTTATAACACTTCGGGAAGTGATTGGTTACTATTGACGCCAGTAGTTAGACTGTTTGATATTGTTGATGCATTTTTTCTCGTCTTTCTTTTGCCTTGCCTTCCAGAGCCGTTCCCGCATTTAAGTATAAACACTGCTCCGGGAGGTGCCATCATCTCAATCTGCCTGGGCAGCAGCCCTGGACCCGGCTATGCCGTTCCCAAGACCCCCACTCTGACAGCCGGGACTCGGTCTTTGTTGATGCGTTTAGACTGTTCTCAACAATTGTTACGAAATAAAAAATGTCCTCAACAGTTGCGGCTGCACATTAAAACTCTTTCTTTTGAGCTTGTTTTGCCATATACTCATAATTATCTATGATTCTGAATGCCCCGATAACTTTATAATACTTGTATGTTTATAACCGATAATATAATTTTTTGTAAAATATATTGCCGTTTTTAGGTATCTGTTCTTCTGTTGAGTCTTACGTTAAAATTTTCAAAGATTTTGCACTTACTTTTCTTTTTCAAAACTATTTAACCGTCTATGCTTCAAAAAAAAATTATTACCCCACTGCTAATTATTTGTACGCATCTACCTAAATAATTATGAAAAACTAACAAAAAATAGTTAAACAAGTTTTTCTTTCTTTTCTTACTGACATTTTTTAAGGATACAGTAAGTTTTTAGCGATGTAAAATTTAATATTATTTCTACATCTGTTGTATTCGGATGCCTGTTAGTTTTAACAAAGTGGAGACCATTAAAGTCACCTTCTCATATAGCCTACACAGACACCCGAGTGCAACATAAAATGTAGAAGTAATATTAAATTTCACATCGCTGACTGCATCCTGAAAAAATGCCTGTTAGAAAAAAGAAAGAAAAACTTATTTTTTGTTCGTTTTTAATAATTATTCTAGGTATATGTGTCCAGTTAGTAGTAATTGTACTGTTTTTATAATAATAATTTTATTTAATGATTTTTTGTTGTTTCCATAACTTTACCGTTCAATATACTACTAATATACTAGTTACGATACTGGTGTAAGTTTTTTCTTCTTTTAGAAACGTTGTGCTACTTAAATAAAAATTTGAATGAATGATAATGTAAAAGCTAGCAGCGATGCGGTCCTGCTTCCTTTTGCGTATATTTTATTTTTCGTTTATATCTGCAGAACGATGAATTTTTGGGAAAAATTACAAGAGTCAAAAGGAGTTTATTTTTTATTGTTTAATGGAAAACCATCATTAAAATGTGAAAATAGGGTAATTTTCAATTTTATTCCGTAGTGTAGCGTCCCTCCCGTTTTGGTTAAGGCAGTTTAAGATAGCCTATAATAACCCACCAGGTTGGTCTAGAGGTGAACTCGTCATCGCAAATCAGCCGATTTCGAAGTCGAGAGTTCTAAGGTTTAAATCCTAGTAAAGGCAGTTAGGTCTACTTTTACACGGATTTGAATCCTAGATGGTGGATACCGGTGTCCTTTGGTGGTTGGGTTTCAATTAACCAAACATCTCAGGAACGATCGATCTGAGACTGTACAAGACTACACTTCATTTACATTCATACATTTCATCCTCCGAAGTAATACCTTACGGTGATTCCGGAGGCTAAACAGAAAAAAAAAGATAGCCTATGTTACCTTCAGGCTGAAGACCTGTTACTATCCAAAAGTTGGTTGTAATTGGTTGATCTGCACAAACATATATAACAGTTAAGCACATTACCATTCTCCTATGTACGTAGTCTGACAAAAATAGAATCAATAGGGTAATTTTTACCAGACTATCCAACACTCACTTATTTCGTCTATAGTACTTTTATTTTTCAACTGTACTTCTTATTTTCAATGATAGTATTTGTTTATTAATCTTATAGCTACGCTGCTGATAATGTTCCAATACCATAAAGTGTTACATAATAGAAAATATTAAAAGATATTTCCTATTAATTATTAAAATCCGTATTTTATACGAGCAAACTAATTTGGTGCATGAAGGCTAATATTAACATGCTGCTCTTCCTTTCTACTTCCAATTTTTGTTTAGTAATTCATCCCCTAAATAGCTATCCCCTAAATAGCTTTTACTTCTGTAATTCTTCATTAATTTATCGTATCTGTCGCATCATATTGGTCGGTATGTTTGTTTTTATTTTGAGTTTATTTTTTAATTAAAACTGAGTGAATCCAGAGCGTTTATTAATCATTTTCAGTTTCAGTCAAAAGGATGTTAACATAATTTTATTTTCTCTTTCTGATTTGATATTTTGAATCTATTAAACGTTCTGTTTGAATTTATTTAATGCTTCTTCAGAAAACAAGTTTAAAATAAAGGAAAATATACTTACTCCTGATTTTGCTTGTCTCACTCTTTTGGTATTACTTCAGTATGCCTTTTCTCAAATTCCTGTTTGATTAATTATTATCCTTTAGTTAAAAGTAAATATATATTTACTCTGTTAAAAATTTTTCATCTTAAAACAAAAAACTAAATGTTTATTATTATTACCACCGACTTTCCGAAGAAAATTACGTTATTACTTATGTCGCATGATATAAGTGTGGAGAAGGGGATGAAATTTTTCTTTACGTTCTGAAGTAAGAGGAGTAGAAAAATACCATTCACTTAAATTGGGATTTCCTTATATTTACGCATATGTTTAAATTTTTGTGGCTCAAAAACATAAATATTTGAACAAATCATTTTATACATCGTATTTATTTTATTTAAGAAAATGAAATATATATATTTTTTTTAATTCTTTCATTAAATTACGGTTATGATAATTTAATTTTGTTATAAACAGAAAATATATTTTTATTTTAAAAAAATTGTGTTCTCATTTTTTTTTTTTTTTTTTGTAAAATGTTTGATTAGAATGACTTGATACCTTTTCAAACAAAATAAAATAGCTTAAGTCGGCATTCTTGCGCAAAACTGGCACTAATTTTATTATTATTGCGTACTTCTTTTAATAACTAATTATTTGTGAAATAAACAAATCAGTCTACAACCGTTTTCAATGTTTAGTTTAACTAATAAATGTTTACATCGACGTGTGTTGAATTAATTACTTTTTTCGATTAGTTACTGTTGATTTTCGTTTTTATTTTTGGTTTCTTTTAATTTTCTTGGAATCATGACCGACCCAGAACGGTCAGAGGGTGCGATTCGAACCGATGAGGAGGAATTTTCTTCGATAGTGGGACGACGGTCACCCAGGAGGGGAACTTCTCGTGTCTAGGTGTAGGAAATCCTCTCCGATAGTAGTGGTTATGAAACCCTAGCGGAGATGGTAGTAGAAGAGATTTGACGTGCAGATGGCTGATAACCAGGCAAAAAGAGAAGAAGAGGGATGAAACGTCGGCTCGGCGATGGCAGAGGGCTGTTACTCAACGGTTCTGGCCTCTGCGGGTACCTCGGGTAGTGGGGCCCTTGAGAGAGATTTTTCGTCCTTACCAATGAAGTTGCGTGACGACGTTGAGGAAAATGGACCGAGACCTTCGAGGACGGTGGGGAAACGCAACCTGCGGCTTCCCTCCCCAACCCCAACGACAAGAGGAGAAGAAAAATCCAAGACCGGCAGTAGGCGTTCCCTGTTCTCTGGGAGGATCCCTCCGAACTCGAACGTGGTTATATCTCCCGCATGGAAGAGGGGGAAGCAAAGCCGCAGGATGGTGCAAGTGCGGACCTTCGGAAACGGAAGAAATGTTTGGGGTTTAATACTGGAGTTTTACTCCGGCATGTCAAAGAACTGAGCCTACTTGTCCGCCAAAACGCGAATGCTAAGCTGGAAATAAAGGAGTGCTCCCGTAATATGGAAGGTATTGTCTGTATGGTGGAAATGTTTAAAGACGTACTTGACGATACAACTGTGGGGCCTCAGCTAATGCGGCCTGTGCAACTGGACATGGTGGTTGAGGCCACACAAACTTACTTCATCATCACGGATGTGACCTCAGACAGAAGTTCTGTAATGGCGCAGATAGAAGTTGCCATTGTTTTTCGTGTGGTATCGTTACTTGTGGTACGCCATATACGTAAAGATTGTAAGTAGGAGCCTTGGTGTACATCCTGCAAGTTGTACGGTCATGCCCCCGAAGGTTGATGATGCAAGGCGGGTCCATCTGCTTCACAGTAACTTCATGGTGTCTTTGAGGGACAGCTCCACCCGGGAGAGGTGGGAGACATCGATCTTCCACCTTCAATGATCGGGTTAGGACTTCTTTGGGATGACATTGGGGGGAATGTAAGACCGTAGTCTCGGTGGGGAATTCCTTTGGTGGTTCCCACTAGAGGCGAGGCGTCAAGACCGGAGTCCCGGTGGGGAGTTCCCTTTTGGGAATTCCTCATTTGAGGCACGGCATGCAAAAATACCGAGTTCCGGCTGCCTGGGCGGGACCTTGTGTCCTTCCGAGGTAGTTTGAGGCGAAGGCACTCTTCGAAGCTGAGTTTTTGCTTAATTATGTGTCCAGCCCCGCGGAGCGGGAAATCTACAGATGTAAAAAAAGTAATAATTTTTAGTTTGATCTGATGATATTCTCCAAAAAAACAAGGTTTTCCTCTCAGGGTATTTTTGTAAATACTTTTTTTACTTTTTTAAATAGAGTAAATTTTTTTCCAAAGTTATTTAATTATTTTATATTATAGGTTAATGAAGATTTTTATCGGTTATTTTATTAGAATTTTATTAATCTTTCTTTATATGATACGCACAAATCTATTTATTATGCGATATTGCGTTACAAATTTAAAAAAGTTAGTATTTTTAAACGTATCTAGATGGTAATTTATACCTCGTAATTTAAGAGAAGAACATCTCGGTTACATAACTTTTGTAAATTTATTAGTTCAGATACAGCTTTCTTTACTGGATTTAAAGTTTCTTCTGATATTATCAGTTGAAAAGTACTGGTAAATCCACCATATGTTAATTCAAAAACAAAGTAAATTGTTTCCCAAAGCGATTGAGGAAGGCCCCCATTGTATTTTAAAAAATTGTTTCTCACAAAAGTTATTTTAACTTTTCCTTTTAAATTCTTGTTGTGTAAAGGTTTTCGTGAAGTACATTCAAAATAATAAAACTAAAAAACAATCTGTTTCCATCAATGTGTTCAAAACCAGGACACAAAATTTTCCGAAAACTTAAATTGGGTTATTTACCGGTTAAAACGTTACGTGAACGATTTAATATCAAAGAAAAAACCTTTTTTCGTCAAGAAGTAGCAGCCGTCCCTAGAAAATATTTAAATTAATATTTACATTCGATTTAAGTTAACGTTATTATAAATCTATTCCGGTGAAGTTTATTTTTGTAGATTCAACCGTTTTCTGTAATGCAAGAAGAAACAGATTCAAAGCGAGGTAGCTTGCTAATTTACTGTTTTGTATGAAACGCGAAGTTATGAAAAAAAGCATTGTGAGCTATATATGGAAAAATTTCAATTTTTTTACTTAGCATATTAAATAAACTAAGCGGTCGCATTCTAGGTATGTTGTAATAGTTGATGGGTTTGCTAAAACGTATCATCTACGGTATAGAAAACACAATTTTTACTTTACAAGCGCTAGATTGACCTACAGCTGTCCTTCTACATTTTTATTTGCTTTCTTGACAGTGTAACTGATTTATGAGTTTAAAACACGGGATAAATTATATAAGATGGAATAAATTTAAAAAGGATACATTTATTTTCTGTATTCCCAACTCTATATCGTGTGATTGTTGATACTACTGCTCGTTTGTTAGTTTAGTCTTTGGTGACTTGTACGAAAATATTTAATAAAAATAACATTATTGATAAAGATTATATTTATCGTAATATCCGGATACCGTTTAATAGTAAGTTATGTAAAATTATTATCATTTATTTATTATTTAAATAATGATTATAGTTATTCCTAAAACTATTAATAAACTATTACTTATCATTGTAATTGTAGGGACCTTTATTTATTTTCAAGTTTATTCCTTAAAAATAATAATAATCATTTATTTATCTGTCTTAGAAAAACAGTTTTATTTATTTTTAATTATTTTTTGTAGGAAAGTTTTCTGTTTGATATATTGATAATAGTGATGATTTCTTGACATTTAAATAGATGTTGCAGTATTTCAGTTATTTGACTGTAACCTATTTATTTTCATCATACGTATAATAACGGTTATTAATGTAAGGTGGATCCTACAGTATCTTGAGGGTTAGTGCTGACAAACGGAAGACCCTAGTGCGTTATAAAACTCCCTTATGAGATCCTCAAAATAGTTGTCTTGATATTTTACGAAATTTATTTTTCGAAGTTTGCGATTATGCACGGTTATAAGAATATAAAATTCGAATCCCCAGGTGCCGAATAATTAACGGTGAATTCCAATTTTCTAATGATAAAATCGATTGCTGACATACAGACATCGCACAGATTAAAAAAATATTTATTAATTTCTTTTGAAAAAATATGTAATTTGTTATTAAAACTTAAAAGAGGTTATCCTTTAGGGAGTTTTTTGTTGTGAGATGATGGGCATCAACTGCTTTGGTGATTTTGACCTATAAGAATGGAATTTTATAGCGTATGAAAAATGCCATGCCTGACCGGGATTCGAACCCAGGACCTCCAGATGAAAGGCTGAGACGCTACCACTCCGCCGTAGGGAATCTTGCTCTGTGTCTCTCTTTTCTATCCGTCGTAACCAAAAATATGCCTTATGTTACTTCGACATATAAAATTTGGTTTCGATGTATTTGGTTTGATGTTAGTGACCATAAGTTTCTGCTGAAAAACTGATTTTTACACAAAACCTAAACCGAATAAGGCATATTTTAACTGTGCTTATTTTGAACTTTGTCTTCACAAAAGTTATAATAAATATTTTCTTAATTAGATCTAGCATTATTTGACTTATATTTTAAGGTAGATTAAATAAGTGAAAAAATGCTTGATGTTATTGAAAATTGGACTCGAGACTGGCTGATCTAGAAGCCAGCTAACAATTTCATCGAGTTGAAAACTTCTTGGAATAATCCGTTCGATATATAATTATCGTAATTATCATATAATTACGATATCGTAATTATTGTAACATTTCTAACATTATCTATCATTTCTAATATTTTCTTGTTATTGTGGGGGTTTTTTAAAGCAAAATTAATAATGTTAGAAAATAATTTATTTATTTTTCTATTATTAAGGTCTAGGGTCATTGCCTACTGCAGCTTCTGTTCATTTCTCTTTTGAACTGCCCAATTTATTTTTCGTTGTAGTTAAAATATAAATTTTTGGAAGTTATAATGTCTTTTGATATACGCTAAGAGAAAATGTTAAGCCTTATCTTCTGTATATCTGATTTTCTCAACATTACTACTTTTCATTACATTTCTGGAGGTCAGTATTTAATTTAACGGATAAAGATACACTAATAATTTATTATTATTTACTATTGATTTTCGAAAATCTGAATTATTTTCTCACAGGTGAGAATCGTTTGATCGATTTTAAAGAATGTAATCGAAGGATTTTGTAGATGTTTAGTTTCTACGAGTATTTTGCCAACATCTTTTTCCCTGAGAATCTGTTTTTTCAGAAGCTTCTGTTTATGCTACATTAATTATACGACATTGTTAATTATATAAAAATACTGATCGTTTTATAATTAAAAATTTAATAAAATATATCAACGGTTATAAGGGTTTTTTGTCAATTATTTTTATTCAGCAGTTCTACTCTTTTGGTTTTTGAAATTCATAGTTTATTTTTTGTAATTACGTAACACATTTTTTGCATGTTAGCATCAGAGCTCTGTGATGCTGAGAATCTAATGGTTCAAATCTAAGTAAAGACTCATTGTAATTAGCTCTTGTTGAATTCGAATTCCTTTTTAAAAAATGTAAAAAAAAGTGGTTAAGGCGACTTTTATAATCTAATGGAAATCTTGTACTATTTTCCATAATACAGTTACCGCACGAAACGATCCAACATTTGGTTTTGTTAAAAAATATTTATTTGAATCGCGATACAGAAAAGTAAAGTACAACGCGTTTACTATATATCTGGAGATTATGTTCTACTTATCACATTTTCAATATGACCACCATCACGTCTAGCAACTTCTTCAACACGAACTCTTCTGTTAACAACTCGATGACACATATCTTGGGTATCTCGTTGCACGCCACAATAATCAGCACTCGCAGTTCAATCACTGTACGAGGATGTTTAGGGAAAATATTTTCCCTTAGACAAAATGGACTGAAATCAGAACCATTCGGGGACCAGTTCTGTTCACACGCAAAACGATTAGGAAATCGGTTTGATATGACATTTGCGTTAAAATTTTCATGCGGAAAGTCTAAAATATTAGCTGTGTGATTTGGCTCCATCCGATATGAACCGCTCGTTTTCTAACTGAAATCCTTTTGCAAGAAGCTAAGGAAAAAATTATTACGAAGCATTGTTTAGATAACGTTCACAGTTCACTGTCTTTCAAAAAAGAATGACCTTATTAGCCCGTGACTTGAGATAGCGGCCCATAGCGTAATTCCTGGAACATGATGCACCTTTTCATGAAGCACTTGTGGATTTTCGGAAGCCCTAAAACGTACATTTTTTTTATTAATAACCCCGTCTAGGTGAAAATTTGCCTCATTTTTACGGATACAAATGGCAATCAGTTTTTAAATTCTCTGCACAAACCGCCTAGAAATTCCAAGTTGTGCCGCTGCTTTTCTTTTTGATTTACCCGGGCTTCTCAGTAACGCTTCTCTGACAGCTTTGACATTCTGTGGAGAACGAACATTGACAGACCGTTCGCGCTAACTCTCGAATACTGAATATTAAATTCAGTATTCACTATTAAATTTTTCGTAGAGCCTATATACGTATTGTTTTAAAAGAGGGGCGATCACCGAGTTTGAAAATGTGCACGAAACCGTCTTTGTGTAAGCACCACACATCTCGTTTCATTAAAAAAAACACAGTCTACGCGCTGTTCAACAGTCAGTGTTCCTTTGTCAGTCATCTTGGAATGATACACAAACAGCGCACTCGGAAAGAGAAGAAACTAATAATCATGAACTGCTGTCACTTCTGCCAAAGTAAACCAATTAATATTGGCAAACCGATGCAGTTATTGCCAAAACAAATGTTGGATCATTTCGTGCGCCATCCTATACATATATATTTTTACTTGTACAATACGTGTAAAGTTTTAAAACAAATACTGTAGTAATTTTATTCAAATTTTACCGCGTGGTATATACAGAAGAAATCTGAAGTGAATGTTTATTCGTAAAATTAAACAAAATGCTCCAGAAAGTCTTGCATAGAATAATTTTACGATCGGTATTACTCATTTTTATATTCTATTCGTTTTACTTTATCGTTTCGGAGATTTGAAACTTCATAGATTTTATTGAAGCTCCTTGTTACATTTCGAACAGTTCACTGGATTTTATTGTAACTGAAATACAGTGAATCGTTTGAAATAATTTTCAATTGTTCTTACTGCATTTAAGAATTTAACTATACACAAGAATTTTAATCTTATAAGTATCCTGGTGTGATAATTTCAATTTTATCACCTCAGGATATTGAAAATCTTGTTTTGAGAGTTCATTACTGCTGCAGAAACAGTGACTAAAAAGATTTATTTTAAATTTATTCACTTTCCTACATAATTTAAGTAGTAGAATTATTTTAATAGCGGTAGTGGAATCTCTATGCGACCTGCCATCATGATAGCAAGCAAAAAACTGCAACTGTCGAACCAGTATTTTCCCACTGGGAAATATCCTTTCTGCAGAGTATGTTACTCTCTGCAGAGAGCCATTCCAGGTGGTAAATGCTTTTCCGGTGATAATATATACTCTCAAAGTTCTAAACTGCCGTCCTCAGGTGGGAGGAGGTAGTTGGTCGATGGGCCAATTACATATTTCCGTAAAAAAACAAATCATCCTGTCTAAACACTTTTAATAGAAACTTAGAATACAGAACAATTGGAATTAGAAAGAAACGTTTCACCAGAGCCAAACGATAAAAACTTTAAAACTAGGCGTCACGGTTATGTTATACTGGATCACTATATTTTCAGGGATCGTTCTAATAGCGTTTTCTTTTATTGAAAATATTAAAATGGAATTCCGATTTCATAGAAATTCAGGAGAAAGATGAGATGAAAAAGCAGTTTAAAAAAATACATTTGCATGAAGTAATCGTTTCGGTACATTTGTTTTTAATGGGGTTCCTAATTCATGAGAACTTGAAGAAATAAAGAAATGTAATGCAAGTAAATGATATGAGAGACGTACTGGAGAAATAACTTAGCGAAAATCCTCTCAAAAAAGAAGATTGGATATCAAATAAACCGTTAAAGATCAGAGAAAGAAATTAGAAGAATTATTTATAAAAAAAGTAGCTACCAGAAGAAGGGAAGGTATAGTTCATCTTTTATAAAGGAAAAGAAGAGAATAATCCTTGGTGCTTTTTAGGAATAATTCAGTTGTGCGCAGTCTATAACGTCCTGACCCCCGGTAATAAAATCAAAAGAAATCAAAGGTTATTAGAGAATACCAAGCAGAATTCAAAACAAACTAATCTACTACCGATCATATCTTCATAATTATATGCTAGAAAATAGATTAAACTCGTCATCGCAAATCAGGTGATTTTCGAAGCCGAGAGTTCTAAGATTCTAGTCCTTGTAAAGGCAGTTGCTTTTATATGAATATGCGTGCTAGACTGTGGATACCGGTATTCTTTTGTGATTGGGTTTTAATTAATCACAAGTTTCTGGTGTGATCGACTTTGTTCCAGACTATATGTTTACCGGTACACTTACACTTGCATTGCAGTTACGTCAGGCCTGGAAAGCCGGTAGCGGTAATTGAATTTGCCTATTACCCTAACTGAATACTGTTCAGACCCGGCAGTAGCTGAAAAACTGGTTGGAAAAAACTTGCTAGAAAAGAGAATTGATCGTATGAAAAAGTCAGGTAAATATGTAAGATGTTGTCAGATTTAGGTACTCTAAATAAATAGGTTAGAATCTGTAGCGTTCTCGTGAAAAGCTGCCGTGTAAAACTATAAATGCTCACCTTTCAGGTAAGTAAGAAATTTAAGACTTGGACCGGTATAATACTTTGAGATATGAACTGAGAAATGTATTGACTCAGCTGGTCATTAAGCTACCGCTAGTACGGATTGTGAGAATTTAGTAGACCAAGAACTATTCAAAAAATATGGATTACATACTTCGGTCGATGGAAGCGGTTGAATTAACGTAAATAATCCATAAGATCTATTATCGCCAAAATAACTTCAAAAGTATATTATTTCTAATTAATTATGCGCTTAACGAACACGAATTTAATCGGTTTTACATCACACTTTACTTATTTGTATCTCAACTGATTTGTAAGCGATCTAATTCCAGTTAATTTTCCTCTTTGTAAATCTTAATTCAGTTTAGTTATTTTATATTGGATCGCTAGATCTCTCTACCGCAGATGTTTCTGATTTATGGGTGTAATAACATAACGATCCGTCATGTACTGTTTACTTTTCACGTTTTTATGGACTGTTATTTTGCAATTAGTGTCGTAGAATTATGAGAGTATTACGGTTTAATTTTTTCGCTGAATATTATATAAGATTTGTGGGTTATTCCCAATAAGAATAAAAGTTAAAAGTGTTTGTAATCGAGTAAATTAATTTAGTGGTAAATTTAACATTATCTTTTTTCCAATTAAAAAATATAAAACTTATTGAGAAGGTTTTGATAAATTCTTAATATGTTCTTCATCTCTGGATTACCTGACTGTTTATGAATCTTATGATTTATATTGCGTTCTCTGTAACGGCATTTATTTACGTAGTTATGCATGTATTACAATATATAGGCTATGCGTGAATGCTTGTATATGTGTTTTACGACTTAGCACGCTTACCGTAGTCTGCAGTAGACCTAATCTGTTGACATAAAAAATGAACATTATTCTAACTGCTTCTCAAACCTTAGTAATATTTATTGCTTATTTACGTCTTGTAGTTAACAATCATAGTAAAACCGGTTTTTCTTTTTAATAAGGTACTTATTAAAGCTGGAATTTTTGTATTAACATTGTTGCAACGGTATGAACATAACGGTATGTTCATTTATTGTTGCAAACTGTGTAATTTTTTGCCTGCAGTTAAATATTGTATATGAGTAATATAGTCTATAGGAATAATATGAAGCGCTAATTACCATATTAATTTTATTCGTATAATATTTCCCAAAGTACTGATAAGATTTCCGATCGACATAAGTGGATTATTTTTCTTACTCTCTTTCTTTCTTTTTGTTCTATTTTGTTTGTTTTATTTCATATTCTAACCGAAAAATGAACTTAAGATAATTTTTGCGTTAATCCTTGCTTTTTCAAAGCTTTCTTCAATGAGAAGTAGATGAGATATAATCTATTGAGATGGATTATCTCGGTTTATTGGAAACCTTCGTGAGATGCTGAAATCGTTTGATCCCCCTATTTCGCTTAAATTCCACAGCTTCTATTTTGATTATCTCTGTTCGATGTGATTCTATATACAGGATTTTCTAGTCAGGTTAAACGAATAGATTCATTTTAATTTGTACGTTTTATGAAAAACAATAAACCGTTATCTAATAACACGCTTATACAAAGTTTTTATTTACTGAGATTTTTTATCAGTAAGATTTTGAAAAATAATTACTTTTTTAAACTCTTGTATTTTTTTAAATATTTAGATGTACATTTTTTACTGAAGATCCTTGTAATGATTACGAAACGGTAATTTGTCAGTTTCAAGACTATTAACGAAAGCAAAAGTATTTTCTTTTGTGAGACTTCTCTGCGATAGGTTTTTAAGCAATTTCTTGTGGTCGATTGATGTATCAAACTTTGGGAACAGAGGAAGTGAATCAAATTAGACCCGACATTTTTCATAAATTTAATAATAATGTTCTTAAAATATATAACATAAAGTAACACTGTTATATAGCTTCTCGGTCGTCAGTCGCTTTCGATTGACTTACAGATGAGGAATTGTCAAATATTTTTTTATTATTTCTTTTGCTAGTTGCAACCTCTTAGGCAGTTAATTAATTCCCACGGCTTAATTAAAGAATTTTAAAATTAAATTTCAACCTATAATTATTATTTTTCAATAATAAATTGTTGAGTCTTGACCAAAATCGCTTTCTATAATAGGAGACGTATAATTGATCATTCTAATGAATGTCACTTACAAAAAAAAATTATTTTATTGACTTTATTTTACTAGCGTAGTTTCTGCTCTCGAGATAGGCTGTTCAGTGTGCCTTTTATGCTGATGTAGCCGATATAACGAACGATTCCTGCTACCATCCAGCAATTTCCCGTTTAGAAGCCTCGGTAAATGTTTCTAATTTTAATATAGTAAAAGTCGTAGTAAATTAACAGCTCAGCTTAACGAAATGCGTTTTAAGATATTATCCATTTCGGATATTACATAAAGAAATAAGTATTAATAATTCACTAATGCCCTTGCTATTAGATGATCTATTAATTTTTTTCAGAAATTCAGTTCTTTCCTTTTATCGCCTTTGCATCATCGCTACATATTGCATTACATTTTGTCCAATTTATGTTATAGTTTTTAGTAGCTTCATAAATAACATCAAAAAGACATTGTCATGTTGCACGACCATATCTGCAAAACAACATATCTTATTTATTTGATTGATCTGTCCCTATCGCATTCATATCTCATAAAATATAAGAGCTAAGAAATGTTTGACACATCTGTTGATTCATCAAACTGAATACTAAAAAATTCATTTGAACTCATTCGCTGAATTATCTGATCGCGAACATTGGCAACCACGTCATCGATTTGCCCTGACACTGTCGTTAGAAAGCGGGTTTTTTCTATTTTTTATTTTTTGCTTCTTCCACGCCTATTAAATTACTGACCATGTCAATCGCTTCAGGCAACATGAAGTTTTCAGCGATTGTATGGTCTTTGGACATCTAGCTACTCTTAATTCTACGAGATAAGATGCTTCAACTATCCTTTTATCAGTATGGCTTGATTTACAAATAAAAGCGTGTTGATTTCTCAAACAATGTTATTTTTCTTTCGAAACATTTCGAGTGTTTATTTTAATTAATAGAGTTTCCAAGTGCCGAATTAATTTCGATGGCAATGCATTCATTGGAGAGGACTTGAAAGCAAACAACGCTTGACTTTCCATCCAATGAAGTACAACCATAATTTAAATAACTTTAATTGTACAATCTTGTCTTTTTACCAATCGGTACACTGGATATAAATGGCTCACTTCGTTTTTCACAAATTTATTCATTTTTCATAAGAATCTAATTGAAAAAAAAAAACAGTTTCATCATTTGACCGCACACTAAAAAACCGAAACCTCAATTATTATTATTTTCAGTGAAATTGCGCTTTTAAAAACTTAAAGGAAGGTACCAGACACACTCTTTGCATTCGAAACTAAACTGAAGTTCTGCAATCCCTTTCGCCCTTTTTTTACTGCTGAGAACACAACGTGTTGAAACGTATCATATGCATGTTCGATCATGACGCTCTCACGACGAATATTATGCAAGCAGACCAAATTACAATAAACACGTACACATCATTATTTTTTTTACTTTTTGGGTGTTGTATAGCTAAAAAATTTGAGAATCATTACTTTAGATGAAATAAGTGCAGGATTATTGGAATGGTACTGTGATCACTGTTGTCTTTTAAGATTTTCAAGTTTATTCGGTTATGTGAAATAATATACGATAATTATTGCGTTTCATTTTAATACTGAATCCAACTGAAATGGTTCATTTTATTTGCACACTCTGGGTAAAACTCTATCCACATTTTTCCTTTTTCTATATTTGCTATTAACCTAAAGAAAGTAGCAATTAAAATCCGTAAAGTAATCATACGAACTCAGCATACATTTTTTAGATAATTGTATTTGAAATAGGTCTTATTGTTAATTATTCTAATAAAATTCCGGAGCTTATTTGCATTTTTCAACGTTTTGTTAAAAGTTTCATCGAATTATTTTCTAAGATTTCAAATTTCTTAAAACTATTTTTTAAGTCAGAACGAATACAATTATAATTAAAAAAGTGTTAATGAGATGTTATAAGCTCACAAATTTGCTGTTATTTATAAATATTATGACCGATCATAATAAAAAACTAACCCGCATTTGAAGGTTCCGTACGGTACATGAAATTTTTAATTTCATAAACGTTTGGTACCATTAATCGTTCTGAAATAATATCATTACCGGTGACGATCTGTTTCATCCAGTAGAATTTAAAAAAAATAATCATTCTAATTATTCTTATTACTTTAAGGTTTATTTTCTTAGTTTTAAATATAGTTTCTCGGTCCTGTAGCGTATAATTTACTCGATATTGCGAAATTTTATTTTATTCTATGAACACTTTGTTCTGAAATTGCGAAAAATCCGTCTTATCTTTAACCGAATGTGATATAAATGGAAAACATACAGCCTTTATAGTATATACCTTTGCTTATATCTCCTTTAAGTATACAGGTTTCTTAGGAATATAGCTATCATTTTATCTAGAAACTGGAATTCTTACTGCTTTTTTGATAAAAGAACTTTTCTAGAGAAAAGTGAATATCATGTGTGATTAATTAGAATAATATAATTTTTATAAAATTAAATTTTTTGTTGAAATAGTCGTATGTAGTAATTACTTTTTTTTTAGATCGATTATGTAAACTTATTTTGCTATTTTATCAGTTTTAACATAAAAAATATGGATTGAAAAATCAGTCAATAGCTGTTCATTTGTTTATTTTGTTTCCTTCCGAGACAAATATACATTTTATACAGATTTCTGCCTATAATTTACTACAAAAGGGATGGGTTAATATTATTTACTGTTGGTATTAAGCACTATGAATCCGTCATAAAATTGTTAAAAACTTCAACATCATTGCTTTTTGCTCGCAAATTGTTTCAACAAACAACAATAAAATACTTTCTTTTCAGCGGTCTTATTCAAAAAAGTGTTTTTAAAATTGTAAATTACGAACAACAATTTGTTACTACGCGTAGATATTAGCTGTATTTCTCTGGTGTTTAATCCACGTTATTTCTATCGGTTTCAAACGGGAATATGGGTAACAACCTGCATTAATTTTTTCTTTAAATAACAAAGTAAATTGCTCTTTTATTTTGAAATCGAGAACGTTTCACACAGCCGATGTACAGATTACACGTTCTCCTGCATGAATGAAGCCTCTTGAAGGAAACGAAATATACATTACGCCGGTAAAGCCCATAATGGTAATATCAGTAGATTTCTTGTCTATTTTATAAAAAATTATGATGAAAAAAATTAATTCTCAAAACGACGCTTACGAGGAATTTCCTTAATGCAACGTAATCGTTTTATCTTGATTAATGAGAAATTGTACAATCTTGAGAGTCTCTATTGTTAAGCTAAATTCTACTAGAAAAGATAGAGCTAAGTTCTATTGAAATCGCAAACCAAAAAACATTAATGCTTCTGTTGCTGAAGGCTGCCTGAACATAACTGTAAAAGTTTTAATATAAATAAAAACCTACGTTAAATTAAACATTTTGGTTCGGTTTATCTGAAATTCTATCTTATAAAATGTTCTAAGTTATGCGTAGCTTATATTATACAATCTTAAATGCAAATATATTAAAATATGACTTAAAAAATTAAAAAAAAAAAAAATGTGTAGGCAGGCAACGTTTGGAATATGTAAAACAAATTGTTAGGGATGTGGGATGTAAGAGGTATACCGAAAGGAATCTTGGAGAGCTGCATCAAACCAGTCAAATGACTGAAGACAAAAAAAAAATTAGAAATCTTATTAGTAGAAAAGCCTGAGGGGTTTTGACCGTGGGCTAATTTTTTATTTTAAATAAATTGATTTTTCCTGTTGAAAAATAACGCCATTATCTTTTTGACCCGTACTTAGTTGACTGAAAATTACTTAAATTTCATTTATGAATCTCAATAAAAAAATAAAAAAAGAGCCTGAATTAAATTATACCGTTAATAGCTAGCTGCAATTTCAAATTAAAGAAATGATTCGCTTCACTATTTTTAAGTTCCTGTAATTTTTTCGGTCATTTCGGCGCAGATGAATATGTGAACCATTTGTATACCTGAGCTCGTAGTTTGAACCCATAAGAACGTGAAATTACCTCCGTTTTAAAGAACTGTGGATTTTGTCAATCATTGTTTGGGTTCCCAACGACGCACTCTTTTGATTTCTTGGGTTTTTATTTTATTAAAATGAAGGACGGTTAATTATAACATTTCTACACCAGTATAACGTTGTAGTTTTCAGAATAAATAAATTCAAAAAATGTCTTTGTGAAAGTAAAACAGAAAATTAAATTCGCGTTTTGTACGATCTTTTTCCAGATATGGACATGAAAAGTTTTTC
The DNA here is from genome assembly GCF_047948215.1 of Lycorma delicatula. Classification (NCBI taxonomy): domain Eukaryota; kingdom Metazoa; phylum Arthropoda; class Insecta; order Hemiptera; family Fulgoridae; genus Lycorma; species Lycorma delicatula. The sequence goes on from NC_134455.1 coordinate 211,562,194, forward strand.
TGGAAGAACATTTGACAATTAGCACAACAGAACACTTACTTATAAGTAAGTGTATTTGAAGGTTAATATTAAGGTTGAAAAATAAATATTGGGAGAATTTCAATTTCCAAAAATTCCAGTTTTAATTTTTTTTATTAAAAATAAAATACCTACCGTTTCACCTGATAATTACCCGTATTTAAACTCTATTCAACGTTTATTAGTTGAAAAACTTTAATCTAACTCTGTGACAAGAATTGTCATTAATTTAAAAAATACGAGCTCATTCACATGAGCCCTTTTCATACAAGCACAACAAACTTACGCGCACTCCCATTCTCATCGATATAACACATTAGCAAAAAGGTTAAACTAAAAAAAAATCAAGAATCACTAGTAAAATGATAGAGATTCGTTGACGTCATGATAATAATAGGTCGGTAGAAGGGAGAAGGGAAAGTGGAGTATCTTACCGGTATACAGTACACCAACATCTTTGCATTTACCTGTCTGCAGTGGAATTACATGGTTGCTTGCTTTCGGCAGTTTTAACTGCACTAGTAAAGGTTAAATATATTCGAATGATATCGGTGCTAATATTTTAATGAATTTAAGAACCGTACTATCGTAATTTTACATCGCGAATTAAAGTAATAGTCGTAATCTTAATTCTAAGTTACATCGTTGCTTAGTTGTTGATAGACCGCATGATATTTTGTTCTTATAAGCGACAAGAGTGGTGTGACTACTTGGTTAAACGTGTGTTGATATTTCAGCGTAGGAATTATTTTTAACTTACAGGAATCTTTGAGGTTGGTAATTCAATATCGTTATATTTCTTATAAGTAGTATTAATTCACGTCATTTAAGCCTTAGGTTTTACTATTTACATCGTGTGAAGAAGTCGACTGAATGTCGTTACAGCAGTGAGGAATTTCGGAATTTTATGACTAACGTTAAAAACGAATTTCACTTGCAAAAATATAAGTTAACTTACATTTCTGTAACTTCAACTGCGATATCTAAAATCATTTGTAAAGTTTTCACCTATTTTGTAGTCATCGTTTTCTTTAATAATTTAATGTCATATCGGACTTTCTAACCTTACCTCGGCAATCTCCTCGTATAGTTTCCTTCAGTTTATATAAAGTAATAAACCTTTCACTCAAGTAGGATTTTGATCGTTCATTTATCGTATTAAAATAATCAACTTATTTCGAGTCGGCGACTTTTGAAAGAATTTTTGACTGAATTTGTTTTAATGTTTTATATAAGACGAAGTCGCATTCTTAATGGTAAAATCTTAATAACTTTTACACAAAGTGTTTTTTTATTGAACTCTGTTAAATTTTTTTTTTCATGAAATAATAAACTTTATTTATTTCCTATCTGTTATAGATATACTTGTAAATAACTATTGATAAATTTGACCTTCAAATTTATTGCACTTCTGGAATTTTGGTTGTTTAATTAAATTTAAGTTGTTTATTGCATTAAATTTTTATTAGTTATAGTAAAATGTTTTAAACTTTTCTGATTTTACCAGTTTAAGATTAATAAAACATTTAGTTTATTTTTTCTACTTTTCACAATATTTAAAATGTTTTATTTATTATACTGTACAAATTAATAATTACATTTTATGCTTCCATTTATATATTTTAATTTTCCAAACCCGAATGAAATGCTTATATATTTTACAATTTGAAATATTTATATATATATATATATATATATATATATTTGTAGAATAATATTAATAATAAAAACATTTCTCAATACAGAGAAAATTAAGATTATTATAATACGTGTAGTATGTTTATAATAAGTAAACAGAAACATTTTTTTTTTTTTAATATACAAAGTTTATTTTTTCCTTTATTTAATTAATTAAAATAAATGTTAAGCGTTACTATTATTTTTAAGATTTTTCATTACTGACTCCTAATTAGCCAAAGAATCGAATTATCTTGAGTAGATTATGTATTTAATTTCATAAATTTTTATTTAATCTTAAACTGAGATTTTAATAATCTCAGTATTATTCATATTCTTCAGTTGTTAAGTAACACCGGGTATTTGTAGGCATTTAATAAAGTGCTTACAGAAGTTTTACTTTTTATTAAAAATCAACTTTTAAAATTTCATTCGCTTACAATTATGTATTACTTCAATTACTACAATTATATATTACTAGTTTTTGTATTATTTACTTATTAATTAACGGACAAGAGAATAAAATAGTTTATCTATATATGAATCGTTGGAAAGAAGTTTCTAGAAAATTTTTGTGTCGATTTTAATTGTTAGTTTAATAAGGCTATATTGTAGACAACAATTAGCAGCTTTAGTTTTTCATAAACACTCATTATGTTTTTCTATGGCGATTGAATTCCTATGTATATAAATCGCTGAAAAGGTTAACATCCGTAGTTTTTTGGATCGAAATATTTACTTCAGTACGTCCTCCCTTATAAACCGAAAGTACACACTAAATTTTATACTAATTATCCATATTACGTCTAGAGCATTTGGATCAAATTATCCATACGCCTTGTTAATAACTATTCTCGCTAACTGATGGGTGACCGATCACTGAGGCCGATTTTAAGGGACTTATCTTAAATACCAACAATAGAGCCGGTTTTTCTTAACATATATTTTTCTTTTTCCTACGATTTAGTTTTTAAAACAAAAAACTAGTATTATTGTTTGTTTTGTTGTTTTTTTTTTTCAAATGACACGGTTATCTTTTACATTAATATTTTTAAATAAAATTTTCCGAAACTGTATTTTTAAAGTTGATAATGGATATTTCTGTATTATCAGCTATTGTTTGGAATTTATGAAGCCGTAAAAAAGTTTCAGTAAAAATAATCTTGGTGACCCGCTTACATTTAATTTAATAATTATAACCAACTGAAAAAATGCGGTAAATAAAAGCATCTTCCCGAATAAAATAATATTGCAGATTGAAGGAATGGACATAATTACGTGTTTCTTATTTAATAAGTTTTCTATTTGTTTTAGTTAACATTATCGGTTAATCGGTACATCCAGTTATCCAGTTATTATTAATTGAATTCATGTATAAAAAAGTATGCCGGTCGCTCCTTGTGAGTTTAAAGATGGTATAAAAAAAAGTATAAAAAAGTAATTAATATGTTCGTCCTTATCAGTTCTCCGTTGGGGATTATTGTTTTTATTATTATGAAGTTTATTTTCTTTTGAAGTAAATTAACTTCGCTTTAAAGTGAGATCACTTTTTTACAATAGTATTAAGAATCGAGATATTATTTATTATTAATATTATACTGAGATATTATTAATTATATTTATATTGAGTTATTAATATTAATGACTAAAAGTGATATATATGTTATATTAATTGATCGTCCAGATAAATTTTGTGCATGGTTTAAGTTGGTGGTCGGCTGCTTCAATAGTTGATGGTTAAAAAAAGCCAGACACGAAGAACATTTCTAAATTTATTTATTTATTGTGTTGATTTCGTGATTTTTGTTTTTATTGAGTAGACTAATAATTATAATCGTTTTTGTATTTTTAGAAATTTTATTACTTAAATACCTTGTAAATCAAAACTAGAAACTAATTTCACGTAGAAATACAAATTAAAATTATACATGTTAGCCCCTACGACCGTTCTGTTGACTTTATTTGATATCTGTAATTAAGTTTTGTTGTAATCTTAAAATACGAAGTAATGATGTGTCCCGGTTTTAATTTTAATTATATGCGGAGGACATTTTTTTGTTTTACCTTTCGAGAAAACTTCCCCAAAAGATTTAGCGAAAGATATCCTTTTTGTCGCTTAAAATAACTGTCGTAAAATATAATTACCCAAGATAATATATTTTTAATTTATTTACGATCAAATTAGAAAAAGTTATCAGTTGTCCTGTTAATTTGTGAGTAAAACTGTTTACAGGTGTATTTAAAACTAAAAAACGGCAATTTTTGTAGTTCAAAATCGTTGGTTTTAACATTCTTTAAACTTTCTAATACCTGTTGTCAAATACTCAGATATGCATGCACTTAGTTCACGGATCATTTCTTGCGTGAACCTAATTAATTCGTTTGTGATAATCTTAGGAACCTGTATTTAATTTTTACATTCCGATTTAATCATACGTTGTAAATTCAGCCTACGTTTTCCTTACGGTTTAAGCCTGATTTCGTCTTTTCTTACATTGGATACGTTAATTACTGGTTTTGGCAGTATTTCGGTCGTGTAGATACTTCTAGTGAAATATTCAAACGGTTAATAATCGAAGATAATCTAGGAAAATCTTGAAACTTTACTTTTTCGTAGATTAGTAAACCGGAATATGTTGTCAAATCGAATTGTACATTCTATACGGTAGATTTTCCTGAAAGTGAAAAAAGTTTTTTTTTTTACAAAGAAAGAAAGTACTGTAATGTTAACTGAAAATTTTTGACGGCAACTCGAATATTTTCTGCGTTTTTAAGTATTCCTAGATTTAGTAAAAATAAGTTTTCAAAACTTTTTGTTCTTTTTCGGTAAATATTTTTGTCCTTTGAAAAAATTTGAACTAACAAACCATTTAAACAAAATGAAGTGAAAGCTCTTCTGTCGGCAATAAATATCCGTTTTCTTTTTCTCTAATAAATACTATAAATATTTTAAATAAAAATAACATTTTTTCCTTACCTTATTTTATATCAGATAGGCCTGTTAGTCTTATTTTTAAAACAATAATGAAATTAAATTCACCCCTGCGTATGTGTAAAAAATAAGAAGAATGAACAATCATAATTTAATTTAATATTTACATGCTGGTCTTCGGAAGTTAGAAATGACATAATCAGATCTTTTTGTTTTAATTAACAATTACTAATAAAGAAAATTTGGGAAATTCATTATGTTTAGGTTGTAATTTCCGTTTAAGTTTTCATACTTCAGTTCTATAACAATTACGGGAATGATTTTTAAAATATATTACAATTATTTAATGTTCGTTCAGACACTTTTTTTTATCGTAAAAAGGTAGGGTTATTCCTTATAAATGTTCCCGTTAAAACTGTACATGATCATATCATAGTTTCGAATTCTACAAAAAAAAACTTTTTATCTCTGTACGAAGTATTAAGTTCTTAAATTATTCAGTTACTTTTGATTTCAAGCAGTTCGAGAGCAGGCACCACTGGGTGAATATACTGATTACTGTGATAAAATATCTGAGATAACAATTAAGTTTGTAGTAAATAATAATCATAGTATAGCCGAAAATTTACTTTTGCGGTTTTTTATTCTCGGGATCTTACCGGATCATTAATTTCAATCCGTTCTACTGACGATTTTTATTGTACAACATTCCCAAACAACGTAAATAGAAATAGAATAGTTAATGAATATTTAAGGTGTAAAAACACAAAATGTGTATGAACACGTATTTCATTAAAATATAACCGTATGAAATTTAGAATCCTTTCAGTTTTTAGTAAAGTTCAATCGGAATAATTCTTGACACAGTATTTTATAATTGTGTGGTCGTAATTTCCATTCTTTTTAACTTCATAAAGATTTTTATCTTGCTCTGAGATTTTGGGTTCTTAGCTACTGCGTTGTTCCGACCTTACATGGCAAGATAAGGCTAAAGTGTAATATGGTAATTATTCGTGTACTTCGGTAAATTATAATTTTCATTCCTGTTTGTTTGTTCTGTCTACTCCAGCCAAAGATAAATATTCTTCATTAAGATCTTATAATTTTTGTTTTCTTTTTACACTCTTTTATTTTGTGTTGTTTACGGAATAAAATTGTAATAAATTTTCTGCATCGGTTTATCTATCGATGAGGTAGACATCCGATTTCCAGTTAACCAGCCCTTAATTCGAATAGGTTAAGGTTCTGAAAGCGCCAACATAAATTTGAAAATTAACATTCGAAACGCTACTGAATAATTGGTAACCGATTGAACATCATAGGCTTATTTTATTTGTACGTTATACATTCGCATGTTTTCATTAGGTTTTTAATATGGTAATTTTCTTACGTAGTTTATTTTTTTATTATATTATAATGTATTAATTTACATATAATTTCTGATTTAATAATATCTTAAAGTAATATCTTAAATTATGGGAAGAATGGATTTTCCTTATTTCTTTTGTGTCGACAACATAAATAAAAAAGTTTTTCTTTAAATAATATAATAGAAGGTTACATATAATTTTGCCCAGGTTTCATGTAATGTAGACCCATATCTTTTAATTTCAAGAATTTAATTTTTTACAAATTTACATTTAATTAACCTAAAACAGATTTACCGTTCATTTTTCGACACGTAAAAATGACTTTTCTTTACAAAAAAAATAATAATAAACGTTTCTAAATGCATTCGACAACAGATAATCTTTTAGTAACGAATCGGATTTTATGTTTAAATCAACTAATCCCTGAGGAAGGGGTTGTCGATGCGTAATTTCAGTTATCTCTAAAAATCATTTTTCTTTAGTTAAATGTCAAAGAATATTCAGATTGGATTTAATAAATGTTGTAAAGAATATCTGAACTGTGACTAAATAATCGTCTAAATTAAATTTAAATTTATTGTGAAATCGTTTAATTATTATACACATAACTACGATCTCGGTATGATATTCTTCTTATGGTAGATTTCTTATGATATTGTCCATAAGAAAGTAGTTTGATACATCAGTCTATTCAATACTTAAGGTAAGATTTGTTTCCATTTTCTGGTTATTTTGTCAGTGGGCATTGCGCATATCTTTTATACCTGAATTAATCTAATCCTATCAAAGTACTATTATGTAGTTTACGTAAAAAGAGTTAACCCGATTAAAAAGAATAGATTTCGTTGATTAATATTTTTGAAATGAGCTTCTACGGTTAAGTTTTCTTTTAATTAAAACATTTCAAAAACTTTTTAATGGTTTTTTGTTTTTTTTTTTATAGTTTATTTAAGTTCCTTTATGTTAGTTTACTACGGTTGATTATAATATTTTGAAAACCATAACAAAACTATCTTCTGAACGCAGTGAAGTTGTAGTTGACCAAGGGAAGTATATACCCACCGGGTTGGTCTAGTGGTCTTCCCAAATCAGCTGATTTGGAAGTCGAGAGTTCCAGCGTTCAAGTTCTAGTAAAGTCAGTTTGTTTTACACGGATTTGAATACTAGAACGTGGATACCGGTGTTCTTTAGTGGTTGGGTTTCAATTAACCACACATCTCAGGAACGGTCGAACTGAGACTGTGCAAGACTACACTTCATTTACACTCATACATATTATCATCCTCATTCATCCTCTGAAGTATTATCTGAAAGGTAATTACCGGAGGCTAAACAGGGAAAAAGAAAAGAGAAGGGAAGCATATGGCCGGCCTCCGTGGCGCGAGTGGTAGCGTCTAGGCCTTTCATCCAGAGGTCTCGGGTTCGAATCTCGGTCAGGCATGCATTTTCACATGCTCCAAAAATTGTCATTGATCTCATCCTCTGAAGTAATACGTAACGGTAGTCCCGGAAGTTAAAAGAAAGGAAGTATATGATTATTTTGGCATTTCACGTTTATTATTTTATATTTTCCTCTTTTTTCGGACAATAGAGTCTATGGTTAATAAATATCCCGATTTTCTGTATGCATCTTGCACGAAACAGAAACAATGGTCGTAAAAACCTTCGGTTTATCAGGAGAAAACTACCTGACCGTTAAGCCTGCGGATCGGTTTTCAGAAAGAGGAAGTCCAACCCCTCCATCAGTTTTATATTTATTTCCATATTTTCTTTCCCGGTTTTTTTGCACAGGGTAGAATACAAAACTATCATTTCTTTTAATTTAAATTTATCTAATTCGAAGTTTATACGAAATTAGTAAACTTTTCATAAATGTTGCTTATGAATGTTATTTTATTATTTAGCGTACTAGAATTCTTTTGAATTTACATAAAATAAAATTGTGCTGATAAACAATTAAGGTTGGTACTGGGTGTGTGTTCTAAAACGCAACCCAAGCAAAATTGTTTTTAGAAAAGTTAATACAATAATTTCGGATGAAGAGTTCGGTAGCACTATGTATTGTTTTATAATCAGATGATATAATTTTCTATTATTTTTCGTGAACAGGTAGTTATTTTTGTTTATCTGTATTTTTTTTTTTTATTTAGAAGAAATGGTTTTGAACACGGAAGAAAGGATTTTTATTGTAGAAAGTTATTTAACAGCTAAATATTTTGTTTTGTGCCGAGAAGTTTTTAAATTGCAGTTCCCGGGTAAGAACGTACCAAATAAATCTTCAATTCATCGTTTGATAAAGAAATATAGAGGGACTGGTACTGTTTGCAGTTAGTCACATAGCCGGAAACATTCAGTACTTAATGACGAAATATTGGAAGATGTTAGGGTAAGCTTTTTAAACTCGCCTAACAAATCATTACGAAAACTTTCGCAAACAGAAAAGAATACCTCTGTATAGTGCCTTAAAGCTAGTCGGTTATTTAACTTAAAGCCATACCGAATTCATGTGTCAGATGAATTAAACCCAGTTGATTATGCTGCTTGGCTGCGATACTGTCACTGGATTTAAACAGTTCATTCGGAAGAGCATTAAAGAGTTGGATAATGTATTTTTTACAGATGAAGCTCGGTTTCGTTTGAGTGGTTACGTTAACTGTCGCATGATCGCTACTTGGAACACCAACAATCCTCATATCATCCGTTCACGACCTCACTGAAAAATGTTACTCGACAAGAGCAACAGCGGACCTTTTGAGAAATTTCTTCGGTGAAAGAGTAATATCATCTAGCTTATGTTCAGCTAGGTCACCTGATCTTTCTCCTGAAGAAATTTTTTTCTCTGGGGATATCTAATAGGTTGCGTATTTGAAAATAATCTACTCACCAATGAAAAACTGAAAGCCAACATAACTCAAGAATTACGAGAATTTGGAAGAGGTAAGCTTCAAAAGGTTGCGCGGAATATGAAAAAGAGGGAAGGTGAAAATGGTGGAAATTTCCAACGTTTGTTATAAGAAAATTTGATCTCAATATTGTTATGCAAAAATCATTTTTATATTTATAACTAATCACATTAGATAGAGTGCATTATTTTTCTTTAAATTGGGTTGCTTTTGCGGGGGTTGCGTTTTAAAACAAACACTGTATTTAAACGGTAAACAGCTTTTTTTATAGTTCAACGTCATTACTAATGTTTATTAACTAACTGTGTTTGTCTGTAATTTCGAACAATAATAATAATAAGCTTAACTGTATAGATTTGTAATGCATTATAAAAAAGTCAATTGTATTTTGAATCGTTGCAAAAGACCGATTACAAAATTATGTCCTCATGTTTAAACATTTTTAATGTGTTCGTTAGTTATCGTTGTTTTTTCTCGTTCTAAGAAGTAAAGACACAATCTTGAATTTATGTTTTTTTAGGTAATTTATAACAAAATTATCTTAACCAATTATCTAAACGATCTACTGAATCGTTGTAATATCTATTATAAAATCTTGTCGACTTAAAAATACTTTTTTTAGTAGTTTTTTCGTAATATTTCCTGAAGAGGAAAAATATTATTTGAAGTTTTATCCTAATCAATTTTGGTTTTACCTTTAATGAATTTTTATTATTCATTGCTAACAAAAATAAACTCTTGTCTACACTTTTTTTTTTTCTACTTGCGACTGTTATTGTTTTCGTGCTGTTAATTTTTACCTATTGAAGGAGCCAGAACCTTCTGTATTGAACATAATAGAAGAAAAACCGCTCAAAAATAATCGGATCCAAATTTTCGTTTACTTCGATACTTTTATTACAAACTTTCAGTGGTTTATCGAACACTTAATTTGTTGCAAAAGAAGGTGGAATAACTGTCTTGAACATCGGTTTCGAATGCTCAACCGTAGTAATTCCATTGAACATTGATCCAAGAATTATAGGTTCGAATCTTTGAACGGTAAATATTTATGACCTGTGAAATGAGTTTACAATTCACCCACCTACGAATCGTTACTAATCTTTACGCATACTGCTACGTATAAATTTAGATATGCTTATTTTGATCTAAAAGGTGTAGGATTTTTGTGGTTATATACACGTTAGTGTTTTAACTGCATTTCTTTTTCTAAAAAAATAAAATTGCACAGGACGATTTTATAATAATTTATATGTCCTTACACTATTACCCTTAAAAAATTCAATAATAGTTAACATTTTTCAGGTGGGAACGAAGCAAGACGACAGTGTTTAAAAGTAATGTACGGTACTGTGATAACGTTTGATAAGAGCCGTCTTATCAAAAGTGCCTAGCTTAGTCTAGTAGTACCTACTTTCTGAGTTTATTAAATACAGTTATCTGGTTTAATTGATATTTAGTAGAGCAGTCTTTTGCAATAATTAAGTGTCGTTTAACTTATTTAAAAATTGTAACATTTCCTATTTATAAATTTTTCTTGTACCGATTGTTATTATTAGAATCGGTTTTATTTTAACAAGTTACGTTTTATATACTTAAATCGGTCGAATGATTCATGTTCTTAATTCTATAGTTTAATTCATTACACGGTTTTCTGTTATTTTTCTTTAAAGTTAAGTGTAGTTTTTAACGAGTTTTCTGAAAGGCACAGGCATTCATCGCATATATTTGTAAATCTCAAAGTATCATTAAATTAATTTTTTGAAATTGCTATTTATTTTTCTACTCGACACTGATATTTTATCGCTTCCTAAAAATTTAGAAAAATCCTATTGTATACATTTTTTAACGAACTGATAAAACGCATTTATACTATTACGATCTCGTATTACGGTGAGCGCTAGTTTTTCCGTTATTCTTCGTTCTGATAAAGTGATATAATTTCTAATTTTACTTCGAAACCTTAAACGGTATCGAACAATTTACACTGTACTACGATGTACATTTAATAAATTTCCTGAGATTTAATCTAATAAAGTAATTTGTTGCACATTTTATATACGTCAAAATCATTTTAAATAATTTTATTTACTCGATAACGGTTTGAATAATAATAGCGTAAAACAGGATTTGATTACAAGAAGGGGTAACTTATTCCTTAACTGTCTTCTTACAGCTTATCCCGTGAAAAGCAGATGAGGTAAAGAAATACTAATTTTAATTGCTTTATTTCCGAGTAATGATTTACTCGTTGAAATCTATCGGATAGGTATATTTACTTGAAGACTTAGGACTGAATGTCTCTTATATTTCAGTGAGTTTGGTGAGTTTACGTACTGTCTCACATTCGGCTCGAATAGAATAGAAAACACATTTGATTCATCCACATTTGATTTAGTATGCCCGCGTGCTAACTGTTCTTGAACACGGTTAAACCTTTTTAAAATGATTTTGAATCCGGCTCGGAGCGTTTAAAAGTTGTTATCTGATAGTTAAATCTCCAGCCATCCTGATGTTAAAAAGTTCATCGTTTTGACTGATATAGAACGTTAAGGTGATCGGGCAGATAGACACATCAGATCTTTTTTTACCAGACGTTCTATCTGTCTGATTCCTGACCACTCCATGGAGTTGAGATTTATAACTTTAACTTATAATTTAGTCCGAGTATTAAAGCACATTTAATATACTTATATATATTTCTCGATTCATTGAATTGTTACCAATATATAATTAATCTCAATGAAATTCTTACTTCTGTAATCAATGACGAAGAGGAAAATGTTACTCAGAAAATTCTCGCGTTTGTGGTAAAAATACATGAAAAAATTCTTCATCATTGTCACGTTTGCAAGATACGACCCCATGTTCGTATGTAATATTCTTTTTTTCTTGTGCCTAACATTTTCAAGACCAAAGAAAAAACAAAAGTTAAAATTATTTCATAAATATTTATCCTAGTAATAAAAGGTACAATCTGCATTAGTAAAACAGTGGGTAATAATATTTAATACTGGCCGGAGAGGTTTAACACATTCTTACATAAATCAAGACAAAAATACAAAATTAACGTTTTATGGAAGTGAGGTAATCTTGTACACCCGACACTACCGGTTATTCCTCACCAGATAATGCCAGAATCTACGGCTTTCGAATTTATGTTGCTGCAAAATTATTCATTCTTTAATAAACATGTTCGATTAATGTATTCCGATTTTTTTCACGTGTAAACTGAGACATACATATCATAGGTTATTGATCCCTGTTCTAAAAGGCTGTCCAGATGAAAGTTAAAAGTATCTTACCAAAGGACTCGACTTTTCAGTTAATAGTTTACTGTCTTTAAGACTTGTATATTTTTTCTGTCACACTACACAATCAACTACCTTCCTCTGTTCAACTTTCACACACACACGCGCACCACAAAATGTTCTCGTCTTAAATAAGAAAAAAATCGTATTGTAATCGGGAAAAATTTCGGTTTTCAGATTTCAACAGAAATATCAATTTTGACCATCCCTGGATCCTTTTTGATTAGTTTCGGCGTGGCGTCTGCACGTATACACGTACGTATGTCGCATAACTCAAAAACGATTAACCTTAGAATGTTGAAATTTTGCATTTTGGACTGTTGTAACATTTAATTGTGTACCTTCCCTTTTGATTGCAATCGGCTGAACCAAAAGTGTTCAAAAAAGCCCAAAATCCCAAAGAATTTGGATTTTGAACTTTTTCTTAACTGCAGTAACAAGTTCTCATTGAGCGCTTTTCAACGATTTTTCATAAGTGGTACTTATTTTCATTAGTTCTAGATTTATAGCCAAATAAACTTTTAATTAATGAAATATTTGGATCTTACAAGGGAATGAACATCGGTTTTAATTCGACTTCACCTACTTTTTTTTAATTTCAATATATTGATTTATTAATAATTATTAACCTCTCATTCTAAGAAAAATTTGCGATAAATAATATAATAATAAAAAAAATTAAAAAAATTACGTAAGTTATTAACAAAATAAAATTTTATGTACTTTTCATTTTAAAAAAATGTGTATGTGTAATGTAATAGACTTACAGGGTGTCCACATCAGATTCTTTTTCCAAGGAGAAAGTAATTAAATAACAAAAAAATTACGATGATCATCGGTGTGAATATTTATTAATTGTTATTGATTAGAAGAAAGATAAAATGAATGGTTTTATTTTAGAAATACATAATTATAAAATAAAGCGTTAACTTGTTAGTTAGATGGTTAATAATTATCCTTGAATTATTTCGTTTCAAGGTAATCGTATTTTGAAAGTAGAACGAATGTGGAAACGTGGTTATTCGATTGTTTGCTTTCTTGTTCCAAATTATTTATCAAACCTTAAAATTATTATTAAGTTTTTTCAATCTGAAGTTGAAATAGGTCCCTTGTTCTGTTCAAATAAACTACTGTTATTACGCATGTAAAAGTATATCTTTTACTTATGTAAAAATGAGTTGTAGGAATTTAATATGATTTATGTAAAGACAAATTTTTACTTAAGAATTGAAATAACACTTTATCTCTCATCACCAAAATATTCTAACTTTATTATTCTGTAACCGGATAGATAGTTACATAGGCTTGATGATATTCTATTACGCCTCAGATTTTCCCCCAAAATATGGCCTAATGTAGTTATTAAACCATTTTATTTTTACCGGTTTATTTTATCAAAACATTTAATAAGGAAAAGTATTTCTAGAATTGTAAAATCGTTATAATTAATTTTGTAATGATCTTTCTATCTACAGGAGAAATTATATGTCTCTGTGATCTTCTAAATTTACGCTCTTTCTCACAAGAAAAAAAAAATTGAGAGGTATTTATCTTATTTCTTTTATCTATAAAACAAGTTTATGATAAGTACAAGTTTTCTGGTAAAACAGAAGCATATTGTTCCGACCGTGTTGTATAGCGGAAATAAAAAAAAAAATAAAACCTTATTTCGTCGCAATATTACACCTTTGGTAATAGTTATTACCTATTTCATTGCCATTTCTCTTTAGGGAAATAGGAGATTAATGATGATGACGAACAGATAAATCAAGATACAGCTAGTTTTAAATAACAATCTTGTTAGAAACATAAAAAAAAGTTACAATAAATAAATAATTTAATTATCTTGGCATACCCAAAAATTGGGAATCTCAGGAGGAATTTACATTTTTATATAAATGGATATTACATATATGTATATGTATAACAGTAATATAAAAACAAATGTATATTAAAACAAAATTTGAAACTGATGACGCTAGAATCGAAATAAAATTTTAAGTCTAAATAAGAAAAAGAGAAAATGGATCCTATTAGCCGTTGCATTTAAAAAAATTTGTAAATTTTTAAATTAAAAAATGTACAAAATAACTTCGGAGCCAGAGTAAAGCACAAGTCTATGCATCCTGTAGAATTTGTGGGCTTTACTCATTTATTTACCTGTTTTTTCGTTACAGGTAGGAAGAAAATGAAAAACATTACTGTTATTCGAATTATTGAGTTGTAAAAGTCCATAAAGATTACTTGGAGCAATCCTTAAAATAATAGATAAATATATAAAATCTAGTTAAATTAAATTAAAAAGAAAACTAAATTGAATTTAAGATAATTATTCTAACATAACTTCAGTAACTGCAGAGGATGAAAGGAGTTTCATGCATGTTGAAGGTTTCTCATCCAAGTTAATCTTTAGATTTCCTTGACAGCAGCCCCTTTGTTTTATAACTCTTATCGGTTTCAGTATTACATCTAAATCAAAACCGAGAATCATTTTCTTAATCGTTTTAATTATCTTTCCTTGACAGCTGATATCTTCCAAAACCAGTTTGTTTCGTGTTTTGTTTACTTTTCCAATTTATGACATACCCACTTTAAATTCTCCTTTTTATCCTGTGCGATTTTGTTTCTACTTATTATCAAACGGTACTCCCAGAGAACAGGTTTTCGAAGTATTTACTATTTTTTTACACTTGAAGGTATGGTACCATTAACCTGGCTCGGATAAGTTTGTCGCAATGCGCGAATTACCAAATCTTGAAAGTGTTTATCATTTACACATCATTATTGTGGTTCTATTATTCTTTTAGTAGTGAACAGAATGAATCGGCTATTTTAAGAAAAATCCTTTTTTCACAAAACCGCAGTAAATAAATTCAATACATTTAATCGTTTATATACATATAAAATTGAATTGAAAAGAGAAAATTGTGATTCTGGACTTTGCATTTTGTTTACGAGGAAAATTCTGTAAGTTTTTATGCTGTATAAACAATTCGACCTTGCCGAATAGTTTTTACGAATAGAAATTTAGTAGATTAATAAAATGAATTATATAAAATTATAATATTAAATTATGTACTAAAATGTACTTAGTTGTATGAACTAGTAGATTAAATAACTGCTCATTCGAATAACTACTGTTCTGTACTTTGTCAGTTTTAGCGGGATCATTCTAAAGAAGTTTTACAGTTCCTGTGTAACAATTTCAGCTTAACACCAAAATTAATCTTCATGTGTTGATCGACTGTAAATTTATTGTAAATTAAAGAAAAAGTGTTTTCATTAAAAAAAAATTGATAATTTTTAAAAAATTGGGAAAACTTTGACAAGAAGTTAAACATTTTCAAACGCTCATTACTACTATCTGCAATGTCTGATTATTTAACGGTAAAGTTTTACTAAATCAAAAATATGTACCGTATGCACCCAAATAACACACTCGTATCGAGGCTTGGAAAATTGAAATAAGTAAAAACATTTTAACAAAATCACCTTAGATGATCGAATATATAACGTATTAGTTACTTGCATAATGTCATTAAATGAGTCTATACTGTAAAAAATGTAATTAAAAGAATAAAAATTATACCCCTTACCTTTACTGTCATCAGCGGTCGAGTTTCCGTCATCCAAAGATTGCAGTCATATTCGTAATCACTTAACCACAAATAACTGTCCTCGCTTCTATCGGCAGCGTTCGAAATACAACATTTCTTGAAAGATATTTAATAAAATAATCCAGTATTTCTGACCAAGCCGCATCAGTCCGCTTACAAATTTGTATCAAAGACGGTTTCTTAATTTTAACAGATGTTGGCCATCCAACATATGTCATGTTGGCCATCCAATTTTTATAATATCTACGAGTTTGGTTTTTAAATGGTTAGTTTACGCAGTTTATAGAGGTTAAAGAGTATGTCATTGTACCAGGAATAATAAGGGCTGATCACTCTTTTCAGCAATCAGTCTACGCTTTACATTATCGGTCGTAAGACCTCTAAAACTGCCCATTACAAATAGGAAGGTTTTCGTAATAATGCGCTTTGTCGACGCATTTAATCCAGTCCAATACTAATTCATTATTCATCCATCCCTTTTTTTGTGCTCGTAGGACAATATCGCTTGGGAATATCGCTCAGGGTTTTTATATGACATATTTTTGTAGAAATCGTGTATTGAAACTGATGTACATTCCATTTGTGCTGCAAGTTTTTCTTCTATTTCTGGATATCTCGGGTCTTTCCTCCGAAACACTCTTGTTTTTATTGGGTACTAAAAATTCATTTTTTTTCTTTCGTCACTCATGATTGTATGATTGTGCTATATCAAATTCTTTGCCTGTAGTACGATTTCCATGCTGCTTTGTATAAGTAATAGCACGTAACTTTCTCAGAAGTGAATGAACGCAGTTTTTTCCACCATTAGTAGTTTACTGCGCACAAAACTGTTACATACTGAACCGTCGTTGTCACTATGGAACCTAATCATAAAATTACTGCAAGATGATCGATAAAGTATTTTCGTAAGAAATAACAATAACCCTTGTGAGAGAAAAATGGAAAGGACAGCTTCCGATAAGTCAGGTGCCACGTCATAGATAAGAGATTAATTTTCTAACACCTGTTATTATTTATAGCTAATTTTTTTTTGTTTTATCTAAATCACCGTTTTTCAACTTATGGGTCGTGTAATTTACTTATAAGTACACATGTAAAGAAAATAAATTAATGATATGGTTGCGTTTGTTTTGAATTTAAAAGTCAATCTTATAAAACATAGATAATCTTATAAAACATAGATCCATATGTGGATCTATGTTAGAAAAACAATAGAGAAAATTTTTTTCAAGTGATTAAAGACGTTTCCTATGTTTAGTTTTTAGGGCAAGCATAGACGAAAAAGCCTTTTCACAAAGGTAAGACGTGGCGAAAGGGATTAATATTTTCAACGCTTCTGTGACGAAATTTCCACATTTACTTCGACGAGCGAGCCAAAACGTATCTAAATCTACAGATGTGAATTGTAGTTGTAACGTTTTATCGGCAGACATTTCCATCAGCTTGTCGTGAATCTCAACCAGTAACTTAACAGTTGTAACAACGTTTTCACTAAATGGACTCAGTATCCATCTCTTCGAGAAATCAGTTTTATATTCCAAAAAATACTCCATCGACTAAATTTTTAGCTCACGGAAAAGATGCGTTTGTGTGCTATCCAAACTTTTATTATACGTATTTTCTATACTATCTAAACTGGTGAGTAATAACATCTTCATCCAAATTTTTCTTAATATAATCGGAAGTAAGCAGAAAGAATACAATTTTTGCTTTGAAGGTGATTAATCCAGATAGCTTCTTAATGAAAGCACGAACTTTGTATGTCATTAATAAAATGTTTTTATCACGTCGTTATAAATTCACATTCAAATCGTTTAAATGCGAAAATACATCAGCTAAGTAAGCCAACAGCAACATATATAATGGTCGCCTTTTAATAAAATTAACCATTTGTACAGATTTACAATGAATTTGTTCGAGATTTTCTGGCATATTTTTTGTGGTAAGTGCATGTCTGTGAAAGAAGCAGTGCGTCCATTCCGCCCTTGGTGTAAAACGATTTCTTAATCTTTTCAGATTTCCATTGTTCTTTGTGTTACCGCCTTTGCACAATCAAAAAAATATTGCAATACATTTTGTTCAATCTATGTTATAGCTTTTAGTAGCTTCATAAAAAAACAAAAATAAAACAACACATTGCCTGTTGCATGACCAGGTATTGATTTGCAAAATATATTTTATTTAATTGATTTCTCCCTATTGCATCCGTATCTCACAAAACATAAGAACTGAGAATCGTTTGTCGCATCTGTTCATCATTCAAATTGAATATTTAAAAATTCACTTGCTGAATTGTCTGATCGCGAACGTCGGCAACCATGTCATTGATTCGCCTTGATGCTGTGTCGTTAGAAAGCGGAATTTTTTCAATTTATTTGCTTTTTTCACGCCTATTAAAATATTGACCGTATCAGTTACACGCAGTATGAGGGTTTTTTTCCGATTGTATGGGTTTTGGACATCTTAGCTATTCTTAATCCTATGAGATAAAATGCTTCGAGTGTATTTTTAATAGTATGGTTTGATGTACAAATAAAATTTTGCTAATTTATCAAAGTATGTAATTTTCTTTCTAAAAATTCAAAGAGTTTACTTTTACCCTCCGGATGTCAAGTGCCGAATTAATGTTGATAGCTTCATGCTTCGACGGAGAAGACTTGAAAGCAAACAACGCTCTATGACTTTCCACCCAATGAGATAAAACCATAATTTAAACAATTGTCGTTGTACAATCTTGTCGTTTTACTAATCGAATCTCTGGATGTAGATGGCTCACTCCGTTTTTTACAATTTTATATATTTTACATAAGAATCTAATTGAAAAAATCAATTATTATGATTATTATGATTTTCATACAGTGAATATTATACTAGCAGACCAAATTACAAGGAGCACGTACGCATAAAGTTGGAACCGGTAAATTGCTAATCTTTGAACACTACGTACATGCATGTTCATACCCGTCTAGTTCAACGCAGCTATTTAGTTTTAACTAGATTTCAGTAAATTGGGATTGGGGATCGTGAAATATTCGATATATATCTTTTTACTTTTTGGGAGTCGTGAAGCTAAAAAGGTTGAGGATCAGTGATCTAAATAATTTTATTTCACTGGATCTAGGTTCGAAGTCAAAACAAAGCTGTTTATAGACTTATACATTTTTATTATTATTTATAAATTGAAAATGTATTGTTTTTTTAAACTGTATAAATTTTTAAGAATAAAGTTTTCCTTCTGTATGGATTGATTATTTATATAATTTTAATGATTACATCATCATTATCAATGTGAAACCTTGAAATCCATGTACGACGCGAAGGGTATTTTTCCAACCGCCATTCCGAACAAAATGGTGTGTGCTTAGTGCATGAGTGTATACGGTATATATTTTTCACTGTTCATACTCTCGTTTGGCTCGGCAAAGCATTTTCATCTCTTAAAAGAATCAAAGCAAATATTTCTCTCATTAACGCTTACTAACAATTTTCGGAACAGTAGAAATATTTAAAATAGATTTAAGGTATTAAACCGATGTTTCATTAAAACCGTCTCGTAAGTGTCTTAATGTAACGAATGAACAGAAATACAGAAGTTATTCATTTTTCTAAGTGACTTTTAATATGTTGTAACGAAGTGTGAGTTCTTTTGTTTTAAGGAGACCGTAACCGATAAATTTCTGTTTGTTGAATTTTTTTTTTTTTTTTTTATGATGTGAAAGTAGGTGATTTCCTAGTGTATTCATATACAGTTTATAGTTCATGGTATTAAGCAATAAATTTCTTCCGAAAATATTACATAAAAAAAATTTCTCAGCGATATACGTGATTTTGTCTTATTCTTCTCTTGTTAAAATGAAAACTTTGGAATTCTGTAACTAATGTTTTACTAGACCGAATTCAAGGAATTTGTATCGTTTTATCGAGTTTTTCATTTTCTAATCGATTTTCGACAGTATAATAGATGCAAACGATATCTGACTTTTTTCCATTTTTCTAATGCGTACGTTGCAAACTGTTAAACTAGTGAACAATAAGCCAGCTCCCATGGCCCAATGATACGGCAATGATATGTATGACATATAAATGTGGTGTAGTCTTGTACAAACTCAGACCGATCATTCCTGAGACGTATGGTTAATTGAACCCCGACCATCAAAGAACACCGGTGTCCGCTGGTTTACTATTCCAGGCTACTAACCTTTACTAAAATTTGAACCTCACAACCGACTTCAAAAATCAGCTGTTAAACAACTCATTTACGACGACGAGTTACCCAGTAGACCAGCCTGACGGGCTAATATCTGAACTGAATACTGAATGTGATTTGTTTATGCTTTGTTTTCGTGCGTTCTTTGTCGGAGTAAAGATTTTAGTGGTAGTTACGTTTGCAAATTTGTGTTACTGTCTTGACTTTTTACTTATAAAAATGAGGAATATAAAAGAAGTGGAACCAGAACAGTTTTTAAAAAAAAGGTGAATTAGGCATACAAAAGAAAATTGAGGTTATAGTATAGCTGATAGAGCATGAAAGAATCTGCATCAATGTTATTACTATTTTAGGGTCTTATGAGAATAAAAATTATAAAATTCAATATGAAATACTTGATCTTGGACTGCTGCAAAAGGTAAACAAGTATTGAGATTTGTAAGTTTTGCTTACCTAGAAGTAAGGAAACAAGTTTTTGAAGGCCTTTCTATGGATTTTAAATTATTTTGTAAAAATTGTGTTAGTAGTAAACATTTTTATTATAGCCATAAAGTTGTAAAGTAGTGTAACAATGGAGAAAAAATACCTTTTTCGACATAAACGTTAGATTATTATCTGGGTTGCGTACTAAAGGAAAGGAGCACACTGCAAGCGGAATTTTACGTGGAATAATGAATTTTCCAACTCGCCATCTAAATATAAAAAGCATGAGAATATCCGACGGTTGCTATGGAAACATTTTGCAAAGTGTCTCCATAACAATAAAAAATTTCGTTGAAGAGGCTGGAAATACATTCAACCGGAGAAATTTATGTATTTATCTTGTCGGCTCATCGCAAAAAGGGGACGCACATTACTAAACGGAGTTTATCATTCACAATACAGGCGAGGTCGATACAGGCAAGGTTCTTGACGGTGCAGTCACGAGAAAATTTTGCAACCAACATTTAGGGAAGTGTGAGGAAAATTACCTGGAACTGGAGGTGGTATGGAGGTGGCCCTTGTAAAACAGTTATTTGAAAGGTCTCAAGCTCTTTATAATGTACGCTCCAGAGAATATTTGGCAGATGGGGACACTAAGTATTTCTTCCTGCTAATGAAAGCAAGCCATTCGGACAAGATGTAGAAATAAAGAGGTGAATGATCAGTCACGTCCAGGAAAGTCTAGTTACGCATTTGAGAAATTTGAAGTCACAGGATAAACGGTTACTCTCAGATGGAAAGACACTGTCTGGAAAATTAGAATCAGCGAAGCAGCAATCCAGAATTTTCAAATATAATATGGGTTGGTTGGCTATCCGAAGAAACGCGCACGGTATTGATTCAATGAAACGTGTGTCTGAAGTTGCCCTGTTACATTCAAGTATTTTTTCTGATTCTCTTCTGCTTTGCGACGATTCGGTACTTAATATTTTTGGGTTGTATTTTAAGATCCGTTTCGTTTTAGTACCAACCTTATGGAATTGAAATTTCTGCTTCGTGTAATACATTTTGTGATAGAATAAAGTATTGCGAATTTCTTCGTTCTTACTAGGATTCGTCACGCCACGCCGGTACCGTACGCAACTATTTAACCATTAAGAGTAGTGTAGTCACAGGGTATATCGAGATATTTGTCGTCGAAGTTTGATGGGGGATTGGTATATATTCGTCAAAAATATGTCCATACGAGAAACCCTAGAAATTTGAAATTACCTTCTTAATCCAAAAGCAGATTAGCATATTTTTTTGGGGAATGGATTCATAATTATATTTGAAATTGGACGAAAGATTGTTTAAATAAGTGTCCAGTATTTTTGAGAAAGCCCCAATGGTTTTCCTTAATGCTCTCTTGGCTGTTGAGCATATTAAATAGTTAATATTTTGTAAATAACGAAAAATGTTTTATAACTCTGAAATGAATTTTTAGAATACTTTTTTTGTATGTTAGTTTTCGATAATTTTACTTGCTATTTCATTATTTTTCCTAGAAAATTTTATGTTTCAATAGCATCACATCAATCGTACATGATATTAAATAATTTGTTTATTTTTATCCGTTAAATACGTAACTATTATTTAATGTGATTCTAGTAATTTATCTAGTGACTCGTAATTTTTTTGATGAATTTTATTTACTATTTTTTATTGTAATTGAAATTAATTTGGCAACTCTTCTTAAATGTTTTATAATTATGTGTCACTTTTATTTGTGTCTTCCCACGGTTCTCTTTAAACTAGTGATTGTTTTATTGTTGCGAAACAGTAGTTTCATTATACGTTGCTAGAGTATAACGTACAATAAAGTAACTCTGTGTTGTAATTTTTGCTGTTTTTTCTTTTCCTTTTATCTCATTTCTCGTATTATGTGGTGTTTCTGATGCTCTACAACGAAAAGTACATGTAATACCGCAGCGCTCTCTAGAGCAAAGAAATCAGACACCAATATTGATAATAAAAGTTATATGTAATAAATTTAAACATAGATTTTTTGTATTATTACAACAATATTTTTATTTTTTCTTTGTAGTAACTTGTAATCCAAAGATATAAAGTAATATATAAATATAAAATATATATTTCATCGTTTACAATAAATAAATGGATAGTGGTTATAACTGATCACAAGCTATCATAAACTTGGGTTTAATTACATTTAGTTTGAAATGCCATTTTAATTAAGATATTGGAGTTCTTATTTAATGCGATTTATTTTACTGAATCAACAGTTGTAAAATTCCACAAAATTCCAGAGCCTATTGAGGATGTACCTCGTTTGTGCCTTTTTTTAATGGACTGGATCATTGGCGCGGGAATTGAACCCCTCGCCAATCAAGTGATGGGGCGGGTTAATCAACCTACGTACTACTACCATCTTATCACATGTACTGAACTATTATTTTTGGCGTGTAATAAAAAATATATTTGTGTATATTTATATACAAAAGTCTATTTATCCATTCAACATCCGCTTTTTAAGGCAAGATGGAATGAAAAGATTTTACACTTGATCTTGTCAGAAACAGTCAAGTATTTCACACGATGTTTCCAGAGTTAAAGATCGTGGAGGGGCTGGAGAAGTTTGTGGTACCTATTCGACGCTTTTCGATGCTTAAGCCTTCGTAAATATGCCGCGGGTTTTCAAACCGAAATTACGTTATTTTTTATGTAAAATCAGCGTAGGCTGCAGAGGCTACATCATCATTAACATTAATATTTGCCTATTACAGCACTGATCTTGAATCTGATTAACTCTTTTCATGGGAGATCTACCGAGCTTTGATTGCTCTGTCTGCCCAGAAATAGAAATAAATAGTAATTCATTGGATGTATAGACAAAAAGGCGTAGAGTAACGAGAAAGTTAATGCGTTTGCTAAAAGTAGAGCGTCCGTTTAAAGGCCCTGAGACCGTTTGTGGCATAAATTTAACTGCAGTAACACAGCACTCCTAAGTGGGTTTCTAAAGAACGTAATGGTGTAAACCTCTCATGTCAAAATCTTGGGAAATTGCTAACTTTACCCGGATCTATAAATTTTATTAACAACACGAGGTTACTTTTAATATTTCTGAAGTAAGACAGAGTAAAGACAGAGAAGTAAGTAATGACAGTTTTCCTTTATAAAAGAAAACAATTCTTAAGAACTATAAAGAGCGTTTGAACGATGTTTCAAACTGTTTTGTCGTATACGGAATAAAGAACATAAAAATTGTTAAATAATTTTAGACGCATTTTAAATTACCCTTTAAAAAATGTCACATAACACTCAATTTTAATTAAAGAATTTTTTTGTCGTTTGCCATTAGCTCTATGTATGATGAACCATTTGTGAATATAAGTTATAGTAAAAATTATGCGAGTGCTAAGTTAAAAATATTCCTACGTAATAACCTATTGAATTATATTATTTATTAGTTACAATTTTCAACCCAAACTCATTTAATGTTAAGTTGAAGGCTTGGGTAACGAATAATTGTATTAGTAAGGTATTAAGAGGGGAAATCCACAATATTTGAATATTTGTTTAAATTTTATATCTAATTATATTACGACTGAAATACAAACCACATTTGATGGCTCTCTTCTCGCAAACGAGAAATGTTACCGGCAAGTCGATGTAACAATGTAGATTAATATTATTATACTCCCAAGATCGGCTGCTTTATAATTTAACTTGTACGTCTGTCATCTGTTGAACTTCCACAGGAAAAGATAAGAACTTATCTCCTATCCGATAATCGAGGATAATAGTGTTGTATTGCTAAGAATATACAGTTTTATAAAATTATTATTGTACGATTGTAAAAGATACAGAATAAATTCGTATTAAATACATAATTTAATATTAGTCCCCTACTGACTAGAATTAGGGTTATATAACAATCCTGTGTTTCACTACAAAAAAGATCTGTCATGAACTTAACGTTAACAATATGAACTTGCCGATTCATATTGTCTATTTCGAAATAGCAATTCATACTTCAATTGTTTTACGCAACTCACAGCTAATAAAATATTGAGCTGCTTTCTCTGAGAGCAACGACATTCACTGCACAGTCAGTGTATGTACGAGTAGTTATCAAAGATGTCTTGTGAACGACCGAATTTTCTCACCTTTTCGGTGCATGTGTTATGTATAATAATAATCAATATAAAAAGAAACCATTCCATTCTCACTTTCCCTATTATAGTTCTGAAATGGAATGCTTGTTTTTCAGCACAGGCAGTCGTTTTCGGGACTGATATACGGCTCATATTTAATCTGCGGTATTCGAGTATTTCTTCTTGTTAATGAACAGTCGTAAGAGTAGAGGTAGTTTTATGGGAATTCTCAACTTTTTACTTTATTGTAAATTTTCTAGTTTTTTTCGTTTGGAGGTGGTCCATCCCAAAAAAAGAAGGGAGTTTAGTATTATTGTTTCTCGTCTATAGTATAACGGATTATTAAGACTGTGTTACGCTACTGAGCCACCTAGCCGGTTTTTTATCACAATTCTCTTATTCTGTTCTTGGATTTTGGGTTAAAAGTTAGTTGTTAACCCAAAAAAGAGTTCCAAACTCGATTAAAAACTAAATGAACCTAACCTTTTAATGATTGGCGCTTTATTTTGATTCCCTTCGAGGATGTCTAGCTGAATATACTAAGATAAAGTTACATTAGATGTAATAATGAATCCGTGTATATGATAAAATAACAGTGCAAACTACCTTATGTATTCTTAACTAGTTACAGAAGCCTGATATATTTTTTTTTGTAATTGCATGTTATTTAAAAATAATAATATGATGTATTTTTCAAACATCGATAACAACAGAGCCTTTACGGTGACGCGATTATTTGTTATCTTAAGAATAAATATCTTACTTAAGTAAGCTTTGTGTAACCTAAAATTCTTGGATTTTTTTTTAATCCTTCCAATTTATTTTGCGCCTACAGAAAGTAAACCGGAATGCATCTTGATTATAAGAATTTCAATTCAAAATACAGCTCTATCTTTGGAATAAAAAAAATATTTAAAGGTCGGTCAGTTTTTTCCTTAAAAGTTGTTTCTAGATCATTTAAAAAATACATATATATTTTTATTACTTAGAAGATACATCAAGTAAAATAAATGTTTCTTTTCTTGAATCTGGATCCTGCGGCATTAAGACCAGTTGCCATTTTATTTTTTTCAGTGCCGTAAATCATTATAAAAAATTATTATAATAACTGGACGATAATATCGATAACCTCAAACTTCTTAATAATAATTTTACAAATATTTTTAATTGAAAAAGATCAAATTTTTACTTTAGAAACAGAACCATAACATTTTTGTTGACTTCATCTCAAATTATGGATTATGTTGTTTTTTTTTTTCAAGTACATACGTTACTGATCATTCATTACGTTATGCTTATTTTGAAGCGTTTCTTCGAATATTAGAGCTCTTGGTATACTAACTTAAATATGAATAATTTTAAATGAAAAAAGAATTGCTGACGTAAAAACATCAGGATATATTGATTTTTGTAAAATGATGTGTAGTTAATCACTGCATGAGATCAACCTTCATATTAGGATGTATTAGCCTGTCACCCACGCTAAAGAGTTGCCTAATGCCGTATGTTTAACATTTACACCATTTAAATACAAACTTCTTATGTTTGTTTTGCTACTAGTAGTTCTTCAACATAAGATCTCACTCTTTTTGTGCTGATTGTGACAAATTGAACCCTACAATGAAACTTAATTAACAATGAAGTAAAAATTAAAATGATATAAAAAAAGAGAATTGTAGATTATAATTGTTAAGAAGGTCCGATGTTACAGTCTCGAATTCTCGGAGTCGCATAGTTTCACGATATATATTGATAAGGTTTCTTACAAGTAAGTTTTAACTAATTTAAAACACACTAATTTTTTTCCTAATGTGTACTTTGCAATCTGTTCAACTGGTGAAAAAGAAACAATCCTCCTCCCCCGGCCCAATGAGATGAGGATGGTATGTTGACATATACATATACATATCTGGTATGTTGACATATACATACATATAACTTGTAGTCTTGTACAAACTCAGTCAACCATTCCTAAGACGTGTAGTTAATTGAACCCCAACCGCCAAAGTACACCGGTATCTGCTGTCTTGTATTCAAATCCGTATAAAAGCAACTAACGTTTACTAGGATTTAACTTCAGAACCATCGACTTCGAAAACCAGCTGTTAACAAACTGATTTGCGACTACGAGTTAACCATTAGACCAGCCCGGTGGGCTACTATAAAATTTGAACCTAAAAATAATTGATACTGGAAGGTTTAGCCAAACCAAAAATAATCTTACTGTAATAGCAATTCGTAAACACTTTTTTCCAGAGACGTTGGAGTTCATCGACAGACGTTTTAATATTATACAATATTTTGGTATTTAAAAAAATACGATGAACAAAAATTACCCGTTGAACGATGATTTATAGACTGAGGAATAACAACGAATCCTATCCAACAGTTGTACTGGTCGCTTGAAACTGAAAATTTTATGAAAATTCGTCTAGATTAAATCATTCACCATATTAACAAGAGTACCTTATTGCAAATTTTTAATAAAAATCGGACTATGAAGTTATCCAAAACCCTAGGGACAGAAAAAAGTCAAAAGACGAGTTAAAATAAGATCTCCCTTTTCTTGATCGATAAAAAGGCATATTGGAGCCGGTTAAAAGAATATTGAATAACTAGAACTCTAATAGTTTGTATTATTGAACAAATATAATTGTTATATATCTGACTGTCAACTCTCGTCCTTTTCTAAGAACTTAGACTAATCTAACTTTTCGAATGCCGGTGACAGAACACCTGTTTCTCTCACTACTATACCCCTCCCCACCCATGACTCAGACCCGTAGTTAAGTATAACGCAGCCCAGGATAGTGTCCTTTAACTCTTAACGGGCCTTCCCGCCCACCAACTGACCATCCGGCAAGGCAGGTCGGCCCGCCGGTTGGATCTTTTATTTTACTTAATAATTACCTGCCCCTAACCCCTAGAGAGGAGATTCCAGATCCAGCAATGCCGTAACCTTCATCCCCATCCCTGGGGCCAGGTCTCGGTCGTTTGAGTGCCTTATTCCTCAAATGGGGAGTCTTCAAGGGGATCCCCCACCGGGACTCTGCTCGACTCCCTCCTAAAAAACGGCAGATCCAGATATTATGCATATTATGAAGATAAAATCCAGATATTATGAAAGCTTCACAATATCACAATATACATGGAGTCCCCAGTTGATCATCGGAGTCAGAACACCAGGGCATACCGGCTCTCGCAGCTGGGGTTGTCCAACACCTCCCGCTAGAAACCCCCTCCTCCGTTCCTCATCATCTTTGGCTCGAAGCACTTCCGAGAAAAGAGGCTGAACGCATCCCATCAAGCTGCAGAACCGATGGTGTAAGTTAGCAGGGACGCAGGTGACAAGCCGTAATCTCTGCACGACCTCTTTGTTCCTCCAACTCAGGACACTGAAACAGGGTGTGTTCGACGGTGTCACATTCCGTGCATTACATACAAGTGGTGATATCACGCCTCCCAATACGATGAAGAAAACTGTCAAAATTGCTATGAACTGTGAACATTTGCGTGGTGTAAAAGTCAAGGTCACCGTGTTTTCTCAAACACCATGATCGCAGGTCCATTATGAAGACTCTCGTCCAGGCTGCCATTTACCCGTCCAGCCACCGACTTGTCAGATGTGGAAAGTTGAGTCCCGTACCAATGATGCCGATATCGCGGACGGACGGACAGGTGTCCGTCCGTTCCTTTACCAATAGATCGATGAGGGAATACCCGTTAGCACGCAAGCAGTATCAAATGAGGTGGTCCTATATGCGGCAATTATCCCCAGCAACGAACGTCTGTGCGCACTCCCAAGCCTGGTAAGGTTTCTTTTAATCATCAACGTTGAGCCCCAAACCGGAGCAGCGTACAAAATAATAGATGCGACAGTAATCATAATGACTCTCCGTTTCGATCCTCGAGGCGCCATTTGGGTTGAGAGAAGTCGTTTCAGGGCAGCAACAGTGTTTTCTGCCCGTTCGTAGACCGCGATGATGTGGTCGCTGAATCTACACGACTTGTCGATAGTCACCCCTAAATATCGGACAACACGTTTTGACATAATCAGGTTTCCTCCAATACGAAGGTCCAATTGTCCCACCCTCCACCGACCAGCGAGGACAATATATTCACTTTTCTGAGGCGATAAACGCAGGCCGTGATCTGTCAACCATCCATTTGTTAGAGTAACGGCCTCATTGCCCCGAATGCGAAGGTCTTGCTCAATCCTACCACGACAAGGTCGTGCATATACCTGGTCGGTGTATGCAATTGCCTCTGTCTGCTCCGGAAGGTCAAGATTAAGTTTCCCGTGAATACAACATTCCAGAGAAGGGAACCAAGCACGGAGCCCTGCGGGACATCTCTGATATCCGTAAACGTAGATCTCCTTGCTGCGTCTCAACGGAGACCCATCTCTCCCGAAAAAAGTCCCAAATTTGCTGAAGAAGATATGAACTGATTCCCTTCCACCGTAAAGTGTCGTGGATGACATCCCATGGGACCGAACAGAAGGCATTGCAGACGTTCTATAAATGAGCATTGGTAATCGCTTCGGCCGGCAAGAGTCCATCCTCATGCCGTTCGCCCAAGTTGTAATCTTTAGGAGGGCTTGTATGGTCGACCGCCTCTTTCAAAAGCCGAACTTCTTGTGTAGTCCGGGACCAGCGTTCGACAACAAGCCGTATGGCCATCATAGTTCAACGGCCTTACTCATGTTGTTAACAAGGCATAATGGTCGGTAGGTGGTGATCCGGCCACCAACACTCGGTTTCGAAAGGAAGACCAACCGGGCCTGTTTGTAGCATGCTGCAAAAACTCCTGTCTGCAGCCCTTGAATGACAACGTCAACCATATCCCACGGAGCCTGTAGGAAGAGACCGTTAAGGATCGCAGCTGGTATTCTGTCAGGGCCAGGACTGCGATTGTTGTGGAGTCAACTCATGACCATTGTCATCTCATGTAACGTATACCGCCGCTGCTCAAAGTCAGCAGGCCCACAGTAATAGTAATAAGCCAGGCTTCGTTGGGATGCCATCAATGTAAATACCTCTGTAGGCATTTACATCAGGGAATTATTACTCAGCCTTCGCCTTCGCTGTAGGTTTCTTTCGGACATCTTGACTGTCTTATTTCGTTGCCCTCGAACTAGCTAACCGATTTCGCGGAAGCACGAACCCCGCGCCTAGTTCTACATTTTAAGTAAGCTATTGTAAGTAAATGTCTGGGCTGCCTTGATTAGCGGGGCAGAAATGCCTGGTCTGCCCTATGCTTTCTGAAATGCCTCTATCCTAGGGTTAACAACACGGGTGGATGTCCTTACATCCATCTCTGAGCAATCGCCGTCTGTTGAGGAGGTCAAAGTTAAAGGATTCGGCCTCCTCTTCCGCCCGGACTTCCTGGAAACCTGTATTCTTCCATGGCCGGAGTTTCCCTATCCAGCCTACTCGTGAGAATAACTAGTTCTTGCTGTCTTCCTCCTACGGTAACACTGGGAGAGCCAACGGGTATGACGACTACCTGCAGCGAGCCACGGGCAGCTGGAGACTGCTGGGATATACTGTTTCTCATGACACATCTTTGCCGCTGCTGGATCGATAGTATGAAGTACGAATACTATACGCAATCACAGATTACAGCCTAGTGAAGGTTACACTTCTGGTTTTTAACCTGCATAATACAAAAATTGTTTGGAATAAGACTTCTATTAACACAATTAATTACCTAGATGTTATGTAACAAGCATCAATATAACAATATTCATGCATTTTTTAGTGTTTTAATAAAAAATAAACTAAAATTAATGGAAATTCTACTCCCGACAGAAAAAATATCTTCTTTAGTGATAAAGCAAAGAAAATTCTTTACCCTAAATACATACAAACGGTTTTTTCTATTTGGAATAATTTACGAAACTTACATATAATTCCGAATAAAAAATCTTACTTTGTATTTTAATATTATGATTCTTTTTTCTTTCAGTGACACATCAACGATTTTATCATACATTTTATACATTTCTTAGTTTTTAGGAAAAACTACG
Source organism: Lycorma delicatula (assembly GCF_047948215.1). Taxonomy (NCBI): domain Eukaryota; kingdom Metazoa; phylum Arthropoda; class Insecta; order Hemiptera; family Fulgoridae; genus Lycorma; species Lycorma delicatula. The sequence continues at coordinate 211,592,840 of NC_134455.1, forward strand.
ATGTTAGTGATTTATGTTAGTGTATTTAATATCCAAGGTTCTACCTTCAAATTTATTTAGGAGTTTTAGTGCCCTTTCGTGGAACACGATGCACATTCTTTTAAAATTTAAATGTATTTTTTCAAGGGTTGAAATCCTTATGACGATATTCATGCGTTTATCATTCTGTTATGTCTTTGAACCACGTACAACGTTTTCCGAGGATACAGAGAAATAAGCACGATTTCGATATCTTTCTATTTTTATAAAACTTTTCGCTAATGTATAATTTAAAAAAAAATAACTTTTTTAAATGTTTTGATATCAAATGGAAAACAAATTTGTTTGTATGTTATGTCGTAAAGTGAATTTCATCACTTTACCGATTAAAATTTTTCAAAGTACCTTTCTATTTTCCATATCATTAACGCTGATTTCATAAACATGTTTTTTAACAGTAGCCTAATAGAAATTTATTATAAAAAACCCGTAAAATCTTGATGGTTAAATTATGTTTAGTTTTTTAATTAGTAATGCAACCTTTAATTGTGTGACCTTTAATGCTTAAAGGATTTTAAAGCTTTATACATAAAATATTTTAGAACTAAAAGAATGTTTGTATTCGTAATATTTATAAATTCGTAAAGTATTCGATGCGTTTGAAGTATTGACACTGGAGTGTGAATACAGTAGACAAGTATAAAAAAAAAATTAATATGTACTCATATATGATATGATATGATTTTTAATAAATGCGACATACAGTAATCATTTTTTAATTATGTACGGTTATCAGATCGAGAGAAATAACGACGTTGGTTCAAGGTGAGCCTGCCTCTGCAAACTTTCTCTTCGTAAGTTATTTAAATTATTTCGTAGTTTCAAAAATTTCAAGTATTCAATTAGATAGGCAAGTGCAAAGCGATTTGTGTTCTAAGTTTTTTTTGTAATATTCTTTATAGGTCCATTAGGATATTGTTTATTGTGATTTCATTCTATGTTGAGGCGTTAACTAACAGAAATAATTGAATGCTTTTAAAACGTAGAGCTGCTAACGATATTTCTAATCAGCTAGTTCGTTTTTTACCCTTGATAAATGAGGAACATATTATGTAATTTAATTAGTTAATGCGTGTTTTTTTTTAGATTATTTACACGATATTTTATTTAAAATTGGATTGATAAAGAGTACAAGAATTAAAAAATATTAATTGCAGTAAGATGCTTGAGCATAGATATTTATATATATATATATAGGTCTTGTACTTCAAATTTTAACTGAGCTACACGGTCGTTTCAATAGTAGTAAAAATAACGTGTTTGACTTCAGAAACCCTCTTTCTTTATTTTGTAACGAGACCAAATTGTTTTAATGAGTTATGATTTTTAAAGTGGTGTCACTTTCGCTAAATTTAATTCAATAAATCGAATTCTAGTCGTTTAACTGCAAAATAGTACACTACTCTTCGAGTACTGTAAGTGTTTTAATATGCTTGTGTTCGATTTTGAGAAGCTATGAAAATTTAATCTGCTGAAGCCTTGCCGGTTGGTAAATCTCATTCGTGTTGTAGAGCCTGTCCGGCCTATTACCGTTATAACAAATTATGACTTGGTCTCCCCGATTGAATCTAGGAGTAAGTTTTAATTGATGCAGATACCAACGAGTAATAATTGAAGTGAATATTAACCCAGTGTTTACACCATAATTCAAGTTGTTTATTTTATTGCCTAAACAGCATCGCGTGTTGGATAGAAAGATGCATTAAATCTCAGTTTTTCTGAAAAAAGTAACAGTCGCCTTAGGTTTTAAGAAAACTTTTCTTGAGATGAAAACACTTTATTCTACTATTTTAGGGTTCTTTAGATTTTAGGGAGATACAGGATAGGTTATGCAGGTGTAACGTAAAAAACGAATCCACTTGGCGTTTCTTTATTATTTGTTTCAGTCATTTGATTCTAAAAATTCTCAGTTAAAGAACAGATGTAGTTGACTTACTTTTTTTAAAATGCTTTAACTGAATTCGAAATGGTTTGAAATTGGTATACGATTGATTCATTTGTGTGGTATGAATTTTTTAACTATCGGTTTTCAACATTTCCGCGTTTTAGAATGCATATTTCCCGTTTTAGAAATGGTACTTCGGATTTTGTGTTTGTAGTTCTTTATTTATTTGTTCTTTTTAAAAACAAAGAAAAACATATATCACTGAGAATAAAAACTGATGATGTTGGGTGTTTATTGAATCACCTACGTAGGCGAGTAGTCTGTTCATTAATGACACAAGTTCTCATCAGTGGCGTTGCATGTAATTATAATAATTGTTTTCATGTGCAGCCGGAAATCTTCTACGATAATCATCAAAGATGGATGATTATTACCCCCTCTAAATTTTCAGTCTCCTTACAGAATGTTCTCGTCTTCATTTTCTGATTGAATCCATTCTCTACAGTCAGTCACTTATTTTTCCATTCAAAAGTTTGTTGATCGCTTTTAGAGATATATCTGTTTTTTATTCATTTGTAGAACTTTCTACAAAAGATAAATAATAATGAACGAACAATATACACAAGGGTCGTGGAGAAGGATGAAAAACAGTAATATCATTTGGAAAGTCAGGAGGGAATAAACTATATTATAGAGGTTTACATTTTTCCCTCCCGTGCTGTTTGTAATAAAGTTGTTACGTAGGCACTTTTCGTCCGAACCTAATAAGTTTCTTTAAGAGTTTTGTGTAATTTTTTTATTTATTATTTTTACCAATTCAGTTATAACTGCCTATAATAATTGTTTAACAATTAAAATATTCATTGCTTCTTTAGTTTTACTTAACGATGATTAATCGTTAAGTAACCGTACACACGCTTGAGTGTGATCGCAGTCATTTTAACTCTAAACGGATTAGTCCATTTTATTTATTCAATAAAATAATTAATTAACCACAAACTTTGTGCGAACCGGCTCCTTATTTATTTGTTTACTTCCTACATAAAGTGATTGTACGTATTTTCTGTAACATTAACTTACATTATTTTAAATTAGATAGTTATCTTGAATAATTAAGACAATAAGTGTACTATAATCCCTGATAAACATATTATTATAAGTTTTCCGACCTAATTATTTATGATTTGTTGCGTTAATTATTTAACCTAAATTCGTATTTAAGATTTTCTGGCTTATATTTGCTATTGTATAACTGTGTTTTTTTTATACGTGTTCGTTATATGAAGATATAAAACTAAAAGAATAGCGAAACTTTTCTTGTCAATAAATCTCTTACTCGGTAATTTGTTTGTTTTCTGGTTGTAAGTACTGTTAAGCCTTACAAAGTAAAATTAAACAGTTTTAAAGTTACTACATCTTTTAAAGCTACAACAACCAGAATAATTTTTTAATCTTAAATACAACATACGTAGTATCTTGAAAATTATCAATTTATTAGATATTAACTGAATAGGTCGCTTGTGCGTGTGGAGATTCTATCAAAATTGTAAACCGATTTTGATTAAATTGTAAAATCAGTTATATTAGAGTGCTGTAATTTTTTGTCAATTGTTTCGTTTGTCTGCAATATTTATGTCGGTTGCTTACCACGTTATTGTTTCGAAGTACTATTTTATTATTAAATCTTGTTTGATCATTAACATTATTTATTTATCGTAAACCAATTTAAATTTGTAGACCCGTGATGAATAGGCTTTTAATAAAATAATTTTTAAAAATTGTTATGAAGTTCTTGAGGACGTAAATGAAATATGTTTTCTGATCCTCATTTCAGGAAGTAAAAATGAGATCTTTATTTTTGAAATCTTTATTTTTATTATCCTTTTACGAAAACATTCTTTCTTCTGATTTATAAATTTCAAATTTCTGGGTTTACTTTTACCTTAGAAATTTTACAGTGATTAACTGGATTCTTCGAACTTCGGACTCTGTATCTTATCCGATGCTTATCTTATGCTTATATAGCGTAATCTTAATCGTGCCTGTGGTTAGTGCAAAACATCCGCAATTTGTTCGTGTAAAAAGTGATGCGTTCAATACTGCTAAAGATTTGAATTTTCTTTTTAAATGTTTTTCCTGGTAGAGTATAAAGAAAGACATATTTTAGTGTATAATATTATAGCGATTATTTCTTGAAAACCTAAGATTCTGAGGTGGGTGGTTGATCCGTTGATACAGTAACAATTCTTTTGCTCGGTTTTTCCCTTTCAAGATTGCCTGAAAGGCAACCTATCGTTTTCTGAGAGCTTCCAGAAGAAAAGTTTTGTTAAAACGTAAAAAGTGTTTTTAGAGCATTTATTTTTATTGCATACATTGTACGCATTTTTTTAGTCTGCTATATGTAGCCATTTTAATAGAAAATTAACTTCAGAATTGTTCTTTAGACTTTTTTTTTTGTCTCGAACGTATTGAATCTTTCATTACGATATTACATAAATTGTTAGAAAAATGCAACATTTTAAAACATTTTAAGTTTAATTATTCATTTATTAGCAAGACATTTCGTAGTAAGCCGATAACTTTATTTTAAAAGAACTACGTCCATCGTTATTAATATTTTTTTAGGACGTGAAGAATGTTTCTTCATTTATTGATTTCCCGTTTGCCTCTTCAAACATCTGTTTATATATTTATTATTCAAATCGTACAAATTCGTGTTCACTTAGCTTTTTAATAAATACCTCTTTAGCCGACAGTGATGATTATTTTTAATACCGACACATCTACATCCGAAGGAAGAAATTTTCTAATCGTAAGGTAAAATTTCTCCATATCCTTCCTCTACGTAGTTTAAATAACCGAGAGTTGACTTGAAATATTCAGACTAGTCGGTTACGAAAGGTTATTAATCACGAAGTAACTTTCACTTGAAGTGTTGAAAAAGTAACTTTATAAATAACATCCTTAATTGTTGGCTATTTCATTTTAATACCAAATTTTAATATTGCTGCATTTTGTTTTTGATTAACGTATACTGTTTCGATTATTTGTACGAACCAAGTTTCCCGCTGGCACGGTAGGTTTTCAGTTGAGTTATATCAATCATATTTTCAGATGAGGTCGTATATAAATGTTTATAATGATACATTTTCAATAATTATTTCAAATATGTTTGATTTTTTTCACTTTGTGTATTTCCTTCATCTTATTTTCAGGAACTATTTTACAGTTCCAATTTACAATAAATATTTAGGAACTGCTGTTGAATTATAGAATAATAACATTATTTTAATACGTAATAAATATTTTATTTATGAATAAATGCTGTACGTGAAAATTTATTCACACATTTTTATTTTACTGATATACATAAATTCACGCTTGGACTAACTTTTTTACCTTATGGGTGAATTTCGTTCCAAGTGTGCATTTATAAACGGATTATATCAGAAAGAACTAAGTTTCTAACACCAGAAAGAATTTTTTTTTATTCCAAATTGTTGATTGCTTAAACGATCAGAAAAATAATTAAAACAAGATATTAAGCATTCTGTTTCAAGATTTTCGTTGTCTGTATGATGTGATAATTTTTAACGATTCTGATTCTCTGTTCATATTTTTCTTATGTTACGACTACAAAATAGATTACATTTTTCAGTAGTCTAATAAAACAATTTGACCCAAAGTTTCAACAAAAACATTTTCCAGCTAGTTTCACAAGTAAACGGATTTTAATCAGAGAATTTGTAAAAAAAAATCGGTTAAGGATTGAATGCAATTATTTTTCGATTAAATATTACTATACATGCGTTAAAGTAGTTGTTTTTTTTAATATTTCAAGCAAATAGATTTCATAATGATTATTTATTCATTTAACAAAAATAATGGATTACTGTAAAAACTAATTAATCGCTATGAAAAGGCAAATTCGATGGTACAAAAGAACAGACCGAGTTTTGCTTTATACGTACTCCTAAGCCGTCCATAATGGTGCTCCTGTGCGACTAGCGTTACTACTACTACTATTACAAATTGATTTGCGTATTTATTTATTCACGTTATTTTTTTTATATTTTTGCCAGTCAGTGTAATTTGCCCTCACTGACGTCTTATTAGGATGACCTTGCTGTGACGTCAGTATTAACGTAGATTTCCAGTTTCCTTCAATCGTCATGTTCACATCCGGTTTTCCAATGTATAGTAAATCGTTATAGTAGTCTAACTGGCGGTATACTCAGGTAATTCCGTACATTTAAATAATATTTTAAACCGCTTCTTGATAACAGTCGGTTTCAGTTATTCATATAAATACTTCTATAAATTTAAAACATGACATCGAATTCCAGTCATGAAGACACAAAACTTTGTTCTTAAAGTTTTCACATTTCTAATGCAAGTACAAAGCTAATGCAACGGTAAATATTAATTAGCTGTTTTACAAAGAAAAAAATTCCTGGTGTATAATTATTTCAGAGTTATTATTCACATTCTACGTTAATCTATTATCAGAGTATATTATTCTATTAGAATCTTCGTTTACCTCGTATTTTAATAGCGCAGCATATATTTTACAGCGATTGAGAAAAGGTTTAATAATGAATAAGTAAGTAATCTCTAAATTTTGATCGTAATCAGCACTAATTTTAATTCTTTATCTAAGTTTCGCTGTAAACCAAACGTGGCGATTTTTTCAACGGTAGATTTTCGTCACTGTTGGTATATACATTTAATTAATCGTAATTGTGTAATTTCAATTTTAGGTCTGTGAATATTAGTATAAAAAAACTAAAAAATTGTAAATATACGATATGGATGAGCTTAACAGGTGACCGTAAACGTAAATAAAAAATAACACATCGACCAGTTAAGTGAAAAATTAATAAAAAAAACGGTGCAGAAAAATAAAATATTTGTATCTGCATTGCAGATAATACAAATCGAACCGACTAAATTTCACTACCGCAGACCTAATTTCCCTTTTTCCGAGATTATATAGTCCCAATAGGAAGTAAGCCTAGTTACGCTTCGACTCCTGTTAAATCACATGAACTGAAGAACACAGGCATAAAAATAAAATAAAATATATTTCCTATTAACTCGATTTGAACTGTGGTGCTGCAACTACATTTATCGGATCGTCCGGTCGGAGATGATTCTAACTGCTGACTGAAACGATTGTGAATTAATGACATTCAGTGTTTACTTGCAGCAAAATATAATTTAATTTTTCCTACTCTCCTGGCTCAATTATCTAGCAGGATTATTACTTATTGTATCGTATTAGTAATTCTATGTAACGGTTAATATTGCAGTACCATTTAACTTTATACGCAGAATATTTCTAAATTAGTTATACAAAAGTAACCTTTAATAATGAAAAAAGTAAACAACTTACAGAAATGTTTGACATATTACTGAATGCTTTATATCTTCAAGTTTAATTTACAAATATCCAATACGGATACTTTTTGTGACACGGCTGATGTCCCATATATAATCATTTTTCTGCCAAATCCTATGAAGTATGTCTTTATCTGTGCTGGCAATGTTTGCGTTATCCGGTGCCACAGCTCGTCGACTTTTCCTGGAAGCAGAGGAACAAATACTCTGTCTTTAACGTAGCCCCATACACAGAAGACCATTGGAATTAAATCAGGCGATTAGGGTGGCCAGGAAATTGTTACACCACGTCCAATCCAAGTGGGCACTTTGCTATTCAGATGCGCGACAACAGCTCGATGATAACATGGTGGCACTCCATCTTGCTGGAAAACGAATTCTGTGCCCGTATCCTGTTGTAATTGTGCCATTGGATAATGTTCAAGCAGGTCCAGGTATGATACGCCGGTTAAAGTTGACTCGGCAAAAAAGGATCGTAAATTTTCTGACAGCTCACAGTACAAAAAACATTTACCTTAGGCGAGTCCCGTACGTGTGACGTGTCACACAATTACGCTCACCCCATATCCGAATATAATGTCGATTCACTTTACCGCCGGTATGGAAGGTTGCTTCGTCACTGAACACAATTCTATTAAGATAATTTATCTTCATTCTCAATCTTATTTGATGTGTTTACACAAAACCCAGTTGGTTTTCCTTTATCGTCTTCACTCAAAGTTTGTATCAGTTGTAATTTGTACGGTTTAAATGACAGTCGATTACGCAATACCCTCCATACTGTAAACCTAGGCGTATTTAATTCCAATCTGGCGTGTCTCGTTGATGTACCTGGACTACGAAAGAATGTCTGCCGTACTTGTTCGATTGCCGTTTCAGAATCAGAAGGTCTATCCTGACCTGTGATCGTACGTAATGCTCAATCTGTTTCAATGAACGATTGTACCATACAATAACAGATAATCTGTCTTTGTAGTGGCTGTTTGCAATATTTAGTCATGAATTTTCTCTGAACGGTAGTAACTGATTTGGATTCATGAAACCACAAACAACACTGATCACATTCTGTACCGGTATTAAAACGACCAGCCACCTAGTGAAAACCTCGGGAACTATTGTTGTTAGGCGGTTATTTAATTTTTTTTTTTTGGGAGGGCGAAAAAAGCTTTCGCATTATCATCGCCCATAATAAGCATACTACAATATTCCAAAAAAGAAAAACATATTTCAATAATTATTAAATAGTCGAATATAGATATGCACAGCCTTCGAACACAAACGGGTGCATCGGTTTGATTAATTAGGTGTCTCTGTGTAAGATTAGCATGCCCTATTCGTAAGCGGCAAATAACAACCTCCTCTCTACGGTTATTCCGAAGTGAAGAGCTCCATGGCAGCACAGTATCCTTGATGTATCGGAGTTTATTATCGGTTGTAGTAGTCGGTCACCTTGCTTCCTTCCTCGAAGAGTGTGTTTAATAGAATTAATAAAATCGATAGTAGTAACACTAGTGGTGAAAGACGGTTGGCTACATCGGTCTTTAGCAGCGGAATCTACTCGTTCATTACCCGTGATTCCCACGTGTTTAGGGATGCAGCAGAAACTCACTTGTGTGTTGCGACGGTTCAAATCACCGATTGCATTATCAATTTCGGTGACGGTAGGATGTCTAGAATATAAGTCCTCTAAAGCTTGGAGTGCATTACATTAATCGGTACAGATGAGGATGTAACAGTATTTTGGGTTAATGGTATTGAAGAGCTTATTGATCGCGTACAGTTCAGTATTGTAGATACTTGTAATAAATACCAGCTAAACCGAACGTTCTGTTATTTATAATAAAAGCGCACCCAACGGTATCATTTTGTTTCGACCCACGTATGTATATTAATTTTGTCTTCATGGAAATTGGTATGGAAGGGGTATGAAAATGAAACAGCTGGTAAGAAAATGGTATGGAAATTGGTAAAAAATTTGCTGAAAGACGATAGGAGTTGTTGATTTTTTATTATATATGGTAGGTCATAATTAAAATTTATGGGGTCAAGTCTCCACGGAGACGGATATAAACAGGGTTAGGTTGGGAACACGAAGGGTGTCAAAATTTAAAAGTACAGTAAACGCCGGATACGAACACACATTGGTGTGTGGATGGTTTTCATATCGTGTTAAATAACGGTTTGCGAGGACTGCTTGATAAACCGGGTGATTTGATTGTTCTTTAAGTTAAGCAAAGTAAGATGCTAGCAGCTGGTCCGTCTATCCCAAAGTGATGGCTCACCGCAATCAACAAGTATGCTTGCGACAGGGCGCGAACTAAAGACATCTGTAGCTAGACGAAAAAAGCGTGATGTACAGCATCCAGCATTTTAAGCACGGAATGACGTGTTGAAGAGTTGGCGATGCAACCATAATCCAAACGGAACCGAACTAAAGAATAATAAAAACCCAATATATATGATCGGTCGGCTCCCCATTTGGTCTCGTAGCACATCTAGAATTTTTAAACGTCTCGCTTTTATCTGTTTATATGTACGACCCATGTAAGACAACTATCAAAAAGCAAACCTAAAAATTTAACGTCAAGAGATAGCAACTGGCTGGCTCTCCATTGAGAAGGACTTGCTGAATAAAAGGGTCTCGTAGGCGAGAAAAGACTACTTAATATAAGGTGGCATTTATTAAAACACCTTAATTGTGACATTTCATTCTCCAAGGAGAGCTACTCGGCACAGAATCCCCAACACGAACACCGAAAGTTCGGTCGTTTAAGAAACCCCTATATTTTATATTTTAAATCCTACATATTTTAATTATGACCTACCATATACAATAAAAAATCAACAAATTCTATCGTCTTTCAGCAAATGTTTTACCAGTTACCATTCAAGACAAATCTAATAAAGGCAGCATATTTCCCACGATTTCCCATTTCTTAAAGGTCGTCAGTGATGTATCAAACAATTCTATAAGTTATTAATTTTTTCTTTATTAAAGATCACTTTTGTATAACTAATTTATCTCTGTGTATCTGTACTGATTTTATTGTACGTTTGCTAGGGTCCGTAACGGTTGCAGGCGACTTAGATACTTTTGGGAAAAAATCAGTTCCAAATATGGCGTAGCTATTCTCAAGAATAATAAGCATCCCGTATCGAACTTTCGTAAGAGAATGAAAAACTATTTTAGTCGAACATACTGTTGCACACAGGCGTTACGAACCTGACCCGAAAAGCGATACTTCACTCTGTTTACCACAAAGATTAGTAGTATATGTACATCATTATTCTTACAGAAACCTACTTGATTAGTGCCGTTTATGTTTTAGATGTTTTACATCGTCACGGTAATAATAAAAAGTATAACACATTGTGTAAAGCAACAAAATAACGTAAAAAAAAAAGTACTAATTTCTTTATAAAATCTTTATTTAGCGGAGTAATATTACATTCTAAAACTGGTTTACCGATGAACTTTGACCAAACTTCGTAGGTGATTCTAAATCGATTTAAATTCTTAAAAAGTTTACCTCAGTAGGTTAAGTGGAGTGAAACTTAGCGTTTTGTTAGTTAAAATAAGCAAACAAATCCTCATTATCATCACAAAAGCAGCGTATGAATGTTGATTATACTAATTAGATCTACTGTTACTTATAACAATGTGAAAAAAAAATTCGAAGTGAAAGTTACGTAGCCCTGCATCGACTTAAGTTAGATGATACATTTTATTGTTTCTTCATTTGAGTTTTATATCTAAATCATTCCTAACAAAGTAATTAGTTGATTATAAATGTTGGCGTGATAAAACATTCAAAGTTTATAACAATTCATATCGCACTTTTACAGTTTTTTTAAAGATTTCTTTGTATTTTAAGGTTTGTAGATAAGAATAAAGTATTTTACAAGAGTTAAATTTAAGTTGTTTTTTTAAACGTACAAATTTGTTTATTCATTTGCACTTAAACAAGCAAGACAACATACTGTAAAGTAATTATCAAACAAACAGCGACTAAATTGATCAATGAATGCTAAAATAAACAGAAATAAATAGAAGATCAACATCAATTGTACGTTGCGTCATTATAAAAATAATAAAATAATTTATTCTGGTAGTAGGTTATCTAGCCTTTTGTCAGTAAAATTGTTTACTATTTTTTATCTCTATTTTTAGCTTCAGTTTTACGTATAAGAATTAATTTTAAATTGAGTAATTTTCATATTAATGCCCATACTCGATATTTTAGACGTTGGTATTTATACTAAATGGGTTCCTCTTACGTGTGATTTATTTTCTGATCTATTCTTTTTTTGTGTGAAAGCATCATCCACTCATTCATATACTCTCAATTTAGTATTTGAAAACGTTAATTTCTGTGAATGTATCCGAGGGGAAATTGACTGTTTTGTTGTGTCCCAGAGCCGTACGTGACTTCTATCTCGGCTATTAACTGCACACGGAGATTGTCGTCCTAGGTTCTATAATCATAAGCTTTCAGAGTCTTCTGCGTAGAGTATTTCAAATTTCGCTCGCGAATATTAACTGAATTTAATGTTTAATGGTCGTTTTCACTTTAACTCATAATTTCTTAAACTATTAATTTTTTGGAAAAAATTGTATCTCTATATTTATGAGAAAATACGATATTACCTGCTGATATAATAATAAAAAATCTGATTAATTTGTAATATGTGGTGGTCTTACCTACCACCACAATTACGACAGCAGAAGCTATCTTAAGTTATATAGTTTATCAAAGCATTGCTTATGAGTGAATCAGTTTATTAGGCGGTTCAAAAACAAATAAAAATAGAGAATATGTACCTTATTACAAAAATTGTAAGTCATGTTATAAATGTTAATTGTTAATAAAATCGGAAAATTACACAACTACATAGTTATATTTTCTGTTTGCTATTGTAAAACTGAGCGACTTATTTCTAGTGGCGCAAGTATAACCTCAGCAGTTCTAGGACTGGGATTTTCCAATAATCCATACTTTTCCATAGACACACACACATTCACACAAACAAAAAACAACACATTTTTTGTGAGGTTATTACTCACGGGAAAATCACTTTGAAGGTCCGTCGGTGCTTGATGGCGCACTAATTTATATCTGCGGACCATTCCGAGCAGAATAAAAAAAATCAGCCCAATCCGTCCAGTAGAACGTCTGGACGGACTGGAGATAGGTTTTGAGCACGCATTTTACTTTTGGTAGGAAAGGAAAGAGTAAAACAAGAGGGAGTGGGGATGTAGCGTGTTATGAATGGAATAGGTTGTTAGAGATTTTTTAAAATATGTAACATAACTTTGTAATAATAACGCTGCAGATCACCAAGGGCTAGCTTATTTATATAAAATGTTTGCTACACTTATTTATCATTGGGGTACACGTATTCTGTTATTCTGTTTAGTAGTAGAAATTATTTGTTTTTTTATTTTTCATCATTAGATATTTAATTTACTAAATAATCTTGAAAGCTTCTTCTTTTTTCTGTTTAGCCTCCGGAATCGCCATAAGTTATTACTTCAGAGGATAAATGAGGATAATATATATGACTGTAAATGAAGTGTAGTCTTGTACAGTGTCGGGTCGACCATTCCTGAGATGTGTGGTTAGTAAAAACCCAATCACCAAAGATCACCTGTATCCACGATCGAGTATTCAAATCCGTATAAAAGTAAAACTGCCTTCTCTGGGATTTTAAATAATCTTAAAGCCGGCGATCGTGATAATTTGGTATGAAAATTTTCTGGCGTGTGGAAAAATGATAGGCGTTATGCCTGATCTGGAAACACAGTACCTTCCGATTGAAATGGTTTTGGCCGAAATGCCACACAATTCCGTAACCGAAGTAGGAAATAATAATTTGTAATTTAACTTTTCAATTTATTCAAATATATTTTTTTCCGTTTACCAAGCTTTTGTAATATAGTATTAATTTGCCGTTTTATTATATCTTCGGGGCATGCAATCACCATTTTTGTTAAAGCGGGATTTACCTTCTTTTAATAAACCTCATCCTTAAATAATCATGGAAATTTCTATAACTCTCTAGTCTATATGTATATAATCCACTTTATATTTACACTTTTTAGCGTTGTTCGAGTTTTACGGTACTGTATCTACTTATAAATAGTAGTTTCCGTTTTAAAGCCATTTTTCCACAGAATTATCATTTATCCTCGGTACCAACATTCAATAATAAATATTTCCGATTATAGTTGTGAAACAGATAATTTATTCAGTAGCGCTTTTGAATATATGAGTATATCGTTACGTGTTATTTTCATTTTTTATCTGATTTTATGTTTATTTTAATCATGTCGCTTGATCTTGTAGTGTTATTATCGACACACTTTTGTTGTTCTGGCCGTTAAAGTTATTACAGGTTAAAAAACAATATGACATATGAAAAAATAATATATTGTGTTCAAGGTGTTCAAGGTTATGTGCGGAATTTTATTAGTAATACCCGTTACAAATAAATATTCGCTAAATATGCTTTCTTCAGTTAGTGCACGAGATTTTTTTTCAATTAACAATAAATAAATCTTAGAAACTTGTAATCTACTGATTGTTTCTTTTTTGTTCTGATATTTTGCTCTTACAGTGATTTTTTTTATGAAAGTATTTAAAATATGTATAGTAGTACACATCCAATAATAAACTGAACAATAACTTCGACCAACGGCTTCTGTTGCTTCCCTGAAAAATTGGGAAAAAGAATAAAAAAATTACATTCCAGAGTTTTTGCCAAGTAGGCAAAGTTCTGGTTAAAAGTGATGTTTCCAAATTAATATCTTTGAAGAATCTTACCTTATATTATTGTATTGCGTCTGTATACCTGTATAAAAAAATGTGTCAATTTATTTATTGAGCTAATAGGTTTAAATAGCGTCCTTCTCTTAAACTATTATCCCGGTACATGAGTAACTATTGTCGCTCAATTAGTCTCGTATTATTTTTTGAACTTAATTTCTGTTATACCTATTAAATAATTATAGGTTAAAATTAGTTTTTTCACTCTGAACAAATGATTTTGAGTTTTTCTGTACTCACTCGCTCAGTATCCCAGAAGGAAGATTTCTTGCTCTTCATGTGTTGTACTTTTTTGTATATTCTATTATTTTAAGTGTTTCAATTTTAATAAATCTACTGTTTGTATATTTTTATAATAAATTTGTTTATCTGGATACTCAGTTTTTGAATTTTATAGAGAATCTTTAATAGGCAGATTTGTCTTTGTGGGAGTTGAAGTTAGTTCTGGTTCTTGCTGTTCGTTCAGTTCATACTGTCATTAGCTACTCTCTTTGAAGACATATTTAAAAATGAGAAAATTTATTTGATCGGTACGTACTAAATGAAGAAAAATTAAGTTCGGATTTTTTATTATTTCAGTGACATTAAAATAATTTGCGGATGGAAAAAATAATACTTTAATAATTATTAATATGTTCAGGTTATTAAAAGATTACTAGAATATGGCTTAAGCTAATGTTTTTATGTGCAGCTCGTATAAAGTAGAAATTGTTGCATTTTTCGGTAACTTTGAAGGTACAATTGTTGTATGTTTGGTTGGGATGCTAGTATTAATATCGAATTTAAAAATATATCCTCTCTACTTTTCGGTTTAAACATTCGGAAGCGAGTCTTAAGATCCGCAATTTTGCTGCAGAACTTAATTTTGAATTATACTTAAGGATCAAGATGGCAAGTGGTTCGATTATATTATCATGTTATTTTCCCACAGAAAATAAAATATGAGCTGTCTCATACGTGACTTAATATTACAAGAGTTTCAAATTGAAGTTTTGTTTAGATTGTTCAAAGGTTTACCTGTTGGATGACTTTCCCCCAATCAGCTTTTTTTTGTAGATATTTTTCTTCCTTATCTATTTGTGTTTAACTTTATGAAAATTTTCAAAAATTTTTTTTAAGTGAATATGTTTCGTCCATTTCGATCAATTCTAAATTTAGTAGTATTAATATCTAAATTGTTCCATTACTTCTCTTAAACTATTATCCCGGTACATGAACAATTATTGTCGCTCTTTTCGCAAGAAATAAGTATAACTAAATAATAAATTTTATTTTATTATATCATCTGTTTTATTAGTCTCGGATTCACCTTACTTCCTATTTAAACTGGCCCGCTAATATTTATTCGTTTTGTAAATCTATTTCAAACACGTATTATTTATTCAGTTGTTCGATCTTTTATGCAAAACTTATTGTAAAGCGTTACATTTAAAATTCGTATATTGCTATGTAGCTATACTTTTACAAATTATTTACCCACGAATATTTTTTAATAATTTCTGGAAAGATTAATTTCATTTAAATATCCCTGTAGAATACTTTAATATTACCTCGTTAAAGTTTGCTTACTTATGTAGCTGTGGAAATAAATTAAAAAAAAGATTAAAATAATTTCTAGATCTTTTTGGTGTTAGTATTGTTTTTCGTTTTCTATGTTTTTCTAAAATAGGTTTACTTATTACTCTGTTTATAAATATTATTACTGTTACCTATTGCTACGTTTACTTTAATTCGGCCATTTTTCAAATCCTGCTCGTTTACCGCTTTTCTAAAACTTCTAATAAATTTCTGTAGGTTTCAGACCCATTCATATATATTTTACATTCTTTACCGTGCACTGGGACGAGGTAAACTCTGACAATCATCAAGTTGTTAAATTATTTGCATAAATTTAATTAATCTATCTCTGTTAAATTTTAATCAATATTTCATTCCTAAAATGCTATCGGTGCAGTTCTGTTCGTCTCGATACGTTTCTTCAGGGCCTTCAGTCGAATTTTTATAATATCTCTTCTTTGGAAGGTGGAAAAATACTACCACTTCTTAGGGTCGGTTATTTTACGGTTTCATGTTACCTTAAGCACCGTTAATAAAGTGATTGAAAGCTAAACATGATCGACCAAAAAAAAAGAGAGTGATTGATGGTGGTGTTGTTACGGACTGTCTCTGTACGGACTGGAATATACCCTAGGATTCCGCGGTGTATCCATATCTAATTTTTGTTTTTACTAGTAATGCATACGCATTATCAGTTTATATTCTAGTACAAGGTAATAATTCAGTACGGTTCCATTTTTGTGCTGATATTTTTAAGTACCTCACATTATGTTGGGATGATTGTCCGATTCTGTAAAAAAGAGATTTTACCAACGTCGCCTCATAGATTGAGCGGTTACATGCCTCAGCTTAACGCTTACTGCTAACAAGATTAAATGCAAAAGTATCGGATACTGCCGAGTTACAAGTGATTTTGATTTTCAGCTGCTGTTCAGAATGACGGTGTACGAAATATTGTAGGTGAATAAGAGTTTTAACGTCCCTGGATTGACTAACTATGTTTCTAGGGTGGTGAAGTTACTATCCACTATCGATTATGTTAGATATTTGCTAGAACGCGTTATTTGTTAAACCTTTTGTTTTATAAAAAATAATTTAACGGAAATCAAATGAATGTAATAAATCTCACTTACGTGCGATTTAAAAATTAAATGCGATAATTTTTGTAATATTTATGTTCGATAAACCACCAGAAAAAACTTTTCGGACATTACAGAAATACAAAAGTGCAATGGCCAATTTTGAAATGTCACAAAATATATGGTTAAAGCAGTACTAAGGCCTATCGCGGACCGAGTACAATTTGTCACGCTACTGTTTTAAGTCCACAGCTTGTAAAGTAAGTTCGCGTACTAAGTAACGTGACTGCAGAGGAACGCTTTAGTTCCTCCGGTCAGCAACTTCTAAGTAAGAAAAGCGACAGTTTATATGAATTTGCATGCACTAATGATTTTTTTTTTTTTTTTCATTGTTCGCCTGCCAGTTAGTTAGGCATATCAGATTATTTTTAAAAACTTTATTACGTACTATTTCTTTTAATTAAAAATAAAATTTTATTTTCATAAATTGGTACGAGAAGATGAACTGATTTGAAAACCTGTAATATTACCTTGTAATAGCGAATCATAGAATCTTTCAACACTTACAGGAAAGTATACAAAGTATTTCTTGGAATAGGATTGCAGTTTATCAACGTTTGGTAAAATTTATTTTTAAGAATCCTTTTGTTCCTCAACGGTTGAATCAATAACTTATTTATATTATATTTCCTTATTTTTTGTATAATTGCACATAACTCGATCGTCTCCTTAAAATCCATGTCGACAAATAATAATGAAAATCACAAATTTTGTAGATTGACAGTCACGCATCATATACGAACTGAAGAAGTCCGAGTAACAAGACGGCAATAGTGACAAAGTAGTAGCGTGACAAAAAGTCACCGGGTGTACACCTAGCACATCAACAGATAAGTTAGTAAAACTAAAAATAAATAATTATGAAAAACAAATAGATAAATTAAGGAAATACTACATTTATAAATTAAGAAGTAAAAATTTTAAATAAAATTATACAAAAAAAAAAAAAAATAATAAATGAACATGAGACATTAGTTTTTTTTTTTTTTTGTATTGTGTACTGTACTGTTTATTTTCAGTTTAAATATTTTTCCACAAAATAAGTTCGTTAATTTCTCACTATATAATTAAAAAGTAAATTGAGTGTATTTTAAAGCATTAAAATTATCTTTTTTAAATCTGCTCCTTTTTTTTTTTGTTGATAAATTAAAACGTTTAACCCAACAAAAAATATAAATATATTGAGCATATATAAAATTTTAGGATTTAGAAATAGATTTTGTTTTTTGTTTACAGCCATTAAAAAAATGTTAACAATAATAATAATCTCTTGACAATACCAATACTGTAATAAAATTCAGTTTACAATCTAACTGAATGAGATTTCTTCACACTATCTAGTGTTATGCCGTACTAGTCATTTATTATTAATTACGTAATTATTTGAGTATAATTACCATAATTTATACTATAGGAAAGAAACCTAAAACCCATGCAGGTTTAGCGAGGTAGATTTTATTGTATATTTTTAATATTCCAACGTAGTCTTTAAAAAGTGGATCTCGGATTTATTATAAAATTTTCTTCATTTTATAATTATTTTTTTAATATATATTCCTTAATTTTATTCAATGAAACGGTATGCTGTACATATTCCGATTTGTCACGTCTGATATGAAATATTTTTAGTAAACAAATACGCTAATAATACTGTAAATATACTGTCTAATTTGCTCTAAAGCTTGTTTTATTTTTACTTTACGAATAAGTTGTTATCTACTTGCACGTATTTTGTTCCACTAGTCATATTCTTTTTTCAGCAGATTATTTTTACTCGGACACATCTATTGTATCGCCTTCAAACAGGTATTTAAATTTTGTATTAAAATAGATTCGTTAGAATTTTTCACATTATTTTAAACGGTATTATTCTTGTAAAATGTAATCATTCTTGTATCTAATAGTATAATGTTATCTATTTTATGGTATCGATAATAATTATCGGTAATAATATATAATAAATTACTTTAACGTCATAAATTACTTAAAACCCTAATTATGAGAATTTTTTTTTAGAGGTCTGTTAACCAGGAAAGTTAAATAAATTATTCTAACGATTACTGATAAAATTTTGTAAAAAAAATAACTGATTATTATAATTATAATTTAGAGGTAACGTTTATCAAAGTAATTATCGAAGTTTAAAATAAATAACGATGATTTAAATCAATTAATTTTTTTTAGTATTACTGTATTTTGCATTACTTGACATTTAAAATAAAAAAATTATTCACTTTAAAATATCAAATAATATGAATTAATTTCTTTTACATTTATTCCATAATTATATTAACTATATAAATTAGGCAATTTTTGTATTGTTTTGTGACAAACTGATAATTTTTTTAACTTGATCAAAAAGAAAAAAAACTAAAACAAAATTATGAACTACCATAATTATAGATTTTCTTTTTTTCTAAAAAACTGAGAAATCACTTTTAACTAGAATTCATAATAAAAACGCCATTCCTTTTTCCAGTTCTTAATAGGCTGCTTATCTTGATTACATTTAAAATAAAAGTAGAAAGTTAAATGACCTTAGAGTAACGCTGACCGGTCGCTTACCTATAATTGATTTATTAGTAAGGCAGAATAATCTCATATATAAAATAGAATGTTGAAAACGGCTATAAGATAAATTAGGTTATTTTTATCAAATAAAGTAACTTTTGTGTGAAAAGATATGATCTGCTTACAGCAAATATTTCCGATTGTTTAACCTAAGGACCGTCGGCTTGCCTTTCTTCACACTTTTTCTATATACAGTGAAATATATAGGCAGTAAATAATGCGTACACTCGATACGAAAACCTTATCTGTGATCCCACATGCTTATGATGTACGAGAATATTACATGACATTATATTAGTTTGCGGTATGCGAAGCCCGCGCAAGTCGTTCGTTCTTTTTTATTAAAAATATTCTTTTTATGCAACAATACACCTTCAGTAGCTCAAAAAGTGGATAACTAAAGCGTAATAAAATAAAAGGTTTTCAGTAATTGAGCTCTAACACGTCGACCGTGATGCCTATAGCCGATCCTTTTTATCGGCTTCATTCATCGGGTATAGAAAGTTGTATTGTACGTTACACTTTGGTCTTTACCATAGTAAGTTCTCAGTCGATCACACTTAAGTCCATTCCACTTTTGTTCGGACTGACACTACCAAACACTCTATTCTGTTATTCTGTAATTGCTGAAGGCGCACGTGTCCTTGGGCTCATTAAAATGCTTTGCGCGGCATATCCTTTAATATTAAATTGTACGTAATATAAGAATAAGAATGTGCATCGTATTTTTGAAACATATAATATTAAATTGTTTATTTTATTTGTAGGTTTTTGTTATTTTCCTTTTAGCCGCTGACATCTAGTCGCATCTGGGAACAAATATACATATAGAAATCTGTAAGTCACGGGTTCGTAATAATGGCTTGTCCTTAAAAAAATTGTTTATGTCGGTAACATAATATTTATATTGAAAATAACAATTTTGCAAACACGATTACACGGAGATATTAATTCCATAATCGTAAAATGAATTAAATTTATTTAATTCATTACGATTAAGTAAATCGTAATGATTTAAAATCATTACGATTTATTTTGCGGATTAATTAAAATACCGTCGCAAATTGAATTTACCAAATGTTCTTCTGATTTATTGACTTATAACTTAATTTACTGTATAATATAAAAGTACAGCTTAATATCCTATTATAATTGGTTCGAGTTATCGAATTATCTTAAATTAAGTTTTCAATCGTTTCTTTCAGATGTTGAGGTGCCATTAGCTGTTGGCGGAAGAGCCCAGCCGCAATGATGGGCATACCACACCTTTGCGTCCTGTACGTGGCCACCGCTGGCCTACAGGGTAACGCACTCGGTTCTGATGAAGAGGAAATAGTCCTCCTCATTTATGTCATCATCGACATGAATCGGAACAAGGTCAGTAAAATCTTTATTTTTAAGATTTATTATGTTGCATGAATCCATGTATTTTTAATGTGTATAATACGTGAGTTATCAATATTCCACATTTTTACTATCTATAAGTACATTAGAGATTTAGTATCTAACATAAGACACGTACCGAATCTGTATTTGTAGAGAGCATTGTCTTTATAATATGTTTTATAAAAAATAAGTTTAATATTTGTAATTGAATTATATTTTATTGAAGAATCTTCTCCAAAAAGAAGAACTTTTTAATTTTCATTTTATTCCGATTTTATGTAGTAAATATTTTGTTCATCTCACATCTTATTGTAATGCCTTATATTAAACATCCTTGTCTTCAATTGATTTATCTTTTAACCTTCAATTAATAAATTGAAGCGGGTAGTATCTATCTACTTGTTACTCGATCCAAGAGTATTTTATATTGTCTTTTACTGGGAGTTCAACTTAGAAGACTCCGCATCACTTAGTTTAGTCTATAAATAATAGTTTATTAGCAAACGCATAATAATTTGTAGAAAGTGTTGAAAATTATGTCCATACACTTCTGTGCACTTGTTTGACGATGTTCCTGGCTACTCTTGTATCCTGTCTATTTCCTGGATGGAATTGCTAATGATTTGTTTGCGATTCCTGCAGGGTGTGTAGATTGCTCCAGTAAAGTATTTCTATTAAATAACCCTACAGAAAGAAATCCGGTCTAGTCAGATTAGGGGATCTTGTTGGCCACCACAAAATGAAATGATTCTTCCACCGAAAAAATCTTGTAGCATGTAGAGCGAGCTGTATAGCCATTGGCGCTGTCCTGCTCCAACCAGCAGTCACGCTTATCCTCTTGTAATTAAGGCTATGAACTATTGTGTAATTTCTTGGTAGACGGCAGCATCCACAGTTTTTTAAAAACAAAATAAGGGCCCTATAAGTCGTCGCCTTGAAACCATACACCATACGCCTATTTTTTGTGGGTGTGGGGGAGATTCAAAGAAAATGTGCGGGTTTTCAGTACCGTCGGTACGGTAGTTCTGACTAGTAACATACCCACCGAAGTGAAACCATGCCTCATCTGTAAAAAACACTTGATCTAAAACGCCAATATTGCCGCCTCTAATGAATTTTTTGAATCGTTAACAATAGTGAATCCTTTTAGCATAATCATCATTAGTTAGCTCATGGAAAACTGCATTCCATACGGTTAACATTTCAGCATTCTCGTTATTACAGTGTGGGCTAAACGTAGTGAAATGCTCTTTTCCCGTCTTATCTCCGCAAAGATTTACGAGGAGATTTTTTAACTACTTCTTTAACGTCCTATACGACTTGCATCGTTTCTAGTGACTGACCTATGACCTATGTCGAGCACGTTTCCTAGTCTAACACCGATACTGTTTCACAAAATATTTTAATTAACTTCTGAATAATACTTTTCAGTTGTGCTTCCTGAAATTTCTCGCCGACATACAACATGAGATTTCATCTCTAAATATAAGTTTCCATCACAAATACACGTTTATCAACTGTTAACCGCATTTTAACAAACAATAACACAACTTAACGATTAATGCAACGATTACGCAACATTGTTCAAAAGCCAATGCTCGACACAGACTGATAATACTCAAATGAGCAGGCAATAACAGTCCTCCCCACTCCAGCTACTGTTGCACCAGTATGTTCCACATTATTTTACCCTTCTCACACCAGTATATGCTTTTTTTAACAAGAATATGCATTTAGTATAAACTACTGAGTGATGGGACCTCTTTTAAGTTGAATATCTAGTGTATTCCGTATTCCTTTATAGATTATATTTTATTTCTAAATTTTATGTATTTTCAAACTTCTGACATAAGATTTATTTGTGTGTGTGTGTGTGTGTGTGTGTGTGTATGTGTGTGTGTGTGTGTGTGTGTGTGTGTGTGTGTGTGTGTGTGTGTGTGTGTGTGTGTGTGTGTGTGTATTAGTATATATACATATATACTAATTTCTTTTGTATCTATCTTTGTCTATTTTCTTCATAATTATATACAAGCCTTTTCCTTTAATGTTGTCTGTTAGAAGAACATCCTAATATTGAATGCTTTGTCATCTTACATTCTCCAACTACTATTGCCTAGAATATTTTTAAAATTATAAACACAGAAGTTTTTATCTTCGCCGGAAAAAATGTTTTCATTAAAAATTGAAAAGTTTAAAAAATTTACGATACTACTTAATTTATGGTAAAAGTTATGGTAAAAACGTTGTCTTAAACTGAGATAGCTTTTGCTTTTAGAAATTCTGCAGGTAAATTTTTCATAACTCTTATTTTAAAATGAATCGATTTTTATTTTCAGTTTTTTAAAGTGTGTTACGTCAAGGATATTAAAATTCAAAATTATAAGTTATAAAGTTCTATAGTGTTAAAATTAATTATTTGTATAATCTTATCTAGAAGATGCAGTTTAAAGAACCTTTATAAAAGCAAAAATTAAACTATATAAAATTTGCGACTATAATTTTCTTAATAACGTTTAGAATCGATTTGTTATTTACCGTTTACCAGACTAGTGAAGAACCGATATTGGCTATGCAGCACCCAGACGTGGATAAGGCTGGGTTTGCAAATGAATAAAATAATGGAAATCTATAATAAGTAATTGTTGTGTATAAGTAAATCCGTTTTCCTGGATAAGATTTCTTTAATACCAAAAATATCAAATTTATTTTATTCATATTAATTTTAGAGAATATTTTTAATCCTCATCACAGTCTTAAGAGGTTAATATTAAAAAAAAAGGTTTTATTAAAATATCAATAGGTAAGTTAATTTTATTTGATTTAACGAGATATCATATCTTGGCGAGAGTACCTTACCAAAATGTTGATCGTATGAAAATTTTCAAAATTCTTTTCTGGTTTAAAAAATCAGTCTACACATTTAAAAAAAAAAAAAATGTTGGGATACAGGTTTAAAATAATTTGCAATTCTTAAACTGAGGATGGATTTAAATTTTAAGTTGCAAAATAAATACAGGATAAGTGTAGCAACATCGTCGCCAGCGATATTTTGTGCAACATACCTAGCTCTAAAATTGTAGAATTGGATTTTTGTCTGCTTTTTTAATTTATTTTAGGGGCAGTCTACTGAAATTTTGTTTCTAAAATTTTTAAATTGTGCGGGGATATTATTAGATTATTACTTAATAACTGTTATTCTCATAACATGTATCTTTTTTGGACTTATCTATTGCCAGTTATAAGCGCCCACCTTTAACACCTACCGAATGGCCTGTCACCATTTTTTAATGACACTAAAAGTATATTAAAATTTAACTCCTCTATAACATATGCATACGCTTATAGTACATTCAACTTCCATCTGATTCTCCAGATGTGGTAACTTTGAGTATTCCATTACGTAATATTTTACTCCTACTTTTTCCTACTAATACGGATGTAACTTTTCTAAGAATACATTCTTTAATAGTGAATACAGTTAGTTAAGCGTGGAAGTTTTTTATATCTTTCCATTTTTAAAAGGATTATCGCCTTGTTCCGAGTATAAGACTTTCCTCTCGAAATATTATTAATGCAATTTATACTGCAACTTACATTCGAACTCTGTCGTGCCTAAATAATGTTTTCGATTTACGTTTAATTATTGTATATCCTAATTAAGAAAGAAATAGTATGTAACTAACAAGAATGTTATATCCCGCATTTTCTACCCGCTTAACATATTTTAATCATTAGTTTCCTTTACCGATTTTGCTCTTTATACAGAGTGCGGCAGAACCGACTAATCGGATAGTAGGGGGTCAATGCTCAGGTGATATTAGGGGTAGTCAGGTGCACTTGGTGTCTCTCTCTTAGTGTCGTCGATGATACCGTTTCAGTAGCCAACACGGTTTGAACCGGAGTACATCGTGGCTTTGCCGTGCGCGCGTGTTTTGAAAACAACCGATTTGTGATCGCGACGCTAACGGTAACGGTTCAGCATTCCGCGCTACAATGCCGTTCCTAATGCGAATAAAATTCGGTCCTGGGTTAAGCAGTTGGAGGAAACCGGTAGCACACTAAGAAGAGGTACACATGGCCGACGCAAGTCCATCATAACACCAGAAAATGTGCAGCTGGTGAGAGCAGCGATCGAGCGATCGCCAACGCACTCGGAGACATGCTATTGCTTTGGAGATGTCAACCCCGGTTTTAGGATTCTGCATTTCGATTTGAATTTTCAATCCTTTAAAATAATAATGTCTCAAGAATTGAGCCCAGCAGATTACGCCTACCGACAAATTCTGTATGAGCAAATGCTTGCACAGATCACTTCCGAAGCAGCTTTCTTCAGTAGCGACGAGTCATTTTCACCTCAGTGGGGTTGTGAATAAGCAAAACTTCGGTTACCGGGCTGAAAATAACCACCGAATTATTCGCTTAAGACCGCTACATTTCCCTAAACTAACTGTGTGGTGTGCCGTATCACAAATTTTAGGCCTGTACCTTTTTGAGAAGGACGGCGTGACCGTGAATTCCAAAGATTTTATCTCAATGTTGCGAAATTTTCTGCTGCCCAGAACGGAAGAGATTGCTGAAGAAGATGGATTGGGAGATTTGTGGTTACAGCAGGATGGGTCTGCAGCTCATACAGCCCGAAATTCACTCAATATTTCGAGAGACATTTTTTCCGGCCGTCTGGTGGTAATTTGGGATGGCCTCCGCGGTCACCCGATTTGAGATTTCTTTCTTTGGGGATATCTGAAGGAAAAGGTGTTTAAATGTTGCCCTCATACCCTACCAGAGCTAAGGGAGCGGATTATTGAAGAAGTATACTCCGCGATATGTGTGAACGGGCTGTAAAAAGTTTCCGAGATCATCTCGAACGGTGTGTTACTGCTAACGGCCGCCATCTTGAGGACATTATTTTCAAAACTTAATGATTATTAAATGGTATGTACTGCTAATTTAGAATATAAAAAAAAATGTATATATAGAAAAAACCCATTACCCATTACGTTTTTATAACTCCTCAAAGCTGCTTAATCGGTTCTGCCGCTCCTTGTATTATTTAAGATTATCTAATTAGCTAACTGGTCTAATGAATCATGCTTCATTCATTATAAATGCACTGTCAATGAACTGATCGGCGATCAATTAAATATTCTGGTTTAATAGTGACGTTAAATCTTTCTCATATCTGAATCAGCCTATAAGTATTATACTACTCCAATATTGATCGTTTTATTGCCGTTTAACCGATTTCATAGTAGTGGTTTTTTAAAACGTTTCTTAATTTTCATTACTTTCATCGATATTTAATTCTTTTTTTATGTGAACTTTTATCTTTCAAACTGATATTACCTGTCATATTCTGCACCTTCTATCCTCTTAAATTATTTTAAACGCAGTTTACCTTTGCCGATTTCACTCTTTACACTTAACATTACCAAATTGGATCATCCTGGATACTCCAGTACTTAACTTAACCCACTTAATTAGTTTTCAGGATTTTACAATAACTTCTTTTTTCTCCGAGTCATCTTAAAAATGTCCTCATTTCAAAGATATACGACCCACCATATCAGTAACACCTACATAAGTTTTAAAATGTCTTGTAATAAAAGTAGTCGGATAGTAACGTTATCGGTTGTGATCCGTAGTCTACTTTATTTAATTGCAACTCGCTCGTAATTTTTATTACGTTTAAGTTTGTATATTATATCCACCAGCTTGGTCTAGTGGTGAACGCGTCTTCCCAAATCAGCTGATTTGGAAGTCGAGAGTTCCAGTTTTCAAGTCCTAGTAAAGACGGCTACTGTTTTACGGATTTGAATACTAGATGGTGGATACCGGTGTTCTTTGGTAGTTGGGTATCAATTAATCGCACATCTCAGGAATGGTCGAACTGAGACTGTACGAAACTGTAGTCTTGTTCAGTCTCAGTCTTCATTTACACTCATTCATATCATCCTCATTCATCCTCTGAAGTAATCCTGGGGTAATTCCCGGAGGATAAACAGGAAAAAGAAAGAAGAAGGTTTGTATGATATAACCCGGAGGTCCCGGGTTCGAATTCCGGTGAGGCATGGCATTTTCACACGCTACGAAAAATTAATCTCATCCTCTGAAGCAATATTTATCGGTGGTCCTGGAAGTTAAAAAAAAGACAAAAGGTTTGTATGATATAAAAAAAGTAAAAGAGGTTTTTCCTTGTTCGATCCCTTTCGAGATTTGATGAGGAACCATTCATGATAGTCTCAGCTTAGTGTAAACATATTGGGAGAAACACTTTTATAGGATGTATATGATGGCAGAAAATTCTTACGGGTTTGAGTAACTACTTTAAAATATTATATTTATAATTTAAGTTAATTCTGAAAAATACTTGAATCGGAAAAATTTATAAATTTTAGCACGAGGAAGTATTAAATAAGTCAGAAATGTTTTACATCTTTCATTCTGTTTTAATTGAGTGATAATGATAATGCTTATAATAATAAAATATTATTAAGATGAAGTTAATAGATTTACGATTTTTTAACATATAAACGGAACACATATAAATATATGTTTTTATGTTTCCGAACCATAAAATTGTGTTTAGGGAATATAAAACATTCAAAAACATACAATTCCGATATACTAAATGAGTAGAAACAATTTAAATGCAACACATTTTTCGACCGCATTCTAAATAATTATCTACCTAATTAAAGATAAAATAAAAATACACAAAAAACAAACAAAATTACAAAAATATATTTGATTACATATAAAAAATTATTTTTTAAAAAACTTTTATTTAACTAATATTAATATTAACATTAATAAAATAAGGAAACAAATTAGAAAAACCTTCTAAAAAGTAAAAAATAAGAATTAAATAAAATGGAGAATTTTAAACAAAAAAATATAACATATTAACAAATACAAAAATGCACTGAAAAGTAAAAAATAAATTGTATAAATATCTAATAAATAACCAATAAATAAATGTAATAATTATTAAATTTTAAAATTAAAAGTAATGAAAATATTTAATAAAAGCATGGCTCAGTTTTTATAATTTATTTAAAACAATACAACATTTATTTTTACAACAGTTAATCTTCATTTTCATTTTGAATAACGACGCGAGAAGGCGGAAAGGTCTGCTGGAACCTCTCTAGTTGAGACTGACTAGCTACAAGTAACAATCTGGGAAAATGCACCCACTCGCTTTGTACGTGTTCTCACATAGTTGAAGTTCATCTTCGAATTCTGCTTGTAATCTAAGCCACACTGAACTACTCTTTTTACTAAAAGTTTCATTTTAATTAATTATGAATTTTTATTTAATGAATTCATAATTACGATTACAATTATAATAATGATATTAACCCTTAAAGGTTATCTTGGTGCAAATTTGAACCATCAAAGAATTAAAACTTGAGTTATTTTATTAAAAATAAATAAAGTATATACATATACTAAACAACCTCATTAAACAAAAAATATATTATAAAATACAGCAAATGTCTATAAATACTTATTCGAAAAGATTGTTATAAAAACTGCGCCAAGCTTTTATTTAACTAAATATTTTCATTACTTTTAATTTTAAAATATAATAATTATTACATTTATTTTTGGTTATTTATTATATATATTTATATGATGTATTTTTTTACTTTTCAGTGCATTTTTGTATTTGTTAATATATTATTTATTTTTGTTTAAAATTCTCAATTTCATTAAATTCTTATTTTTACTTTTTAGAGGGTTTTCCTAATTTGTTTCCTTTTTTTATTAATGTTAATATTAATATTAGTTAAATAAAATCTTTTTTAAAAAATGATTTTTTTATATGTAATCAAATATATTTTTGTTTTTTTTAATTTTTTAGTCTTAATGAACAATAAACTTTATACATCCAAAAAACATATTCTTAATATATATATCTAAATATTATTGTTTATTCAAGTTTGTTTGTTTATTAATAAGAGTAAAAAGTAAAAATATTTATTTTTACACATCGAAGTTACATACGTGTACCAAATTTCAATCATTTTCATACGATAGTTGATGAAAAATGAAAATTTTCAACTAAATGCATGAATTTAACGTAGGGATAGTGCGTGGGGGCGTGGGGTTGGGTCATATCAAATTCCGACACCGTAGTGCTGTATTGTCATCGAAGTTACACACGTTTACCAAATTTCATTGATTTTCATACGATAGATCAAAAGATATAGCAGTTGCAAGATTTGATTATAACTAAAGCAAGTTAAATAAAAGCATATAAAAACAAAAAACTACTTTCATCAGCTGGAAGCAGTGTGAGAACAGCAGCATCGGTCACTGAAAACGGTACAAAGGCTACTGAAAACATTTTGAAGTAAGTTTTTAAAAATCGTATTTTTGTAAAATTTGGGTTTGTCAACTTCGGTTCGATTGTCGTTACAAAGTATATGTTCTAAAATAAATATTATCTCGACCGTCCTGGATGAAAACGTTGAAAAAATTATTTTGTATTATATTTTGAGAATAAAATAAAATCGTTTTTTTAGTAACGTCTTTACACGTATTACTATTCTCGGTTATAGTTTGAGAAGATAACGATCATATATTAGTGGTGATTTTTAATTCTATTATACTTAGTTTTAATTGAATGCAAAGGAGTTCTCTAATTAGAAGTGTAACCTCTAACTAAATACAATGAACAGCTACTTTAATGGGTAACTTTCAAGTGTTTCCTGTATGAATAATATAAAGTATTGACCCCTTGACATTAAACTGTTCACAACTAAACACCTGCTAGTTCACTACTAAAAATACTTTTGAATTTTATTATGAAACCCGTTGAATATTTCTTATAGTATAGACTATAACTATTTTTACGTATCGTGTTGTATATTTTAATCTATTTTCTTTATTTTTGAAAAACAGTTTAATAGAAAACCTGAAAATTTAAATATTTACATTTATCCATACTTCGCTTATAATTAGCATGCAGATATCTGTTTCATATGTAGTCGATAAAACGTGATGTTTAGCTGAAAACATTTTACGAAGGGGAATTTCTTACCTTGCGGAATTTTTCGTGATAACCTTGAGATTAGAGTGTACGTGGTAGTATCATTCGCGTTACCTGGATTTCAGCCAACCTACGTAAAATTACTGCCTATGATCCCATCCGATCCATATGAACTTTGATATTATTTTACAAAAAAGCAATTTTTTTTTAATGTGCCTTTTAACGGAAAACGTATGTGAGGAGAAGTATTAGTTTTTCAAAAAATGCATTTACATTAATTCGTAGTAGAACATTTTTACTATTTAATGATATTAGAATCTTTCTTTCCAAACTGACATTCTGGGAATTATTTTTTCATTTCCCACGACTTCTGTGAGTTTGTAATCCCGATTATATAAAATCATAAAGAATTAGCCCCGCAACATTTAGTTTATTAATTGTGATATTTGGAGGATTAGATTTTCAAGTGGTAAAATAAATCATAATTAACATGTTCCTGATCTGTGACGATGTGATCAAGAAAAATGTCATTGTTTAATAAGTAATAATTGTTTATTATGTAATTATTTGTATTAATTTAAAATAATTAAGTGAAGCATTTATTATATTACACAAATTTTAATGAATACATATATATTTTTTTAACCCTCCCTTCCGTAACGAGACCCCAAGTTAAGCATGAACACGGATCCGGGAGGTGCTTTCATCTCTAGCCTCCAGATGAGGGAAACGCCAGGTCCAGGTATGCCGTTCCCGGCCTACACCAGCCAGCAACCGGGACTCGGTCTTTTGTGCTTCGCCACTAACGGGCACGCCCTCTCCCCAGAAGGAACGGCCCCGCCGGGACTCAGTCTTTTAGCTCAAGGGTTCGAGAGTCCCCGCACTACTTCATCACCGCTCACCCGTGCAAGCACGGGTGAACGGCAGCTCCGTACAGAGCTGTCCCTCCTCCCTTTATTTATATGCAGTATTCCCGACACAAAACCCGTCACAGTGTCGAAGTCCACCGAACTGCGTAACATCGTTTCAACGATGGTCCCCACCTCGAGATGCCCAGTTTCAGCAGCACAGTCGCGGCGTTCCTCGTCCCATCACGGGCACTAGAATATCACGTGTTCCGACGCGTCTCACTCCCGACAGTAGGGGCAGAAGGAGTCTTCAGCTCTTCTTCGTCCACACAGCTATGAACGAATGACCCCATGGCTGGTGAGAAATTGTGTCAGCCAGAATCCCAGTTCGCCAAACTTCCTCCCGGCCCACGGCTCAATGTACGTGATCAAACGATGCGTCCACCTCCCTTTCTTAGACACATAGCTTACCAATCCCTGTAGACACACCCTGATAAACTTGCGCACACCCTGATAAACTGGCGCACGAGTCAACACCAGCTGTTGAAGTCCCAATGCCAATCACCACCAGTACCGCCCCAGTCGAGACCGAGGGCTATACGGCGCTACCTTAAAGAGCCATACGGCTCTGTACTCCCTCCAACAGTCTTCTGTTACGCCCTTTTCTGTGACAGCCGTCATGGCTGTCTTCCATACTGGGGCACCATAGAGGTGGATCGAGGTCGCCACATGCGCGTATAGCCTCCTCTTCGACGTACGGAACCCTCCAACGTTCGATAGTAACTTAACTAAGTTCTTCACAGTCTGCCCAGCCTTTTCACTCACCGCCTGAACGTGACGACTGAATGACCACCTATGGTCCAACCACACTCCAAGATACTTGGCGGCCTTCCGTGATTGGACCGTCGCTCCCTCCATTGAAATCGGGAAGGGCATCAGTCATCGCCTTCCTGCCATTGAGACAAGCAGAGATTTATCGCAGAACAGATGGAGTCCCACCCCGGCCATCCACTCACCGACCATCGCGATAGTAGCATTCGCGGCACGTGTCACCTTCTCTTCGGTCTTTGCCACCACCACCAGGGCCAAATCATCAGCATAGGCGATAGGGGTCACATCCCGCGAGTTTTGCAACCGGAGGACTTCATCGTACACGATATTCCATAGGTGGGGATTCAAAACAGACCCCTGGGGCACCCAACACGTGGACCGGAACCAGAGATCAGAGTCACCAACCTTGTATACCAGCTCCCTATCACTAAGATAGTCTTCCAACATCCTCCTAAGATAGCCGCTCACACCCACCCCCTCAACGCCCGGAAGACGGAGTCCCAGCTAAGGGAGTTAAAGACATTTCGGACGTTGAAAGGTATCACTACCGGAATTCTGCGTGTCCTTCCAAGTGCCCGCCGCTGCTGCATCCACAATCTTCATCACCGCGTCGCCTGCATCGACCGTCGACCACCCTGGTCGAAAGCCATATTGCCTCACGTGCAGCCCTCCGTTCACCATAAGCTCACGGAGCCTGGCATCAAGCATCCTCTGGAAAAGCTTTGTTAAATTATTAATAAGGCAGATGGGTCTATACGAAGTGGGCGCTTCCATCGTACCAGATTTCTTCACCAAGATCAACCTCGACCACTTCCAATCTTCCGTAAAGGAACCACGGCGCAGCATGTTAATAAATCAGAGGACCTCCGCCGGAGTCTCCTCCACTAAGATGCGGACCACTTTGACTGAAATGCCATCTGGATCAGGACTCTTATGTAGTCTTATCCGTCTACTGGCCCGAACTAGCTCCTTGACCCGAAAGGGCGGAATGTCGTTAACCACTATTTCATCCCCCAGGAGGCCTTCACCATTCGGGAAGAGCGCTCTCACACTGGCCCACACCTGCTCCTCTGTCAAAACCGGCAGCGACTGGCCAAACCTCCCAGTCGCAACCCGGTATCCCCGGCCCCACAGGTCTCCGTCAACACTGTCGCATAGTTCCCTCCAACACCTCCTTCACCTGATTAGTGGCATACCTGAGAGCCGCCTTACCCATTATATACTTTCCTCGTAAATCCTCGCATCGTACAGGTCCCGTCCTCTACAACGCTGGTAGGTTCTCCTCCTGGCTCATCAACGCTTGTGCAACCTGTCAAGTTTCACACTCCACCAATAAACGTGCGGTCGCCTCGGTCGTGTGTAAGTTACCCGAGAAAGCATACACTCGTCCGTTAGTATCTCTGCAAACTCCTCAGGAGACTCAACTCCGATCAGGCGGCCTCCAATTCTCCGGAGAACTCGGTGCAGCCTACCTTGGAGGTGACCAATCTTGCCGGAGGGTCAATTCTGTGGCTTCTTAGTAAATCAGACATGATGAGCCTATGAACTGATAGACATTCCTCCTCCAGCAGCTTCCACTTTCAATAGTCGCCAACACGATCCTCCGTAACAAATGTCAAGTCAATGGCCGATCTCGATCCTCCCCGTTGGAACGTGTCGACTTCTCCGTTAATAACTGGTCGAAATTCATTGTTGGAGTCCGAACTGGAGATTTTTTCTCGAAATCTTGTCGGCCTAACATTAGATTTCCTGGCAGAAAATTTCACTTCTGCGGTGGTGGCGGCGGTTGAAGCCGCCATTACTAGAGACACTGGCCGGGCAGTATATCTGGTTGGTGGTATCAGAATCTGACAGGAATGAAGCAGTCTGTGAATCGACTCAGAAGAACTGCGCAACGAGAAGATGATCCCGATCGGCGTGCGGCCTTAACTGCAGATTAACGCAGAAGGAGGGCTAGGTACTTTCATAGCATTAGGTCCTCCAAGCGTAATTCCTGGCCTTCCTTCGTTCAGGAGCAAGGGAATAGGGACCCTTGGAGCGTTGTTTATAGAGCCCTTGGACATAAGCACAGGAAAGATGTCCTCTTGTCAACTTTGTCGATCGGCGAGGGTATGGTAATTGATAAGAACCGTGTTCTTAATATTTCCTGAATGATTTGCTCCCGGATGATATTATGGTGGATGAGGTTTCATACCACTGGCAGGTGGGCAAGTCGCGATTTTCGAGACCGACTTACAATCTTCTGAGATCACTGAGGCGGTGGTGCGTCAGATGATCTGTAGTATGGCACGGTACAAGGCCCCCGAATGTGATTGTATCACAGTGGAGCTCCTCGTCCGAGCGCTTCCAGTAGTCCTTGGTCCTTGGTATATATACTGGAATATATAATAGGTTGCTCTTCGCCGGCCACTTTCCGGCGTGTTGGAATCGTGGAAACTTGATATTTTTGTTCGAGGGTGGCGACAAAGATCGTACTGTTAGTTCTTTTACCATCCACTAACGCTCTTGCCTGCGATTGGCAAGGTTTTTGACCTATATTTGCGTATTAATGTTAGATTGGTCACTGATCATTTCCTAATGGACAACCTGTATGGTATCCGACCGGGCAAGAGCACTGAGGATGACGTACTAAAGTGATGGATCAGCTTCCTGTAGTCCATGTAAATATGTATTAGGATTTTTTCTGGACATATCCTTTGTATTAAATAAGTTATGGTACCCCTCTGTCCTATTTCAGATGCTGAAGCATAAGTCTACATGAAATGAATTAGAAGTGCTCTCAAGTTATTTCTGCCATTGGACCGTTTCCCTGCATGATGGCGGCTCGGAGGTTTGTAAGACTTTAACTAAAGGATGCCCTCAGGGCAGTGATCTGAGTCCTCTTCTTTGGATCATATAATTCGATTCCATGTTGCGTTTAAAGTTGCCATTTTTGTCGCTTATGCTGACGATGCGCTGCTACTGATTGAAGGGGATTCGCGTAACAAGGTAGAGTTCCGAGCTGCTCATGCTTGTAAAACACTCCGATTGTGGAGTAACATGATTTTCACCCCAGAGAAAACCACAGCGATGTTGCTTAAGGTCCGATTGGCTGCTTCCCCGACGAATCCGGGTTTAGATGGCTGGTCTCTCCATTCGGTACGTTACAGCTCAAAAATACCTGGTTGTTGTTATCCTTGAAGAAAATTTACGGTTTAAGGGACATCTACAGTATGTGGCAAAAAGGCCGGTGATGCTTTTTATGGAATCCGTAGAGTCATTTATCCCGATTGGGGATTGAATTACCGTACCATGCGTATCCTTTACAAAGGTGTCAGTGAAGCTATTATGCTGCATGCTGCGCCTGTCTGGGCTCACTGCATGGCTTTTAGGTATTGCGCGGACACTTTTTGCGGGCCCAGCGACTTCTCTTGCTGGCTGTTATAGGCGATTATAAGACAGTCTCACGGGAGGCAGTCTATGTTACAGTTGGAGTCAAACCAATAGATATCTTTGTTAATGAGCATAGGGAACGCTACATTTCCAAGGTAAATAACCTATTGACGTCAGAACGAAAGCAGGAGACTGAAGACCGCGGCCTTGCGTCTTGGCAGGTCAGGTGGGACGAATCCCCCACAGGTCGCTACAGCATGGTATATTTCCTGATTTAGGTGAGTGTCTGATTTAGGTGCGATTGGATGGGTCTCCTCCAATCGGTATATCACACAGTTTCTCTCCGGCATGGCGCCTTTCGGGCGTTTGGTTAGTTTTCGTTTGATGGATTCGAGCCAATCCCCGGATTATGATTGATAATATAATGGACCACGTCCTCTACGTCTGGCCCCGACATGATGTCAGACGTTCACGAGCTGTTAGCGAACTTGAGAGAATGCATTCCTTTCTGGATCTCCGTATTAACTGGATGATCCGCGAGGAGTGGTCTATAGTGGCTGGTTTTCTTCGCGCCCTTGCGGTGTGTAGGTCTGCAGAGGTAGTTTAATCGAGGTATTTGATCGTGATTTCGGGTGGCTAGAGTCCCGGCCTAGACATTGGATTGGTTGGAGGTAGGCGCAATGGCATCGTGCCACGGTTATATTGCTGTTGTTTGTGATTCAATTTGGGTCTCCCGCTGGTGGGGGTGGCCGTGCCGCCGGGGCACGACCTCCCGGATCCGACTTCCGGAAAATTTTAACGTATCTTCACGTTTCACATCCCCAGACCCCAAAACCACCGTCAGTTCAAAAGTTTATATATATGTTTCACTTTCTTGCGGAAACGATAGCTGCCGTACTTCTGCTCCAATCACTTTCAAATGTATACATAAAATATAACGATCAAAAATCTCGGTCGAGTTCGTTAATGGGCAAAGTCGGATCGTGGGGGTAGAAATGGGCTTTTTCTAAAAAAACAAAATATCGTTATAACTTTCTTATTAAGTAAAATATAGATTTCATTTAAAGTTCCTACTATTTTTTGGATAAGGGCCTAAAACCTGTCTAAGTAAAATTTTTTGATATTACCAACCATTGGCCCAGGGGGTGGAAAAAATGGGGTTAGAAAACAAAAAATCATACCTCTCTTAATGGTTACAGTATCGATTCGGTTTGAATTTTTGTCTGTAAAAATTTTTTGTATCACCAACCGTTCCGACAAGGGATGACCAAAATGTTGCTGGAATTGTAAGAATATGGGGCTTGTCCTATGCTAAACATATAAAACTTTTTTCACATGCAACCATTTCGTATTGAGTAAATTTGAAGTATTTCTTAACTTTAAGGTGGAAATATTTTTTATCCCCTACTTAGCCCCGGTGAAATCTACCTCCGCCTTCTGGCGTGCCGAAAGAGATTTTTTTTTTCAATCACGTTACGACTACATATAAGATTTAGGAGATAAAGATGTATTCTGCTGTAGAATAAAAATCCTCGCGAATGAAAAGTTGTATTAATGATTTAAAACTTTGTAAAACCAAGTTCAAGAAAAATGTTTACTTATTTAACCGAGTTCAAAACAAGGAGGAAATCTCATTTTGACACGATGTTTTTTATGTATGTTCAAGCATAGTATATATACTGTACTGTATACTTCACACTTATTTGAAAAAAAAAATTCTCAGTTTACTTACTGGTTAATTTCTAAACTTTTTTCCTTCTGTTAAATGCTTTTGCCGAGATTGACGTACTTCGTCAAGTACGTTTACAATCCCAATTATGTTTATATTTTGGACATATTAACTATCTCAGTTACCAATTTATGCGGTATAAATTTACCGCATATGGTATATTTAAAATTTTTAATTATGTTTTTAATGTAATATTCATATTTGCATACATCTGATGAAGCAGAGATAACGTCTGGAAAAGCGCTTAACTTAGATAAAGAAGAAAAACTATTTTTTAAAAAATGAACAGAATATTTTCTACAATTTACTACGTTCTGCTGATAGGATGCAGTCTGGTGGTATTACTTAATACTGTACAGTATATGCTATACTGTACACTATATCAAATGTTATATATGCTTATTCCGTTATCCTCACCGAATGGCGACTTCCATTTTTAATTCCAAGCTGCGTAAATAAATTGAAAAACTTTATAAATTCTTTCATTTAAATCTATCTTGCTAGTTCTTTATTATGCTTATCGGCATGAAAGAATATCAGAAGTTATTAATGAAATAAAATGTTATGCACTTTTAATTTTAAAAAATGTGTATTGAAATTAATAGGCGAACAAGGAAGTCATGTGGCGTCAGCATCAGTTTTTTTAAACTTTTATTATTTGTAGTTAGAGCAAATGAAACTTACAGTATATATAAGATCGTACCGGCAATAACAATTAATATAATTGGAATTTATTTGAAATACTCTAATTGATTACTAATTACTGTGCAATTCTTTCATCACTATACATTTTATCCAAATGATTTTTTTTAATAAATATTTTATTAATAATTTTACCTAAATATTGAGTGCTGAGTAAAATTACATGACACAAATAAAACTTCCCAAAAGTTTCCATCGTTACTCCAGCTTTTTTGACGTATAAACGTAATTTTTTATTACTGACTTTGCGTTTGACATTCATCTTTTATGATTATAATTTTTTTTTTTCATTATATATTATCAAATATTGCGACGTGTAAAATTAATTTCATTAATATTCATGCGTTCTACTTTTTTCTCCACTATCAACTTGATTGAATAACTCTTGTTATTGAAAACATTTGAAATTATAACCCGGTTATTAATTGCAGAAATTACATTTTATCCGGTTGATGTAACCGACATTATTCGGTGATGTATTCTTTCAAAGACAAAAGGAAGGTGATGACCATTAATTCTTGGCCGAGAAACCCATTCTAGTCCTGCAAAACTGCTACACCAAGCAATAAAGTTGATAAAGAATCAACCTGAAATGTGTACAAACAGTTACACTTTTCCATTGACGAAATTATTTTTTATGAAATTAATTGTTTGGAAGCGCTTTAACCCAAAGATATGAAAAAACCTGAGCCCATACTGCCAAAGCTACTCTTTGAGTATTAGATGAGAGATATTTTTAAAAATTTCAAAGAAAACATTTCCATAAATGGTACATATAAATTCAAAAATTTTTGTTCTTTTATAGACGCAATCGGATACTTTATTTTGCATACATTTTTGATACCTAAAAACACTGAAAATTAATTGTTCTTAAAACTGTTAAATTTCAGAATTGAGTTTCTTATAAACCTCATACGATTTTATAAAATTTAAATTCGCTCATTTTTGCCGAGAATAATAACTTTTTACAAATGATTTTGCTTATGTGAGAAAATTCTATAATTATTGAGAAAAAAGAAAAATTGATCGATAACTGAAGAATAATCGTTTTCATTTTAGTATGAAATTTTAGAGAAGTTATTTGGCAGATTTTCATGTTAATATAGTATAGTTTTCAGAGAAAATTTAATTAAAAAAAAATTAAATTAAATTTTTAAAACATTTTATATGATAGGCTAAAATGATATATATGGTTTCTTATTTTAATTACTCCAACAAAGTTCTGTTTTTGGTAATCCCAATATAAGAAAATATTAACACTTCGAGTACCCAAATGTATTTGAAAGAATTTTACTTCTGGCTTGGTAATTTTACTTTCTTCCGAAATTTTAACTTAATTTGCACTATTTGAAGAAAAAAAATTATTTAAAATTTGTTTTTATTTTTTTTATTTTTCATTGTTTTTTTATGGTGTTACATTGGGCTCACTGAGTTAATAGTTGATTGTATACATGTAGTGGCCCCGTAAGTCCAATATGTCACCACAGAAAAATGTGATGCCTGATTTGTTTCACAAAGCCAGTAACGTATTTTACCGCACTAGTGGCCGAGTGAATCCAACGAGTCACCACGTAATCAGCTGGTGTAAGCCTGATTACGGAATTGAACTACCCTCCCCCCCCCCCCACATCATGTGCCACGAATTGACCACGTGCTGCATTTGCCGCGTTTTTGTTATTTGAGGTTACGTTTATAAACATTACAGTGTACTTTTTTGTGTAGTCTGATGGTAGTAGTGTAATAGAAGTGTAGTATTATTAGTGTAGTTTGAACTAGAAGTTCAATTCAATTTGGCAAGAAACGTTAGAAAACCATGTGAATAAATTACGGCAACCGTTACTGTCTGGCGAATATGAGGATGACTTGGAGAGGAGTTAAATATTAGGTGATGTTTACCTGTTTGATGAATAATATCAACCTTCTTATTTTGAAAGTGACGGTACTAGTGTAAATAATTAGAAAGGCACATGAGGAAGAAAAGACGTACTTGTAATTCAGGTAAAAAACCAACAATAACTATTTCTACTAGTACTGATAGTTTGGTAAGGGCTATGTCAAGTACATCATTTGCATCAAGTAATGCAGTATCATATATTTCTAATATCACTCCTACATTATCAGAGAAAATGCAAGCTAATGTTGAAGATGACCCTATTATTTTTCCAGTTATTTCCAGAAATGTTCCGACCAAGCAACAGACGAAATCACAGAACGAGTTGCAAACAACCATAATATTACAGTAATACAATCAGGACTAAACTCTCACCAAAATGATGTAGTTCCTAACCGGTTAGACACAAAAAGTAGAACTATAGAGCATGTTATTAGAAAATTTCAAATAGACTTATCCGCTGCTGATCCTATTGTTGAGGGAATCACTTAAGACCTCTGTAACGGGAACTAATTTGAAACAGTTTGTTTTCTCTGAAGAAAATCCTGGCTTATCTCAGAATATTATTGATAACTTATCCGGTAAGATTCCATACGAGGTACACAAATATTTTTTGAGCGATGATTTATTACAATTTATTGTAGAACAAACAAATATGCCCAACAGATTATTCAAAAGGTCATTAAACCAAGCTCCCGTCTTACTCGATGGAAACCTACAAATATTCAAGAAATGGCAGGGTTTTTAGTAAACTGGATTGGACTGTGCCAGTTTTCCTGCATGCAGAGTTATGGGTCAACCAGAAAATTATACCGAAATGACATGTAAAAAACGATGTCAAGGAATCGTTTTCAGCTTCTTCTAAAAAACTTGCATTTCAGCGACAACGAAAATGTAAATGTGTATAATCTGCTCTGTAAAATAACTCCACTGCTTGAATTAGTCAAAAAAGTTTAGAAAATTGCAATCGTATTAGAAGAAACCGTATTGACGAGGCCCTTGTCTCGTTTCGTGGAGGTTTGAGATTCAAACAATACATCCCCAACAAACGTCACCGTTTCGGTATAAAAATATTCAAAAT
Organism: Lycorma delicatula; assembly: GCF_047948215.1. Lineage (NCBI taxonomy): Eukaryota > Metazoa > Arthropoda > Insecta > Hemiptera > Fulgoridae > Lycorma > Lycorma delicatula. Next base: position 211,633,096 of record NC_134455.1, read on the forward strand.
TTGTGTGCAGGGTGGCTATACTTATGATTTCAGAGTGTAATGTGGAAAAGAAGAGGGACAACATCCCTTCTACGAAAGGTGTTATGCAGCTTATGAGTAGTTTACTCGTACTTGACAAGGGTCCCACACTATGTACAGATAATTGGTACACATCAGTTGCGTTAGCCCGTGAATTATTGCAACGGCAAACTCATCTTGTAGGAACACTAAAATGCAACAGAAAAAGCAATCCATCAGAAGTTGCTAAAAATGAACTCGACAAAGGAGACGATTGCTCGGGAGAGTAACATAGGTGTAGTTGTCCAAAAATGGCGCGACAAAAGAGACGTACTTATCTTGTCTACAAAACACACAGACGAGATGAAGATAATTCAAAAACGAGATAGTTCAATTGAGAAGCCTAAAAGCATTTTGGAATGTAGTAAAAGCAAAGCTTTTAATGATACATCCGATCAAAAAAACGGGTTACAAAACATCACTGAGGAGGGGGAAAAATGATATCGGAAATTTGTTATTGAGCTACTGATTGGAACAAATGTAGTAAATGATCTTTATGTTCATAATAAACTTAGTGATGAAAAAATGTGCATTACAACATTCAAAGAAGTTGTTGATAGGGTGAAGATCATTAACACTCCAACTCAACAACAGTGCGATGAGGTGCAACACAAACTTGAAGATGTCGGTAGGTCACGAAGAAGAAGTTGTTAAAAGTTTTCCGAGGAATGTGAAAGAGCCTACGCGATGAGGAAAACTCCGCGAAGTTCAAGTGTGTTGCTTGCGATAAATCGTGCTGCTTGGATTGCTTTTTTCTATTCATTAATGTACATTGTAATATTTTTTTGTTATTTTTTTATTGTAATAAGTTTTCTATACGTGAAATATCTTTTTACTTATTGAATAATGTAAAAAGTATACTTTGTTGAGTAAATTAAATAGTTTTATTTTTCTGTGTGCAATATTTCAGAGTGTTTATCTTTCTTATCCTTATGAGCACACGAATTCATATTGGCTTCAAACATCCACGGGCCAAGTACTATTTCTGATCCCTCAGGCCCCCACTCTTGCAAACAACATTGGTTTTTCTACTATCTGCAAACCCAAACTGCATTCACGGGGTCATACGTGGTAACTAACAGTGTGAGTCCGCTTAGGTCTCTCGGAGCTAGAACAACCAATGAACGTGTGGGGGGTCCACAGGCGACTCACGTGGCAAGTGTTAAAGATTGTATAATTTACGTAAATTTTTAAAACGAACATTAGTTTCAAATTTTTTTTTAATGATACAAATTGGTTAAGTTTTTTCATTTTACTCTTTTAGGATGCACTTTAGCAAAACATTTACAAACAATTTTTATTTATAAAGTATAAGAAAAAACTATATTTTGTAGAAAACCCTTTCCTGAATCTTTCCTTGGGAGTTTTAGTAAAATTTCTATTTTACTAAATGTAAGTTTGTATTTTTATCAATTTCGTTCAAAACCTTTTATTTTTATAAATCTAATTCGCTATTCCTGAACACTATAGTAATAGTATAGTCCTGAATAGCAGTGTCGTGTTAATATCCTGAAGGTATGTGGTACCTAATTTTAATTAGGAAGTGAAGTTTATCTAAATTTATAATAATAATGATTTTTTTTTCTTTTGTCAATAGTAATATTTATCGCTATTAAATTAAGGTACCTTTATAACCGCAGTCAAAAGTGACTGCCAATATCTTATTCCATTTGCAGCCAACGGCGAATCTTCTTGGGCGGGTTGATATTCACTGAACTGTTGAGATGTCAAAGTTATTCATTACCTTTTGTTATTACACAAATTGAGGAATTTTTTGTGTAGTATAAACGAGTGTGTATTTCACGCTCATGACCGTAATATGAATACAAATATGTATAGACTGCAAGATCCATTTTTATCCCTTTTCAAGACTTAAAAGTTTAAGAGTATTAATGAAAAAAATTTTGTTGTAGATGCTGCTTTTTTCTGTAGTGTAATATGAAAAATTTTTTCACAGCATGAACGTTAATTCTTTATGAAACCTAAGTTCTTTTCATTTTTGTGTAGCCTTCTTAAAAAATCAATAATGTACAATACGAAATCTGTGCATTGTACTCATTGTCGATCGTTCGTTCTAGTATTCACTCTGTATAGAAAGTTTTGTATAAATGTGTACAGTAATTTTTAGTAATTGTCATCCGATCGCTATAAAATTTTCTGTATAACGTCATCTTATTATATTCTAGATCGAGTTTGAAGGGGAGGGTCCCTTTCCATGGAATTTTTCAAAAAAATCTCATTTAAAAGTAAGATTTGTTTTATCGTATAATTGATTTTTGAATTTCCGATCGTTTCGCTTTCAGTAGCCGATTGGTATACCGGTCCGCAAATAAAATTTAGAATTCCAAATTTTATTCGGTTTTTATACCTTGGTTTTACGAAATCGTACTTCGGTATAACTTACGTACGATATTGTGGAGGTATATCTCAATATTTATTTTTATATTTGTAAAAAACTGAAATCTTGTTTAATTACACTTACAAATCTCATCATTGTAATTTTCTCATTTTTTCTAAATAAATGTATTATTTTGCGTTAGTTGTATAGCGAAATATTCGATGTTAGGTCGTATTAAATTACTAAATCTACTTTTCCAGTTTTGTTTATAAAAAATAAAAGGTTAATTTTATTTTTTATTCATATAATATGTTTTCATTATGCCTGTCAATTAACTCTGTTTGCTGAATTATTAGCTTAATTTTCATATTTTAATTAAAAAGAAGTTAATACACTCTTTAAACTCTTTCATAATTGCGTTAAAAATAACTACTATAAGTCTAATTATGAAGCGAATTTTGAAGAGTATAAGTTGTTAAGGGAACTATTTTTGTAACAGGTGTAACAGTAACCAGTTTTGTAGCAGTGTCGAGGTAAACTATTTGATTATCGTGCATACATTCTTGTTTTAAGTAAAAATCCTACTGCTCGACTGACTTTACACTGTTTTAACTACCCTACTTATGTCGAAATGAATCCAGTATTACTTTTATTCTATCATGTGTTATTACTGTATAACCAGTTATAAATGACATCACTTGCGACATAAGCTGTATATTATTCTACATCGGGTTTACATGTCTGCTAACTATATTATATCCTGCGAAAACCAGATTCATTAACTTAATTTAAAATCGGTAATGGTTATAATGTAACTTTAATTAAATAAATAAAAATGCACGTCGTAGACTATAAAAATAAAACTTTTCATTAGCTTTATTACTTAGCTAACCGTTATTACACCGGTAATTAAAATTTTCTACTGAAACTTTTCAATTAAAAAAAGCACAAAATGCGGTAGACGTATGATTTCTAAAATAAAAAATATATCAGTAAAAAAAGTAAATATAAAAAAGTCTATATATTAAAAATGATGAGATTAAATTTATTTCATGTGAATTTAAAAAAACTTTTAAAATATTTAGAAATAAAGTGAAATTTAATTCCATTTGGAATGAAGAAATAATTTTACTCTAAAATTATTACTTTCTGATGTTATTAACAGTTAATGAACTCGACTAGAAACAGCAACTCATAGATCTGAAACTTACACATCCATATCAAAGTAGATGGTAAATGCTGGTATTTCTTTACTTCCTAAACGTATGTCTTCAGTTTTTTTTTAGGTAGTTTGTAATCACCGGACTACAAACAATATTTTTTTACTCATATCGGAATTCAAGCTGATACTCAGTTACAGTCGTTTTACTTTTTTTACGATGAGTCTGTTTTTACTTTGAATCTTGAAAATAATGTAAAATCTTAATGAAATTCATACTCAGAATTCTTTTAAATAAAAGCCGCAATGCTAACACTTTACCGGTTCTAACGGGTTATATTATTATCTATTTATCTTAGCAGAAATTAAACTTTTCCTAAAAATATTATTAACTAAAAATTTATTTTCTGTAAGTGTTCTAGTTATAACTACAAAGACTCTTTATAAGATGTTAAAATTAGAAAAAGTAATCTCGTAACCAGGAAATCTACTAAAACTTTTAATTACTAACATAATACCAATCCATAAAATGAGGAGTTAAACAATTTATTTTGAAAAAAGAGAAAGAAGATAACTGTAGCTCTCAATGGAAGGGTTTTTCTAGAAGGAAATTGCAACAGGAGCTTACGAATATTACATCGTTTTACTTTCAATTTCTAGTATGTATATGACAATTTGTTAAACTAGTGAACAATAAGCGACCCCCATGGCCCAATGAAGTAAGGATGATATGTAAATGAGAGATTTAATCTTGTACAAACTCAGGCCAACTATCCCTGAGATGTGTGGTTAGTTGAACCCCAATCACCAAAATGCACAGGAATCCAATGTCTAGTATTAAAATCCGTATAAAAGTAAGTTACTTTTATTAGGAGTTAAACCTCAGAACCTTCAATTTTGTAAATCAACTGATCTCCGACGACAGTTTAACTACTTACACTTAAATTATTTCCTAATGCGTGCGTTGCATTCTGTTCAAATAGTGAACAATAAACAACCCCCCCCCCTTCATGGCTCAATGTGATGAGGATATGTATGACATTTAAATAAAATGTAAACTTTTTTATTTTTTTTTTAACCTCCACGACCACCGTTAGGTATTACTTCAGAGGATGAGGTGAATGACAAGTCGCGTGTGAAAATTATTTATAGATTATTATTTTTATTGATATCAGTTTTTGATTATATTTAGAAAAAATTTAATGGTTCAACTTAATTTAATTTTAATTTTAGTTAAGTTTTGATAATAATTTTCATACCTATTAAACAACTTTATATCAATTTTTTCCTTAATTTTATTAACCCGACTACTGCATTGACGCTACCAAGAACAGATTTTTATTATGAATTTATTTTATTAATTCTAATATAATTTGTATGGTAAATAAAAGAATCTTAAATTATCTTAATTAATTTACAGCTATTTTTTTAATACATTCTCTTTCAAAGGAAATTGATCTACGTATATATATATATATATATATATATATATATATATATATATATATATATATATCATATGTATAGATTATTTGCATATAAAAATTCAATTGTTTATTTAACACGTTTATTTTTATAACCCATTTCTCTCGACGATGTTTTTAACTAGACATTTTTTCGATTTGTGAAGAAACTGTGTTTTCAAATTGCCAATGTTTGCCTCATTTCCATAGTTGAGACAAATCGTTTGATACGTGTGTTATGAAAATCAATGTAGGTGTTGTGGAGCTATAACGCCACATCCTTACGTACAATATTGTCTAATAGATTACCTTCCCACAGTCGAATAAAAAGAATCCAGTTTCTTCAGATATTCTCTACTAGTCGAGTTACCTGATCTTCTGAATACTAGTTTACAGTCCGTAAGAGATGTGTCAGTTAAAATTCTAAAGCGACGTAACATTTTTAACTTTTAATTACCGCATTAACTTAAAGCTTATACGTGGTAAAAGGTTTGAAGTAATGAAAATTTTGAATCTTATGAAATATGCCGTGCTAAACGTGAATCAAACCCGGGATTTTTCCGAGTTGGAAAGGCAGAGACAGTACCACGATCCACGAAAGTTTATAAGGCTAATTACATAAATAATTGTATATAAAATAAAAATTCATTTCCAGCACAGAAATCACAAATAATTCTTTCTACAAAAGTAGTTAGAATACCCGTTTTGAATCTTTCTAATGAAAGTTGTTTAAAATTCTGTTTGCTTTAGCTTTAATCGTTTTAACGTTTTAGCTAAAATATATTCTCGGAGAGTGTTAATTATAAAAACGGTTTTGTTTCTGTCGGAGTGGCACACCTTTAGATAAAATAAATAATTCCTAAGTTTCAAATTTTATTATTGTACATTAAAATGTGTCTTTAAAAGGTATTTTAAGCATGTAAAATACAATAAAACGCATTTCGTGAAGATGCCATTGTTCCAGTTTGACATTTGAACACGTTTCCCTTGAATTTACTTAATTTTATTTTATAATGTAATTTTCGCATCGCAAGAAAGTTTACTGAATGTATGTTCGGGTAAAAAATGACAAAGAATTTGTTTTCCGCTGGAAGAGGGTTGAGTCCGTTAAAAATTGTAAGAAATTATTTCTCACTAAACTTGTATCTAATCTACGGGCTTTCATTTTTTTCTTCAGGTTCATAATGAAAAATTTTAGTCTTAGCGATAAGGTAATTACTATTATATAGAAAACGTTTGAAAATTGAGTACGGAGGCTCGTTACGAATAAATAAATCACTCGTCTACCGCCGACAAACAAAATTTATATTAAATCGTAAAATTCTCGACACGACTTTTGACCACTTTAAATCCCAAAGGTATATTGTCTTCTTACTTGAAGTAATCATGCGTATTTTATGTTTGGTGTGTTTGTGTTTGATGCAGTACGTGATTTTGTCAGCGACTCGATTTACGAAAATTGATGTAAAATGAGACAGGTTGTCGGTTGAACATATATTTTCTTACCCAATTATCAAGATATATGATAATTTAGAACTCTGCCTAGAACCTTCGTCAAAGAACAATAAACCTTAGGGCAAAAGAATTAATCAGTAATTTCAGCGCTTCCTAAGATCTTTATTAACTTCTCTACAAGCATGCAAAGTGACACAAATAAACAGTCTGATAAAGATTACAGTTTTGTTATAATTTTCAGAAAATTTTTTAAATTTGTGTATGGAACGGCTGCATTCTTAATTTTTTTTACATTAAATTGTATAAATTGTAATACATTTTCAGATATTTATATGAATTATTGTATTGTGGAAATTTTAAAACTATCGTTTCTATTATAGTAAATGTGTATTGAAAAATTAATTCTAAATTAATTATGTTTGTTAGTTTGTTCGTGTAAATAACGGAGGAAATCTTTACAGTAGAAATAATTTATTTTGGCCATTGAAGAAGTAACTGGCGAAAAGGCCTGGAGAAAAGTAACTTGAAGACTTTTACGAGTACTTTCTCCGCGGTAATATTTATTTCATACCGACAACACTGGCTGTATCTTAAAAAATAAAATCGACTGAACGAAAAATTAAATGTTCATCGTTTTTCTTTACATGCTGCGGTAGAGTTGTGTCGGGAGTTAGTCGGCGGTTTGCGGTGACCAGCTGACTTATACATCATAATATGTAAAAGATTGCATAGTAATGGCAATCAAACCTTCGTACTTATTTTTAAATTAATAATAACAATACCAAAAATGCTAACACTTGTATAATTTTTAACCGAGTTGAAGAAGGTCGGAAAATCTAAAAAGATTTCCTATCATCATCATCATCATCATGATCTGATATTCTGCCCGTTGGCAGGTCCCTGGCACCATTATTGTCTCCAACTGTTTCTGTTCTATGGTTTTCTTTTCGTCTCATCTTACCTTTCACTACCTTTTATATCATTTATTAACTTCAGCCTGATTCCTGTTCTTTTTTCACCTTCAGCGGTTCCTTCAAGAACTGTATTTATTATTCCTTTTCCCCTAATTATATGCCTGATCCAGTTTCCTATCCTTCTTCTGATAGTCGCCAGTATTGTTCTATCTTCATTTTTTCTTCTTAATATATACTTCTACGTTACTTATTCTATCCACCCATTTTATCTTCTCCGACCTCCAGACGCACATCTCTAAAACCTCGATCTTATCTTTTTCCTTTTTCTCCAGTTTCCATATTTCACTACTGTACAAAAGTATACTCCAAACATGGCATTTTACCAATCTCTTCCTCGGGTTCACATCCATGTTGCTGCAGAGTAGGTTTTTCTCTCTAAAAAAGGTTTCCTTTGCCGCTGCAATTCTCGCCTTAATCTCTTTTTATTTCTCCAATCTTCAGTTAGTAATGTCTCGAGACATCTATATCTTTTTTACTTGTTCAAGTTTTCCTTCTGCTTTTACAACATCCGCGTCTTCCCTCTCACTCACCTTCATACGATTTGTTTTCCTCGCATTTATTTTCATCCCGTATTCCTTCATGCATACTTCCAGTGCTTTTACCGTTCCTTGTAATGTCTGAATGTCTTTAGCTACAATCAGCAAATCTTCAGAAATCTGACATAATTTATATTTCTTCACTTATGCTTAATGGAAGAGTTAGTTTTTTTTCTTTATACGAGCCTACCTCTTCTCTGTATGAATGTTTAGCTATCCATCAGATGTATTTTTTATTCACAAATTTACAACATTTACGAATATGTAAAAGCAGTTGGAATGATTTATACTGTTTACCGAATAAGTTTTGATTCACGAAAAGATCTGGATTTATAATATTGATTGTCTCATTTAAGGCTAATAAAAATTTAAAAAAAATAATAATAATTCTAATATTCTCCCATTGAACTTTGTTTTGTTTTTCTTTCATATAACCCGTAAGCTATGAAAAGCATGAACTTTTTTTAGCCATAAACAATGCCAAGGAGATCTCTTTTAGGGAGCATTCGTCAGAATAAGGGTTAAATCTTATTAATTTTTTCTGAAGCTACTCATTTTATAAATTTTCATCGTTCGAAAATAGATTCATATATTACGTCTAAACAAAAATGCAAATTAATACAATGTTTTTTTGAGTTGCATCAGTGAAGTATTTGTGCCATATTTTTTTTTTTATGTTAAAAAGTTGAGAATTAATTTAGAAAGCGAGTTTTTATTACGATCTAAATGAAGTCATATATTTCTTTCTGATTAATAAAATGTAATTTACTTGGTTTGTTTTATTCATTCTCTGCACTACATTGTTCATTCGTTCAAAAATACTTAAAAATCTCAATTCGCAGTAATTTCATCGAATATCCTGTTTAGTTCTTTGGACTATCGGAAAAGTTTCCGAATTAGAGTAAACTGTAAGATTAGCTTCGGTTAAAAAGCGATAAAGTAATCTCAGATTTTTTTATAAATACTTGAGTGATAATATTTAGTAAAGGATTTTTTTAAAGATATTTTTGTTAATATATCGAAACTAGTGTTTTTAATTTATCGTCTTTTAGTTATTTTGGATCGCCTTATTGCATGCAGTCTTTAATTTTATATGTTAGTTCTTTTATTTCAGGTTATAATAGAAGATTATGAAATTGGATCTGGGGTTTTTATGATTATTTAAGCTGTATAAAATGTATTTTGAACATATGCACATCAAGCAATGTGTAAACAATACCGAGTACTTGAAATTTTTAATTGAAATAACTAGGCAATTTTAAGTTCTTTATTTGTCTTTTGTTTAAGGTGTACGAATGAAAAAGGTAAAATGTAATCTACTTTACGATAATATACGGCGTACAATACAGATCTTTTTTCTTTTAGATTATTATAATATCTTACATAACGTGTAAATATGAACGCCTATTACTTTAAGATAGAAGACTTGATTATTACAATCTTTAGAGTTTGTTTTTCTACAAAGTTTTTAAGTAGTCTTAATTATATACGTATGAATTTCGTTTTGTTTTATATGAATTTTAAATCCGAATAAAGCCTTTTTTTATTGCAGGAAATTTATGAAATTTGTTTTAATTAGTAGGAACAAAATATTAAAAAAATTAGCCTCATTTGTAAGTTATAATAGTAATAATTAATGTTTTTCATCCTGTGAAAAACAGAATTGCTGCAACTTCTGATATGTTTTAGGTTGTGTCCTTAAATAGACTTGCTATTTCTAAATTAACCGGTTTTTAATATCAGTTTATTTTATATAATAAATAAATCTTGATAAATAAATTCTTATCGTTTACGGTTTGTCTAAATCTATAAAGGCTAAATTCTACTCTTATGGTCTTCAAAACTGATATTTAATCAAAAAATCTGTATCGCTTGCGAATTAAATTTACACACGGCATTCGTAACAGGTACGCAATTGTATCAAAAATATTTTAAAATTGCAATTTCTTTCCGACGACGAAAAATTAAATAATTTTTACAGCATTTGGTTTTCGAACGATACAATGGAATAACGCGTAAACGGCAAGAAAAGCTGTTGCTGGTTGAGCTCTGTGATGGAGGACTACGAGTTTCTTAAAGAAAATAAAGAGAAAAGCAAACTACAAATTTAATGTAAATTGGCTGGTTTTATTACTAATAATTTAAATTACCTAATGAATTAAACATTCTTTTAGTGAATTTAAAAAGCTGCTAGGTGCAGATATAACCGTCCAAACTTGACCGCTTGTGGGAACCCGCGGATATGCGTTATTTGTGGGAAAGCGGATCATCGGACAGATGAGTGTGCTGCTCGCGAGTGAGTTGCTGCCCTGGCGTCTACAGGCTTTGTCGAGGGTGGTTGCTGTTCAATGTCTGGCTTTCTGGTTTCTCCTGGATGGGGGCGTTCTGGTTTGTTTCAGTACCGTGAAGGGTGGGGTAGCGATGGGGTCCTGGATAGCCCCTAGTGGAGTCGGCGTCCGTCCACGCTTGTGTGGTTGGCCGTCAGCGACGAACCATGGGGACTCTAGTGCCCCCGGAGCCGGTAAGACCGAGTCCCGGCAGTTGCGGCTTGTGGGTCGCGCTTGTTAGAGGCAGGCACTTGAGGGATCGAGTCCCGGTGGAGGTGACCTGAGGCAGGCAATGCAAGACCAAGTCCCGGCTCCCGGGGTGGGTCGCTGGACACGACTTTATCGGACTGGTGATTTCATACCGGGAGTTAGATGCAAGCGAGGAAATCAAGATCCTATCGGCCGGCCTGGCCTTTCATGCCGGACGTACAGCCGGTAGACTGGTGGGCTCGTTAGAGTGAAGGACACTCCCCCGGGCTGTGCTTATGCTTTACGTGGATCCAGCCTGGGGGAGAACCTGAAAAAATAAAAAACTTGACTGCTGGCAGGTTGAGTAGTTTTGAAAACGCAGTACAATTTCGTAGATCCTGTGAGGAAAATACCCTTCGAAAATAGGCGACGACCTTATCTTTGGCGATTGATGATCGCCGTCAAAGGAGAGAAAATGTATAGTGTTTTAATTATTCCTTCGAAATTTCAAGCGACGTGAAACCTTCACTTATAGAGAGGGTTGTGCAGTCAAGAAGTATGTTTGTAATATGATTCGTTTCTTAAATTATTTATATTCATGATTTTTTTGCATTACAACGGGCTGTTGCTGTACCCTTCAATCGTTCCTATTATTTAAGTCGAGAATATTTATGCGATAGTTTCTTTTTCGTAACCACAATCGTTTTTTATTTTAATCAGGTTTTGCCTTTTCCTCTACCAGTTTGTTTATCAGTAATGAATAAATTAGGTTGAAAAGATTACTGAATTCACCAAACACAGTTCGGTCATGATTTCTAGATCACTAGATATTAAAAAACGATTTCAAGATTAGATTGGAATGAAAGGGGTGGATTTCTTTAGTACATCACGTGATCTGTTAAATGTGATTGGCATTTTTAAAAAATTTGTCTTTTCAGGTATTCATTCACTCCATTAAAAATTATTTTCTTATTTTTCTACCTCTAGTTAGAAAATTTAAAACCATTTTGCTGTATTTCCGTTAACTTTACCGTTAGCTGTTTAACAACAATACTGTTAAAATAGCGACCTATTTTAATAATTTATTAAATAAATTTTGTAAATTTATGACATTAGTGAAGTCTTTTCCAGTAACATTAAGTAACGGAGCAGTTTTCCTACCTAACCCACCGGTTGGTCTATTGGTGATCTCGTCATCGCAAATCAGCTGATTTCGAACTCGAGAGTTAAGGTTCAAATGCTAGTAAAGGCGATACTTTTATACGGATTTGAATACTAGGTTTCAATTAACCACACATCTCAGGAATTGTCGACCTGACACTGTACAAGACTACACTTAGTTTATATTCATACATATCATCCTCTGAAGTAATACCTTACGGTGGTTCCGGAGGCTAATCAGAAAAAGAAAGAATGATTGTATGACTTCTGGACTTTTTTTATTATATTAACGGAAAACTATTTTTTATTTTTTTTTATTATATTAACGGAAATTACTGTTATTAAAAACAGTACTTAGTTCTTCATAAATTATTATTATTAATAAACAGTGAAATTTCCCTCAAATGAACTTTAAATTATTCAAATGAATTTTTATGCTGGATACCAATTAATTAAATAACCATGTTCATAGCTTCATGAGCTTACTGGCTTTTATTATCTTAGTTTTATGGTTGTAATGTATCGGAATATTTTGATTTAGTAGTTAATACCGATGTTTAAAGCCTTTGTTGTGTTTTCGAACATTATCTTATAATCAAATCGTTTATTAGATTTTTAAAATTTTCATCGCTTATTGTTAATTTTATTCATATTTCCGTATCAGATTTGTAGAATGAACTTATGATGTCGGTTTTTTAATAGAAAATGTTTTTTCTTATTTAAGTAAAGTTTACTGGTTGCTATGAAAATGTTAAACTCCAGATGTGCACAAAAAATAAATAAAATTTTATTTTCAAACGGTAATATTTTTAATTAAACGTGCTCCTGTGATTGGTAGGTGATAGTGAGTTTAACTGACTAAAATTTTGCCCAATTCTTCTCTGCTAAGACGAGAAAAAATTACAAAGACAAAATATAATTGTTGCTAACGAAATTAGTCCGATAATCTTGATTGGCTTCATTTATCGTAATTAATTACAATTACATTTCACAACGGTAAGGATTTTTCAGAGCTCAAAGTATTCTATTTTTTGATGTGGAGGTCTTGTAATCGTAAAGATTTCTTTGTTATTGTACTAATTTTACTCCCCCACCTTTCTAGGGCTGTAAATTCCCTCCTGCCTTTCTCTTTGTATTATTGTTAGTTTCCTGGACTGTCGAAGAATGTTTTTAGTTTCTGCCTCAGCCAAAATGCTTATATCGGAGTAATTAATCATCACTTGGTGTCATCTCCGAAGCAGTTGCTTTTTTAATAATTTTTGAGTCGTTTAAGTTGTATTGCCAGAAGTACATTATGTCAGACGTAGGTTTTGTACTCTGAGCTTTCTTTTACCTACATAATTCAGTAAGTATTTAAATAATATACATATATATAAAAAATGTTTGGTACTTGCACATGCATTAGTAATGAATATAAAGTAATAGAAAAAACAGTTGCTCGATTGTTGAAATCTTAGTAGGAATTTTTGGTGTTGGAAGCTAATAAAAAAAATATTAAATAAAAAATTAAAAAAGTAAATATTTCATGAAGAGTGTTTTACGAAATGCCACTTAGAAATTATAAATACCATTATTGATATTCATTCTGTTTAATTTAATAATTTAGTAATTATGCTAATTTAAGATTCTTTTTTTATAATATTTTACGTTTGTAAACTGTCCTTGTTCAGATTCTTATGAAATTTCTTCTACATAACATCCTGCATTTTGAAGTTCCGTTGAATAAATTATTTAATTGAATATCTGCAAACATTTTTTCGACAACTTAGTTTAATATTTATATCTTTTTAAAATATTTATTAATTACGTAATGGTAAGGGGCAGAAGGTAGCGTTTGACTTTCCGTGCGAAGTGGAATTTTGAGTTCGAGCAGGAATGATACATTTTAACTCCTTCCGGATGTTTTTATTGCAGACCAGTATTCTGTTCTGAGGTTCTAAATTACAGCACATCCTGACTAGGCTGGACCGGTAAGAAGCTACAAGTATATTCGATATAGGAAAAAGGACTCGGTTGTCTACTAGATTCGATTCAATAAGCTGTACAAGCTCACTGGAGAATTCAGGATCATCCAAATCGATTTTTCAATTATCTAAGAAAGATGAAAGTTCGATCTGTGTGGATACGTTGACAGTAAATTCAAAGTACCTTTCCGTCTATATTCTTGTTAAAATAAACTATTTAAAAATTATAAAAGTTTAAAAGCGTCTTTATCCGAGGTTTTACAGAAGTGAAAACGTTTAATTAAAGCCGGTCGTTATTATTGACAAACTGTTGAAGTTTCGTGAAGCGCTACTTTATCCTCCACTGATCTCGTATGTTGCATAAATTATATATCCTGCAGTATGCAGAAACCTAATACTTCGATCATTTACCAGTGCGATTATGGTATTCATTGCGTGCGGGTTTTAGGGAGTATTTATTAACAATAAATTTTTCGCGCTGCTATAATTAAAATGTGATAATACGTTTGCTTAATACTTTTTAATGATTTTAAAAAGCAGCATTAAAATTTTAATTAGGTACTAATCTATGTAACGTGTATTTAATTAGAAAGTTAAAGAAATATTTTTTAAATATCTAATTCTTGACCTTGACGAATTCATCTTTTAAGGATCGATCACGCTAAACTTAAATTACGTCGCTTATCGCAACCCAGTACTTTTGTTTATTAGAAGTGTCAACTTTATGAGACCTACTCTAGTTAGTTAAAAAATAACCGGTCGTCCGAGCTATATCCTTATTTCAAAAGATCTTATGTTATAATGTATCATTTTTACCCTTATTCAATAATGTTCCGTTACCCTGCCAAAATATGTCACGTATCGGTCACGTCGGAGTAATTTTCTTTATCAGTCGCTAACTACATCCGCCCGTAATTAAAATTTATTGTATTATTTGTTACTGAAGCTGTGCAGAAAAAGCGGTTTAATTTATCCTGAATTATAATTAAACGAGAAGTTGAAATGTCAGTAAACAGAAGTAATTCAATAAAGTGAGGTGGTAAAGAGCGGTTACGACCGAAGTTGCGATTAATTAGCTGGAAAGTTGTACGATTAGAAAATTGTATAATTTAAGCGAAATTGACTCTGGTTATCTTATTTTTGTGGGTACCTATACAAATACTCAAATATAAGATTTCTGCATATCCTTTTGCCCAAAATCGAGATGCGATTTAAGCTTAAATCAATTAAGAGAATTTTTTCCTACATTTGAAGTTAATTGCAGAAGGCAATAAGTTCCTCATTTAAGAATAATTAGACATACCGGTCTTTACTTTTTAGAGAGTAGTTATTATGGTGTTTTTTACAAGTAATAGTGTTTTCATAAGAAACATTCAGAGGTTTCTTTTTTTATATTTGAACGACTTTCTAAATCCATTTACATTAAGAAATCAATCTTTTTTTTGTGAAAGGCAACTTTTTAAACAAAAGAAACAGATAAATTTAAAATAAGTTTTATTATAAAATATTTTGATTACATGTTAAATAATGATTTCAACAGTTTTTCAGTAAATTATAATATTTTTTCACACTGCAATATCTGACATCTGCTGTTACAAAGTTAAAATTTTTTCTCGCTGTTGTTGCAGTTTTCAGTATTTCTTTTAATCGAGTTTCTTTTTTTAAAGGCATTATCCTGCAAGTAAAATAAACATTTTTCTTTTATGTTACTAATTCCATGATTTTTTTATTTGTTCAAATAAGTAAGGATGAGGATCATGAATCCGGATGCACCGGATTTTGTTTCTTCATTCGTTTGTATGTTTCTATATATTATGTGTGTGTGTAATATATATATATATATATATATATATATATATATATATATATATATTACTACTATTACTGTTATATCTTCCCCATTATTATATGTTACACAAACTTTAGAATGAAGCTTTTCGAGCTATTAAGAAATAAATTGCTGCTCGCAGCAAAAACATTTATGCGTTGTTTATTATTTCAAAAAATAAATAAAATGTAAAATAGAAGTCAGAAGAATAGACAGGTAAAATTAACATGAGCGAGTATCTGATCGCCTTCAGAGGGAAATGATTTTATTAATACAAAACCAATGTGTTTTTAATTAGGTATATTTGAAATGGTATAATTCCTTTTATTTCAGTGATGTAATTATTTTTTCAGTCGCTCTGGTTGTAGATATGCTTTGTTAGAAAACATTGATAGAATTCCTACCCTTTTCTGTAATGTGTAGAAAGTTGAAATTTATTGTTTGGTTATGAACAATCCTGCTTTATCATTATTTTACAGAAATGTCAGTTTTAAACTAAGCTTGTTAAATTTTTCCGTCTATTCTTCATGCGATTTTAATTCCTTACGAGAGCAGCCTTCCTTGTTAATTATCTGGGAGATCAATTAACAAAATGGTCTATTTAAGAAATAAGCTTTAATATTGATTTCATCATTTTGTTTTTCTTCTTTCAACATTCTAAATTAATTAATTTGTTAATGAACATTTTATTTCAGCTTTTCTTATATCGTCCTTTTTATTGAACAAAATTTTGAAATTTTAATTGGCGAATAAGAAACATATCTACAGTCAGAGCGACTGAAACAATAATTATATTGCAATTTACTGAAATAAAACGAATTATACCGTATCAAATACACCTAATTAAAAACACGATGGTTTTGTATTAATGCAAAAACTTCGCGCTGAATGCGATCGGATGCTCGCTCATGTTAATCTTATCTGTATTAACGGAGAAGGGATTCCATTTTTGCAGGCAGAAAAATTATAATAAATTTTATTACTTATAAAATTATTCTTTGTTAAATCACCAGACTCTTAGCCGGAGGAGACGTATGCGGTCTAAACTCCCCCCGAAATGAAGAAAGAGAAAATAAAACTCACTTTATTAATCTGGTACTAAAGTTTCAGTTATTAAATGAAAATATCCATAATAGTGAAAAAAATCTGAGTGAAATTAAAACTTTAAGATTCATTTATAGTTTATCTAGGCAAGTAGTCAAATGGAGGCTGTTTCATAAACTGATACGCATTCCATCAATCACTCATCCATGAAATTTCAAAAGTCAAGCGTACTCCCCTACTCGTTACTGAAATGGACTCGTCCAACATCTGAACATCGCGGCGACGCAGTAGAACACTACCGATAGTAACAACAATGCAATCATAACGTTCAGTGTATTGCTAGAGACAAGATGGTGTTTTCGCTAGATGAACGTGTTTTCATCGTTGAGTCGTACTTCAGTACGAAATCAGTGGTTGCAGTGCAAGATTTGTTTCGCCATAAGTACCCAGATAAACCAGCTCCTAACAAAACATCAGTATTAACGTCAGTTGCAAAATTTAGAGAGACCGGTTCTGTTAATAACAAGGAACACAAAAGATCTGCGTCAGTGTTGAATACAGATACAGTCACTGAAATCAAAGACCGATTACTTGCCTCGCCAACTAAATCGATCAGACGTTTGTCTGCTGAAATTAATTTATCTAAATCAACTGTTCATCGGGCGTCCAAACAATTACAATTACGACCTTATCGCATTCAAACGGTTCATCGACTTCTTGAGCCCGACAAAGAAAAACAGCTACAATATTTTCAACGGTTCCGTCGATTTCTGCGTGAGGGAATTAATGTTATGGATTCGTTATTTTTCACAGATGAAGCACGGTTTCATTTGGATGGCTACGTAAACAGCCAAAACAGTAGAATTTGGAGCGCTGAAAATCCCCATGTTTATCACGAAAAACAATTACACCCGCAGAAGTCGGGCGTGTGGTTCGCGATATCGCGGAAGAAAATAATAGGTCCTATTTTTTTCGAGTACACCATTAATGCAGAACGATATCAGGATATTTTACCTCAAAGAAAAAGCCTACAGCAACAAAGTCAATATTGAACAAGCTGTATTAAATATCCAGCCACAAAGTTTGAAATAAGTTGCAAGAAACGCTGTAAAAAGAATTGAAGCTTGTATTCAAGAAGATGGCGGCCACTTCCAACATTTACTCTAAATTTTCTCATAAATTAATAAGAGATGTAGTTCAGATTTTTCAATTTTTCACGTCAAAACCATATAAATCCATCAAATTTACCGCTTAATTTAAGTTTTAAGAATTTTAGTATGAATTCATTTTACCCTCGAAGCTAAAATCTGAGCGAAATTTTCTGCAAGCTGTAACTCGAAAACGATGCGATTACTTATCCATGTTTATATGAATGTTTTTCTTTATCTTCACATATACAGAAACAGTACATATCCAGAAACTCTTTTCGCTTGACACCCTCTTTATTTGTTCTGAGAAACACTGCTAAAATTGATTTTTTAATGTAAGTTAAGGAAGAACTTTCTGCTGATTCATCTGGAAAAATATAAAGTATCATCTAAAATCTTCTCGTTCTTAGCAGCAGTTAAAAAAAGTGAAGGTTATTTCCTTGTTGTGCGTATAAAACTACTAATTGTGCTCACTTTCTATTAAACATATTCTTGGAATATTAATGAGATTTGTGCGATATTATTTACCAAATCTGTGTCTTATTAATTAGAGAAAATTGTAGGTAGCACAGAACCTACTTTCAAATCAATTTTCATGGCTTCATCTAAAACACGTGACTCAATTTCTTCGGCTCGAAGTATCACTGTTATGCCACGTAGTAGGTGCAATCCGCAAAATGTCGCAGAGAATAATATCGTCACCTGCTTGATTTCATGTATTGATACGGAGTCAGTAGGCAGGAAGATTTAGTAGGAAATTTAATGAATATCTCTTTCCGTTTCCTGATGCTTATTAAAAGTTAAAGAAGAAAAGAAGAAATCGCTTAAGGTTTTTCCATCACTCTTCAACAGCGCACGCGCGCGTGTGTGTGTGTGTGTTTTGGATCTGTTATTCAGAGTTAATTTTGTATGAGCAAGTAAAACTTGTTAAAATAGATTTAGAAAGTTTTTATGTTCTTTCGGATACATTTAAGCAATTCTTCCAAAATTACAAACTTCTGAAAAATACTAATTTGCCAGAGCAGACTTTAAGGATAATTTTCAGCGATGATTAGAGTAATGACTCCCGCCTAACATCAGAAAAATAAATAGGTGTAAAAATATCAAACAGCGAAGAGAAGGTTAATATTCCTTTATTGCTTAATTGAATTAAATTTTTTTTTGTATTACTTCTCTCCAGTGCAAGAATTTAATAGAAAGTAGAGTTTATCCTGAAACTTCAACAAATATGGTAAAGCTTACCTTACAATAACGATGCGAAAATAAACTTCATTGTTGGAATTTCTATTATAAACCTTTGATATAATTTTAGCACTGATAATTCCTTGTAACTGTTGTTAATTTTATATTGGTCAGTATTAGTACATTAAATAATCGCATTCTTTCTGAAATGTATTTAAACTCTCACTTTTTAAAGTAGAAGTCATTTGCGTTCTTGTTGCTTCTGTCTCCTAATGACTCTTTATGCTTTCATATAATTCTTTGTAATAATTTAGGGATGAAATCTTTGATGAAAATTAATGATTTTTCTAGAACGTTTTTCATAGTTTTAATTATTTATTTTTTTTGTAAACAAAATTTCGTACTTAATGTTTCTTTCTTAAGAAATACTAATCAGCTCGTCATTATTGATGAACCTTGAAAATTTCAATTTAAGAATTTAATTAATTCATAGAGACCTTTCATTAAATGCAAACCTATCGCTAGGAATTGGGAAACACTACATAAAGAGCGAGATAGATCCAACCGTTTAGAAATATTCTCGCTATTTACCATGTTAACGAGTCGAGGTAATTTAGGTATTAATCAATTATAAAAAGTAAACTTTTACTGAAAAGTACGATTTATTTTTAACCAAAATATCTTAAAACTAATAAAACATAACCTGCAAAATAATCCTTTATACTAATGGATAATAGGTACTTACACCGCAAACATACACACACGCCCCACAGTAAATGCTCATGAACGATTCGGTTTCTGTGTCAAGTGTGACGTTAACTGATGAACTGGAACTGTGTTCGAATTTAAAACTATCATATTTAAAGACTTTAAGATCTGTATACTTTTCTAATATACTTTTTCACCTCTTAATTGGCTCTAGTCTACGTTTAGTTAATTCATATTAAATATGAAGTCCAGAAACACCTTTAAGGGCGTAACATCATAAAATATTTGTTTATGATAATGGACGTGAAACCAGTCAACACTGCTATTTCATAAAATAAGTTATATAATAATAAAGCGTTATTCCTTTTTTTTAAATCAGCATTTTTGCACGGTTAGAGAAAAAAAAAGACTTATCTTATTTTTGTACCGGTCTAGATTCTAAAAAGAAATACTGCATCAGTTTCTGTTGTTACCACATTTAAAAGCCTGCATTTATGTGCACAATGTACATACATAAGATCTCTCAAATCGCTGTGTGTAAACTTTTTTCAATTATAGGTTTCAATTATAATACACAATTTTTACAATGATTTTGATAAATTTATATAATTTGAAAATGTAATGTATAATTCGATTTGTATATTTATTTAATTAATGAAATTTTTTATGTGATTTTTGCTTATATTTTCTTTTTTTTATAATTTATATACTTGTGTACTTTTTCTTATTCTTAACTTCATTAGGTCTTTCCTTTCCAATTTATGTTTCTGCCAGTCAGAGAAATAATCAATACACGATTATACTGCTGGATTTAAGTGGTTAATTGAAAAAATTTAAGTCTCTTTTTTATAATTTTTTTAAAATATTCCAGTTATCTCTGAGCCTCGTTTTGGGCTGATTTCTAGAACTTGTCTCGTTTAAACTTGTTTTACATGTTAAAGGAACGAATGTGGCTTTCCTGTTCTCTTCAGATCTGGTATTACTTGTTACAACATCTTAGAACAAGTTCTTTAAGTATATTGCGGTGTGTATAACGCGTATAGCGTTGTTAGTGTGTTAGTGATCTGTTTAAATAAGAGAGGGAGAGACACTTAGAAAGAGGAGAAAGAGACTGAAATTCATAAAATTTAATTTCTTAATGACATCACTTGAATTAAATATTATATTTAAATATACGTAAAAATATTTGCATTTAAAAATATTTATTTTTATTAGTTCGCGTATTACGCTTGTCCTAGCCTTTCCTATTTATTTTATTTCATTAACCTTAACCGGTTAAATCTACGTATTACCATTACTTCTAATTGCTTTTTAAAAAGTTACCTCTTCGGATT
The DNA here is from genome assembly GCF_047948215.1 of Lycorma delicatula. NCBI lineage: Eukaryota > Metazoa > Arthropoda > Insecta > Hemiptera > Fulgoridae > Lycorma > Lycorma delicatula. The sequence continues at coordinate 211,653,963 of NC_134455.1, forward strand.
AATTTGTAGATTTTAATGTATATTAATTATACATTTTTACGTTATTGTGGCTTCTACTGCTTTATAAAAAAGTATATTATTTAAGTTAGTTTGATTTAAAAAACATCAAAGCATTTCTATAACCCTTTTTTTCGAAGACTTTTTATTTGGCTTTATTCTTATTTATTGCTAATCTTTTCCTTACTATATAATAAATATATTCAGTTTATTCGAATTTGAATTCTTAAGTGATTTTCTCGGTAGGTATTGCTATCTCGGCAACTGTTTGATTATCTTAATTAAAATATGAATTGCTATTAATCTGGTCGTCTATTATTTGAGAAAACTTCAATGTACAACTCTCTAACCAAACCTGTGTTTTAATGACGAAAGACAAAAGATATCTCCGTAGATTTCCTAAAAAATTACGGATTCCAAAATCGAAAACATTAACATTACATTTATTACACGATTCAAACGGTTCGTATTGCGATTGTTGACTGCGTAAAATTTCATTTCGATGATACATTTGCATTTTACTAAGGGTTTTTCTTCACGGAAACTGAAATTTTATTAAACATTTAATTCGGGCCAGCTGTTTTGTTTTAGATAAGCCGGTCGTGATGAGATTTTTACTTCATTGCCCGTTGATTGAGATTACAAAAAACTTAAAAACTATTACTAACTATATATAATAATCAGGCTGTTTAAAAAAGTATAGTTTCGTCTAACTCTAAGCAAATATGTTTGTAGTTAATATGTATCCTTTATGGCGGGCTTTCTTCTCAAAATTTATTTACAAAATTACTTTAATCCAGTTCCAGTTAGTTTTCTTTCTGTAATCCTATTTATTAGTTTTTGATAGGCGTTCATTTTTTATATATAAAAGAAAAAGTGACTAGGTTATCCCGATGCTAATTTGTTTCAAGAGTGTTAATGTTTACCAAAAAAATTCCCACTTAATCGGTCGGAATGCGGTAAGTTAAGATCTCTTTTGTCGATGAAAAGAAATAAGATATGAATGAGAGTTAAATTAAGAAAGTGGATTTATCGATATGTAAGACAGATTTTGTTATACTTTTCAGTCAATTGAGAGAGAAAAATTACTTCCCATGATGAGCAAGCTACATGAGTATTTGTGATAATCAGTTGCTAGAAAGGAGCCATCAAAAGATGGAAATACAGTAAAATAGAAACGTGGAACATAAGGCACCAATTCGGTTGGACATATCTATAAAGAAAACGATTAAATAAAACAGGGAAGAATAAGAGGCCGTAAAAAATGTAAAATTATTAAAAGAAAATGGGAATTATCAATAACTGAAAAGTTTGGGGAGTATAAATATCTGAACTAGAAAAATATATCTATCTACATTCGCTTGTAGGTGCAAGGAGTCTTCCTCAGGACGAATAACTTTATAATGATGATTCAGTTAATTGTGAACTGTTGCTTATTTTTATTTTCTTATCTCATATATTTTTAATGATAGTAAGCTATAAATAATTTCCCAAATCACAAGACAATTTATAAAAACAAATAATAAACGAAATAGTCGTGTGTAAAATAATTATCGATTACTGATGGCTAGATATATTATTTTTAAACTTATTTTACTAAAAACTTTACTTATAACATTTCGTCACGCTAAACTATAAGGTTAAATTATTTATTAAAATCCGCTTCGTGCTTATTTTAGAAATATATGAACCAGTGGAACAAAAATTACAATTTTGTTATACTAAATTATTCTCAATACTTAGTAGGAATGGTAAATTAGCCAATTACTTCCAAGTTAAATTACTTATTTCACCGCTCTTGCTAAACAGTTCTCATACACATAAACAGTTTATGTGTATGTTCAAGGATTCATTGGAATTCATGACAGCGGATGATCGGTACTTGCAAAGAAATCTAGGCAAGTAATTCTGGAATTCCTATTCTGATATTGAAAATATCTCAAATTAATATGTTTAACTTTGAGTGGTACTTCAGCGATTTTTTTTTTGCATTGCAGCAGTTAGTTGTATTCTGAAGTAATAATTTAGATCTTATATGTAATTGTATATCGTACATGAAGTTAATGGAGAGAAGATTTTATGCTGTTTTTGAATTTTTGGGAATACACTAAAGTGTAAGGTACATATTTCCCACATAATCAATGAATATTTCACGTAAACGTGAATTTTTATGTAAAATATAATTAATTATCTTATCAGAATCACTAACATCAAAACGGAATTGTTTTGTGTACTTCTTCTGATTAATTGAAATCCCCCCTAATACAAGCATTAAACCGCACGTCTAATATGATTTTGTTTTTTTTTTGTTAAATTCAATTTGGCAAAGAGACTCGTTGTTGCACGTACAGAATTCGGGGTACCTTATTTAGGTTGCGCTTTCGAGCTGTAGTTCATTGTGATAATTTGTGCTTTCTTCTTTTTATTGTTTACTGTTAATACAGTACGTTACGCAGTGTTTTTTGCTTATTTTGTTACAATTGTTTGCTACACCGTTCTTACTACCGACTGTCAATAATTATTTACAACTAATTTTTTGTATAATTACCTCTTTAATTATCTTTTTATTAAATTTAAGAATTTGAACAATTCTAAATGTGTATGTTGTGATCATCAAATGTTTTTTACCTTTTAATATACGTATTTTTATCGTAACCAATATTTTAATGGAATAAAATCTTTAATTTATAATTTAACATAAATTAGAATTTCTGTCATTACCTCATATTGTATTAAATTATTTTTAATCTAATTCGTATATTTGTTCATATTTTATTTTTTTTAAACCGCTATGTATGTATATTGCAAATATTTCCCTTTAATTCATGGCCGGTTTTGTTAGTAGTTTAATTTTATTAATTCAACTGTATGTTTAATAAACGGTTATAATACAATACTTAACATCGGCCAAGGTTGAATTACCTATAATTAAGCTAATTTTAAACACTATTTTTGTTGTTTAAATTCATTATTACCGATTTCGAGTTGAGCAATAGCTTTTTATCGCGATTCAGCTTTTATCTATCAGTTACTGAACTAAAAGTTGAGAACACTTATATAATTGATTACTTGTATGTATTTTAAAACCGAGTTTTTTTGTCGTTAATTTTTATAAAACGTATCGTTTTAACAAAATTAAAAAATTCAGGTTTATAATAATAAAATTAAGAAATATTTTTACATTATTTAAATGCGTATGTGATTTTTATTGAAGGTAATTCAGTTTATTTTACTTCTGTTCGTAATGCGTCACAATAGATCGTATTGTATTGTTTACAATATTATTACATCATTATTGTGTTATGTACAATAGATTTCTAATCTCGGATGCTTTTAATAAATCATCAACGATTATTAAAAGGAGCGAGGAAGATTTTTTAAAGTTTTATCTATTCGTATATATTTCCTGATGAAAAAAATTAGTTAGAAATACAACACAGGAATTTTAAAACAACAGTCACACATACGACGAATCGGCCAATTAAATCATACCTTAAAAAGTAATTTGCCTTTGCAATTAGAAATCTATTCTTTAATGTTCCGGATATTTTTTTTGTTAAAAACGCCGTCTTCAGAAAAACTATACTAGGAAACCCTCAAGATCAGTGCAGATTTTATATAAATTCCAGAAATTTGATTGTTATCTGTGAAAAATTGTCTTTATATATATTTATAGAATCATATAGATGCGTTTAATTTAAATGACACTCGACCTTCTGTTTTTATCTTTTCATATACAGATAAATAATGTTGTACGATAGGTTAAACAGAAAGAAAAAGGTTTTCTAAGAAAACCTTTTTTTAACCTACCGTACAATATTTATAAGTCTAATTATCGACTCAGAACTTTGGTGTAAAGCTTTTAAATAAAATTCATTGAATAAATTAAATGCTTTTCATACTTCGTAATCTTTTTCTTACGAACATTTTGGGAAGATAAATTTAATTTTTATTGTTAATCGCTTTGTTCCTTCATTGACTTGTAAATAAAATCAAAAAGAGTGGCGTAAAAAGTCAGGCTTTATTTGATAAATATTGACACTGAATAACTTTAAATGATTTGAAAAAGCCCTTGACAAAAACTAAACATCTACCCCTACTTCGAACAGAGAGAAACTATTTTTTCTCGTGCATTAATTATTGTTGCTTTAGCTTTGGCTATCGTGATGTCCTCTCACCACTCTCCAGCTACCATTCACTCCTCAAGGTCTTCTGTTTAAGAACTTTTCCAAACCGTTCCCTTACATTGTTTCCACTCGCGCCCGGCCTGTAGCATAATCCGAACGACTGCTTCCGGTGAGTCAAGACCCTCCTTAATCGGTCAAAATCTCTCCTACCTTGGGCACTCGGAGAAAGTACGGGTCATCATCATCCTTGTTCTAGTACGAATATCCAGGGATAGATCTTTTCCCTCTAAAACACAGCTACTTCCCGAACAACCCATGGCCCGTGAGCCACTGGGTCGTCCAGAAATCTATCTTTCCATGTTTCCTGAGCACTCACTCCCGGATGTCAGGAATGAGCCTGTGCGTTCATCATTGTGGGACCTGTCAAGCCGCTACCGCAGCTTGACAGGTCCCACATCTCCTGCCAGTTGCTTAGTAGCACTCCCCTTGCTTCCTCCTTGGAGCAACCGTCCGCGACATTCTTTCTTTCTTCTACCAGTAGTAACAATGGCGGAAGACCCGCCACCACCAGCACCGCGTCTAGGGAAACAGTCCGGTACGCCACTGCCACTCTTAAGGCTACCCGTCTCTGCAGCGCGTTCAGCTTCTGTCTGCATCTGCCGAAACGCAAAGCTCTAGACTAGACGGGGACCGCATAAAGAACCGTGGACGAGATAACAATATTTTATCCCCACCCTTGTAATAATAGGTCGCCTTACTGATACATGAATCATCTTGTCTTTAGATAATTAAATGTATCTCTTTATATACCCTGATTGCTATTTTCTGTGCATTGAAACTTTTACAAGGCACATATTTTTCTCAAAAATAGTAATTTCTTTGTATGTAAGAGAATTTTGTATGATGTGTGTAGAAATACGTATTGGCACCTGAGAAAGCTTAGTAATTCTAAATGAAACGTAGTGAATTTAATTGATAAGTTTGTGTAGTTGACTGGTTAAATCCACCGGGTTGGTCTAGTGGTAAACGCATCTTCCCAAATCAGCTGATTTGGAAGTCGAGATTTCCAGCGTTCAAGTCTTAGTAAAGGTTACCGGTGTTCTTTGGTGGTTGATTTCAATTAACCACACATCTCAGGAATGGTCGACCTGAGACTGTACAAGACTACACTTCATTTACACTCATACATATCATCCTCATTCATCCTTTGAAGTAATTTAGCCTCTTGGAATTACCTTAACGATAATTCGCAGAGGCTAAACAGGAAAAAGAAAAGTTGATTGATTAACCCAAGATTAACAAAGATAACATTTTTGACTAAAATATGTCTTGTTATATTTACTTCTATCCAGTCAAAAGGAAAGTAACCACCGGGTTGGTCTAGTGGTGAACGCGTCTTCCCAAATCAGCTGATTTGGAAGTGGAGAGTTCCAGCGTTCAAGTCCTAGTAAAGCCAGATATTTTTACACGGATTTGAATACTAGATCGTGGATACCGGTGTTCTTTGGTGGTTGGGTTTTTCAATTAACCACACATCTCAGGAATGGTCGAACTGAGAATGTACAAGACTACAACAACACTTCATTTACACTCATTAAATATCATCCTCTGAAGAATTATCTTAACGGTAGTTACCGGAGGCTAAACAAGAAAGAAAGAAAGAAAAATCAAAAGGAAAGTATACTAAAATAAATTATATATATATATATGCGCGCATGTGTTTGTTAGTGTATTTATTTTTTTATTTATAATTATGAAATTGTGGCGCGAGTTAACTTCTCGGCCTTTCATCCGGAGGTCCCGGGTTCGAATCCCAGTCAGACATGGCATTTTTCACACGCTACTTGTTATTCATCTCATCCTCTGAAGCAACACCTAACGGTGGTCCTGGAGGTTAAAAAAAATATGTATATAAAATTATGATTTTTATAGCTATTAAATCCTAACACAAATCATCGTTATCTACATTGTTTTCAATTTTCTGTTTTCATTTTAATACTGCAGTGATATTTACTAAAACCTTTTTATTTATTTATTTTAGACTTTAATTTTTCAGGTGGTTGGTGTACAGCAATATATTGTGAAACCTACCGTAGCGGACGTAAATGAAAATGTTCTTTCTGAACAGCTGATGCAGGAATCAGCTCTAACCGAAGAACTTGTTAAAAATGCCGGCCAACCACTGGAAACTGCTATTCAGCAGGTAAGAAACACGAAATGCATTACATTTAATGACGTTTATTATTTATACATTATTTCAGAAAATTAAAAAAATTAAAATAATTTTTGTCGATACAAAAATTAAAATCTGTTTTTTCTAAGATCCCACAGTTCCAAATAATCGATCATTTTGTTCTTTTTAGGTCCGTATTCTTTTCAGAAATGAATATTTTTTGAAAAATTAGTTTTTAACGGAATTTTGAATTATGTCGATGTAAAGAAAGTTTCTTTTTTTAGCAGAATTATGATACTTTTAATTCGAAATCTGTATATTTCATTTAATTAAGTTTTTACACTTTTATTATTTATTTAATTATCTTTTGTAAGATGATAAATATTAATTTAGGTTCTTTGTGTTTTCTCAAGTCATGTGATTTTATTTCAACGGTAAACCTATAACATTACGATCTGATAATTATAGAACTGTTATTCTTTGTCGGCATTGATTTTGAGACGACACTGGTGAAGATTATTCTGTCACTTTACCATTTATTTTTAAGATAAAACTTCTCTTCTAAATACTTACTATAAGTAATGAACTTATTAAAACCGGTATTTATGTAACGATCATCCTTATAGTGCATCGCCCTGTTAAGATATAAATGGTTTGTTCAGCCGGAATAGAGCCCAATGTCCATCTGGTCTTGTTCAGAAGACACGACCTGTTCTCTTTACAATACTCTGTCCTGTAAATTGTTAACTCCGGCATCGCTTAGCAACATAACGTCACAAGAATGAGTGTTTATCCGAGAATAATTCGACAAACTGCTGCCGTTTACCAGATGGCTGTACTTTTACTACTAAAAGGAATTATCTTTCAAACCACTCTGCATCTAAATTTATTTCCCTCTCATTTATTGCTCGATTGAACTGTATAACTGTAACAATAATCACAATAGAATCGATGTTATTTTAAATAAATAATGTTCAATAATAGCTTTTCTCTTAGCGTTATTATCACCGTTGTATAGATTTATGAAATTAAATTTAGCTTTGTAATTAAAGAAGTTTTGAGAATTGATAATATTTATTTTTGAGAGATAATAAAAGTCTCCATTAAATCAATTACGATCGCCTTTAAAAGTCGACATTTAATTTAATGTCGTATTTGAATATAATCGGTTCTTGATGCAATGAGGATCTGGACAGTACCCTTGCGGAAGGAAAACTTTTGTTGTATTCTTACCAAAAAGAAATCTATTTTTGGATTAAAAAGTAAAATTATTTTTCGAAAATTTTAACATTCGCATTGTATCACCTAGTTATAGTACAGCGTAGTAGTTATTTCAGAATTGAATGAATTATGAACTTTTTTTATTATTAGGTTCTAACTAAGTCGTGATGTAGCGATTAATCGCTAAATGAGAAATCATTTGTTTATTTAAATCTTAAAAATCGATCTTTATCGTGTTTTTTTAAAATTAAAAACTGCGAATATTTCAAAAAATTTAATTCACAAGAAATCGTTTGAGTACTTCTCGGAACTCTTAAAAAGAAAATGAAGTATCATAGTCTAAATTTCACCTCATTATTTTATATGATTGTTGCACTTGTCTCAAAACAATTACACGATAAGTCAATATTTACATTAGCTCTTTCTTGTTCAACATAGGAGGAGGACTAGGGTCAACAGCGGCTGAATTTAAATTTGCGGCTAGTTTTCTAAAGTTACACCTCTCTCATTCTAACTACAATCAAATTCTCTATACAATATATTAAACGCGTCTTTCCTTTCTTTCACGAACTGTACCTATCCATTTTCTCTCTCCATCATCTGCTTGAGCTTTCTTTGCTGTGGATTCAGTATTAATGGCAATCTGGAGACGTAAACTTTGACTTGTGCAAACTACATTGAACACGTGAGCTTTACGGTTTGATTCGTAAAATTTTATGAAGTGTTGCGAATGAACTGATTTTATCTGAATTTCGGCCCTATTCTAAATGTGTGTTATTGAAAGCTATTAATATATTTGTAATAACTAAATTATAATAAAACCCCGTTACGATCGCGTAATATGCTAATATGATATAATGTATATAATAATGATTATATATTTTTACTTACGATTAATTATATAAAATTTATGTATGATTTTTTAATTGTTTATTTATATTGTAATTTTTTATTCAATTATTATCATTATTGTTTTTATTTGCATTTTAATTTAAAACCATTATATATACGCTATTTTGTATGCGCATTACGTAACGGGAAGATTGGAAGATTATGCAGCTAAGCGTAAAGATAAAGAAACTGTTCCGGCATTTACCTGGCAAGAATAGGAAAGTATGTGAGAAAAGCAGGTGGTGAGCAGCTCACGGTGTTTTAATAATGATAACAATCTTATTGGCTATATATCCGTAAGAAAATTTAAAAATAGTAAAACTTAACGGGGAACAAAAAAATTATCCAGTTTAAAATAATTGTTGTGTTTATATTCTGCATGTGCTGTTGCAAAGTTCATTTTCATCAATTATTATGTTTTGAAGTTGTTCCCCATCCCCTGTAAACAAAGTATAGAAAGGAAAGTAAGTGTGATTTTGAAGAAAAGGATTTTAAACGGTTTTCTTATAGTGAAAAACATCCAAATATTCTTGTTATATAATGAGAAAGTAATAAAGAAAAAAATAAATACAATTACTCATATTTTAAATTTTTAAACGTAAATTTTCAGATTTTTTGGAGTTTTTATTCAGCTTCTTCATGTGCGTGCGGTGTTGCGGGAGGCGTTGTTAATTTTTTTTTTTAATTTTTAGCCGCTTTATGGTAGATATTACTGGACGAACTAATAATTCTTTTTTTTAATGCTTATTTCATATGATGTCTATTTTGTTGTTTCTAGAAGTAAAGCTATCAATGAGATATATTAAAAATTTATTTCTTAGTTTATCTTTTATCGTTGTGAATGTTATAATAAATACATACGATTCGTTGTACATACAATATGTCAGATCACAAGTGGAATTTTGACTTATTTAAAATCAGTCTGTATATCCAACTTAAGTATTAACCATCGATAAACGATTGTTATATCTATAAAATACTCGTAATACGTTGTATATCTTACTTGTATACCAATAAAATTTCTATAGTTGAAAACCGCATATCCCAATTAACCACTTAATCGCCTGTGAAACAATGCGACTTTATAATGAAGGACATTTGAAGTCGTATAAATAATTATTATCATCGTGGTGTTTTTTCTTTTCGTTTTTAAATTACATAGTAATTGAATCATGAATTCAGCGGACTGTATAAAGGGGAAGGATCATGACGTGTATTATTTTCCTAAATAAATCTTTAGTTTTAATTATAGAGATTCTCATTAGTAAACCTGAAATAACTATCTCTATTATTAAAATGTAATATGCGATGATTATTTCGAAAATTTATTTATATTTTTTTTAGCTATGTGTTGTCATTATTTAAGAACGTAAACTTAATCTACGTTGTCTTTTACGGTCTAATATTTACTGATCGTAACGTTTTCATAGCTAAAATATTCCAATAATGTTTATTTAACGTGTCACGAAATTTAAACTTGGATAAATTTTTTTCCATTCGCTGTGCTTCATACTTTCTGCATACTAAAGCGATACCCAATCTAGAAGACGGGTGAGAGACGCTACGCGATCCCTTTACATTCAACTTTAATACTCGGGTTTGATGCACGGTATAATTGTAATTGTCGCACGTGTTTAAAACACCCTCCAACATCTGAAACTGAGCGTAAGTTAAGAAGAGTTGGAGGTATTTTCTCTCTGGATGGTGATTTGTTTATATCGAGTTCTAACGTTGACCAAAGACGTAATTTCAACACCGGAAATTTCATACCGTTTACTCTTCACATTTTTGGGGCAAGCACGTGTAGAGTACTTAATAATTCAGTTTGCTCAAGCAAATATGTGCTCTGTATAGAATTTCATTATTCAAATAGGTAACACAGTTAACGTTTTTTTTTGTTTTTTTTTTTTTTGATTAAGTTGCCCAAATGTATGTCAGAGTTGTTATCGCTTCAAAATAAAAAAGAAGAAATTTTTATTAATATTGAAGCAATTTTTACATGTTCTTAACTGTATGAAAATAAGATAAAGTTAGTCTGAAATAGTTTTTCTCAGAATGACTAATTTCGTTTTAGTGAAAGCAAACGCTTGTCGCTGAATTAATACGAGTGGGAGTCAAATAAAAATATTAAAATAGCGGTAAATGTTCGAATCGCCTACTGCGTTGTCCTAAAAACTGATAGCAATGATATTAATACTTTAAAAAGCGGCCGGCAAGTGGCAACTTGACATGAGAACGTACGCAATAATAACCTAAAGATGGCGGCTCCAATATCGACTTGTACCAACAGCATTTATCATTCGATTAACAACATTTGTCATTCGATTTAAGAATAGTGAAGAGGTGAAAGTCGACGAATGAAAGTTCAGTACGGTGATGCGTGTTGCTACAGCGAGTGTACGAGTAGGCCGTGAAGTTCCAAGAAGGCGATTTTGTTACGGCTCCCTCAATCGAGCCCGGCACACCGACGCCTAAGACTATATGACTGTTGATATACATGTCACGAATCAAGTTCTGAAGTTGAATTAACAACAGTTGAAGTTGCTGAATTAAAAGAACTACTCGATGCCACTGAGAAAACGGTTTGAGCGGTTTGAAAGTTTGTAGGAAGAATTTACACTAAAAATGAAACCTAGGTTAAGTACCTACCACTGATCGGAAATGGAACTGCTATTTCTTCACTAGAGATAGCGCCTTTATTTTGCTCTGATATTGTTCTGTAACCTTTCGGCCACTTTTAAAACCATTATTATCAACTAATTAGACAGTGGCGCGATATTTCGAATATTTATGTCATCCTGCCACATATATTACTAATTTCCTTTACATAAACCATTAGCCGCAAGAATAACATGTTTAACCCTATTGAACAACGATTTATGATTTTAATATCTATCAACAGCAAGTTACAAGTTGTGTCCACGATTTAATGAGGCCTTTTAGATATTCATTACTTTTTTTCTTTAAACTATAACGAACTTGCCCGACTTGATTTTAATTTATTCAACTCTTAAAACAGAATTTTAAGTTACAATTTCAGTAATAACATCTTATTTGATTTAATTTTTTGTAGCGGTGAAACAGTGAAGCAAAAATACAAAAATAAAAGAATTTGATAAAGAAATGTAGCAGATTCAAATCCTACAGTTCATTGGCTACAGCTAATGAAATCTGGGATGAATTTTATAATAAATAAATGCAGCTGACAGGGATTTGTTTTAAAAATATTGTTTATTAAGATGTGTTTACGCAGCTGAAAAATTCATTTTTGTTAACAGAATTTTTAAAAAACCAATTTATTACGTTTAGCGGTCGAATTGATAATACTTATTTTCAAATCGCTTACTCGGCTTTCTTTTTAGCGATTAATCCGGAGTTAGTGAACGCGCGAACAACCACAGTTACTACTCACACACGCAATAACGTTGTTTTATATCCATTGTAAATGCAGTTACTGCGGTTTCACTTCTCTCTTGTACGGTTGTACCGCATGACAAGAGCCCGGTCAACCGCTTCCTATAATTACAACTCTTCTCATCTTCTCTGTGCGCACGGTTAATGGACTCTAAGGCCAGATCACTCGCTGCACGACATCGTCACCACCGTTTTTGCCAGCGCTTTTAAGTTTACCATTTCTATCGTCGCTGTGTTGCGCGCACTAATTAAGAATACTTTTGAATTCTATGAGACGAAGAATCGTTTTAGGTTTCGTTGTTTTACATTTGTACGAAAGAATTAATTTAATTTTCCGAGTTGAAGGTTAATAGTTTTAAAGCAAGTGGTTTACTTACTCTTAGTCGAATCTTCTGTTAATATTATTCTATCGCTAAAATTGTGTTTCATTATTAAGTCGGAGTAATTTTGTTCAGTATAATTAATTTTAATTAAAGAAAAAAAAGAAGAATTTTCCTTTTTTTAATTATTAAACTGCAATTAGTTTTTCCTTATTTCGAGATTTGATATGCTAGTTAGTATGAAATTTAAACACACTCCGCAAGGCATCTTGCATCAATTGTTACCCTTCCATTTGTAACTCACCCATTTTGCGAGCCGCTCCCCGGATTTCTGTTATTAATTTTACGACAACATTCCGGCGTTGTGTTAAGGGCGTGAAGTAACAAAAAAAAATCATATTTAGAATGAAGATAAATAATAAATTACCAAAATAACGTGAAATTAATGTAGTTTTTTATAACTTTTACGACTTAACTTCATAAACATGAAAAAAGTTATTTTTATTTTATATTTTTTATTTTAAGCTTACGAATGATTTTTATTATTTTCATTATCGTATTACGTTCAAAATTTACAAACGAGTAAATTTTCGTACATTATTTTATATTATGTAACAGTTTTCATTTATACCAGACACTATTAAGCTGATTATTGTAGTAGTTCGAAATTAATAACTCACATTTTTTTAAATGTTAAATTACGCAGAATTATGTTTTCTCTTTTCTGTTTTTTTGTCACGTATTACTGATACAAGATCAAGTCTTATGATACACATACAAATCTGCGATTTGAATGTAAGTTTATTTAAAATTAGATAATACTTTAAATACTTTTTTTAGTAAATAAGAGTATGGTTATTAAAAATTTAACAAAATTGTGCCCGAGATTAAACTTTGAACTTATCTTCGAAGTGTGTTTTATTGGTTATTAATATAATTTACCAAATTAGTGTCGTATTGATGAAAGGCAGATGTCGCAAAAGGTACAGTTGTAATATTTTCTAGTTAATCAGAGTGAAACGACACAGATGCTACATTCTTCCTGAACTTTTGAAACAGCAATATAATTAAAAATATACAGTGATTTAGCGATGCAGTATTTGCCTTAATTTTCGTGTAATAAAAATAATTTAGTTTGTATCTTAAATAAGAGTCTGCATAACATAGAAGTGTAAAATTGAGTGGTACTAAATGAAATTGAATAAATAAATGATTTATTTAATTCAGCTCCCTTAACATAGTTTGGAGGTTCTAATTATTTTTCTATTCTAAATTATATTTAATTTCATACAATAGAATTAAATTATATTTTATTTTTATTTTTGGAAACAAGCTTTTCATTCTAGAAAAAGTAACACTGTAATTACTTTCATGCGCTAGTTCACATATTTGTCCACGCCGCACACTTATTCCTTTGTAATATGTATTTCTTGCTTGCTCTTATTTTATTGTAGTTTTTCTTTTTTTCCTAGGTAAAAAGCCATTAAAATTATCCTTACTTAAGACAACCTATGCGATGTATTTAGCAATCTGTACGCTGATTGCGCCTTGCAAGTTCTCATTTCTTTGTTGGGAGGATTGTTTCAGATATGAGAAAATGAAAAACTTCATTCTGTATTCTTATGAATTTTGAATATTTAAACTTTTGAACTTTGTTCGTCGAAATGAACGTTCGATATATATCTCCCCCGAAGTTTGGGACAGTGCATTATTACTGACCACCTTCACAGTTATTTCTTGGACAGCTCCTGAACGAGCTAATTTTTAAGGTCAGTTTTTATTGCGTTTTTTAGGTCAGTTTTTTATTCATGCTTGTGTTGCATTTTGATTTCTAGTCTGTCTAATTTTTAAAACTGCGTATCTATATTTTTCCTTTTTTTTAACCGTTATCCTTCAGTTTTCATTTGGCCAATGGATGAGCTTGTTTACAAGCTTAACCTGGAAATATAATCTGGAAACTTCAGTTCGTATGTAGTCAGAAAAGCCAAAGTTTTTAAAAATTCTTCCTTCCACTAATCTTCGTATCTAACTTTCTCAATTTCTTTCTATCTTTTATTCAATAGATAGTTTTGTGTAGCAAAGTTACATTTTCAAGTTGAAATTAAAACATGTATAAAGTAAGAGTTCACCATAACTATTTATTAAATGTGAAGTTATTAGTTAAACCTGAATATTTCGAAAATAAGTCGATTTTTTTTTTTATTTGTTAACATTGTTAAGAAGGTTTAAACTATTATTTTTCGTTTTGAATTATTAATTTTATTTGCTAATAAGTCCATAATTGTTTCTTTTTTTTCTTGTAGTCAGATAACTTTTTCCGCAGCTAACAGAGTTGAACTTGTTAACACACTTGAATTCTTTATTGTTAATTTTGTCTCAAAGTACAAAATATTTTGCTGCTTAGGATTCAGTCAAAAAATGCAGTGGTGACCCAAATTTTTCTTTCAATAGACTTACGCCGTTCAGTATTCCTTCCTTCAATTTACACATTTTCTGATCAAGAACGCTATGTTTATGAAACAGATGTACGTTACGGGATTGAATTATAGGCGACCTGCCATAAAACAGTCGGGAAATGACATAATTATTCTCAGTAAAAGTAACCATGCCGAACTTATTTAGGAAAGTTAGAAATGAAGTGGTTTTTCATCGTTTCCTCCACTAAACCGAGTATACTGTTGCACGTTAACACGTCAAGCTAATCGAAATGCAGAGCTTACGCGCAGCTGTGTGAACCTTTAATCTATTCACTACTGGAAGTAATTTTATAATGAACATTGTTACTCCCATAAAAAGGAACCTGAAACTAGTACCGCTTAATATCACAAGTAACTCTTACTTATGCAATCCAGTTTTAAAAAAAAACTGGGATAAATAGTATAAAGCAACAAATTTGTGCGATTTATATTCTGAAACAGTACATTACATACAATGCCTCTATTACGTTTCAAAATATTCTATCCGTGTATTTCATCAAATTATAAAATTTTAATTTTTAAATTTCTATATTATTTTTACCGATTAGGTTTCATGTAATTTGTGTATAATAGGGTTAGCGCGTATTATCAACATAGTTTTGGACAAATCTACACGAGAGATCTGTTTATACTTTCTCCCTCTGTAGATTAATTTTTCTCAACATTCTATTCCCAGAAACTTGACGATGAGATATCCACCCTAGAGTTATTGTCTTCGTTGTGAATAACAAAGACAATATTCTTCCGAAGAAGATTGTACTGTAATTTATGATTATTTTTATTTAAAAAACTGTAAATTAAAATCAGAATAAAAAAATATTCGTTTGCTTTAAAGAAAACTTCTAGGTATTCTGCACAACTTCTTAAATCAAAAGTAAGAAGAAATAATAATAAATAAAAAAAAGATTATTGTAAAATTTTTTAAAACTAATTTTATAAGATTAATTAATTTAAGTTAATTTAATAAATTAATTTTTAAGTTATTTTATTCTGCTGATTCTCATCACGCAAACGACATACTTATCTTTTGTTTTAACTTATGAATTCCATTTTAAGAAATAGTTATTTATTTTTTTATTATATTTTTGGTATTTATTTTAAATATTTAAAAATGTGTTTTTTCATTACTTTACAAAACCTTTATATATATATGAAATTGTTTAGAGTAGGTGTACAAGAAATGTATGCATCGGCATCATGATTAGAATATGCTTATACTTCTTCGCTAGTTGAATAACTGTAACTTCGTTAGCGGTATATGCGGCATCTATGAAGCTATGCCCTTTTATTATAAATTACTGCATTGAGCTTTGGTTAGACTATTTATGACTTTTCATTTACTGTTACAGTAAATGAACTCTCCTTTACAGGTATTCTTCACGATTATAAAACCCTGTAAAAAAAAGGGGGAATTGAAAATTATTGTCAACTCAATTTTTTTTTTTTTTTTTTGTTAAGTAAACGCATTATCAGTTTTAAGCTGTTTTTACCTCGGTTAACAAGTATATAATGAACAGGTGTTATCATTGAAACCGTGAATTATGTGAAAAATTAATAATTAATTTTAACGCGCTATTTTCAAAGAGTAATAAACGGAATGATTTATTGGAATAATGTATTATACTGTTGTTATTGTGTTGTTTTACAATCTTCTTTCCCAAGCCTATTAGATAATTAAATCCGTTTTCTTTTGTTCCAAGGAGACAAGTGAAACTATGCTGACTCGATAAATTCAAAACGATAGCAACGAAAATAGTTTTAATTTCTGGGAATTTCTTATATAACGCGGTCAATAACAAACCGCGTTTTAATCATCTGGTATAGACAAGAAAACACATTTTCCCCGTTTAAGAAGATATTTTGAGAGATTAAGCGATGTCATTTTAAATATGTTCACATAGTAGAGAAAAATAACTTGCCGGCTTTAAAAAAAAAGAAAGAACAAATATAATCAAACTGTTGACGTGATTTTCCCTTTGGATTAAAGATATTGTATAATCATCATAGATACGTTATAGAATAATAACCTTGATTTAAACATTATTTGTAGCATAAACTTCCACTAAAATATTACCTTTTTAAAAAATATTAAATTTCCCATGTTTGATTGATTAAATAAAGTATTTTCGATTTGAATCTTTATGTAAATGTTTTTTTATTAAAATTAGTTATTAAAAACTAATAAAAATTAATTTATTTTGGTGTTGAACATAAAAAGCTATTATTTAGTAGAGAGATTTAGAATAAAAAGCATTATCTCCCAACGAGGCGGTAACTAATTTTATTTCATTTATAATTAGTTTAGGTCACATGTGTTTTTACTTACTGACTACTTCCATTGTCAGTAATTACTGGCAAAATAAGTAGCTGGAAAATCTTCACTTTTTACTTCCCTGTACGAAGTAAAAGAAGTATTGTGATCGCGAAAAATTTCGGTTTTCAGATTTCAACGGAAATCCATTTTGACTATTTTCGGCGTGATGACTGTACATACGTATGTATCTTGCATAACTAAAAAACGATTACCTGTAGAATGTTGAAATTTTGGGTTTAGGATTGTTGAAACATCTACTTGTGTACCTCTTCTTTTGGTAGCAATCCATTTGACCAAAAATATCCAAAAAAAGGCCAAAATCCAAAATATTTGGATTATTTATTTTTTCTTAACTGCAGTAATAAGCTCCCATTGAGAGATTTTCAACGATATGTCATAAGTAGTACTTATTTTCATCAGTTCCAGAGTTTTAGGCAAATAAAACTTTAATTAATGAAATATTTGCATCTTACAAGGCGAAGGCACATCGGTTCGAATCCTACCTCATTTCCTTTTCTGTTTTTTAATTTAAATATATTGATTTATTAATACTTATTAACCTGTGATTGTAAAAAGATTTTTACAATAAATAATAAATAATTCAATAACAGAAAAAATATAAACATTTTTTATTAAAGAATTGAAGGACGTATCTCACTTTCAAATGAAATAAGTTTAAATGAAATGCAGAAAAAAATGTGCATATGTAATTTAGTAGGAGTACAAGAAAGTCATGTGGTGTCCAAATCAGATTTTTTCTCACGCCCTAGAAGTTCTGTTTTATTAATAAAGGATGTATGAATAAAATGGACTATAGTTTATTAATAAAGGAAAATAAACATTTTTATGTGAAAATAAATTTATACTATATACATTTGATTGCTGAGTACGTTTAATTTAGATTGTAATCTTGTATTTAGCAAGGTGATAATCTTCGAGAAATGTACATTTAAATAAATTATAAACTCTTCAGTAAAGAAGAAATATTGTGATAAAATTCGTAGATAACATTTTCGTAATAAAATTACATAAGCGCAAATACCAACTTGCTAAAACGTCCTTAGACCATTATTATTATAAGCGGAAAAACAAACTTCTTGCTTTTATTTTCTTTTGTACCTTCTGCATGTGGTTTTAGTTTTACTAGAATTATGTAAAAGTAACGAGTAATGTAAAAACACAAAAAACTACTTTACATACATTTTGCATGATGTTATCATCCAGGTTAATAAATTAGGCTACAGTAGTTGAGCTATTAAAACTGCAAAGAGTTATTGACTTATTTTCATCGAAAATCATAGCATAAATACGATCGGCCACTAGCATTACGACCAGAATTTAATATATAATGTTGAACACTCAATTTTTCCCCGTATAAAACATATATATATAAATGATCTTGTTGGTCATACACTGTCAATTCTAGCTCACGCATTTTTCGGCCGACCAGTTTTACTTCACTTCATGTTTTAATGGTACTGAGTATTACAGTTATTTTTTGGACATTATTACAATTATTACTACTTGAAATACTCTTATATTACAATTTTATTCGAGATATTACAATATTTTTGGCCACCAGAATAATTGGTAAATTTTCTAACGAAATCGATTTATTTATGAATTTATTTTTATTCTCTTAATATTGTTTTCAGTGATTCGTTTTTGTTCAATTTCTTAGTGATTTTCATGAAATTATTATTTTTTTCTCCACTTTGTTAATAATAGTTAATAAAGTGGGAACGGCTGTACAGTTTAGTTAGTTATTCTTCACTTGTCGAAAGCAGTTTTAAAAAATCATGCAACACTCACTTAACTGAAGCATTTACATAAGTTTCATATTCTAATAAGATTAATATTGCACGTAAAATCCTTGTACCGTTTTTTAATTATCCCACAAAAATAATCTATTTTATATTGGAGAGCGTCTGCCCGTAACAGAATTGGATTAATTGTCCAGTTCAAGTACTCGTAATATATCATAACAATTTATCTTGTATAGAGCGTGTACCCATCTTACACAAGCCTATCAATTAAAGTATGCTTGGGCTGTGTACTTTATTCTACTTCAACAATTTATTCAGGAGTTTAGCATTTCTTATCAAACAAATAAGTTGTCCTTCGTTCAATTGTTTTTGCCACCGCTTCAGTGCTTCCTTTGAAGTAACTTGTGGTAAGTCGATTTTAATTTACACACTTGAATTAAAACAATTTCTTTCTTAAATATTTTATGTAATAAATTTTATTGTTACATATCACTTAGTTTCGTAATTTAATCTGCGTGTTTATGTGTTATATAGATTAAAAACAGTGAAAAAATTGAACTGCGATGATGTGATAGTATGGTTACATCGGTCTTAGGAAACAATGTTGCCAGATATATTGTCGTGATTTCAATTAAATATGCATGAACGTAGCGAATGACACTATGAAGAGGATCTTTTTTACTAGATTTTTACTTTGGAGTGGTGGTCGTTATTGTTGCTAGCACGCGTACACTTATATGTGAATTATATTTAACGGCAGAGGCCGAAATTCTTCGAAAATACGGTGCGTTACTTCTCCATCGCCTGAGCCACCAAGGCAGTCAGGAAATAGAGAAAGGGTTATTTTAGGAGAGGTGAAGAGAGGTTAATTTTGTTAACTTCAGTTATAAGATATTTCCTTGTAACGTAGTACTGTTTACTAAGCTTTGCATACACTAAATCGTATTTATTTATTTGTTTAATTCGTTCATACTTGTTAAAGTTAAAGTAAGGAAAACAATGTCATCAATGTTAAATTAGTTATGAAGAGGTGCAGTTGATAATAGCATAAGGTAATCAATCAACAGACAATAATTGATAGATCATCAGTTAGTGATGATCGTAGTTAATGACGATAGTAATGATTATTCGCTCGAATTGCGTTTGGAATGTTTCCGAACTCTGCTGTAATGTAGTAATTTGATATAATTTGTCTTATTTCCATCTCCCATTTGGTATTCGTTACTAATTCATCGAATTTTTGGTATCAAATATCGGTTGGAGTTTCTTTTATTTTATTTTCTCTTGGATTTAATGTAACGAATCACTTCTTCTGGTACACTGACACCCTGTTTTATACATCATCTATAATTAAAATAACATTTAAGTAAAAAAAAAACATCAACCAGCAATTTTTCAAAGAGGACAGTGAAACATCCGTTCAAAATGTCAGTTAATGTTTACTGGTAAATATCGCTGCAGTTTGACTGATTATAATTTATTATCCTTATAAGACGTTTGATAAAATAACAGAAGAAAAACTTTAAAAATTTTAATTAATCAAGAGTGGTCCATTCACAATATAATTTTTTTTTTAGAAATATTTTTCCGTATAGAAAGAATTTTAATTTTTTAATCGTTGTGTAGATAATTGCATAATTGAGAAAACGAAGAAAAATCGTTTCTCTTCAAGAATACGGTAACTCTAGGCCAAGTTTTAATAAAATAACAATTAAAAATCTTTTAGCGTGTTGTGTGGAAATAGATTCTTCCGGTTTTGCGTGTAACTGTACCAAAATAATGTGTGGCCATATAGACAGACTCGGACAGATATTTAAAAAACCGTTTGAAAATCCATATATAGGAAGAAATATCTAGACAACAAAATCGGGAAAAAAATTAATTTTACAAAGGTATATTATATTTTTTATTTTTATAGTTACTCCCTGTTCCTTTTTACGGGAAATAAAGAGGGGCAATAGGAAAATGTCATTGTAAAAATACGAAAATTTGACTATATGTCTTAAGGTAGCGGTGGGTGGAAGTCATTATTTGCCAAAGGCAATAACTGACATCATATCACATGTGACGTCATATTACTATAAAGTAATGTGACATTGTACTGTAAAACAGTTCTCCACTAAGATTCCATTTTTTTGATCGGTTTCAAAATGTGAAATGTTTAAAAAATCTAGATTTCTCATTTTCCTACAAAACTTTCCCCTGGTAAACTCTACATCCTATCTTGTGTATCTACTAACTAAAATGTTAATTTCCGGCAAAAAATATCAGATTGATCTGCCTGCCGTAATCGTACGTTTTGACTAAAAAACGAAAAATCAATTTCCATTTTTGGAAAATTAGGAGAAAATATTAGGTGGTGTACGTTACTTTCTAGTTCAGTTATTGTCTAACTTGAGAATAAATATTTTTTCCGATCGCCTCACCCCTTTCTTTAGTCCGAAATCAGAAAAAAAATTACGTCTATTTACGAGAAAAATTGAATTCCTCGTTTACGTTCCTACAAGTCGGGAATCGAATAGTGCTTGTCTTCAAGGATTTACTAAACTCAGGTTTTTAAATCTATTACCGTTTAAGTAACAATTTTAATCGCCTGAAGTTAAATTAACCAGTTGCGTTTGATAAGTAAGTTAACCGGAACTTATTTATCAAATTTTTTATTACCAATTATAATAAATTCTGCGTAACTTATTTACCAAAACTCATGTTTAATAAACCTGACTATCTTTCACAGCATCTGTGAAAGATATATATACAATATATGTATATGTGTGTAAGAAGAACATATGCATGTGTTACATATGTATAGCGCGCACACACACACACACACACACACACACACATATATATATATTTACTTCACTTGTCACACGAACATGTAAGTGTTCTACCAATAATGTGTACTCTTTATTATCGGGTTTCCTTTTGTAGGTGATAAGTCTTTCCCTCATGGTTGTCCTATTGACGACTAATTTTGCGCGATTGCGAGTACGCGTGTTATCATAATGCGGGTGGGGTTACTGACATTTCAGATACCTTCTTATCAAGGAATCACTTAAAGGTGACCGTACGGTACATTAACTTCTGTAACTTTAATTCTTTCAATCGGACTACTTCTTCGTTTTAATTTCATTATGTACTTACAAAAACTTTTATCCTATTTAAAAAAATATTTTTCGATATTGTCTGGTTTTTTACAATTATGACAATAATTTCAAAAATATTACTTTTTCAAAAAATGATTAATTTTTTCTGAAGCAATTCAATCGTAATTACGTGTACAATAACGTTTTTTTTATAGAATCCCTTTAGGGAATTATAGCCAAACTGATGCATTAAGTCGAATCCATGAAGTGTAAAACTATTCTAATCTACTTTATCTCTTAATAAATACCTGACGTATCGTATTATTTATTATACCCACAAAGGTGCTTACATACGTTTCTGTAGCACTGAAGTACATTGTTACAGAATTGCTACTGCACTGAAGTACATTAAATTATGAACAAACATTTCTTATTATATCGATTGTTCTAATGTTTTACACCGTTTGATTACCATTTCGTTTTACGGTTATTTAATACCCAAATTCTAGCTTCATATAGTTTATACTTTACTCTGGTTCTTATATAGCGTATAAACGAGTTAACTGGGTATTATACTATCTTTATTCGCATTATTTTTAATTACACTAAAATAAAAAAATGATACAAATAAAAAAAGAAAATAAATGAACCGCTTACTCTTTGCAGTAAATTATCGGTTGATGTTCGATTATTTGTTTTTTTAAACCTTATCATTGTGATTAGAAAAGTACTCTTATGGGTAAGATTTTTTATAGGGGAATACAAAATTAATTTATAATTTTTTTATTGTTATTTTAATGTAAAATTTACCCGTATATTCATTTTAAAATAAATCCAACAACTATTTTAATAAAATGTTAAAAGCTACTCGGTAAATATATTTTTCAGCTGAGAAAAATTCCTTTATTTAAAAAATAAAATATTGCCTTGTGTTGTAATACTAAAAATTTAAACTGTAAATTTTCATACGTATTCAATGTATTTTATCCTTTAAATTAAAAAAATGGAACGTTTATGTACCAACATATCTGATACTATTGTCAGAAATAATTTTTCCGATAAATGGTTTTAAACATAACCAGCCGAACGACAGGTTAACGAATAACTACATCTCATGCTGCGTGACAAATTGTTGACGAATTTAAAAAAATTAATGTTATATTTCGACTAAAAGCATTTTGAATGTTGTTTAATATTTATAATGTTGTTTATTAACGTAATTGGGCGGTTTTTTTATAAGTTACGAAAAAGTGGAAACTTGGAAAATTTTATTCGTTTTCTACTTTTTAACATTCTGTTGAAGATTCATTTGACTGTCATTTTAAGCTGTTTTTATTTAAGCAGTTCATTCGTTAGAAAGGGCCTCTGTTCGTTATTTATGAATCTTGCTTGTTTTCTGTTTGAAATGTATAACTAATTAATATTAAGTCAATGAGAATTATTGAATAATAATAAAAAAATATTCGTTAAATTAGAAACGTAATTTGATAAGAAAAGATAAAATTTCAATATTAGACAAAAGAGACTTAAGTTATGACCAATATTTGTTATAATGACGCTGGAAGGATTTTTTATTTACATTTGGTGACTGTAATTAAGTAAATGCAGTACGTAAAACTATTTCTCCTAAAAATTTTTTAAAGCTGTTGGCTCTTTTCTGGGTTGTTAGTTTTTGTTTTGTTGACACTGTTCTTCGGTAATTTTTACCATAATTGTATCAAAGTATTTTGAGTCTGATTATATAATGAGAGATCTGAGAAAGTTTATAAACTTTTTTAACTGCTTGTCTTTACAGATCCCATATCTGTTCTGTTTGATAGTAATGCCAGTCAGTTCCGTCTATATTTTCAACATCAAGAAATTATTTCACCTCCATCGCTCTGTATAGAAGACCGACCGTTTGTAGATTAGAACAAATTGTGGATCGATCTAATTGGAAAATGGTTCATAAAAGCCGTATGAAATGAAATTTTAAGTAAAGTTCAGATGTTGTAGTCTGACTTAATGAACACAACACGACAATTTATATACGCCCACTCTTATTGCAGCAATTTCTGCTGAAAATCTTCTTTCCTCGCATGCAACACTTATCGTCGGGATTACTTTTATTAAAACACTTCGCACACAAATCTTTGAGGCTTTTATCTTTACCTAAGTCTCTCCTCATCGTATCAAATAGCAGCAAAACGATCGCAAATTGCACAATTTCATGATTTCAACACTCATAAATAAAGTAGCCCACTAACTTCAAAATGTAATTTCATTAAGAGAATACTCGATTAAAAAAGGAATTAAAATAAACTGGTACCGCAACCGGGTTAATTAAAAAACATTTATTTTTTTGCAACAGTTTTTTTGTAGTTAACTATTTACATTTTCAAAATTAGTTGAGTGTTGAAATCAGCCGATGTGCATGACCGCTAATTTATTCAACAGTAACGTGGTGAAATTTAAGTATTTGGCTCCATCCTGCTCCTGCATTAATGTAAAAACCGACACGAAGAAAAAAATTTGTTTTAATTGTTGAGCAATACATACATATATAAATACATATACATATATAAATATATGTATTTATATATTTATGAAAAACTTGAATCTAATTGTAAATAAGATTTAATACGTTCTAAAAAAAGTAGGAGACTGTACTCGGTCCTTGGTCTGTCAATTAATTAACTGTGATGACTCAATATTTTTCGTTACATCGTATATCGTAAGCAATATACTTATATTGTAGTTTTTATCCAATGAAAAAAATCAAATTGAGGAGTATATTAAAAATAAAAACATTTAAAAAGTTGTAAAAGTAGACTGTATTCAATCTTAAAACATATCTTCACACTGAATGTTATTTTTAATAAAGCGTTATCATTTTTCACTCGCACGTAAAACCTGTGGAGAGAATTAGTCATTATATAATGTAAAAATAAATAAATAAAATAAAAATATATAAAATCAAGAGTGAAGTTATTTTGTTATGTTATTAAAACTTTCCAGTAGTTAAAAGGGAACAGTTTAAACTACTTTATTTACGTTAGTGCATAATTTATACTACAATTAAAAGAAATTATTTGTAGATTTTTCATTTTGAGTTTGTTTCGTTCTCGGATGATAGCTTACATCCATTATAAGTTATCATCCAATTATAAGCTATCCATTATATTTTAAATTCCGTTTTTTTTTTATGTTTAATATATACCTATTGTATTTTAACTTCATATGATATTTTAATTTATTCTTTAATTTAATTTTTTCGTTATTTTACGCTTGAATTATTTAAATTTATTGAAATACTAATAATGAATCTCTGGCGCGACTTCAGTCAGTAAGAAATCAATTTTAAATATGCTTTGTATTTTGGTAACTTATTCAGTTTATGATGATTGAATAAAATACACGTCCGGCCTCAAAAACCAGATTCTTGGTTATTTTCGTAAATGCAATGGAATTAAAGCTAGAGAAAGAGAGTAAGTAAGAGATTGATAGGACTAGAAGAGAGGGAAAATAAGAGAGAAGATTGTTAGTGTCAAGGAAGAGTGCGGGCAGGAAAGACGGCAGGGTCACTGAACTCCACAGAAGTCGTTACCCCTTCTTGGCCAAGCCGTTCTAGAACGAGAAGGAGATGAAGAAGCAGGAATGAAAGGAGTATATATATATATATATATATAAATGGAGAGAGAGAGAGTGAGGAAGAGAAGAAAAAACGGGGATGTACCGCAGACCATGCCGTGGGAAGCGACCAGGAATTTCCTTCTATCTCGTTCAACAGCCATCACTAGGCCTAGTAAAACTGCTTCAGACGGGACCGGGTAATCCTAAGAGTGTATCAAATGATTCGTGGTACCAATTCGAAACGTCGTTACGAATTTTTAAGTATAAGTGCTGGTAACAGTTAATTTTATGTGAAGATATATTGTAGCAATATCCTTTAGTAAATCGCATTCAGTTGTGTCATTTCATTGACAAAAAAATTTATGTACCTAATTTCGACATAAATAACTGCCTATGTTCTATATTGTTTTATATTACCAATTGCTACTACTGAAATAGTCGCTTTATTGCATATACTTAAGGCCTTATTGAACATAAATGTCATTATTATTTTGACATTTAACAAATTTTGCTTTCGAATTTAATCCAGAATCGGAAGTGACATTTATCAAGTGGATATTTATGCAGATGACATTAACTTAATTATAACAGCTTAATACCTCTCTTGAAGTCTTGAATTTTATACATTTCATATTGTTCTATGTGCTGTGTAGGCAAATATCTCACATTTATGAGAGGGTTGCAGTACTTCCTTTTGATGAAGATAAAGATTTCCTTTCTTTCTATATCATGTTGCTAGTTTTCGGGGCATTAGTTGATCACTTTATTAAGTGAATGAATGCTGCAATCTTCCAAGACATGATATTCGCTTTTATTTTGTAATTTATTGGCTAAAGTAGAATGCTGAATCGGTAGTATTTTAGGTGATAAGGTAGATGGAATTGCCAGAAAAAGTGTAACTATATAAATTTAAAAAAAATTCCGTAAAATAGGCATATGAACTACAGTTTGTTTTTCTTAGTTCAGGGGGGACCCTTTTTTTACTGCCGCCCGAATTATTATAATTTTATTCATTATATATGTTTATATTATTATTTATTCATTTAATTTTTATTTTATCGTTAATCGTTAATTCGTAATTTATGTCCCGACTGAACCTTCCTTGTATGCGTTTATCAATCCTTGTTCTTTTACAATCCTAATTGTTTTTTTTCTGTCTTTATATACCACTATGAAAAATATTTTTTTGTAATGTTTTTTTTTTAAATAAAAAATTATTTTTGTTAGCCAGCATTCCTTTTTTTAATGGTTTTCGAACGATATAAACTTTGCTGGTTGTTATAACCGTAAATATATAACACGTTAATATTCCTTTATATAGTGTTTTTAGCTGTTTTAGTAATTTAAAAATGTATTGATTCAATTGAAATTTTGTTCTTTCAAAGTTGTTTGGTTTGTCGTTTATGCATTATAAACAGTAGAGAGGATTTACACGCTTAATTTTTCTTTTGAAATTATTTTTTTACTTGGAAATAACATTTTTATGTTCTTGAGATATACTAATTCGAGATTTGCAAGAAGTTATTTTTCTTATAAACCTTTAAACACAGACATCCGTAAACAAAAAATATTTGCTTATGAACGTAACATAAAATTTCCGTAAAATTCGTCTTTACAGTTGCATTTTTAAACATTACGAGCGATACTCAAACACTAATGCATGCATAAGTGTTTTACCTACTTTTTTTTATATTTATAAATATTATTATTTTTTTGTTCGCTTCTGGGAAGCGACCAATAAGTTCTGAGGATATATTTTCAATATATTATAAAATAATTTTAACTCTTCACTTTCAGCAAGGGTACTCTTTAATTGCACTTAAGATTTACGTTTGGCTTATACTTTTTTCCTCTTCTTTCACTGTTTATGCTATAGGACTCATTTCATCTTCAGTTTTTCATACATTCTTATCTTTCGCCTCAACCACATTTTCAAATTTGATTGTTAAACATCATATTTGTTATATTTTTGTGAACTTCATTTTATTCAAAGTATTTTATAAATAATTTTCTTCGTGCATTCCTTTAGTTCAACCTTTTTAGCTCCACGACCCTCAAAAAATAAAAAATATAATGAGTATTTCGCGATCCCCAACCTCAGCCCAATCAAACCTGGTAAAACTTGTTTAGCTTCGTTGATAGCGATGGATATGAACAGGTATGTATGAAGTGAACAAACATGAGCAATTTATAGGATTTTAAATCAATTGATGTATACGCACTCTTTATAATTTGGTCTGCTTGCATAATATTCGCTGTGACAGCGTTATGTTCGAACATGCATATGATACGTTTGAACAGCTTTTGTACTGCTCTCAGCAGTATAAAAGAGGCCTAAAGGTCTGCAGAACGTCAGTTTAGTTTCGAATGCGAAGCATGCGTCTAGTGCCTTTAAGTTTTTAAAAGCGTAGTTTCATTGAAAGTAATAATAATTGAGGTTTCGGGTTTTTAGTGTGCGTTCAAACAGTGTAACTGTTTTTTTTCCAATTAGATTCTTATGTAAAATGGATGAATTTTTGAAAAAAAAGTGAGCCATCTGCATACAGTGAACCACATTAGGCAAGCTGCGGCGGACGCCGTCTCAGTGATGCACAAACTTAGGAGGATTTCTCGGAAGGACTATGTGTTGTCTGGCCGTCAAATGTACATGGTATACCGGCCAGTTAAGGCTCCAAGCGCTTTAATATGGTGGACAGGTACGTGCTGGCATTCAGTGACCTAGGCGTGGCGGCGAATTGCTGTCTAGACGAAGTAAATTTTAATTTATGGATGTCATATATATTTTTTAATAGTTGACGGAGTGCACCTTCCCATTTTAGTAAATATTTGACAAATGAACGGTTGGAACATGTAAGCCGGTGGTGTATGGCATCGCGCTTTGTTCGCTCACACTGTTAGGTAAGCTCTAGAAGCTATTTAAGACACTGGTCGCTGTACCGTTTGTGGTACAGACATTCGGTCTTATGCTGTAGGACGACCGAACGGGATGGTCGCGGGAGAAATGCCAAGCAAACCATATATGTAAAGTAATCGACTGAAAAAGGAAAGACTGTACAACTACAGTTACTTAAATTATGGTTTTACCTGATCGGATGGAAAGCCACAGTGTGTTGTTTAGTTTCAAGTCCTCTCCGATGAAAGGATGAAGCCATCAAAATTAAATCGACACTTGGAAATTAAACATCCGGATCACAGAAACAAACCCTCGGATTTTTTCGAAATAAAATTACATACATTGAGAAATCAGCAACCTTCTATTTGTAAATCAAGCCCTACTGATAAAAGTACACTAGAAGCATATTACCTCATATAATCGCAGAAAACCTCGTATTCCCTGCTGCAGTTGATATGTTCAGTGTTTTAATAGGCGTAGAAGAAACAAAAAAAAGTGAAAAAAATTCCGTTTTCTAACGACGCAGTATCAAGGCGAATAGATGACATGACTGCCTTGTTCGCGTTCAGATAATTCAGCAAGTGAGTTTAAGTGAATTTTTTAGTATTCAATTTGAAGAATTAACAGATGTGACAAACGTTTCTCAGTTTATATGTTTTGTTAGATTTAAATGCTATAGGGACAGAACGGTCAAAGAAAATAAGTTGTTTTGCAAATCAATATTTTTTGATAGTTTTTATGAAGCTACTAAAAACTATAACATAGATTGTTTAAAATGTATTGCAGTATGTAGCGATGGTGCAAAGCGATAACAAGAAAGAACAGTTAAAACTTCTTCTTATGCCAAATTTTAGTGAATAATAGCGTCTTCTTAATCCAATTTTTTTGAATGTGAATTTACAAAGATGTGATAAATACATTTTATTAATGGCATACAAAGTTCATGCTTTCATTAAGAAGCTTGATGTCTGGATTATTCGTCTTCAAAGCAAAAATAAGGTTGATATGTTTGCACATACGTCCAGTTATATTGAGAAGAATTTGGATGAAAAAGACGCTATTATTCACCACAATTTGGATAGCATGAGATGCATTTGCGTGAGCTAAAAATTCAGTTGGCGGAGTATTTCCCAGAAGATAAAATTGATTTCTCGAACAGATGAATACTGAATCTATTGAGTGAAATCGTTTTTGCTGCTGCATGTTACCAGTTGAGATTCACACCAACTTACAGAAATGTTTGCGATAAACATTACAACTAAAATTCACATAAGAATATTTAGATACGTTTTGGCTTGCTCGTCGAAATAATATGGAAATTTAGTCACAGAAGCATTGAAAATATTAATTTCCTTTCGCCACGTCTTACCTCTGTGAAAAGGGTTTTTCGTCTATGGTTGCGCTAAAAACTAAATATAGGAATCGTATTTTATCGCTTGAAAACAATCTGCTTTTATGTGTTTCTAACATAGTTCCACGAATGGAGAAACTTTTAAATGAAAAACAAACCCGACCATCTCATTAATTTATTTTGTTTACATGTGTACTTATAAATGTAAATAAATTTTTTATAATAAATGATTTTTTCCTCGTAAAATGATTTCATTATTGTTTATGTGTAAAGTTGTAGCCTAATTTCGCGACCCCCTTTTTATATCTCCGCGACCCCCACTTTTAGAAACTCTGCTTTAGTTCATACTTCAGTAACATCTTTATTAAATTTTATAGCGCATTTTTAACCCTAAATCCAGATGCGATATTTTTTAAAACTTAAATAATTAATTACATTATCCTTTCCTTCATGAAAAAAAAACAAACTACAAAGTATTACTTAATTCTTTTTGAAAATATTGTGGTTGTTCGCTTTGCGATTTCATCGTTTATTAACTTCCCATTTTCTTATGTATTTAATCGAATCAAATCGTACCAATTTTTTGTTCACCAGTTTCTTAAAGCAAGTACCAGGAATTTTATTTACACATAGTTCGATGAAATCTACTTACAGTTGTTTGTCGATTTATTTTCAAATCATAATAATATTAATGATGATAATGAAATATAATGATACTATATTTTCATTTTTCCTAAACAATTCGACATTTCATTACCTAAATGAATAGGAATAATGATACTTTATTTACTTAACCGTTTATAATACACGAGGCATACCATCAGTCTATATCATTGCTAGCAAGAGGAAGAAATTGCGGCAAAAGTGCGTCCCCACTCATATTTATACTGCATGTCTAAGCTACATGTCATCCTATTGCAAGCAGTATTATATCAGAGTGAATAAAAATGATACGTGTTGAATCGGCCCGTTTCGGTGTATTCAAAATTAAAATACAGATGTGTAAACGTCCAACTTATGCAGATCGGAATTATTTAACTAAAATAAATTTTTTCCTGTATCTAGATCTACAGGGTGTCCCATATAAAACGCAACCCATCAATCACTCATCCATGAAATTTCAAAAGTCAAGCTTACTCCCCTACTCGTTACTGAAATGGACTCGTCCAACATCTGAACATCGCGGCGACGCAGTAGAACACTACCGATAGTAACAACAATGCAATCATAACGTTCAGTGTATTGCTAGAGACAAGATGGTGTTTTCGCTAGATGAACATGTTTTCACTGTTGAGTCGAACTTCAGTACAAAATCAGTGGTGGCAGTGCAAGATTTGTTTCGCCATAAGTATCCAGATAAACCAGCTCCTAACAAAACATCAGTATTAAGGTTAGTTGCACCGGTTAGAGAGTGGTTCTGTTAATAACAAGGAACACAAAATATCTGCATCAGTGTTGAATACAGATACAGTCACTGAAATCAAAGACCGATTACTCGCCTCGCCAAATAAATCGATCAGACGTTTTTCTGCTGAAATTAATTTGTCTAAATCAACTGTTCATCGGGCGACCAAACAATTACAATTACGACCTTATCGCATTCAAACGGTTCATCGACTTCTTGAGCCCGACAAAGAAAAACGGCTACAATATTGTCAACGGTTCCGTCGATTTCTGCGTGAGGGAATTAATGATTCGTTATTTTTCACAGATGAAGCACGGTTTCATTTGGATGGCTACGTAAACAGCCAAAACAGTAGAATTTGGAGCGCTGAAAATCCCCACGTTTATCACGAAAAACAATTACACCCGCAGAAGTCGGGCGTGTGGTCCGCGATATCGGGGAAGAAAATAATCGGTTCTATTTTTTTTTTGAGTACACCATTAATGCAGAACGATATCAGGATATTTTATTTCAGTTCATTGCACTCTTGGAAGAGGAAGACAGACACTGCTGGTTACAACATGACGGTGCGACATCGCACTACGCAGGTTCAACTTCTGATTTCGTCGAGGAATTCTTTGGTAAAAGTGTTATCGGTCGAGGCTTGTGACCACCAAGATCTCCAGATTTGACTGCGGATTTTTTTCTATGGGGTTACCTCAAAGAAAAAGCCTACAGCAACAAACCACGAACATTTGAACAATTGAAAGTGAATATTGAACAAGCTGTATTAAATATCCAGCCACAAACTTTGAAAAAAGTTGCAAGAAACGCTGTAAAAAGAATTGAAGCTTGTATTCAAGAAGATGGCGGGCACTTCCAACATTTACTCTAAATGTAAGGTAATGGATGGGAATAATAAAAATTACATTTACATTTACACATGCCTTTTTATTATTTCAATACCTATTATTTCAATATAAGGTTGGGTTGCGTTTTATATGGGACACTCTGTATAACTGAAATCTTCGTGACAGGATAAAATAGTCACTGAATGTTTATTATATGCTAGATTTTTTTTTAATATTACCTGTGTGTGTATTGACTTACTTATAGGGCACTAAAACTCCTGTAGAGTAATAATTTTACTTCGGTACACAATAATAATCTTGTGGTATTTTCATTAACGCAATTTTTGTTTTAAATATAATTTCTTTTTGACTTTTCTTTAATTCTCGATGATAAATTTTAGATAATATTAAACCATTTCGCAAAATTTTCTTCTTGCGCATTTCAACGTATTAGCAGTTATCCTTAGGAGAAAGAGATTTAATTTCCATTTTATTATCCGTGTAACATTTATGACTACTTATTGATAAATTTATTACGAATAATTTCCGTACAGTCTGATCCGCCACATCCTAGTCTCCTAACTTGTTCAGCCAGAATTTTGAAAACCCTTTCTTCCCAATAAATCAACTAGAATCTCGTTTACTTTAAACTAAATTTATTGCATTGCTTTTAGTGATCTGTTTTTATGCAGCAGTGTCACGTGAGTAGTTTTGTTTTTCTTTGTTGTGACTTCCTAAACGAACATATTGTCTGCATTTTGTGCAGGCTTCTCGAGCTTTTTATTTATTGAATTTAATTTTTGATCATTTATCGATTGAATTTTGATTTATTGAACTGAACCATTTAAAAATTTCATTCTGTCATAAAACTGCAACATGTGATAGACACACAGCCACATTCTAACACTACGGCAGGTGTTTGAAAAATAAAGTATATTTAATTACGGGAAAAACTATTCATCGACACTCATTAGTTCTATAATATTTTCTTGTACGTCTTATAAGAAGCCTGTTGTATATTTGTTGTTATCAGGCGTATTTTAATGTTCTTTCGATATTAACATTGAGCGCGTGTCGTTTTTATTAAGCAGTAGTAATATGCTGCCTATGAAAACAATAAACTAGTTTACGATCCATAGTCGTCTATTAAAAGATAATTGAAATTCTAGCTATGTTTATTTGTCCTCCTGAGTTTTTCTCACATCTGTTTTTACGATTTGGCATTGTTGCGTTTTCATTATATAACTGTTCAGCAGAAATTCTTCAAACTCAGACAGAATCATGTAGTAATTCAGTCATATAGTAAATTTAATTGTTGTGTTTTACTTCCTTGTACGAAGTAAAGGAAGTATTGTAATCGTGAAAAATTTCGGTTTTCAGATTTCAACAGAAATATCCATTTTGACCATCTCTGAATCCATTTTGACCAATTTCGGCGTGACATCTGTACGTACATATGTATCTCGCATAACTCAAAAACGATTAGCCGCAGAATGTTGAAATTTTGAATTTAGGACTGTTATAACATCTAATTGTGCACCTCCCCTTTTGATTGCAATCGACTAGACCAGAAATGTCCAAAAAAGCCCAAAATCCAAAACATTTGGATTTTTGAATTTTTCTTAACTGCAGTAATAAGCCCTCATTAAGAGCTTTTCAACGATTTGTCATAAGAGGTACTTATTTTCATCGGTTCCAGAGTTATAGGCAAATAAAACTTTAATTAATGAAATATTTGGATCTTATAAGGGGAAGGCAAATCGGTTCGAATCCGACTTCATTTCCATTTCTTTTTTAATTTTTTCTTTTTTTTTTAATTTAAATATATTGATTTATTAATAATTATTAATCTGAGATTGTAAAAAAGAGTTTACAATAAATAATCAATAATAAAAAAAATAAATTAAAAAATCAGAAGTTATTAGTGAAATAAAATTTTATGTACTTCTAATTTTAATTCAGAAATGTTTACAGAGGTTAATAATTATTAATAAATCAATATTTTAAATTAGAAAGAAAAAAAAAATGTATATATGAAAAATCGAATTTGAACCGATGTGTGCATGGTTACGGATCCGACACGTTCTCACTTACACCACAAAACTACTTGAGCGACGAGAAACAAAATGAATACATAAACTAATATAAAATGCTGACACGGACACCACAAAAAAAAATGTGATGCAATGTGGTGTTCACCGCAATACAATTGTGTAACTGTCCACTTTAATTAAAAATGGGGGGATCGCATCTCACTTTCACATGAAATAAGTATAAATGAAGTGCAGCAAAAAATGTATGTATGTAATTTAATGGGCGTGCAAGGTAGTCATGTGGTGTCCACAACAGATTTTTTATCATTAAACTCTTCCCCATTGAAATACTATCATTGTAAATTTTGTTACGTCTATCATTGTTTTGTTTCGTCTATTTCATCAGTGAAATTTTTAAATGTATATTATAAATACAATTCTTATGTTCTTTTGATTTTTTTGGATCTCGTTTACTCCAGGAAACTTTAATCCATGAAGGCCATCGGTTTCTGGGGTTTTCTTTAGTTCGTTTTTTTATTATGAAATTCGATTGTTATTCTAGATTAAATAAGCATTTTTTAAGTGTTTTGTGAGAACAGAGTCGTCAGTTTCCTTGGCCTGGCTTACATACCATGAGAATTCAACTTGATTCCGCTTACATTTCTTATTTTTATTCCGCTATCACGCGATAACTAAAACAGCCCGACTCGGCCATGCATGCAGTGTGCATTTCAGTTGCTGTTTTTACGTCCATTCTTCATTCATTGTGAAGTGAAATCTATGAATTTTCCACTTGCCGGTGTAGTATTACAATTCGTTACTTTTAACCGCGGTAAGGCGATAGGGTTTCCTTTCTTTTCTTTTAGGATCTTAATGTTTGTATTTGAAGTTTCATAAATTTCCGTAATTTTGACTGCATTCTTTACTAATTTTCATGTAAGATGTGAGATCGATATCAATCTAGTAGGATCGTAATTTCTATTAGAAATTAGGATAAATTTCCTTTAGCTTCTATCATTTTTCGTTAATTCGATATGCCTGTACGCCTATGCTACATAAAATGATGCTCCAGTGAAGAAAATTACACCGCACTAGTTCGGCTGTACGGTTGATATCTTATACAGAATATGAATTTATTCATTAAACCGATGAAATCAATAGACCTACTTATTTTGTAAATAGGTTTTATAATTAATAAAGAAAAAAGAAAAAGTTAATTTATTCGCATGTTAAATTTTAATTATCTAAGTTTCTCGAATGTTCTCGTGTTTCAAAATTTAGATCCATCTTCTTAATTCCAAAATGTAATACGAAAGGGTGAGTAGAACTGGTTTTTGATTCCCTTGCAGACGAAAATCATTATACGGAACAAAATTACAGGCAATAAAATTTCAAATTAAATAATTTCTGAACATTTTTTTTACCCAGAAGCCATTATTTACGGATAATCTGCTTATGAATTTGTCTGTTTTTCACTGTATTCCAAAATTCGCTGGATTTTTGGATTTTGATAAATGAAGTTATCCTCAGAGGAAGGGAACTTGCAAATCTCTAACAGCATTCATGAATACATGTATCAAATTAATACCGTTTACAATTATTTCCTTTAGAATATAAAAGTTAATTTTATATAATATTTTAATGATTATCCAAAGGTATAGACAATTTGTCAGTCGAAATAGTTTCCGGTTTAAAGGGATGTAGACGGTTGGAGTTCATTTTCCACGGAGGTGAACTGTTACATTTTAGTTATATGTTTTAAATTGTGTCTTGAGCTTCACCGGTTCCATTATTCAGAGTAATACTAATTCTAAATGATGTGGAAGAGATAGACAAACCAAGGATTGAAAGATTATTTATTTAGTTATTTACAAAATTTAACGTTGCGTTTAATGAGTAGTGATCGTTCGCATTTCGGTGATGTCCTCGCAGTTGACGAAATTCATTTTACTCTTGCAATTTCCTGCTGAATGTAAACAAACAATAAAGCTTACTGATCTGAAAATCTGAAATTAACTTAAGCTCGAAGCTAGTTATCGGTTTCTTATTTTAATACGTATCGTTTATTGTAGCGAGTTAATAGTTGTAACCGCGTAAGAGATTTTTATTATCCTTTTTTCTAAGCATTTTACACGGGTTGATGATATAGCAACATATCACCGCATGCAGAGAAGAAATAAAAAGGGAAGAAATACAATTTCAAGTGTCGACCCGAGTTTAAAGAATTATGGTGACTGATTAAATCGTAAATATTATCGTATTACTAACGAACGTATCAGCAGGTAAACTAAATCTTTCAAGTAGACGTGAATAATCATAGATTTTCCTCAAAACTGTCATTTCTGCTATTTATATACAAAAGTTACGTTTAAAAGGAAATGATTACTGGTTTTAATTAGCCGTTACAGATAAAACAAAATGAGGCGTTAGTCGGTTAACTATATCGGCTTCCTGTCTCGCACTCACGACTAATGCACAACTAACACTGTGATTGTTCCTTCACATAGTCATAGAAATATAAATTTTGAATAACGATTGTGATGTTTTTCTTAGCGATAGCTTTCGAGCTCTTTTAACAATAAATAACATTTATCTTGCTACACTTTTGTATTCCGTGTGCTTAAATGCACTCCGTATACATCACTGTCGTCTATTCGTTAGTAACTCCATCTTTCTCTGTAATGCTGCGCCTGCTCAAAAACAGTCGTCATAAATATGAAGATAAGAACATTCGCTAGGGTCAATGCGAGATCCTTCAGAAAACAATAAATCCTTTATCTAACCGTAGTAAAAGAACCCTGTTGACACCTCGGTCGATGAACTGTTTTGACCGTGAACCACTAGAAACTCAGCCCGTGTGAATATTTAAGTATCTGACAAATTCTCAGTTTTTCACTATAAAATGCCAAGTTATACCTCTGAATTTAGAAACCTCTTTTTTACACGGTCGATTACAACTTTTCACACCTATGTAAACTTTACTTGCCCTCTGATAAAACTTAGGTAAAACAAATTCTGATGGAACTCACAGGTGTTTAATTTAAAAAAGTTTTATTGAAATGATTTGATTTAAAACGATCCTTTTTCTAGGACTTTGTACGTAATTCTGGGATTTCGATTTCACAGTAAATATAATAATAGATTATTGCCAACTGTAATAAATTAATAATATAATAAAATAATGTTGTTAATGATGTATCTGATTATTAATTCGGTCTGTTTTGTACTCGTATAAAAATGTTTATTTTATTTCAACGTAAATTTATTAAAATATTTTGATTACGGTTAATTTACTTTTCGGAATGTTACTATGTCAGTTTGCCGTCATTTTCACATAATTTTAATAGATTAGTAAGAACATCAAGTAACCTTCCAAATACAATTTAAGTAAAACTCTTAGTTTTTACTTCCTTGTACGAAGTAAAGGAAGTATTGTGATCGCGAAAAATTTCGGTTTTCAGATTTCAACGAAAATATCCATTTTGACCATCCCTGAATCTAGTTTCGTGACGTCTTCTCATATTCTGTACGTACGTACAGGCGTCACGCCGAATATCTCTGTATGTATGTATCTCGCATAACTCAAAAACGATTAGCCGCAAAATGTTGATATTTTGGATTTAGGACTGCTGTAACATCTACTTGTGCACCTCCCCTTTTGATTGCAATCAACTGAACCAAAAGTCTTTAAAAAAGCCCAAAATTAAAAATTTGGATTTTGGGTTTTTTCTTAACTGCAGTAGTAAGTCCTCATTGAGAGCGTTTCAACGACATATTAAAATTGGTACTTATTTTCATTGGTTCCAAGGTTATAGCCAAATAAAATTTTAAATAATAAAATATTTGGAAGGCACAAAGGTTCGAATTCGACTTCATCTCCTTTTTTTAACTTTTTATTTAATTTAAATATATTGATTTATTAATAATTAACCTCTATTGTAAAAAAAAATTACAATAAATAATATTTCAATAATAACAATTAAAAAAAGAAAAATTATCAGAAGTTATTAATGAAATAAAATTTTATGTACTTTTCGTTTTTAAAAAAATGTGTATATGTAATTTAATAGGCGTACAAGGAAGTCATGTGGTGTCCACATCAGATTTTTTCCTATAACTTTGATCGATATAACACTGAATTTCTTATTGTATACGATTAATTTTACCACACCGTCGGACCTTTAAATACTTTAAATTAAGGTAATGTTTTTTAATTTCCATTCAAATGTAATTAATATTTGATACCGTTTCTGAAATGTTTCTTAAAAGGTAAATAGGAACGGTGATAAAATATTCTTATGGAATGACTCTGGTGGGGATAGATGTTATAGTGGGCGGTACAAAAAATGTGTTCGTGCTTAGGAATACAAATCGGGGACGATTTTTCTTACGCCTCCATTTTTAAAATCTTATTTTTTTTCGAATGTTTAAAATAAACCGGTTAATTTTTTCGTTATCCGTATTGTTTATATATTTTCTTTCTAAGAATGCGTGGTAATGATTTTTTTTTTATTAATAATTTTTTGTTTGTTTTCAGTTCGACCAGTACGTCCGATCATTGCAGCTAGATCCAAATTCCCCATTGTTCAGCCTAGTCACCGATGGCCAATTACCCTTAAGACAGAGCCTACATCCAGAGGCCTGCGCAAAGGACATCACATTACCCTCGTACTACAACCGGTTTCATGATCTCAGAAAGGATTTTCGAGCCTTCTACAACGCATCCCCGGAGGAAGAACTTAATTCTATAACGGATCTCATTAACTGTATCCTTTATGTATAACAACAAATAGTATTTTTTTTTTTCAGATAAATACGAATACTTGTACCGTTCCTCAAGCGTGAAAATGTCCTCGTTTTTCAATTTTAAATCAGAATTATTCCAGCTTTTTTTTATTTCATCATAAATTTTTAGAAAGTTGTTTCGAAGTAACTTGAATAGTATCAATACACAATAAAATTAAGGTAAGTAACGGTTGATAATTATATTTCGATATTATTATTTATAACTCATAATTAGTCGGTTATAACTAGTTTTATGTTAATTTTAAAATAGTAACTTGAAGTATAAATAAAATTGAATATTTTCTGGAACTTTTATCGCGAAAACTTTAAATACGTATAACGTTTTACTTTTATATTAGGTTTATTTGTATGATAACCCAAATTATTAATTTATTACTTTCACTGCATAATAAGTATCAATTTCTATATATTAGACCGAATAAATAAATTTAAGTTACTGATTTTACTTTCATTGAATTATAAAAACAGTTATATTAATCAAATTATGCTCTTCGACTTATACGATAAGAAATAATTTAGAGGCCTAATGCTTAATTCATTTTTAGATTTAAAATAAAAGTTTATACAAGTACATCCAGTTAATGGGAAGGTTTTTGAGAAGGTATTATCTTTTTATTACTGATAGATTGAATTCTAGAAGGTCGTTGATGGATGATCAGTATGGTTTTCCCCTAGGCAGGGGGCACGGAAGATGCTATTCTTAACGTTATGAGCATTGTTTCTTCTAGCGATTCTGAGTATGTCATACGTACCTTTTTAGACATAAAAAAAATAAAAATATGGTATGGATCATAATAATAATGGTATAATTTGTGGTGGCCCTCTGCCTTGTTTCAGCTGCAGAAGTGTGATTGTACGCAAAATTAGCTGAATGTGTTCTGTAGTTATTTAAGCAATCGAGATGGCGTCTCAGAAATAGGAAAACTGCTATCTGAAGGTCGTCCGCAGAGTAGTGTTTTAGGTCTCCTGCTCTAAGCCGTTGAATTCGATGCTTTGATGCGGTTGAGGATACCTACTGGATGCCGCGTCGTCGCGTATGCTGATAATGGAGTTTTGCTGGTTAAAGGAGATTGGAGGAATGAGATCGAATTCAGGGCACTCAGACTTACAAGATATTCCAGATGTGGAATTTGCAACGTAAGATGGTGTTTAGCCCAGAGAAAACAACGGTGATGTTGCTCAGAGGCAGACTAGCTGTTACACGATGACCTTGTGTTTCAATGGCGGGTCATCGAATTAGATATTTTCCGTCACAGAAGTACCTAGGTATTATCCTTGTTGAAAATCTTCGATTCAAGGATTACTTTTAATACGCAGCCAAACAGGCTTGTTCTGCTTTTTTCGATGTTCAGGTTTTACCGGTTTGGGGGCTTAATTTCAGAATCATGTGTGTTCTATATAAGGATGTACGCGAAGGTATAATGCTGTATGCTGCACCTGTTTGGTCTCATCGAATGAGGTACAAATGTTACAGGAATTATTTTATCGAGAGCCCAACGTCTTCTATTATTATCTGTGATTGGTGCCTGTAGGACTGCCTCTCGAGAGGCGGTCCTTGTTATTTCTTGTATTAAGCCCATTGATATTCTTGCGACTGAGCGTCAATTACGTTATGACTACAAGAAGGTAGGCCAACCTACCTCTGGGCGCATAAAAGAAATAGACCAAGGTTTCCATTTATGGCAGGTTAGGTGGACCGAATCGTCCGATGGCCGTTATACGTATGCTATTTTTCCTGAAGTGATAAGTATGCAGATTGTTAGGTGGATTATCCCCAATAGGTTGGCCGGATTTGGTTTGATTAATTCAGGCTTGTATCCGGAGTGTAGGGTCATTCATAATGCGCACCATACTTATATGTCTGCCTCAGGTACGAAGTTGGACGTACCAAAATAGTTAGAGGGCTTGCGAGGATCAATTCTAGTTTTGATTTGCAAGTTTATTGGAAAACAGAAAGAGAATGGAACGTAGTTGCCGGCTTCCTTAGATTCTTAGCCCTGCGGAGGATGACTAAGGAGGTCTAATGCTGTTATTGATTTATAGGTAGAATAGCAACGCCCGCCTGAGTGGTTACTTCGCTGAGTGTTTTGGCATCGAGCCCCGGTTAGCTCAGATATTCGCTGTTAGGATGAGAATGGATGTGTGGAGAACTCTGTACTGGAGCTGCGGTGTGGGAGAATGTAGCTGTTGGACCTCGCTCCCGAAAGCGGCCAGTGCAAATAGAGATAGGGTATGCTTCATTAGAGGCGTATTAAATTTGTGAAACTGTTCCTTGATTTTTAATTGAATCAGGACTTTGATTAAATTTAATTGAATTGGAAATCGAGTTGTTGCGATCAACACTTGTTTTGATGGTAAGAGGGTAGTATTTTTGGTGTTTAAAGACTCGGACGAGTAATGATCTGAGTGCGTAGTCTAATTGAAGTTAGATTATGGAAAGAGTTTTAGTGTGAAACCTTCGGTGTTAGAGAAAGGCGCGGGGATTGCGCTTCCGCGAATCGGTTAATCTGATAGTTGAGGGCTGTAAGTTATGGTAGGTGGTCGTGGTTGGAAGCGGCCATACGAAAGCGATAGTAAGTTGTGTAAATATGCTGACGAAAATGTCTGCCGAATTATTTACATCGGTGGAATCCTGACAGATGCCAAACTGATGACTGTCATGTGTTACGAGGTTTAGAGGGTCTAAAAGACGACCTCCTGTAAAACCCATCAGGGCTAGGGTCGGGTTGGCGACCGGGATCGCCACAAGGCGAATTTCTTGCCCTACGGTAGTAGGATGATATTTATTTACTAGTTAATTAATTTCTTTTCGATTTAAATATAAAATTTTAAACGATAAGAAAATGAA
Organism: Lycorma delicatula; assembly: GCF_047948215.1. Taxonomy (NCBI): domain Eukaryota; kingdom Metazoa; phylum Arthropoda; class Insecta; order Hemiptera; family Fulgoridae; genus Lycorma; species Lycorma delicatula. The sequence goes on from NC_134455.1 coordinate 211,695,527, forward strand.
AAGAGTAAAGTATATTAGAAAAATATTTCCCTATACGTACATATATACTTGTGTTTTCTAGATACAGTTTTATTTAATCATTCTAGTTCTACTGTACGTAGTTAAAGATTGAATCCATTCGTTATTGTTTTCATATTTTATTGTTATTTATTTCAAAGTCGAGTTCTGTATTCAGTGCTGGAACGTAGTGCTGAAATGATTGTCAAGATATTTCTTACGCAAAGTTTGGTTTTATTCAACAGTCGTCAAAATTTGTTAAAAATAATTAGTATCCGAGAAAACCACTGGATTCTTTATTGTAATTGAATTTCATCGGCCGCTTGATTTAAAACGAATAAAATTACATTTTTAGTTAAAATTTAAAATATTTAACGTTTTAATTGTTTAAAGATTATCTTTTGTTTCCTATAGATTTGTTAATGTCATGTTTTTTTTTTTAATTTTAAAAGTTTTATTTCATATATGATTACCAAAATGTAGCAATCACAAACCGTCTAATAGCTTGTAAAAGTGGCATTGTTAGTCTAATTATGTTAATAAATTTAGTTACGGTATAATTAAAGGAGAAGACATTTAAGTTTAAACGATTAGATACTATACTGAAGTAGTGTTTATGTGATGTATTGAAGTGAGAATATACCTGGCAGTAAATAATGGAAAAGATAGGTAGTAAGTAAACCTAGAAATGTAGCAATAAAAATTGACCCTGAACTTAACTTTTAAATGGAAACCTCCGAGAGCATCGATGAATCCTATAGTGTCAGTTTACCCACGTATTTACAATATTCGAATAGCCTGTGGTGTGCTAATAAATCTAATTAAATTTATTATATAAGTTATATATACAAAAATATTTCGGTCGGTTTATGATAATTAGAAGTTTTCTTTATTTTATTTATCTTATACTTATCGTCAATTTATAGTTTCATTTCTCAAAAGATGAAAAGAGATATCGAAATGTCACACCGCTTAATTGTTATTTCAGTAGAAACAAAACCGCTTAGAATTTTTAAATTATGTCTTCCGAAATTTTTTATTTCTTATCTTTATTTTAATTTGTTTTTTTTTTTTTGTTTTGTACTTGTTGAACCAGTATATATATTCAAGTATTAGATGCACCGAATAAAGAAAAGAAAACAAGGCTAACGTTTGACAGCGATGAGGGACCTAAAAATGTTTAACGGTGGTAAAACATTAATAGGTTACGGGGTTGAAAAAAAAATTAATTTTTTTAAAATTTTTTAAGAAATTAATGTTACGTATCGCATATCTTATTCTATTTGTAGTGTTTTATTTACGCGTCATATTATTTTTATTTTTTCATTTTTTAGGTTTAATTCATAAAATTAGAATTGTATTGATACGAAAGTGTGTAATTTTTAAATATCTATTACAATAATATGTACTTGATTGTACACCAAAAGAGTAATTACAGTATTCATACTGCGATTATAATAAATATGTATGCATGCTTGTTAAATAATAGCAAAAATTATTTGTGATCATTTTTTTCTTTTTCTGATCTCTGTTCCGTTTTAATTCTTACTTGGATTCTCTATGCGTTGCGCTTAAGATTGGATTAGGTTTATTTTTTTATTAAAATCTTTGCTACGATTCACAACTTACGCGTGTAACAAAAGTACAATTATGTGGCAAATCAAGTGTGGCTTTTCGTTATGTCAGGATTTGTAATAGTTTTCTCGTTTCAAATGTTGAAATGTTAAAAATTAGTCTCAAAAATATGTGTGTTTTATATATAATAATGGTCCAGTATTTTGTGGCAGTTTTCAGTTTTCTTACAGAAAATTTAACTGAATATTACTAAATTTTCCTTTTTTCATTAATGTTTGTATGTTTAGAGGTTATGTTTTAGATTTTATTGCGTTCTTCTACATTGTATTGTGTTATCTTGTTGTGTAGAAGAGGGCTTACAAATATCGTGGCAAGCCAGGATTTATCAGTTTATAAATACTGTATTTTGAAAATCTATTTGTTCAGAACCTCTTCTTTGAACTTATAATAAAAAATTTGTATCTTTTATAAACATTTTTATAAAGATTTATAAAAAACGTTTAAAAATTGTATTTAAATCTTTAAATGATTATAAAACTTAATAGAACAAGCCGAAAAAACCCGACTTTATAAATAATACTTCATTTCTTCTTTAAATTTCGACTTTCAGAAATCGGCGCCAAATTAAAATTAAGTTAAATCTCAATTTTGCGCCGACTTAAAAAGTCAAAATTCAATAACAGTTGAAAAAATTATATGTGGGTTTTCAAGTCGGTTTTATTTTTACTTAAAATTTATATATACCTACAAAGAATAATGTCCGTACAGAAAAAAATCCGTTCCATACTTGAGGAGATACCTGGAATTTCTTGAATTTTCCAGGTAATCTTACTTTGAATATCAGAATAACGTAAGGAGTATGTATCTTACGATATTATAATGGAATCATACGTGTTGACGATGATGAAAAAAATTTTAAATATTAACAAATCGTCTACATAGGCGATGCAATTTTTCGTTAAAAATCTTTCGCGTAAGTTATCTAGAAAGAATTCACAACGGGCCAATCAGAGGAACGTTATCTAAAAGAAAAAAATAATTATTGAAATCGGTCCATTTAATGAAGCAAAAGGTTTGATTAATACCAAACAGTAATTTTGCATTCAAATTTATTGCGACTAGAAAGTATACAAAGGTCGACTTTCCTTTCTAGTTACACGTTGGAGCAATTTATTTATGTTCTAATGTTTTGATTGTTATACTATTGAAAAAATTGTTTTCAAATGATTTTTTTTGGTATAAAATCCTTGTAATCGTTTTATATTGTAGAATAAATGTTGCAGAAATTAATTGTTCGATGAATCGTTTTGAACTTATAAGTTATTACAGCATTGCACACATATACTATATAAACTGGGGATGTGGACGATCATTAGGTTATTACGCTTAGATTGTTGTAATTTTATAAAGTTTAATTGTGTTGATATTTTTATAACAAATAAAATTTCATTAATTTGTTCTTTATTTTGTCATTTTCATACGTGATTTTAAAACGAGAATACATTTAAACTTACTCAGCTGTTGCAAATAATTTCACAATAATTCAAATAATAATTAAGGAGGTTTAAAGTTTCAAGTTGAATGTTAGGTTTTTTATATTTGGGACAAAAGCATTTAACCGGATATTTTATTTTATTGAGATGATCGTATGCGCTTAAAAACGTTTTTTATTTATTTATTTTTTGCTACTTAGATGGGTTAATTTTTAGCTTAATTCCGATTACTTTGCTATAAAACTACTGATTTTTAAGATCTTAAACAGCTTATTGATCCGGACGTAATTTTGTTGCTTTTGGAGCACCTTTTGTTCTAAATTTTTTTTAATCTATAATTGTCAGTGAATTTTAGCCGACGGATAGCCTATATATTGAATATATTGCTTTCAATAATGATTTCAGCGTTCCAGTTTCGTTTTTTTCTTTCATATAATTCTGTAATCGTATTACAGCTTAATAAATTAGGATTAATCAAACAAAAAAATAACCTTAAAATAACAAAAAGTTCTTATTTTAATTATTCTTTACAATCAATTGTAATAATATGTAAAATATTCTAATATCGTTAAATGTGTAGTATTAATTTATGACAGTATTTTGTGAACTTGAAAATTTCTCCGCTAAGGAATTTTACTTGTTTTGTTTTATGAAAAATCGAAGTAGTATTACATTTGTAACTTGACTACTACTACTAATAATGTTTTTTCCTGTAGATAACATAATAATAATTCATTTTAAGCATAATAAAAGTCGGAAAAGTTTCATTAAATTTAATTAGTTTGCGAATAATGTTTATTAATTACATGGCATTAGCTAGTGTCACTGCAGTCTTCAATGACTTATGTAAAAACAGCTTACAAATTGAAAAATTAAGAATAAAAAATATCGATTTAAACTGAAAATATATTCTCGCAAGACTTATTTAGAAGAAAGTTATTTAGAAGATATGCTCTTTTTGCGTAGAAACTTAGTTTCTACGCAAAAGAGCATATTTCCATTTAGTTCTCAGAAATACCTTGCTTACATTAATTTACAGCAGCAATATTGCTTCTTTTGTTTGTTTTTTTTATTTAATCCTTTTTTTCGTTACTTCTACTTATACATTGTTCTTATTAGGGTCCATCATAATCACTTACCCACCATCATTTATAAGAAAATTTTACAAGTAAAATTTTATTTTTTTTATATCTGCCCAAAGCGGGCATTTTGTATTGTGAAAACGAATAATCTTTTAATTTTATTCATTTAAAATTTTAAGCGATCTGCTGCGATATTTTTTTTTTATACAGAGAGTGTACAAATATTTAAACGACTTCGTTCGCTGTAAAGTACATCCGATTCTCATCGTTCGATTTATTCGGCCGAACAAATTTTCTCTCTCTTCTTTTAGTCTTTTTTGTTTCTTTATTTTTAGTTTTTCTATTTTCACTCGCCAAATTTACGAAGAGTTATTTCTGAATAATTGCCGAAAATCAGACCGATGAACTTCATTTAGTTAGTTCGAATACCGATACGTGAAACTTTTACAAATATAGAGATTCCGTAGTTACCGATTATAATTTTATATTTCGGTCGTATTTGATTCCTTCATTACTTTAATAACGTTTTTATCTCTTTCACAAACATCGCATAAACGGTTAATCCTATAATATTGCGTGTAAATATACACCTGCAGGTAAAAATTATTTGCGCTGTAATAATGGACTCAGAAAATTACGCTTACGTAAATTATTGTTGAAATTAAAAGTTGCTGATTCACTATTTTTTCATGTTTGTCCAGCGATTTGTGAATTTAAGGTTGTTTTGATTACGTCACACGTTATAGCCGGGATTCAATAAATATTGAATGGATTGAAGAAGAGGGTGTAGGAAAAGTAGAGAGGTGATGGTGTAGTGAATCGGTGGGGATAGGGTGGGGAATATGTAGGTCTCCGGTGTGTAATCATTATTATCACTGGACGACGGCGTGCCGTGTAGTGAAAGGCAAAGTCTTCGGTAGAGGTGGTGAGGCGGGTTAGCCGAACGCCTGCCTAGCTTAGGTCGCTTGCCTAGCTCGAGCCAACCGTGCCGATACTTCTTAGCCTTCAATCCAGTGACCGGCATAGGTCATTGGCCTTTACTGACTTTCACAGCCTGAAGCGCTCGACTCCGGTCCTTTTTACCAATCGCCAGTGTTAGTTTGCTTTGCAAAACAATCATTTTTGTTTATTTATGTCTCTATGATTTTTTATCGTTATATCATTTCTATGATTACCGTCCATTTTTAGCGGTAAAACATAAATACAGTGAATTACCGTAAGGAATATTTGGTAACAAATAAGTATAATAATGATTATTTACGTTTAAGGTAGAAGTGTTTAAAACTACCGTCTTCTGACTTCTTTGAAAAATTGAATTCTTTTCGAACTCTTAAATTTTCCGAAACATTTCCAATAATACTGAGAAAGCAAATCGGTCCTCGTTATCATCCTTGTATAAAAGGAAAAATTAATTTTTATATCGATTATCATCACAATTTGGCTTTCGCGCAGTGTTTTTAGCCGCATTACAAATATCTGCCGTCGTTGTTATTTGTATTATTTACTTTCTTAAATAATCTTAGATAAATTTCTTCTTAACTGAAATAATATAGTTGTACAAAAACTGGATTATGCAGAAGTACATTTTTTAAATTTAATTTACATTGCATAATGTTTTTCATGATCGTACTAAAGCATAAACTGCACAGATCTGAATATTTTATTGTGAGGTGCCCAGCTTATGTTGGCCTCCAACAATAATAACTGATATTAGAATATATACAATTAATGGATGTGTTTGTAATGAAATGAACATTCTGAGAAATTTACTTTGAATTTAAAAAATCACCCTTGAGTAACGTTTAGGTTTCACGTTACTTTAAAAAAAAAAGTTGCAGATTATTTCGTTGAATAGTATAACGAAACCTGATAACCATTTGCAATTATTAAATACTAATCGGTTAAGTAGTTTTTGTAAGACTTTTCGGAGCTAATTTACCGGTAGTACTTTGCTAATACCCCGTCTTAAAAATGTTAGGAAACCTCTTAAGTATGTGTGTGATCAATCGATGTATTCTATCTATCTTGTGTTTCTTTTATACGAACAAATAATACAACACATAAAGCAACATAATATAATAATATGTTGCTTTTGTCAAATCTTGTATCTTGGTTTTTGCGTATTTTTACGAATAAATCTTTTAAGATTATCGTCTATTTGTTCTGTTTATTTATTATCTTATTTATTTTATTATTTTATTTCTACGCTAAGGATTATTAAAAGATTTAAATAGTTTTCAGCAGGCTTCATTGCATACTTACTCGTTAACATTTGTAAACCACGCTACAGTATCTACTCTAATGAGGTTCTGGATTGTGGACTTATATTAAAATTACCGTCATAAGGTATGATGTATTATGGACTGGAAAAATATATTTAAGTACTTTTTTATTTTCACATTTAAGATAACGTTTGTTTGTGTCGGCTAATGAAATTGTTATTAATGGTAGTATTTCTTGGTCTTAGTTTATTTCATTATCCATTTTAATATTAAATATCGTTATGCTATGAAAAGTTTTTATACATTCAGTATTTTATTTTCAAGGACGAAAATTATGTGGAGGCTTTCCTGTGATTGAATAACCCGAAGTGGAATAAACTTGCGCGTTCATGTTTATTTTGTAGTTTTAGTCCACTTGGAATCTAAAAACTATATTTTTTTCGTTCATGATAATTTAAAAGTTTAGCTTTCCGTTTGGATGTTTCCGATGGCTGTTTACTCTTGTACATATTTTTTCCTCATACTGTTTAAGGACATTGTACTTTATAACTTCATTAAACTTTCCTTCGTTCTGTTCTTTAGTGATACAATGTTTTAAAATCAAATTATTATTTTTATTTTGCTTATTTTTAGTTTTATAAACTCTAGTCATTGAATGTAGGTTGATTTCAACGTATAGTAGATGATGAGTAACGCCATCTATTCAACAAAACGTAAACTAACAGAATAAGATTAACGGTGAAGAGTACATTTTTATCTTTAAAATCGACTTATTTTGTTTGTTATTTCCATTCATCATGTAATGAATTTTATTGTAAAGGGCGTCCTTTTAATTGAACCGAGTTTTATTTTAATATAATATTTAATTAAATAATATTTTGTTTTGTGATATCAATATATAGTAATTTTCTTGGAATTAGTTAACTATTTTAGTTAATCAAGTTACTTATCAAGTAGTTGATATTTTATTTTATTATTATTCATGGAAGATCTTTATTTATCGTTTAATAGCTTGAAAAGTTGTTTTTTAGTAACTTGTAAAATAAAGGTTTTCAAACGGTAAAATTTTCATTTAAAACTTTTTGTAAAGAGAAAATCTTTTAGAAAAAAAACAATTGGATTTTCATTCTTAAACATTGATGAACATATTACAAATTAGAAATATTCATTAATTCATAATGAGCTCTAAATATTTATTGCCTAAAAACTCTTTTTTTTCTCTAATAAATTTGTTACATGCAAATATGGTGAAAAAAAATTAGTTGTTAGATAAGAATATTATTATGAATTTTGGATTCGTGAAATACTGGGTTTTAAAAATTTAATTTTGGTTTTAATTCATTGACAGTACTGCTTATTTTGAGGTGAAAGTTATAAAAGCTCTTTACCTGTGTTTGAATCGTCATAATTCATAGTATAATTCTTCAGAGACTGTCAATGATGTGAAATTCTGGGGTCATTGCATGTAGTGGTAGTGTTTTAAGGGGATTTTAAAATCTACCACTGAATCTGCTTTTGCACACCATTGAAGATTGGGCAACATTGAGCAAACAACACTTACACAAACATTAAAGCAGTATGAAAATCTTTACGATGAATAACAAAGGACTCAAATTAGACGCAACTGAGCAATTAACATATAAAAACATATACAGTCTTTGACCACATCAAAATGAAAAAAACTCTCTCAAATACCAATGCCAAATCCAACACCCCTGTAACATACAGCACTCCAATTGCATTATGTGTAGAAGCTTTATATAAAGCAATAGCTAGCTCAGATAAAGTAAAGCTTTTATAACGTTTATCTTAAAGTAGATTGCAGAGTAGTTGATTTTGAGTTTATTGTTGCTTTAAAGTTATATCCCTCTCTCTAATGAAATGAGAAAAATTCTAATATATAATTGCGATTTTATTAAGTGAGTACACTATAAATATAGATCTAAGAAATCACAATAACTGGTGATCAACTTTTGTTGGTGTGAAAAATGGTATGGTTACCCACTTAGAACAAATTACCAACTTTAGGATATGTTTGAGATCTATACAGCTTACAATTAATTTCAAAGACTTACATTAAGAAAACTGACACCTCACTGTGTGATGTGAATAACCTTTCTTTTATGTGTCAAGTAAAGTCTTAATTAAAGAACAAAATTAATTTAATAAGATGAGTAATTAATTTAACAACAAAAGTAGTTATTGATTTTATTAAAACAATTGATTTTGCTCTCGACTGCAACTTATTTTGTCATTTTAAACTTAAATAATAGTTCATTTTAATGGTATTTTATTAAATTTTTACCAGCTAATGATCCATAGCATTTTTAATTACAGTAAAATCTCTAATACCTCACTCTTTAATTAATCATCTCCTGATTTGTCACCCATGATAATTTACTTATTGTTTTTATTCTAATCATCCTTGTACTTAATAATGAAAAGTTTGTTTCATTTAGTCTTTCCTTTGAGCTATTTCTTTCACTGATAACAAACTGATTTTAGCAAAGTAATGCTGGCTAATATTGTTTATATATTTAATTTTGTATTTTTTTTTTTTTAAAGTAATATTGTTGATGTTTAAATTAACAAAGTATTTAATAAAATAACATCATCTATTTTTAAAAGCACATATGTGCATCAATACAAATATTTCAGATCGTAATTATAATAAATGAATCGGGGTTTTTCTGTTACTTTCACCCACCTTTTATTTGTCCAATTCACTCATATTTGTATGAAATTTAATTATCAATGTCAATTTCGGTGGAGAAACTCATTTTTAATTGTAGAAATCAACTTATAAATATAATTAACCAAATTTAACCCATGCTCGCTTCACTCGCTAACTGCTAAAATGTTATTATTTAAATAATAAATAATTGCAATAATTACTGAAAGACAACACAATGTGGACTAATCGACAACACTGATATAAGTAATCAATGTTGTAGTATTTCGAATCGTAACTATACAGTAATCTGTATTTCTAAACAATGCCACTGTCTTTTCGGTGATTCAACTAAATATAAAAAATGCATTTCTCCACCAATATTGACATTTATAATTAAATTTCATGCAAATATGAGTGAATTGGATAACAAAAAAAGTGGAGGGTACAGAAAAGTACCAATAAATCTAAATACAAAGGTGGACTAATAAGTTTCTTGCCTGATAAGGAAAATAACATTTTTTTGAGTTTTTTTTTCACACAAAGACTAATACATTTTTCATACCAGTTCTTTAATTTAGTTATACATTTTTATAATGTGATTCGTCGAGCTCCTCAAAATACCCATTTGCAGCATCAATAACTTCTTTGTTGGACTTCACTGTCCACCAAGCCACCAAGCCTTTTTTGAAGTTAGGAACTAGTAGTAGTAATTGCTTGGTGCTAAATATGGCGATTAAGGTGGATGAGCAAACAATTTAAACTTTAGTTCATTGATTTTAGCCATGACTGACAAAAGTGCTGCTGCATTGTTATGGTGAAACAAGATTTTTATCGCAAGATGTGGTCTTTTTTTAACTTTACCATTTAAATCCTGCAGTAGGTTTGCATTGTACTCGTCATTGATAGTTTTACCCTTTTCAAGATAATTAATAAAGACAATTTACATTTGCATCCCAGAAAACAGTCGCCATAACCTTATTGGTTGAAAAAGTTGTCTTTGTCTACTTTGGGCTTGGTTCACCTGTTTCTGTTTACTGTTTTGACTGTTATTTGCTTTCAGGAGTGTAGTGGTAGATTCAAAGTCTTATCCTTATTTATGAATCGACGCAAAAATTCACTGGGGTTCTACACGTAGAGTGCCAAATTCTTAGTTGAAGCAGTTTTCTATTACAACATTTACTTGGACATTAGCAAACACAGCACCCATCTTGTGCAGAACTCCCCCCTCCCCAAAAAATTATGTAAAATATAACCTACACATTCTTTTGATATTTTAACAGTCTCACCTATCTCACACACTTTTAATCTGCAGTCTTCCAACACGATTTTATGGATCTTTTCTATCATTTTGGGAGTCATCACCTCAGCAGGACGCTTGGATCATGGTTTGTTCTCATTGCTCTTATGATCTTTTTTAAATTCAGAAACCCACTGTTTTATCATTGAATATGATGGAGAAGAGTCTTAAGTGTTAGAATCCATTTCTTGCTTAATTTGACTTATCAACCCAACCTTGTATAACTAGGACTGATAGCACGTAAGGAAAATATAAGGGAAGACATCACTAATGCTGTATCTAACATTTTAAGTGAAAAATATATTGATAGTTATACTCAAGATTAGACAGATTTTTGAATAAACTATAGAGAAAGAATGAGTTTTGCCCCAAGAACTGACATAACTTAATGGAAGTTGAAACGCTCAGAAAATGTACCTGTGGTATAAGAGAAAAAAGAACTGAAGTGATGAAGTTAATTCTATAAATTTTATAGTTGTTACAGAAGAGGAAAACTCTTTAGTGCAAAAGAAAATAATTAATTAACTTATTCATAAAATAAAATCTGATAGGTTGTTCAAAAATTAGAATGAAACATTGTTAAATTTAAGAGCAATTTTTTGTTCTTTTCCTTATTGTACTGGTTTCATATGATGTTTTTAGTATATGTGCCACATGTTTACAATTTTGTTTCTCTTAAGTAGAGTTTCTACTCTGTTCACTTAGCTGCAAAAAAAAACATGTAAATAACACACTATCTTCTTTTTTATATTAGTCTAATTTTTTTCTTCAAGATTATAATTAAATTACAGTACTGATGTTTTTGTTTTTTTCAAAAAAATGTGTTATAAATATATGTAAGTATAATATTATGTCATGAATTACATAATTTGTCTTTTCCCCAATTTCATCACTTTTTCAGCCCCTGAAATTGTGAGTTATGGTGTTTTTATTATCATTTTTTTATTACAAAAGTGGTTTATAGATCCTTATCTAAAATTCTGCCTTCCATTAGGTTCAATGAAAATATTAAATAATAATCATTAAACTGATTATGCATAAAACTACTTTGTTTCAAATGTGATGAAACTATAATATAAAAACAAAATCATTACAGGTATGATGGAAAGGGAACTCTGCTACCATATTAACTTTTTTGTTCAAGTATGTAATGACTGTAAATATTTATCACGCAGAATCTGTATACATGAGAGTGTGTTTTGATTATGCACTCTACTGCAATGAAACTTGTTTGTGATTATGATATTATATGAGTATTTTATTGCAATACATAAATTTACCTCAACTACTTTTCATTGGCTAAATGTTATCGCTATAATTCTTTTTCACTGTGGTATTATCACATTTACAAATGGTACAATCCTGTGATAAGATACCAGTAGTAAGAAATAACTTATTCTTTCTTTTTGGATAAATTAAAACAGAATTAAAGAAGCTATCATTTATATGTTGATTTCACTCTATTTGCTTAAAGGAATAAATTTTACTTTTTCTTTTCATTAATATTTTTTTATCTTGCCAAAATTAAGTTATCCTTTAATTTAATTTTTCTTTTTGAGTTGATTTTTTTTTTATAAGCAAAATCACTTTGAGAGAGTGAATTTAAAGTAATGCTTCAGCACATATATTATTCAATAAGTTTTAGTAGAATTTTTTTTACAAATTTTAAGTGATATTTAAACTTAATATTGAAGTGAAAATTGAGAGTTTATCCTTTGAATTAAAACAGGTTCCGTAACTCTGTATGAGGGCAGTGAGATGATCACCTACTTGGAGCAATATTTATATACTATTAATTTTTTATTGATATTTAATACATTTTCTTCAGTGATAGAACTGAAACATTCTTCTTTTTCTGAGCTCACAGGATGGGAAAAATAACTTTTTATTTACTCTAATAAAATAAAATAAGATTTATCTAACAAAAAATTAAACAAAAATTCCAGAATGAAATAGGGACAAAAACATTAAGGTGCAATTGTCTTGTGTTTGTAGATGACATGGCTCTTTTAGCTAAAGAACGGTGGGAGGGTGACACAAACAAAAGAACTACAGAAACAAGCGTCTAAACTGGAACTTAAAATCTCCTTTAAAAAACTAATATCATGATCAGTATTAAGACCATACAAAAAATCTAGAAACCAATGGTCAGAATATCAAGAAAGTAGAACATTTTAAATTTCTAGAATAATGGATCACTTGGAACTTACTGGAAAAGGCTGCAGTCGAATCCGGAACAAAGATGAAACTTATATTCTGATTGATGAAAAACATATACAATAAAATATCACTTTCTTGGAATGCTAAAATTAAATTTTATAACACATTAACAAAGCCAAAAGCCTTGTACCCTGCAGAAATGTTAGTGTTGAATAACAAAGGAATAATGGATAATCTAGAAAAAAAGAAAGAAAAATCACTAGGAAAATATTAGGTCCAAAATCTGAAAAATTAAACTAATTCCCAATAATGATCTGTACAATAAAGTAGAAAGGCTTTGAGACACGATGAGCAAAAGAAGAATTAGTTAGTTCCTGCAGTCATATCTCCAGAATGAATAACAATAGATCTACTAAACAAATTTTTGTATTCCTCAACTCTAAAAAAACAAAGAGCAGATGGTTCAAACTGGTTCAAGAAAATCTAGCACAACTAAGTATAAACCATTAAAGACAGAAGCAAACTAAGGAAAATATTATTATTTTTTTTGTCTTCAGTCATTTGAATGGTTTTAATCTCTACAAGATTCCCTATCTAGTATCAGTTGTTTCTTTCAGTATACATCCTAGATCCCTAACAATTTGTTTTACATATTCCAAATATTGCCTGCCTGCACAATTTTTCCCTTCTATCTGTCCCTCCAATATTAAAGCGACTATTCTAGGATACCTTAATATGTGGCCTATAAGTCTGTCTCTTCCTTTAACCATATTTTTCCAAGTACTTCTTTCTTCATCAATTTGCCACAACACCTCTTCATTTGTCACTTTATCCACTCATCTGATTTTTAACATTCTTTTGTAGCACCACATTTCAAAAGCTTCTAATTTTTTCTTCTCAGTACCCCGATTGTCCAAGTTTCACTTCCATATAAAGCTATGCTCCAAACATATACTTTCAAATGTTTTTCCTGATGTTTAAATTAATTTTTTATGTAAGCAAATTATATTTCTGACTGAAGGATCGTTTTGCCTGTGCTATTCGGCATTTTATATTGCTCCTTTAGTAATTCTACTTCCCAAGTAACAAAATTCTTTTACCTCCGTAATCTTTTCTCTTCCTATTTTTATAGTCAATGGTCCATCTATATTATTTCTACTACATTTCATTACTTTGGTTTTGTTCTTGTTTATTTTCATGCAGTAATTCTTGCGTAGGACTTCATCCATGCCATTCATTGTTTCTTCTAAATGTTTTTTACTTTCAGCTAGAATTACTATATCATCAGCAAATCGTAGCATCTTTATCTATTCACCTTGTACTGTTACTCTGGATCTAAATTCTTCTTTAACATCATTAACAGCTAGTTCTATGTAAAGATTAAAAAGTAATAGGGATAGGGAACATCCTTGTTGGACTCCCTTTTTTATTACAGCTTCTTTGTTATGTCTTCAATTATTACTTGTTTGGTTTCTGTAAATGTTAGCAATTGTTCTTCTACCTCTGTACTTGAACCCTACTTTTTTTAAAATGCTGAACATTTTATTCCAGTCTATATTATCGAATGCCTTTAACAGGTCTATAAATGCCAAGTATGTTGGTTTGTTTTTCTTTAATCTTCCTTCTACTATTAATCTGAGGTATAAAATTGCTTCCCTTGTTCCTATACTTTTTCTGAAACCAAATCGGTCTTCTCCTTACACTTCTTCCACTCTCCTCTCAATTCTTCTGTACAGAATTCTAGTTAAACCAATTGTTAGTTAACTAACAATGCTTAGTTAGCTAACTAACATTGTTAGTTAGCTAATTGTTACTAGTTAATTGTTCTGTATTCTTTATCTGCCCCTGCTTTCTTTGGTATCATGACTATAACACTCCTTTTGAAGTCTGATGGAACTTTCCCTTTTTCGTAAATATTACATACCAGTTTGTATGATCAGTCAAGTGCTTCCTCACCTGCACTGCGCAGTAATTCTGCAGGTATTCCGTCTATACCAGGAGCCTTTCTGCCATTCAAATCTTTAAATGCTCTCTTAAATTCAGATCTCAATATTGTTTCTCCCCTTTCATCCTCTTCAACTTCCCCTTCTTCCTCTATAACACCATTTTCTAATTCATTTTCTCCGTATAACTCTTCAGTATGCATGACTAGTTAAACTAATTGTTCTGTATTCTTCACATTTATCTGCTCCTGCTTTCTTTGTATCATGACTATAACACTTTTTTTGAAGTCTGACGGAACTTCCTTTTTTCATAAATATTACACTCCGGTTTGTGTAATCTATCAATCGCTTCCTCACCTGCACTGCACAGTAATTCTGTAGGTATTCCGTCTATTCCAGGAGCCTTTCTGCCATTCTAATCTTTTAATGCTCTCTTAAATTCAGATCTCAGTATTGTTTCTCCCCTTTCATCCTTTTCGACATCCCCTTCTTCCTCTATAACACCATTTTCTAATTCATTTTCTCCGTATAACTCTTCAGTATATTCCACCACCTATTGACTTTTCCTTTTGTGTTATAAACCAGTGTACCATCTTTGTTAAACACATTAGATTTTAATTTTTGTACCACAAAACTTTCTTTAACTTTCCTGTATGCTAAGTCTATTTTACCAATGATCATTTCTCTTTCCACTTCTGAACACTTTTCTTTAATCCACTCTTCTTTCGCTAGTTTGCACTTCCTGTTTATAGTATTTCTTATTGTCGATAGTTCCTTTTTCTTTCTTCATCACTAGCATTCTTATATTTTTTACGTTCATCCATCAGCTGCAATATATCCTCTGATATGTAAGGTTTTCTACCAGTTCTCTTTGTTCCGCCTAAGTTCACTTCTGCTGATTTAAGAATTTCCTTCTTAACATTCTCCCATTCTTCTTCTACATTTCTACCTTATCTTTTTTACTCAGACCTCTTGCGATGTCCTCCTCAAAAATCTTCTTTTCCTCCTATTGCTTAAGCTTCTCTAAATTCCACCAATTTATCTGACGCCTTTTCTTCAGGTTTTTAAACCCCAATCTACATTTCATTATCACTAAATTATGGTCGCTATCAATGTCTGCTCCAGGGTAAGCTTTCCAGTTGACGAGTTGATTTCTAAATCTTTGCTTAACCATGATATAATTTATACATTGCAGTGTCATCTGGCTTTTTCCATGTGTATATTCTTCTATTATGTTTTTTAAACTGGGTGTTGACAATTCTAAATTATACTTTGTGCAAAACTCAATAAGTCGGTCCCCTCTTTCATTCCTTTTGCCCAGCCTGTGTTCCTCCCTTACCTTTACAATATTTCCTCCCTTGCCTTTTCCAATGCTTGTATTATTAAATTTTCCAACTATTATTAAATTTTCATCCCCTTTTATGTATTTAATTGCTTCATCAATTTCTTCGTATACTCACTCTACCTCATCATCATCACAGGCACTTGTAGGCATATAGACGTTAACAATCATTGTCGACTTAGGTTTTATCCTTATTACAATGATTCTGTTACTATACATTTTGAAATACTCTACTCTCTTCCCTATCTTCTTGTTCATTATAAAACCTACTCCTGCCTGCCCTTTATTTGATGCTGATTTAATTATTTTAAAATCACCTGACCAAAGTCATTTTCCTCTTCCCACTGAACTTCACTACATTTATACTACTTAATTTCTACTACATCTACATTTAACCTATTCATTTTCTTCTTTAAGTTTTCTAACCTACCGACCATTTTTAGACTTCTAATATTCCACGCTCCAACTCATAGAATGTTATTTTTTAATTTTCTGGTGACTCCTTCCGTAGTAGTTCCCACCCAGAGATCCGAACAGGGAACTAGTTTACCTTCAGAATGTTTTACCAAGGAAGGCGCCTCCATCTTTGTTATGAAAATGCAGAGAGTTACATTTTCTTGGAAAAAAGCAGCTGTAGTTTTCCATTGCTTTCAGCTGTGCAGTACTCACAAGATTAAATGATGTTGATATGGCTGTTTTAAGTCCTCTTGACCTACACCCTTAACAACTACTGAAAGAGCTGTTGCCCTCTTTCAGGAATCATTCCTTAGTCATGCTCTCAACAGATACCTATCCAATATGGTTGTACCTTCAGTCCAGCTACTCTGTATCACTGAGCACTCAAATTCTATCACCATCAGCAAGGTCTCATGATTCATAGAGGAGGAAAATATTATAAAATGAAAAAAAAGATTGCAGAGGAAACTGAAGTGGCAAAACATGTGTTCGAAAGAATGAAAGTTTATTGGCAAAACAGAAAAGAAGACAAAACGCGTAAGAAGTAATTGATTTAATATACTCCTAAAGTACTATGTTCTATTTTGACAGGAAAAAAGTTTGTGCAAAATTGGTCCTAAAAAACCTCACTATTGAACAGAAAAACAACTGGGTGGAAGTGTGCCATGATCTTCTTGGGTGAATTGAAACTGATCCTGATTTTCTAAAAAAATGTTATTACTGATGATGAATCTTGGATATTTGAGTACAAATCAGAAGCAAAACACCAGAGCAAGGAGTGGCACATTTCAAACTCACCATGTCCCAAAAAAGCAAAAATGAAGAAAATGAAAACTATGCTAATTTGTTTCTTCGATAGTAATGGCATTGCTCATAAGTAGTTTTTGCTTACAGGACTGACTGTAAATCAATATGTTTACCAAAAAATTCTTGAAAGAGTATGGAAAAGAGTTGTCCATGTGAGACCATCCATCAAAGACAACTGGGTGCTGCATCATGACAATGCACCTTGTCACACTGCACTCTCAATTAATAAGTTTTTGGCAAAGAAAAACATTCATGTAGTTCCTCAACCTTCAACCACTTATTCACCTGACTTGAGTCCCTGCGACGTTTTCCTGTTCCTGACTTTAAAAAAACACCTCAAAGGATACTATTTTGTAACAGTAGAAAACATAAAAAATAATTTAACCAACCATTTGAAGGATATTCCAGATTCTGAGTTCAACACTGCTATGAAGAGTGGGAAACCCGTTTGAAGGATTGCATAGCTTCCCAAAGGAACTATTTCGAAGGTGATAGATTCCATGTATAATTGGAGTGTAAATAAAAAGTTTTTCTAAACCAGTCTCATTAGTTTATTTACAGACCTTGTATTTACACTACAGCTTAATAAAATCACTACAGTATTAATGAAAGAGTTTTAAAATTTAAAATCAACTTACTACATAGTATCAACAAATAACTTATATAATAATTTAAATACAGTTGTGAAATACAAATTCAAACTTTAATTACAGCTACATCAACATTTATTTACTTTTTAAAAAAAATTCATGATTTTTTGCTTTAATGATGCCTTGGTTTTTTGCTGCTCGATCTTGTGAACACTTTAGGGTAAGTAGTTGATGGGCAGCATATCTAGCATATCTATAGTGTCTCCATGAGAGATCACTTGCGTTCCTTCCTTGAGGAATTCGTCATCTGAACTGTCTTCTGTGCTTTTGATATCAGGATGCGGATTTGATGAATACAATATCATCATCGTTTAGACGCTGGTGATCTACATAATTTTCATAATCCATCCATTCAGCTATGTTTTCATATTCTGAGAATATACTACTAGAAAAGACTATGTCTTTTATTGTTAGAATAAGCAATAAACCGATGGCAGGATATTTAGGTTTGTAAACAACATTTTCAGCACATGAATCATTATAACTACTGTACAAAAATATTACATGATACCTCTGTTCTCAGAAAGAGTAAACTTTTATGGTAAGCAGTACTGACTTATCTAAAACTGAATACGTACATACATTTAATAAGTACAGTACTACAGTATGTCAAATCTGTGATACAAACTAAATGCCAATAAAATGGATACAGTATTCAGTAGGGCTACTACTGTATTTCTTTATTTAATTTATTTAAAAAGATTTTATTTACTACATACTACTGTATTGCAGTACATATTTTATTTAAAAAAATTAAAAATGCCTTTCCCGATATTAGCCCAGATAATCAGAAGTCCGATTGAATGGGGTTCAGTTAAATGGGGCTATACTGTATTATTATTATATATAGATATTATATATATATATACTGTATTATTATATATAGAGCTCTCTTAAATACAAAAAAAAAAATGATTTCTAATTTTCACTAATTATTATCAAGAAAAAATGCTGTGTATTCAGTTTATTGGATTTCATGCTTTTTTCCACCTTTTCTTTTGTTAGTGTCATTTGAGCATTTTTATATCACACTACTATTTTTTAAGATGATTTGTGACATATGCGTATTAAATATCTAGTTTTGTGGTATGTGTATCATATATTGTTTCCAGTTCAATTGATTTATTTGACATTATCTTATTTGCATTATTTTTTTTGTTAGAACTATGCATTAAATTTACAGTAATTCTGATGCAGTGTGTGTGCTCTCTCTCTCTCTCTCTCTCTCTCTCTGTGTGTGTGTGTGTGTGTGTGTGTGTGTGTGTGTGTGCACATACATATACATATTTTAGTTAATTGCTTTTTTAAATAAATAAATCTTTTTATATTCTCAAGATATTTTAGAAAACTGTTTGTTTTTAGAGTATGAGTCTTAAGTAAGCATTTTTTTTAGGTGTGTATGTACATTATGGTATTACTGTAATGGTTGCAGGTGACCTATATATAAGTTTATGTTCATGAATAACAAAAATTGAATGAAAAATTATTGTTGGTTTCAGATGGTAAAACAATATTAAATTCTATGAAGTATATTGATACTTCGTAGAAATAACAACACCTGGTCTAAAACTTCGTTATCATTGCCCACGATACGGCAAATGTTTCTTGGTAATTTAAATTTATGATGCAAGGCTGCATAACATATGCAACCCACAAGTATATGGTGATATAGAAAAGCAGTAGTTATCATATACAGAGGGATTTTTTCTGATGATATTAGATACTTGTGGTTAGCTTTGGTATGTCCTAACCGCAGTTAACAGAAAACATCTCCGCTCAGCAAATTTTTTTACATTAAGAGTCCCATGGCAGCACAGCTTCCTTGATGTGTCAGAGTTTATTATCAACTCTATCTACTGAAGTAGTCCAGTCACCTTGCCAGTTTGCTCAAAGAGTGTGTTCTACAAAATTAATAGTCAGCAGTAGTAACATGAATGGTAAAAGACGGTTTGACTACATGCATCTTTAGTAGCAGAATCCACTTTTCAGTTACCTGAATTACCCATGTGGCTAGGGATCCAACAGAAACACAGTTGTATGTAGCGATGGTTCAACTCAGTGATTGCATTTTAGATTTCATTGATGATAGGATGTCTAAAATACAAATCTTCTAAAACCTTGAGTGCACTACTTGAGTCACTACAAATAAGGACATGATGGTACTTTGGGTTAATGGTATTCAAAACTTTATTGATGGCATACAGTTTGGCAGTGAAGACACTTGTGATACTAGGCAGACCGAACATGTAGTTTCTGTCATTAATGACAAATGCCCACCTAATGGTGTCATTTTGTTTTGACCCATCTGTGTATACTATTGCATCTGACTTCTTCTTGAAGAGAAATTCATAAAATATTTACTGAAAGATGATAGGAGTTGTTATCTTTTATTGTATATGGCAAGGTGAAAATTAAATTTTGTGGGGTCAAATCTCCTTGCAGGTATGGATAGGTTTGGAAAATAGAATGTGTATCAAAATTTTAAAAATACAGTAAACACCAGGTATGAACACCCATTGATGCTGTATAACATGGATGGTCTTCATACCATTTTAAATGAGGGTTCACAAGGACTGTTTTAAGAACTGAGTGATTCAGTTGTCCTTTAAAATGGGCAGAATAAGATGCTAGCAGCTGATCCTATCTATCCTAAAGACAAAGCAGTATTACGGTTGTCATGTTAGCGTATGATTTTTTGTTAAACGAAAAGTCGCAACTTTCATCAGAAGCTTAATCATTTCTGTAAATACTCTCCATTTTCTTGTTTTTTTTCTCTTGTGTGTCAGTTTTTGGCAGAGATTCACTCTACTCCGAAACCTAATGATTGTTCAAAAATATTTCACATTTAAACACTGTATATTAAATATACAAAGAATTAATCAAAGAGAAAATCCCTCATGAAAGGATATTTTTTGCGTATTGAAAGAAATCTGGACAATTAATAAATGGAAACTATCTCTTCTCAGATCTTACACATTATTTCTAGTAGTAAGTTATGACGTTAAGTTGAAATTACTTTTGATGCCAACAAATAGTTTTAAGTTTAGAGTCTTTGAAGTAACTTTTGAGTTCTTTGAAATTATATTGAACAATAAATTTCATTTTTTGCCCTTTGTAAGTCATTGAAAATAATTCCATGGGTATTAAAATGATTTAGACTAAGGTGTATAATGAGTAGTAGTCTTTGAATGAGACTGTAGATTGTATTATAATATATTGTCTTTATATGAAAATTTTGACTAATAATTTGTTCAGTGTATGAGTCATACATTGAGTTTTATGCAGCATGTTAATGATAACAATTTAAGAACTGTTGTAATTCTATTTTTAGAGTTGCTAAATCCTTTTCAGTTTTCAAAACACAGTAATTAGATAAGTTGAACTTACCATATTAATTTCCAAATACTAGTTTTCGCAGTATCCCACATCATGTTTCATTAGATTTTATTATCACAGTGGTCAATACGTACGTTGATGAATTTTCAAAAAAATTATTTCAAATACTAACCCAGTAAAAACCATATTCAAATAATATAAATTACATTTAAAACTAATAAAATTAATACACAAAATTAAATTTAATAAAACATGTTTGGATTCAAAATTTCAAAATATAAACATAATTTCAAATAAAATGGCAAAAGATTAAAATAATATGTTTTAATAATAGATATAGAATTTAATATCAACTGAAGATATGGAAACCATAAAAACTAGTTTTATTGAAAATTAATATGGTAAGTTTAATTTATATAATTACTACGTTTTGGTGGTTTATATTTCATATAATATTAAATTTTATTAACACAGTGGTTAATATGTTGATGAGTTGTTTGAATATTCAAAAAATTATATATATATATATATATTTTACTGAAGTTAATCTTTTTAAGTTTCATGTTGTTCCTAACTACTGTTAAAATTATATATAAATTCTATTAAATAAACCACCTAGTACAGAATATTGAGATAAGATATATTTTCCCTTAATTTTTCATAAAGTACTATAATGGGATCCCGAAAGTATGGCTGCAGGATCCTGCGAAAATACTTCCAAATTAAGGGAAGATATGTCTTATCTCAATATTTTTTTACTAGCTGGTATGTTTAATAGAATTTAAATACACATACAATGCTATTGTATTATTATATAAAATGCTATTTTATAGCATTTTTCAATTAAATATGAAAAAAATAGTTTTCTTTAAACTTTCCAATAAGTCTATTGATTTTATCTCCATGTGTAGTTTGTTATAGAGATGAATACTGTGTAATAGGGAATATAGGTCTTGAGAGCAGGGTATTAAGATTAATCAGTTTGTTCATGGTCAGGTAAGTGTAAGATGATGATAGGGCTCCAATTTAGCATAGTTGGTTTTCATGTACAGCTAGTAAATGTATATTAAGAGAAGTGGCAAAATCGTAATTCTACAAATTTCTAGAATTAAGAGAAAGTTAACTGTAAAAGAAATGGAGTTAAGATAATGATTGGACTTAAGAAGGTTCTTCTCATAAACCATTAGAAGAGTCGTGTACTAGGTTTTTTTTGTCTTCAGTCATTTGACTGGTTTGATGCAGCTCTCCAAGATTCCCTATCTAGTGCTAGTCATCAAGTACTAGGTTATCTATCCTTTTAGTTAACATTAGAAAAAAGGATTCTTTTTTTGGAACTTTAATTTAGGTGAGGTACTACAATTACGCTAGGGCAGTGATTCTCAACCTTTTTAACACCAAACCCCTAAAACATAAAAAAATATATAATGAATATTACGTGGCTCCAACCCCATCCTGATGAAGCCTAGTTAAAACTATTTAGCTGTGTTGATAGTAATGGGTATGAACATGCATGTATGAAGTGTACAAACATGAGCAATTTACAGGTTCTAACTTGATGTGTATGTGTTCTTTGTAATTTGGTCTGCTTGCATAATATTTGCTGTAAGAGTGCCATGTTCAAACGTACTTATGTTTAAACATACTGTCTCAGCAGTATTAGAAGCATAAGGAATTGCAGATCTTCAGTTTAACTTTGAGTGCGAAGTGTACATCTGGTGCCTTTATTAAAGTTTCTAAAAGCATAGTTTCATTAAAAGTAATAATAATTGAGGTTTTAGTTTTTTAAAGTGTAGTCAAACAGTGTAACTGTTTTTTTTTTCAATTAGTTTCTTATGCAAAGTAGACAAATTTGTGAAAAAACGAAGTGAGCCATATACATCCAGCAAATTGATTGGTAAAAAGACAAGATTATATACAATGATGGTTATTTAAATTATGATTTTTACTTCATTGGATGGAAAGCCATAGTGTGTTATTTGCTTTCAAGTCCTCTCTGATGAAAGCATGAAGCCATCAAAATTAATTTGACACTTAGAAACTAAACATCTGGATCATAAAAGCAAACCCTTGTAATTTTTTGAAAGAAAATTACATACTTTGAGAAATCAACAAGCTTCTATTTGTAAATCAAGGCATACTGATAAAAGTACACTTGAAGCATCTTATCTTATAGCATTAAAAGTAACTATGATGTCCAAACCCCATAAAATCGCAGGAAACCTCATATTGACAGCTGCAATTGATAGGTCAGTGTTTTAATAGGTGAGGAAGAAGCAAAAAAATTGAAAAAATTCCACTTTCTAACAACACAGTATCAAGGTAAATTGATGACATGGCTACTGATATTCATGATCAGATCATTCAGCAAGTGAGTTCAAGTGAATTTTTTAATATTCAGTTTGATTGATCAAAAGATGTGGTAAAAATTTCTCAGTTTATATGTTTTGTGAGATTTGAATTGCAATAGGGACCCCAGGTTGAAATGCTGCCCTAGGGAATAACTCCGTTTGTTTCACAAGAATAAGTACAAATAAAATGTAACATTTTAATCATTATATGTCAACATATCTTCTTGGCGACAGTCTAGTATAATATATTTTGATAAGTTTTTAAAATTAGCTGTTTCATTTATTCAAACCACATTAAGTAATTATCCATTAGTGAACCAAGGAACTTGGTGGTTGTTATAACATTTCTAAATTCAGTTAACTTTTGGTCCAGACTTTTTCTAGCATTTTGTGTGTAACTATTATAAAAAATTGTAAATTGAGTTAAGCTTAATTGATAGTTTATGCTTTAAATCACAATTACAACAGAAAGTTCACAACAGATTATGTTTGTAGCCCAAATTTGCTACAATAGCTATTATTCTTGTGGTGTCATCTGTAAATGTTATTGTATAAACAAGTAGCAGATTCTTGGACAAATCTCTTACATCAAGTGATCATTTGAAAAGTTAGCACATCTATTATTTAACAGCTATCAGTCCCACTGTATTTCTGTTTTCAGGCATGTATACTGTTCTTGGTATTCCATTTCTTACCAGCTTGTGACCCTCATTGGAAGGCCCTTTGAATGACAAATAAAATAAAAATTGGTTCACTGGTATTGAAGTTATGATTAAAAATGTGTTTTTTAGGTTATGTTGGGATATAGTGTTACTGATCCAAAAAATTAGGTGTGAAATCATTTGTTCTTCTTAAAAATATGGGTTTTAGGTTTCTCCAGCACTGAAAAATGTACCAGTAAACACAGCATAATAACATCAGTTAAACATATGAAAAACCAATAAAAACCAATACCAATAACTCTTTGCTGGCAACATGTTGAACAACTTATTACCTTGTTATAACAGGTTATAATTTCCTGCCAGTTATTGAGATCTTAGTTTCTATGGTTAATTTTTGCAAATTGTTTTCTTTCATATTGTATGTAATTAGTGGCAAAAAGTATTTATTGTATTTACTTCATCATCGTGTTTTATTTAAATTGTGTTCTTTAATTCAAATTTTCATTTGGTTTATGTTATTGTTCTGCCATTTGGCCTTTAATTTTTTATCATTAGTAAATTTTCTCACTAGAATGACATACAATCCAGAAGAAAGGACTAAACTAATTTTTATGTGCAGAGAACATAAAATGTGCTAGAAGAACTGCCCAAGCGTTTAATGAACAGCACCAAATAAAAATGTTTCATACTTGCATTGTAAAACTTGTAAAAAAAATTCCAACAAACAGGGTCTGTCATGAATAAGAAACATGCAGTGCAAAAGGTTTTAGATGAATTAACTTTGGTTGAAATATTGGGAAATGTAGTAGCAAATCCTCAGACCTCAATTTGTAAAAATCCTGTGAAACTGGGGTTTCTTATGGTTCTGTTTTCACTGCATTAAAATTGAATAAATTTTTTCCTTATAAAATTCAACTGCATCAAGAACTGAATGAGGATGATGCTGACAGAAGGATTGAATTCTGTGAAGAAATGATTCAATTAATAGATGCTAATCCAATGTTTACGAAAAATATTTGTTTTTCAGACAAATTCACCTTCTTTCTAAATAGCTTTGTTCTAATGGCTCCAATACTGGACCGATGTGAATACTCGTGTTTTCAATGTTGGAAACACACAGCAGCTTGAAAAAATAAATATGTAGGACGGGATTTACAAGATAAAATAATCGGTCCAGTATTTATCGATGGGAATTTGACAGGTGAAAAGTATTTGCAGTTGCTTGATGAAGTTATTGCACCCACTCTTAGAAAATCAGTTAGATGACAAAGGAAACATGTTATTAATTAAAACATGCTTCACTTTCAGCAACATGGAACTCCTGCTCAGTGATCACTTCCAGTTCTTTTTTTTGGGGTCATTTAAAATCAATAATTTTTAAAGAAATTCGTGCTGACATACAAGAGTTGAAAAATAAAATTATAAGAGTAACATGTACAATTATAAAATTGTAACATGCTGTTACAATTATAACTTCATTTTTACTTTGTTTGTTTAATGCACACTGTACTTGAAATATGTTGTTAATATATAAAAATGGTTTACTAAAGACACTTTAATAAAAGTAAGATAAGATGTGAATTTCAACAAAGACTTTATTATTGCTTACAAGAAAATGGGAATGATTTTGAAAAAATGATTTAAAAATTGATACTTTTATTTTATTGAGGTAAAAAAAGTGTTTCATTTATTATTTCTAAAGGACTCTTATTGTTAAAAACCTTCATAACAAAATTAATTAATGAGTGATTTAAGCTTTATTTTTTGATTAACTATTATTCATTTATGAATTAGTGTTTATTTAATTATTCAATCATTAAATTTATCTAGTAATAGATTTTTCAACATGTTACCAGCAAAGCAGTAGGTACTTTATTATTGGTTTTTTGTATATTTAACTGATGTTATAATGCTGCCTTTACTAGTAAGTTTTTACCTAAACCCCATATTTTTAAGAAGAATGGACGATTAGGCCAATTGCTCTGGGTCAGTAACACTATATCCCAACATAACCTAAAAAAAAAACACATTTTTAATCATAACTTCAATACCAGTGAACCAATTTTTACTTTACTTGTTCCAAATTACTTGTCATTCAAACAGCCTTCCAATGAGGGTCACAAGTTACATCGACTCATTTAAAAAAAAAAATTTTCAACCCTTGAAAATTTAGGTAACATTTAAGGGCAAAATTTTGTGTTGGTAATTTGGAAAATAATTTTCACAATTTTAATCCACAGATTATGATTACTTCAAATGGTTTATTTAGTGATATCACGTAATTTTATAGTTACTTTTGTTGGACGGAAATTTAAAAAAAAGTACTATCTCAAATGGTTTTTTGCACCTACTGACCAAAGGGGTGGGCGGATTTTAATTTTTTTTTCACTAAAATTTGTTACTTTTTTTTGGATTCTCAATTAATGTAATTAAATGTTACCATTGCCACTTAAGATTTTTAAGTTGGTAGGTGTAGTGAAGAAGGGTTCCAGCCCTTTGAAAATAATTTTAAATAAGTTCTACCTGAGAATGGTATACATGCCAGCAAACAGAAATACGATAAGACTGATAGCTGTAGAATAATAAATATGGTAACTTTTCAAATGATCACCCGATATAAATGAAAACCAAAAATGGAGTTAATTTTATTTCCCAAAGACTATAGAACAAATTGTGTGTTGGGGCTCAGAATCATGAACTGCTTGTTTATAGTAATAAAAAAGGAAGAATATAACTTCAAAGGAGTGTAATTAATGTGTAATGACATATTAATATTGTAGTTTATGAATTAGGTTGTCATGATTCATAGAATCAAAGTGTTTTTCTCAGATCAAAAAATGTTTCTATTATGTATTTGCCTTTATGAATAGTCATTTTGAAAAAGGGATCACAAGTACTCCTTTCAAATTAGAGCCACAATATCATACTTGAGATAATCAAAAAATACCTACTTCTGAAAAAATGATAAATTAGATTTATTAGAAACTTCATTACATATATTGTCAAGTTTTTTAATTAGAATGGAAAGATTTCAACCCATCTTGATGAAAGGAATGGATTAATTCAGTTTATATTTTTTTGTCTCATCTTCAGTTGTGGACTCAAACTGCGAGAGAACCGTTTTAGGAATTCTGTCATAGGACAAGTTATCACTTGTGTTGAGCATATGCTACCTTATTAAAATTGAAATTTGAAATGGAGTAATGTTCATTAAAACATTTTGAAATTTTTTTGGGGGAGAAGTGATATTTAACTTAAGTAATATTTTGTTTATAATTAGGTTTTATTGTTCAGGCAGCTTTAATTTTATTTTTATGTTTTGTAATGTGTTTTTCCTAATCTAATATATTAATTGCACATAGATTTATAAATGGGAACATAATTTTAAAATTTTGTTTGGTTTACTCTAAGAGCTCTAATCTTTTGGACGTGCATGTAATTTAGACCTTTAATCATTCATTTACTATTATCTAATGGGTTCACTTTAATGAAAGACAGAATCAAAGTTATTTTTAAATAGATTCAAAAATGATTTGTATTTTACATTAATATCTGCAGAATTAGTCATAAACACCATAAAAGTCTTTACTGCCAACCTAAAATTTACAATATTTTTTGGAAAAAATAAAATAATTATTTATTTCACTATTTTTATTGAACAGTGAACAAAAACAATTTAATTTATAGTTAATAAAAAAAAGCACCAATATTTCAATCAATTTATCAATCATTTTTACTTGTTATTATTTAATGCACACTGTACTTGAAATATATTTAATATATAAAAATATATTAATTTTAATTAATATATTTTACATATATATATATATATATATATATATATATATATATATAAATTTCTAGCTTTAATTTGCTGCTGTTAAATATATCAATGATAAAGTACATTAATAACAAGGGTATTCAAATCACTTTAAAGTAACTGTACCTTGATGTGTACATGATCTTACACAAACAGACAACAGCTGATCAGTAATGACTTTTTCCATCCATTGGTTGGTGATTAATTAATTTTAATTTCATTTCCTTTCCAGTTTAGGTCATAGCCCTTTCTGTCCCTCCAGCACTTCCTCCTCGAGATGTCCTCCTGATCTTCTTCCAGTCAGTGCATAGTTTAAGGCTTGTTTGGGTGTTCAATCATCCTGCATTCTTAACAAATGTTCTGTCCATTTCTTTCTGTACGCAAAAATCTTGTCAGCTACATTTAAATCTTTTTGAACATCTTTGTTTCTAATTTTATCCAGATGGGTCACACTCTTGAAACACCACATAATTTAAAACTAAATTCTAATTTAGTTTTAAATTAGATTAATCTATTAATCACCTATTCATCTCGACAGCCTGTGTAGAACTGACTGAGATCTTTAGATGTTAAAACCCAAGTTTCACAATTCTATAAAAGCACTGGCATAGCCATTATTGTATACAAGTTTAGCTGGCTGTCAATTCTCACCTTATTCTTTAGGTTTCCCCTTATAGTTTTACATACTGACCTAAAGAGATCAGTTTTAATTTTAATGTTGTTGTCTCCATCATAAGATAGGTAAAACCTAGCTATTTAAAAGAGTTAACATGTTCAAGAACTTCATTTTTAATATAATTTTTGCTATAATAGGTTTCTTACCCTTAAAAGCCATCATCTTTGGTTTTTTAACAGACAATTTACAATTAAAAACTTTAGCTAACTTTCTGATTTTAAACAGACTAAACTGCAGATCATTTTCATTCTCACTCAAAATAATCAAATCATCAGCAAACACTAATGCATTTGTATAAATATTCTCAAGCAGAACACTCGGACATACTTACTGTTTCAATTGATAGATCAGTTAGCCAAAGTATAAATTAAATAACTTTGATGAGAAAGGACACCTTTGTTCAACTACTAGATTAATGTTACCAACATTTTTTTTCTCTGTTCTTCATAGTAGTACAAATTTGAAGAACAAATTACTGTATCTAAATAACAATCTCTATTCAAATCATCAATCCTACAACATGCCTTTCTATTTTTAACAATTTTCAACACATAAATCATCTAGTATGACCTAAGGAGAAGATCAACGTTCTTACATAGATGTTTATCCTCTTCACTGCCTTGCCACAAATCCTGGAGATGTTTTAACCAGTCTGCCTCCCTGATAATATTTAACTTGACAACATCCTTCTTTTCCTTAATCAAATACTTTATGACCTTAAAAGCATATGAAAGTCGTCCATTCAAATCATTCTAAACAGAGCAATACTATTGTTCCAACTCTCTATGTGCATTTTGAACATATATTTTTGCAGCATTCCTTTTCTGCTTATATATATCTTAGTCCTCCTCTGCGCAACTCTGTAAATATTTTTTACATACATTACTGGATTACAGTCTTTTATTTTTCAAAATTAAATTTAATCCTATTAAACAGTCCTTTGTTCGTAGCCCTTCACATTAGTTACGAAACATAAAAAAAAAAATTGTTATTGTGAAGAATTAGATAATGTTGAAAGTTAGCTACTAGGATTAGACTTTTGTAGACAATTTAGGTACTATTTCCCTTTTAACTAAATTTAGATTAATATGAATGAAGGTAAATATAGTCATAATTTTAAGATATTTATATATAGAATCATCTCAGGAGGAGTTTTATATATTAAAAATATGTACAAACTATAAAACATATGTAAACTAAAAAAAACAACTTATTTCCTACGTGTAACTTTGCAATACAGAATTTGCTAATTCTATATCTGCACACCTATAATACAATGATACCCCATCAGGTGTAAACACTGGTTGTGTAACACTGAGGTTTCTTCTTTATTAACTGAGTACCAAATTGTATAATGCTCAATGGAGTGGGTGAGATAATTTACTTTCCTAATCCTTAAATTCATTATTTATTAGTTGTATCTCCTTAATTTATATAAATTACTTTTTTTTATGTGCCATTTGCAGCCACAATTCATGTTATCCATGCTGAAATGATAATTTTAAACTTAAAATAAAATTTTTATTTTTTAAAACTATTATACTGTTGTTCCTTCTTAAAGCCCTTACTTGGTGAGGACTGCTGATCTGTCCAAACTGCATATAATAATTATATCTCTTTGTTGGAAGCATTGTTTTTATTTTTTATTTTTATTACTATTACCATCAATAAACAAATTGCACTTATTTATACATGCATTATGTTAAAACCAGTAGGTCACTAGTAAATCTATTGGACTGGATGAGTAACTGCAAAACAGTTCTGAAAATTTATAAATAAATAAAACGTGGAAGTTGTATATTTTAAGTTTTTCTATTTTCATTTTTAATATGAACATAATACCAATTTGGTGAATTGTTTTCATCGGTTTTAAAAAAGTTTTTTCCTTTAAACGCTGATTAATGTCTGTAGTTAGGGCTGCATCAAGCACTGTTGGACTCTAAATGGAGATCAAATTTTTTGTCTTGACTACTTATAATATTTTTAAACAGTAGCCTAGGCACACACCTCCTTTCTAGATATGGCTCAGTTGATTCAAGAGGTTGGTCTAGTGGTGAACTTGTCATTGTAAATGAGATGATTTTAAAGTCAAGCAGTTCTAAGGTTCAAAAAGTAAAGGCAGTTATTTTTGTACGGATTTGAATACTAGATCATGGATAGGGGTATTCTATGGTGGTTCAGTTTCAATTAACCACACATCTTAGGAGTGGTCAACCTGAGATGGTACAAGACTATACTTCATTTACATTCATACATATTATCCTCATTCATTCTCTGCAGTAATAAGTTATGGTGGTTCCGAAGGCTAAACAGAAAAAGAAAGATGTGGCTCAGCTGGAATTATATTTCAGGAGGGTTTACATTTTGCCTTTTTTATGCTTAAAAAACAAAAGGGTGGATTTAAAAAATTGTATTGTTTAAGATTATTATCCTATACTTAGAAAATACATTATGTTGATCAGAGGTATGTGAAATTAGCTTTAGAGTTGTACTGTACTGTATTCATTTAATTTGTAGGGTTTTTTCATCTGACCTATCATTTAAACCAGTGGCCAGTATTTGTAGTTTGGTTAATTTTCAAAAGATTTTCTTTTTTTTTTACAGCTTAAGGATAATGATGAACACCTTTGTGTATTTATGATCCAAGATTTTGTCTTCATCCATACTGTTCTGTTTTCATTTAGTTTTAAGTTATTAATGAGGATGAAATTTTATTTTATTTAAAACTTTAATTTAGGTTCTTATTAAGCAGTGTTTCCAAATAGACAGAAGTCACTAAATAAATTAGATTAACGATTAAACATGATAAAAATCAATACTTTTCAATTAAAATTCTGTATAACAATTAATAACCTATTAAAATTCCCTCCAAAATATGGCTGACAATTATCGGTAATTATGTACGTATGTTAAATTTTTTTTGTGAATACCAGATATTTCGCAAAATAAATTTATCTATTTAAATTAAAAAAAATAGTTTTTGAATATTACAAAAAAAACTTTTATCTGTTTTGATGAGCAAACGTTTATGTGGTTGAGTAGTTTTTTAAGTTTTATTTAAAGTTTTACTTGGGTTAATTAATTTTAATTGATGATAAATCATTTTCTAAAAAAAAAATAAATAAAAAAAAATATATTTAGTACTTAGTGATAAGGTGGGAATGGTGGGGGAGTGCTGTGTTTTCTTCTGCATTTTTATCAGTAAGAGCATTGAGTTCCGGTAGTGTAACGGCTAGTAGTCTTTATTATTAATTTTTATAAATGCCACGTGTGAAAAGTGAATCGTTTTGATTGTGTGAGTGAAGAAAAGCATACAGAAACAGCACCTTGTAAGTTATGTCTTTTATTACTGTTAGATCTTTGTATTTTATTTCCGGGCCACTTGTAGGTACTCGAACCTAACCTTTAAAGAATCGATCGAAATTTTAAATCGATTGTAACCACCTGTTTTTAAAATATATATGTATTGGTTTATTCTTTCTTCCATATTTTTTACAAATATAAGTTAGTCGTTTAATCACGTTTTATTGTGAAAAATTTCCAGTCAACAGAAATGTTTTAATTCTTTTACAACCTAGACACGATTATTCATCCTTGTTCCAAGTATTTGATAAAGGGACGATACCGGTATTAATCATTTTCATTACAGCTAATCTGTAGTTAGTTTCAAAAATAGTTCTTAGAATTTTCAATTACATTACAAATATAGCCTTGTTGGTATGAAGTTATGTTTCAGAATATTATTTTCCTTAATGTGGAAAAATTTACTTTACTGATCGAGAAATGTTTGTCGTAATTTAATTTATTATAGTATAACATAAAAATGTTTTCTTAGGCTTTTTCTGGTGTATGTTAGCCTGTGATTGTGTTCATTTATACAAACATTTATTTCAGTTTAATTGTTACTGTAATAATAATGTTCTGTTGATCATTAGTTACAATCGTATCCCGAAGGACTGTGCCCAAAGATGTGTAAAGTTATGTCTCAGGGCCATGAGCCATGAAATTAGTGACATCTCGGATGAAAGAAAACTTTTGGATTGGTCTTCCTATATTATCCTCTATCCATGTTAATATATTAATTGCTCTAATACTGTATCAGAAAGTAACTACCCTGATGTATTTAAAAATAATAAAATTGTACTGATTTCTTAAACAGTTATTATTTATCATGACAATAATTACACAAAACATATGGATTTCTGTTAAAAGAAGTTGTTTTTTGAGCTAGTATTTGGGTTGCATTTTTGTTGAACACCTTATTCATTTAACATTAAAGGGAAAATCATGACATTCAGTTAACTTATTTGTATTTTCTGTTTGTTATTTGTAAAATAACATTTAAAAAAATATGTTTTTTTTAAGTATGAAATAACTAGGCACTATTAGGCCTATGATATCTTATCTCAAACTTACATCAGTTTATTTAAAAACATGTCAGATTAAAAAACCAAACGAAAAAAAAACAGTAATGAGTAAAAAATATATGAATATGACATTCAGTTCATTATACATGCATCATGAATATACAGATGTGAGTTTGTATTTTTAAATTGTGGTTTAACGTATGAATTAATCAAATTCACGCCATATTTGTTTTTATTTTGACTTTTATGGGTAGTTAATATGTTAAGTATTGTTAACAGCATTGAAAACACTCTCAAGTTAGGACTAATTATCATACCATGATGGTTCAAAAAATACTTTTTACTATGTGCATGCATTATTTGTGAAAAAATTTACATATTTTTGTTTATTTTATTATTTTGTTTAATGGACTGGTTTAGACAAACTCCTGGTTAATGGGTCCAGAGATAGACACTCAAGTATTTCCTTGTTTGTTTATTCTATTTTTTAAAAATATTTTGTAGTTATTTTTAGATTTTATTACAATATTGTGATCTTGGTCATGGCTACTTGCATATTTTAACAAAGAAGATGAGATTGATTAAATAACTGGTATAAAAATGCTAGACTTTTGTCAAGAAGTGATCCTGAGACATCTAATCTAGTTGCTAGTATTCTAGCCACTGCACAAATTGACTGGTCTTATTTGATCCTAAGCATATTTGATTTTTAATTTATAATACTGTTATTACTGTATACTTAAATTAATGTAATATAGCTTTCAATTATGGTCGCTTAATAATACTTGAAACTTTTAAACATTCATTTGAAATGTGTTTGGGTATTATTTCTGTGGATATTTGGTGAGTTATTCTTTGTAAAATAAAATTATTACATTACAACGTAACAGCTTTTGAGTAGAACAGTTTTTCTGTTTAATTTTTATAGGACTTTTCATATTTTTACAAAGAGTTTCTGGTTGTTTAAAATATTATAAAGATAAAGATGCTACGATTTGCTGATGATATAGTAATTCTAGCCGAGAGTAAAAAGGATTTAGAAGAAACAATGAACGGCATAGATGGAGTCCTACGCAAGAACTATCGTATGAAAATAAACAAGAACAAAACAAAAGTAATGAAATATAGTAGAAATAACAAAGATGGACCACTGAATGTGAAAATAGGAGGAGAAAAGATTAAGGAGGTAGAAGAATTTTGTTATTTGGGAAGTAGAATTACTAAAGATGGACGAAGCAGGAGCGATATAAAATGCCGAATAGCACAAGTGAAACAAGCCTTCAGTAAGAAATATAATTTGTTTACATCAAAAATTAATTTAAATGTCAGGAAAAGATTTTTGAAAGTATATGTTTGGAGTGTCGCTTTATATGGAAGTGAAACTTGGACAATCGGAGTATCTGAGAAGAAAAGATTAGAAGCTTTTGAAATGTGGTGCTATAGGAGAATGTTAAAAATCAGATGGGTGGATAAAGTGACAAATGAAGAGGTATTGCGGCAAATAGATGAAGAAAGAAGCATTTGGAAAATATAGTTAAAAGAAGAGACAGACTTATACGCCACATACTAAGGCATCCTGGAATAGTCGCGTTAATATTGGAAGGACAGGTAGAAGGGAAAAATTGTGTAGGCAGGCCACGTTTGGAATATGTAAAACAAATTGTTAGGGATGTAGGATGTAGAGGGTATACTGAAATGAAACGAATAGCACTAGATAGGGAATCGTGGAGAGCTGCATTAAACCAGTCAAATGACTGAAGACAAAAAAAAAAAAATATTATACGACAATATTTTACCAGTACCGTATGTATGTCCCTTTTTAATTTGTTAGTAGTTACTAGATCTTTTTTTAGAGGCTGCCCTTATTACATCCGTTTTATGAGCATTCAGTCTTTTTTCTTCTTTAATGGAACAATTTATTGACAGTATCAAAAAACAAACCCACCGGGTTGGTCTAGTGGTGAACTCATCATTGCAAATCAGTTGATTTTGAAGTTGAGAATTCTAAGGTTCAAATCCTAGTAAAGGCAGTAGTTACTTTTATATGGTTTTGAATTGTAGATCATGATACTGGTGTTTTTTGGTGGTTGGGTTTCAGTTAACTACACATCTCAGGAATGGTCAACCTGAGACTGTACAAGACTACACTTCAGTTACATTCATACATATCCTCTGAGGTAATACCTTATGATGGTTACAGAGGCTAAAGAGAAAAAAGAGAGGTATCGAAAATGTCTCCTGAGGTTTTTCTTTTAAATTGTAGTATCCTTGTCTACCTTTGAAATCATCCAACATTCCTATCCTCCTTCTTCCTCTTCTCATCACCTGCTAACTGTCCTTCAATTATTGCCTTTTGATTACAGTAATGTTTTAGGATGTGACCTATTCAATTAGCTTTTCTTCTTTGTATTGTCTCAATCATACTCTTACTCTCATCAGTAGTTTCTCTCTTTCTCACCAGTTGATATCTAACTTTTTTCAAGTAGCTTTTCTTTACTGTCTATGTTTCTGCGCATATAATACCACACTGCAATCAAAATCCTGCAAATCTCTCTCACTCTCTCTCTCTCTCTTTCTGAGAAAGAGATTTGCAATTCTGCCTCTAATTTCCTCAGCACAAATTCATCAAATTTATTGTGCTACCAAGGTATTTAAAACTACCAACTACCAGCCTGTTCAAATTGTTTCTCCACAATAATGTCTTTGTTGCATCGTATTTAAGTCTTTACTATGTACTTACTCTTCTCAGTTTAGTGGCTGTAGTTGGATTTGGGAATTTACGGTTATTTATTTTATTGTCATTGCACATAATTGAAAATTCATTGAAATAAAATAATTAGAAATCAATTTATAGGACTTTTCCTACAATGGATGTGTAATAATATAAAATCAGACTGTTAACCGCTGTTGGAAGAGTTATCATGTAACTTCTCTTCAGCAGTGTGCGTTTTACTCAAAAAGAGCAGCAACTTTTAAAAATCTGTGACAGTGACATTAATAATGCACACTATTGCTAAGATATAGTTATACCTTTACAAAACAAAATGAGGTATGTGTTGCCAGAGATTAAATTAATTCCCTTTTGATCTCAAGTAATCTATTTATTAATATTGATGTGTTTGTGACTATCCTTCAGATTTTATATGTTTTTGTTTAATTTTGTTGTAGTTACTAATGCTTATTTGATTTTGTTATTTGTAATTAAAGAACATTTATTTTATGACTTGAAAAATGTTGATTGAGTAAGAACACATAGCTATTTCCGCCTGTTTTAATATTTTAATTGAATTATTAGTATTCTGTATTAGTAGTTTACAATTGCAAAAATTATTTATTGGGATTTAGTATTTAAGTACTCGAAGTTTGATCGAAAATAATGATGTACCGCAGATAGTGCTATTTGGCAACACTATTCCTATTTTGTCTTACGTTATTCAAATAATACGGAAGTGAAGGATTTTTGCTAAGAAAGATTTGGTAAAATGTACAACAAAGAAATGTACCTAGTATTTTAAATAATACGAGAGATTATCTCTAAAGTAAAGACCATTTCATTGTAAAAAAAATTTATTCTGAAAACTTTATAAATATTTGTTACAAATATTTTATTATTTGTCTTAAACTACTTACCTTATAAAAATCTCTATGTAATTGCCGCATGAATTAAGACATTTATCGTAGCTATGCACCAGCTTCAATATACCATCGTCGTATTCTTCGGCCACTAGTCCATTTAGCCACTCATAACATCATTTTTAAATTCATCGTCACCCGCGAATTGCTTACCAGTCAAAGATTCTTTCAATTTCCCAAACAAATGGTAATGAGAAGGAGCTAGTCCGGACTATATGGTGGGTGATCGTAAATTTACCATCCAAATGTCCTCAGTAAATCATGTGGACCTACATTATAATACAGCAGGACAACGCAGACGGTCAGCCGTCCACATCGCTGATTTTGAATGGCGCGACGGAACTTACGCAGAGTTTCGCAGTAGGATTTTGCATTTATAATCGTTACACGTGAATCCACCGGGTTGGAGTAGTGGTGAACGCGTCTTCCCAAATCAGCTGATTTGGAAGTCGAGTTCCAGCGTTCAAGACCTAGTAAAGGCTGTTGTTACTTTTATACGTGGATACGTATGATAAATCACAGGTATGGTCGAACTGACACTGTTCAAGACTACCCTTCATTTACTCTCATACATATCATCCTTATTCATTCTCTAAAGTAATACCTGAACGGTAATTCCTGGAGGCTAAATAGAAAAAAGAAAGAAAAGTTTTTCCATGTAGCATGACATAAATCAGCAGTTTGCCAAACCGATCCCAAAAGACTGGCCATCAGTTTGCATCCAAATGGTTGTTGCTTGACCCTTGTTGGTCTGGTTGGTGATTGAGGATGACTCCATTCGCTTATCTGCCGTTTTCTCTCTGGAGTATAATATGAAATCCATGTTTCTTTGCCGTTAACAATTAAGGAACTCATCATCTTTTTCTGTGTAGCGCATGAAAAAATTCCAAAACAGATCCCAATCGGAATTTTTTGTGACGTTCCATTAAGACGTGCGGCACCCATCGTGCACACACCTTTCTTAAGTCTAAATGGTCATGAACAATGCGACCGATAACAGGTCTTGAAACATCAGGAAAAAAAAGGCCAGGTCGGAAATCGTTGAGCGACGATCTTTTCTGATTTCATCATCAACGCGTTTCAACAACTTTTCGGTGATTATCGAGGGCCTCCCCGAACGGTCTTCATCATAAATATTAATTCTATTATTTCTAAACCTTACACGCCATTTTTGGACGTTTCTTTCATTCATTACATTATCACCGTACACAGCAATCAACTGAATTTCAGCCAGCTTTACGGTTTGATGGTTTAAAAAACGTACGACTCCACGTATTTCAGTCGGCGGCAACATCAATTTTCCTATTCATTTTATAACGTAATAACCTACACATAATCAAAGATACTACAAGGCAATAATTTACAGACAAGACAACAATGCAATGTGTACAGTACTAGCGTGGCCATGAACGACACAGATTCGCCAATCTTAAGGAGAGAAATTTCCCAACGGTCTTTACTTAGAGATATCCCTGGTATAGTATTCCTTATATTTTATTTAAGGATTATTTGTTTTTCAAGAACATGTTTTTTGTTAGAAATGTTTAAAAAATGTAATGTCATTACATATGAATTTGGACTGTTCCTTCCTCATTTCGTTTAAGAAAATTCAGAATCACTCTGAACTCTGGTGAAAGTAGAAGTTTATTTAAAGTGATTAAGTAAAAAAAGCTACTATTGATGCAAGTTTCAGTGACTTTCTAAGCTGATAGTGAGGATTATACATAAAAGTGCATTGTGATTTTGGTTAATGTTATTGCAAAGTGCAATGTATTTGGGGATTTTTTTCTATCATAGGCAGCCTGGGAAGAAATATGGGTGAATTAGAGTCAAAAACTAGAATATTTCATTAAAAAAACAAAGAGGTGGTTTATAGGTATAACATACAATATATTGTACATTTTTATAGTATATTTTATGTTCTATTTAAGGAAGTACTATGAAATATTTGAACAAATGTGTGTAATGCTTCCTATAAGTATTTTTAATGATCAGCTCCAATACAATTCATTTACCTCTTGAATATATTTTTATTTAGAATGTAATGTTTGAATATTTCACGTATGTAATTTTATAATAACATCACATAAATTAGAATAACATAATTTTATTCCCTGGAAACTTGTAAATACAACGGCATAAATGACCCCTTAGTGAGTTCTGCTATAAGAAAATTATGTTTGCTATAATTTGATTTTTAATAATAACTTAATAAAAAGGAATGAGATTGTTTTATAAATTAGTACAATTAGCAGAATTTAATTGTTGGTTACTTTATAAAAGTAATCAGTATCTGTGTGCTTGTTAATGCTATTTCTGTGAACATTTATGAATGTGTAATGATAAAATAAGCTTTATCTTGATGAAAACTTTCTAATTTAATTAAATACTTACATGTCTCAGAAATACCATGTATTTATATATATATATATATATATATATATATATATATATATATATATAATTTATTTATATTAATTTATATGTCTCTAAGGGATCAAGTTTTGTTAAAATTTAATAAGTTGAATGAATGAGAACTGTAAAATGTTTGCTTGTTCAACATAGCTATTAAAACAGTTATCTTGTGTACAGATTGAGATTGCTCGTCATGTCATGAATTGTTATCAGTTATACTAGTTAGGCATTATGATCAGTAGTTATTAATTTTTATTTAGATTAAATTTTACTCTCTTTTAAAAATGTCGAAATATTGAATAACACTTCATGAAATTATTTTTAAGCAGTATTGTCTAGCTTTGATAATTTTGTTCTGTAAGTGTAATTTTCTATTTAAAACTGCATGAAAATGTACTTTTATTTATTTTTCATTAATGTTTTAAGCAATTTGAATAAATTATAAAAAAGCATTAAGCTATTTATATATTAACTACATACTCTTTTGATGTTTAGCTCTGTTTAAAGTGAGTGCAATTGTTGGTGATTGATTTAAAAGTGGTGTAAAAATATTAAATTTTTTTCTAAATATGTTTTTTAAATAAGTGAATAAGAGGTTACAATCCTTCAACTGCTAGAGTATTTCGTACAGATATAAAATAATATCTTAATTCAATAAAATGCAGTCATTTGTTTATAGGAAAATAGGGTTTGCCAATATTTTATAATGTATTGGTCTTTTTTTCCAGATTTTAATGTGGGAATTTATGAAATTAGATGGCAATTTTTTTTTATGTATGCTAAGCCTAGTTGTATTTTGCAAGTGCTATAACTTGGCAAAATCTACCAAAATCTTTTATTTATTTAATTACATTATAATCTTACATAAATTTTATTTACTTTATAGAAGATTATAATAATAAACTATAATTACATTAGGCTTTGGAACCTTATTGTTCTTTTACACTTAAATAAATGAATATTTTTTTTTATATATAAGTTTATTTTATTTTGTGGGTTTTCTTCAAATTTGTCTTGAAATTGATTTTTATTTTTATGATTTCTAATGCTCATTTTTATTTTTCTCTTAATGAATTTTCATTATTCAAAAATAAGACTTGCATCCTCTTTTATTTGCTCTTTCTATTGCGTGTATTTTTTATCTAATTAATTTGGCTATAATTTTTTCTGTTCCGTCAAATTTTTAGTTGATTTTTTCAAATCACTTTTTTTAAGTCAACTTCCTAAGTTAATTTTCACTTAATATGTCCCACCGATTGAGTTCGTTTTATTTATTTATTAACTCTGTTAAGCAATTACAAGGCCTAGGACCCAATACAAATACTTATTCTTTTTTTATGATAAGAAATATATTTTGTAATAAGTAAACTTGTCAGGTTTTTGGGATTCAAAACCCATTTTCATCTACTTGAAGGCAGATATGCTTCTATTCCACACAGAAGTCAGCAAGATTTTGCCATAAACCTATTCTATGTTATTATTCTATCTTCTCTTTGATTCATCTTAAAATAATTTTGGACTTTTTATCATTCCATCTAATTTTCAGCATTTCACTAAAATACTACATCCAAAACTGCTTCGATTTTGAGCTTTTCATTTAGTTTTTATTGAGAATACCATTTTCTTGCACGAAAGCTACCTGTTGTTGCTTTTGCTACTGTGATTTTGATTATTTCTTGTTTTTACAATTTGTAATGCTGCTGTTGTGAAAACAAAGCACTTTAATATCGAATGTATTATGTTACATCTTTGATATTTATCTTGAATAATCCTTTCTATTACATTTTGTATTTTTGTTTTATACTTTCTAAAATTTAATTTTTAGCTTGTAATTTCACATATTATTCACTATTTAAATTGTTTTCTCTCAAGCCAGAAGAACACTGTTATCCATAATTATTAACTGTTTTATTCTTTCTCTAAGAATTATTAATAAAAGCTTAAATTTTCTTTTATTAATTTTATCTCTTCTTTTGTATCCAAATTAAAATCCGATCTTTATAGACGTAGTGTTTGATTCCCTTTCTTTCTCTGGATTTTTACTTATTCTGTTTGTAGGTTTTTGTTTTTAAACATAATTTCTATATTTAATTGAATTAGTATAAGAGTTATTTTTAGTTTTTCTCATTTTTTACATGTTATAAATTGTGATGTTTGTTTTAGCTGTTAAAAATTGATATAGTGCATAATTTTTTTAAAAATATGCTGAAAGAATATAATTTTTTTTAAATTTTTAATCTCAATATGAAT
Source organism: Lycorma delicatula (assembly GCF_047948215.1). Taxonomy (NCBI): domain Eukaryota; kingdom Metazoa; phylum Arthropoda; class Insecta; order Hemiptera; family Fulgoridae; genus Lycorma; species Lycorma delicatula. Next base: position 211,736,732 of record NC_134455.1, read on the forward strand.
TAATCATAAAAAATTAATATTAAATTTAGCCATTTATTTATGAGTTATTTGTACATCATATCATGTAAGAGTCAATCCATTTGAAGTGTCCCAAAAAAACATAAACGGGTTGCTTGACAAATTCCAAAAAAATTGAAACTTACCCACTTGTTCCCTACATGTCTCAGGACCTAAAATCTATTTTTTTTTAATTCTTTAATTCTTAACTAACAATGTTTTTCTATTTTTTTTTCATGTTTGTTCTCAAATCTTGCATCCTTAGTCTAACATACTTCCTAACATTGCCGATTGATGAAATTTTGCACAGTTTTTAAGGTCTGCTTTGTTTTCCCCTTGCCAGTGACGATGGACAGCATTGTTTGTTTGTGCATTGCGCATCCTCAGTGGTTGCCACGCCTCTAACCTTTCGGGACTCAGCAGGATCCGGCTATGCCGTGCCCTGTGGAGGTCGCTCACCCGGTAGGCCAGGACTCAGTCTTTTACGTTGCCATTGCCTCTAACTGTACCCTCTTCCCAAGGGAGGGATCCAGCCGGGTCTCGGTCTTATATTTTCCGACGAACTCAAGGAGTTCGTCCATATCTCACCTTGAAGCTTGGTCCAAGCTGACCGACTTTACATTTTCGCCTGAGAAAACAAAATGTGTAGTCTTTTCTAGTCTTAGAGATCCCTTTATTCCGCGACTCTCTCGCTAGAGCTAATTGAGGAGAGCTAATTGCTTTTTGTCATGATATCAGATTTTTAGGATCATTTTTCGATAGCCGGCTTACGTGGGTCAAACACGTCAAAGAATTTTAAAAAAATGTTTCAGACTTTTAGATATGCTGCGAGTCCTTAGCAATACAAATTGGGGTGCCGATGGGTCATGTATGTTGCGTTTTTACTATTCCTTAGTTCGTTCTCGTTTAGATTATGATTTTGTCGCCTACTCTTCGGCGCACAATACCGTTGCTTAAAATGCTGGATTCTGTACATCGTGCTTTCCTTCAGCTTGCTACAGGTGCCTTTAGATCAAGCCCTGTCGTTAGCATCCTCGTTAACCGAGGTGAGCCATCACTTTGGGGTAGACGTGACCAGGTTTTAGCGTCCTATTTTGCCTGTCTTAAATAACAGCCAGATCACCCGGCTTTTGACGCAGTCCTTGGAAATTCTTATATTCAAAGATATGTAAACCATCCATGTTATACTACACCTGTGGGTATTCGTACCTGGCGTTTCCTACGCCTTATAAATGTTAACATATCTTCCATTTTTCTCATTTATCCGTGTTCCGTATCCTTCGTGTTGAATCAACCTTTTTAACTTTATTTTTGACCTTACTATATATAATAAAGAATCAACTTAGCAGTTTTCTTTCAGCAAATGTTTCACCGTATTCTCTCCGAGACGAAGCCAGATGCGGTAGTGTACACAGATGGGGTCGAAGCAGCACAATTCCCCGTTGGATGCGCGTTTATTGTTAATGACCGAATTTACATGTTTGGTCTATCCGGTCTTATGAGTGTATTTACTGCTGAACTGTACGCTCTTCATAAGGCTTTAAATATCGCTAATCCTAAATAGCGTCATATCCTTGTTTGTAGCGACTCGTGTAGTGCTCTGCAAGCCTTAGAAAATTTTTATTCCAGACATCCTATCGTCACCGAAATCTACAATGCAATCGCCGAGTTGAACCGTCGTAATATACAAATGAGTTTCTGCTGGATCCCTAGCCGTATGGGGATTTGTGGGTAACGAACATGCAGATTCTGCTGCTAAAGACGCATGTAATCAGCCATCCTTCACTACCCGTGTTACTACATCCGACTTTATTAACTATGTCAAACACGCACTTCGCACCAGGTGGCAAGACGAATGGATTACCACAGTGGACAACAAACTTCGCTATATCAAAGGTACTGTGTTGCCGTGGGATTCTTCCCACAGGATAATTCGTCGAGAGGAAGTGGTCCTCTGTCGATTGCGAATAGGACATACGAGAGCTACACACGGGTACCTGATGTCAACAGTAAACGCATCAGTATGCATGCGATGCAACTGCCGCTTGACTGTGCGCCACATTCTTGTGGAATGCATACGATATGCGACCTTACGTCGTAAATTTAAATAGTTCGGGAATTTTTGTCCAATCCTGGGCAATAATAAAGAAGTTTTAGACCGGGTGTTTTTATTTCTTCGGGATGCTAATATTTTACATATTTTTTAATACTGTGCTTTTACATAGTTTTTAAAACATTTATATCGTGTTCGGGCGATGATAACGCTAAAGCGTTTTTCGCCCAGAAAAAAAAAACTGTCCCATCGACGTTTACCCCATGACATGAACTCAATCGTATTCTCCGTGGTCAAACTACACACTCCGATTCCTTACTTCATCCTATCTGCAGCACAATTATATAGAATGTTCAACAGTATCAATGCCATTACAATAGCTACATTCAGATGTTATTTTTCTACCGAACCGGTGGAGGTAGGCTCCAAACTCTACGTGACTAGTACAGCTGTGAGAGATGAAAACCTACCTCTCCGTGACGTCTGTTAACCCACATACCGACCTGGGGGATAAGTTTTTTAGTCCAGCTACCTGTTTTTGATGTGTCCCACTGTGTTTGCCACTCTTCCAACATCTGTCTGCGGTCTTCAATTCTTGATACACGCCATGTACTCTCCTCAACATGGCCACGGATCCATGTCAATGAGGACACGGAGGCCCATGGGGGGCACCACCGCTATCAGTTAACAGCGTTTTTAGACACTGTTTTGTATGCGACCCAATACCTATGTTTAGTCGCCGCTACAGTGCTGCTACTCGCCCAAGATTCCTCTTTCGAAAGCCTCGGCCCAAGCCGGAATCGCGAAATCTATTATCGACATCGCAACCTTAATATTAACCTCCTCCTTGACAATCGTGGTCCCTGGTGGTTGTTCCATTAGCCTACCTAGTTTGCTAATCACTGTTTCAGCTCGTTCGGTAACTTTATTCAAGTGTTCAGTATATAATCTGCTCGTCTGCAGCCACACGACTAAATATTTAACAGATCTAGACGGGGGATGACAGTAACGTCTATTCTGACCATTATGTCTCTGATTCTCCTTCTGCCTGTAAGAGCGATCGTTGAGGACTTCGTTGGCGCCAGTGTTAGTCCTCTCTCCGCTAACCATCTCTGTATTTTATTTATCGCAGCAGCGGCGTGATCTTCCACTTCTTGCTCTGTTCTTCACCTGAGGTCGTCTGATATACAGTATTCAGTCATTAATTTTGCAAACACCGTACGGGGGTAAATTAAGGGTGCAGGTGCAATAATTTAACGTACTTCCTGGCATTGCCTATTGATGAAATTCTGCACATTTATACCAAGGTCGGGTGACAATACAATATTCCACCGTTAATTTTACAAATATCTTCCCATACGGGAGTAAATTAAGGGTGGAAATTAAGGATGCGGATGTAAAAAATTGCAAAATATGCAAAACGGCTATGCGGAGTTTTTGGGATCGCAGATGACAAATCTGATAGCCGTCTGACATAAAAAAATGACAAAACAACTAGTATGGGAATTTTTGTGTTTTCGAATTTGACATTTCGTCATCAAACACACACATACACACACACACACACACACACAGAGAGAGAGAGAGAGAGAGAAAGAAAGGGTTTTTGGCGGATTTTTAGGATCGAAAAATTGGACAACTCCAAATTAACAGGAAGAAAAAACTTGCAGTAATGATGCATTATCAAAGATGGATCGAATGAGAAATTTTTTATAAAAATTTATAAAAACGTTTGTCGAAAATTGTGGTAGTTTAGTAAATGGAATGAAAACTTCTTTACTATGCAAAAACTTCACTTTTTCATTACTTGTGTAGTAAATGTTTGATATTTTATAAATATATTACAAATTTCAATATATGATGCTATCTTTTGAAATCCAAATTAACCTACTAATTTAACTCGCGCAGTGTATGATAATAATTTGATTAAAGTATAAAGGAAGTTTTTAAAAATTTTGAAAACTTTTTGTATTTATTTGTATTATATTGTATTGATTTTATTTATTTTTTCACTTTTCTTTAAAGCTTAATATTTTATTTTATTTCAGTGCTTCTTTTGAAAGAAAATGATGTAATTATTTTATTTTGCTCCAAATTGGCCTCTCTATTTGTAATTATTCGATTAAGAGATTTCTAATTATTCTGTAAAGAGTAAACGAAGTGCGTATTAGATTTAAAAAATAAATTTGAATGCTAAACGTTCAATAAGTAGTAAAATAATACAATGATATGAGGAAGTTATTTCGAGAATTTCTACATTCAATCTCCTGAGAAAAATTGGTTGCTTTTATTTGTGAGATGATTATTTTAATTAATATATTATATTATTTTGTTATTTCGGTTGTCATTATTTAAAATATTGTAATTAGTTTCTTAATAATGTGTATGTTACTATTACTCTCCTTGTAGGCTTGCTTGTATCATCTTATCCGTGATATGACTTTAACAATCTGTGAAACGAATAAACTGCCGAACTGTTATTTTAATAGTAGTAATAGTAGTAGTAAACCTGCTGTTTGTATCCACGTCTGTTGGTGCAGTTGTAAATTTTATTTGTTAACACATTAATGAGTGCCACGTCTTCTCTCGTGTGATATATTGTACTACACCTTTCGTCTTCGATAGTGAATTAAAATTCTTGTAGGTGAGTTACATTTATTTTTTTAGAGTATTCTTATCGGTTCTTATTTTCTTCTTTATAACCGCATCGCATTTATGTATACGTAAATACATTTTTCTTCTTTTTATAACTAGGCACATGTTTATACTAGATCTTAATTTTAATTTTTTATTTGTTTTGTTTTAAAAAAAATTAAGGTTGTAAATTTAAATTACTTTTGTGTTAAGTATAGGATCCAACATTAAATCGTAAAATTGTTTTAAATTTTATCTAGTATAAAATTAATTCAGAGGATATTTTCAATATTAAGCCATCAAAAACATAGCTAGTTAGTCTGTCCATTAGTATATTAAAGAGGCTACCGTGTACTCAAACCTTTTACACTCTGTTGGTATTGGGTCTTATTATTGGCGATTTTAAATTCATTCTTAAAATATCGGTTTATTAATATATTTTTTAGAATTTATTATAGAATATTACATTGTATAATGTAATTTGGTCAAAGCAAGACTCGTAATATTGTCGATGAGAAAATTTATTTTGTTTGTACGGTTAATTATCCGAATAAATGTTATAAAATAGATTATACTATCTTTTCTATCTTCTTCTATTTATAGTAGTGAACCTATTAGAATAAAATAAAATTACCTAGTTATTTTAACCGTATTCCAGAACTTCGTCGCATTTCATGCGGTATGAATGCTGATAAATGAAGGTATGTAATGTAAAGGCACTTAACATAGGGTGAACGGTTCACGTACCGTCGCTTGGCTGAGTGACGATGATACAGAATACTAGAGAGTTTTATTTATATATGGATATTCTTTTTTTTAGTTCATAATTACGGTTTTAATGCGGTATTTTCCGTTCAAGCATCGTCTCTGTACCGGTCGGTTTGTGACAGTACAAACACGGGCTCCTAGCATATTGTGAAGCAATAGAATCCCGAATAATAAAATGTAGTATAATTACATAATTTTCATCGTTCGGGTGCCTTGATTCAATTTATCTTCTTATTTATCATTTCCTTAATCTTTATAAAATTCTTTTAAAGTATTAATCTCTAAAATATTGAAAATTAAATGTGTTATGTTAAAGATTATTTTATCAATCCTTTGTCGCATTTAATTTTATTAATATATATATTAGAACGATATATTTAATAAAAACTGGATTTTGTATCGTTTAAAAACAGTATACTTTGATTAACTGGTAAGTCACGCGAATTATTACTTTGTAAAAAACGTTTTTCTTAATCTTCTGGCTTTTGTATTGTTAAGTATAAAATACTGTCTGATTAAATTTAAAAATTGTCTTTTCTTAGTGGTAAATTAAAATTATTTCTACGTTTTTTCTTTAACCGGATTATTAATTACTTTAATTAAATTTGTAATGCCGCAAGCTGATCATGATTTTGTTATTTCGAGTGCATTTTTTTAATATACAACTTAGACGATCCATTGGTTAATAATCCGCCTTTAGATGTAGTGATACTATCATCGTCGATGAAATGTTTGTATATTTTGGCGTGCGCGCAGATTGAAACGTATACGAATCGAAGTTTATGATTAGTTTTGAAAGTTTTTTTATTTCTGCAATAAAAATAATGCTTTACAATTGCCCAATCGTGACATTTTAACAGTTTCTTACATCGATGAAATATGTACTAATTACCTACTTGAACCCCTGTGTTCTTAAATCAGGTGACATAATTATAATTTTATAAAATATAATTTACATATCTGAAAAAAAAAATATATATACTATATTGTATCTTTTTAAAATACGAGTTAGTGCTGTTAAATGAAGTGAACGATTATCTGCAGATTAATATAATATCTTGTTTTGACGCAGAGAAAAAAAACAAAATTTTTGCTTTTTCTTTTGCTTAAATTATGGCATATCGGTAATCTTAGTAAAGCTACTACTTTACGAACGATTCATTTTTTTTTTTGAGAAATATTTTAATTTTTGAGAAAATGTTAAAGATATTTAAATTAAACAATTAATATAATATTGTAGCTTTTTTGAAATGCTTTTAAACAAATAATTACGATAACTTGTGACTTAATAATAATGTACGGAATTTTTTATAATTACTGTTTTTATGGTTAAAATTAGTTTTTCTGTTGTTTAATTGTGTTGAAACCATTAAATTCGCTTATTTATCTTAAAATAAGGCTTTGAGTATAGCCTATTACGGTATAAAAACCGGTATGAACGTTACTCGAGAGAAGTAGGTAAAGGAAATCTCTACGAAGATCACTTCCTAAATACAGCAGGGACCTGTAAATAGGGTTATCCTTTTTTTTCATCAGCGTAACTAAAATTAAAAAATAAAAATTGCCGATGTATGTGACGGAGTGGTAGCGTCTCTGCCTTTCATTCGGAGGATCCGGGTTTGAATCTCCGTCAGGTATGGCATTTTCCGTACCTTTAAGAATTTCCATTTTATTCTCCCTCTATATAAGCTTCGAGTTTATACGATGAATTAATCGTATAAAAATTAAATTTAAAAAAAAACCCGATAGTGTAAAATTAAGTTTTTTAGCATTTACAAATAAGCGATGATGGAAGATCCACGAACCTGTTGTAATTAAATTTATATATAATAGACTGTAGTATAGCTGCGTTTAAAATCCGTATCCCTGTAGTGAACACAGTGAAACCGACTTGTAAGAAAAAATAAGGAATCGCGTTTCTGTGGGAGCGACGAAGTAGTACACAACAGCATTATTCGGTTCAGTGAAAACGGGGTAAGGAAGCCAAGCAGCTTGACTCTTCACTTTCTCTAGTAACCCTGGCATGCGAGTCTTGTTAAGTTGAAAGCGGATTTCGTTTTCGGGAACGATTTGTCTCTCGTGTTAGATCGTTTACAACCGTTTGGTTATTGATTTTAATACACTTACACTCATTAAACGGTGATTAACAGTTAAAAATTGAACCTAATTGAAAGTAAAATGCATTATGCTTTTAAACAGTGAGATTTGTAATCTTGTAATGTATGCCTCTATTGTAATATTTTATCGAATCTTTCATCGGCTGTGTTTTAGAATAAAACACAGCCTATTTTACTATTATAATCGTTTTATTCATATATTCATCATACAGAAAATGAATGCTGTGCCATGTTTTGTTTGTATGTTTAATATATATATTATTTTTTTAAATTTATTTTTCCGTTCTACGTTTATTTTAATTTCCCTTCGTGTTTTCTTATGTCTACAAATAATATTACAAACTGTGAAATCAATGAACGTATTATACTAAGATTTAAAATTTTAAATACGCCCATTAGTAATAAGATATTTAATAAACTTTAAGAATTATTTAAAAGATTGTGCTAAATTTATGATAGTCCTAGTTCTATTTTCGGTTCATTGTAATGTATATTGTCAACGTATGTCTTTTTAAAAAAGATAGTGCTTTTGTTAGGAACTGTACGTCAAAGTCCATAGAGCATGAGTGTATCTTCACAAGGGTAGATGGTGATAATATACGAGCACAGTCGACCGTTGACTTGCGTAGCCGTATTGTGAATTATTTTCTACTTTCGGACAAAACTTAATGTGAACGTTATTAAATTATCTCGGTTTTAAATTATTTGATCGGTAATTTGTATCGTTAGCGTTATTGCTGATTTTTCATTTTTGGGAATACACGATAAGGTAAGCTATTAACTTTGTTGATTTAATATTACTGTGCCATCTTCGTTGTGCGCGTTTAAAACATGGTAAATTAGAATGTGTATTTGAGTGCAGTGTTTTCAACGATTTTCATTTCGGTTTTTTATTTGTTAAGTTTTGAATATTGCGAATATTAATCAGATATACGGGAGTTTAAGTAGTTTCGCCGGCAGTGATAAAGTTAATTGTTCGTTCCATCCTATCCAATTTTTTTTTTACGTTAATGAAACTTTCTGTTAATAGATGTGAAACTCCTGCAGACGTAGCGAGAGCTGTTCACTTAAAAAAAAAAATAATTTATTATTCGGGAAGATCTTAAGTAAATGCATTCACTTTAAAGCCGACTTGGCAAGGTTAAGATATATTTATAAAATTATTTTTAATAAGCTTTTTCTTTTTTCCTTTTTGAAATGTCATGTGGTTATTGATAATTTCTTTAAAAACCTTCATTAGAAATTACTAATTAGAGTAGTATGTTGTAATATGATGAAAATATTTGTTATTTTCTAGTTAATAGGTTTTTTAGATTTCGGTTTACTTTCTTGCACTATAAACATCAAATTAGTAAGTTAGTTTCGGATTTCGTTTTGCGATTAGAAGGTCGAAGTAACAAATACATTTCCACTTCAGTAAAGTAATCTTACCTACAGCCTATTACAGAATAGAGTATAACTTTTTTTTTAAACTTGAAATTCGCTTCCAAAAATACGAGTACATTATCTTCACGATGTTACATTATGAACTCTATGCGATTAATGGTGCTATTGAATTAGCTTCATTGTAAAATTGTACTTTTCTGCAGTGAGAAGTACGATTTGTACGATCCAAATATTTCCTCTTGTACGATCCAAATATTTCATTAATTAAAAATTTATTTGGCTATAACTCTGGAACTAATGAAAATAAGTACCGCTTATGACATATCGTTGAAAAGCTATCGATGAGGGCTGATTACTGCAGTTAAGAAAAACATTACTGCAGTTGGGCTTTTTTTCGACATTTTGGTCCAATCGATTGCAATCAAAAAAGGAGGTGCGCAACTAGATGTTACAGCAGTCATAAATCCAAAATTTCAACATCCTTCGGTTAATAGTTTTTGAGTTTTGCGAGATGCATAAGTACGTACAGACGTCACGCCGAAACCGGTCAAAATGTATATTTCCGTTGAAATCTGAAAACCGAAATTTTTCGCGATCGCAATACTTCCTTTACTTCGTACAAGGAAGTAAAAAGGAGATTTTTAATTCTACTCGGATATTTTTTTAATATTGTATTTGAGCCTTTCGACCAAATCTACAGTTTTCGATGATTCGTCAGTTTTTACAGGAAGTGTTTCTGACGATAATTACTTCCACATTAAGTGGAAAACTTGTAAACGAAAAAATTAACGGTCATGTGAAGAATTTGAAGGTATTTTTGAGCGGATTTCTATTATTACTTAGAATTTATTTGTTCCGGTGTTTTAATACTTCTGAATTAATTGATATAAATATTTTTACGCACACTTCATAAACCCGTTACTAGATAACTTTTTGAGGTAGAAAAACGATTCATGTTTCGAGTTTAGATAGCCTTGGATTGCTTTTGGTAGTCGTTACTTTATGTCGTTTCTATACATTTCTTTTATAATTTTTACCGAAACACAGATTTATTTTTTTTTCGTTTCTTGCGAACGGGTATTTTTAGTACGGGCGATTTTTTTTTTTTAAACTTGCTTATATTTTTAATAAAACTCATGTTTAATAATATTTTTATTAAAAATTCAAATTTCCATTCACTTTTACAAGTATAAATAAAACTGACTTCAGAAATTGTAGGTAGTTTTACTTATAAAGTCGAAATTTAAAGAAGCCTTTAATATAATTTTCCACTATTTTGACGTGGATTTATTTATTGGAAGTTTATTTTGTTTATAAAACATCATATTAGTGATGCGTATTTAAAAATTTAAAATTATGGGTTAATTATACGGATTAAAAAGTAAACATTTCTTGAATCTATTTAAAAAAATAAACCTTTAATTTTTTATCGCAGTGAAAAAAATATTATTTATTTTATAGTTGCCGTTCTTAAATTACTGTTCACATTGTAGCACGCATTATACATAATTTTCCAAATAATTGTGATCGTGAGTCAAGTATTTGTAATATTATCTTGTTATTTATTTACTTATTATTCTAGCATGCGGTTACATCATGCCTTCAGGTATAGAAATGAAACTAAATATTTTTGTTCTTTTTTGCACTAATCATAAAAAAGCCGACTTGTTTGAAATTAAGGAATATTTTTAATGCATATAATTTCCTTTTTGCGAGTGCGTTAAAGAAATTTTAATTCAAATTCTAGAATTGAAAGCAAGACTGTTTTTATGAGTGTAAACGTTCGCGTGTTTGTGTTGAAGAAAGTACTATCGGTATTTCTTAATTTGGTTTGTGTTGTTTATGTTTCTGTTTTATTTTTTATGCGAGAAAACAACTTCTATATTTATTTAGAATTTAAAATATTCATTTCGAAATATGTGGCTTGCTGGAAACAGGAAAATTTTTGTGACTGGATTTCCCTTTTTTGCTTTTTGTTTAAAAAATGATCTTAGTTTATTTTTATGATTTGTATGGTTTTGAATCTGTTTCTAAACTACTTACCTATTTTCTATCTTAAATTACTAGTTAGTAAGCGTCTCGCCATTTAATTTTTTTAAATTTGTGGTAGTTAAACAGTTTCTTGGGGTTTTTCTTTTTGTAAAGTTACTGATTGACTGCCTTAAAAATAAAGTATAAGTTTTTCATTATTAATATCCGACAGCACTGTTGTTAATTGTTACAGCTTAAGACGGTTGTCGTTAACAGTGTAATTAAACTGATAAAGGAGCTATAATTAGCAAAAAGATGTTCTTGACCGATTATAATTTCAAAGCGAGGCGTAATAACTTTGAAGTTTTCAAAATATCTTATTTCGTAGAACGATTAAGAAGTTTATAATTTTTTCTTTATTTCTAATCGAGTATTATCGACATGAATGAAAGTACATGTACTCCACATATTTGTGTAGGTTCTTCACATTTTTAAATATGCATAGAATCTAACTTAAGTAATGTTGCTGTTGAATTAAAAACCGAAGATTTTGTCGTGACTGATCTCCCAAGAGAAACGTTGTAAAACTTTACTCTATAAAACATTTTCTTTCCTGTTAAATAATTTAGACATTCCATTATGTGATATTTTGTACTGCATACTTGAATACAAACGTCATTTAGCTCGTGCATGTAGTTTATATATATACGTCCCCTCCCGCACACTTAAATTAACTATGAAAGTGTAAAAAAAATTAAAACTTTTATTTGCTTAGTACTTGTTTTTTCTCCCTTCTAAAGTTGAACATGCTATTTTCTGGAATAGTAAATTGTAATTTTTTTTAGGAAAGATATTGGTTTGACGCCAAAACTAACCGCGGATACCTTGATTATCTAGGTAACAGTAGATAAATTTATTTTACTAATCTGACTATTATTGTTACTTTAAGTTTTTTTAGCGGGTAACTAATTTGGAAGTAAACGATGGATTGTATTGCTAATGACGCCTGTTAGAACTGAACAACCAACAGATTGTGATTATCCAAGTTAATTGTAGTGCTTAAATGTTATGAAGCATTCTTTCTCTTTCAACATTGTATTACATGACTTGTACAAATAGTAAAAAATACCTGAGATCTATTTAAAAACAAAAAAACTAAAATAAATTCCTTAATTGAATCCTTATTTTCCCCGTCGTTTTGTGATCGTGTGTGTGTTTTAGTTACTGTTTGCATAATTGTTCATAGATTTGCTTGTCGAAATAAATTTCTGGATCGATTCTAATATGTACAACTTGCATTTATGTATTCGTTAACTCGTGAATAGAATTTATTTTATTTCTAGAATTTTATTTATATATTTAATTTTGTGATTGGCAATTTTTCATTTTATCGACATACTGGTCAAACGGTTATTTATTTTTGAACCGGATATTATTGTTAAAATACTAAATTCTGCCTTTGTACCTAATTTTCTGTAGAAAGTTTGTAACTAAGAACCGAAATCGATATTATCTTAAATTTGTTACGTTATCGCTGATCCTTATTGAAAAATTGAATGTAATTAATACTTCTCATTCGAAACTCTTATAGAAATTCTTGCGATTTGTAGAATCAGTTGTATTATATTTCTTTATCGAATACGATACTGTTGGAAGATCGTATAAGTTACAAAGACAAAATGTCGCGTCGGGTGAAGCGAAACCCGATATTATAATGTATTTACGTCTTTTAGTAATAATGAAAAGACAGTATTATGATTTCAGTTCCATAAAATTAATTCATGAATTCAAAACGACATTGTAACTTACAACGCATCTTTTATAGTTTTATTGGAATTATCTAATAGTGGTGATTTTCTCTGGATTCCTTGTACTATTAGCGTAAGTTGTCGGTCTACTATACTGACAGTGCGAAGCTTTTTCTTTGTGTAGTAATAATATTAAGTATATAGTAATAGTAATAATATTCTCATTACTAATGTTAGGAAATTTACCGTTCATTTAGTTTTATATATAGAATTGAAGTCTTTTTTTTTTGTTAATAATAATTTGTGCTGCGGTATTTTAAGCCAAAGTATTTTTTTTGTTTTTACTTTTATGCAATGAGTAGTGTAAGTGTAAAATAAGGTGAGACATTATTTTACAGTAATTTAGACAAATTAATTTATTTAAAACCGAGCGCTATTGTTTAAATTTTTTTAAAACTATTATTAGAATAAGGTTCATCATTATTAGATTAAGGGAAATTATAATTTTTGGGGAATATTTAATTTTTTTGTTTAGATTTGTACTATATAAAAATATTTAGATTTCCACATTGTGGAAATAATTTTTGTGGACGTCCGTAGAAACGTTTCTGGCTGTAAGAGAATCAAAGAAAGCTTGGATAAATCTACTCGAGGAATATTTGCTTTGTTATATGAGGCCGCTTTGATTAAAATAAAAAACCTGTTGAAGATTTTTTAGTTTCTATCCGACCAACAGTCATCAGGCTAATAAACAGTCCGCCCAATTCACGTTTTCATTCAGATGCATTTCTCTACTTCGGTTGCGATTTTGTAATCAGATGATCGTTCGAACTATTTGGATTATTTTCAAGAAATGCGGCGTAAAATAGGTGGAATCCTAAATTTTACCTTTCTCCGTATACACGAAATTTGCATGATTTTCAGGTTTTTGAATTGGGAGATGCTACTCTCACTCGCAAAAAATAAATTTCGCAATTCCTTAATGTTATTCTTCTCATTAATGAACATTTTAATTATTCATTGTGATATTGCAATAAATTATTAATTTTTAATAGTCGTGTTTTCGAACACTTTTCAGTCATATTTTGTACTATTTTCATAATATTAACTCGATTAAATACTTAATATACTAAACTTATTCTTAACTTAATATTGATTAAAAAAAAAATCGGCCCAAAACAAATTATTCTATTTTGACAGTAATATTATAAATTAATAAAAATACTATTATTATATTTTTAATTGTATATAGTTATATTTTTTCACATTATTGATGACACGTATTTCAATCTTTGTTCTCTCATTCTCTCTCTGTGTGTGTGTGTGTGTGCGCGCGCGCGCGCGCGCGCGTTGTTTGTTGAATTGTTGGATGCCAGCGCTTTTTTTATTTTTCTGAATGTGCAAATAAACTGTTGTTATTTAAGCAGAATGAAGTAATCTGTCGTCAATGACAGTGCGTAAATATGTTACTTTGTTATTTTTAGTTTTATTGAACTTAATAATCTCTCCTACATAATTTTTTTTTCTTTTCCTTAATCTGGTTAATTTCTTTCTATAAATTATACAATTTTTTTGTACATCTGTTAATCATTAAACAGGTAGATTATGTGGAAATAATAAACGGCTCCTTCGATCTTTGTGTACTGTTGAGATTGCGTATAGTCTTTTTTGGTAATTATTTGTTAGACTTGAATCCAGCAGCATTGTGTTTTTGTGATATTAACTTGTATTTTTAATTTTTTTATATGCCGACTGTACGATATAATTTACTTTCTTTTGTTTTAATTTAATTATAGGATAAAAATCAGCTATTGTGTACATCATTAATAAGAAGAATAATTATGATTTTCGTTTTATTTATTAATTACTTTATCGACGTATCTATTTTTAATGTAGATTTTCTTGAGCATAATTTAGTTTTATTAAGCATTGTTTTTGTTATTTCCTTAACTGTTCGTTATTAGATCTTGGCATGCCGCACGATACGGACTCTGAATTATACGTCAAGTCCGTTCAGGACATGGTCAACATTGTTCTTAGACTTATTGCTGACGGTGAGTTAATAAATTTCTCTTAAAATATAGAGGAATTTTTCGAATTAAAAATTAGGATTATTTTTCTAGTTAGATAAATGTAATTTTTGTTTATCTCTCGACTTCCCACTCTACGTTATATTAAGTTTGTATTGTTATGTCCATTTAAGAACAAAATGTGGACGCATAAGTGCTTGTGCGTCCACAAATTTAATTTTAAGTACTGTTTATTTATTATAATATTCGCTTTGATGTATCGTTTACGGGATTTTGGCGTTTTTAATATAAATCACATTTAACACTTTTACGTTTTGTTTTATGTAGCCTGTTAATGACGACTTAAAATGCGCCAACAGTAGCTTTTTTATTACGTCACAGAAGTGCTCTTAAATCACAGCGCTGAACAGAATTCAATGAATGTAATTAAAGAAGGCTTGTTATTGTGTTTATGTATTAGATAAAATATGTCTATCCAGTGTTCTTGTTCTCAATTATATTCGCCCGTATTTCCTTATTGAATTGTATCGGATTACCGAACGTAAACTTTGCTGAATCATTTCCTTTACTCCGTATAAGCGCCCTGTTTACTGTTCTATTTACGGTCGCGCAGTTAAAATATATAAAAAACCTTTCAGTATTGAAAAACGTTTAAATTATAAACTGCGGTAACAGTTCCTTAAAAAATGCGAACCGAGGCTATTACTATGAGGTTTTAGATGAATTTTATTCCATTTGTTTTAAAAAGCCGTCGAAGTACTAGAAAAGTATTTAGTAATAGTCATTTAAATCTTACCCTTCGTTACTATTTCGATGAGATGGTTGATTATTGTTTACTATATCGAATAGGCCTAGTAGTTACTCGGATTCTAAGCGGTGGAGATATTAGCGGTTGTAATAGTAGGTCAATTATACTGTTTTATAAATATTATAATTTTGTATTCGTAATATCAAATCGGTTTGATTCTCATTTACTGCAATATATTTTTTTCCTCTAAACACTTAACTAAAAGGGATAACATTTTTCGTATCTACAATTTTCTCTTGTTTTGCTGTATAACAGGACGTCTGCAGCTAGTAAGCTCTCTTTTTTTCTGTTTAGCATCCGGAACCACCGTAAGGAATTACTTCAGAGAATGATATATATGAATGTAAATGAAGTGTAGTTTTGTACAATCTCAGGACGACCGCTCCCGAGATGTGTACTGTGATTAATTGAAACCCAACCACCAAAGAACACCGGTATCCACGATCTAGTATTCAAATCCGTATCAAAGTAACTGCCTTTACTAGGATTTGAACCCTAGAACTTTCGACTTCGAAATCAGCTGATTTGCGATGATAACCTCTAGACCAGCCCGGTGGGCTTACAGCTAATAAGCTACCTAATTCCAAAAGCTTGCTTACCGATCGTAAGGGAAAGCGTTTCAGAACTGCACATTTTCGATGGTTTAGGCGAAGAGTTTTAATAATTATTTTATTATTTTTTGCATATTTTTGTAGATCAAGTAGCTACGTCGTTATCTTCCAGGTGTAACGAAACTGCCGCGCTGTGAAGGATTGATGGTTTAGTGTCTACTTCATAGCCCCGTAAATGTATTTTGTTTTTTTTTTATAGAGATTTGAAATGTTTGTAGTAAATAATTTGGTAGCCCTCTTTAAACATTTTCTTATTCTGCCTAATTTATAAAAGTTGTAGGTTTTTGTTATTTACCACCAGAAAATTAATGAAGTAAATCTAGAGGTAATTTTTCATAATCGTTAAAAAACTGTGTGAATTGCCAATTTTTTTGATGGGTTTCCTGCTTTGAAATTGTTTATGGAACGATATTCATGCAACCTTTTCACTGAAACGCTCTTTCATTGTCTCATTGTCGAGGGATTAAAATAAGCTGTAGCTCTGCAAAAATTTTCGAAACTAAGCTCCTACAGAGACGTAATTTAGTCATTCAATTTGTTATTCACGTAATATAAATAATTAAATTATCATTTTCATTGGTAAATTTGTATCGCTTTATCAGCTTCCCTGAAACCTGTAAAATTAATTTTCTGTACAAAAATAACTAAGGATTTAATTAATGCATGTATTAAATACAATCCGGTTTTATCTCTTTAAATGTGGTAAAACAAGCAGTTAGTTTCTTGAGACTACGGTGTCTTTATTCTGTTCATTTTATTGTTTTAATCGTATCTACCTTGTGATCGATATGTTTTGACATTGTGTGTTTGTTAGGACAGATTTTATGTCAAGTTTAAGGATATTTGACGAAAAAAATTGAACGTTAAATTATGTATTGGAAGTTTTAATGTGGAATAATACAGTTTTTAGCTTAGTTGGATTCTTATCGATCCTTTACTCGTAAATTTTCGGTTGATTTACATTTTTATTCGTTTTGGAAACGGTCATGCTAACTGAAAAACATTCCGGCAAATAATTAGTAATACAGGTACCACAAAAAAGATTATTGTAGTTTTTCAAAGTAAAATGGTTTAACCTCAGTATTCTACTTGTCTATTAAAATTTCGCTTTAATTACAGCTTTGGGTATTATAAATTATTTACGAAAATTTCAATTTTTTTCTTAATATTAATTATTGAAAGCTAAGTTATTTTCCCTATTTGTGGTGAGTAAAATGAAGTTCTTTATTAAATTTAAGTTTCATATACTCTGCCGGTCTTTCGTCTTTTTAATTGATACTAATTTATTATTGATTTAATTGGAGAAAAAATAGTTAATCGCAATTGATTTTAAGTAACTGACAAAATAAAGTGGGAAAAATTGTAAGATTACTGTATAATATAAATCTTCAATTTACTATACGATCGTAATAAAATCTGTTAACGTTGTATTTAACCTATTACCTCCTTTATTAAGAAATCCAGTAACTATAATTAAAAATGCGTTTCGAACTGGATAATTTTTTTTCAGTCACAAAATAATTTTGTTTCAAAAAAATTAAAATATTTAGTTTATTGTAATAAATCGCATATTTCAGTATATTACTGGTTAAATAAGATAACATCCATCGTTTACGGCGATGGTTTTTTCTACGTGCTTTCTTCTGTATTCTAGAAAGCACGTAGTTACGATTATGAATACATTTTAGTAAACTTAGATTAACAAAATAATTATAAAAATGAACTTTTGAATTATACGTGAGCTTAAAAACATGGATTTAAAAAAAATTCATATTAATTATTTGAAAATTCCTTTTTTTACATTTTCTAAATTTTATAACATGTTCCATCCTACATTAGAAATCTTCTATTAGGAATTATCACATTTTTTTTCTAAAAAAAATTGATGTTGAAAATCTAAACTCATAAGAGATTGACTTTTTTACTTGTTGCCTCAAGGCAACGAAGGTTAACACAGATCGGTTATAAGTTAGTAATTCATATATTGATGACTTATATATTGAAGACTTCATATATTGATGTTACAGTTTTATTAATATTTATTTATTTTTTAATCTATTCGTTTGATCGCTGCTATATTTGTAACAGGTGTAATTTAATTTTTTCCTTGAATTTTGTACTTCTAACTCGTACTTTAAATTTAAATTACCCCTGTGAGCAATAACTTTTCATTCAACCCTATTCCCAATTAATTTCAAGATTATTTTCAATTAATCTTGGCCCGTTGCGTGTTACCGCCTAAGAGAATACTTTATATAAGTGGTTGATAATTTTTTTTTATTCTTAGCATAATTTATATATAATAGATATTACGAGGGATATCTCTAAAGTAGAAACTGCTGGGAAATTTCTCTCCTTACGGTAGACGGACCTGTGTCGTTCATGGCCACGCTAATATTGTACACACTGCATTGTTGTCTATCTTTGTAGTATCTTTGATTACGTGTGGCTTATTACGTTATAAAATGAATAGGAAAATTGATGTTGCCGCCGACTGAAATACGTGGAGTCGTACGTTTTTTAAACCATCAAAACGTAAAGCTGGCTGAAATTCATAGTTGATTGCTGTGTACGGTGATAATGTAATGAATGAAAGAAACGTCCGAAAATTGCGTGAAAGTTTTAGAAATAATAGAATTAATGTTTATGATGAAGACCGTTCGGGGAGACCCTCGATAATCACCGAAAACTTGTTGAAACGCGTTGATGATGAAATCAGAAAAGATCGTCGCTCAACGATTTCCGACCTGGTCAATCTTTTTCCTGATGTTTCAAGACCTGTTATCGGTCGCATTGTTCATGACCATTTAAACCTAAGAAAGGTGTGTGCAGCACCATGGTTGCAGCACGTCTTAATGGAACGTCGCAAAAAATTCCGATTGGGATCTGTTTTTGAATTTTTGATGCGCTACACAGAAAAAAGATGATGAGTTCCTTAATTGTTACCGGCGAAGAAACATGGATTTCATATTATACGTCAGAGAGAAAACGGCAGTTAAGCGAATGGAGTCATCCTCAATCACCAACCAGACCAACAAAGTTCAAGCCACAGCCATTTGGACGCAAACTGACGGTCACAGTCTTTTGGGATCGGTTTGGCATACTGCTGATTGATGTCATGCCACGTGGAACGACTGTAAATGCAGAAGCCTACTGCGAAATTGTAAGTTACGGCGCGCCATTCAAAATCCTGCTGCATTGCATGATAATGCACGTCCACATGTTGCGGGTCCGACACGTGATTTATTGAGAACATTTGGATGTGAAATTTACGATCGCTCACCATATAGTCCGGCGCCTTCTGATTATCTTTTGTTTGGGAAGTTGAAAGAATTTTTGAATGGTAAGCACTTCGCGGGTGATGATGAACTTAAAAATGATAGTAATCAGTGGCTAAATGGACTGGCGGCAGAAGAATACGACGAGGGTATATTGAAGCTGTTGTATCGCTACGATAAATGTCTTAATTCATGTGGCGATTATATAGAGAAGTAGTGTATATGGTATGTAGTTTAAGACAAATAAAAAATATTTTTAAAGTTTTAGAATAAACATTTTTGCAATGAAACAGTCTTTACTTTAGAGATAACCTCTCGTATAATGTTATATCATGGTTCTGATAATATTAAAATACAATTTTTATATTCTATATTTTGCAGTGATATTAACCCCCCAAAAAATTACAATTGTAAGAAGCAGTCTTATTTATACAATTGCAGGTTACATACAAAATCTTTGTGCAGGACTAAGTTGAATATAAACCAGAAATAAGTTTTACTATTTGCAAATTTGATGAATAATATATATATTTATTTTTTTCATAAGTTTCATTTCAGGAACAATTACAATTCTGGATATAGATTTAGTGACTATCCCTCTCAAAAAAAAAAAAAAAAAAAAGATAAGAGAAGATTTTGACTGTATTTTCACTGATGTGGTATTGATTTTTGCGTATTATAGCTTTGGGACATTCTCACTATTTTACATATTTAATCCTTTTCTGTTAATAAAAAATGTCACACCAAAAAATTAAATAAATAGCATAAAATTAATAATTTAATATTATAATACATATTGTAATTAAATGAAATTTGGAGTTTTTATTGGATATAAATATATAGTACTGTAAGTAAATACTTTAAAAAAAAATAAATAGTGTGAATAAAAAAAATTATAATTTTTCTTGAGCTGCACAATTAAATTTATTTTATGGATGACACAAGATTATAAAAGTTTATTTTTGTATTTTAAGCAAATGGGATGGTTTTACGAATTTGATACTATTTTAATTTTTTTTTTTTAAATTAAAAGTACATAAAAATGGATCTTGTTTCAAAATTGTTTATTAATTATTATAAATGTTTCCTAGATGTATCTATACCAATTGTTCTGTATGGATATTTCTTTCTTTTTGTCTTAGTTAAAATTTACAAAGCTCAGCTATTTTTTCTAGCCTGCAAAATATCATAGTCATCACAATAATTAATAATAGTAGCTCTGCTGTTATATGCATTTATCAAACATTCCTGGAAATAATCAAACCCAGCAAAAGTATTTGTCGGCTGGTGCCTGGTTTCTTATGAGTGTTAAGAAATAATGTTGAATTTCTGATTTTGTTAGCACAGTATTACCATTATTTTACTGTAGCCTAATTTTACTCATTTGCCTGCACACTTAGGTATGTTTTATTTGCAATAAATAGATATTATGTAGCTATTTTTAATATCTACAGTAACTTGGAAAATAACCTAAATAATATTTCATGAAATCTGTATGTTTCATAGTTAGTTTAATTCAGGATTGTTAATTCAATAATTATTTTTCCCCATTTGAAGTACTTAAATTTTATGCACAAATTTCTTTGTTGGGCTTATACAAACTTCATTTCCTGTTCTGCAGATAACCATCATTTTGTTGTATGGTGCCTTTTTAGCCCACAGAGTTGGTCTAGACTAATTTTGTCGTTGCAAAATCACATATATAACAGCTGATTTTCGAAGTAAAGGTTTTGAGGTTCAAATCCTAGTAACAGTTAGTTACTTTTATATGGATTTGAATACTAGACAGTGGATACTTGTATGTATTTTGGTGGTCGAGGTTCTATTAACCATACGTCTCAGGAATGGTCAGCCTGAATCTATACAAGACTACACCTCATTTTCATGTCATACATTACCATCTTCATTTCATTGGGCATGGGAAGGGTTGTTTATTGTTCCCTAGTTGAACAGTTAATTGCAAAAAAAGGGTGCCTTTTAACAGCTTTTTAATTTTATTCTTTGCATTTTTGTCTTACATTGAAGATTAATTAAGTAAGAATATGTTTTGTGTAGTAGTTTGTTAACTGGGACTGCTGTAACTACAGTAAACAAACAACAGCGAAATAAATGTTAAAGTTCGTTTTTCGTAGTTAATATAGTCATTGTTAAAGCTACTGATAAATTCTAGCGATAAAAATAAATTTTTTATTATTTTTTTAAACTATTTTTTAAATTTATATGAAATTCATTGATACTACAAATTTTAAATTTTCATGGATAGAACTTATTTTCTTGCATTCATTATTCAACTCATTATGATTATTTTAACCTGTATTAAAATTATGAAGAACATGTACCATCCGGTAGAAAAATAATTATGGGAATTCAATATTGCAGTAAAAAATCTTATTTAATTAGATATAATTAATCAAGGTTTAATTAATGATGAAATTAGTTATCCACAAATTAGTGATGGGTAATTAGTTAACTTCTCTTAACATATGTTTGATTGAATTGTATTCTTTAAAAAAATATTGCTAATTGGAATATAATGTACTAAATTCTTTTAATTGCTCTTGCAAACATATCGGTTCCTAAATTAAAATTTTTTTTGCACATATTTAGGTATTACAAGAGCAAAAAACAAAATACACAAAAAACACATGACAAATATTATTTAATTTTATTTAAATTAGCTAAAAATGGACTGGTTAGGGCTTGTCAAAAAGCATTGTATTCCTTAATAACTATTTCAACAATCCTAATTAAACAGAAATTGGAAAACTAGATTCTGATTAATGCCTGCTTGCCTTAAGTATATAAATTAATTAAAACAAATTTTTAGATATTTTTTTGAAAATTATTTGAAGGAGTTAAAAATTAAAAAAAAAATTATATTAAAAAAACAGCTTTTTTAACAAAAGTAATTGTGGTGCACGAATTCACCTCACATGGTAGGAAATACCAAGCAAAACAAAACAAAACACCTTGTGGTTTTTCTTAAAAAAAAAAAATTGGTTAATTTATTATTTAAAACACTTTAACAATTTTGGTCCCAGATTTATTTTTTTTTTAAATTATCTCCTTGTGATTGATTTTTTTTCATATTTGTCATTCAACTTGTATTATTTTTTGTTATTTCAGTTTTAAATTATATTTTCATAAATGTTTAAGTTATTCTAAGTTGTTCATTGTTGTTTTTTTTTTTACATTATTGTATTTTATCTATTGAAAAGAAAGTAATAAAATTATTAAGAGTGGGTTATGAATTTAATTTAAGGTGTGCATTGGGATTATGACTAACATAAATTTTACTTGTGGCTTAATGAAGTTATCCATTGTTCATAAATTATATTTGCTTGATTGTGGAATTTGATGTTTGAGAACAGTTTGGGTTTTTCCTTCAATTTTAGAAATTTTAATTTTGCCTCGTAGGTAGTTTTTTGTCTTTTTTTCATAATCTGCTCTTTTACATAAAATAATTAATGGTTCATGTCCTCCCAAATTTTTGTAAATTTCTTTATTAGCATCAGTCTGTGAAAGGTTGATATTTCCAGAAGTAGTTGTTGGGATAAAGATCTCAACAGCTTTCGTCCCACGTATTTTCTATTCTTTTTTGAAAATATGTGATTGAACATTTTTACTTTTTCGAGTGCATGACCACAA
Source organism: Lycorma delicatula (assembly GCF_047948215.1). Lineage (NCBI taxonomy): Eukaryota > Metazoa > Arthropoda > Insecta > Hemiptera > Fulgoridae > Lycorma > Lycorma delicatula. The sequence continues at coordinate 211,759,781 of NC_134455.1, forward strand.
TGACACATAAGTTTATTGAAATTTATATACAACTCGCTTTCAAATCGGTTATCAGTTAATGTCAGAGTGAGTGGATGGGTCTTTGTTGAGCTCTGTTATGTTTTGTTGTTATTTAATTGTTTCTTATATTGAAAAGTATCTATGAGCTGTAACCATGTGTAGGCACTGGTTATAATTTTGTTTTTTGCACGAACAGTATTTATGGAAAATTAATTTTCTATTTGGTAAAATTAAATGAATTAATTCAGAAATTTTAAATGGCATCAAGAATGAGTTCGAGTTCAGGAGGAGAGAAGACAAAGGGGGAAAAGCAAATTAAAGAAAGTTTATCAGTTGATAATAAATTGGATAAATAATTGAATAATAAATTGATTTTAAGCAAATTTGATAACATTGAAAAGGAAATTGCAAAATTTAAGCAAGAACAAAGGGATGTTATTAAATCTATCGATATATTTCTGAAATGATGATTACTTCCATAAATTCAGAAACAGAAAAATATGCTAGTGATATAAAATCTTTTTCTTAAATTATCTAAAGTAACTGATGAAAATGTAAAACTAAAATTGGACATAAAAAATTTAAATATTGAAAATAATAATTTAAACTAATATTTGAGAAAGAATTGTATAGGTATAACTAGGATCCCCTTTAATGCTTGTAGTTTCTTTCCAATTATAATCAAATTTAACAGTTTTCATATTAAAATTGAGTTCGTAAAAAATAAAAAAAATAAAAATAGAAAACCTATTAAACTTTCAGATATTGGATGGGAAAATTAATATAACCTTGTTTACATTGATGAATCTTTGTCTCCTTATAACCTTATGTCTCACGAACGGTTGACCTGAGACTACAAGACTACACTTCATTTACATTCATATATTTCATCCCTCACTCATCCTCTGAAGTAATACCTAATGGTGATTCTGGAGGCTAAACGGAAAAAGAAAGAAAGAAAGGTTCCACAATGGGGAAAATTAAGTGATAGTTTGTCTGCAGCCAAAGTTATGCATACAGTCATCCCTGGACTTGAATCCTTAAAGCTGTGTACTGAAGTAAAATTGTAATAATTAAATACATATTTTTAAGATAATTAGAATATGGGTTAAATCATAAATGTAATACTGAATTAAGACGTAAAGGAAATTGTTGAGTTTTATTTATATATTTTTTTTTTCGGTCCATTTCAAGGTATTAAGTGTTGGTTGTATTTTTTGATTTAGGGAGTATTCCATTATTTTTTCAATCTTCAATCTGGGATAAGGGTACTTTTGTTATACCTTCCTTTTTCCTTGGGAGAATGCATATTTGTTTAGCCAACTTTAAATCTAATTAATCTAGTTTGTTTATTTTTTATCTCTACTAAAAATATATATGTATATAAAAAAAAAATGGAGTAATTATTATTTCTACAGTTATTTTTTGTTTTTGAATTCAATTTCTGTTTGTGTATTATGTAGTAACAGCCTACTGTATTACATAATTTGAATTGTATTATTTACTGAATTTGGAAAAATCTACAATTTTTTAAGTTAAGCATTTTTATTTTATATTATAATGTATGCCACCAGTAATTAATGATGTGTCAACCTTGATTTATTTAGGGGCTTCATAGGGGTAGTATCCAATTATAGAACAATATTTATTAATTAAAACATAATAACAATTTTTTCAAAGTGAACCTTGAAATGAAAATTGAAAAACTGTCCCCTTAATGACTCTAATCCTAGATCAACAGTCTACATACATCGATTTATTAAATGTTGGGATACAACAATCTCCCACCCTTATTGTAAAATATTGAAATCAATATCATGAACAAGGTTATTAAAAGGTACATGCATAGATAAGTATTGAAATTAAATATTGAATTATTATAGTATTGAATCATCATGGTTAAACAGTGGTAGAAATTAAGTAGGTAAAGAAATGTAATTTTGATATTTTAATTGAATGGATACTTTTGAACTAATTTGATTTATATACATATTTATTCATTTAAATTGTTAAAGTATAAAAGTTATGAATGAAAAATCAGTGAAGTTTAAAAAGGATACGACGTAATCTTGCAGTCTTGTTGGCTGCCGTCTGTGTTACCTTTCTGATCATCTCAAAATAAGTTGTTGCTGCACTCCAGGTTGCTTTTGAAGTTCCTACACAGCCTTGGGAGGCCCCGAATGGAGTTCCAAGAAAAGGAGGACCTTTTCTTGGTTCATCTTATGTGCTTAGTGACGGACCAAATGTCATTGTTTTCTTTGGTTTTGAAATGATAAAGATGAATAGTAACTGATCGGTGTGTCTCTTTAGGGAGTATCTGTCGCAATCGAGCTTAACAATCTAGTGAAGTTTTCCAAGCTTCTGGACTACAGTTCCAAGTCTCCACATTTTGGTTTGTCAGTGGATGGGCCTTTCCTTGCTTGTAATCGATCTCCCATGCCGGGTTGAAGTGCTCTGGGAGTGATGTTGGAAGGCGATTGTGTATGTGATGGTGGTTGTGTTGGTTTGAGAAGGTCTAATTTAATACATAATCTTCATTTTAGGTATAATAAAAATAGAGATTTACCAGATGAGAGAGGTGTGGATCTATATTGCTGTAATTTTTCTTTGATTGGGTAGCTTAGATGAAGTCATTGCCTGTAATTTTTGCTTGAAAGTCTTTACATTGCGTTCAGCGAGCCCATTGATAGCAGGATGACCCGGTGCTATAAACCTTTGGTGTATGCCGTGGTTGGAACTGAATTTTGTAAAGGTTTCACTTTTGAAGATCATTGCATTGTCAGAGACTAGTATTATTGGTAAGCCGTGAGTTGAGAATATGTTTTGAAGGTATTGAATGGTTGAATCTGTTGTTGGTGCATTCTTGGAGTAAAGGATTTCCAACCATCGGGACTTTGCATGACCAAGATAAAGAAGAAGTGATAACCTTGAAACGGTCCAGAGTAATCCATGTGAACCCTTTCAAACTTTTCTGAGGGTTCATCCCAGTGATGGATAGGTGCTTTTGAAGGTTTTTTCTTTATTTGTCCATAGTCTTGAAAAATTCTGACAAGATTTTCTATGTCTTTATCTAGATCTTGTCATATTGTCTGGCCAATTGTTTCGTCTTTACAATTCCCATATGAATGTGATGGAGTTCTGTGAGAACTATCTGATGCATTGAAGTTGGTACAATTACTCGTTGCCCTTTAAAGATTATGCTATTATGAAGGTAATACTCAGAATCATAATTTTCGCCATTCAAAAGGTCTGATTTCAGTTTTGATTAATTGTTCATCATGTGAAGTTTCTTCAATAAGAGTTTTATAATTTAATGTTTCGTTGGAAATGTTATAGATTATTTCATTAGAAATTAGAGATACTTCTTCCATATACTGTTCAGTTTGGAAAATATTTTCTTGAATAGGAGATCAGGACAGAAGATCAGCATGGAAATTTTCTTCTGCTGTTTATGTCAAATTTGATAGTCAAAGTTTGTGAGCAAGTTGCGTAGTGTAGAAGTCTTGTGGTTGTCATGGCTGGAAGTTTTGAATTTTTGTGTGGTGTGTGAGTCAGTGGATGGTTATCAGTATACAGTATGAACTTTTTGCCATATATATAATAATGGAATCTTTTTAGAGCAAACACAATTGCTAGTGCCTGCCTGTTAAGCTGGCTACAATTCATCTCGGTTTTGGTTAGTGAATGAGAAGCAAAAGCAATAGGCCTTTCTACTCCGTTTATTGTTTGTGAAAGTATTTCCAATATTTCTGTCGGAGAAGTGTCGCAGTTCACTGTCAGTGGAAGGTCTGGATTGAATGGGGGTTAGTACACAATTGGTTGCGATTTCATTTTTCGGTTGTATAAATGCCGCTTCACATTTTGAGCACCAGTGGAATTTGTGATTTTTCTGAAGAAGTAATCTCGATGGATAAGTAAGTATTTAGGTATTTGGTATAAACTTTGCATAATAGGTAACCATTCCTAAGAATCTCTTGACATCTTCGTGACTTGCTGGTCTAGGTGTGTTTACAATGGCTGTGACCTCAGGTGGGTCTTTGGAAATTTTTCCTTGTTCAGTTACATAGCCTAGGTATTGGACTTCAGTTTTGAAAAATTCACATTTTGTTCGTTGAGGTGTAAATTGAACTCTTGTAATCTATCGAGGCAAGCCGTCAGGTTTTTGTTATATTCTTCTTGTGTTTTTGCATGAATTATTATATTGTCAAAGTATGTTGTAACCCCCTCTGAGTCTCCCCAAGAGTTTGTCCATGACGAAATGAAAGTCATTTGGTGCAATTTTGATTCCAAATGAGAGGCAATTGAAGGCATAACTTCCGTTATGAGTAATAATCATTTGAATTTTAGCACTCCCCTCACTGACTGGTACGTGAAGATATGCTTTAACCAGATCTAGAGAGCAGTGATAAAGAATCATTGAGTGTTGTAAGAAGGTCGTCGATTTATGGTATAGGGTAGTGTGCATCTTGTAGTTGGGGGTTCATCCCCTACTTTGTAATCAACACACGTGTCTGGTACCATCGTGCTTAGGGATCATGACTAATGGAGATGCCCAGTCACTTTCTTGGACTTTTGAGATAATGGTTTGGTTTTCAAGAGTTTCGAGTTCTTGTTCTACCTTTATTTAGAGCATCAGGAACTTCCCTAGCTTTAAAAGCTACAGATTGTGCATTTTTTCTTAGTTTAAGATAAATTGTAAAGTTTTTGCATCTGTCAACAGATCTTTTAAACAGATTGGCATATTTATTAAAGATATTTCATGTTCTATGTTGGTTGGTAATACTGAATATATTGAATTTGTATTAATCTTTTTGGTGTCAATATCTTGTAAGTGAATGTCCAGGTGCCTTATCCAGGAACAGCCCAAGAGTGGAGATAACTTGTCTGGAACTACGTAAAGTCTTCCATTTGATTTTCTATCCTTATATTGAACTTCTACCTTGGTTACTCTCAGTGGTGCAGATATGTCAGCGGTGTATGAGTGAAATCATATGTTGGTATTCTGATGTTCAGTATTCAGGTTTAGTTTGTTGAAATTTGATTTGTTTTACAGTGTTGGTCCAGCTCCAGAATCTTCAAACTGCTGGAATTTTGATGTTTATATTTACTTGAATGAAGTATTTTTCTCTGTCTTGATCTGGACTGTTAATTTCATACATTGTGAAATGATTTTGGAGAAAAGAATCTTCTTCTGAATTTACTTCTTTCTTTTTGGACATCAGTCTTTTTAGGCACATTTTTTCAACATGGCTGCCTTGCATTTTACCGTACTCACATTTTAATCTAAATGGGCCAGCCCTATATTGGGAAGAAGTATGATTATTCCTGGCACATTTTAAGCAGAGTCCTTAGATTCCTAAATATTTTAAATTAAGTTGGTCTTGGTAGAGGACTTTGGTGTTTCTTATAATAATATCTTGAATTTGTCATGTGTGTAGGTTTTGAAGCAAAATTGTTTGTATTCCTACTTGGTGGTCTAGAAATTCTGTATGCAACGGTTGAGGAATTTTTTATGGGATATCAAATTGTTGATTAGCCAGCAATGATGCTTCAAAGTTTTGAGCTTTAGACACTGCATCTTGAAAAGTTTTTGAGTTATCTAGCAACAGTTGATGACCTATGTCTTTGTTGGAAAGTCCTCTGATAAATTGTGAATGCAGATAAAGATCTGCTATGGACTTTTTACATTAACATTGGAATTCACATGTTGAAATAAATTTACGTAATTGTGTGACAACATCTTAAATTGGTTGATTAGACCCCTGTTTTTGTGAGAGGAATTTGTCTCTCAACTAAAATGTTCTTTTTCTCAGTTAACTGATCTTTCAGCGTTTGAACTATTTATATATATATATATATATATATATATATATATATATATATATATATATATATATATATATATATATATATATATATCTAAAAGCAGATAAATGTCCAGGTATTGATAACATCATCTCTTCTGCTCTGGTTAAGGAAATTACAGTCCCAGTGATCCTTATATTATTTGCTATATTTAATAATTGTCTTTCTATGGGTAAATTTCTTTCTACCCAGAAATTGGCAAAAATTATTCCAGTTTATAAGCCAGGCTCTTTAGTTATGGTTTGCAACTACAGGCCCATTTCATTACTTTCAGTTTTTTTGAAAATTGCTAGAAAAAGTAATTGAAAAAAAGGTTGATAGATTTTTTTATTCAAAAATGCATTTTTTTACTAATGTCAATTTGGGTTTCAGGAAGATTTTGATTACTGAATTTGCATTGTATGAGTTTATAACAGCTGTTTATTTTGGACTTAATTCAGCAGATAAGCAAAAGGTTTCTGAATTATTTCGGGATATTCATAAAGCATTCAGTACAGTTAATCATTCGCTTTTATTAGATGAAATGTAAAGCGCTGGAATTAGAAGTCTAGCTTTAGAATGGTTTGCATTTATCTGGAGGGCAGAAGTCAGTGCGTAGTTGTGGGTGATTTTGTGAGCAGTATCCTTCAGATAAATTCTGGATTCCCTCAGGGCTGAGTTCTTGGAATTTTTCTATTTTTAATTTTTATTAATGACCTATTTTTGCATAAATTTTATGATTTAGCTACATCTTTTGCAGATGATACTGCTGTAGTGTATTCGACTGGGAATCTTGATAGATTACAGATTAATGCAGACTGATCTGGATAAGCTTATGGCTTTATGTCAATAAACTCTTAATGCTCTAAAAGCCAAATATCAAATATTTACTTTATTGTCTGCTTCCAGCTTATTTTATTAACTCCATTAATATACCATAGTTTGTGCTTGTATTCAGTTACAATGTAATTATTCAGTCATATTTCAATGAATTTTTTATACTTAATACTTAAGGTTGATGGTAGATGACAAATTATCATGAAATTTGCATATATAAGACATATTTGTTTATATACAATAAAAAGTTCCTCTTATGAGGAAGTTTTTACTGCTAGATGTTTTTTATCTAATCTACTTCATTTGAAATTAAATTATGGATTGCTTTGCTAGGGATCGTCCTGTATCAATTACCTTCAACCGATTATAATTTTGCAAAAAGCTATTGTGTGGATAATGTGTGGTGTGAATAGGAGAACTCATTCTTTCCTTTTTTTTATACTGTCTGTTTCCTATTACATCTCCTTTCATTTATAAGGTGATTCTAATTTTTTTTTTACAAGGAAAGTGGTATTACTGGGGTGATGGTAGCTAAGAGAAAAGCTAGCAAACTTATAGAGGAAGTATTGCTATTCCAATGTTTTATTCTAAATTGTTTCAAAAAACTTATCTTTTTCTAACACAGTTCTTTAATTGGCTCCTGTTAGTGTAAGAAGTGCCTGTAATCTGAATCAATTTAAATTTATCTTAAAGGAGTGGATTTTCTCCTTGTGAGTTCATGAGGTGGATTCATTGTATTCAGTGTTGGTTCTATCTAAATGAAATAGTTATCAATTTTAGATTTAAATGGAATCTTGGTATACTTATATTTGTACTTGGTTGGTGTCAATATTGTGCTGTGGTCTTAGGTGTGTGTTGAAAATTACAGTTTTTTATTTTGATGTTTTTTTTCTTTAATCATAATTGTTGATCTGGTTCTCCTACCTACTGTTAGGCTTTTGTTTTGTAAGTAGTATGTTTTCATATGCAACTATGGTATTATCTTTATCAATAGCAGGGTGGTAAATTTATTGACGTAATAAATTGATTAAATATCAGTGCATGTTAAATTAATTAACAAAGTGCTTTGTATTTTATATATTGCATTGCAGTGTATCATTTCTGTTTTTTTGTGTATGTATTCATGTTACTGTTGATAATAAATAAATAAAATTAATGGAACTTGTACTACCTTCAAAGTACTTTTGAAGGTACTTTTAACTAACTATTCTTGCTCTTCTTTTTTAATTAATGGGAATTATTCTTTAAGGAAGAATAATTAACTTAAGAGATTCTTTGGAGGTAAGTAAAAGTTCCAATAATTTAAAAATCAGTAGTTAATCATTTTAATAGTTTGACATTTTTTTTACTTTTTCAAAAAATATTGTTGTGCTAACGTTAGTGATTGGTAGTCTGTTGATTGTTATTGATCAATCAATCTTGTCTTCATTTTTCTTTGCTCAGAATAGCATTGAACACAGTTTCTGGGCCAAAATCAGCGCAATCGGTTTCAGTATGTAATCTCTTAGTATATTCATTAATTTTTGTACTTCCATTAACATTAAGTAATTTTTGTGAAGTATTCACAATTCATCAAACATGTCACACAGGAAGGTGTAATTAATAACATATGTATAATATGTTTTTATCTGAATTGTAGGTGTACTGTCTGAGCTTTTACTTTTACTAGATTAGCCAGTCAAATTGAAAGTAACTTGTTTTTTTATGTACATTTAAACAACAGATTCTTATCTGATTCTCACTTGCATGCATTAGTCAGCTTCTTTTTCAAATTGATAAATGTATACCATTATTGTGTATTTCAATATTGTGTACAGATTACTATTCTTGTTTTTAAGTGAGTAAAATAAAATTATAAAATAATTTATAATATAAGATATAAAATTTCTTTTCTGCCCATTTTCACAGATTAAGATAACCTCTCTAACCTAGCAGTAATTGTTAAATCTAATTATTAATCATTCTAAATCATAGTTTTTACTTGCCCTAATATTTTTATGTATTTCATTTAGGACACTGCTTCAGCAGTCCAGAAACCATCCAAATAACATTAGAGCCAGGAATATGGTGAGTAAAATAATTGTTTAATTTTAATTAATTGTATTTATGAATTATTTTTTACGCTTTATTGTTCAAATTGTGGCAGCATAATTTAGTAATGAAATTGAATATAGTGAAAAAATTATGATTCCTGCAAGTTTTTATTGTGCAGTATTCATTTATGTAAGATTTATTTCAGAATAATTATAAAATGAATAATATGCATGAAATTAGTCATAGATATTGGTAATGGTAATGGTAATGGTAATTTTTAGTAGAATTTTGTGAAATATTTATCATATATCTGACACTGCATCTATTTTGAAATCAATAATTGTTTTGTGTTATCAATATTTTGAATTTGTTTTAAGTATTATATATTCTATTTTGACCTTTTAGATCTGTTTTGTTTAAACAATATTATGGAGAAAATGACTGCAGGTTGTAAATATTAAAGCATGTATGGAAATTTTCCATGACTGATTGATTTATTTTGTCAGGGGTTATATAAATCAACCTCGGTTTGAGTTTCATTAAAAGAAATTATTCTTGTTGAAGTGTTAGTTGATAATTCAGGGAAGAGTTATGGAGATTATCAGTTATTTTAGAATAACAATACTGTACTTCTTTCATTTTCTTATTTGTGAAGGAAAGTTTACTCGTAAAATTAGAGTTTCTTAATAGAATAGTTTCATTTTTTTTGTTTTTTAGAGATGTATTTGAAATTTTTTATTGATTAAATTTATTGGTCTATATTGTGATGTATAGATTTAATTAAATTAACTGTTTTATCCTCGATAATTTTTAATATCATTTACTGAGTAAAGAGTGAGTAAAAATTATGTAATAATAATTACTTAAAATACTCATTCTCATTTCTCACTTATTCAGTGTTAGAGAAGGAAAAAGGAATTCTTAAAGGAATAAAAATATTTTTCAATTACAAACAACTTAACGTTAAACTTTTACTTTAAAGATTTTTGTGTCATCTAGGTTCTAGTATATGTGACACTTTATGTTAGTCAAAAGATGCACTTTGCCTGAAATAATATATTAATTCAATTAGATTTTTTTTTTTTATTGACTTTGACAGACCTAATGTTATGAGGTAAATACAGTTTAAAGTAGCAGAAAAATTATACAGTATCAGTTATGTTGAATAATAGGTTACAAAATGTTAAAAATTCTTTTTTTTGTGTAATGGTTGTTTTTAATGTGTAATTTCTGTGTGAGAATTGGATTTAATAATTTTATTTAAATTATTAGTTGTACTACTTATTAGTAGATACTGATCTGATTAAAATCCTGTAGATGATGATGTTATATGTATTTAGATGTCTGATCCACGTTTTTATTGCATTTTGTATTGTGACTTAGAATAACTGGTGATGCAGTCAATCCCTGTAACTGTTAATGTACATAACTGTGTAATCTTGCTCTTTTAAGCTGAAATTAATTATTTTGGAGATAACACAACTTAAATATTAAATTTAAATATGTATTGCATTGTAGCAATATGATAATTACTATATTTGGTTAGAAACTTCCTTCAGTTCAGTTATGCCATTGCTCTTAATAAACATATTAAATACCAAGTAAATATATTTCTTCATTTTTGTATTCGAAGCTGTAATTGTGGTATTTTCCTCACAAGTTTGATTTTATTTGAAACTGGAGATGTGAATTTGGTACTATCTCCATTATTTTTCTCAGGTAGATTCCAATTTAAAAATAGTGAAAATAGAAAAACAATTTGTTACAGGTTGTTAAAAAAATAATGCTTCAGTAGTTTTGTTTTATCCCTTTCATTAAATATATTTGTTCTTTCACTTGTATTTTATTAATTGATTCTTTAATGCGTCATTAGTTTAAAGTAGTGTTATTAATTGTTGCTCAGTATTAGGATTTATAGAAAATTTTGAAAGGATTGAAATTAATGAATTTTTAATTGCTTCATAGTTCTGATAGTTTGTATGATCGACCATATAATAATATTACTAATCAAAATTTTAGCTAAAGTTTGTTAGTAGTGTTTTAAATTAATGAACAACTAACTAGTAGTCAGAGGTAGAAGACTTTTGTTGAAATCTTATCTTTATTACAGAATGTTTTTGCAAATTTTTTCACAATTATTTAATAATTTTTTGGTGAGCGCACTTTCATCATAGCAATATCCTCACAGTTCTCATATGTACGGTAGGAGTATTACTTATACTAAAGTTTGAAAATATTATTGAAGATTTAAAAAATATGGTGAAAGTTCCCTAAAACTTAAATTAAAAATAATTATTGGGAAAAGTATGTAAAAGTACTTCAAAATATACTTGTAAAACTCATTTCATGAAATTTTGTCAAGTGTAGTTTCTTTGTTTTCAGTTTGATAAATTTAGGTATAAGATAATAAAATATGGAATAGTTTATTGCAGATTTTTAATTCTTTCTTTCTTAATATATCTGAGATATAACTCAGCAAATGTAAAATGATAAAATTTACTTGGTTGTCATTATTTTGATAATGATTTATTTACAAAATGTAGTATAATAAAAGTATTGTGACATCAAACTAAGGGAAGATTATTTTTTAATTTTATTAACCTTAATTAGTGTATGTATTAATTAGGTTTAAAAAAATAGTCTTGTATATTATCAGAAATAGCTGAATAATCTTTAAGAGGTCATGGCAAAAATAATATTAATGACCTTTGAAGATGATAAAACAGTGGTATGGTAGCTATGTTGATTATACTGATCAAATGAAGTGTTTAAATCTGTTAGGCTTTATGTAAACTTATTTGTGTGTGTAAACGTTGTGAGTAACCAAGTGAACAAGATTAAAATCTATAGTAAAGGTCATAATGTGTGACACTGAATTTTTATTAATATATTATGCTTAATAAATTCTTTAATTAAAAACTTTAATAGGCAGGTGTAAATATGGTTTTATCATTTTCCATTCCTACTGTGATTGTAACAAATATGAATTGTTATATTGCAATGCTTTTAAACAATTTTTCTTTATATAAAATAAATATTACGTTATATAAATAACCTATTTGTGCATATTCTAATCCATATAATGTAATTTCTTCTAGTCTAGATCTTCCAGTAATGTCAAAAATCTTTTAAAGAGAAACCACCATTACGAAATGATGCTTAAATATTATTTTGCAAAAGATAAAATTTCAAATCTAATCTGGTTGTAGAAACTGTAATAAATCACCAGTTACGATTTTAAATTCAGTTTATCAGTGTAAAATAAAATCATGTATGCATTGCCATTTCTAAGAAAAACTGGACCGGATAAAACACATGTCTTCCTTTTCTGGTGAATTAGAAGCTATTGTTTAACTATTGACGTAGATAAAGAGTTTACTAGCTAAATGGCCGCAATAAAGCGTTCTAAGTCTTCAACAATAGTTAAAGTGTTTTAAGTTGTTAATGAAAGAAATTGAGACTTTTTTTTGTCTTCAGTTATTTGACTGGTTTGATGCAGCTCTCCAAGATTCCCTATCTAGTGCTAGTCATTTCATTTCAGTATACCCCCTACATCCTACATCCCTAACAATTTGTTTTACATATTCCAAATGTGGCTTGCCTACACAATTTTTTCCTTCTACCTGTCCTTCCAGTATTAAAGCGATTATTCCAGGTTGCCTTAGTATGTGGCCTATAAATCTGTCTCTTCTTTTAATTATATTTTTCCAAATGCTTCTTTCATCATCTATTTGCCGTAATATCTTTTCATTTGTCACTTTATCCACCCATCTGATTTTTAACATTCTCCTATAGCACCACATTTCAAAAGCTTCTAATCTTTTCTTCTCAGATACTCCGATTGTCCAAGTTTCACTTCCATATAAAACGACACTCCAAACATATACTTTCAAACATTTTTTTCTGACATTTAAATTAATTTTTGATGTAAACAAATTATATTTCTGACTGAAGCTCGTTTCGCTTGTGCTATTCGGCATTTTATATCGCCCCGGCTTCGTCCATCTTTAGTAATTCTACTTCCCAAATAACAAAATTCTTCTACCTCCATAATCTTTTCTCCTCCTATTTTCACATTCAGTGGTCCATCTTGTTTATTTCTAATACATTTCAATACTTTTGTTTTGTTCTGGTTTATTTTCATGCGATAGTTATTGCGTAGGACTTCATCTATGCCATTCATTGCTTCTTCTAAATTTTTTACTCTCGGCTAGAATTACTATATCATCAGCAAATCGTAGCATCTTTTCTTTTCACCTGGTATTGTTACTCCGAATCTAAATTGTTCTTTAACATCATTAACTGCTAGTTCCATGTAGAGATTAAAAAGTAATGGGGATAGGGAACATCCTTGTCGGACTCCCTATCTTATTACGGCTTCTTTCTTATGTTATTCAATTATTATTGTTGCTGTTTGGTTCCTGTACATGTTAGCAATTGTTCTTCTATCTCTGTATTTGAACCCTAATTTTTTTAAAATGCTGAACATTTTATTCCAGTCTACGTTATCGAATGCTTTTTCTAGGTCTATAAACGCCAAGTATGTTGGTTTGTTTTTCTTTAATCTTCCTTCTACTATTAATCTGAGGCCTGAAATTGCTTCCCTTGTCCCTATACTTTTCCTGAAACCAAATTGGTCTTCTCCTACCACGTTTTCCACTCTCCTCTCAATTCTTCTGTATAGAATTCTAGTTAAGATTTTTTATGCATGACTAGTTAAACTAATTGTTCTGTATTCTTCACATTTATCTGCCCCTGCTTTCTTTGGTATCATGACTATAACACTTTTTTTGAAGTCTGACGGGACTTCCCCTTTCTCATAAATATTACACACCAGTTTGTATAATCTATCAATCGCTTCCTCACCTGCACTGCCCAATTATTTTACAGGTATTCCGTCTATTCCAGGAGCCTTTCTGCCATTTAAATCTTTTAATGCTCTCTAAAATTTAGATCTCAGTATTGTTTCTCCCATTGAAATTGAGCCAAAAAATTTAATTATAGAAAAATTTGAGACTGGATAAATGATTAATATTGGATTGTAAACAGAGTGAAATTATTAATAGTTTACTTAGGAAAAGGAACTTGCAACATAGAATATCAGTGTGAAACTGAAAAAGCTAGTTGTTAAACATAGTATACAATTTTAACAGTCAGTACATACTGAATGGGTAAACAATATATCACATTAACTGCTGCTGTTGCTGATGATTCAGAAAGGTATGTAATATGAATTGAGGGCTCTAGAGAAGGCACTCGGTAAACTAACTAAAAAACATTTTTAATTAGAAGTAGATATCATGTACAGTAATTTTGGGTTCGATTCCCAGGAAGGATGTGGCACACTCTTCTGCATATAATTTCATGGATCTCAACATTTAATTAAAATATGTGTGGAAACATGTTCAAGGTTGTATGTATAAAAGTAATAAAAGAAAAAGAAAAAATGAAACATTTAGTTAGGAATGTTCTCTGATTTGCCTTATAATTTAAATTTGGGTTTATTAAATATTTTAAGATCTAATGTTAAACCATATTGAGATGTATGTGGTTAAAAAAGAAACTTTCTGTGTTTATGTTGGTTATATTGTAGTAAGCCTGCTTTAAAAATTATGTTCTTATTGTTCATGTCACACAATAGTGTTTGTTATTTAAGGAAAAATTTTGGAATGCAAGAGTATTTTGTATATGTTTAGGATTACAGAATTAAATTAAATTTTGTGTGCAGAATGCTAGCATTCCATTTTCATTCAGAGAAACTGGGCTTCAATCATGATCAGCTGTGGGATTTTTCCCAAATGTTTGTATATTTAATCTGTAATTTTTATATTCCAGCTAGTAGGTTGATGACAGGATAGGTACCTGGCCATAAAAATACTACTAAATGTGGTCTATCTTCCTCTCCCCTCACAAAAAAAACAAAAAAAACTGAAAATAATTATCAAAAATAACAGAAAAAATAGCATTGTACTATCAGTGTGCTTTGATGATCTGAAGAACCCATCCACCCAAACAATGTAGCATTTTTAATTTTTGGAACTCTGGAATCGGACTTTAATTTTTTTAACCATTTAGCGGAAATCTATCTGCAATAGAGATTAATATTATTAAATTTACATGTGTGAAGCTGTTATGTTTTGTTCATTTGTTTGTATTAAACTAAAAGCAACAAACTGAAAATGACTCAACAGCCAGAAAGGTGTTTTTAGAGGAGGGCACATAATTGTCCATTTTTTAGTTTCAACCTTCATTTCTACTGCATTACTAATTTTGTCACTGATGCCTGAATGTTTACTCTTAAACTAGAAACCTTGGGAGTATTTGGGATGCCCTAAATCTAATACTCTGATAACTTTTTGAAATGTATGAACAGCAAATGTAATTTATTGCAGTTTTTTAAGAGTAAGTCTAAAATCATATATAAAAAAATAAAACAAGTAGTATTTATTATTTCCTTTAGCAGTTTTTTTTTTAATAGATACATATATCTATGAAACTGGTATCTATAAACTGGTATAAGAAAATTTTTCCAACTAATTTTTTTGATTTTGAGTAATGATTTCATTGAAAAATTATGTAATTATTAAATTATTTCCTGTAGTATTTTTTATTCTGTGTAATAAACTGATTTTTGACATCTTTATTATAGATTATATCAAAATCTTTGTTTTGAGATGGTTTTGTTTTAAGTGTGTTCTTTGATGGAGTAATGTGCAACATTTAAAAGCAGTTAATTAATATCAGTTATTTTATGTTTATTATACCAATTCATTTGATGAGAAACTCTTATCTAAATCAACATCAGTTTTCTAAATAAATACTAGTATATCAGTTTATCTACTTGGCTTAATATGCATTAAGATATGTATTCATACTTATAGGAAGCAGTCTGTAGTATATAATTTGTATTATTAGTACTAATCAATATTATTATTTTACTTTTATCTAAGAATTATTGTTAACTGTTAAAAGCTTATAAAATAATTTTATTTTTGTTGAATTTAATTGACTGCATATTCTTATGTACTGAGGTAGTTTGAAAATAATTCTGTAATAATAGCTGATTGATTATTTTATTATTCAGTATGATAAGATTAGATATGCCAGTTATATTACTTAAGTAAACTGAACTGGTTACTCATTATTATTATTATTTTTGTGTTTTAGAACTGACATTTTGTAAATTTTTACTTATGAGCATGTTAATGATTCCTTTCCCTTTTCATTTTAATTTTTTTAATTTTTTAAGCAGTGTTACTGCTTATTTATTATTATTTTACTTTAAATTATTCAACCATTGATGGATAGAACAACATTTGTCTTTATACGTGGTAGTGAATATGTTTCTCATACATATGAAGTGTGTCCCGATACTCAATGACTGTGTGCTATTTTGACTGTGTACACTTAGGCTGTATAACAAAAGGCTTCAATTTTCAGAAAAGGCTTGTGAATTTTCTTTTAATATCACATTAGTTTTACATAAAATGCGTATAATAAGAACTTCGTAAGTTCAGAACTTCAACAAAACATTTTTAATCAATAGAATGCTTTACAGTTATCATGAATTTACTTTTTCTTTGAAAGTACTGTAATTTACTCCATCTATTCATATATGAATTGTTTTTCTTTTTACACAACTATTTTTCCTCTCGCTTACCAGAAACTTTTCACTACATATTAGACTTTTTAAGACTAAATAATTGTAGCCAACTTTTGTTTGATTGAACTATACAATTAATTAATAATTTTGTTTATATAATTATAAGTAGCATTAACTGCATTACCATGTTTCAGCTATATATAGATATGCATCTAAAGGAAATCTACTCTCAATGTAATTGACTTAAGTGATTATTTGACTATTTTATTAAATGTGATTCTTTCTTACAGTATTTTATCTTTGTTTCATACCTTTTATGTTTGAGAATGCTATTTATTAAGCGCTGAACAGCAACAGTTTAGTTAGTGCTGACTAGTTTGAAACCGTCTATTTCCAGATCAGTGCCTAAATGAACTTGAAACAGAGTCCACATCTATTAACATGCTGCTATTGATGCGTTGTTATTAGAACAACAAGGTTTTTGTGCTTCAGATTCAAGATATTGGTATTATTTGGATTCTGTTGCATATTTAGTTTGTTAAGCCGACCTATACATAAGGTCATGGATCATGTAAAACATTTTTTCTTACATCTTTTGTCAAAATCCTCCAAAATTTCTTTAAAATATTGATTGGCATCTATTAATTATATTGTCATAATAATTTAATATAAGAAGAACTTGGCCATCTTAGACTCGCTTGTGGGCTAAAAATTATGAAGTAAAAATATGAATATGATTACATTACAGTAATGAAATATTTATGTTATTGAGTTTGTATAGTATGTATTATGTGTATGTTGTCGATTATGTATTTACGTTGACATAAGTACATTTAAGTGTTGTCAAGTACATCTTCAGTTGCTTTCCAGGATCTAAAATACTTTTGTGAACTAACCATGTAAGTATTTGTATTTGAAATGTGTTCGTGTTTTTCATCGGTATTAATCTGAAAGAGTTTAATAATTGCCCTTTTATTCTTCTCTTACATCACTTCATTAATTGATTATTATTTTTTAATAGTAAATTTCTGAAGTATTTCTTTAAATTTTGTAATTAACTGGTTTACTCTGTTGAGTGAGAGCGCACAGTTTTGAGTTAGCTATTGTACTTTTATGCATAAAAATATTTATTTATGCTGTAATTACTTAACTTTACGTGGATTGCAAGTTAATTGTTAATGATTATTAATTTTCATGAAATGAATCTGTTGCAAGCTGTTATACCTAAATCTAATTTAGAATTAAAAATCTAAATCTAAAATTTTCTTAGAAAATTTCTAAATCTAATTTAGAAATATTACAATAAGAATGTAATAAAATTAACTATAAATAAAGAATAATGGTTGTCAGCAGGCCTTATTGCTGACTGTACAATAAATTGTATAGCTTTAACAGCAATTTTATATAACTTTAAAGAATTTATTTCATTTGGTAGACTACCTTCTACTGTGATTATTGGATAATTTTGGTATTTATAAAAAATAAAAATGTAATCAATCATTTACTTAAGTTCTTATTAAGTAAATGAATTAACTTGTACTTTAAGAAAATGAATTCTTAATAATTTTCTCTTAGAATTGGTCCCAAAATATTTGAAAAAGATACTTAATGTTTAATCTTCCTTTCAATTTTTATGTAATGAAAAAAAAACAAAATTGCAAATAGTTTTTGTATGTATCTGTATCTGTAGATTAATTAGGAAATTTAAGCTTAGTGAGCATATCAAGCTTGATTTTCATATCATTAGCTGCTGTTTTTGTAATACCTGTATTAGGGTTTTGATGTTTTGTTTCAGAAATGTAAAAAAGAATTTTCTTGGGATTTATAATTTTATTCATGACTGTTAAGGTGGAAATTTTGAAAATGTTGATACGGGTATTTGCAAGTTATTAGAAATTCCACATATACAGTATTGTCAACTTATGACTAAACAAAATGTAAAATTTAAGTTAATCATCATAGAGCTACTTCTTAGGTTTCTTTTAGTCTGAAATTTTCTCTTTTCTTTTTAGGTAATCTCTTTTCTGTTTTAATCACTACTCCTTTTTTTCTTGCTTATCAACTATTAATTCCTGTATGTCCATAGATCTGTTTCAATATTTGAAATGTATTTTATTTTTCACTCCTTCCTGCACTTGACATGCATCTGTACTTTAATACTGATAATGAAGTCTCAATTTGTACAATTTTTATTGTTTGTATGCTTAGAAGCATTTCGTACAATTTTAATTAAATTCCTGTATTTTGGAATCATTCTCTGTGTGTTTGTTCCTTCTTCACTTCAGACTTATGCAACTAGTTATAACAAAACCTTTATAATAACCTAATGTTTTTTGGAAGCCAGCCTTTACTAAATGAAAAAATGTTTTTTTGATTATTTTTCAATTAGATTGGTCACATTTTTGATAAAATTCAAAATGTATAATTAACGCTTATAAAATCTGAGATAACATTTTTGAAATTTTAGATAGGAGCTTCCACTCTCTGGGTTAAACTTACGTTTTTTGTCTCTTACATTATGACTTGGGGAACAGAAGTTGAAACTCAAAAAATTTCCGTTTCTTGGAAACATTTTTTTGAGATTTTAAATGATGGTTTTGTGTCCTCATTTATTGGAAAGATTCTGCTTTTGTAACTGATGTACAGTAATTACCTTGTGCCGATGGAGTTGTAAATAAAATATCAATTAAAAAAATTTATAACAATACATAAGTGAGCTATTTCACAGCATGTCTGACAGTTTTGCATTGTAATGTAATAATGCCAAGAGTTTATTACTAAAAGGAAATAAAACAGTGTGGTTTTCTACTTTAATTTTACAAGCTAATAAATATTAGGTGATAAATATTGTTGTAATTGCAACAATATTAAAGACATATTAACTGTCTTAACAGTGATTTTAAAGTAGTGTTATAAATACTGTATTATGTGTATTTAAAGTATTGGCTTATTTGTTGATAACCTCAGTTCTTTTTTTTCAATTATGATGCTTAGAAAATTCATTTATATACTTGTTTGTTATATAATGGTAACTTATAACAACTTCATTAAATTCTATATTAATTTTTATTATTAGAAAAAACCAAAAAGAAACTTCATTAATTAGCAATATACGTAATGATACCAGATTTTTCATAGTGCATATTTTTAACTGGAAGGTGAGATTAATGAAGTAATACGTGAAAAAATACCAGATCCTTGCTGGAATTTGAAAAAGACCATTTAAACTACAATAATTTCTCAATTTATCAATAAAATATTACAATTATTAATTGTTTTTTTATATAACATTTTCTTGATTATTTTCTAACTGGACTTCTGATTGTAGATTATTTTATTCAAGAGGATGGCAGGATTCTTGTAGAGAAGGAGAAAGCGTCCATTTAGTAATTATTGAGGTTGTGAATGGGTTATGATGTACACAGCCTAAACCACAAAAACATAAATGCATCTGGCCTTTAGAACCACACTACTGAAATTGGTGTTAAAATTCAATCGTATTTCACAAAAGAATATTTTTTCACCTTCTTTTACAAAGCATTATTATGCCATCCTCTTGGGCAAAATATTCCGGAGGTGCAAATCTCTCGATCAGAACTCAGGATGGGAAATAATCAAGAGAATGTTATCAAAAAAACATTCAATCTTCTGAAACTAAACAATTCTCTGGAAACAGCTTTCCATACATTTAGAAAGCAAGTCATTTTTTAGTTTTTAGGTCTGCTTTTGTATGCAAATATGTGTATTGAGATTTTTTTACAGGAATGCTAAGTGTTCTTGAAGCTAATTACAATGGTACACAAAATTTACATTTTATTCATTGATATTGGTAACTAATGCATGTGTTCTTACACATACGTTTAATTAGGTGATCAGTACTGTAAAAAATTACATTTTATTAGGTAATAAATTTTGTGTGTCAGTGTTGTAAAGTTCATTCAATTATTTGCTTAAATTAAATTGCCTATTTTATTATGAATATTTTAAAAATATTTTTTCTTACATTATTCATTTCTTATTGCTAACTTTAGACTGTTATTAACAATTCTTGTACCGTGATTTGTAAAATATAAAGAGAACTGCATACTGTTGTAGTATGTTATTTAGTTGTATAATAAGAATATTAGAATCAATAAATAAGAATATTAACATAAATAAATCATTGTAGAGTCAATTCATTTTTTATTAGTGTTTGGTGTTGTACCTTAGTATCCATCTACCATCTAGCCCCAAAATCCAACTTTATGATTCTAAAGTTCGTTTTTATTTTGCATTTTTTTTTTTTTGCTTTTCTTGTTTGTTTTTTATCAGTACCAGTTTTTTCCTGTTTTATATAATTCATAACTTGTTTAGTTAAATATCTTTGTCACCGTGTTTAAAATATGAAATTTGTACAGTATTCTTTCTTTCTCATGCTGCCATTTGTGGAATTTTTGGTGAGTATATAAATAAACAAGCCAATTACTTACAAAATACATTTTCTTGCCAAGTGGTGAGAAATATTTTGATTAATAGTAGTATACTTATATTTCTTTGTCTGATTGTGCCTTTTGACTTCCTGAATTGATTTTAACAAAATATTATTTTGTAGAATTAACCTTTATAAATAAATAAGTTCAGTGAATCAGAGGATGATGTTATTAAAAAAATCTTTGATCATCATATGAAACATTGATGGTACATCTCAACACAGATGGAACTGTGAAAATAGAAGTTCTTTTTACTTTGTGGTTTGTTCTGTGCTGACCTTTTATTTGTATTCACGTCCTCAGTTAAGTCCTCTTTTTATTTTTTTATTCATCAGTGGTTGTTTACTGATTGTAGAGTGTAGAAGTTTTCTATATTAAAACATATTTAAACTATTTGTATTGTCATACATGTAAGATGGTGTAACCAAAAAGGACCTTTTTTTCTGTTTAGTTTCTGGAACCACCTTAAGGTATTACTTCAGAGGATGATTAAGGATGATATGTATGAATGTAAATGTAGTCTTGTTTAGTCTCAGATCTGCTACTCCTAACCTGCCAGATTGGTCTAGCGGTGAACATGTCTTTCCAAATAAGCTGATTTGGAAGTCGAGAGTTCCAGCATTCAAGTCCTAGTAAAGGCAGTTACTTTTATATGGATTTGAATACTAAATCGTGGGTACCGGTGTTCTTTGGTGGTTGGGTTTCAATTAACCATACATCTTAGGAATGATCGAACTGATACTGTACAAGACTATACAGCACATTTACACTCATACATATCATCCTCATTCATCCTCTGAAGTAATACCTAAACAGTAATTCCCAGGGGTTAAACAGGAAAAAGATAGGTCTGCTACTCCAAAGATGTGTGGTTAATTGAAACCCAACTACCAAAGAACACCAGTATCCACGATTTAGTATTCAAAACTGTATAAAAGTAAAACTACCTTTACTAGGATTTCAACCTTAGAACTATTGACTTCGAAATCAGCTGATTTGTAATTACAAGTTCATCACTAGACCAACCCGGTTGACTTTTGGTCAACCAAAAGTGACCTGAAATGAAATACTGGTCATTCCTGAAAATAATACTGCCATTTCCAGAATAACCAAGCATCATGTGCAAGGAGTGTTAAACATAAACCATTTCGAAGGGTACTAATGTTGAAAGATAATTATTTAATGATCTCATGAAAAAAATTTATATTTCCATTTGTTTTGCTTTTTCTTTACTTCTGATTATAATATATTTTGATATCTAAATGCTACAAATAATTTTATTCCTAAAAAAATCTTGTTAGGTTTAGTGTTTCATCACAACTAAATTCATCTATTATCATAAAAACATTAGGGTAACAGTAATCTGGTATTAATATGTTGCCAGTACAAATAAGTAAATAACTAAGAAATCATCTTTAATTCTAGTTTTTAAAGGATCATCTAAGAGTTATTTATTTCTCTGTTTCTGCCATGTACCTAATAGCTTTAATCTGTTACCCAAAAAAATTATTACTAAACCTTGTTGAAAGAATGATCATAAAGTAGTATTATGAGAAATTCTCTCATCAAATTAACTCATGATAATGCTATCTTTTAACAATTTACCTTTACAAAACCTAGATATTAATTACAAAGTCAATAGATTTGAACTTGATCTATTGTAAATATAAATTTGATGATCATATCACAGAGGTTATGTTAACCCAGCATTTCTCAACCTGGGGTCATGGTCATATGAGAGGTGAGTCGTGAAATAGTGTACGACTTTATACATAAACAATAATGAAATCATTTTATGAGAAAAAAATCTGTTATTATAAACATTTTACTTACATTTATATAAGTTCACATATAAAGAAAATAAATTATTGAGATGGTCATTTGTTTTTCATTTAAAAGTTTCTCCATACATGGATGTATGTTAGAAACACACAAAAGCGAATTGTTTTCAAGTGATAAAAGACAATTCCTATATTTTAGCTTTTAGCGCAACCATCAGTGCTTCTGTGACTAATTTCCATTTTCATTTTGATAAACAAGCCAAAATGTATCTAAATTTTTGGATGTGAATTATGGGTGTAAAGTTTTATCAGATTGTAGTTGTAATGTTTTAATGGCAGACATTTCAATGAGCTGGTCATGAATTGCAACTGGTAACTTAGCATTTGCAACATTTTCACTAAATGGATTCAGAACCCATCTCTTCAAGAAATCATTTTTATCTTCAAGGAAATACTTTGCCAACTGAATTTTTAACTCTTGCAAATCCATCTTCATGATATCCAAACAGTGGTGAATAATAGTGTCTTCTTCATCCAAATTTTTCACAATATAATCAGAAGAGAGTGAAAACATATCAAAATTTTTGCTTTGAAGGCAAATAATGCAGATACCAAGTTTCTTAATGAAGGCATGAACTTTATCTGTCATTAATAAAATTTTTTTATCATGTCCTTGTAAATTAATATTCAAGTCGTTTAAGTGAAAAAATACATCAGGTAAGTAAGCCAACAGCAATATTCATTATTCTTTGAAAACATAGATAATGGCATTTGTTTATCCTGGGAAAATATTATTAATTCATCTTGCAATTTCAATAACCAGGTTTACACTTTCCCCTGCGATAATTATCTGACTTCTTTATGGGAAGAAGAAATTTTTTCTTTTCGTCTATTTCATAGCATAGTTTAGCAGCCTACTTTGTAATGGTCGATTTTTAATAAAATTAACCATTTTTACTGCTTTACAAAGAATTTGTTTGAGATTTTGTGGCAAGAGAATGTCTGTGAAGGAAGCAGTGTGTCCATTCTGCCCTTGGTATAAGACAATCTTATATTTGTCCATTTTGTCCAATCTTATGTTATAGTTTTTAGTAGTTTCATAAAAAAAAAAAAAAAAACATCAAAAAGACATTGTCGTCCTGTGTTGCATGACCAGGTATTGATTTGCGAAACAGCATATTTTTTTTTAATTGATCTGTCCCTATCGCATTCATATCTCAAAACATAAGAACTGAGAAAAGTTTGCCGTATCTGTTGATTCATCAAATTGAATACTAAAAAATTCACCTAACTCTCTTAATGAATTTTGATTGCAAACATCAGCAGCCATGCTGTCGATTCGCCTTGATAAAATGTTAGAAAGTGGAATTTTTTCAATTTTTTTGCTTCTTTCGCGTATATTAACTCGCTGACCACACCAATTGCAACAGACAATAAGAGTTTTTCTGTGATTGTTTGGGGTTTGGCTACTCTTAATGCTATGAGATAAGATGCTTCAAGTGTACTTTTGTCACTATTGGCTTGATTTACAAATAGAAGCTTGATTTCTCAAAGTATGTAACTTTCTTTTGAAAAATTTCAAGACTTGCTTTTATGATCCGAATGTTTAGTTTCCAAAAGTGTCAAATTAATGTTGATGTTTTCATCAGAGGACTTGAAAGCGAACAGTACATTATGTTTTTCCATCCAATGAGGTAAAACCATAATTTAAATAACTGCCAATATGCAATTTTTAGTCTTATTGACAATCGATTCACTGGTATAGATGTCACACTTCGTTTTTTATAAATTTGTCCATTTTACATAAGAATTTAATTGAAAAAAAGTTATACTGTTTGACCACACATTAAAAAATAGAAACCTCAATTATTATTATTTTTAATGAACCTATGCTTTTAGAAACTTAAAGACACCAGAAGCATGCTTCTCATTCAAAACGAAACTGACGTTATGCAATCCTTCATACCTCTTTTATACTGCTGAGAGCATGTGTTTAAGCATATCATATGCATGTTCAAATATGACATTCTCATAGCAAATATTATGAAAGCAGACAAAATTACAAGGACCACAAAACACATCAAACTGGTGCATATAAATTGCTCATGTTTGTACACTTTATACATGCGTGTATGATAGTGCACCTGTCACTAAATAGTTTTAACTAGGGTTCATTGGGTTGGAGTTGGGGATTACAAAATATTATTTTATTTTTTTTTACTTTTGGGGGGTCGTGGAGCTAAAAAGTTGAGAATCACTCTGTTAGCCCATTACAACACAATTAGAACTTCACTATTGTTGATTGTCATTTAGTTTAATTGTCACACATGATATTAACATTATTTTCTTTTAATTGTGTTACTTTTAAAGCATATTAGAAATATACTTTATGAGATTATATTTTAGTTTTGTTCTTACTTACATTATTATTCCATTTGTACCTTATTAAATGAAATTATTTATTTATTTATTGGTACATTACAGAACAAATTCACTTATAGTGCACCTATACAAACATATACAATCGTAATGTAATCTTATAAGTAATTTGTAACAAACTTACTTAATTTACTGTCTTGTATAAATTAGTGAACAGAGGTTTTTCTTCAAACAATAATATTATAAGATAGAAATTAAAAGAAAAGAAAAATTGTGTACATAAAACTATAAAATTAGGTGTAATAATACACTGGAATTCAGCTCAGTGTAGCATGTTGGTTTAACCTTTGATAATATGTAGAGATTGTGTTTAAAACTCATTAGTATTACAGTCAGAAATGTTAATTTCTGTACAAATTTGATTTAAATTTTTCATCATAAATAATAATGGTGAATTCTTCATGTACTGTAAGGTTTGAGCTCTAGGTGTATTATTATTATTTGTGTAGAGCACATTTTAATAGCAGGGATATATAAATTTGTTTTACTTAATAACCAGGAGTTATTGAAAATTTATTAATAATTGTATTAAATATATTAAATCTCTGAGTAATGTATTTCAACATTTTTATCTGTATACTCAATTGGTCTACTATTTTTTTATTTATTTACAGTATTCCAAATGACGTAGTTGGCATTCTAAATGAGACTTAACAGAGTAATGTAAATTGACAATTGTCAGACTTGACTTGAGAACATGAGCATTTATAATAAAAAATCAGACATTTTTTTATGCTTTGCTAACCACTGATATTATGTGCATTCAAATTTAAAGTTCAATGAAAATATAATTCCCAAGTTCCTGCATCTACAGAGTTTTTATATTATTAGTATTATAACTAACATGAATTTTCTCTTTTTCATGAGTTATTTGCATGTATTTACATCTTTCTACATTAAAATTTAATCAGCTTTGATTACACCAGTCCGCAACCTTATTACTATCATTTTGAGGAAGAATTACATCATCATAAGAATTCACGGTCTTGAAAATTTTTATATCATCAGCAGAAGAGCTTTATAACTTTCACTGCAAGTGCAAATATCATCAATAAAAATTATGAAAATTAATGTAACTAAATTTGACTCTGAGGTACCCCTGAGTGAACATATAATTTCCTAGAATTAATTTAACGATAACACATTTTTATCTGTTTCTTAGATAAGATCTAAATAATAAGAGAAAAATTATCGCAGATTCCAGTGGCTTGTATTTTCTTTTTAGCAATACAGCATGATCTACTTTATCAAAGGCCTGGACAAAGTCCATGTAAATAATATCCACTGTCCTGATCTATCCCAATTCTCTGATACATATTGTGTGAAGTTGCTTAAGTTTGAAGTATGCGACCATTGTTGAATAAATCCATGTTATTTTATAGAAATAAATGATTTTACATGAAAATATATCTGTTATAAAATACTTGTATATTCATAAACCTTACATGGAGCAGGAAGTGTAGCTACAGGTCTGAAATTTTTTGTATCATTTCTTGATCCAGATATTTTATAATTGGAGAAACTATTGTCACCCTCCATGATTTTGGACGTTTGTTTGTTTTTATAGCATGATTAAACGAGATGGATATCCAAATATGCTGCTTACAACCTTTGATTACACTAGGTGGAATGCCATCAGACCCTACAGATTTTTTAGATTTAATTTTTATTATAGCATCTTCAACTTCTGAAATAGTAACTGGAGATAATTTATATTTTTGTTTATATTTATATTTCTATTGTTTATATTTCTTCTTTTTTTTAATTTCCTCAGACTGATTAGATGGAACATACTTGACTGGAGAATATGCATAGACACTTTGAAAATAGTCAGCAAAGGCTTCTGCTATTTTTGATTTAGTGCTAAATGAACAATTTCCTCTTTGATTTTTTTAAAATAAAAGACCAGAAATTCCTACTGTCATAATTTTAGCACATTCTCAATGTTATTAACGTAATTATGATATAATGTAATTCTTTTTCAACATTATTTTTTAATACCTTTAATTTGTTCATATAAAAATTGCTTCTAAACCTATGTTTCATGTAATATTCTTTAACTTTTAAGCATTTTGATTAATTTGCTGACACCATATAGTATAAGTTCTGTTGTGGTATTTTGTGAGAGGTACTATAATATTGAATATGCCTTCTATTTTGTTGTAAATCTGGTCTAGTGCTAAGTTTACAATGGATTCCAGTCAGTCTGATTCAATAGCCTATGTGTGTTATCAAAGTCTGCTTTCTTAAAGATACAGCAGACCTTGAGTGAAGGAAAATTTTGAAACTTATTGTTACCTTTAATCATAATATTGAGAGCTGGATGATGTGCATTCTCTTTAATAAGTGGTTGAGCTTTTAACACATCTATGTAGTGTTGTTCATTAGCTAGAATTAAATGTAAATTTTTCCCATTAACATTACATAGATCAATAATAATCATTATGAGAGGCATTAGTGATATAAAATTATTTAAGTTATATAGTTACACTTATCAATATAGTTTAACTGACATTTGCTGTTTGTTATTTTGTATAAATTAAGATCGTCTACAATTATTAATTTTTATTTAGAATTACTTAACTTATCTCAAAACCTACTAAATTTAAATATCACAAAAACATTGATATACTAATGATTTGGAGGAGGAAGGAATGCAAACTCAACATACAATAATACAATAAAAGAACTATATTTAAAGACTACTTTTAAGCATATAGTTTTATAACCTTTTTGAGGTAGGTCATTAAATTTAGGAAATTGCCTGCTATGAATTTCAGTTCTCACTGCTATCAAAACTTCCTCTCCTCTTATTTTAATGGATCAAGCAGTATTTTTCTGATAGTCAGTGTAACCTTAATAAAACAACTTTGACAACTAACTGTAAAAACATTTCAGTTAAATATAATAAATTGTAATCATTATCTAAAATTTGTAATGAAATGAAAGTGTGTGGACAGTGAATAGATATCCAGTGAATCATTATAAGATACTATTATATAATTTTAGTATTAACAGCCCAAATATAAAATACGCATAAATACTTTTCAATTTTTTGAATTTCATCACTGCACTTAACACTTATCACTGGTTTCCCCTCATGAATATTTCTACTTCTTGACCCAAATAAATTTATATCCAGTATTTTTTTCTTGTCTTCCCTGCATCAGATAGAAGTTTTCTTCTACTAAAGGTAAGATTCTCATATGTATATGTCAATAGTGGCAGGTATTGATCATTGATTGATCTGTTTGAATACCACATGCACGTCCTACCTCCTTCATTACATTTTCGTTTGAATGTTCCAGTATTCCTAAGATATCTAAGCAACTATTCCTGTTGTATTGTTCAGCGTCATCCAGTTTCAAATTTACATCATTTACTTGTTTTTTTAGTACTTGATTTTCACCGTCATTGTTTCTTGCATTTTTATTTACTGCAGCAGAACATTCTCTTACTTAATGCCAAATTCGTTTGTTTTCTCAAGACATGAATTAAGAAATTTTCTTAATATTTTTTGTTCCATTTCTATACTACTTAGTTATGTTATTATGCAGTTAGAATGACTACTTCCCTTTATCAATTTATTCTTCAGCTTTACATTTTCTCTCCTGCTGGCTGACATACAGAACACCTCCAGGTTAAATATTCAGATAAAATATTCTCAACATCTTCTTTAGTCATGGTTAAACAGTTAGTATGAAAGAATTTAGATAATCTTCACATTTAATGTTTAGAAGCTTAGCAGAAAGGATCTGTTACATACCAGATAATTCCGGCATATTAAAAATTGTAATTGTGGAATAATGGATATTAATAATTTTGATATAAGATAGGCTGTATATTTTTAATAGTATTCTTTTTTATAATACCTTATATCTATGATCACACATCTTTCCTTCATGGTTGCTAAGCTGATATTATTGAACAAGTGATCGTTCTAAGTGTGTTGGACTTTAGTGTAGATTAAGAAACATTTTAAAATGTCAAAGTACATTTGGGATTAGATTTTTATTTATGAGATCTTGACAAATAATATTTTTTTATTCTACAAGTATACAAGAGTATTTGGATTGTAATATTTAAGTATTGACTAATTCTTGACTTATTGATTTACTCAGCTACTAAGTGGCAATTTCTATTGTGTGCTTTTTTTATCCCTAATGATCTAATATGAATCTAATATATTTGTAGAATCTATCTACATCTCTTATTCTGTACACTTTTTTCACCTAACCAAAAGTCTAACACTAAGCATCTATTAGCCTATGATGTATTATCCTCTTTCAAGTACTTTTTTTAATGATTTTCTGACAGGTGACTTCACTGTTTAATTTTAAAATATATATTTTTTAACCTGTACCATATTAAATTTAAATATTTTGTTCTGCTTATCATTATGTTCATGTTCACTGGCATATAGTGCTGTACTCCATGTAAGTATCTTGAAGGATTTCTTCCATATTCCTTGTGTTACATTTCATTATAGCAGATTTCTTCATTTTAGTTTGGTCTTATTTACTAGTATCTTATGTGGATGAAGGTTTACTTTATACAGTTTTGTAGAAAGATGTTTCAATATAAATAATCATGATTAGTCTCATGTGAAAGTGATTTATGATTAAAGTCTTGTAATAATCAGTTTTGTATTGAGATTTTATGACTTATGTTGTATTTTTTAAAATATACTTTGTATAATCGTTGCCCAATGTTATCATGCTTAGTAAATTTTCTAACTGTCAGCAACATGTAATTATTATGTAAAGCTTTAACTCTGTACCCTCAAATCTTTTTCATATTACCCATGTTATTTTAATATCTTGAATAGGATAATTTTTGTTTTTCCTTCCCATCTACTCAACTGTTATGAGTGTTTATCTTAACATTTGTGAAATGTTTGTCGCATTTTTTCTTTATTTACAATTGCATAAAGTATGGTATTTTTTAAATAACATCCTGAAATCATCAGATGCAATCCAATTTTCAATTGTAGGTTTTTCAAATCCCATTTTCAATATCAGGTATATCATAATATTCAGAATATCTTAATATATTCAGTTATTCTGAAAGTGTCACATTTATTAATAGTGGAAGCTTTAGCTACTTTTGATTAAATGCCACAAGACACAACACACAACCTAATAAACGAACATATCTTAAAATATGTCAATCTTTACAAAATATAGAGATTCAAATGGGTTTCATTACTATTTGTAATTGTTTGTAAAAATTATAGCACAAACAAAATATTTAAATAATGTTGGGGGTCACCAAAACTGGGTTATGGAACTCTAAAACATGAATAGAAGAAGTACAGCGATCATCCAACAGTCAAGTCACAAACCATGTCGCCTGTGGATTGAGTGGAATAAAATAAAAATATGTTGATTGGAAATAACAGTAAGTTTCAGACAAATATTCTGAAACTTGTCTTAAATAGTGTTTCCTTGATGACTAAACCATTTCCCCATAATAAAAATTATTGCTCTGTTTTTAACACATTTGTATTTCTGTGTTAAGGGTCAGTTTCTGCTTCTGAATAATTTCTACAGTAAACAGTTTTTATTTCTAGAAAAATGTTATTTTGTGATACGTAAAACAAATATTTTATCTCATGCTGTGTCTAGATTTTCTGCCCTTAAAAATCATAAGTAACTTGATTTTGTATGAGCTACAACTAGCTTTGTTGTGATTAGGATGTTTCACTCTGTTAAGATGTTTCAAATATAAAAGGAGCTGTTTGTTGCTAACAAAAATTAGCAAAACAAATTTGAAACAAATATTTTGTTACAGATTATAGATTTTATATATTTTGTGTATTATAGGAACACAAAAGATTTTATGATAACTTTAAAAAAATATATAAATATTCCACTTTAAACAGTATGGTTTATTTTATTATCCTATTTATAAATATTTTGTAAATTATTATTAAATTACTTAAAAATTTTTACTGTTTCAAAATATTAATCGGTTACTTAAATTTATTGGAATCTGCATTGTTATTTTGTAATCAATTAATTATAGTTAATTTGATTAAAGTTTGACACCAGATACGATAACATGTTACTATCTAGCATAACTCATTACTGTTATATATTACCTATTGTTCACATTTATTATATCTTTTTTTCTTGTGTGTAATAAAATTTTATTTGAAGACATTAAACTGCTTTGAGATATATTGTTAAAAAATCAATGATAAAAATTAAAGCTATTTTTCTATTTTTCCTGTTATTTTGCAATTTACCCTCATCAGGTTATCTAATAATAAAAACTATCTTGCTTGTTTTTCAAGGTAATAGTTGTTTTATTGTATAATTAAAATTATTTTTGTTGGGTGTTTTATAATGTTCATTATAGGTAATGCTTATATATATGAATTATTTTTTTATGTTGATATTTTTTAGTTATTTGTTTGTATGAAATTAAAAAAAGAATAGCAATCATTACCATTAATTATTTTTAATAATTAACATCAGTTTAGTGTTTCATTGTATTCCTAAAAGCCTAATTAATGTGCTTAAAATATATTTTATTGTTGTTATTATTATTTGTAGTTAATGTTGTTTGATATTTTATTAATAATTTTAAATTAAGTGAGCACCTTATTTATTTTGGTAACAGATTTCTTTCATGTTTATACTTTTATATTATTTTATAATATCTTTGCAGCTTTTATTCGTTACATTAAGAAGCTACACAGAATTCGATCTCCTCTTTGTTGATCCTCACAACTAGGATTTCTTTTAATTTATTTTGTTCACATATCAATATTTGATTGATTTTGTTCATATCTGATTAAGGAAAATTATTTGTGAGCTTGTGTTTTAATTAATAGTTTTACTTAAACTACAACAAAGGTTACTGAACTCAAATTTGACTTATGTCTCATGTGTTCATGCTTCTGTCATTTCATCCCTGATATGATATGATGAATCCATTCTCAGCTCCTTCAGATCTTTTCACTTCACATTGTGCAACCATATCTTTCCTTTTCAGATAATTTTTTTCATAGCATTAAAATTGTTGCTAATATTACATAGTTAAATTTAAAGAATGTTTAGGTAGGGCAAGCATGCCTTACGCTATGATTTCTAGCCATCTACTCTAATCATAAATAAACTAATATGTTTAATAAGCAGAATTAAACTAGTTCTTCAGTTGTAATAATATAATTTTTCAGATGTATTTCTTTGTTTATGAATTATATCTAAAGATAAAATTTGCAATCACCGTTTGAAATTTGTGCACTTCAGACTTGGTATTTTCCATTTTTTTCTTTTAACCTCCAGGCCAAACCGTTAGGTTGAAGTTTGAGTAACTTTTTAGTAAAAAAAAAGATTGCTGACATACAAATACCTTGAGTAAGACTGGATCATCACAACAAATACTGAAGGATATTTTAAAAAGCCATGATAACATGGCTGGTCTTAGCTCAGTGATTTTGCCTAGACCCTAATCCCAACCAAAACGTTCTTAATACAAACCTTGGTGTAAAAGTGTGCATTTCACATACAAAGCACAACTTATTGAAAAATGATAGTCATTTTGTGTCTGTCAAACATTGTATTTTAGAAAATATTCACTAAATTTTTCAGATTCTTTTGAATAACTATTGAAGAATTATTTAAACTTCTTCTGTTAATAACATAGAGAAATATTGTTTTAAAACTGATATGTTGAAGTTTTTGACTGAAGTACAGATGCTTTGTTGAAGCTTTTAATATAATTGATGAACTGTACACAGATATATTGTGTTTTCACAACATTAAATATTTATTTGAAATTGAGACATGTTTTTCATTTAATAGGTAAGAAGAATATCAGATGTTACTTAAAAAAAGCAAGTTTTATGGAAGTTAATCATGACTTTTTTATTATCAGTACAATAGAGACTTAATACTTGCACAGGTGTACAAAATGTGTTGCTTATACAGAGAATGTGTATTGAAACATATTGTCTGAGGACAAGGTTGGGTAGAGGTATCAATTGTATATGAAAATAATATTTTATGAATATTTAGTACAGTGATATGCTAAGTTATTGTTTCATCTGGTTTATCCATTATAATGATATGTTAATCCACAGTTTTTGTGTACTTTAAAGTACATCTTAATCTAGCGACTGTAAATTTATTTTTATAGTCTTGAGTAGATAAATAAATGTTTGGAACTACTGCATAACATAAGGTAATAAGTATTTTTATTATTTATTAATTGGTAAAACTTAAATAGTATACAATCTTGTAATGGATTCTTTAATTATTCAAATTTATTGACTTCTAACTATATGCTGTGTATTTTTCTCAGTATTGATCAGAGATATCTTCATTTAAAAAAAATGGATAACTGCATCCTCTATGGATTCCTTTACATGTACTCGGTTATATTATTTTACATGATATTTTTTTAAAATTATTTTTGATAATTTCTATGGATCTCATTTGCAGAATGTCTTCTGGATGCTTTGTAATAGGAAATTGTATATAATGCCTCAGGTGCTTATGGTCTGTTTATATTTAATTACTTAATAAAATCTCATTTAATTTCTGTCTGTCTGACACTCTCTCTCTCTCTCTCTCTCTGTGTGTGTGTTTGTGTGTGTTTATCTGTTTCTTGTTCCTACTAATATGAATGATATGCTTTTAAATCATATTGTACACAAGATTTCAATTTGATTAGATGCACACCTAGTAATGGTAAATTACTGAAAAATGAGGTTTTATTCAGTTTATAAAAACATTTACTTTTGGGTTAAAAACCATTGGGTTATCAAACTTTGTTATAATTCAGATTTTTTGTATTTTTATTCTTTGATTTATGTTTGTTTCCAGCTCAAAGAATGAAGAGGTAGACAACAATTGTGTTGTACGTGCAAGGGGACTTCCTTGGCAGTCTTCTGATCAGGACATCGCAAAATTCTTTCGAGGATTGAATGTTGCTAAGTAAGTTACTATTTTAATTTTTATTATTTTTGTTTAATAATAAAAATTTCTTTTTAAAAATTAAAATATTTTAGATGTGTCTATTTGTTTGTTGGTTTACTAACTTGTAAACAGTCATTTTAAAGATTTTGATTTCATTTTCAAATTTCAACCCTTATTCTTAATTATTTTTCATGACATTAACATAATTATATATACATAAATAGTTATTATTGTAAAAAAGGATGTAATTTAATACTATTAATTTATTAATTTTTGTATTTTTAATACAGACTTATATTTACTTTAATCTATTCACTGTGAAAGTTGGCTTGAGTTCATTAAGCAAAGATTACTTTAATGGGTTAATGATCTTTATATAGCCTTGTGTCTAATGTGTTTTTATTTTTTCTTGTAGAAATGAAAAGTTTCTACTGAACTGATTTCAGTAATTTTTGTTCATCAGTTTTTATTTTTGTTCAACACATAATATCACACCACAGTATTACATGTTTAAGTATATATTTACAAGAAGCACACAAGCAAATTGCCGTGTTATTCAGTCTTAAGTTTAGGCCCGAAAAAATCATTTCCTGATGATGCTGATGCATTGATGCAGCGAAACATGTAGGAAATTCCTATGACAAATGTATGGTAAGATGATAATAAAAATATATTTATATATTTTTGATAAAAAAAAAATATGTACACACCATATGATAAAAAATGCTGATCAAAAAGTTAATACACATTCATATATACTAGTATATATATATATATAAAAGATAGAAATCATGGTATAGCTTGTCCAAGGTGAATTGGCACAAATCTGATGAACAGCATAGCTGTATATATTACTGTCTAATGAGCGTGGGTTTATAATACTATTCGATTAAAGACAGTATACAGTATGACTATTGTTTATTACAATCAGTGAACAAATTCACATCTTATAAGTTACTTATTTTATCTCGAGTTTTTGTATTATTAAATTAATAATTTATTCCTTTATTAGATACTGAAATAGATGTTATGCAGTATTATGCAGACTAATCGATTGTTACTAATCATTATTTAGGACTAAATGTATTTATTTGTAGCTTTATAACTGTATAAAATATTCACGCCAAACACAAGATTGATGTCTACTGTTTATGCTACGCCCTTTGCCCTTTGTTGTGGGAGTGGTGTTTTATTTTTTTATTTTTATTATTATTTAATGTCAGTTTTTAGCTGTATTTATCATAAAAATGAATAAAATGAAGACAAAAGCAAAACTGATTAGAACAAAAAACAAAATTTATAAAAAAAGAGACTGTAAAAGTTTATATTTGTCAAAAACCTAAACTGATTATTAACATTGAGTAGTTTTTTTTATATATAATGTGTTTGTTTGTAGTATGTAGTAGAATACATGCAATCTAAGTAACCTTTGTGTCATACTTTTTTGATTATTATAATTAAAAAAGAAATATATATTTATGATCTACTATTTTGGAAATAAAACCTATGTATTATATATAGAAAATTGAACTTACAGAGTAAAACTAAGTTATCTAAAAAGATGTATAGTATAAAGAAATTCTCAAGAGTAGCTGTGAATTTAATTGAATTCTATTCTGCGAATTGAAATTAATTGAATAGCTGTTAATTTACAGTGAATGTATAAAAATATAATATACCATTTGAAAATAAATAATGTAAAATGTAGGGGGTTTCATTTTTTCATAGTTAATTATAGTGCAGTTGTCAGTCAAAATGCTAATCTGTGTTTCAATATTTACAACTGAGTTCACTCAGTATAAAGTTATAAAGGCTAAGAAACTACTGTGATGGTGCATTAGGCAATAGTTTTGGTATTAAATTACTTTATGCTCATTTCTCATTTGTAGTCGTGGTTTGTGGACAAATATTGATTGCTCAGCAAGGAAGAAACACTGCTGTATGATTAGATAATTATAAAATATAACAGATAACTGGTTAGTAGAGAAATTTAATTACATTAAAATGTATTGTTATACTGTGATTGTTTATACGCTCATTTATGAAAAAGTTGTTTGATTTATCCATTACTACTATTTCAGATGCACAAAAAGTTATTATGTGTATATGTCAGGTAGTAGAAACCTATGTTTATCTCCTTTGTGAAGTTCTAGAAATCTTCAGAGAAGCTGGATGAAGCATCATTTAGCAATAAAAGTTCATTTATTAACTGTTACTAGTTTTTCCATAATAAATACACTTCAGAATTTAATTTTTCTTTAAAAATCCATTTCATTTTCTTTAAAGATTTCTTTAATCTACTGATGAGTTTAGTTGGAGTTCTGTAATTTTAAAGCAAGCGGCAAGTAGTTCTTTAGTAGTAAACATTTGAAATAAAATGCTATGGTTTAATTACTTTCAGTAACTAAAGTTACTCCAATAACAATTTAAGTAGTGAAAGTAACATATTTTTAAGAAATCACACTTCTTTATATTTATTGATGATGGTAATTTGCTTTTTTGTTAGTTTATGTTTGTTGTGTGCTTATAATAACATGTTAAAAATAATATTTCAGGTTGCTGTATTTTTTTTATAAAACAATTTTTATAAATATTTTATTATTTTATAAATAATTGCATTTCAATCTGAAAGTTGTAATTGTTAACAATAAATAGCCCAATCAGGACAGTGTATTATAAAGTCTTAAATTAAATCTTTTCATTACAATATCAAATGCATTTGTAATGGTAATCCTTTCTTTACTAAAAATGATATTGATCAGTACAAATTGCATTCACTGGATAATTCTTAGGTAAATTTATTTGTGTTCTTGCAAAATTTAACAAAATATAAAGTAAAAACAGCGCATGGAAAGAAATGAAATGTTTTTGTTTATACGAGTTTATGTGGCAAAATAGTGCAAAGGTATATGCAGATTCAGAGTAATGACAGATGTAGTGGAAATTTTGTAAGAAATGCTGTAAATTGATCCTATATTGAGCATGTTGCTTGAGACAAATGTCCTTATCAAGAACTAGCATCCCATTTTTGGTTCTTTAAGAAAAATAAGGTGTGAAGTGGTTTCCCATTGTCATCTTCACTGAGTTAGATGTGCTGTTTAACACCAGTAAGCCAACCCCTCCATAATAGGAAGCTGTTGCAACTTGGGTCACAAGAGTCCTTCAGATGAAGGAAAGGGAAGCACGGATTTGGGATGGCTAATGTAATGCAATAGATTAACCAGGAGTCATTTTAGATATAGTTGATTGTATTTTATATGCTGTATTTTTTAGTTTGTATTTTCTTGTTGTATTTTTATATTTTGTGTATTATCAATTTTGTAAGCACACAATAAAGCTCAGGATAAGAGCAGAGAGGTGTGTCGAAGGAAAGGTGGAAGAGACACCGTACGTTTTATGACTGCTAGCTAATGTGATGCAACGGGTCAATCAGGAGCTGAATTAAATATATTTGATCTCATTTGTATTTTGTATACTGTATTTTGTAGTTTATATTTTGTTATTGTACTGTTGTAGCTTGTATATTGTTTTTAATTGTGTAAACACAATAAAGCCCAGGATATGGGAACAGGGGTGTACCAAAGGAGGCACCATATGTTTTATGACGGCTAATGTGATGTAACGGATTAATCAGGAGCTAATTAAAATATAGTAGATTTCATTTGTATTGTGTATGCTGTATTTTGTATTTAGTATTCGTTGTTGTATTTTTTATTTTGTGTATGGTTGTTAATTGTGTAAAAACACAAGGGAGCCTAGGACACAGGCAGAGAGGGGTGCTGCAGGAAAGGTTGGCGAGGCACCCTAGCCAGAGGGGACAAAGCACAGAACCGTGCAAGGCCACGGCCAGGAAGTTAGCCGTGCAGGGCCAGGAATGTCGTGGTCTTGTTGCATGCAAGAGTGACAAGGTTGGGGCACTCCGATGAGGCATGGAGGACCCTCAAGGTGTGAGGGGCAAGTACACGAGAGTCAGGGGGTATGCATGGGGGCATACTCGGACCCCAACTAGTGGTAGGAAAAGGAAGGGTACTCCACTTGGGGAGGGGTATTACGGCATCCAGAAGCAGAGGTCGTAATGCCTCAATGAGTCAAGAGGGACCATGATGGGAAAGTATCTGATGGTCGGACAATGCTGACAGGTGGTGGTTAGACATCGCTGTGTCACATTAGGTCAACTGAGGCAACGTCTTTCAGGTGAACACAGGTTGACCTAGTGTGGTTAAAAAAAAAAGAAAAAAAGCCAACCCCTCCAGATCCGGGTGGTAATTAGCCCTACAAGTGACACTTTTACTTAGTTAATCTCTGGGCTAGCTGTGTAGTGAACTTTTATTTATTTTTTTATTTTTTATATTAAGTAGATTTACCAGTTTCTGTTGTACCTCTAGTTCAATTTGTAGTAAAATTTGTCACAATCATAAGAAAGGAAGATGGGGCAAATAACTTAAAACAACAAATTAATGTGCACTTTGCTGTCACGAAATGTTACTTAATGCAAACTACCTGTACTCAAGTAAGGGAAATGTAACTACTCTAGTAAATTTTACTAATGTAATGTTTATTTTCAAAGATTGCTAAAAATTAATTACTACTGTTAATAGAATTCCACTTCATCAATTGTGTTTAATTAATGTTCTGATGAAAAATAATATTTTGTAGGGGTGGAGTTGCTCTTTGTCTGAGTTCGCAAGGTAGGAGAAACGGGGAAGCTTTGGTAAGATTCGTAAGCATGGAGCACAGAGACATGGCATTAAAACGGCATAAGCATCATATTGACAGTCGATATATTGAAGTGTACAAAGCTAGTGGTGGAGATTTTATTAATGTTGCTGGGGGTGAGTATTATTTCATTAATTTGTTGAAAACATTAAATTTATGTAAAATATTTATTCTAATTACTATTTATATTATTTAATTATATGATTGTGTTGTTTGCACAGCTTAATGTAGTCCCAATATTTACATTTAATTTTCAAATATTTGTTACTTTTTGGATGTTCTGATGAGTAATAAAAATGATTTAGTGGTTTTAAGAGATGATGTATTCTTACTTTTGTTGTTTAATTTTATTCAGTATAGTAAGATGTTTATGCTTTATATTGGTTATTTCATCAATAAAGGATTTTTAAATTAGACAAAATTAAAAAAAAAATAATTTGTTTCTTCAGCCTTCAGTATATTACTCATATAAAAAATTTAAGCATCATTATAGTATATCTTAAAATTAAATTGTAGAATGTTACAATCTTAGTTGATTCGTTTTTCATAAAATGTTGACAGTGTTCATCAATGGTGGCCACAATAATAATTATAGATAAATGCATTGAATTTAAATTAAAGCTTTTAATTTAAATTTTAAGTTTAAAAAAAGTTAATTGTAAATTTTTAACACTAACAACAAATGGATTTCACTGAAACGGATTTTTTCCAATTGAAAAAATTTGTTGAAAATATCCCATGTGTAGAATTATGGAAACTAATCGCATGTTTAAAAAAAAAAAACTAAATTTTCATTCTTTTATCAAACTGCAGTCCATATAAAAGTTTTTCTCCATAGAAATTTGAAGAACATGTATTTTATATTGAAATGTTTGTTATTTTTCATGTAAGATGAGTTTTCTAAGATTTACATTGTGTTATTAAAATAAAAGTTAAGAAAAGACAATAGAAAAGTGATAAGAAACTTTTTGTTCAGAAATTTCTTCAGAGAAAGTAAGGAACTTTCTGTACTCATGAGGGATGTTTTTAAAGTAAAGTCAGTTTTGAATTTGTCACCTGTATAGGTGATTCACATAGTGTTACATACGCTTTCTGAGCTCATTCTACTAGTAAAAATAATGAAAAAAATTCATATAAACATGTTTCCAGAAATGCTGTGCTAGCGAGTTATGGTTAGTGAAAGATTCTTTTTAATTTTATTTTTATCTTTAATACACTATATTTTGTATCATTGCACTTTGTAGGAAAGCAAACGTGCTTTGTATCTCATCATTTTCATATGGTAATTGTTAGTAACAAAATCAAGTTTCTTAAACTTGTATTGTTTTTTATTGGGCTATTTTAATCAATTTTCCAAGAATCTCAAAAATAGAGAATTTCTCTACAAATTTTGATAATAGATTTTATGCATTTATTAGACATTTAACAAAGTTTTTGTATTAGAGATGTAAAAAGCATGTTTTTAGCTGACAAATGTTTCTATTTTGTCAGTTTTTATGAGATCTATTGGGAGATATGGTTCTGGAATCTGTTTCATTCAATTTGTCAGGTCAAAAACTATAAAAAATCAATCAAGTTTACCCCCTTAATTTGGGTTTCCAGAATTTCAGTGTCGTTTAATTTTACTCTTTGCCCAGAAATCAGGTGAAATCTTTCAGTAGCTGTAACTTGCTAAAATGGGTCCAGAGTGTTTCTGGACCCATGTTTATGTAAACTTATTTCATTATTTTTGCTAGTAGAATGAGCTCAGAAAATGTCAGTAACACTACATGAATGTGATGTATGCAGGTGGTGCTTGTGTAGCTTAGTTACTTCAATCAATAGCTGTAAACCACAATAGTTTAGTCATTTTGTTGTTAGTGGTTTTTACATACATTTTAATGAGTATTGTAATTTGTGATCCAGACAAGTGTGAAGTAAAAGCAGTTACTTTTATAAGATTAAAATACTAGATCGTGGATACCGAAGTTCTTTGGTGGTTGGGTTTCAACTAACCTTACATCTCAGGAATGATTGACCTGAGAGTATACAAGACTACACTTCATTTACATTCATTCATCCTCTGGAG
This sequence comes from Lycorma delicatula, assembly GCF_047948215.1. Lineage (NCBI taxonomy): Eukaryota > Metazoa > Arthropoda > Insecta > Hemiptera > Fulgoridae > Lycorma > Lycorma delicatula. Next base: position 211,800,502 of record NC_134455.1, read on the forward strand.
TAATACCTTATGGTAGTTCAACTAAACATTAGTTTAAACAGAAAAGAGAGAGAAAAGTGTGAAATAAAAGGAATAATCTAATTTTTGGTGGCAAAAAACAAGTCTGTGGCCGAAGTTCATAGGCAAATTTCTGATGTTTACGGGCTGAATATTATGAGTGACGCTAAAGTAAGGCAATGGTTCATTTCGAGAATGATGAACAAACATTCATGATGAAGAATGTAGTGGCCAACTATGACTGGTGTTAACAGATGATTTGATTGAAAAAGTTGACAAAAAAATTCAAGAAAACTGACACTTCACCGTCACACATGTCTTTGATGTTTGCTGATTTTTTTATTTATGAAATTTTATGAAAGTTGTGCTGTAAAATACTGTGTGCCAGATAGGTGCCAAAGATGTTAATTGACACACACACACAGAAGGAAAAAGTGTTGCTGCAGCACATAAATTTTAGCAGAATTTTGAGAATGAAGGGATGGTGGATTGTTTGATCACTTTGTTACCAGAGATGAAACCTGCATTTTTTTTCAAACTAAGAGCCAATCAGTAGTTGATGTGTGGTAGCATTCATAATCTCCTAAACCAAGGAAGTTCAAACAAGAACATTAGGTAAAGCTACTTTGTTATATTTTTTTTTTGGAACTAAAAGGGTGTCTCATTTGTCAAATTTAGTGTTTATGGAACTACTATGAATGTCATTAAGAATTGGGAAACACCAAAAAATCGAATAAAAGCCATAAAAACAAGTGGGATGCTGTCCTCCAGGATTTTGTTTTTTTATGACAATGCCTGCCCACACACAGCAAATCAAACAGTGAGGCGAATGGAAAAATTTCATTGGAAAATAACTTTAAATCGTCCATCCTGGAGCCCTGACTTAGCTTGCAGCAATTTTTTTTTCTCACCTCAAACAGCAGATTTCATAACAAAGGTTTGATAGTGACAGTAAATTGAAAAAATGGTGTTACTATTTGGTTTAAGTCGCCAGTGGTTTAATTTCTTGAAGAGGGAATGAAGAGAAGCTAGTGAAATGCTATGAAAAATGTGTTAAGTTGAAGGTTGTTATGTAGAAAAGTAGTAAATAAATTATTTAGTAGTAATAGTTCTATGTGTAATAAAATTTGTTCATATTTTTCAGTATTGTTTTTATTTCAAAACAGAAATTATTTAAAAACATACCTCTTAGTAAGTAATTAGTATTTGTGCACTTGTTAGTGATTTAATTGTAGCATTAATATGGTTCTAATGTTTTAAGTTCTTTATTAAAAAATTAAACAAATGTTTGATTTTTAAATTTAAAAAAAGAAAATTTAATAGGTCTTTTGTGTTTAAAATTAATGTTATGACAGAAAAAAGAAGTAAAACAACAACCTCTTTGTGATTGCCTTGAATATAAGAATTTTCTAGTAACCACTATGTGACATTGTTTTATTCATACATGGAAGGTCAAGCATATCTTCCATTCAGTCCTAATACTGCAAAAGTAGCAGGTAGCTTTTCACTGGAATAACTCTCATTAAAAATTCAATTGAATTTTGCAGTAGTTCATTTTATACCTTATTTTGTTGGCGTGGTTTTGAAGCTGATTAAGAAAAGGAGGTATTGCAATTTTAACTGACAAAAAATTGTTAACTTACAGTATCAAACATAATGTAAAAGACCACATGGTTTTATGTTTTCATTTACGCTCATATAATGTGGTGTATGTACTCTCTGCTGAATTGAAACGATAAAGCATTTGTGTAATACATTATTTCACAACAGAAAGGAGAACATTAGTTTATCACTGTCTCAGTTTGTGATTCTGGCAACCATAAAGCAACTGCGGTACAAGAGCCACTAGTCAGGTTTGCTTTTTCTGAGAATGATGATGTTGATATTCAGCCAGTTTCTGCCAGCGGTGATCTTTTTGAATGTGTCAGTTGTCTAGCTGAATATCGCCTTTATTTGGAGGAGGTTGGCTTGCTGATATGAGGCCATGCATTTTGCTTAGTCAAGAAGGTAGTGGGAAGCCACACCCTCACATTCCCTAGTAAAACAAACATGAGATACTTGTTTTTATTGTGAATGCTTATGTAAATTTGGGGAGTGGCTTGAGGTTCATTTCAGATTACCCAAGACTATTGCGGTTTTTCCTACTATACATACAATGCAGATATTTGAAATTTTGTAAAATAAATCTAGAAACTCTTAAAAGATGCTCCACAAGTTTGTTGTTTTTCTAAACAAGGTTTCATTTGTAATAAATGTGATGCTGTAAAATATAGTTTTTTTTTATTTTTTCATGCAGCCTACTTTGGATGCTTTTTTTTGTAAGTATGTATGATTTGGATATTGATTGTATTCATTTTATGTTAGTTGTGTTGGTTTAATTGTAGGTTTATATAGTTGTGAATAAATGAATGTATTCTTAATGATTTTAAATTACATTTTTTTTATAATCATGAAGTTTAGAATATTGAAAGAAAGTAATAAGATATTTTGTTATTGAATAATTAAAAAATACATGTTTTCAGCTTGATGTTGTATTTTACTTAATTGTATAATAATAATAATAATAATATTGTTCATATCATGATGTGTCTTAATTTGCTCATTGGTGTATGTAAAATTCAGAAAGACAGATTTGAAAGTAATTAATGTATTAGGTTATGATAAGAAGGTTTTTTTTTAATTCACAGGATGCAATAATGAAGCGCAAGCATTTCTTACACGAGGTGCTCAGGTTATAGTTAGAATGAGAGGATTACCTTATGACTGTACTGCAAAACAAGTGGTAAGATACAAGTTTACTGATAGTTATATATTTTTATTTAGAGTTTATTTGTGTTAAATATATTTTATCTATTGACGATAGATGTGCTCTACTTCAAACAATCTTTCAACAAAGACCCACTATTTTCTCATTCCTGAATTACTTTGTTACTCGACCATCATAGTAACTATTTTGATATTGCTATATGTTTGTTTTAAATGATTGGTACTAAAATTACTGTAACAGTATTATCTTGTGGTTTAAATTGTTACAGAACTATATAAAATGTTTTGAAAAATAGTCATAATTGTACATTATTAAATTATTTATGACCTTTTGAAATTTTCAAAATAAAAAGTATTTATAATATTTTTTTTATTTTTAAAGTATTTTTTTGTCTGCCAAAATCTTTGATTTTCTCTTCTATTGTTTCTTTTCTATCATCCAAAATTATGAACGTTTTCTTCTTTATACACTACAGTCACAGAATTCCAGTTCTCCAACATGTTTTAGCAACATTTCCTTTCCTCTCTTTGTAAAGTGTTGCCAAAAAAGTTTCATTAACTTCTGCTTCACTCTTGGTATTGCGATATGGCGTATCACATTTTTTCAACAATAAATCCTTTTGGCTCATTCTCAGATTTGTCCTACCAGAATTACATGTTTTTATGCATTTTCTTATAGTTCTAGTTATAAAGTCTACTTTTTTGTCTCCACCATAACACTTTTTTCTATCACTATTTATCTCTTATTCCCTCCCATTTATGTTTAATAATTTTTAATATCCTTTTTATATCTGCTGTTTTCTTCTTTTTTTAATTTTCCAGTTTGTAACAAAGTTAACTCTGGAATTTTTGTACTGAAAGACCCATCATATTTAATTAAAATCGGTTCTTCCCTGAATTCTAAGAAAAAATGTCTTTTCATTTGTCTTCCGCTGCTGGGGATAGCATAAGAAGAAAGTAAAGGTAAGGGAAACAGTAAAGGTAGAATTAAGGATGGGATATGATTCCCCCTCTAAGGATGGTGACAGGAACCGTTTAGGTGAGTAGGGTTGCCGATTCTTAAATAGGTTATTCTGTATCTATCTGCCATTCAGTCTTTGAATTTAATACAAAAAGATTATTACTGCTATTTTATAGTGCCTTACATATTGTTAATGCAATTTTTTATCTACTATGTGTACTCAATATATAAGTAGTTGCCTAATATGGATAATTGGAGAGATGAATTTTCTTAATTAACACTTGATAAGACTGAATCCACATTGTATACTGTAGAACATTAAAGAAAGTACAGTAGCTTGGGAGTTATAGAAGGATTATTTAATTTAAGGAAAAATGTGTTGGGTTGGTTTATTATACGGGAATGAAAAAGTAAAAAGACAATAGAAGGTATTGTCTGTAGATTATGTACTTATTAATTTTTTTCAAAGATATATAATTTTTTTGTGTATGTTAAGTATACTATTATGTACAATTTTATTCCTAATTTCCCTATAAAACATTATTGAAATAATACTTGTTATATTTTTTTATAAAAAGCTTATTCTATGCAAACATAAGTTGAGTTATATGTATACATTTTGTGCTATTATTCTGAAGTGTTTAGGAAAATGTAAATAATCAGTTTTTTAAATCTCTTGTTACAGGTTGAATTCTTTCAGAATGGAGAGAATCGTTGTAAAGTAATGGATGGTGAAGAGGGTGTTTTATTTGTAAAGAAGCCAGATGGGCGAGCAACTGGTGATGCTTTTGTTTTATTTGCTCATGAAGATGATGCACCTAAGGCTCTGAGTAAGCATAGAGAGCTGATAGGTACTAGATACATTGAATTGTTCAGAAGTACAACAGCTGAGGTTCAGCAGGTAGATAAATTGATTTTACAAATTTTTTTAAACTTTGTGATATTTTTGCCTTAGCAGCTAATTTTAATTTGAGAAATGTTTAAATACTTCATAGAAGGAAATTGTATTACTTCTTAGAAGAGAAATTAACAGTATTACTTAAAGCAAAACTGACAGAAATTGCATCTTAGGAGAATTTGCATGCTGCTATTGTTTCTCATTCCTTTCTCAGAATTAATAATTTAAAAAAAAGTTTGTTATTTCTCAATTAAGTCTGTTACTCAAATCCTAAGAGCAGCAAAATAATTTATTTTACCTACCTGTAAACAAGCCAGCATAGGCATTCAGTGCTCTTACCAGCACCTGCTTTCACTTTATCCATGTTCCCTGAATGATCTCAGATGTTCACTTCCCAATAGAATTAGCTTAGATGCCAAGAGGTTAATATAAGTTTCATAAGTTAATAAATGTTTCATAGCATTTGCATAATTCTGTGATTTTGTGTTAGGATGTTATAAAGCACCTTATAAGTTATTTATCCCTTGGATAAAAAGAATTTTATCTATAGAAATGAAATTGTCAGTGTAAAAAATGAAAAAATTGTTGACAGCTGAAACTTTATAATTGATTAGAAATGTTTTACTTCGATTAACTTATACAGAATTTTATATGTATTGGGAATAAGATTCCAAAATAATCAATAGAAAGAGGGTCAAGTAATTACTGTTACCATTAAACATATGATTATATATTCCTATATATCAATAAAGTAAATACAGTTTAGTACATCCCTGTGATGCAGAATTAACATGTTTTAAAATAAAATAAAAAATGGTAATGGAGAATTTGTAATAGCTGACACTAAAAAAAGGAAAACTCATATGTATTTTGTATGCATGTTCAAGAGGTACCATTGACAAGAGTGCACTAAGTTTAGTGATTTTTTTAAATTTTTTATAAGTTTCTCTTATGGACCTGAAATTAGTATTCACATAAAATATATGCTTTCAAGTTTGAAGCTTTATAAAAATATGTCAATCAGATTTTTTTAACAAATTGCATCACTTTAGATTATTTTTTTGCTGCATTTGATTTTAATAAACTTTTATTAAATTTTTTAAAAGATGTGTTATGATTGTGAGAACGAATAAAGGTGGAAGTTTTGAGTTTTCTGTTCTGAAACTTTGTTTTTAATCAATTGTTACTTAAAAAAAAAAATATTGCAACAATAATGTTCAACTTTTTACAAAACCTATCACATATGTTATATCATTTAAGCAATTTCAAATTTATGTATTTGTTTTTTATGTGACTTTGTATGCCGTATAATTTTGAGTCAAGGTTCATAACCTTCATTATTATTTTTAATTTATGAATAAGATATTTGATAAAACGTATTGCTGAACATATATTTGGTAGGGATTTTTGTTAAGAATTTATTGCTCTTGTAAGGTGATTGGAAGAGGAGAAAAAATTCTTGTCCTCAAAGGCACAGGAAACTTTCTCACATGGCAGCAGTACTGCTAAGCACTGCAATGTGTTCTTCATTTGTATTAACCCAAAACTAATACCAGAATAATACTGTATGTATCTTATTTCTGTACTGCATTGGACACTACCAATTTTACAGTATTCATAATCTCAAAAGAAAACAGTGATAAGGAGTTCTAGATTGAATTGCTTGATATAGCTGCAATTTTTGGTTGATCTGGTAAATAGAAGATGAAATAATTGTCCCACTTAAGAAAACAGCTACAAAAGAAAATGCAACGCATTATGAGTAAGGTACTTCCAAAAACATTTCTTTTTAAATAATGTTGAATAATTTTATTTTATTTTTATTTTTATTTTTTTATGAAAACTTAATTTTATATAATAATACTAGTGATTCAGATTATAATATTTTTTTTTCTAAATGGTTTTTATTCAGTCCATCTCTTATTAGCTGGTAGGTACAGGTTTATACTACCATTATGTCAATACAGTTATTGACAATTATTTACATACAGTTTGGCAATGAAATACTGTTGGGATATATGAAAAAGGGAAAGAATTGACTTGTTGAAGTATAATTTTTCTCTCTTTGTCCCTCGGCAAAACAATTTATCTTAACAAATAAAAATCTCTAATAAATGTGCATTTAGCAATTTGTTTTATCAAATATCATATCAAACAATTTAATATAATGATGAAAGTGATGACCCTTGTTTTTTGTTTGTACGTTGTATAGATCCAAACAAAGTAGGTTTTTACAAATTAAGCTATTACTTATGTATGTATGTTGGCATGTTTGAAGTTTAATAACTTTTGATGGGTAAACTGATTTTGAAGAAATTTTGTACAGAGACTTGTATATATAGGATGATTTGTTTGTAAACGTTTTGAGTAAATATCCAAGAAGTGGGGTAGATAATTTTTTTGAGCTCAATTTTCTCAAAATTTTGCAAACATAATACCATTTTATATTAAGCTCAGTATGTGTACAAGCTTATCTTAGCATTTTTTTTTTAAAATTGCCCTAAAATTTCCCTTTCCACAAAAATATAAAAAGCTATCTTATTATTTATTGTATATTTTTTAACCAAATTTTTATGTCTTTTAGAACAGCAGAGGAGCAAGTGATCCAAAAAAATACTTATGGATAATATTGGGAGTGGAGGAGCTGATCAAAGTTTAAAAATATTATTTTTTAAAACTTTTTTTAGTTTATTTTCATGTAATCATTATTTTTCCACTGCGTAAGAATAAATAACCAATGCCAGAAAAGTGTTATAATTTTGTTATCAGCTTCTTTTTGTGTTAATTACTTTCTTCATCTAGTATTTCTGTTAATCATTCTTGGATTAATCCTAGTAATAAAATTAACATCGTAATTGATGATGAGATTGTTCATTCTGTTATGTTTATTATTTTTGTTAAAAATATTGGTAAAATTATTAAAATTTCGATATAAAAATTAAAAAAAAGGTTGCAATTAAAAAAAATATGTAACGATTGTATAGTTTGTATTTATAAAATATATTGATTTAAAAATAAGATTACTGTAATCATGTAGCTGATTTGAATGTGTCTTCTACATTTTTAGCATTATTATTGCGCATTTTTCTATTTCTTGGAAAATGCTTTATCTTATAAGTGTTCAAATGCAATATACACTACAGAAAGCTCAAAATATGGTATCCTTTTCATTCTCACCAAGATAAAATATCTTAAAAATTAGTAAAAAATTAAGTTTTTATTATTATCTTACAGATATTAAAATAGTCTAAAGAGTGATGCAACTTTTTGAAATTCGTAATAGTATTCTTTGTTTTAAGATATATTTTTAAATAGCCTCAAACTTGAGTATACATACTTTCCATGCCAGGTGTAATTTTTTCTAGCTATCTAGATGGAATATTTTATTTTTAAAGAAAAATTACAAGGGTCACATAGAAGGTTTGAATGAATTTTATGTTTATTTATCTTCATTATTTATCACATATTGTGTATTTTCTGCAAATTACTTTTTTTAATAAACAGTGGTTTGTAGGTTACCTATTTTAAATTAAAATAAAACTGAAAATATTTAAATAATATAAACATAAAAAAAGTAAAACTGTTAAAAAAGAATGAAGTAAAAATAAAAAATTGTATTCTCCAATAGATTAGATTTATAAGTTTCAAGTTACTTTATTGATTAGTATAAGCTGATGAAACTTTTATTTACTGTATGTTAAGTAGTAGAACAATAGCAATCAAATTTAGACTTATTAAAAGATGTGTGTGGAAAATATGCATATAATGCATAATTTAAAAAGTACTATATAACTCTTTTATATTGCAGTTGAAAGTAAAATATATTTCCTTTTTATACATATGTTATAAATAACTTGTTTTGGAACGAGAAGTGATTATATACTTGGATTTCCTGGTTCTTAAGAAATTATATATGTAGCTCTTCTGCGCATATGCTGTGTCTGTCTTTTCTATATGACATGTCATTTAGAAAATTCCTGGTAGTCGGTAATGAGAATTGTTCAAATTGGTGTAAGTAGGATTATATGAGCGAGTAAAAACATGGTCAATCTTTGTGACATGTGTAAGTTACAGGAAGGTATTTTTTACCTGCGACAGGACAGAGAATGCATAAGGGTTTTGTGTGTGTGTGTGTGTTTTTTTGTGTATGTCTGTTACTATTTTCCTCAAAAATTACTGGACCGATTTTGACGCAGTTTTTTGCATTACGTAGGTATCATGCATATGATTTTACGTTAATATATAAAGAATAAAACTAATTGATCTTTATTTATTTTTGCTTAAATAGGTTTTGAATCGATCGATGGATCCAAAAACATATGAACAGCAGCCTCCAGCTACTATATTGCCATCTTTGCCACCTCCGCCTGTCACACTTCTACCCCAGCATATTATTACTTCTGGAACAAGAAAGGATTGCATTAGATTACGTGGCCTTCCATATGAAGCACATGTGGAACATATTCTTGAATTCCTTGGAGAACATGCCAAGAATATTGTGTTGCAGGGTGTTCATATGGTTTATAATTCTCAGGTAAGGATAAGATGGTTTACTTGTGTATTTTCCAACTATCTGTAGTTCCTTTCTTTATTAGCATGCATTAATAGTTGTGCATTTATGTAATAAAGGTACAGATGTATGCAATAAGACATGCATGTCTCATAAGGCAACATATTACTGTATTTACTTGTGTATGACACGCCCTCACATAAGACATGCACCTGAAAAATAATGTGTAGTTTTTGGGAAAAAGGTGTACATAAAATTTTCAAATGATTACTATTTATTTTTTTGTATAATAAAAATTAAATACCAAAATATATACCTTAAAATTAAATTATTAAATTCTACAATATATACAGAAATTTAGTGTTTGATAACACTAAAAAATATGGAAATATACATAGGCTAACAGGTTTATGTATCTGAAAGAAAAACAGAACAAAGAGCTTATTGAGCAACATCGTATGATCATTTTAAAAGACAAGCAAGTTAAAAAACTAACGTGGTAAATCTGAAGAAGGATTGTTACCTGTTTTTGAATCTTATTGCTGTCTAAATCTTTAACTTCAGAAAGGGTGTGATCATCTTCGTTGTCCCAGACAGCAGAATCTTCACTTTCATCGAGAATGTTATAAATGCAGCATTTCTTGAAGCTCTTCACAACCAAATCATTTAAGATTTGAGATTCCCCACAGCCAAAATCCACTTGCATATTAATCTCAAACTTTGCTTTTTCAGTCTTTCTGTAGGATTCGTTTCATGGACTGTAGTCACCGTCCATTCAAAACAAAAATGTTTGAAATGGGCTTTGAAAGAACGGTTAATACAAACATTGAGTGGTTGAAGTAATGATCTCATTCCAGTAGGAATACAAACTTGCACTGTTTTACTTTCTCAGAGTCATTTTTTAATATTGTCTTCCATCATTTTCCTTGGTGCCTAGCAGTGACATCTGCAAGTAATCTTTTACTCTTTGGAAGAGTTTTTCTTTTAAATACATTAAATGGTAGAACTTTTTGTCATCTGAAAGTATTGTCAATATGACTCTACATTGTTCTTTTTCATAACCACAAGTATGCACACGAACAGTTTTATTACCAACAGCATTAATTGTTGAAACTGCTGGCATGAAGAAGTAAACTAATGTAAGATTGGCATTTTCTATATGCCCCGTTAGAAAGCTACTTCTTGTCATAACTGAATTAACATGTCTAGAAAGCCAATAATTTTTTCTCAGAGCCATCTGGCAAGTGTGACAAATAGAAATATGTTTTCTTATTGATAGTTCATAACTATTCACAAAACGATTTAAGCATCCTCAATTTACTTTAAAATTTGGTTTTGAAGTTCCTTTACATATATCTTGAACGTAAAAAAAACAGCTGCTCTTCTACTTGAGGAAACTTCCAAATTCTTTCCCAAAATACTCTTCTGCTTTTACTACTATTCATAAGCTTCTTTTTTTCCCCCCAATCTCTTATTCACAATTCTGGAACATCATATTTACTGCTTGCTGCACGATTACTGATTTCTACAACTAAGCTAATAACCTAAATTTTCAGCTATCATAAATTAATGCAAATGTTTTACAGAACTCATTTTCACTAGTTTACTTAAAGTACTAGCGGGAAAAAATTTAGTGTCATAAGCTGAACATATAATCTACTTTCACTTGAGTAAAAAAAAAATGAATACTGTTATGTGTTTAACTTAGACAATTTGTATCCTATACCAAAATACAGGATGAGGAATATTAATAAATGTTATAATAACCAGAAATGTGAAGATAAAAGAAAATGGTTATGACAGAAGTTTATTTATAAATTGTCAGTATGATATAGCCTATGTAACAGGTGTGACTTAACATCAAGTTACTGATGTGAAATCAAAAGTAATTAGAATATACGCTATGATTTGTTTACATTATTACTGTGTGTTAGTATATTATAATACAGTTGGTAGTACAATGATAAATACAGTGTTGATCCTCATTTGGAAATCTCCATGTATCACATCTACCCTAAATCTCATATTGGTTTTTAAGAAAAAAGGTGATGTTGTCTGTGAGTAAACACAGTTTATATCTTATTGAATAAGACATATACAGGTTTTATAAATATTTTTCTGTAAAAAATGAATTACAAATTATTAGTATTACTTTTTTTATTAAAGGTTTTCACAGCAAAACTTGAGTACTACAATTTAAAACAAAACTTTGTTTTGTTATTTGTATCTTTTATAACTTTCCTTCAACATTTTATTAAAGCTTTTATATGATTTCAAACAGTATGGCAGTCTGTTGCTTTTGTTTCACAGGTGATGATAATCTCTGGTTGTTTTTTAATCTATAAAATGAGAAAGGTAATCAAAGTGATATATAACCACTTTTTACCAAAGAAAACCAGGACCTCCTATCAAAATTTCAATGATTTGAGATAAAAAATTGAGATGTGAAATTTTGTGGTTTTAAATTCAATTTATGGCTTTTTATCTGTCCAGTGCTTTTAAGACTGGAATTACATTAACCAAATAAACAATTGCTACATAAAATTGTTTGGAATTGAGATAAATACTATTCATTGATTTCTTGTGTCTTACTTAATAAAAATGTTTTAAAAATATGAGATTAGATTATTCATATGTTTTTTTAGATTTTTACAGACAGGTAATTTTGTTTGGTTCAGTTTCTGGCTCATGAGGCAGGCATATTTTTTTCATAAATTAAACTTTTATTGTTTTATGAAAAACATTGAGAAAGAAGTAATGTGTTTATGTTTGTTTGTTCTATTTCTTTTATTCTGGTAAAAGATTTTAATCTATTTTAAGTTGCACTCATCTGGAAGACTGATTGTATTTAAAGGCATTTCCTTATTTCAAACTTTATTTCTTATTTTTACTGTGTGGGGACAATATATATAATATATTTCTCCTGACAGAAAGGGATAACTTAATTTCTACACCAGTGATTCTCAACCTTTTTAGCTCCATGACCCTCAAAAATAAAAAAAATATATATAATGAATATTTCATGCCCCCCCCCTCCAATCATACGCAATGTAACCTAGTTAAAACTATTCAGCTGCATTGATAGCGACAGGTATGAACATGCATGTATGAAGTGTACAAACATGAGTAATTTACAGGTTCCAACTTGATGTGTACATGCTCCTTGTAATTTGGTGTGCTTGCATAATATTCGCTGTGAGAGTATTGTGTTCAAACATTCAATACAAACATATGATACATTTGAACACGTCATGCTCTCAGCAGTATAAAAGAGGCGTAAGAAATTGAAGAATGTCAGTTTAATTTTGAATGCAAATCATGCGGCTGGTGCCTTTATTGAAGTTTTTAAAAGCGTAGTGTCATTGAAAATAATAATTGAGGTTTCAGTTTTTTAGTGTGCAGTCAAATGGTGTGACTTTTTTTATTTAGATTCTTATGCAAAATGGATAAATTTGTGAGAAAACAAAATTGAGCCATCTACATCTGTGAATCAATTGGTAAAAAGTCAAGATTGTACAGTGGTAGTTATTTAAATTTAGTTTTACCTGATTAGATGGAAAGCCACAGGACACTGTTTGCTTTCAAGTCCTCTCCGATGAAAGCATGAAGCCATCATAATTAGTGAGTTCAGTGTGAACTAGCGAGTTATAAATTTTTTAATATTCAATTTGATGAATCAACAGATGGGCAAACATTTCTCAGTTCTTATGTTTTGTGTGATATGAATGTGAAAGGGACAGATCAATCAAAGAAAATATGTTGTTTTGCAAATCAATACCTGGTCATGGAACAGGACATTGTCTTTTTGATTTTTTTTATGAATCTACTAAAAACTATAACATAGATTGGACAAAATCTATGGCAGTATGTAGTGTTGGTCCAAAGGCAATAAAAGGAAAGAACTGTGGATTTCTGAAAAAATTAAAAGATCATTTTTATATCAAGGGGAGAATGGACGCACTGCTTCCTTCGTAGTCATGCTCTTGCCACAAAAAATAAGCCAGAAAATTTCAAATTCCTTGTAAAGCTGTAAAAGTAGTTAATTTTATTAAAATTCTACCATTATAGAATAACTTTTAAACTATATGATGAAATGGGTGAAAAGAAAAAAATCTCTTCTTTTGCATTAAGAAGTCAGATGGTTATCGCAGGGGAAAGTGTGAACCTTGTTATTGCAATTACGAGATGAATTAATAATATTTCTCCAGGATAAGCAAATGCCATTCTCTATGTTTTTACAGAATAATGAGTATGTATTACTGTTGGGATACTTAGCTGATGTATTTTTTCACTTAAACAGCATGAATATTAATTTACAAGGACGTGATAAAAACATTTTATTAATGACAGATATAGTTCATACCTTCATTAAGAAGTTGATATCTGGATTATTTGCCTTCAAAGCAAACATTTTGATATGTTTTCACTCATTTCTGATGATTATTTTGTGAGAAATTTGGATGAATAAGACACTATTATTCACCACAGTTTGGATAGCATGAAAATGCATTTGTATGAGCTAAAATTTCAGTTAACAGAGTATTTCCCCGAAGATAAAAATGATTTCTCAAAGAGATGGGTACTGAACCCATTTAGTGAAAACATTGTTGCAGCTGCTAAATTACCAGTTGAGATTCTTGACCAGCTCATTGAACTGTCTGCCAATAAAACTTTACAACTGCAATCCACATCTGAAGATTTAGATACATTTTGGCTTGCTCATCGATGTGAATATGGAAATTTAATCATAGAAACGAAATATTTATTTATTTATGAAAATATCTATCCATTTTGCCACATCTTACCTCTCTGATAAGTGATAAAATTAAAAGTTTTAAAAAACCCACGAAGCCATTTTGAAGAAATACATTTACTACAGCGCCACTTGGTGGCTTATAACAGTAAAACAGATCTAAGAACCTGCTCTGAGGTGATACCTATGTAATGTAAAAAACCGCATAAAAATTGGCCCAACTGTTTTAGAGAAACACATCTACTGCAGTGTCCCCTGTTAGCTTATAACTGTAAAACTAATCTAAGAACCAGCTCTCAGGTGATATCTATGTAATGCAAAACCCACTTCAAAATCGGCTCAGCCATTTTAGAGAAACACATCTACTGCAACACCCCATGGTGGCCTATAAACATAAAACGTGTCTAAAAACCTGCTCTCAGTGATATCAATGTTAGGTAATACAAAAAACTGCATCAAAATAGGCCCAGCCTATTTGTGTTTTAGAGAAACACATCTATGCAGCACCCCCTGGTGGCTTATAACCATAATCTAATCTAAGGACGTGCTCTGAGGTGACACCTATGTAATGCAAAAAACCGCATCAAAATTAATCCATATTTTTTGAGGAAAATTGTAACAGACACACACACACAACCCCTTACCCCATACACATACGAGGTGCGACAATAAAGTAATGAGACTGATGTGAAAAAAGATGTTGCTTACCGTTTTAGTCATGTTTAATGTTGTCTCCTTCAAAATAGTTCCCCTCTGATTGCACACACTTATTCCAGCGCTTCTGCCATTGATTGAAACATTTCTGGAACTCATCTTCTGTAATATCCTCCAAAACCCTCGTCACAGCTTTTTGGACATCTTGTGTTGTTTGAAAATGGTGTCCCTTGACAGCCATTTTGACTCTTGGAAATAGAAAAAAGTTGCACAGAGCAATATCTGGTAAATAAAGTGGCTCTGGTAGTACTAAAATTTGTTTTGAGGTTAAAAATTACTGTACTGACAGAGCAGTATGGGATGGTGCATTATCGTGATGCAGAATCCAATTATCAGCAATGTTGGCACGGACACGAAGAACTCGTTTACGAAGTCTTTCTAAAATTTCTTTGTAGAAATATTGGTTAATTGTTTGTTCAGGAGGCACCCACTCTTTATGAACAATTCCCTTGGAATCGAAGAAGCACACAAGCATGCATTTCACTTTTGACTTTGACATGCGAGCTTTTTTTGGTCTGGGTGATCCCTTTGAGCACCATTGTGAACTTTGGCGTTTTGTCTCTGGATCGTATTGAAAACACCAGCCCTCATCACCAGTGATAACACGGCTCAACAAATCTGGATTGATTTCTGTTTGCTCTAACAGATCGGCTGCCACATTTTTCCGTGTTTCTCGCTGTTGTGTGAGATTTTTGGGGACCATTTTTGCTCAAATCTTTCTCATACCAAGATCTTCAGTTAATATTAGATGAACCGTTTCTTGATTGATGTTGAGTTCTTCTGCAATCATTTTCACAGATAATCTTCGATCAGATCATAAGATTTCACGCACCCTGGTCAAGTTGACATCTGTCCGTGAGGTTGATAGTCGTCCACTGCGGTCTTCATCATCAACATTCGTTCTGCCTTCACTAAAAATTTTATGCCACTCAGATAAACTCTTGACATAACCTCCTCTCCAAAAGCCTTCTGAAGCTTACCATAAGTTGTCATCGCGTTTTCACCCAATTTAATGCAAAAAGAAATGGCATACCGTTGCTCAATGTTTTGCGGTTTCATTTCTGTGATGAGAGACACAAACACGTGTTCACTTATTACAGCACAACTCACGACTGAGCAGTTGCATCAATGTGCCGCTTGGACTAGAAGTAGCTTATAGACCAAGGTCAAAGATGGTGTGCCTACGCAAGCTGCAGGGTTGCCACATCTTGCAAAGAAAAATCAGTCTCATTACTTTATTGTCACACCTCGTATACCATCTCTGTTCTGTCATAGGTAAGAAGGGTTTTTCATCTACAGTTGTGTTAAAAACTAAATGTAGGAATCATCTTTTATCACTTAAAGACAATTTTCCTTTGTGTGTTTGGAACATAAACAAGCATATGACACTGAGACAGTGACTAGAGTGGCTTCAGTGTAGGTTGAGACCTGTCTAAACATATAACTTATAGTCGCCTGTGACGATCTGTTCTGTCACATTGCAAAACTTTCTGTATTCTTTGCGTGTAGACACTACTGTATGTATTGTTCTATGAGTACATTGCTGAAGATTATAATAATATTAAAAACATACATTTGATTATTATGTATCAGATCTAATATGTGTTACTTATTTTATGAAAAAATGCAGTATACTGAAGTTGTAGTAGCAGTGAGTCAAGATAATTGAAATTTTTTTGTGATAAATTGTAATTTATAATACTATTGTACAAACAGTATTGTATAAATTTTATAATTTATTTTTAATTAGATTGTTTGTATTGACATTGATAGTCAATAATATATATTAAAAATTCAGAATTTTCAGTAATAAGTAATACACATATATGTATATATATCTTTTTCTTTCTTTTTTTCACTTCTATTTTCATTGATTTTTAAGCTGAAAAAGTATAGTTTTTTAATTAATTTATCATAGGGTCAGCCCTCAGGAGAGGCATTTATTCAGATGGATTCTGAAGCAAGTGCATTTCTGGCTGCACAACAGAAGCATCACCGGTACATGATCTTTGGGAAAAAACAACGCTATATTGAAGTGTTCCAGTGTTCTGGTGAAGACATGAGCATGGTGCTGACAGGAGGCATTCCAACAGGAACAGTTTCACCAGTTGGAAAGGCGCTGCTAAGTCCTGGTATGTTAGTACAATCAACTAATAGCTTAGCTGTAGCACCTGCATCAGCACCAGCCCAATGGGATCCTATTGTGTTAGCTGCTGTTCAGAACCGGCAACAACAGTTGCACCAAGAAGTTTGGTTTATGAACCACCTTATTGCACAACACCAACAGCAGCAGCAGCAACAACAGCAGCAGCAGCAGCAACAGCAACAACAGCAGCACCATCAACAGCAACAAGCATTGGCATTGGCTACATTAGCTGCAAAACAAAATAGTGCTGCTGCAGCTGCTGCTGCTGCTGCTGCCGCCGCCCAGTGGCCTCCTGAGTTAATTCCTGCTGCTGCTCCTCCGATATCCTCTTCAATTGTGACACCAGTCACGTCAAAACACCTGACTACATTTCCACCTCCACCTAATACTTTACATACATTTGCTCCACATATTCCACCACCAGGCCCTGTTTTCTTTTTGAATGTTCCACCACCTCCTGCACATTTTCCAACTAAAATGCCACCACCCACTTATGCTCTATCTCATCATGTTCCTATAATTCACCAATCAGCAGTCCCACCTCCACAACCTATAATCAGTCTAAAGCGTTCATGGGAACAAGCTTTTCCCAATGCTGCCACAGATTCAAATGCAAACCCTATCGTTAAAAGGCCATTTCCTTCTGTCTCTACAGCTCAGGCTGTATATGCGCCTCCTCCGAATGCGGTTGGTACAATCCCTCCACAGAATCACAATCATCATACAGTTGCTGCATTTCAGACCACACAAGCATTTTATACTGCTATGTAATAATTGCAACTTAAAATTAAGTTATATCTATGCATATTTTTTAATGATTTTAAATTAAAAATCACTAATATATCTGTAGCTATATCTGTATTTTATACAAAATTACATATGTGTTATTCTCTTATGTATATTTCACATACATAACTATGTAGTGGAAATTATTTAAAATTACTAATTGATCTTCATAATTGCATGAAAACTATACATTCCAAAATAAAATTAGTATTTAAATGCTGAATAATAAAATGATATTAATTATGTAGTTTTAAATATTTACATTTGATTCATTAGTGCCTTTAATTAAGCCAAAGTACTTACTTTTATTTTATACTGAATTTATTCTCTTTTTTTTTTAATTATTAAATTTTAAGGTAAAACGGATAGTTTCCTTTCATTCCATATTTCTGACGGTTTTTAGATTTGTGAATTCTATTTAAAATTAGCATATATGTACTTAATGTTGTATAATGTGTTGGATTTTTTTTTAATCAGGAGATTTTATTTGTAGATGTTGGAAAGTTTTTTTTTAATACAAGCAGGTTTTATATTTCTTAAAATATAAATTAAATTATAATAATTCTGTAATTAAAAAAAAAAATATTATTCCTGTTGCTTGCAGGTGTTATTAAAAACTCTCTTATCATAATTTTATTTATCAGTTACTATTTCCCAATTATTGACTAAAAGCCTTGTTTGATTTGATATTGAATGTTCACATGTTATTAAAGTAGGTTTCTGTTATTTTAGTGTTTAATGATAGATTCTCATTCAGTTACTCCTGTATTAAATTCTAATACAGTTCTGGAACCTTGTTTTCATCATATCATAGAATAAAAGAAATTCCCTGTAGATTTCTCCCAGTGGCTTATGTGTGTTGAGATACATAGTTTTCTTTTTAAATTAAACCATAGTTTGTTCAACAGTTTGAAAGAGTTTTAGGATCCTGATAAATAAATCTGAAACAGTAAAACCATTCATACCATAGTCATTTAGTGATGAAAATGTACGAGTTTATACACTTTATATGAAAAATGTTCAAAATTAGCAATAATTTGAATCTCTTCTTTTTAGTTTGTTATAGCTCTATTAATAGCAACACTTTTCTAAATGATGTACTTGAACTGAACTTCTTCTGTCGTCCTTTCTTATGTTTAACAGTAGAATAAATTCCTTAAATTTAGATTTTCATAAGATTTTGTTTTTTTATTCAAATCGGTTATATTATGTTCAACTGTATATTTATAAATTGTATGCATAATTTACCTTTTAACATGCAAATTTCTTAGTTACTTAAACTGAATGAAAGTTCCTTTTCTACAGATTATTTTACAACTTTCAGAAATATTGTATCGAGAATTATAACATAATTTTATATCAAATCAGATAAAAGCATTTTAGGATTATTTTACTTAATTAAATTTCTGTTTGGGCTATGTAATTTTTTGTGGACTAGTTAAAAAAAAGAGATGTTTATGAAATTAATTTTCAAAATCTGGTTTATGGGTGTAATTTCCTATTCTTTAATTTTTTTACGTTCCGGGTTTTCTTAATTTTTTATTTGAATTATTGTTGTTAAATAAATATTTTCATTATAATTAAATGTTTTTTTACAAAATTTCTCATTTTATTTGTGACATTGTATTACATTAAATAATTCTGCTTTAATGCAGTTTCATCAGATCCTCATTGATATATACGTGGATTAGCGTGTTTCCTTAATTCTAATGTAGGTTATTTTTTACTGCACATTTAATTTTGTTTATTCCAGTTATTTTAGTTCGAAAAATAAATCATTTGCTGTATTATTTTTTCTTTATAATGTGAAAGATTATTTTACTTGGATTGTCAATTTAATGCTTCGTTTTTTATTCTTAAGTATCATGTGATTCTGTTTTATTTTTCTAAGTTTATTTAAACTTGAGATTACACTTCATTATTGTACATCCATCCTATCTTCATATTTCCTTGTAATCATTAAGTATAAACAATACAATTAAATTTCTGAGTAGCACTTCTAGTTTTTTTTTTAAATTGATCTTTACTTTTTAGCAGATAAACAAATTAGTAATTATTTAATTGGATATTTTTGTTAGTTCTGTCATTTTTAAATATTTTTATGTGATATGATTATTCTGTTTAAATATTCAGTATTTTCTTTTATGATGTTCTGGAAATTTAATACTTTTTTATTCATAATTTTATTTTATTTTTAAGTTGTACCTTTTTTTAGATCTGTACTTCAAACATGAAAATATTCTGATATTTTACAAGTCATGATTACCTTTTACACCTTTTGATACTCTGATTTGATCTGTTCGTGTTTCATTTCTAAAAATATTTTTGTTTTAGAAAACAGAATTATGAAGCAAGTAATTTTATTAGTTGGTTATTGGTATATCATTCCAATTATATATTATCTACCAACCTTTTTTTATTTTCAATTCAGAATTTCTTTATTATGTAATTTTTTCTTTAAATTTGTTTCTTTCAGTTCTCTCTTCCATAACTTCTGTATTTTTACTTATTTTAAAGTTTGTTTGACGTTACTGAAAATTCCAGTGTGCATATATATAATTTTTTTTTTTTTTTAAATTCAAATAATTTATTACATATTAACTAAATAATTATATACTAACCATTGTGCTAATGGAATTTAATATTAATGAAATTTAAACCACCAAAACACAGTAAATAGAAAAATTAACTTACCATATTAATTCCAAGAATCAATTTTCATGGTATCCCACATCTTCTGTTGGTATTTAATTTTAATTACATTGAAATAAATTGTTTTTATAATCTGTGAATTTTTAATATACAAAATTGTCATGTTTTATCAATTTTGAGATTTATTATGGATGAATATACAAACTCTGTTGTTCAGTACTGGAGACCAGAATTTGTGTATTCATCCATAATAAAACTCAAAATTTATAAAACAGTAATATTTTTGACAAATTCAAAATTCACAAATTATAAAACAGTTTATTTTAATGCAATTATAGAATTAAATACCAACTGAAGATGTGGGATCCTGAAAAAATTAATTCTTGGAATTAATATGGTAAGTTTAACTTACCATTTTTAGTTTTTATTGGTTTAAATTTCATTTAATGTATATATATATATATATATATATATATTTTTTATAAATTAAAAAATAAAATAAAAACTAATTGAATATGAACTTTTTGACTAATTATATACTTTTATACATATAAAAGCTCATTTTTATCTGAGAGACCCACCCAGCTACCCAGTTACTCTCCTTGAATTCAAGACATTGATTGAATGATGTATTGTTGTCTAAATGATCGTTAATTACAAGTGAAGTAATGAAAGTTTTATTTTGCTACCATTGATCCTTTGTTTTATTTTACTACAATTTAAACCTGCTTGGATTATGTCCTGAGTTAATTCTTTGCACTAAAAATTACATTATGAATAATGCATGTAGTTTAGAATTCTTTGAACCAGAATGGTTGTAGGCTTTATAAAAAAAAGACTTTCCTTTACCTTAGTCAGCATTAAAGGTTGTTGATGGATCACTGTAATTTTTTCTGTTGTTGGTTCTTTCTAATGATTATAATGGGTTTTACTAGGTATTTCGCATTTACTTGTGGGAAATTTCTTAAACTTTGCAATACTATTTCTTATATACATTGAGATTTATAACAACTTAGGTTCTTTTTTAAATTAGTTGAATATTTTTATTACTTTCAATATGGCAATAATTAATATTCATTATTGAATTTATTAAATTATAATTACTTATAATTTACAAAATTAATATCCTGTAAAAAAATAACTGTTGAATATTCACTTAATAATTAATGTAAATAATTATTTTAATTTAAATAATATTTTATATTTAACTATATTATTATTTTTTTATTAACTTCCCTTCACCATGTTATGTTTATTTTTTTAATTTTATTATTTTTAAATGTTTAAGAATCACTAAGAGGAAACTTTTTATTTATTTTCAGTTGAAAATATTATTTTTTTAATGTTTAATTTGTAAATTATTTTGTGATTTTATTTAAATTAATGTATTTTAAAGTATAAAACTTGTTATAATGTAGGCTATATGACTGTAATATATAAGTACATAGGCAGCCTATATTTCGTACAAATAAATATATACTGTTAGAATTGTATATAAATATTTTTATTTCTGTTGTTTTTTTTTCTTAGTTGATAATTAAAAGTTATTTTATTGATCACAGTACTTAATATTGTTTTCTTATGAACAGCACATTCCAGTAATTTGTTCCAGATAATTTTAAGTAAATGGCATTTATTTTCTGTAATTTAAAAAAAATTACAAGATAAAATATTTGTGAATTTTAAAACCGTCCATTTATGTTCTTTATGTATTAGTAGTTAGCCCTGGTGATAATTTTTCATCAGTGATTGTATATAAAACTGGATTTATTTTTCATTAATTACATTTAGAAATAATTTTTTAGCAACACACTTTATTATTTTGTTATAATTTTCTGTTAACTAGTTGTTATATATTTTTCCCCACTGAATTAGGTTTCATTTAGAATTTTCACCTGTTTTATTGTTATTATTCCTGATCATTATTATTGCTTATTATAAAAAAAAAATAAACAGAAATTTATCCTGAATTATTTAACCGGAAAGTAAGGTTATATTGTGAATATTTATGTAAGTATGTGGCAGTTTATTATTCATCAATAAGAACTCATCTTGGGAATAATGTACTCTTAACTGTCATTGATTGATTACTTTGGTGGATATATTTCTGGAGCAGTATGTGTGACACTGATGGAAATGATTTTTTTCATGAGAATGGTTCTCTTACAAGTTGGCTACTTCACTTTTAAAATATTTTCTCAAATAATAATAAATATATTGTTGTTATGCAGCAAACAATTTCCTTATCTTGGTTTCTTTGTTGAAAATCTGTTTTTTGTTATGTTTATAATTCTTTAATTCATGTTCTGTTATAATCTGTATTGTATTCTGTTATTCTCTCGGTCATTTCTATAATTCTTTATCTTAAGTTTTGATTTGATAGTGGTTCATTATTCTTCAACCCAGTTGGTCAATTGATTATTTACAAATTCTGATTGCAGAGTTATCAGACACTTTTTCCCTCTTACTTATACTTACTAGTGCAAATTGCACAATTATTTTATAATTGTAATGTATTTTCTGCTATTCTAACTCATTCAGTTTCATTGAAAATATACACAATACTTTGTGTTATACTGAGTTGCTTTTTCCAAAATACATGATCTATGGATTATCGCATTATTTAATTAAATATCTAATCATTTAAATAATTATCCTCTATTTTTTTTTTTTTTTTTTGGGGGGAGTAAGCAATAGTATCCTAATAATCTTTCAGTTGTGTTACATATTCTACCCATATTGTTAGTAATCAGTTATTTTGTATATTTATGAGAGGTATACTTAAGTGATGATAGTAAGTAATATAGTCTTCACTTGTACCAGTATATTATATATTTGCATAAACTTTGTGCATTGAAGACACACACATATACATGTGAACACGCACGCACATCCATACATGTACACACACACACACACACACACACACACACACACACACACACACACACACACAAACATCTATGTGAATATGTTGCATTATTAAGAAATGCATTTTTAACTTTAACCAAAAACAAAAAAGAAATTTTATTTTACATTTTCCTGCTATTTTTACTATTTCGTTGCTGTTAAATAACGTTTAAGACGTCACTATTTTTAACTTTCATGATTGTGAGAGCTATTTCTTACAAAACATTTTTCTTTCTAGAGTAACATAACTTTTTTGTAGGGTATTTATGAATTATTAATCCATTTGGTTTGTGGCACATTTTTCCCTCATTTCCTTTTCCTATACCTTCCTAATTGCCTTTAATTATTCAGTGATTAATAATAGTATGTTAAAACTAACTTTTGTGCAATTTACTTTCTTATTAACAGAAATGTATTGTTTTATTTTGATCAATCTGATCTACCCAAACAAAATTATTTAAATCTTAAATTTTTTAATGAAAAGAAGATATTAGTAATAGTTTATTTAATAAGAAACTAAACTTTAGAATTTAACTGGGAGTATTAGTACTGCAGTCATTCCTAACAAAAGTAATGGTTGTGATATTAAAAAAAAAAAATTGCTTATGTGTATTTATTTTGTAATATTTTGACACTTAAGTTTTACTGGTTGCAGTTGACACGCTGTCTTTTTTTATAATAATAATATTTTTCTTCATTTTCCTTTTAATGATTATTTTTATTCATATGTATTATAAATGTATATATATATGTTTGAAACAGATGATATTTGATTCTTATGTACAACATAATTTAAATTCACTTAGGGATTTCAATATATTAAATTTAACAATTTACTAATTTTTTATCATCAGAATTAAATATATTTCAGCTCAAACAAAATAATAATTATGTATTTAATTTAATTTTGACTTTAAACAAACTCTTTGTAAATTGTAAGCCAGTATCTTAAAATAGTTTACAAATAGGTTTATAATTAATTATATTTTTCTTTTAATTTCAATTTTGAGGTATTATCTGACAACAAGAATATGGAGTGTTCATCGTCAGGTTTTATATTATATATGTTTGCACATTATTTTGAGTCATGTTTTGATCTAAAATCCCTCTAATTATAACGCATTTAATATCATTTCATTTTTACGTGCACGGGTACTGCAATTTGGTATCTAGCTTAGTTAATATCTCTAGCAATAATCTTGTTATTAAGGTTTTAATCTTTTTTAACATCATCTGGTGGTATGTTGTTGTTATTATTATTATTATAATATTTAATTTTTATGTTTGGTAATGTTTATGAGTTGGATACAATATAAAATTTCCAGTAATTGTTTTTTTGCTCGTTTTTTACAATCTTATAATTTACATAGTCAATTTCTAATTAGTTAGTCATAAATGTAACTTTTTTGTTATTCTATAAATAGTAATAATAATCTTTATTTGTTGTTAGTATAGTTGACAAAATAATTAATGTAAAATCAGGATCACAAGCAAGCTCTTGTGAACTTACATGTTTGAATTGAATTGGTTGTGTATTTTTTAATGTCATTGATTTTTTGTTGAAGAAAATTTTATACTTAAACCTTTAATTCATTGAATGGAACCAGTAAAATGAACAAATGTATTTTTTTAATAATAATTTTTTAAAAAACATTTTTACATTTTATTATTTTTTTAAGGGATTCAAGTCATATGAATTACAGTTTCTTTCTTTTTTCACAAAATAAAAATAATCCCTGATTGATATTTGCATTATGACTTGATTTGATCATTAGATCATTACTTGATCACATTCTTTATTGAATCACAGGTTTTTGTTAGTAGACAACATCTTTTTTTAAATAGTTATTGATAATGCCATACTTTTTTTTCATATCTAATTATAATTTTGTGACATTTAACCTTGGATGAGGGCTTTGCGTAAGTCACACCCTTAAAAATTGTAGTATGAAAATTTTACTTACTCATAATCTTGAATATATTTTATATAAATATAAAGATAATAACAATAATAATAATAATGATAATAGTAATAATAATGACAGCGGTGGTAATTTTGAATCAATTTATTATAAACGTATGTTTACAACAAAATTAGTCGCATTGTACTTTGTTATATTAAATTTAAGTAATAGTTTTTAAACAAAATTAGTGTGTTATTGCCAGTTGACTTAAATTACTAAGTTATTTACTTCAGCTTTCGCTACACTACCTTCTCCCCAATCAGTAAATTATTGTCCATTCATATGTTTATATAGTTGAACGGGTTTTTTTTTCATTTTCTTAGTTTACCAGTTACTGAAACATTTTTTTTAAATAATAGTGAATAGATTTAATATGGTGCTTGTTTTATGCATGATTGGATTTAATCTTACGTAGTTAATTCTTTTTTTAATCATACATTTCAGCATTTTAATTTTCAAAGCAGTCTTGACATATTGCTTTCAAAAGGGAATGTAGGTAGGTAAAAATTTTGTTTACCATGATTTCTTTTTAATATTTAAAATATTTTTATAGTCAAAATTTAAGATTATTTATGTGTGAATTATTTACTTTGAATTATCTGAAGTTTCACATCCATTTATGTTTATTTTCAAAGAATCTGGGTGGATGGTAAATATTTATTGGATAATTTTTGTTACTTTAAATTAATATTTTTTTATATAGAAATTGTTACTACATGATGTTGCAGTAGTTATCATGTAGCTGATTTTAATGTATTAATAATTAATTTCTAAGGCTACAAAAATAATTCAGGCAAAATTTAGTTTTTGGTTTTATAGACATCATTTTGGTATTTTCCCTCAAGTTTTCCATTTTCAAAAGTGTATATATTTATTTTTAGGAAGATTTTTTTCAGATTGATTTTTCCTTCTTTTTAGAAGAACTTTGTACATAATTAGTGTTGACAAAAAATTTATATAACATGGATTTAAGAAAGTTTGTAAATTAGACAGTGAAAATGCAGATTTTGTAATAGTCTCAATACACTATATATTACATAATTCACTATTAAAGCCATCCATCCATCCATCCATCTGTCTTTTAAAATTAGAAATCCTAATCATAGCTACATGCAGCTCAGATTTACATTATTAGAGTGGCTTGTATTATTTTGTTAATAAAAATTGCATTCCTGATTTGAGCAATGTCTGAATTCTGATGTATCTCTTTTTTTTAGAAAATTCTGTTGTTAATCATAACTTTGAACACGTATGAAATGAACACCATTATTTTTTTAAATCAAAAATATTTCAGAGATTGATTTGTATATTAGGTATAATTGTTAACTGTCTTTTGTTATTCCTCTAATTATATTTTTCTTCACTTAGTATTCTGTCTCGCTTTTATTTGTTGGTTGTGGAAATGGGATGTAGCGAAAGCTCTCATTGGGTTTTGTACTCTTTTAATTGTAATTATATATATATATATATATATATATATATATATATATATATATATATATATATTGTACATATACACACACACACACACATACTCTCTCTCTCTCTTTGTTTTGTATGTGTGTGTGTGTGTGTATGTATGTGTATATATATATATATATACATGCTCATTTTACTGTACTTACTTTTTGTCCAGCTGTTATTTGTTTTTTTTTTTTTCATTATATGCAAACAGGGGACTTGCAATTTAGAAGGTGTATGATCTGAAAAATATTTCATACCTTGGAAATATTCATAGTTATTTGGTTATTAAAACTTTTTATGTTCATGATACTATGTGAGAAAATGTTTTGGTTAATTATACTATGAAAGCATTATTTTTTTTTTAATAAAATAAAGAATTGCCATGAGCTATTTAATTGTGTTTTTTTTTTTGCATTATGAATGACTGAACAATAATGCTTCTGAAATTCATAACATTTATATTTTACTTTAATTGCTTCATCTTGCATCTGATTAATAATTCTTTCTGCACATTTAAGGGTAGCAATGTGTAATATTTTAATTTAATCTTATAATAACGTTGTTCTCTTTGAGTGTAGGGTATTGATTAAAGTTTTTCAGGTAAACTAATGTTAATTGAAAAAATCAGAAAGTACTGATTTGATGATAATAAAAAACCTGATTATTGTTTTCATAAACAAAATACTGCTTTCATATAATTTAATCATGAGTAAATTAACAAAAATAGGGAAATAGAGGTACAGTGAAATATTTCTCAGTGGAAAAGGATTGATTGTTTTTTTTCAAGCATTTCCTCTGGATTATATTCTCATAATGTTTAGTTAAGATTTTAAATATACATATGCTTTTTTGCATTGAATTTCCTTTTTTACAGTTTTTCTCTTTTGTATTAGAACTGGCTTAGTTTAAAGCTAGTTTCCAAGTACTAATTTGTTTTGTATGGTGATGGTTTTAGTGGTATACTTAAAATTCTGAATGAAAGTTGACTTCAGAAAAGTCCGAATTGCAACAGTTCTGTTACATTAACATTCATTTATTTAATTCTTTCTTACTAACATATTTGTATTATACAATTATTAAGTATGTGTTAATTTATATGGGTTTGGTTTTATGGTATAATTGTATTACTCAGTTCCAGCTAGTTGCTTATTTTATTAAAGAAAACTCAGTTACAGGGTTTGTTTGCTGTAAAAGTTATTCTCTTTTCTTCAGTGCTAAAGCATCATTTTTGCCACACTTACATAGCTTGGTTTGCCTTGTTGGAATGGAATCATTCTTTTATTTTATTTTATAGTTTTACTGTCTTTGTTGATTTATCTTAAAACAATGGATAGAAATAAAGCTTTAATTAAAATTTTCATATTATTTCAAAAAAATGGCTATTTTAATGCATTTACTACATTTTTTAGTAACTAAATTTTTATTTATTACATTTGAATCATTATCAATTAGCTGCTTGCAGAGTGCATTGATGTCATATTTAAGCATAGTCTGATTACATAGATGTCTGGTTTCATATCCTTTAGATACACTTGATTCGCTAATGTATAATTAAAACTGATTACCATTTCATTGCAGTAAAAAAAAGATAGTTTTAATTTTTATCGCATTATGTATTCTTGCGTACTTGAATTATCATATGAATTAGTTGACTCCACTGAAATATGTGTAATAGTGTACACTGATAGATGTCAGTGTAAATTACATGAAACAGGTTGATGAGAATGAGCTCAAGACAAGCTGGTTGTTGATATTGATTTTTATTTAACTTATACTTTATTTAAGACGAATTTAAGTTTCAAAAAGTTTACAATTTATAAACAACTTTATCTTGGATTACAAATACTACTGACACATTTGTTGAATTTTGTGACTCCTGCAAGGTAAGTTAGATTTTTTTTATGACAAGAACGTTGGGTAGAATCATATGGTACTGTCTAATTCTGTTTTGCAAAGTCACTAACAGATCTTATTGAAGTGGCGTACTAAATTTTCTGGTGGAATTTATTATGAGCATAATTTAAGTGTAAAATGCTAGTATATTTGATTGGTTTAGGATTATTTATGCAGTACCATGCTATCCCTGATATAATTTTACATGAATGCACAAGGTTCCACTTATTCAAAAAATTTTACTTACCAGGTGGCTGAAAAGTAACACACCCCCTCTAACTTTTTTTATAATTGAGATGACTGAATGTGGTTTGTGGCATTCTTCCTTGTGCCAAGAAGCTACTTCAATAATGTATATTTTGCCCTTTTTGATTTTTGGGTGGCAGTAGATGAAGTGCAACTCAGAAATGTCTAAGGGACCAATGGTCATTCATTTTAAAGAGCTCAGTTAGATGAGACAAATGTGTTTGTTTCAGATAGCTAGAACTATGGTTGTATGCTCCCCTTTAATTTTTTTGTTATTTGAATTATTCCGATTCTCTCGGGAAATCTTCTCTAGTAAATAAGGCTGACTTAGTAAGCCCCAGTTTAGAGCATTCACCCTTTGGGGGGCTTAAAAATTTTAAATTGGACATTCTTCATGAGACAAAAAAACAGTATTAAAAAAAATTAAATTCTGACTATTTAAACCAAAATGGCGACCACAAATGTCTTTATGTTAATTAAAAAAATTTAATTATTTAAACTTTTTAAATACTTTTTTCATTCAGTTTTGAAGAATTTTATTTAAACTGTATAGTTTTTCATGTATAATTAATTTTATACTTTATTTAAAAAATGCCCTATGTTCTCATGAATTAAAATACCGCCTAACAAAATTATTCCAGTTAATAATGTTGCCGCTCACTTCATATTAAATGTTTAAACTGCCTTTCCTGTTCCTCCATGCAGTAATGCAGACATTGCTCAGAAGCTTCTCTCATATTGTGAAAAGTTTCTGGTGAAATCTTCATTCTCTGATTCTTCGAGAGAAGTTGGCTGTAAGCTACAAACTGTTTATTTTAAATGCCCCCATAGGAAGAAATCAAGGGGATTGTGGTCAGGTGACTTGGCTAGCCATACAATACTATTATGTTGACCTATCCAATGATTTTGAAATTGCCACTTCAATGCGTTTCTCACATTGCGAGCACAGTTCAGAGCATCATGTAATGAGAAAAACTCCTCTTCTCTTCTCTCTTGAATAAAGGTTGTCTGTTTGGTCTACGAGATGTCTTGTAAGATTGACTTCTAAAAACATTGTTGTCTCATAAAATCAAATTTTTGAGAGCTGAAATTATCTGCTCTTTCAGCAAAGCATATAATGCATATCACCATCTGATTACCATTAATGACAAATGGTCCAAGATGTTTGTGACCTGTTATTCCAGGCCAGTTATTCCAGTTACATTTAACTGCTCTTAATGCTGGTACAACTTTCCTGATATCAGTAACGATTTTCTGGGGACCAGTACTTACTGGTATGTCTGTTAACAGCCCCATATTAAGTAAATGAGGCTTTATCAGTGAACAATATGTTGATGCAAGAAATAATTGTTGTTATTAATCTCTTTCATAATTTCACTGATTTCAACCCTCCTATCAAAATCATTTCTAATAAGTTCTTGTACAGATGGTATTTATGGTTTTTAATACTTTTTGCGTTGACCACCAACGTAAATTATTATTTCATGCAATCAATGTTCTTGCCGATCGTTGATTATTAACAAAAATTTGGGCTTACTGAATTAGCCTTTCGTATCGGAGAAGATTTTCAAAGAGAGAATCAGGATACTTCAAATTAAAAAAGTTAAAGTGGAGCATACAACTGTCATTATAGCTATCTAAAACAAACAGTTGTTGGCCTCATTTTGCATTGGACAATCAGAATTTAATTTTAATTGTATTATTTTTCTCGTCTCATTGAGTTCTTCAAAATGATATAACAAATGATCATTGGTCTCATTCAAAATTTGCCTCCACCCCTGCCACCTGAAAATCAAAAAGAGTGAAATATACATTCATTGAAGTAACCTCTCAGTACAAGGAAGAATGCCGCAAACCACATTCAGTTATCTAAATTAGAAGAGAAGGTGTAAGTTACCTTTCAACCACACAGTACATTTTTTACCAGCAAAATTTACAATTTTTTTTTTTTAATAAATAGGACAACTAAAATTTTTTGAAACATTCATATTTTCAATACAAATTTGCATCATCCAATAATAAGATTTATTCTTAAATAGCTATCATATGTTTTCAGTGTAGGATAACCTGACCTGACCTGTGAGTTGTTTAAGTGTAATAATACTCATTTTTAACCGTAGTGCTCACCTGTTACTTTTCTCATTATTGTACTGCATTTTCATATGAGAATTTTCATCGTACCTAGCAGTAATATTTTAAATGAACTGGTTTCTAAATTTACTTAGAAGTGTCTTGATATTATTATATACTTGGTCATTTTCATATTAATTTGTAAATAGTGGCAATAATTTTTTTCATTGTTTATTGTTTAAAATTTTAATTTTTATCACTAAAATTTTTTTTGCCTGTAGGTGTAATATTCTTATTTTACTATTTTTTTCTGTTTTATTTGATGGTATGGAATTTAATAATTTTTTTGACAAGGATGTGAAACAACAATTTCAAACATTTTCTATCAACTTACTTCCAAAATAATGGAATCATATTTCCAGAAGATCTTTACAGAGATAATTAATATTGCTCCTTTGCTGTAGATTTGCAGGTGACTCTCAATACTCTGCTGATGAGAGAGCCATTTAATAGCTCTGAAAGGCTCTTCTGGAAGCACAGTCCATGTACTGTATTTTGAAAGTAAGGTGTCAAGTATTTTTAACGGTTTTATTCTTTGACTTTAAATGTTTTCTGGTCTGGAAATGTACTATCTGCCACAACATATCTTAACTGCAAACGAGGTACTGACTGTATTTATTTTGATATTGTCTGTTGTATATTCACACCTGTGCATTTCTCTTTCCATGTATATTTATTAATTGTGTTAAAATGTGTATTTTCTTCTGATTAATTATACATAAAGTTAATTATTAAAAACATTCAAGTGGCACGGTAAAATTTTAAAGGATTTTTTAATAAAAATTTTCTGCTGAATTTCTTATCATCATAAGTTAATTACAATTTGAAATTGCATATGTTAACTTCCATGGTTGGGTAGAGAAAGTACAACTATTCATACTGGTGTTTTCTCAGTATATCATTCTTATGCTTTTTTGTTAGTTAAATCATTTAATGTTTTACAAACATATAAAAATTAAAATTGCCAAAAAAATGGTCTGCATAGTTCTGGCTATTATAAGTAAACTTTATAGTTCTTGTGATAAATAATTATTCATTTGTAGCAGTAACAGTTGAAAAAATTAAATGATTTTTGTGTAGACTTAAACAAAAAAATAAATCTGTCTTAATTTTAAAATTATAGCTGAACATATGTATCATGAAAGTACTTTATGTATTTAATTGAATGATTTCCAGTTCAACAAGGTGAGTGGGAAAAAATGTGAATTGTTTTTTTAATATTAAATAGGGTTTTCATTTTTATTTAGTACTGAATAATTTATTTTAGTAACTGTTGCAATTTGATATAATATTATCCTTATTTAGAAACTGTATTTAAAATAACAGAAATATATAAACGTATAGGTTAGTAATGTGTCATCATCCACTTTCTAAAATTGCTTGCTTTTGTAATTAATTAGATGGGTGAGTCGGTGCTAAGTTGCAAGTCCACTCTTTGCTTAACTTTGTTTAACTGACAAGTTACTTTTGGTATGTCGGTTTGGGAGGGATAGCAATATTTTTGTGAAAGTGTGAATGCTATTTATACATAAGTATTGTATTGTGTGTGGGTATGAGTATTTGTAAGTATGTATGTAAGATTGATCACAAGGTGGTTGTGTTGTTCTAATTATTATTTTTTGTGTTGTATTGTATAATAAAATGGTTGTATCTAATATTTCAAGATTGTTTTTGCCTTTACCACCCTCATTTTTCACCTGCTTTTAAAAGGAGTTGTTTTTTACTTCTTTTTGCAAGGAATTGCCTTGTGTGAGATTTTATAGTAGAGTTATTTAAGGAAAAGTAATTAATCAATATTACAAAAGCAATTTTAAATATTTCATTTGTTTTAACATTGTTAGCCACAATACTGGGACTTGTTTGATGAGTTTGAATATTTTCATTCCCCAAATTTCATCACGAAAAGGAATGAATTTGTGTGGTATTAAACATCCAGTTATTTATATGTATATTGAATTGTACTGCAGTACTGAGAATGAAATTAATATAATAAAACAAATCATAATTTTATTGATGGTACCTTTGCTTATGAATACAGTTTGCTAATTAATTACAAAAATTATCATGTTTTTCTTAATTGGTCAACATGTGTTGTAATCTTAATATGACCTTGTTGCATGATGATGTTATTGAAAGCATTGCAACCTACATAATTAATGTAATGCCATCGGTTAAATGACTTAGAATAACATTCATGGAATATGTCTTGAGAATTTATGATCTCAGTCGCATGGAATGGCTGTCACTATGAAAAGAACCTGTAAGATTTTCCTTTCACAAGTCTTTAATTTGCAAAATTATTTAATTCATATCTGTTGAACATAATACTGAATAAAATGTGCTCACAGTTGATAATTTGATAGTTATCTGTAATTGTTATACATCATTATGCACATCTTCCTGTGTTTTTAAAGCTATATAATCATTAAAATTTAAATAATAATTTTATTAATATTATCTACTTACCCCTATAATATTAATATTATCCTTGTTTCTAGTTATGTGTTATTTCATGTTGAAAAATAAAAATGAAAATTGAACTTTACTACAATTATGTAGGAATGAATGTTGTTGCAGTTTATTTTTATTTAATAAAGTTAAATTTTATCCATTTATGTTCATCACAAAAAAAAGAAAAAAAGAAAGTTATTATCTTAAGTTTTAAATGCTATGCAGTATTAAATATACTACAAACATTTGATGATGCCACAATGATATAACAGCCTGGAGTCGAATTGCTGACCTTGATACTTTCAATAGCTGTCACAACTTATTGTAATTGCAGTAACCAGTCAAAACTACTGTTATTAAGGCAGTGAGAATCTGCCTAAAATTGTAGTACAGTATACATAATTTATCTTTAGAATTCATATCGTTTAATTTTTTCGCATTTATTATGTATAAAATCTTTGCACAGATTAGTAAAAAACAACTCTTTTGACCTCGGTATGGTTGCCTTAGTAATTAAGTTAAACATTAGTTCTGGTTTTGGTATCCTTTCCATTTCAAACTTAAAATGAAGAGCTGTTTTTACTATACTAAGGATTTCCAGTCTTTAACTAGACTGTTTATCAAGTTACTATTTTCCATGTTCCTTGGTAATCAGTAATTGAGCTACTATTTTCATGTATTCATTGATGATGACAGCAGCATTATAAAATATTTGAGTTCAATAAAAGTATTGACAGCAACTTACTGTCTCATTCCACCTATAAAAATTGTCAAACTGGAAACCAATTTTTATTTTTTATGTTAAAGATTTTAAGTAATGTCAGTGAATCCCTTAAAAATGCAGAAAGACAGTTTTAAATCGTGCTCTTCCTATTACATCCAGTGGATGCCTGTTGGATTTATTTCAGAATTTGATGATAATCAGCAAGTAATAATTAGGATTACAAAAAGGAATCACAAGCAGCTTAAAACATCTACAGCTTTAGTTAAAAATATTAAGTATGAAAACAGGAATGGTGCAAACCAATGGAACTAACTTAGTTGTTAGTGAATATTATGTCATTTTCATAGATTTTCATCTATTCGTAGCTAATCATTGATAAACCTTTTCATTAGACAGTGGTAGTTTTCAGCACATAACATGATAAAAAGTAAAATGTTTCTTGAAAAATATAAGTAATTATATAAAGGTGATGTAAGTCTGCTATTCTGGACAGAATGTTTTTATTTCTCATAAGACTTGCTGTATCTTTATATAATTTTTTTTTCTACTAATGATTAAAATAGAACTTATAATGTAGTTTCATTACATTGATATTGTCTCAATTAATTTTTATTAATATTTACATTTTGTAAAAACAGTTCTTCAATAGCACTAGCAAAATATAATAAAAGACATAATAAAATTATTGTGGTGAATAGAATTTTTTTTATTGAAATTGCAGATTTTTTTGTAGAACTTTATAAGGTTTCGTTTATATATTTTATTACCTAGCGATGCTAATTTTTATTGTTAATTTCTGTAACATTTGTTTGATTTGTGGGTAAGTAACGTCTGTAAAAACTTAATGTCCTTAAAAAACTTAAAACCAGCATGATTATTTTGTTTGCTTAGTCTAATATTGTTATCATTACCATTTCTAAGTGAAAACACTAAGTAATAATGATATTATTGTTAAAACATTAAAATTGTCATTCATTATACTTTGGTTTAACTGAAATAACAGAAATTAAGTGAAAGTTTTCAGTTGATTCAAAAATTAAGTAAAACCCTAACTAGACCCCAACAGTGATATTCCATTTTCTAATAATCATCCATGCAGCTCTCTTTTCCACTGTGGTATATTAAACTATTCTAACGCAATTATTTCTCAGACATTTTTATTTTTGAACTACCATTCAAATTTATTGTTATGAGTAGACCAGAGTATAATGTTCCAGGTTTTTTACATTCAATTTACTTATAAATCACAAAGTAAAACAAGAGTTCTTCCAACATTCTTGTTTTTACACAAAAAAAATTAATTATGAAGTAATAATGAAAACCCACTCATTAATTTTTCTTGGTAAATGAATTTTAAAAATGATTACTTCAGTAATGTTTTTAGATAGGAAAAAGTGCTAAATTTCACCACATTTGCACAGTACTTATGATTTAAAAAAGTGACATTTTTTAACAATTTTGTTGGTGTACATTCATCCTCAAAGTTTTCTTGTTCAGTGATTGAAATTTAGAAAAGATTATTAAAGTTATTTCTGAATTTATTTTTTATTTACATAAATTTATCTTTAATTTTATTCTGTCCAAAGTAAATAAATAAATCTTATTGTTTAAATTATTGACTATATATATAATTTTAGATGAACAGAAAGATAAAAACAATAAATATGTACATACTTTATTTTATTTTAAAATAACTCATTAAAGTAGAAGTATTAACTATATATTTTGGCTGGTACATAGTATATTGGCTAGTAATCAAAAAAATTATTTTTGTATAAAAATCTATAACATGGTAATAGACATGGAGAGGTCATGTCTGAAAGATCACCATACTTTGCAATAGTGTCAATTCAAAAGTAAGCTATTACAAGCTTGTCAGTTAAAAAATTAATTATTAAATGGATTATGACAATTGTGTTTATCAGATAACAGTTCCAAGAAATTTTCCATCATCAGTACTGGGCTGTTAGGTTGCTACACAGCCTTTAGAGCAGACAGTAAATTGGTTGATTTAT
The DNA here is from genome assembly GCF_047948215.1 of Lycorma delicatula. Classification (NCBI taxonomy): domain Eukaryota; kingdom Metazoa; phylum Arthropoda; class Insecta; order Hemiptera; family Fulgoridae; genus Lycorma; species Lycorma delicatula. The sequence continues at coordinate 211,836,482 of NC_134455.1, forward strand.
TTCCACAAGAATGAGTTAAGTAATGTGTTTTTTCGGTACTTATGTATTAACACCACCACAGCTACAGCTTTATTTAAATCAAAGTAGTCAATCGGATTTCGGTGGAAAATGAGAGCCAAAACAGAATATAAATGATTATTTATATTTATTTATTTTATAAATATAATTTAATCAAACTTAACCTACGCTCGCTTCGCTCGCTAACCTTGACTAATTAACACCGTAATTTTTTGAGAATTTATTTAATAAAATTTGATTATTTAAATAATAAATAATTGCAATAATTACCGAATTTATTAAATAAATACTCAAAAAATTACGGTGTTAATTAGTCAAAGTTAGCGAGCAAAGTGAGCGTAGGTTAAGCTTGGTTAAATTATATTTATAAAATAAATATTTATTTATTTATGTTAAACTCTATATTGGCCCATTTTCCACCGAAATCCGATTGACTGCTTTGTTTTTAAATAAAGCTGTAGCTGCAGTGGCGTTAATACGTAAGTACCGTTTTTTCTTGAACTATGTGTTTTTGTGGTATTAAAATATTTGAAACAATTCATACATACTTTGTACCAAAATTAAAAGTTATAATGTGACTGTAGATCGAGACAAAAATATCCTTTTTCTTATTTTGGTTATTGGATTTTCCTTTTTGATTATTTTGTGTCCATATGAGATAGTCCTGTGTGCTGTTGTCAGTAGCCTAACACACATTATAAATGATGTAGCTGCTATTTAATGTAAATTTATTATATTCCTTGAATGAAAAATCCTTAACAGTATTTGCCTAAGTTTATGTAATTTGTTTTGATAACAATAAATGTTCAAAGTGTAAGGATGTTCAGTTTTGTTATAGTTCAATAAACAGATGTGAAAGAAGAAATGAATTTTTCTGTAATAAATGAACTAGTCTGTACTACATTTAGATATACATGATACAAATTCATCTTGCTTGTATAAGTATTTTGCAGGAGGATTAAAACACTATTTTTCATATTATTTTTTTATTTTATATTATGACACAATGTAGAAGAAACTAAATTAATTGTTAAATGAAATTCTTTTTATTTGCTTAAAGACATTGAGGTAACTATAAATTACTGTGAAAAGACAAATAATCATTACCAACTGCTGTATGTAAAGAATTAAGCTTCTTGTCCTGAAGCAGTAGCTTGTTAGATGTTTAAAATCCTATACCACTTACTGTATTTAAAAAAGTACTCATAATTCATAATGTATGGAGCATCGGTCAGCTAGCTGAAAAGTTTTTTTTTTTTTTTTTTATATTATTGCTAACCTCTAACAACATAACCATATGCATAATCATTCAACAAAGGTAATAAATGTGTATATTTTTTCTAGACTAAAAATTGATTTTTAATTAATTATGCATATGTTCGATATTAGACTAAAAATATTTTAAGCAACAAAAATAAGTTTATGTTGGTTTTAAGATTATTTTTAAAAATTCATATCTTTTCCAATATACTCATTTTTAGATTTACTCATATACTCATTTTTAGATATACTCATCTTTTAATACCTCATTTTTAGATTTACTTTTAAGTAAATTTTTAGTACATTACCCGATCTGCAGTTTTAGTGGAAGTATATTTTCCTCAGTTCTCATACTACCATTTGGAATAAAATTCTTATATCCACTACTTTGTGTTGCTTTGATTAGTATTCTAAAAGTATAGTAGTTTCGTGAGTAAATAATGGTGTAAAATATTTAAATCATTGTGTTTAATTTACGTTTAAAGTGTTTGAGCGTTGCTTTAAATACTTTTTTAATTTATACAAACATCATTGTTTGTAAACTTTCATAGTGGTATTTAGTATTATAAAGCGAGAATTTTTTCATATAAATCCTGAACTATTTTCCATTATTATAATGAAACTATACATACAGCATTAGCATGCCACCTGTCCTGTTAACCTAATTATTTTTGTGATACTACGATTTGCATGATAATTAAAGTAATTTATCACTTCAGCCAATAACATACTACTTTCACTTGTCTCTGAAATAATTGTTGCACTGTAGCATCATCACAGTGATGGTCTGACTCTACATCTTTATGATTTGGACATTGGTTTTTGTGTAGTTTTTACTTCTCAAAAAATTATGTTGAACTTAGAAAGTCACACTAAAAGGGGAAAAAATAATTTGAGATAAAATTGTACAGGCTGATAACTATCTTGATGGTGATTTGTAATTTACCAATAGTACTTTTAAATTCCTCCTCTTAAATAAAATGTATTTTGAATCAAATGTACTCAGATATCAGCCATGGAATGAATACTAGACTAAGAAAAGGTTTTACAAATGAATAAAAAAGAGTATTAAACTGATATTTGGAATTCAGTCGTTGCCAACATTACTGTAACTGTTTTTTAAAAAGCTGTATGTTATGTTTTGAAGACTTGAATATAAATCTCTTTCTGTTTACAACTTAAATTTGGTTCAGTGGTTAAATTTTTGTGCTAAAATATGCATGGTAAGTTTGGTTAAAGGTTATTTGTTTTTAGTCCAGTCAACTGTTTTATAATTCTCAATTAATTGAACTTGCTCATAAGTTTTCTTTTTTTTTCAGAAGGTAGTGTGTTTTTTTTTATAAAAAAGGAAATTAATCTTATTAATAATAATAAATAAGACTAATGTAGGGTGTTTCTCTATGAAAACGGTTTATTTTTTCAGATTAGACTCTTGCATGAATTGAGATTGCACTCATTGCTACTACGTGGTAAATAGTTAGAAAGTAAAATCAACAGTGTATCTTACCTTTCATGTTAACACTACATTGTATTATATATTGTATTACACAATATAACTTGATGTCAAACCTAATGAGGTGTGATATCTACAGCTTGCTAGCTGAGTTTAACAGACAAAATTATATCCATTCTAATGGAAAGTCTCATAGATTTCCTTTTTTCCTCTTTTTTATCTTAAAAATTTTGTCAAAGTTCTTCTTATTCATACAAGAGTAAGAAGATTCTAAGACGTATGAGAATAAATTAATCTTGTCGTAAGTTCTTCTTATAAGAAATATTATAAGCAAGTATTAATATTCTATTTTAATGTTAATAATTAATGCTTATTGAAGTCCAGCAAGATAATTAGACTGAGCTTTTTGATTCTATTATTAATGGGGTATACTGTTATAATATTCCAGTAAGACCTTTATCATATGAGCAAATTGGCAAAGAGCAGGATATTCTATTTTACTGAATAAAATGTGGTAAGTACAAAGTGCAGTTGTTGTTAATACATATTGCTTTATAAAATCAGATTGGGTTATTTTTTCATTCTTCATTACATTTCAGTATGTAATGCAGAAAATCCATAACTTTAAAAAATGCATAAATTTTTTCGGCTATTCAAATTAAATCTTTTTCTTTTATGTTAAAAATTGCAATAAAATTTAAATGTTAAATAATATAAAATTTTTTTAAAAATTCCATTGCTCTTTAATAGTTTAAACAGGATTTTAGTGCATAAGTAGTAATTTAATAAAAACAAGACTAAAAGTAGTGTGTGGCAAATGACCTCAGCACTCAATGCTCATTGCTTAAAAAACATAGAGCATAATAAAAATGTATAAGACATCCACCTCACAAACAATACACCTGTTCTTGGAAATAATAACAAAACAAAATAATAAAGAATAATTGAATTTAGCTGTTCCTTAATGAGCTAAAATAAATAAAAAGCCATAGTAGATTTATAAACTAAAGGATGCAGGAAACTATATTATATTTTTATATATTGATAAAAAAAAAATTAGTTTAGAAATAAGTATAATATTAACAACATGCATTTATGCGACATATATTCACATATCTATTGTGATAAAAATGCAGTCTCATTTCATTTCAAACTTTGTTAACATAATTGATTAGGTTAACAAAGTTTAGGTTAACAAAGATTAGGCTAAGCTGAAGTTGATGGATTAGGTAAAAAAATTTAGTAATAAAAAATAAATTGTAGTATGGTCTATATTGTACCCAACAAACTGAAGAAGAAAATTGGGGTCATTAATTTTTGGAAGGAGTCATTTTACCAATGATTCCATTTAAGTAGTGACAGGGTTTTTATGTTTGTGCGAAGAAGGATTGACTAATGTAAATGTGTAGTAAATCAAAAGCTAACGGTCATCAGAAAATATTTGATGTTGATAAAATAATATTAAGTGAGAGCTTACTATAACATTAATAGGTATCAGTATTATTAATATGTATTTTAGATTTCATAGGTAATTTCTCCATTTTAGAATTCTACTGTTGATTAGATTCTTAAAATTCATTAAAAAAAAATTAAAAACTATTGTTTATTTCTTGTTTTAAACTCATAATTAGTTTAAATTATTAAAAGAATATTATTCCATCCAGATTTTTTTTTTATAAATATGTATTTTATTCTGTAGTAGATCGTATAAAGGTTTGTGTTAAACTACCTTTACTGAAAATAAAATTTACAGCTGCCATTTTATCTGATGACAGCTTACAGATGCTAAGAGAAGAAAAAATAATTATTTAGCACTTATCTTATTAAATTAGCATCTGTAAACGTCTACTGTGTTTTAGATTCTAGTGCATGCTTATTTTATATGGAAGTTATCTCCTATGGTATTAATTTAATAATATATTTATTATACAAATTGTAGTCTTATTTGGTATGCCATACAAGTGTTTTTGATCATTACTTCTAATTCTATCTGTAATGAATGTGGTCTATGGTTTAGAATGAATATCATTTAATTATTAAGTAAGTTAAATAATTTAAAAATATCTTTTATTTGACTGCTTAACTGTTGCAATCTAATTTTAATCAATAAATAATTGAAATATAATTATTTTTGTAAGTGGAACAAAAATAACAAACTTCAGTGATACATTTTAGAATATTTAGTACGCATGCCACTGCTATTTATTCATTCTTTTGAACATTTTAAAATAAATTATTCTATTAAATGAACAACATTTTTACTTTGAATAGTATTCCAGAATTAACGTTAAAAAATCACTGTTAATATTATAATAAGAAGCAATAAGTATATAAAATTTAAGGAAAAATTCCTAAGTGTGTCGACCATTTCAATATCTTGACAGGGCATGTTGAACAGAAGTTTCTATTCGTGATAGCATACATAATATGTGTATGTTTTGTTGGTTTTTGTGTATTTTCATTGCTTTGTATTCTGTTAAAACAGCTTCTTGTCCTGGGATTGTCGCTGGTAGAGCAATGAGCTAATATGAAGAATTTTTTTATAGCTTGGAAGTTGCAGAGGGCAGCTTGTGAATGGGTGTTGTGTTATATTTTAACTTGTTTAATTATTTTTCTGTTTCTCACACACACATACATGAACCATATTTGAAATAGTACATACAGTATACACAATGAGACCATTTTATAGTACACATCATGATACTATACACTGTAATTCCACTATGGACTATAATACAGAGATACTCGCATTTGATTTGAATTATAGAATGAATCATGCACTACGGGTAATATCTTACAGCAAATGTTGGAAATATCTACTATTTTCCTGAAGGCAGATCCAAGTGCTCCACACCATATTTTTTGAGATTCTAAAAGAAGCATCTCAAAAGGACATTAGGGTTAATGGAATTAACCCTTATATCCTTTTGAGATGCTTCTCTTAGCATTAACTGCTTCTCTTAATTCCAGTAACTCAGAGTTAATGGAATTAATCCTGACGTCCTATGAAGTCCTATGACGTCCTATGAAAAAATATGGTGTGAACGGTTTGGACTTCCCTTCAGGAAAATGTTGGACATTTCCAACACTTGCTGTAAGACATTACCAGGTGTGCATAACTACATTCCATGAATCAAATCAAATGTGAGTATATGAATTATAGTCGATAATGGAATTATAGTGTATAGTATCATGATGTGTATGATAAAATGATCTCCCTGTATTATATGTACATAGTTGTGACAAGCGTTATATTTTTATTAATCATGTTATGTTTTTATTTTATTTATTTTCATGTGTATTTAACTATATTTTTCTATTCATTTACTAAAATTAATGTACTTTTAGAAATTTGACTTGTGCTGTGGGTATAAAACAGATTACTATTTATCCTCATTATTTTTTAAGCTAATTCAGGTAATGTAGATATACTCATGTGTGATTTTCATATAAGACACATACTTGTCATTTCTGATTGTATTAATTACTTATTAGTATTTTAGAAAATTGATTCACAAATATTGCTTATAAAATATTTGTATGTTGTGACACCATATTAGATGGTCACAAACTCCAATATATACCATCTCCCATCAAAATTTGTTCATTACTTTCTCTTATCAAATGCAAAGACAGCTTATTGATGATTTATGAAAATGTTATATGGGCCAATTCCTAAGCGCTCAGTGTTTTTGGATTTTAAAATTCTAGTCAGCCAACTTATAAGACTTGCCAACAGCATCAGGACCTCTTGGTAGTGACATTAAATTAATGTTCTTGGTCAAAAGTAAATTACTTTTTATTCTGAGATATCATAGTCAATATGATTTAAGAATAATTTTGCCTTCTCTTTTATGTGTTTTAATTATCAACTAAATTATTATTTTAATTGTTATTTTTAAATAAAAAAATCTTTATAAATAAGATAATCTTCTTACATGTTTAAATTTTTTTGCATGTTTAAATTAATTATATAACAAATATAATCTTTCATGTTTATACTTAATTAATATCTTCAAAATTCTGGTAATTTTTCTCATACTGTGATTCTATATTTTCTAAATAATTAGGAAATTTTTACTTATGAAAAACAAGATTTAATAAATTATAATCTGATACAATAATGTGATAGCTATTCTGTAAAGCTTTTTACTTCATTTTTATAAACTAATTGAAAATGACATGAACCTAATTTATTAAATATGTACTCATTTAGAGTTCTTCTGTTGAATTTAATTATGTAATTATGTATAATTGGATACAGCAAAAACTATAACTATTATTGTATCAATTACATAATTGTTCTCACAATTAATTAAAATTACACTTGCCTGTTTTAGTCATATATCCATTACTAAAAGCTATAGTTGTTATTGTGATACAATAATTAATTTTATTATGTTTGATTGATTAAAGTCAATTTAAGTTTGTATCAGAAATAATGAAAACTTATGGCTTTCAGAAATGGATACATGACTATAAATAAGTCAAAGTAATTTTGAATAAAAGATCTTTAATAAAGCACCCTTAAATACAGCTCAGTGTAATGCTTTGCTTAGTGATTTTTTATTACGCTACTTAGTGACCATGAATTCATCAAATCTTAGATTGCAGTTTTAATTGTAACATATCAAATTAGATAAAAATGAATCATCTTTATTTGAGGTTAAAAGATTCTTTCAAAAGAATGAAAACTCTGAATAAGAAACTTCTGCAAGTATTGTATTTCAATGTAAATATATGTCTTATTAAATTTTATGGCTACTTCAGAATAATCCTTAACTATAATTATTATTGAAAGACGTTTAAAATAATTTTTGTACATTGTTGTTTTTCATCAAGCCTTGTTTTAAATTTATTTAATGTATATAACTTTAAAATCAAAATTTATTGTTTAATCAAATTAACAATGTTTTTGTCTTATTTGGCAAGTATTATTGATCATCAGTAATTCATAGAGTAATTAATTCATATTGTATTTAACTGCTAATGGTTACTGTTGCATGCTTTAATAATTTGATAAAGTGTGAAAGTGTGTTATCACTTGCTTATTTGGCCCAATTGTGTGACTGTAAACTGTTTTAAATATTAATTTTCTTGTATCATGTTATGTCAGTACATTACAGTTATTATTTTTGACATCTTCTTAATTTTGTAACAGTTTTATTGTTGTTATTATCATTAATAAATTATTCCAGTTCTTTACACCAGCAGCAGCATTTCTTTTTGTGAAAGAAAAAAATTATTTCTCTCTTTACATTATCTGAAAATTTTAATACTATATGAGTATTGTGAAAATTACAATGCAGTTTTGTGGAGGAAAGAGAAAGTTTTTTTTCTGTAGATTTTCATTGTAAGGTTCTCTTTAACTTTTAAAAAACGAATGCTTGTTGAAAATTTTGAAGTTTTAAATCCTAATTCAGTCCAGGATTTGAAAGTTTTATTTTATGAATTGAATTTTATTTAAAATCTATTAACTGTACATACTAAGGTATTAAATAATTAGTAGAATTTCTAATATAACAGTTTTTATGTATACTTTCAAGTTATAGAAAACAGTCAGATGCTTGAAATAATTGTGATCGAGAAAGATTTTTAAGAACTATTTTCTTAATTTTAGAATTTTGTTCTGCTAATTCAAAAGATTTACTTTATCAATACTGAAATAAAGAATAAACCTCAATTAAATAATTTTACTATACTGATATCAATTTAAAAAATTAAACCTTGAATTTTGTTTGTTTCGCGTATTGTGTTTGAAAAAATTTCAGTTTTCAGATTTCAATGGAAATATCTATTTTGACCATCCCTGAATTCATTTTGACTAGTTTAAGCATAACGTCTGTTCATACATATGTATCTCACGTAACTCAAAAACGATTAGCCGTAGGATGTTGAAATTTTTGATTTAGGACTGTTGTAACATCTAGTTATGGACCTTCCCTTTTAATTGCAATCAAATGGACCAAAAAAGTTCAAAATCCAAAAAATTTGGATTTTGGATTTTTTTCTTAAGTGTAGTAATAAGCCCTCATTGAGAGCTTTTCAGTGATATATCATAAGTGGTATTTATATTCATTGGTTCCAGAGTTGTAGCCAAATAAACTTTTAGTAGATGAAATATGTGGATCTTACAAGAGGAAGGCACATTGGTTCATCTCCTTTTTTTAGCTTTTTTTTTTAATTTAAATATATTGATTTATTAATAATGATTAACCTCTGATTGTAAAAAAGCTTTAAAATAAATAATAATTCAATAACAACAATAAAAAAAATATGAAAAAATACCAAAGTTATTATTGCAATAAAATTTTATGTACTTTTAATTTTTTTTAAAAATACGTATATGTAATTTAATAGGTGAACAAGAAACTCATGTGCCCACAACAGATTTTTTTTTAAATTTATTTTTGAGGGTTTTAGTCAAATGTGCAAGTGGTGATACATCCTTTTAGTGGCATTTAGTTAGTCAAACATAGTGTGTTAAAAATGACGATATTATTTACATAGTATGTGCGAAGAATGTGTTTGAGCTGCCCTCTCAACTCACACAGGTATGCATGGTATCCCGATATTTCTCAGGTTCAATAATTGAGCAATTTAATATTTTCTGATCTGGTCTGGTCTGGTCTGGTCTGGTGGGGGTTTTATGTTCTTGATCAGCTTCTAGAGGGAGGGAGTAAGGATCTTCACATGCCTACACATGCTTTCTACTTGGAATCAGGTATTCTCATTCACTGTTTCTTTTATTATATATAGCGTGTACTATATTTATAAATACATTAATTTACTTGTGAATGTTTTTTTTATTAACTACTTATAACTATTCTTGTGTATGTAAGTACATGACATAAACTAATTCACTTGTATTAACTTTTTGTTGGTTTGTTTTGTTTTATTTGGTTATCAATTTTATAATTATTTACTAAAATGTAGGAGCATGGATAAATATATAACACCTTAATTCTATGAGTTTAGAATATTGTTCAAGCAGTTCAGAATTTTTTTTTATCTTTGATCATTTGCTGAAAAAAATTACTATATCAAATTTTATTCTTTTGTAAAAAATATTTTCTTGTACTTATAAATTTAAGTTGTGTGCTAAAGAATTAAAATTAAAAAATGTAATATTGTACTTATTAAAATAAAGATCTGCAGATGGAATGGTGTCTTGAGAAATCAGTAGTTTGCTATAATAACTTTTTCTGAAATTTACAAGGTTTAATTTTAAAAATAATGATTTGCCTATTGCAGGAATTAATCAACAAACCCACAAAAAGACATAGTTCAACCACATACTACAAAAACACACAGAGATGTTTTTGTAGTATGTCACCAATAGTGAGGTGTAAACAACTCTCTTCAATTGTAATTGAAGCTAGCATCATAATCCTTATACTATTAAAAAGTAAAAATAGCTGCAGAGGGTAATTGCTCTGATTCAGCTCAAAAAATATTGCTCTGATTCAGCTAATTTTCACTTTACATATTCATCGCTTATCAGTAAGAAAACATATTTGTGCTGTCCATTTTTAGGTAATGAACTTTTGACCACATGTTTTTTGTTAGTTTATGTATCATTTTTTTAAAGTAATTCTTGTAATACAAAATGAATCCTTAACATGCATGGTAAAGGTTACATTGTTTAACTGAAGCAAAAACTCATTTATTAAATATAATTCTGATAATTGGCATTCTTTCTTTTTTATCTGCTTAGTTTTCAAGGTGTTATTGACTGCACTTTTAGCGTAATCACCAGGTTTAAGGGATCCGTTTTCTACCTAATTAGCTTAAAATATGGTTTTGGTAAATTTAAAAAAAAAACTAAACGTATGCAAGTATTTTATGTGACAGATGATCATTTCTACCCCATTATTAAGGGAGAAATTAGTTTCAAAAATTCACCTGTAAGCATACTTCCATCTATTTAAAAAGTCACTTATTTTTAAAAATTATTTGTTTGTAATCTTGCTCTCACTTGTATAAAATCCATTTTAATTTACCATATATGTATGCTATATTTGTTTAAAATAATTTTCAATCTTTCAGAAATTTTTTACTTAAGTTACCTCTGATATTTATTAAAGTTTCTGATTTATCCTCAGATATTTTGAATGTATATTTTTTTATTAGTTTTTGTTGTGCTTCTGAGTTTGAGAATATAGTGTGTCCTATTAACATTGGATCATATTTGGTTTCTTTTTTTATAATAAAAGCTGTTTCAGAAACTTTGTTAAGGAACTTGGTGAGCCCACTTTTTTTTGAAAAGTTAAAAAAAAGAATGAAATGTTAAGGAAATTTATTTTTTGTTTTACTTCTAAGAGGTAACACAATAATTAAGCTTAAAAATTTTGTTTGAAGACTTTATTAAATGTAAATTTTAAATTCAGTTACTTTTTTATCTTGGTGACAAATTTAAACATTTCACATAAATACTTATTACTGTACCTCTTATACTCGTATGATATATATATATATATATAAAACTTGTTTTCTTAGTACCTGTGAATAAATTTAAAATAATTTTGTCAACTTGTATGAATGAAACTCAACCATATTTTCATCTGCAGATGATAGTGTTATTTTTTATCAATTTACTATCATTGCTATTTTTGACAGCTAATGAAACATCACCAGAATATTATTTTACCAGGCTTGTTCATTAAATATTGATATGTGAGCTGATTAAATATGTGAGCATATCTTGTTGAATGTATTTATTTTTATCAGCAATAAAAGTTTTATCTTTTTGAAGATTAGAGAAGGTTTGGTTACTACTCCTCCACCTGTTCTACATTTATTTTCATGGACTCAAATGTTGCCAACTTTTTTAAAAAAATAAGATTGCAACTATCTAATTTTTTAGCTTAATGGAATTTCCAGTAATGTTAATTTGTTCTTTAGTAACTGGTTATCAGCTGAAATATTTGTAATTCTTTTTTGTCTTTGTATGATCATCCAGTTTATAGTCTTTTTCTGCTAATACAATTTTTCACATTTAAGTTCCACATTTTTTTATAATTTAATGTGTAAAAAAACTATTTGTGATTTTATAAATTAAATCCAAAACGATCATTTTAACACAACAAATATACTTTTTTTATGCTAAGTGTTCAGAATTATTTTTTCAGACCTAAAAATCGGTGTACTGCATTTGTATTTCCATCTGATGAACATAATGAGCTAATCTTTTTATATTTTATAACATGTCTGTTCTGCAGATGAAAATGTAAATGTAGAAATTATAGAATACTTAGTCAGAAAATTGGAAAGGCTTGGAAAATTAAGAGTAACTGTATTTTTTCAGGGTTGGGTATTTATTTTTAAATAAATGTGTAACCTTTCCTAAAATTCCGTTTAAATTACCTGATTTCCTCTGCTTACTCTACAAACTTGTGAAGAAAGAATCTTGTTTTATCTAAATTATGCCCTCCCCGCAACAGTTACGTACAAAAACAGAATTGCCTATTTACATAGATAACTCATTTAATTTATTTAAGAGAAAAAAGGGGTGAAGAAAAGTACCCTAAATCTGTAAGTAACTACATTAATAGGGTTTGTTAAAATTATCAAGTAAACCAATATATTTCACTTATGACAAAGTTGGGCAATCAATTTTAAAATAACCAGAAGTTTACATTTCAAATATTTTTAGTCTGTTAACACTTTTCATGACAGTTTCTTATATACTTAGTGTAAATAGAAGACTTTATCTCATTTTATTAAAAAAAAAGATATAAATAAAGTTAAGATGTGATCCACTTCTTTTTGTTTTGGATTATTTGTTAATATTTTAAACAATTGTAATTAATACAGTTTAATGTGAAATTTTAATATTCATAGAAATTTAAAACACTTGAAGAATTTTCTTAGAAATTAATAGTACCCATTTTATCCTGAAAAACTTTGTTTCATTGATCAATTAAATTTTTAAATCATTATCTTCAGTTATTTTTAAAGTAGTACATCTTTTTTTTTATATGTCTAATATCTTATTTTATAATTTTCTTTTATGAGTATTTTACTCTTTTTATAGTAGATTTTTTCAAACTTCAGATCACTATTGTTAAACTTTTGACAAATCTGTGTGTGTCTGTGTATTTGTGTTGTAAGTTGCTATATTAAATTTAATTTTAATTTTAAACTTTTAGCTGTTTTTATAAGAGTTCATTGTTTGAAGTGTTAGTAGTAACAATGAAACCACAATACAATTTGTGCAGTTGAAAAACTTTTTTTTTCACTTTATTTGCACCATATTTAAGATTCATGATCTTATAATGATTTTTTTTTCAGGTGGTACAATTCTGGGACCTCCACCTTCACTGCCACCTCATCCACATTTTGTTCCACAGTTTCCTCCATTGTGCCCAGGGCCTTTGCTGAGTCGTCCACCACCTCATTTTGCTTTTCCGCCGACCCAGATTCTGTACTGGCCATATCCGTCGCCACCTGTTTCTCCACCACATGCTCCTCCACCAGCCCCACATCTGGTAATCATGCACTCGGATGTTGCCAACTTCCTTCACACGGTTTCTGAGGTATATGCATATGGTTGTGGGCAGTTGCTTGCTTTATTTACTGTACTTTGTAGATTTAACATTTAACTAATTGATTATTTTATTCACTTTGAATTCTTTAGTTTTAGATAGAATTATATAACAAATTTGGACATAGAGGTTTAGTCCCATCACATTCAAATTATAATTCTGTTGTAATCAGTTTAAATGTCAGAAATAAGTAGAATTATTGTATTTATACTATTTTTCAAGAAATAAAAAATATGTTTCAAAAGAAAAATATTATATATTCAACAGTTAAAAATTAAAATCGCAAAACGATAAAAAAAACTTTTTTTTTTAATTTGGTTGGTAAATGCCGTGAACAGTGACCATTTTATTTTCAATACTTCCCATCAGTTTCACAGAATTATTACTCTTTAATTTTGTTGACTTGTATTACATTTAAAATAAACCATTTAAATTTCTGTAAGTTTTCTAATTGCAGAAGAATCCAGTAATATGTTACTTGATTTTAACTAAAATTATTTTAGCTTTGGTTTTTGTACAGCTATTGATTTTGTTACTATAGTTTACAACATATATAATGCAAAATTCCAAATCATTTTATGTATTTAGTTATCACAAATCAAATAGCAGACATGACATATTGCAACAAAAAAAGAAAGACCTAGTATTGTATTGGAGAACAGTTCATTGTTTGTTAAATATTAACATTTTGTAATCTTATTATCACCTGATATACTACAGCACTGAATGATTGACCTTGCCTTTGAAAGTAATGATATGAACTTTATGAAATAAATTTAGTGATTTTTGAGGCGGTCATCACGGAATAATACATTACTATAATTTTTCTTTATATGAATCCATAAAAGTAGCCTTATAGTAGGTGTACAAAATACTAAGATCACAAAAAAAAGGTTATAAAGATTTAGAAATTCAAATTTTGAGGTAAGAATTTTGATTATTAATTACTCATATTGAGGATTATAGAGAATTTTAAGGTTAATTCACATGAATAACTTACTAATGCTTCTTTTTTTAATTTTAAAATTTGTACGAGATTTTTTTCCTTTAGTTATTTCTTTTTTTCTTCAGTCATGACTCAAATTTGGTATTGTTTAGTCAGGTTTACACCTGACTTTTTACCTCTTGTAAGTTCTAATAATAGACACTTTAATAATATTTTTGTAATTTGGGTTTGGGTCTAGACAATATTCTTTTAAAAAACGATCAAGATAAAATGTAGAATATCTATTAGCATTTGTAACATTTATGTTGGTAAACGATTACTTGTTGTACACTCATCACATAGTTATTTAATTTGCATATGAATCAAATTAGGCATACATATATAATATTCATATTTTCACTGTTGGCAGTATATGAAAAATTTGAAGAAATGTGAATATAAATGATATTTATAATACATAATTTAATTTTTATGATGTTCAATATAGTCTTATTTTGAAAGAACATGTTATCTTTCAAAATGAAATTTTGAGCATTATAATGCGTACAATAAAAAGATGAACCCTGGATTTACAACTATTTACTTATCAGTGAAAATTTGTAGTAAATGGATGTATACACGATTCATTCTAAATCTTGTTCATTTCTATATTTAATAGTTAACAATATGCATAATAAAAATTACTTATTTTCTGCAACTAAAAATCTTAACAGATAATAATGAAGTAGGTAATAATAATAGATTGTATATTAACAGTGACAGATCAGTATTATATCCACTTTTAAATTGCCTTAATCAATTTTTGTGAATTTACACTGATAGATAGTACGTAAACAAATCCAGGCTCTTCATTTTTCATTGTACACCTTTTAAGCGTGGAATTTCTTAAAGCTAACTGAAATAGTGAATTTATTGTCAGCACTTATATTGTAAGAATGTTATCTTACAATAATGATATTTCTATTGAAATGAGTTAAGAGATTTAGGTGATACTATTTTGAAAAATATTTTTTGAAAAAATGTAACTTTAATTTATTCTTATATGAGTTTATTAGACAATATCTTTATTACCATATTTTGCTAGAGTATCATTTCAGTACATTAATACTGAAATGACAACTTCTACTCGTGTTTATTTTCATTCATTCAGAAAAGTAATTTTATTTACTATCACTAATACAGTCTACAAGGATAAGTTTTAACAAACTTGTTTGTTATTTGTTATTTTTCCTGATGTTATTTTTAATACACTGAATTTATAGCTAAGTTCAGTATCTCTCTCTCTCTCTCTATATATATATATATATATAGCTATTCATCACTTATCTTAACTTCTCTTTTTCTTTTGTAAAATTTTAATTTTTAACATTTTTTTATGCTTGGGTAACAATTTGGGTGGTTTGAAACATACTTAATGGATTCTGTTACTGATGTAATTTAATTTTTATAATTTTTTCTGTATATTTGTTTGACTACTCATTAAGTGGTCTAGAGTGTAACTAATTTCAATCTGTAATTAACAGTTCTTATTTCTGTTATCTTTTTATAAATAAATATATTTATCTTTTAAATATCAGCCTCAGTTTTTTTAATTAAAATTATGTATTTATTGTTAACAGTGGAGTATGGATTACATAGGCTCTGGTCATCATCTTGGTGCTCAGACAATAGGTATGTAAACTCCATTTCGTATTTAGTAATGAGCTTACATCAGTGAAGCTTCATTCATATTTTTGAAGGTTATTTATTAGCGTGTACGCACAAAATTTTTAATTTATGTAAAGATATGTTGGAAATGTAAAGATATATTAGAAAGTAAAGAATAATAATTTATAAGAATTAGTTTTTACAGGTTACTTTCATAACATTATATCTGTTATTCATTAAATTTCACGACTCCTAATGAAAGTGCACCTGATGATTCATCAATGCTAAAAATATTGATTTAAAACAATGAGAGAATGAAATGTGAGGAATGTTCTGTAACTGAAGGTACAATCATTGATGTTTTGGTACATATAAGGATTAAACTAAAATTATCCCTTTAAAATTTCACATGTATTTTAATACCTTACTAACTGTATTATCAGTAGCAAAGAATGTCTTCTCTTGTAACCTATCTTTCTCTTGATTTTTACGTTTTGCATTCCTTGAAAAATTATTTTCTCACAGATCTTTATTAAGTGACCAGAGGAATGAAAATCACATTGTAAGTGTCCCATTTAAAAATCACATTGATGATAAATTACAGGTTGAGTATGAAAGCACTTTCCATCTGGTTTTCATTAGTGTTTGTTTTCTTGATAGAGCAGTGTGGGGACAAGCATTGTTATTGAACAGATTTATAAATGTCTTGATATCCCTTCCTTGACTTCTCTTAATCTCTGCTCACTTGTCTTAAGATGGCAATAGAATAATATAATTTTGGCTGTTGAAGTTTTGTCCATTATCCTAAAATTCAATGGGTTAATGAGCACTTCACTGGTACAACTTGAATTTTTCATTTGCTGGTGATTTGGCTCCTTCATTTCCTAGCTTTGCCTTTCTGAAACAGGGTAGAAGTAATGTACCAAAGTGTTTTTACTAACAGATTTGAGTTAAAATTTCATCACCCTGTACTTGGTGATACTTTCAGTCCCTAAAATGTTAGTCCTTCCCAAGTGAAATTTTTTTCAGTGTCAGCTGTGGCATTGTCTTGAATTTTTTTTTAGAATTCAAGTTTTGAATAACAGTAAGAACCAAACATAAACTTAAATTTTGAAAGTGAATCTTTCTTCAACAGTTTCTCACATTGTTTGTTTGTAATTTCATCACTATGTAAACTATAAACTTGGAGTGAACATTTGCCAAACTAGTCTTGTCTAAAGCTCATCTTCAACAATCATTTTGAAATGTTCTGTGTATTTATTAACAACTCTTAGGTTCAAACTCAATTTTCTGTATTTTGCTGTTATATAAAACCAATTTTGTGTATATCTGGGTTGAGATTCCTTCTGCTAACAAAAATTTGATGACTACTATGTTTTGCTACATATCACCCTTCTAATGGAATAGAAATTATTCACCCTCGATTGGTTGTGTGAAAGATAAGATTGATGTTTCTTTATACTCATTCATATTTCAGTAACTGCTTATTTTTAATTCTTATGAAAACTTATTACACTTTTCAGTTTTAAATAAATTTACATATAATCATCTTATTACATTATGATTCAATCAAATTAGTTAATGAAATTTTTATTAAGTAAAATCAAAAAATAATAGCATTGAAAAATGATGGATCAAATGTGAATAAATGTTAACTAATAATAATAAATGTGATCTTTAAAAATATAAGTTCATAACTAATTCAGATAAATTTAATTCAGTTTATCAAACTTATGACCTGTTTTACAATGTTTGATGTTACTATTTGTGGGTGTACTATCTAATTTATTGTTATTTTTTTATATTTCTGACAAAGTTATCTGTATTAAATAATTAATTGGGTTGTCTTAAGTTTATTAGCAATTGTCAGTAGCTTTTTATCATTTTTTTTTTGACACCTTGACAAAATTTTAAGAAAGTAATTAATAATAAATAGTGCCAATTTATCAGTTTTGAATCTTATTTCTAGTGATTTTGTCATTAAAAAAGATATGCATTTCAGTATTAGTGTAGTAGGCGATCGATCTATCGCTGCAAAACTACCGCTTCGCTCTCTAAACTTGATTAGCGAGCAAAGTGAGCGAAGGATAAGTTTAGTTAAATTATATTTATAATTTTATTTTATTTATTTTCTTATTTTAATATTGCGTTTCAGTGGCACCATCTAAAAACTAACTAACTACAGCAGTAGATCGCCTAGTTCATTAATACCATCTATTTCTTTGAACTATATGTCTTTTTATTGCACTTTTTCACCTGATGTTCCTCTCACGCCTCTGAAAATTCAAATATTAGTAAAAAAATGTTTATAATGTATTTTAATTTTCATTTCAAATACAAAATAAAACAAATATTATAAAACAAGTCATTTATCAAAAAAAAGTATTAAAAACAAACATTTTTCTACTGATGTTATTTTTGCCCTTTCCTAACACAACATATAACACTCAAATCAATTATGATAATCCTAACAGAAATATAAAATATTGTAAAAAAAGAAATTGATAATATTCTACAATCCATATTTCAGCATTCTCTAATTGTATTTTATTTGAAATAAGTAGAAAATAATTTAATTCTACAGTTTCTTGTTTAATAACACTGCCCAACATATTTTTTTTTTTTAATATTTCCTTCACTTCATTAGTCAAATCTTTCTAACTTTCGGTTGAGAAAAAGAAATTTTTATTCACTCTAGTTTCTGTGATATTCAATAGGTGGAAGTATTTTATTTTAACAGATAAGAGAAAACAGTACATTTTAATTACATTGGTTTGCTTAGCATTTCTCCCACCACCACCCCATTCGGTAAGTAAGTAAGTAAGTAAGTAAGTTTAAAACAACCATTCAGTTGTTTTAAACAATTACAGTGCATACAATTAAGGCTCTGTGCTAGGCACTCCTTAAATTTTGAATAAGTGCTCGATTTCTTTCCAACCTATGCGCCCAAACGGACACCGCATAAGAGGTCATACTTTCGAAAGCACCTCGGCACACCATGTACAAATGACAGCCTGACAATCCATAATCCTTTTGAGCAATCCTCTTAAACTTGCACATCACAGAGACGGTGTCTGCCGCTACTTGCCTAATGTGGTTGCTAAACTCCTCATCAAACAAAACACCTAGGTACTTATGAACGTGAATTTGACTGATTACCCAGCCTTTATACTAATACGGGGGTTACGACTGTATGATAATTTGTCTGCACCCTCGAGAAGCATAAACTTCATCTTGGGCACAGAAATCCTTAAATTTTGAATGTCCATCCACCCCTCTTCGGTTGACAAAGCCGCCTGCGCTTGGTCTTCTACTTGCAGTCTTAAATTACCATGAACTAACAGGAGACAGTCATCGGGGAAAACCTCGGCCTTGACCCCTTCTGGGAATGTCAGCCCCAAAAATCCGTCGAATACCAGGTTTCACAGCAAATGACCAAGAATGAAGCCCTGTGGGCTTCCCTAACCTTAAACAGAGCCGTACGATCCAACAAGTAGTTATGTACTACGGTCTGCAGGGCTACGGGAACATTGCGTGGGGACCATGTACGGCTCCTGGACCAAGAGGACTTCGAGGTCTTACTCCTCAAGATTCCTCATGGGTTCATTGGTGGCCGCCCGGGAACGATGCAGGTTTAACTGTCCCAGGCGCAAGCGTTCGGCAATGTGACGACCGTCCTCGAAAGCTTCCCCCAATTCAGGTATCGCCATATGCCGTATTGTTTACGATCTTCGCCCGGGCTATGTCATGCGATTTGCATTGTTTGCCCTCTACCCGGCGTCCAGCATCAAAGCCTTTCACCAAGGCACAGGGAGCGCACTTTGCAGGCGCGGTCTTATTAGGGCAGTTAACTGCGCTGTGCCAAGCAAGGGCGCAATGACCATACATCACCAACTGTGCTCTACAGTGGAGAGAGATGTGCCCAAAGCCTTGACATTTGAAGCACCAGTGTACTTTGTATGGTCGACAACCCTGCAATAGAGCCATCCAAGGAAAGCCGACCACCGGCCATCAAGACCTGCCGGATCTTTGGCAAGGTCTCAATTATTCAGTTGCTCTTCAGGGCCTCTTTCCGTCCCAACTGCCGGACCACCCTGGTCCCCTTCAGGAATTCCTTGATAGCCATATCCAACACAGGATTTTGGTTTTGTAGCCTTGAGGATTTCGGGCTTCTCTACCCTCGTTGCCCTTGGAAAATCATAGACCAATATTGCGGCCCCCGCTCGGCCAGCAACTGAGCCTTCAGCCCGTTCTTCCCAAGAACGCCGGCCTCCAACAGCCACTTCGCCTGCTGCTCATTAACAGCTTCTAAGATGACTCCATGATCCCTTGCTTTTGTGACCCAGGAAATCTGGAACCTTTCCTTCTGCGGGTCCAGGACCTTCTTCAGGGTCAGCTTCATCAGACGAAGCCCCCGGACTAGGCATTAAAGGGACCATCTTGACAGTGGCCCGCCTAATTTTTATAGCCGGTGGCGGGGGACTAACCCGCTTAGGCCGCGGCACGGCTGTTACCACAGCGAAGGAGACAGGTTTTTTACCTTTTCCTCCACCTGTTTTCGGTTTGAAGTCCTTAACTCCTTCCACTACCTGATCCACCTTGCTCGACAGCCGAGAAACGACCGAATCAAGGGCTCGGTTTGCGCTTTGGAGGTTTTCGTTTTTCAACGCCAGTTCAGCAACCATCAAGGAACATTCAGAAAGGTACAAAAGCTGTCTAAACTCGACCGAAATCCTTGATTTCATTTTTGAGGATATTTTGGCCCATGCAGATCGCATACCCTCAATCCGCCCTATCCCTTGGCTACCGAGCTAGACCCCTTCAAGTGAGGCTTCGCCCCAGAGTCCTCCAGGACAGAGCCGACCACCACACCGCTGTATTTCACCATCCTCAACTTTGCAAGGAACTGCCTCTCAGCCTTGGCTCGCCCTCCACTGCCTTGCTCTCCCTTCACGGTTCCGACCGAAGTCTTTCCCAACAGCTCGACGCAAAGGTTTTGGCCGGATTTTTCACCGGTGCTCAAGAGGGGAGGGGCTCCTCTCTTATTGAGACCTCCGTGACCTCCTTAACAGAGGACCATGGCCTTGGCGGAGACCTGCCTAGTGACCTTCTCGGCAGGAAGGTGTCATGGTAACCAAGTCCTTGAGGCAATCTCCCCCAGATTGCTCCATCGCAGCTTATTAAAACAATACAACTACTGCACTGCCAGGCACTACAGTTGCAGTTTGAATGAACCTAACACCTACCACAAGATAGGTGAGCGTTTGGCTTAGTTATTCCGAGCATGGCCGCCTGTTCTCATGCAACCCCGCTCGAAAAAGTTAAAGCTTAAAAACTCCTAATATAGACTACTGGTGAGGTCAGAGCGAAATCGCTTCCCGAACCTGCCAGAGGATCAGAAAAATTTATTGGCCTCACGAACCTATAAAAATGGGGACACGAATCAAACAAAGGAAACGTCCATATTTAGCCGACAGTGGCACTTCTGCAACACACTATGCAGCTGTGTTGTCTAAACACCACAGCAACTAATTGACAGACAGCCACTAATCGTTGTCAGCCCCGATGACATGAACGTAGGCACGCTGTACTTGTTGGAGCAATATATCGCTACCAGTAGCAGTAAATCGTAAGTCTTGTATTGTAAGCGATCTTTATTACATATATATTATGATTTTAATTACATATACCAACAACGTAAAAAGTCCATTTAACATTTTTTTAATGAGTTTCATTCTAAGAGTTCTTAATTGATGGAAGAATACCTGGCAGAATACCTGGTTGGGTCTGAAGAGAATCATGTGGTGGCTTAATGAGATCATTATCTTTTGGCTTTCCACTTGTTAGTGAGTTCCAAAGCATCCCTGCACACAGACCAGTAGTAATCTGCAAGCATTGCTTCATTCCAACAGCCCTGATATCTTTGTTCCATTACATAAATATCCTGATAGAATCTTTCTCCATGTTCATTACTGACAATTCCAGGTCCATCTGGCAATCCATCACTGATGGATCACTGGAATTGTCCATCACTGACAATTCCAGTGATTTCCATCACTGAAAAGTCCAGGTGTGAGGGAAGAAACTGGATTTTAAGGGACATGTTACATCAGAGTCGATGGTATTTTTGCAGAAGTACTGTCACCAGCTGACTGTATTTTTCATCTCTCTTTACCTAAAACTTTATGAATGACTCCCTTTAAGGCTTCCCAAGCTTCCTTTTTGTTTCCCCTCCAAATTCGGTCAAACACAGGATCCTTTACAAGTTGTCAGATTTGTGGCCCAACAAAAATACCTTCCTCAACTTTTGGATCACTTAAGTAGGAAAATTGTCTCTTTAAGTACTTAAAGGCCTGTTCTGCTTGATTCATACTTTTGACAAAAGTTTTCATCAAACCCAGCTTTATATGAAGAGGTGGAAGAAGAACATCTTTTGGGTCCACAAGAGACATGGCAACGACATTTTTCTTGGTAGAGTTAAGATTTCTTGCAGGCCAGTCTGCTTGAATATAATGTGATTTCCTTTCCCCACTGTCCCATATACATAAAAAGCAGCAGTTCCTAAGAGTCTCAGTTGCATTCCTAAGAGTACAGCGATGACTTTCAGGTCGTCACAAATTTTCAGCTTGTGTTCAGCATATATTTGATTGAGTCTAGGAAGATTGCCATGTTTACTTAAGTCTCCTTATGTGAACTATTGCACGTGGCCAACTGTCGCCTTACACCATTCGACTACACCAGCTTTGTCATTTATGTGAACTGACATCCCAACCCTGTAGGGGAAGACACCCACTTTGTGACACAGTCACCAGTCACCACAGTTTGTGTTCAAACATTTCATCAAGCCATTAACGTTGCAACAAACAACAAGATTGTTTTTCTTCTCAGAAAAAGAAAGCAAATCCCTATGACAATGTCTGTACTATGAGACCCTGACATCACACTGAAGAAGATTCCATTGCTGTAAACTTGACCCTAGAAGTTCTGCCTTCTCCTTCGACAAAATCAAGGTCTCAAATGAGATCACTCAATTCCGCTTGACTCACACTGTGTAGTTTATCATCTTTTTCATCAAAATCAGACTCATCAGATTTGTTTGGCTTGTTGAGTTCTTCTTCCGCACTGCCTTCATTTTCTACTTCAAGCTTATAATTTTAGGGTGGAGTAGGAACTGGTAAACTATCTCAATGTAGAAGTCGAATAGCAGATGGAAGTTTAAGGTATTGAACTGTTCCTCTTTTCTTCATTGACTATCCGCTCTTATAGGTAGAGTCAAGTAGAAATAACAGTAGTTTGTAGGCTCCCGCCAAACCATAGGCACAGCAAAAACTGTACATCATTTTTTATTTTTCAGCCATTCTCATAGTATAATTGAACAAGAGTTGCAACATATATGTGGTGTCCATGACTTCCTTGTTCCCTACCTTCATACCAAAATATTGCAAGAGGTGTCAGATTGCGTTTCTAAATCTATTCAAAATCTATTCACTGAATTTACACATTTTTTGTGGAATTAGATTTAAAAAATTGTTCACTTCAAAAGTACTTGAAAACCAGAAATTCTGCACTAATTCCAACACAAACAATATAAAACTCACAGTCACAGCAACATTAATAATGTTTATTACCTACAAAAAGCCGGAGAACATTGTGTTTAATCATTTAACAGGTGTGGCGACTCCAAAAACAAAATTACCCCTGAACTAAAAATGTAATTGGGTAAAAAAAGACATGTCGATCATTGTATCTCCAAAGCAAGAGCTAATCGGTCATTTTTATGGTGATTTTTTAAATCAGCAGATGGAAATACATAGTAATAAGTTATTTTTGGGCCCAAAACATTTTCATTATTGGGCAGTGTAACATATTGAAATATTTTCTTTAACATTAAATAGTTACTCTCGTTATGATGCTGTGATCACCTGATGGAAAGTAACAAAATTCACTCTTATAACACAACTGTTAAAAAACTTTTACATCTGACAGTTTATGTGTTACTTGGATTGGAAAACATATTTTTTTCCTATTTAGCCTCTGGGAATCACCGTCAGGTATTACTTAAGAGGATGAATAAAGATGATAAGTATGAGTGCAAGTGAAGTGTAGTGTAGTCTTGTAGGTTGACCATTTCTGAGATGTGTGATTAATTAAAACCCAACCACCTAAGAACACCGGTATCCATGATCTGGTATTCAAATCCATATAAAAGTCCTAGCCTTTACTAGGATTTGAATGTTGAAACTCCCAACTTCAAAATAAGCTGATTTGCAAAGGCACATTCACCACTAGAGCCCAACCCAATGGGTTTAGGATTGACAAATCCAAAACCGGATTGACGGAAAACTCAGTTTTTTCTTCAATCATTTGATTGGTTTGATACAGCTCTCCAAGATTCCCTATCTAGTGCCAGTCATTTCATTTTGGTTAAACCCCTACATCCCTAACAATTTGTTTTACATATTCCAAACATTGCATGCCTACACAATTTTTCCCATCTACCTGTCCCTTCAATGTCAAAGTGACTATTCCAGAATGCCTTAATATGTGGCCTATAAGTCTGTCTCTTCTTTTAACTATATTTTTCTAAATGTTTCTTCATCAGTTTGCTGCAACACCTCTTCATTTGTCACTTTATCCACCATCTGATTTTTAATATTCTCCTATAGCACCACATTTCAAAAGTTTCTAATCTTTTCTTCTCAGGTATTCTGATCGTCCAAGTTTCACTTCCATGTAAAGTTATGCTCCAAATATGTGCTTTCAAAAATGTTTTCCTGACGTTTAAATTAATTTGTGATATAAGCAAATTATATTTCTGACTGAAAGCTCACTTTGCTTGTGCTATTCAGCATTTTATATCACTCCTGCTTCGTCCATTTTTAGTAATTCTACTTCCCAAATAACAAAATTCTTCTGTCTCCATAATCTTTTTTCTTCCTATTTTTATATTCAGTAGTTCATCTACATTATTTCTACATTTTATTACTTTCATTTTGTTCTTGTTATTTTCATGCGGTAGTTCTTGCATAGGACTTCATCCATGCTGTTCATTGTTCTAAATCCTTTTTACTCTCAGCTAGAATTACTATATCATCAGCAAATCGTAGCATCTCTATCTTTTCACCTTCTACTGTTCTTTAACTTCATTAACTCCTAGTTCTATGTAAAGATTAAAAAGTAATGGGGATAGGGAACATCCTGGTTGGACTCCCTTTTTTATTACAGCTTCATTCCTATGTTCTTCAATTATTACTGTTGCTGTTTGGTTCCTGTAAATGTTAGAAATTTTTCTTTTATATCTGTACTTGAACCCTAATTTTTTTTTAAAATACTGAACATTTTATTCCAATCTATGTTATCAGATGCCTTTTTTAGGTCTATAAATGCCAAGTTTGTTGGTTTGTTTTTCTTTAATTTTCCTTCTACTGTTAATCTGAGTGCTAAAATTTCTTCCCTTGTCCCTATAAACCAAATTGGTCTTCTCCTAACACTTCTTCCACTTTCCTCTCAGTTCTTCTGTACAGAATTCTAGTTAGGATTTTTTTTATGCGTGAGTAGTTAAACTAATTGTTCAGTATTCTTCCCATTTATCTGCTCCTGCTTTCTTTGGTATCATGACAATAACATTCTTTTTGAAGTCTGATGGAGCATCTCCTTTTTCATAAATATTACACACCTGTTTGTATAATCTATCTATCGCTTCCTGACCTGCCCTGCGCTGTAATTCTGCAGATATCTCATCTATCCCAGGAGCCTCTCTCCCATTTAAATCTTTTAATGCTCTATTAAATTTAGATCTCAGTATTGTATCTCCCTTTTCATCCTCTTTGACTTCTTCTTCTTCCTCTTTAACATCAGTTTCTAATTCATTTCCTGCGTATAACTCTTCAATACATTCCACCCACCTATCGATCTTTTCTTTTGTATTATAGATCTGTGTACCATCTTTATTTAACACATTATTAGATTTTAATTATGTACCAAAAAATTCTCCTTAACTTTCCTGAATGCTGTCTATTTTACCAATGATAATTTATCTTTCCACTTCTGAACACTTTTCTTCAGCCCACTCTTTTTTTTTGCTAATTTCCACTTCCTGTTAATAGTATTTCTTAGTTGTCAATAGTTCCTTTTAACTTCTTCATCTCCAGCATTCTTATACTTTATACATTCATCCATCAGCTGCAGTATAACCTCTGATATCCAAGGTTTCCCACCAGTTCTCTTTGTTCCACCTAAATTCGCTTCTGCTGATTTAAGAATTTCCTTTTTAACATTCTCCCATTTTTCTTCTATATTTTCTACCTTACCTTTTTTCTCACACCTCTTGTGATGTCCTCAAAAATCTTCTCCTCTTCCTCAAGCTTCTCTAAATTCCACCACTTCATCTTACACCTTTTCTTCAGGTTTTTAAACCCCAATGTACATTTCATTATCACTAAATTATGGTCGCTATCAATGTCTGCTTCAGGATATGCTTTGCAGTGGAGGAGCTGAATTCTAAATCTTTGTTTAACCATGATATAATCTATCATTATATATGGTGGTACCTTGCAGTACCACCAAGCATTTTCCATGTGTATATTCTTCTATTATGATTTTTAAACTGGGTGTTAGCCCAGTTAATTACTAAATTATACTCCATGCAAAACTCAATAATTCAGTGTCCCCTCTTTCATTCCTTTTGCCCAGCCCATATTCACCCACAATATTTCCTTCCTTGCCTTTTCCGATGCTTGCACCTAATCTCCAACTATTATTAAATGTTTATCCCCTTTTATGTCTTTAATTACGTTGTCAATTTCTTCATACACACACTACCTCATCATCATCTTGATAGACACTTGTAGGCATATAGACATTAACAATCATTGTTGGCGTAGGTTTTGATTTTATCCTTATTACAATGATTCTGTTGCTGGGCTGTTTGAAATACTCTCCTCTCTTCCTTATCATCTTGTTCATTATGAGACCTCATAATGAACAAGAAGCCCTTTATTTGACACTAAAATCACCCGACCAAAAGTCGTTTTCCCCTTTCCACTGAACCTCGCTAATTCCTACTACATCTACATTTAACCTATCCATTTCCCTCTTTAAATTTTCTAATCTACCAACATTTTTTAGACTTCTAACATTCCATGCTCCGACTCTTAGAATGTTATTTTTTAATTTTCTGGTGATCTCTTCATTAGTCCCCACCTGGAGATCTGAGCAGGGAACTAGTTTACCTCCAGAATATTTCACTAAGGAAGGCGCTTCCATCATTGTTACACGAAAATGCAGAGTTACATTTGCTTGGGAAAAAAACAGTCATAGTTTTCCATTGCTTTCAGTTGCGCAGTAGTCAGAAAATTGATTGATGTTGATATGGCCATTTAAGTCCTCCTGACCTACGCCCTTAACAACTACTGAAAGAGCTACTGCACTGTTTCAGGAATCATTACTTAGTCTGGCTCTCAACAGATACCTCTCCAATATGGTTGCACCTTCAGTTCAGCTACTTTGTATCATTGAACACTCAAGCCCTCTCACCATTGGCAAGGTCTCATGATTCATAGATGGAGTACACTATTTTATGGTATTATAAAATAAGTACCCTGCATAATTCACCTTGGAAGTATCTAAGGGTTAAGAAACAAACTTACAACTTTCAAGCTATAATAAATTTGTTCAAAGTCCTTATGGTCAGCTGACAAAACATATTTGCTTCCAACGCAATGAATATTTTAAAAATATTTTTTCAGTTATGCAGTTCTTTAATTATTGAAAGAAATTTATGGTCTGAATGACCCATACTAATAGAAAACTAATTGTTTGCCATCACTGTCATACATATGAATTTATTTTTAAGTCATTCATTGTTAATTGATGATTGATTATGTTTTGAAGGAAAAATGGAGAAAATGAAAGAAAGAAAATTTATTTGATGTAACTGCTAAAAAATTGATTAAATTGATAATGTGGAGAATTTTTTTTTATTAATGATTACAATTGATTTATTACAATACTGTATATTTCAAATGTACTTACAACCATTAAGCATACTACATTTTTTAATTCAGATTTTAACAATTTAAAGAAAAACACTATTGATTTTAAATGCTATTTTTATCCCCATTAACTGACCTGATCAAGATAATTCAAAGTTAATTTTTTACCTACTTTATCCAGTTGCATTGAAATTTTGTAAGTACAGCTTAATTTCCAGTAACAATATGGTAATCAGTCATTACAGAATCAAAAAAAAAATTCATATTTACTACATCACAAACATGATGTAATAGGATAAATATATGATCTATGATGTTGCTTCAGTATGTTTATTAAATGGTTTATATAAGAAATGTAAAAAATATAAATATGTTTGAAAAATTTTGAAGAATGCTTTTATTTAAAGTGCACTAAAAAATCTTTTCATGTCTAGATAATAATTTTTATCTTACGTGACTAAACAATAAAAGCATAATGGATCCTTATTTTTCATTACTTAATAGTTCAAAAACATTTTAAGCTATTTAGCCTATTTGTGATGATCAGTTTTTTTTGGTACATAAGACTGTTATTATGCTTTACTTTTATTGCATTTTAAATAAATGCATTCTTTTAGAAATAATTCAATATATTTATATCATACTACAGAATCATAGTAATTGTTCTGCATTAAGATTTTATTAGTTTACTACAAAATTTGTTTCGTGTACTAATAAAAAATGTATATTACTGTAGGTTTTATTATCATATATTTCCCTCAAAAAAAATATGTTCTCAAGAAACGTGCATTTATTAATAAAACTAAAATATAGAGTGTGTTGGAATCACACATGGTAAAAATTCTTGAACATTTCAGAATCCATGGAAATGCTACCCAGTGACCAGATCAAAATTTCTAACTACCGCAGACCATCTAATTGATAAACTTCACTGATAGGTCAACTGGATTATTGAGAGTGAAACAGTTCTAATGGGGTAAGGGGGTAATTTTTTAAAAATAATCACTTTATTCTGTGAGATATGTGGACAAAAATGTTGAAAAATCTGTCATTCATGTATGAAAGTAAACATAAACAGAAAATTATATGAAATTTTCTTTAGTTAGGATGATAAACCAGAAAGGTAGTAAATAGAGAAAAGACATTATTATTATTTTTTTTAACTTTGAAAGGAAGAAATATGTAGGTTTGTTTGTAGTTTTTTGCTGAAATAAGAAAACAAGCAGTTTTTGAAACATAAAATATACATTTTTTAATACCTTTGTTAGAGGAAACTAAGACAAGGATTATTATTTAGTATAGTAAGTTAGTTGATCGTAGGTTTCATTTTATCATTCCTTGTGATTTTTATTAATTTTTAATATTTATTATCCCTTGAAGTTCATGCATTTATTCTTTTATAAGTAGTGTTGCAGTCAGTTGGTTTCAGTTCCTCTTTGAACTTTTTTATCTGCAGTCATTGATTTTCAATTTCTTCTCCCTCTATGCTTCGATCCTTTTCTTTCTCTCTTTTTTTGTCTGTTAATTCTTGGGGTCAAAGCTGTTTTGATTATGAACATAGCCCAAGAGAAAATCTGGGGTAATTATCCCCTATACTTATGCCATATTTGTACAGATAATTTTCGCGAACATTTTTAACAATATATACCATGCCCTTTCATTGATGTTATCATGGATTAGCATGCTGAATTCTCTAATCATACTTTGTAGAGGGTCTCAATGCCTGTGTGCACAGGTATGCCTAAAGCAACTGTGATCTGTTAGGAACTGAGTCAACTTGTCCCCAGTACCTTGTGCTTGTGGTTCAGCCATCTCCAGAGGTTCAGGATCAGTCTATAGGGGTCCAGCTACCCTTTGTCAGCTGATTCCACCTATGCTTAAATCCACTTAAAAGTTTTTTACAGCATTTTCAGATTTTGATTTTTTAAGCTTTTCTCCCCTTCCATATTTCTTCATAAAACTCTCTGTATTCATCTATTTTCCAATTTTTTTTACTTTTGTCTGCATAGGACTCATTTTTCATCTTTCATATCTTTTCTGATTTTCCAAAGAACTGTGCATCTGAGTATTCTGTAGTGTGATGTAAACAAATCATTAGATAAATTAATAGCTCAGAGAATTACTTCAGATGAATATTTTTAATTATTTATAAAGTTAGTTATTATTTTTATCATGTTGTTGATTTGGATCATATACGATTGTCTGTGTCCATATTCATTAATAAATACTTACGCTGGGTTTTACAATTTGCTACTGATCACGTACCTCATTTTGTACTTAAACTCTCTTCTATAAACAATTTGAAAATTTGGATTTATCTTAATTCTTGCATTTATTAATAAACAGTATTTTTAATTTCTTTTCCATTCATTACCTCTGCTTTCTTGTTTGTTTAGCTTTGATACTCTCATGAGCTATTTTCTTCACTTCTAGTGAAAATTTCTGTAGTTTTGTCATTGATAATTGAAACAGCATACTAGCTAGATGCAATATAAAATTGTTTTTTAATGTGTCTTGAAAAGCAGTATATTAATTGAAAAAAAAAAATAATATTAATTGGGTATGAGCAGTTTGTTGCTAAAAATAAACAAATTTATTTATATATTCATGTAATTACAACGGGCTAATTTTCAATTATAGTTCACTCCATGAATGATGAATAAATCACCTGACTGAAGTTGAGTTTAATAGTCAACTATTGTTTTATACTATGTGTATTATATATGTGCCAGTTCCTTTTTCATCAGGAGCATTTAAATTCCCAGATTATAATTCATAAGATAAATTTTATATACCAAAATTATGGTCTGTGGAATTTCAGTCTATACAAAAGTTTACACTGAAATCTGTCAAGTTTGTGTATATAAAACCCTTATGAGTTCTTTTTATTTATCATTTTTGTTTTCATTGAAGTTGCAATGTATTTTTATCTGTTAGTACCATGCTTATATATTCTTAAATATTTAGCCATAATGTAAAGGTTTTCTGAGATTTGTGATTAATTTTCATTTATAAAATGTTTAAACTATAAAATAAAAATGTAAACATTTCAAGGTTGGCCTGCAGATATTGATCAAATTTTTTTTGGAAAAACGATCAAAAATTTATTGTTTGAATAACACTAGCTTATCATTTAATTAAATTTTTTTTTTTCAGGAACCCTAGGAATGCATTCTGCTGCTGCATAGTTTGTTATTATGGCAACTTAAATGCATATGAAGATTAAAAAAAGAACAGTAAGTGTTTTGGAACTGAGAAAAAGTAATGCCCAAGTACAATTATCGGTTCAGTATGTGAAGATGGTTGAATGGAGTGTATCTTTAAGTATTCAGCTGAATTTAACTACTTGCCGTAGATACAAAGTTATTAAGTTATGAATTAAGTCATAAAGCATATTAAGTATGCTTAAGTTTTTTTTTATCGAATATATTTTTATTCTATAATGCATAATTATGAGTATTTATGTACACATTTAGTACTTAGAGTTTTTTACAAAATGATAATTAATTTTCAAGTATATGTGAGATTAATATAAATAATAATTGTTGTTACTATTGTAATACATATCTATATAATATATTATTGTTACTAAATTAACTATTATTGTTATTGTTGTTCTGTTAATGCTAACTAAAGAAATGTTAAAAATATTTATATATATTGTTTATAATAATATTCATTATAATTTATTGAATATTGCTGTTTATTTATATTCTAAAAGTATAGATTGTTATTTATATATTTTATTATTATTTTGACTTTAAATAGTTATGTTTGCTTATAACTCATTTTATAATGATAAAAATATGATTATTTTATTTAGATGAATTGTTATAATAATTGTTAAAATACTGTAATAAATTAGTTATTTTTTCTAGTTCAGTGTAATTCTGTAGTGAATTTTTATTTCAATTATTGCTCTCTGAATTATATTTGAACAGTCTGTAGTATAGTAATAGTAAGATTAGTAATAGTTTTTGTGATATAATTTTGAAATTGGTAATTTTCTCTGTAATTCAGATTTTTTAACTACAATATTGTTAAAGTTTAGTTAAAAAAAAGTAATAGTTCTGATTATTATGATAGGTTTCTGAAAAAAAAAGAGAAATATTTTCTTTGTGTACACTCATTCAATTACTTTCTTATTACACATTAACTTTTGTTATCTATTTAAAATAATACTTTAGTACTGTAAAACAGTAAAATCAAAAATATAATAAAAATTTGTTAATCAGTTTGCATGGAAGTCTTTTAACTGATTATTAAAAATTATAAAAAATGTAGAAAAAAATATTGTAGTTAGTATATTATTTTGTGTCGTGTTTAGTTGATGCATGATTTTTTATTATTATTATTGTAAGTTAAGCATGAAGTAAGGTTAATAATTTAGTATGTTTTATTTTAATTATTCAGTTTAATAATTAATTATTATGACATTTTCTGAATGCACCTTTTATTAATTATATATACTTTTCCACATTATTCATTGCAATTATGATAAGATCTAATGGTAACTACTAAGACATTATTTTCTAATTCTGTGTAATATCTGTGTATATAACAGAGATTTATTTCTCAGCATAGTGGGAGTGCAAGTTGATTTTTCTATTTAATGTAACACATTTCAAGTTTAATTTTGTCATTCACTATACATATTCTATATATTATAGATTAATACTGGATTGACAATAAATTTTAGTGTTACTTAGTATTTATTTTAATATAGTTATTTATTTCATATTTTTTTAGAAAAAAGTTAAGATGATCATACTAAAAGCATTAGGAAAGTCAGCAAATAATAATAATCTTACTGTTGTTTTGAATTTTTACTTGTACTAATGCTCTGAAGTGTCTATTATTTAAAAGTATGCAATCTTTGTACAAATATTAAGCTTATTGATGAGTTAACAGTTAAAATGTTTAATGACTGTATTGTATTATTTAATGTTCATTATAATATTACATAGTTATATTTATGTGTGTGTATGTATATATATATATATATATATATATATATATATATATATTTTAGATGAGTAAGTTTATATACATGTTTACAGTGGTTCCTAAATTAATTATAGTTAAAAATTCTTTTTTAATTAATGTTTAATGAATAGATCTGCTCCTTGTCTAATCTGTTAGATGTGTCCCTTTTTTGTTAATCTCATATTTTAGAAAATTTCTGTTTTCAAATACTTAATACATTTTAACATTTTCAGTTAATCTATATTTAAATGTAATTATAAAAATTAAATATAAAATGCCAGAACATTGTAATAAGTATTATGTTCAAATTACACTTCTTTGTTATTGGGTTGTTTTTTTTTTAAATATAAAAATTGTGAGAAAACCCTTTTACATCTGTGACACCATGTGATCGTTTTGGATTGAAAATAAAAATACTTTGTTGCAATAGTTTTAAAAGATTGAGTGGAGGTTAATCCTTAATAATTTTTAGAAATCATCACTGTTATTCATTTTATATCCATAAAACCTTTAATCGTTGAACTTAATTAATTGATATTTTATGTAGAGTAATTTATTTTAAAGCTAAATTGAAATCTTATGAGGTCCTTTTACTGAACTTGTTTTTTTTTTTTATTAAAATTAAACTTACATTATTTTTTTATAATTGACTAATATTTGTGTAATTTGAGGTTTAAAGAGAACTAAACATAATTTTTGATCTGGATTTATATATATTAAATATCAACTTTCATATGTAAAAGAAAGAAAGAGAAAGCTTTTTGACTTTTGTTAAGAAATATTTTTCAAAAGAGAACTATACATAATTTTTGATCTGGATTTATACATATTAAATATCAACTTTCAAATATACAAGAAAAAAAGAGAAAGCTTTTTGACATTTGCTAAGAAATATTTTTCAATAATTTTTTTGTGCATCTTAAATTGTGTTTATTAGCATTTCTAAAGCAAATGTCAGTACATAGGAAATTAAAATGATTTTCTTTATAATTTGTTTACAGGTAAAATGTGTTTTTTTTCCACTGGTTTCAGAAAATCTGTGTAACATTTAAAAAAATAATAATTAGGAAAAGATTGTATCTATAAAGGATCTGCAAATAGAAATTATTCATTCAATTGAAAAAGAAAAAACATGTCTTAAAGTATTTTTATATATTTTGCATTTAGGAACCACTAAGTGCATGTGTTAAAAAAAATGTAAATCTGTTTATCTGTGAGACAAAGTGTTTAATATAAATTTATTTTATTTGTTATTAATATTGTATTGAAAATAATTAATTAATTAATGGTTATGTGAATAATTAAGACCAAAGTGGAATTTACATATATTATAAAAGCTCAGGTTAAATTGAAATGACGAAAGGCTGTACCAAACGAGTAAAATTATGAAGTTAAAGATCAATATTTCCTGAAGAATGACTTAAGAAATGTTTTGAACACTTTATAGTGAACTAGTTCCTTATTAAAATTATAAATTATTTAAATTTCTTGTTAATTATGATAGGCAAATTGTTTAATAAGACGGACAGTGTTATTAAAATGACCTGTGAAGATTTAAGTAAGTATTTATTTATAAATGAAAATGTTATATATTGTACAGTTCACTAAATATATTTTTAATGTAAGTCGTGTTGTTGTTTAAAATTAATATATGTGTTGTTAAAAATTATCTAATTTTGTTTTACATATTTATAGGTGATTATTAATATTATACATTTATTTATCACAGAATTGTTTAACAAATCATTTAGTGTTTCAGTGTGTATGTTGGTGAGTGTGTATAGTTTTCTGTAATTCTACACTAAGCTTTGAAATTACAGATAATTCTATCTCTTATATTAAAAATATTTCATTATATATAAAATATATTTCTTAAACTATAAAATTATTTGTTGCTGTTGATGTTATATATGATACTGCATGTTTAATGTATAAAGGTACCAAACATTTTTGAACACTACCTAAGGTTGTCCCAACCACAATCCATAGGACACACACAATGTTTTTCTTTTGTCAAAGAAGGATTAATACAACTAGAAACTAAATACTAATATTGAATATTTCTACCAGAACTAAACTATATAACTCTCAAAAGCTCAATTTTGTTGCAGTGCTTGAGGATTCTAGCACACAGAGTTAAACCAAGTAAACGAGTATAGTGTTTGATATCTGGTGCTAAGAACTGCTGGAGTATGTTTTTTTATCAAACTGCAAACCATATATTTCTGTTTTTTCAAAATTTTAAATCTAGTAAGAATATGATGTTCCACCTTTTGATTATTTTGATATAAATTTTTTCAAATATGTCGTTTGGAGCAACCTTATTAATTCTTATCTGGAAAAATCTCTATTTAATACCAAGAGAATGTGTATATTATCTGACATAACACATAAAAGTAGCTACCTACTTATGCCGTGTTCGTTTTCCTTTTAATATCCTTTACCTTATGTTTAATAACCAACATGTACAGTATGAAGTAAATATATGACGTATTAAATTGTTAATAATAAATTGACTTTTTACTTTACCTTTCATTTACAATGTACATTAATTATTGTTATTACAATTTTTGTATTCTTTTTTATACTTAATAAAATATTCTAGAATGTAGTCTGATGACATATGTTATCTTTATTCCTGGTTTAATTTTGTTTAATCAATAGTAGGATTAATTATTTTAACTTTTGCCGTTATTGGAACATTAGCAAGCTCTCGGATTTATTTTTCTTTAAGGAATAAAGTATATTTTGCACTAATAAGTAATTCTGTGCAGATGAGTACAGATCAAAAAGTGGCAAAACATTAACTTTTTGAATCGTAAAGTCTAAAGTTGTCACAAGAATTCTTCTGTATCTTACAAAAGTCAGATAAAAATCTAAAAAATTCTTTGGTTACTAACTGTACATTTATCTTTTTTTTTCAGATTGTTCTTAATAAATAAAACAGACTTATTTAATTAAGCAATCAGATAGATTGGACAATGATTCACTGATATACTGCATGTCAAATTTATAAACATTTTTTTTTAATGAAAAATGCTAACATAAAAATTAATGTATAATTACATAATTTTTTTTATGTATGAGAATTATTAATTGCAAAATATATCAGAATTCATCAGTACCATTTTATATTTAAATTCATAGGCAAGTGCACCTATAAGGTACTCATTACAAAGTCTGGCTTTGTGCTTAGACCTGCTGAAATTGGTTCAGCAGGTCTAAGCACAAAGCCAGCCTCTAACCAATTGATCCTTTGCCGTCCTTTTTGCTTGTTCATGCTTCCTTTCCTTCTTCATACCAATAATTGCTTAAAACCTTCTCCTTCCTCTTCCCTCCTTTGTATCACTATACCTTTCATACCTCCAGTCCTACAGAGTTTCTTCTTTGTCCAATCTAGTTAATTTTTAATTAAGTTTATAAAGATATGCTTTACCATAATGATTATTACTGATACTGATTTCATGAATTTAATTTAGTGATGACATTCTATGTTAGCCCTTTATCATTGATCAAAATATTTAAGAGGGAGAAGAATCTTGGGTAGAGCAGTATTTTTGCAACTAAGAATATTTTTCAGTGTGATCTGTTAACTTTTTTGTGGGCGATTGTTCTTAGCCGTTCTTTTAAGTTGCATTAATTGATTTATTAAATATATTTTTCTTTCTATTGGTACTTTATTTTTTCTTCCCATACTTCCAATTTCCAGTTATATTTTTAGACATTCCAGTTTTGTAGAACCGTCAGACTCTTTTTACCGTACTACTGCCCAAGACCATCTTTTCTTCATATCTTACCTGTGCATAAACTGTTATTCTTTTCAATTTTTTATCTTCTTATGGTTATTTTATATGTAGTACAGAAGCAAATCTTATAAATAAAACGTTCCAAGTATTACTCTTGTTTAAATTAAAAAATCCATAAAAAATTTTAGATTATATTTTTATTTATAATATTAAAATATATATTATTTTCAATAGATGACAGCAAACAATTTGCTTCTTTTAAAATGACTTGCTATGTCCTATGACCATCTTTTTATACCTTTATAACAAATGTTGGTTTGAAATTTTTTCAGTAATTTTACAAAACGAGTATTCTTTACTGATATTTTAAGAAAATATAATTTTTTTATTGAGGATATACTTGTAGAACTATTGGGGCTGAATCAAATGTATTCTGTAATTAGTATATGGTGTTTAAAAATTTATTTAAAATTACATGAAATCTACATTTGAGCCCAACTAAATGTCTTGCTAAATGTCACCTAATACTACTTACTTGCGCATCCATTACATATGTAAAATATATTTGCATATAATCAGACCTACACAAAAATATATATGCAGGTCATTTACAAAAGATCATTACAGACTTCAGAAAATGATTTTACTGAAGAAAGACTATCCAATGAATGTGAACTTAAGAGTTTTTCACTTTCTGTTTGTTTGATTTTTTAATAAAAAGACTGTCATATAGATAAGATATAAAATCCAAATTCAATATGTCAATTTTCTTAAATTTTTTTTTTTTTAAGAATTAAAATAATTGAATTTTTAATGTTGTAAGAAAGTTATATGCAAAAATGTCAAACTTAATTGTTAAATTTAAAAAAAAAAATAGTTCATATCTGTATTCAAAGTTATTATTTAAAAATTTAATTTCTTATGACTTGATAAGTAATCTCACTGTAAGTAAAAAGGATCGAAACAATTTAAGATATTTATTTGGGTTATTTTTTGATCCATGAGGTGTCATTTTCTTTGGCATGAAAAAGAAATTTTTTTAAAAAATTAAATTAAGTATTCTATAGAAACATCACTGTAATACTACATAAATCACTTTGTCTTTCTTTTAATTAAAAAAATAATGTATTATACATTTTTCATTACATTGAAAAATTAGTCTCTTTTGTAATAACTAGTTTTTATAATATTTGGCATAAAGATTTTATATGGCTGCCATTTTCAAAATAACAAAAAAAATTTATTTATTTTTGCCTACTGTTCTTGTATAAAAGGCCACATAAAAATGTGTACACCAAATTGGATTTTGTATCTTATCTAGGGGAAAGAGTAGTAATTTTTTTAGAAAAAAATCCTTATGTGCCGAAAGGATAGAAAACAAACCATTTTTAGATTGGCGATTATTTCTTCAGTTTGATATTCAGAATCATTTCACAAAGTTTGACATAATCTTTTTTAAACACCATGTATGTATTGCGCTCATGTATCAGTGAATGAGGCGTTTGGCGAAGATAGGTTTATGACAAGAAATAATAATTGTATATTGTTTTGTATAAATTTTAATAACATGTAATATTAGTGGTTACATTAATATATATATACATAATTACTCATACATAGACTAAATTGATTGTGTGTTGAGTGATTGATTAATTATTAGTTGTAGTTTTATATGTTTTGTTATTGTTAAGCACCTTATTTTATGTGCTTAAGAATGTAAATAAAATGTGTACTCAAAAGTGAGTATTCACATTTATGAATTAATGTACACATAAGGGTTATTGCAGAAATAAAAAACGTTGTACTAATTTTCTCTTTAATAAATAAGCCGTATGCTGATCTGACTAATAATTTTGATTATCCATCTGTCAGAATATTTGGGTTTTCAGGTTATGAGTGATTTTTTAATGTGAGCTTGGTTTTAAGTGTTTTAAGTACATTGAATTTAATTTTATAGTAATGAGATGCTGAAAGTATTTCTATCATGATTATAAGAATGGTGTAAGCTAAAGAACTGTCTTTATTACATTAAAAAAATTTAATAAAATTATTGTGAGAACAGATTTAACCTGCCAGTTTATATGTACTGAAAAAATTTTTGAGTATTCAGATCATGTAAATTTTACTCTAAGGTAAAAAAATTAGTGTGAACTTAATTAATTAGTCTGTAAGCAGAAAGTTTATGGTAGCATCCTCTTGATTAACACATTCACTGCTAAATTGTTTTTTCTCTACTTACCTGCTGTGCTGGTTTTTTTTTAATAAACTCTATTAGCATATATAGCTAGTTTTTTAAGTTTAAAAGTTTCATTACCTTGAAAGTATGCAATGACATGATACATGCATCATATAAATGACTTCTACAGTTATGCAACCCGCCTGTTAAATTGCTTCTTAGCATATGTTTTTCATTTGTTCTTGAATATTATTTAATGAATTTAAAATGTTAGGTTTAATATTCTGTCAGAGCATATATATATATATATATATATATATATAAATTCAATGTACATATGTACATTGAAATTTGTTTTTTCTGAGTAATAGTTTTCTGATTTGCATTAAAAATTACAAAAATATTAGATGATAAATTGTAATTAATTTTCATATTTTTCACTATATATATATATAATATATATATATATATATATATATATATATATATATATAGGGCTACCATTAGTTGTGAGAAGATAGCTTTTATTAGAACGTGTAACTATGATTATAAAGATTACAGTTCATGAAAATTAGAACTATTGATAAAAATTATACTGACTAATAAAGTTTGTCACAAGTAGCCTGTATTTTATTGTAAGTATAGTAAATTAATTTGCTGTATTCTAATAATTATTTTTCAGGGTGTCAAAAAATACAGCCTTTACAAAAAAATTTGTAAAAGCCTTTATTATTTTAAAACACCTAAATTCTAAGAAATGATACACATTATGTATTTAAATTATATAACATATTTTGAAAGAAATAGTTGTTAAAATAGTATAGTTAAAAGAAGTAGTTGTTAATCTAATATACCGTCCACATATTTCAATTTTGTCTAGTTTTCTTTTGCGCCAGCTGCTGGTTTCAAAAGCAGAAGACTGCAACAATTCCATTCTGAAACAAATAAAATTCAAAACACTAAAGTAAAAAGTTACAATATTGATATTACAAAATTATAAGCATTTTTAGCATACTAATATCATGTTCCATTTCTTCTTATTAAAATTAAATTTTTTGATTTTAAAAGTTCTCAAATGTAAAGAAAAAATTTAATCTATTAGAATATAATTTACCAATTAGAATATGCGTATTTCAATATGAAATGAAAATTTAAATAAAATTAAAAAAAAGAAGGTATATTGTATTTGCAAATTTTCTTCAAGTTAATGAAAAATTGGGAAAAATTTAGGGCCTAAAAAAAATCACATCAAAAACAAATTTAATAAAACTATGATTGTACAATTTTATAAGTAAACTAGAGGTTTTTTATACTTTACTATGATAAAATTCCAAAGTAAGTTTTTTTTAGTTTCGTTTATTTTCAAAGAATTTTTAAAAAAGAAAAAATATTTTCTAGGTATTTTTTTTTTTAAGTTAATATTAAGCATTTTTAAAATAAATGAATAAAATTTAAAAATTTTACTAATCAGATTTTCTGTAAAACAATTTAAAAAAAATTATGACGTAAAAAAAATTATGTTGTACAAAGCTGTAAGAGTATAAAACAACGAAAAAGTAAAAACAAACTACACAACAAAGTCAAAGGATCGTTTCTCTGTGCTAGTACAATAATTAAATCCTTATCAGATGCTGACAAAGACTAGGAGAGGATAAAGAAATGCCTTACCCTTGACACATAGGTAGTGTCACATGCACGGAGCAGTCCCGATCTATGATGCTGCAGTAGCATCATCATCAGTGAATGTGTTAACTAAAACCTCTAATAAAAAATATGTGTTGAGTGGAAAGTTTTACTGTGTAATGAGATGGATTTTTGTGCCTAATTTTTTGTTCTTTTTTTAATTGAGATGCTTAGATTTGTTTTTATTAATGTTCACATTTTTCTATAGTGTTTCTTGTCTTTTTTATGAAACATTTAAATTTTTCTGCAATTACCCTGATGTGCAATAGATGAAAAATATGTGTTAAATCATTAAAATAATTTGTTAGCTTATGTTTAATTAAATTAATTATTTTATAGTAACACCACTATAATACAACATAAATCACTTTGTCTTCCTTGTAATTAAAAAAAAATATTGTATTATACATTTTTCATCATTTCATTGTATGTTAGGTTGTGAACATCTTTATATAGATACTGTAGAATGAGTATAATTTTTTAAATTGTTTATTATATAATCTTAATACTTAGGTGTTAGTAAATTGAACTACCTTGTTTTGTTATTATATAATTGATGTCATCCATTCTACCCAGTTTTTTAGCAAAAACAGTTGTGAATTCTTTTCTTAGTGCAATTTTGTAGTTAATCAATTCATCAGTTATGGTATAAAAAAAAATGTATTTTATTTCAAATACCATATACCAGTAATTACTACCTACAACTTGTTTTATTTTTTTTATTTTCCATAAAATAAATTTATTTAAATATTAGATTAGTATTTGAGTGAAGACTATTATCTTATTAACAAATAGTTCTGAAACTGATTCCCATTTTGCTGTTAAGATAAAGTAAAAAAGTCTTAAATCTTTCATACGGAGTAATTTTGTTTTAAATTTTATAGCTCATTTTTATCACTGATTATTTTAAAAGTAGTTCAATTACCCAAAAATTATTGTTTCCCCCTTTAAAAATGTGCACAGGAAATATTTCTAGATGAAATGTTCTGTTATTTTTATTCTATATCTTTGAGCTGAAAAGTCACTTCTACTCAACTTATAATAATGCCATTAGTAACTACTGGCAGTCTTGTCTGTATTAGATTCATTTACAATTATCAGTCATGATGTGGATTTTTGGGATTGTTTAATTTAAACAGTTTAACTTTTGAAGTCCACAATATGCTTGCAACCAAGCGTAATGGCAACTTTCAGAACCATTCAAACAGTGAATTCCCTTTTAAATCCACATCAAAGCATTCTCTGAGAAAATCTAGCGTAGGCTCAAAATTAAATCATTGTTTGCTTATTTATTGATTTCTGATAATTTTATTTGTATTGAACAGATTCTTGGGAAAGTGCAACTGTGTTATTTTTTTCTATAACATTATCATACATTTCTTTAAACTACATTATCATACTTAGTACTACATAGTGTGCAATATCACAATTGCTTCATAATTCAGCAGATTAATAATATTGCTTTTAAGCAGTAATTGTTACTTCTATTTTTTCTTAAAAGTAGATTTGTGAAACATTTATGGCATTATTTTACTAATTATAGCTGTTTCAGATCTGCTCACAAGCTTAACAAATTGTAATTTTATCTATTTTTAATTTATACTTTATAAAGAATTGTAAACGTGTATTTCTTTTAAATTAAAACAGAAAGAAATTTTAAGCTAGTTATCTCAATCCGGTGAGTAAAA
Source organism: Lycorma delicatula (assembly GCF_047948215.1). Lineage (NCBI taxonomy): Eukaryota > Metazoa > Arthropoda > Insecta > Hemiptera > Fulgoridae > Lycorma > Lycorma delicatula. The sequence continues at coordinate 211,878,625 of NC_134455.1, forward strand.
ATGTCTAATGAAAATTAATTTTAACTCATTGTATTTTTTTTTTAAGTAACTAATTTTTTCAGTTATCCAGGCTAAGTTCAGCAAGCTTCAGGTTATATACCTTTATTCAATTGATGATTTCACTTACTGAACTTAGACCTTTTCCATCTCCAGAGGAATCAGTACTTACTATAGGCAAGTCAACAGTTTAATTAGGTTTAATCCTTAACATAAAGGTACTTTTTATTACTTTTATAGCTAATTTAAATTAGTAGATAAATTCTTCAATGGAGCAAACCACTGATTATAATACATACTTATAATTCTAAACAAATTATGGTTGTAGAATTAGTTTGTATAATGTATATTTTATCCAGTTCTTTTTCATATAATTGTGCTGAGTCTTATATACAGTATTTCTTTTACAACAGAATTAAGAAAGCTACATCATAGGTTCATTGTGAAAGCTGATTTGACTCCATAATGCCTTTGTTAGTTGTTTTGAAGCCCTGGTAGCACTAAAAATATTTGTACGATCTGTGAAGTATGGAGTTTATAACAAATTATGTTCTTAAAGACATAATGGCTGCAGTAATATCAAAGGCAGTTATTTATGTGTTTATTTTATGATACATATTATAAATAGAGTTTTCACTTATTCTAAAAAAAAATTATTTCTGATTGTTGATTAGTACTTTATACATGTTAATAAAAAATATTATGTCATGATGTTATTATAATTTTTATTTTGAGTATGTATCACTTGGCAAAAAAAGTATTTTGTTTAACTAGTCTATTTAGTGATAAATTAAAAGTAGCTTATTTTTTTTTAGGGTGCTAAATAATGATAATACTTCATTAAATTATTAACTGTAAATTTGTTACAGTATTGTATATTATGCCATTACATATTTCTTTAAAATACTAATTAAAGAATTAGAACAGGTGTTTCAGAAATAAACTGCCTTACTGAATTACTTATGTACAACATTACATCTTTTCTATATTCTATTTAAATTTTTTTTTACATGTTCTTATGGTTACTGGAACTGTGTTAAGTTTTAGTTGAGTGATAACAAATATTTTTTTATTGTTTTAAAGTTGAGATATGACAAAGGTATAGAAAATTGATATTAATTATTTACCTCGCTACATGATTAAAAAGAGTAGGCTCAGAGACATAAATAGATTTATTTTATTGACATTTACATGATTTTTATTTTACTTTTTCTTACAGCAAAGACAATTTATAATTTAAAATTGATAAATAAATTAAGACAATTTATAATTTTTTAAATGTTTTGTGACTTTAATAATCTTGGAATTTTATTTTACCGTTTATAAGTCTTATAACTTATAAAGTCTCAATTTAATCTTCTTGTACTGTGAATAAAGGCTGTTTTTTCTTTGACACCATCTTAAAATATTTATGTAAGTAGTTCAGTAGTTTTAGTGTAGTCTAAGTCAGTGAAATACTGCATAATTTTATAAGTGCAATAAAATATGATTGAAGATTAGTTATTGATATAAAGAATTTAATATATATTTACATACAATATTATTTGAAAAGTATATAAATTAATGTATCTATATAAGAAATATATTCATATATGAAGTTATCATATCATTAATAATAATAATTATTATTACTGTTAGCTAATTATTGTAGTCATTATTATTATTATTATTAGATAGTTTAATTTAGTAACATTTAAAAATATTTCTATTGTTATAATTAATAATGGAATTAAATACAATGAATCTAATCTATTGAAGGATTGTTCAAATCAATAAACATTTAAATTAATTATGACATTGAAGCTGACACTGTTAATCATTTCTATTGAAGTTTTTATGTGTTTTTAATAAAACAATACACAGACTAGAAAATTTGAACAAAAATATATTTGCAGTTATGATTGTAAGTTTTGTTTCCTTTTTTTTAATAATCATCTTATCCCGTAATCAGTGATTTTTTATTTTATAATTTTATCCAGTGCTTTTTCATATGATTGTGAAGTCTTATATATGTTTTTTTTTTTTTTTACAGCAGAATTAAGAAAGTTACATATATGTTCATTGTGAAAGCTGATTTGACTCCATAATGTCTTTGTTAGCTGCTTTGAAGTCCTAGCAGCACTAAAAATATTTATACAGTCTGTGATGTGTGGAGTTTATAACCAATTATGTTCTTCCTCAGAATCATTACTGTAAATTATCAATTAGTTTCTGTAGATAGTTTACTGTAAATTATCAATTAACCAGATAAAAATTTTGCTGCAAGATTATTGCACTTCTATCATATTGTGACTAATGTTTATTAGTCAGGGAGGTTTGTGACTAGACTGTAAAGAAAGCCACATGTGTAATGGTCATGAAGAGAGGGGGAGGAATCACCCGAATCAGTTAATGATTGAATGATAATGATAATTAACTGAATCAGTTAATGACTCAAAGATATGTTTCTGTCTTTCATCCAGAAAGTCTGGTAGGAATTTTTCATTTACTATAAAATATATGTTATGTATTTTTTATGCACTGCGAAATAAAGTAAGGACTTAATAAATTATCTATAGATCTGATTGTGCATGTGCTTAAATTCATTTCCACCAAACTAAAATGAAATTGGTGAAATTAGTTACTACTAATTCTTTAATCCAAAAGGGTTCAGAGTATTTTTTAAAAACTTTGCTGCAGATCAACAGAAGGATGGCTGTTGTTTTTATCTACTCCTGTCAGCGTATGATTCCATCTAAGGATGTAAATAATTAGGTAAAATAGTTATAGATATTAAAGAATATATTCAAGCATATATTGGAGTTCATTATGCAGAAAGCTGCATGATGTGGTTTCTTGGAACTCTCAAATACAAACATATCTCTGTGGTCTATCTCTAAGAGTAGTTATAAATTCCATTTCTTTTTAATATTATAATTTAATCAAATTATTATATTAATATTAAATGATATATATTATATGATAACATAAATGATCTTCCTGACAAAATGATGCTCTTAATCTTTTAAACTTCAAACAATCCTTTTTATGGGTATCTAATCTTCTGAAACTTTAACAAAGACTGTTGCCTTTGCTTCTAGTGTGGAGGAAAAATTGAGGTAATTACAGTCTTGACCTAATACTAATTTTAAGTTTAAAATTTTTTACATTTGGAACATTATCACATTGGAGTTTCTGGTGGGATTGATGTTAATGGCACTCATCTTAAAGTGATTTACATTTAAACTTATGAGGTGTGGCTATTAAATTAAGAGACTAATGCTGCTACAGAAGAACTACGCATGCACCAAATTCATATGACTGAACTGAGCTGTGTAGTGTGAAGCCTTCTCATACGATTGTTGTCACTCCAGTTTCTGTAGACATTAGTCTGGCCGTGGCCTTTGGATAACATCTGTTTTTTGTTTTGCCAAAAAAATGTAAGTGTTTTATTAGAGCAAAGAATTGTCATGAAATTTCATATGAAACTTAGAAAAACTGCTACTGAAACTTAAAAAAAAGTATATGGCAATGAATGTTTATCATGTGAACAAGATATGCAGCTACTTATGGGTGCTGACTCAATAAAGATGCAACAAATTTAGAAATAGATTATTTTCATTTGAATCATTCATATCCTCATGACTATATAAATAAGAAATCACACAGTGATCTTGATCCCCAAACAATTATGCAAAATGAACTTTATAGGGGTTAGTAGCCCTTCACCGCCTTCTTTTTCTTGACTTGACAATATTGAAGCCGTTGCTGTCAAGTTCCAATTTAGAAATGAAACCGACAGGTGATACAGCCAAATCAAAGAACATGTCTCAGTTTTATGAATGAAGGAAACTGCTGCAGTCTGGTTGCACTTGATACTCTCAAGAGAACTGCAGATATTTTTATTGTCGAGAGACAATATCTTGACAGTTATTTTGAAAGAAGTAATCTCTTGCCCCAGCTCTCCACATCAAGGTTGACAATGTCTTGCAGTCATATGATTAAAGCTTACTTCTTTTCCAGCACTGAGGTCAGAATACTTCTTCCTCAAGTCAGAGATCTTAAAGTCAAGTACTCATTTTAATATTAAAAAAAAAAAAAAAAAAAGTTAAATATTTTCTTAAAATTAAATTGCAAGTTAAAGGATGGAAAGATTTTTTGAACTGAAAAATTACAATTCAGTGATGAACTGTTGAATTGGAATATTTAAATAATGTCGCTGTTATATCTAACAATTTTTATAACTAACTGGTGACATGTTTTGGTCTGCTGTTGGCACTTAAAGTGTTTAGTTATTAAAGCCAATTAATTGGTGTCCTCAACAATTATTATAAGAGCTGCTTTCCCCTTCTAGGAATTATTTCTCTGTATGACATATCTGTACTCACCGTAATGGCACTAACATAGGATTAGGTAATGGAACTAACAGTATGTTAGTACTGGGGTTACTAACCTATGGTACATTTATCTGCTTTTTTAAAGATATGAGGAATACATTTCAATAATTTGGTCATAATTTGAAAACTTTAAGTGTAGTTTATTCAATCTATGGTTTTGGGGGAGGATTTTTCTGTTGTATGACTACCAGTTGCCACATTTCATTTTTTAATTTTATATTTACATTTGCATTATTTATTGAATTCCAAATAGGTAATTATAGAAAAAGTTATAACATGAAATCATTAATTTCATTAACAAATAAGATAGCTTGGAAATTAGTAAACAGCTTCTTGTTTTGAATTGTTTCACATGAAAGTATTATATAATATTGTTAAACATTTTTTTAAAAAAGGTCAATGTTGGTACTCTACTTTTCTCCATAAATTCACACAAATAAGAATCTTGAATATTCATGCTAGTGTCATTCAACTTTATTTTTTTTCTTGCAAATCCAGTTTCTTGTGTGTAGACTATAACAGCTGAAATAAATAAAAAATTATAGGTGTTAACTATCAAAAGGGGACACTATCCAGGTAAATTCAGTATATATCTGTATGCTCACAACTCTTCTATCAATATTATTTTACCAGCAATTGCATACTGTTTGAACAGTACAGTTACTGATTGATCTTCAGTGGGTACAAAAAACATATTTTGTCTCCAGCAGTATCTCCCAAATAGCAACTGCTTTGGGTGTAAACATTCTGTACACTTTTTTGCTTCATAAATAGGCTTTAATCAACTTGTGCAGTCAGATTTGAGTCTCAGATTCACACAGGAATGTTAATTATACCAGAAGCACAAAGTTATTAGACCAATTAATTTATTGAGGTTCATACCTCCTTCTCACAAAACTTTGTTGTTGAACATTGTTTTCACTACTGATAAATTAACAAATTCCAGAAGGTTAACCCTTTGTCACCCGACTGTACTTATAAGTACCAATGACTTTTATGACTTATTAAATATTATACAAACGTTTAGTGTTATTCTGACCCACTGGTACTTGAGGGTACCATTTATCTTATGTATTTCTACTTTTTCCCTGCAGGAGTGTGATAATCAACGCTGACTTGATTTCACCTCCTAGTCGTGCAACCATGACTTCATAGTTTAGCATATTATTATTTTTTTCTTGTGCTTTATTATTAGTACAAGATTCTTATAAACTTAAATTAAATATTCATTAATGAAAAAGATATTTTATTCACAATTTCAGTATTATTTTGCATTAATGAAACTGGTATTTTAAAGTACCATTAGGTTTTGAGCTTGGGATGCAGTAAAGCACCAACATAACTTCAAAATCTAACCCGTGTTTATTAATTGACGTTAGTGTGTTATTCACGTGTTGACTTCTGTTTTTTTAATTATTTTTCATATACTTTATAGTTATGATGTTATACAAATATGATAATGAGATTTTACACGTTCTGGAAGAAATCATCAAATTGGATAATAAAACAGACACTAATATTGAATCATGATTTTAACGCTTTCTTGGCAGCGTCATAATTACAAGATGTTTCTAAGTCAAAATTTAAACTATGTACATACACCTTTCTTCTGAACAGCACTTACGTAATAACATTTATTTTTACATAAAAAATACAATTGACTAAAACAGAATTGAGATAATTTTCTATAAAATCTGACAAAGTTACGTTTAGTTAAGTTTTCGGCCAAATTTAACTTTATGACTAGGCAGTTATGATTTCTGGAATTTTGATTTCCGCCATTGCGTTGAATCGCATTCAATTTAACGAATAAATAGCTTGGTATTTCTACCGGAGGTTTAATTTTTTCGATGATTTAATCACTATCTGTGCCTACACGTAACAATCGAAACCAGAGTGTATCGATATATGGGAAAGTGTCCAATCGAATTTTACTGTTAATTATGATATATGAATGATTACTTCTCAGGATTGTTAATATAAAATACAGTTTCTGGATTTTAAGTAGCTTTAATCTGTGCTTTTTTTTGCTTTGTCATATTATTTTTTTAAGTTTTTCTTAATTCTAATGGTTGACTATTCGTTTAAAAACATGACCGTTGATTATATAAGTTTCGCTTATGCCGCATCTGTTGCTGCTGGAGGAATTCTTGGTTATGTTAAAGCTGGTTGGTTTAACACTATATGAATAAATTAATAATTTAAGTTGTGTGGTGTTCTTATGTGTTTAATTATTATTATTTATTTTTTTTTGTATTTAGGAAGAACGTAATAATTGTTTTTATTGGAATATCTGTTTTTTGATATTAATATAATATTTAAGTAATAAAAATTTACTTTATGAGCCGGAATGAGAAGGTTTATAGGCTACAAATAATTTTTTACGATTTAAAAAGTCATGGCATGCATTTGCAATCTAAGAACGATTTGTGAAAACAATGGTTTTTGTTTATAAAACAAGAATCAAATTGTTAAATTTAGATCTTAATGACAACTCTTCATAGAGATTTAAAATTATTACTCTTCAAATATAATAAGATGCTATTTTAATATTATTTATATATTATAATAAGCTTTATTACCATCGTTTTTTTATGAATTAAGTGTTAAAAAATTTTGTTACAATTAATGAGGAAAGAGCATTTGGTTTGTTACAAATTTTACATTGTGTCTCCTGGTTTTGAAATTCAACCTCTACATTCACATTAAATAGCTTACTAATGAGTTGTTTTGCAGTAGAATTACATGCTTATTATAAAAGTAACACCTATATTTGGTAGTTAAATTGCCAAAGGGGATTTGCAAAGGGGATTTATTCATTTATTGCTATCAATTTTTTGTTTGAAAAAGCTTAGAGCTGCTTGTATTGAGGAAGATACTATGAATGGTTAGAAAATGACACTGACAGGTAGCTTGTAAATGAGGATGAAATTGTAAACCGTAATCATTAAATAGATTGGAAAAATTAAGATTACACTTCAAAAAACAAATACAAAAAGTTTACTTTAAATCTAAACCTTGATAAAATTTCAGTAGTTAAACAGTCGTCAGTAGGGACTATGGAAAAATAAACAAAAAACCGTAAGAAAAATTGATAATGAAGAAATAGAAATAATAAACAGTATTAATTGACAGATTAACAATACTTATGAAGTACTATAAAGTAAGTATTTGTAGCCAATATTTTAGAAGAATAAAAAATAAAAGTCAATAAATACAAGTGATTGTCATTCTAAGCAATTCCAATAAAGTTTAAATTTAGCTTTAAACCATTTAAACGATCTAAGCTTCAATTTTCTGCCCTCCTTCATTTTTAGTGCATTCCTCTTGTGTAAGTTGTGCAGATTTATCTAAGAAAAATAAAAAAAATATGAACCCTAAGATGTTCGCAGTGATTTTCAAATATTTACTGTGTAGATCATGAGAAACCATGTGGTTCCTCAACCCTCTGTGTTTTATAATGAATGAATACTTTTTGTGGCCTGCTATTAATATTTCAGAACTCTCTTGTGGCCTGTTAGGAATACTACTTAACATAATATAGTAGTCTGCTGCCATTCTTTGGCTCTCAGTATTACTATTTACAAGCTTGTGTTATTTGCATCTTATGGTTGTAATTATGTTTATTTGGTGATTATATTGTTTGTTATTCTGTATTTTTTAGTGTTTATTTAGTGTTTGTATTTTGTTTTTCTGGTGAGTAATTGTATTATTTTCAATACTTCATAAAATATTAAAATATCAAATATTTATTCAAGAAGTTTTACCAGATTTGTTACCAATACTAAAAATTAGTAATGGCATCCAAGCCATGTTGCAGCGGCATTACGCCAAGAAAACATAACTCATTATCAGACAATGACATGTTAAATATTCTTGAAAATAGTGATGATATTTCAATATCTAGTTCAGAGTATAATCCAGAAAGTTTGTCAAATGACAATGAGGAAGAAGATCCTCTACAACTTGCTGAAAGTACAGATTCAAACACTCCAGATGTTTAGCTGGAGGTAGGTACTTCCAAATTGCCTTTCCATATTCAATTTACTGGTGAAGAAATTTATAATACTAAAAATTATTCTAATAATAAGGATGAGATTACTGAACTGGATATATGTAAAAGATTTTTTGATGATGTAGTTAAACTTATTGTTGATGAAACAAATAAAAATTTCATGCATTTTAGAAGAAAATGTTCTTCTTTTAGAAGAACATTTTTCTTCTAAAAATAGAAGAAAATGTTCCTGTTGAACAAGTAATTGGGTTAATACAACTGAAAGTGAAATATGGAATTTTTTTGCCTTTATAATGTGTGTGGGTATTTGTAAGTATCCAGAAATTAGTGATTATTAGTCCACAAGTATTTTATACAAAAATTTTGTATTGGCAACAATTATGAGTCAGAATAAGAGTCTAGTTATTAATAAAATTTGTACATTTTGCTGTTAACTTTGTAAAACAAAGGAAAATTTAAAAAAATAAATTGATCCTTACCAAATCCTAAACTTGCAGAAGAATATTGTTGTTATATATTATAATACCCTCCATCAAGGATCTTGAACAGAATTCTGTGAATTATATAAGTCACACCATGATTAAAAATCTTCAACATCTTTCAATGAACAAGTTAAAAAATGATTCCACGTAAAAGATTAGTCAAAGGGGTATTCCATTTTAATTCAACAAATAATCAGTGGGTGGCCAAAAAATTTTTTTTATATTTTTAAAAGATTTTTTTTGATTAGTAGATTATTTTCTAATTTGCCAAATAGGTAAAAACAGCCATTTTCGTCACTTTTTCCATAAGGTGTACCATTCTTATTTTGCATCGTACAGAAGGTCAAAAAGAGCTTTTTGGAAAGAGTAAAGATGGAACTTCATCTTAGGATACTCAAAATTCATTTTGCTACATAAAATTTTGTAATGTACACTGAAGTTACGTTTATAAACTAATTTTGGGCCTAAAATAAGGAATGAAGGGCTTAGTGTAGCGAGCGCCTTTTTTTACCTTTTAAATCTTAGATACTAGTAGTACTTATAAAAAAAAGTGGACTGTTACTTAGTCCAATGGCTACCAAATCATAAGATTTTAAAAATGTCTCATATTTGGGGCCCAAAAACCACATGTGGGATAGGTGGCAAAAATCTGAAATGTTAACAGCAGTAAGTATTTTTTGTGTAATTTAAAACCATATAAAATTTATTTTGTTACTCAAAGGGGTTGATGAGTAATGAAGCCATCAAAACTGCTAAAAACACTTCCTTCTAACTGTAAACAACATTTCCAAAAATAGTGATGTTATGCATTTTTTCAGATTATAAAAATTACAAAATGATAAACAATTCAAATACATTAACAAGTTTTTAAATTCAGCTTTACCTTATTTTACTCCTGCTAATGGAAGTTATGAATAAATCTTGCACTTTTTGATAACAAATTTAACTAACATAACTTAGTGCTCCAGCCTCTTTTTTACTGAGTAAAACTGATAAGTCCTCATTCATCTTTGGTGTAATGTGTCCTCTTTCAGTAGTTGATAGAAAAAACACTGAAGGCTGGAGAATCTTTAAAATGTTTAACTGTTGAGCCCATGTTTGATTATCCTTCAGTGATTTCTTGAATGAAGTACCTGGACCCTGCAGATGGAAAAAGTGTATTTGATTTCATTTTCATTTATTTTGACTTCAATGTTTTTACCTAACCACTAACCACTACTTGCCTTCGTATACACAGAAGACATAATTTTTACATTTTGGCTTTGGTAAACCTATAAAGCAATCAGAAACACTAATGTCCTTGTGGACCGATATTAACATAAATGTTTCTGATTTAGAGGTTGCCCGGACTTTCAGAAAACATTTCTGACTTGTTGAAACATAACTGTGAAAGTTTCTTGTTTCTGGAACTGTTGTGATTACTGATAATGAGAACTGAGGTATTCTTCAGTCTCTTGAACATCTTTATTAGAGGAGAAAATAAATCCTATATTTTTAATATTGTCTTTGTAATAGTTGTACATTTCAGAAGGTGTAACAATTTGATTGTTGACTGACCTTTGAACGCTTGCTTTCATTTGTAATTTCAAAATTTTTTAAAAATTCCAAATTGATGGTAGCACAAATATATACATTTTTTTTTGTTATTATACTGGAATGATGAGCCATCAAAAAAATTAAAAAAAATTATTTAACTTGTAACAGTATTTTTACTTTATTTAAACTTGCTTGTGGAAGCAGAAGAACGATGTATGCGCTTCAAGTACTCACTAATCACACAGTAGCTTTGACTTTGTAATTTTCCTTCTTTTTTAAAATATATCAGAAATAGATGTACTGTGGCATAAGTTTTTGACCAGTGATATGACATCATTCTGTATCACAAAAGGAAAATTTTGAGAGAAGTTTCCCGTTACAATTCATTCACCCTCCAACAAGTTTACCTTTTTAATGTTGAGGAAATTAGCTTGTTTCTTTGCAAAAAAATGATGCCTTTCTAGATTATTTAAATTTTCATTAGTCTTATCTAAGTACTCTTGAGATGGAAGAATTTGAGTAGTTCACAATGGTCAACAGAAACCCACTGTTTAAAGATAATTTCAGAATCAAAATCATCCCAGCTGTTGCAGTAATCAGCAATTTTATTAGTGCCTGGATATTTTTCATGCGCATGCACATTTCATTTTCTATTTCACCTACCATGGTTGAAACGAGAATTTTTTTAATCAAATTTAATTTTTAGAGCAGATAACATAAGTTTTACATTTTGGTGGGCGACCCACGCATGTGCAAATGGACGGACGGAAAAAGGTCATAAAAAAATACTTAAGATAATCCTTTTTTGAATATTAATTTTCTTCCTCTCAGCTTGTCTTATAGAGATACAATCCTTCTTGCCTGGCATCATTCTGGTTAAAAACTTTGATATATTTAATAACATTTTCATCAATTACATGACTGGGTTTCGATTTGCTGATTTGTGGCAAAATTCCACTTGTTTTAACCAATTGTTTGGATTGACAGGCTAAATATTAACACTAAACTCATTTTGAATTTTCGAATGTTCCATCTGCTTGGTAATAAACGTAAAATATTAATTTTTTCCTGGATTGATGTAACTGTTTTCATTTTATCCTTTATTTTAATTATTAATTCTTCATATTCCCTACCTAAATCAGCATAATTTTGTGGTACTAAACTGGTTTCTTCTGTAGAAATATTTAAATCAAAGGCATTGTTTAAATTTACTAGTATTTGACTCGAGTATTTTTGTAACTTTATTTTGTAAAATTGGTTCCTTTGCGCTGTTCGATAATTTTTTAACCTTAATGGGGGAAATGCCAAGTGCTGAAGAAGCTTTATTCACCTACTCATCTATAACATATTGAAGCTCAAGTGTATCTTGACATTCCGGTTCACTTTCTGCATCATCTTGTGGTTTTTGTATTTATTTTAAGCATTTTGTACACAGTGTTCTGCTTGGAATTAATTTTAAATTTGGATTGCTTGTTGAAATTTTCAAGAAAATTTTTCGAAGAGATTTCTTAACTGGTTTACTTTGACAGCTAAATTGTCAGAGCAACTTTTCCCATTAATATGAAAATATTTATCTAAATATTCAGTTTTATGAAAAGTGGATATTTTTTGTTTCAGTACATCCACTTCTTAAAGATGGTAATGTTATTTGCTGTTCAGTAAACTCTAAAATATCATGCAATACTGAAGATCTGTTATAAGTCAATTTGTGACATACTGTTTTAGTGTCAATGCCAATTGAACACTCCATAATCCATTTTTTAAAATGCAAGAGTTCTTACAATAACAACATAGTTAGTATAAGTTATAAAACTACCAATTGCACCTCAGTTTGTCTTATCCCAGTTTCTCTACAGCTAAAATAAAAATTTCTCTAATTAATAAAATCAAAAGTAAAAAGATATCGCATAAAAGTGAACTTCATTGCTAATAAAATTACTTTATAAACAAGTGTACATTACCTAACCACAGTATTAACACTAGGAACAATACAACATATCACATTGAAATCAAAACAGTAACTGAGCCTTCTACAATGTTTACATTCAGGATAGCACAAACATTCATATCCATGCATGTCTATTCACTGACGTCTTTAAACATGAGTTTGTATTATGAGTCACACTTTGTAACAAATTATCTAGAATATAAGTTATCTCATTACAGAAGTATAAAAATATTTTGTATAGCAGCCCTACATTATTATCTGAAAAAATACAGGGTGTGAATTTTTTGGATGCATTGTTCATGGTTAGAAGGAATGGTGTTTTTAGCGGTTTTGATGGCTTCATTACTCGTCAACCCTTTTGAGTGACAAAATAAATTTTATATAGTTTTAAAGTACGTAAAAAGTACTTATAGCTGTAAACATTTCAGATTTTTGCCACCTGTCCCACATGTGGTTTTTTGGCCCCAAATATGAGACATTTTCAAAATCTTACTATTTGGCAGTCATTTTTTTTAATGAAGGACACTTGTTAACACTCCAAATTTTTTTTATAAATACTACTAGTACCTAAGAGTTAAAAGGTAAAAAAAAGGCTCGCTACACTAAGCCCTTCATTATTTATTTTGGGCCCAAAATTTGAATAAACAACAGTTGTAAACGTAACTTCAGTAAACATTACAAGATTTGGTTATGTAGCAAAATGAACTTTGAGTATCCTAAGATGAATTTCCATCTTTACTCTTTCCAAAAAGCTCTTTTTGAACACTCTGTGCGATGTAAAATAATGCTACAACTCATAGAAAAAGTGATAAAATGGTTACTTTTATCTGTCAGCAAGTTAGAGAATAGTCAATTATTCAAGAAAAATATTTTTTAAAAATAAAAAAAAATATTTTTTGGCCACTACAAGGTGGGTAATATCATATACCAAATATCATCACAGTCAAAAATGTAAAACTATCTGATTAAGAGCAATTCTTCTCTTTATATAATAAAGGACGTAAAAAAAAAAATAGTCCTTTAAGAAATTTATTTGGATATGTATTGTAGAACCAATAATTTTGAAGGAAATGTAGTATTTTTTCTTGCCTGGGCTCCACAGTTCGTTTTATTTATATTTAATTTTTCTGAATAAATTTTAAACTAGATCTTCATCTGCTTGATTTGAGTATTGTGAGTTTTTTTTTTTTATTGTTTTTGATTACTAACGTAGGAAACAGAAGTTGTTTGATTACTCAATGAGGTTAAGTTACAAATAGCTCATAGTATGAGTTCTTGTTTGAGATTGATCATATTCTGAGTTTTAACAAATATAGCATTTTAATTAGCACAGCAGACAGGTAATTATGATATAAAAATAACCTTTGTCATTTTTCTGTTTTGTCTACATGTTTGTTTGTTATTCACTGTTGAAACTAATATTTTCTTATGAGTTGTATGTTGAACTATTTCATGAACTTTTTTATATGATTTTTTGTTTTGTTTTATAGGAAGTATGCCCTCATTGGGTGCTGGTCTTTTTTTTGGTGGACTTCTTGGGTTTGGTGCTTATCAGACATCTGTGAATCCAAATAATTATTATTTACTACTGGGTACTAGTGCAGCATTAGGTGGTTTAATGGGTGTTCGTTTTTATAATTCAGGAAAGTTTATGCCAGCAGGATTGATAACCATATTGAGGTTTGTTTAACAAAATATATTATTGTGAATAACTTAAATCTTATCTTCAATTGGAACTTAATATATGTTCTCTGGTTGTTGAGATTCAGCTAATTACACTGTTTCATAAATCATTGTGATGAGACAGGGTAAAATTGATTTTAGCCTGTGGTGTTCTATAAATAAAAAAACCTAGTCTTACGTGGTATAATTATTGAATTACTAGTTTTTAAATTCAACAGTATTATATGATACTAATTGAACTTATTAAAAGTAAAATAATCTTTTCTTTTTTTATTTCTCCTTATCTATTCAACTTGAAGCACATGTTATTTGATGAGTCTACATTTTTATGAACCCACAGAGTGTGACTGAAATGTAATGCACAGTTGTTTATAACTCACAAACAAAGAGATAGTCAAATAAAACAAATGTGGCATAAAAGTACATTTTATTTGCTACAAAAACTTAACTTTATTTTTTCACTTAGTCACATATTTCTCCAAATAGTAAAGCAGTAATCTGTCAATAAAGAATGCTGGCAGTCTTTCCTTGATCAATGATCTCACTGCATCCTTCAGTTCATCATCCATGGTGAAATGAATACCTTTAATTTCCATTTTTAATTGCAGAAAGAAGTGAAAATCACAGAACACCAAATCTGGTGAGTATGGAATAGGTTTAAGTTTCAGCTTCACAAGAGCTCTAGCAGTTGCTTGTGATCTGTGTAGCTGAACAATATCGTGTTGCAGAATTATCAGCTCTGAGGATTATTGTACACTACACACATTTCTTAAGGTGTTTTAAGTAATCTATGTATCATACTGAATGACACAAAAAATATACATGTTTTTTGAAAGCCACAACACTGTCAAGAGAATTTTTTTTTGTAGATTGAATTTTTTTATTGTGGCAGTATTTTGTGCTCTGCAAATTTTCTTCTGAGTTTAATGATACATCCAAGTTTCACTTCTTCACAGTATTCAAAGAAAATCCACCTCCCTTGTCAAGATAACTCTTCAGAAGCTTTCACAACATTCCTTTTGCTGTTTGTTCTTTTCTGTGAGTTTGTATGGCACCCACTGCAAATACCCTTTTACAGTAAGTAACTCAGTTATGTATTATTGTACCTTAATCGTTCTTTTAATATGCCTACCTGAGTGGTGATGTTTTGTTGTACAATGCAATAGTCATTTTGACTGCTTTTGGTGCTTCTCATCAGTCAAAAAAACTGGTTGACCACTGTGAGATTATTCTTCAATATTAGCTTTAACAGCTTCTGATCCACAAACTTCTATTGCTCACCTACTTTCAGTATGTTATAAAAGTCGAATTAGAAATTCACCACCTTCTTTATTGTTTAAAAATTTCCTTTGCAGACTTGCATTTATATTTGTTTGAAGTCTTCATTTAACATGAGCACAAATCAATGCAATCTCATATTAAATATTCATGAACAATTAGAGGTAGTTGATATTTCTAACTTTTCACCCAAGAAAAACTATTAGTGGTAATTTGTTTCTATACTGCCCCACTATCATATTGAAGTAATGAAATCTAGTTGGAGATAACTCAGTCGCCATAAAAACAAAATGTTGGATATAATAAATATGGGTAGGATAAAGAATAGTGTAGCTGAAAATGTACTCTCATAAATTTATTATTATTTAATGTTGGTAAAATACAGTAATGTCAGAAAGTCTTGTAAGGAAGTAAAATGCTTATCACACATGAATTTGTAAAAGATGAATAATTGATGTCTATTGTTTATGAATTCTGGAATCATATTTTTACATATCAATGGCCAGATATAGGATGAGTTAGAAACTTAACCTAAAGCTAATCCAAAAACTTCTGTATCTTTCTTGAAAGATATCCGAGTTATTCCACATCAAATCAGTAAAAATAAACCTCTCAGATTCAGATCCAGCAATTCAAACAAAATTTTCTAGGTTTGGCTCTACCCATGAAGTGATGCAAAAAATTTTTGAATTCTTCAGTCATTCAGTTGCTTGTGTAGGACCCCACAAAAAAATTGCAAAAAGCAAGGTTTGGGTAATTACAAAAGAATAAATTTCTCAGCTCCTATAAGAGCTCATTTTGGTGCTATTTTAAAGCTCTTGGAATGGGCTTTCATGTGATATCACTTGGCAAGATTTTGTGACATTAACAATTTAAGGTAACCAAAAAATTTATCTGACCTTGAATATAACCAAAAAGGTATTTTTAAAAAAATTTAATAATTATATTTTTTGCTTCCTGATGTGTTGTACACGTGGTAAACATTTCATAATGGGATTGCAATTGTATCATATTAAAAAATAATTTTGTAATAATTAGGTACAGCAGAATATTCCCAGCGTTCCCCCTAAGTAGCAATTGCTAATTGAGATTCAATCAGTGAAAACCCTCTCCTTCCAGTCTTTCAGACTGGGTCACTTGGTGAGGCAGAAGAGTAGCATGTCACGACATGCACTCCTAGTGCTTCATCTTGTTGAAACAAGTAAAGTAATATTCAGTCTGGATCATCTCTTGGAACAGAAGGTTCAGTAGTGTACTCACCAAGAGGATTGATCATATCTATAAAGTGATAAGAAAAAATCTTATTTTTCATATTTTTCTGTCTGTTTATTAACTGAGCTTGTCTTTCTCTACAGATTTGGAGTTTTATGACTAATTCATTACAGCCTTGGACCAGAATACAGTGAACAGCATGGAACCATCAACTTCTACAGCTTCAAGTAAAATGTACTGTTGAAATCCATTTGAAAAGTCAATGATAATTCCTGCAAGAAAAACCTGAGAATTGTAAGCAAGAACTTGGTTTTTACTTTTCTTAAACAAGGTTACACAATTTGTGACACTTGCCACAAACAGAAGCCTCTGCTAAAAATAGTGCTGAAGAATCTGCTTTTGATGAAGAATTTCAATGATTAGATCCTTTGTGTTCTCCAAAAAAAGATGAAGCTGTGAATGCACTGAACAAAAGTTTGATTGTTTTAAATGAATCATCTATTCTGAAAAAACAACCATGTGAGAGAAAATACCCTCAGGAAAAGCTTAAGAAAGCAGCAGTAGTTTTCAAAAGCAAAATATTGAAGATTGATTCAAATTCAGAACCAGATGCTATTCCTCTCTCCTCTAATTGTGAAATTATCAACTAACTGAAGGAAAAATTTAATACTATACATGTTAAGAGTATCAGATGAATTTGGAGTATCAGACTACACTACAAGGAAAGTCTGGTTATAGAAAAAGGTGTCATGTCATGTCTTGATCCTAAGCTGATAGAAGTTAAGATTTTGAAACAGCAGAAAAAGTATCTGATCTATGAGAGTGAGGAAATAAGTTGAATAATGGGTGGAAAAAAAGATTTTATTTTCATAAGATAAATGGAAGACAAGAGCATGTTCAGAAAAAATTAATTCTGTGTAATCTCTGTGAAGCTTTTGCATTGTTTAAACAGAGGTATCCGTTGCTGAAAATAGGATTTTCAAAGTTCTGTGAACTCAGGCCTAAGTACTGTGTTCTTGCAGGTGCAATTGGAACCAACAGTGTTTATATATGTACAACGCACCAAAACACAGAACTTATGGTTATGTATTGTAGAATGATAGTAGGTGATAGACCAATTAAGTCTTACAAAGATATTATGATGTATGTTGTGTGTACTAATCCAACTGAAGCTTGCTACTTTGGAAACTGCAAAAATTATCCTGGGTTTGATGAAGTCAAGGGAAAAATTGAGAAAGCTTTCGAGCTCAACTGCATTGAAAACATTACCTACAAACAGTGGATACAAGTTGAATAAAGAATATCTCTTGAGACATTAGTCAAACCTACTGAAGAATTTATCAGTATACTTTTTGAAAAACTTCCGAAACTTCTTCAACACTTATTTCTTCTAGTCAACAGTCCACTTACCTCACCCAATTGAAGCAGTCTCTGAAAGAAGAAGAATCTGCAACTTCGCTGAGAATTGTTCATTCATTCTCCAGGATGCAGCCCAAGGTTTCCACTGGAACAATGTACAGGGGTTCACCCTTTCACAATCTGTTTCCAAGATCTAACAACAAAAACATTGATGCCTATATCTTACATCTCTTGCCATAATTTCTGACTGTCTCACACATGAAACAATAGCAGTGCACCTTTATCAGAAATATTTAATTGGTTTTATGCAGTTTCATTCTACCACAAAACCAAGCCTGATCTATTACTACATTGATGGTGCTGCCTCTAGTAGGACAATGACAATAAGAACTATACTAGGTGCTCAAAAACTCTCTTTTGTTCCACTGAAGAATCAGGTACAAGTGAGGGTGTTTTCATTTTCTAATAGAATTCACAGAAATGGTTGGGTTCCTTGATCTGCAGATTTGATAGACACTGGTGGTTGGGGTGTGTTCTATACTCAAATGAGGAAAATCAAACAGTGAAGATGAAGTTCTTACATCCACATGGACCTTCACCTTCCTTTCACTACCCAGACTCTGAGGATATTCTTAATGCACACAGGAGTGATGTTATTTCAAAAGTAGATCCCAAGATAAATCAAACAGGAAGAGTTTATAACTTCTCAAAGCAAGAGGTGGACAATGGTAACCAGAAGTTGTAAAATGAATTGTACACTGTAATTCTTCCATAAATATGAGGGCTGTTCAAAAAGTAATCATAATAGTGACCCTGAGCGAAAGTGTGTTGTGAAGGGTTGTAATACTGCATACCATCATGTAGCCCATTCTTTTAGCTATACAATCAATTTCAATTTGATCAGTGCAGTGAGTGGACGTATGTGACGATTTGCGTAACATGTGTTAGATTTTCGCTTACCATGTCCAGCATGGATAAAAAGTTAAAGCAACATTGTAACATGAAATTTTTAGTGAAATTCTGGAAGAACTGAAAAGACACATATGAATTATTAACTATGGTGTGTGGTGAAGATGTTATTAACCAGGAGACCTTCTACAAGTGGTATAAAGTGTTCGAGGAGGGTAGAGAGAGCATTGCTGACTAGCCGCATGAGGAGCGCCTTTCAATGTCTTGCACTGAGGTTGTAAAGAATACAGCTGCCGCTACCATCTGCGAAGAACAACGAATTACCGTTAGGGAGCTTGCCACATGTCTAGACATTTCAGTTGGCAGTGCATTTTCGATTTTGCATGATGATTTGGCCATGTGATGTGTGTCTTACAGATGGGTGCCACGCCTGCTCATACTGGAGCAAATGCAACATCATGCCTCTGTGTCAAAACCTGTTATCGCAGTTTGGTGGGGAAGAAAACAAGGAAATGAATCAAATCATAACTGTAGATGAATCTTGGATGTATCACTACGATCCAGAACTAAAACAGCAAAGCTCTCAATGGAAAAGAACGCAAATGCCACCTCTGAAAAAAGCAAAGATAAGTTGCAGCACCAGTTAGGTTATGATGATAATCTTCTTCGATTCCGAGGGTTTTTTGTACCAACATGTTGCCCCTCAAGGCCAGATGGTCACGGTAGATTATTAAAAATCAGTTTTAATCACAATGTTGCATCATTTTAAGAAAAAAACTGCTGCACAAGAACATTAACAAAATTTTACTGCATCATGACAATGAATGGCCCCATGTTACTCACACTGTAGTTGATTTCTTGGAACGCTCAGGGCATCGCAACTGTACTCTACCCACTGTACAGTGCAGATTTGGCCCCTTCCAACTTTTGGCTGTTCCCTGAAGTTAAGTTACCTCTCAGGGGATGGAAATTCAAGACCAATCATGAGATCATCAAAGCTCTGGAGGCGTGCTGCAAGGAGCTTGAGGAAGATGGTTTGGTGTTCATATGTAAAAAGTGACAGGAACAGTGGGAAAAGTGTATTAGAACTGAGGGGGATTAATTTGAAAAAGAGCATGTAGATTTGGAAGACTGAATAAATATTTTTTTCTGTAGAGCGTATTTATCATTACTCTTTGAACAGCCCCTGTATATTTGGAAACTATATGAATTTCAGTTGAGTGGTAAGTATGTACAAGTTCATTATTTTATTTCAGCATGATAACATTGCAATCCCATTATGAAATGTTTACAACATGTACAACATATTAGGAAGCAAAAAATATACTTTTTAAAATTAAAAAAAAAAAAATACCTTTTTGGATATATCCAAGGTCAAATAAATTTTTTGGTTACCTTGAACTGTTAATGTCACAAAATCTTGGCAAGAGATATATCACATGAAAACCCATTGCAAGAGCTTTAAAATGACACCAAATAGAGCTCTCTAGCTTGTATAGGAACTGAGAAAATTTATTTTTTGTAATTACCTGAGTGTTGCTTTTTGCAAATTTTTACTTTTTTATGGGGTTCTACACAAAAACTGAGTGACTAAAAAAACCTGAAAAAGATATTATTTTTTGTATCACTTTATAGATATGATCAGTCCTGTGAATTTCGTTGAAATTGGTAATCATTGTTGTGAGGCTTGTTGATTTGAATGGAATGACCCCTCTGCATAGAGTATTTTTGTAAATATATTTCTAATCTTCTTTATTACTTTGAATTTTAGTAAGAAAAAATAAATTGTACAATACAAGACCCTGTTTATAAAATCATCATTCTATAACTCTACTTGCTATTATTTTATGATTAATATTTTTAGTAGTTAGTGATTTATTATATGAGTTTTTGCTTTTCAAAATGCTATAAATATTTTTTATGATGTAATAAAGTACCTACAATTTTTATAATCAGTATTGAAACTACATAATATTACATTTGTGATAAAGTAAAGTTAAAGACAATGGTGATATAGCTTCTTGACTGTCTATATTGAAACCTTTCTTTTTTTAAAAAAAAGCTGCTTATCTGGCAAATACCATATAAATACAGTGTGCTCTGTTGATAAAACTAAATTAACAAAAGTTAATTGGGATATTCATTAAAATATTTAATATGCATGTTTCAAATGAATTTACATCCTGAAAGACAATGTTTTCCAAAAATTGTGGTTTAAAAATAATAGTTAAGAGTAGCAGTTAAGGTTATATTCTAAATTAATGTAAACATTTTAATATTGTGCCACCTAGCCAGTTGCTGGGGAAGATTATTTTTTTATTTGTAGGGTAATGCACTGATCTGATTTATGAGTATATTATGTATTGTTTGTATTGATCAGAAAAAAATTATTTATGAGAAATTTTATTAAAAATGACATTTCTTAGAAAATAATTTTACTACTTTTGGATTTTTTCTTCAAAAAATGTTTATGCTTATCACGGTTAAAGACCTAATTGTTGACAAAATATTTTAATGGAATGATTTATTGAATGTTGCTGTTCATTATTATAATTCAAGATTATGAAAAGTATAGTTGTTTCTTAGTGTGTGTTTTTATTGACTCGTGTAAATTGATTTTAAAAAAGGATTTTTGTGAGAATTGAATTCTCTGACTAAATCAATAGCTCTGATCTAATCATTACAGTTTTTTTGGATAGCTGAAAAAAGTATCTTGTGTATGTTGTATTATTCTGTAATACATAAGAAACAAACAAGCCACTACATTAATATAACTATTGTAAAAAGTATTCTGTTTAAGGGTAGTATTTGTGTTTTTATTATTCTACTCATAAACTAAATATTAATTGAAATAATCTTTTTTCTCAGTGTTTTGATGGTTGGAAGGCTCTCAGCCCGAGCTCTAGGCTTCATACCTGCTGAAACTCGTGCTCAGGAGAAGGATTAAACAAATTTATAAGACTGTGCAAATAATAAGATATTTGTTCAGTACCATATTTGATGGTTAAAAAATTCTTTTATTTCTAATTATGGCAGGAGCAGTTCTGGTGAAGGCATCATGCATGTGTTATATGTCCTGTAAAAAAATTTTACTTCATATTATTTATCTATTTTTCTCTTAGTATAAATATAATTAATGATATTAATATATTATTTAACAATGTTGTGCTATGAGTTTTCTAAATTATTACTGCTGATTTTGTAATTAGGCAGAAGTATTTGTTTGTATTGATGGTTTAATTATAATTGTAACAAAAATATTAACCAAGAATCAAAAAAGAAAAATGAGTCAACAGATGTAAATGTAAATTAAATGTACTAGTTTTACTAGTATTAACCTTGTAAAAACTTATTCACAAAAAATTAAAATATTAATTTGGTACATTCTTTTTTATATACAATACTTGCTTCTTACATATATTGGAATAAAAAGCAGTCTTTCCTGGTGTATGTTTTATTAGCCCATTAATTATTAGTTGACTTAGTAATATATGTTTCATGCTTATTTTAATTTCATATCTTGTGAAAGTATAACATGTAATCACTGTGCAACAGTGAAAAATCTCTATTTTTAATAAAATGAACTTTTAAAAATACATATGTTCTTTTCATTACATTTAATTAATCTTTAAGTCTTTCAGTAAAATATTATTCTCTTAAAAAAATAGTATTATCAGAATTCTATTGTACAGTCCCTTACTTGGAAGCGGTACAGAAAACATATTGAAGATGCATACTGGCATTTATCAATATTTTCTTCAACATTCAATTTTAATAGTAAATGTCACAACAAAAAAAAATTCTCAAGATGGCTTTAGATTATTGTACTTTTTTAAATTAATTGAAGAAATATTGGTCTTGATTAAAGTGTTATGATTTATTGTTATGAAAAATAAGTGATATGCCAATTAAAGTTTGAAATATCTGTCGTCTTTAATTGTTAAATAATTGGTATGGTCATATAAACTTGGATTTTATGTAAAATATGATGAGAAAAATTATGTTAAAACCCACTTTTAGATAAGATATTTATTGCCAAAATTGCAAACATATCACTAGAAAAAAATGAGAGAAAACATGTAGGACATTTTTGGTTTGGAATAAATTCAATAACATACTTGTATGTTATAAAAACTTATTGTAAAACAACTCAAATATTATATAATCGTTCAACATTGCTACAGAATTATCACTGAAATGCCATTAATTAATTTAAAGTTTAAATAAATGTTATCTGTAAATTACATAATAAAAGAAATTTTGAAGCTCACCAAGTGATAACCGTTAAGAATCTTATTAGGTTGTTAGATAATGATGGTTCTATAAATGTTGATTCTTTTATCCTGAAAAGAAATAATCTAGCACAAGTAGATGTGTAAATGTGGTAAGCTACTCTTCTAAATCTAAAATTTGGGTTCATATAAAATTTTTACGTCATACTATTGTTACTCAACCTGATGGTCAAAATCATCCTCTAAATCTTATTGTACAACTGTAGCTTTTCATTTCATTTCTTTTGTTGACTGTGAATTCCACTGTAATTATTGATCATTTACAGTGTAAAACATACTTAAAACCTGTAAAACATACCTGTAAAACAAACTTAATCTCTGATGCAGTGTGATAACTTATTAAAATAAATTGCACCAGAAATACATTTTGCTTGTATTTGTTGTTAGTTTGTGAAACTACATTCGTTGTCTCGACTAATTTTCGGAACTATTTTCTTTTAGGATTTGGTAAGAAATTAGATTGTTTTTCATATAAAATATAATGTTAGAATATATATCCATTCTAAATGCTTTTTTTTATATACTGTTCTAAGTTTATTTCTACAGGATGAGCCCCATTGAAGAATGTTTGTAATGAAACTTATCAGATACATTCAGTATGGTAAAAGTTAACAGCCTTGTATTTTGTCTTAATGCCTTCATAGTAATTTTGAATGTTGGATACGCTATGGTTTTCAAAATAATAAAAGTTATTATTATAACAGTTTTACATTTATTATTCTACAACAGTAACATTTTAAATTTATATCAATAACTTTTATACAATCAGTTTTCATTTATAAAAATTGTTCCATTTACTACTTTAATATTTTTTCTTTAACTCTACATTGTGTTTTTACAGAGATCTTACCGTATGACTTTGTGTTAAAAATACATACAAAAAAAATTTCATTATAAAACACTAAAATAATGTAAAAAATACCCTCAGTAAAGATATTTTTACCAAATAAATCAATAATGAAGTAGTAATTACATTATTACAACTGTGTAAAATGATGTAATGGCAACTACTATTTAGAAAAGAAGGCCTAATATAGGTTCACGTTCTAGTAGCATAATGTCAAAAGTATTTTTACAATACTTGTTCAACATAATAGTTAATAATATTAATAAATATCCATCCATAAAATATAATTACCAATGAGGTATGTTGATGACATTTTAGTAATGTGCAATAAGCAAATTTATTTAGGACACAATAATTGTTAAAAAACTAACAGTTTTTATAAAAATGTTGAACACAATTTAGAAATAGAAATAAATTAATAAAAACAACCTGAAAAATCGACAGAAAGCAAGAAAAAAGATACAGAACCATATTTATATAAAATATAATGTTGTAATTTATATATATCCATTCTAATTGATTTTTTCTGTAGCACAAAAACTAACAGTCTGGTGTGCATTTTAGGAGGTTAATGACCCAAAACTTGATGCTTGGAGGTGAGATGTGTGATAGATTGTGGTGAGACCATTTTTTAGCTGATAAGACATTTTTGGAGGCAGAGAACATAATTTTAAAAAATATTAATGTTAGCCGACATTAATTTAAACAAAACAGTAAATAGATTACAATATTAAAAGACTAAAAAATAATTTTTATATCCCATTTATTTTTATGGCAATGGTTTTTTGTTGTTTTTTTTTTACAGTAATTGGAGTTGGTTAATGGTTTTTTTTATTGAAAAATTGCATTAGTAAATAAAAAATATCACTGTGGCTGAATATGGGGGGATGGTCTTATTGGGTTTGCTGGTGTGAAGTTTTCAGGGTCTATGGTAAGAAATGGATTCATGCTAATTACATTCTACTTTTTAGATTTTAGCATAAAAGAATAACAATAATTTAATACTGGGTGTACATTGAAAACCATATTACCTGTAACAACTAATAGTAAATCAATAAACCCATACCACCCAAAAATTAACAACATATAATATGATCAATAGGTCAATAAACTACTCATATGAGACGTTGATGTAAATAAAAAAATTATGTTAGTAAAATATATAGCAACTAAAATGATTTTATAAAGGACATCGATAAATTAATTAGCCAATATTAATTTTACAAAACAGTAAATAAATTACAATATTAAGACAAAAAAAAATTTATACCCATTTATTAATTGTAGAACTGGTGGTTATGAACATTTAAAAAAACACATGCAAGTAATCATAAAATTATCTTTAAGCTAAATAAAAACTAATAACAAATCTATAGTTATAATATTTATTACAAAACAGAATTTAAAAAAGTGCCTTTAGGAACATTTACTAGCATAATCATGAATGATAAACTATTGTTCTTTTTTATGCTGATATCTAAAAAGTAGAATGTATTACTTATCTCTGTTTTCTAAAATATGTGCAATATTTTTATAAAAACTGTTAATTTTTTAAAAATCATGGTGTCCTAAATATCATCACAGATACCGCTATGGTGACCACCAAAGCATTATCTCTCTGTGGTAAAACACTTAAATGTGAAGACATCAATATACCTATACTGTGCCCTGATGTGATTGACAGATCTATGGTCAAAGATGTAGGCATACATTTTTTTTAAATGAGGAAATGGACACTGTAGAGTACAATCCATTCTACAGAACCTTCAGCCATAACTTGATTAATCATGAATCCATCCCTTGATGTATTGATTGCTGAATGGGAAACAAAATGAATACCAAATGCTATCGGTTCCAAAAATTGTCCTTGATTTGTTATTTTTCTGTCAAGCTTTAGAAGAAAAGCTCATGCTGTCTATTGACTTTGTTCCATTTTAAAAACGCCAGGTGTTGTTCTTCAATCACCTCCTAAAAAGAAATGTATATGGCTCTAAGATATAGTGAAAAAAAGTTTAATGCTCATTGCTCATTGGAAGACTGTTGATGATCTGACTGAACCATGGGCAGACATGTCTTATGAAAGGCTATCAAGCCATACAAACATTTATTAAAAAAAAGTGACATGTATCATCAAAAATCGATTGCTATTCAGACTTTTATATTAAGAAAAAAAATTATTATTTTCTATTAGTATTCTAGTATATGCAAGTTTTAGGTATAAGTATATTACTAAAATAATTTAACTATATAGATCGATATTAAATAAAACAACATTCCAATTTATCCATGCATTTAGATTTGTGAATATAAATTTGCTCCAAAAACAATATCCACTTGTATAAAACAAGCCTTTTTTAGTAATTCAGCACAATACTTCTGTGCATAAGGTCCTTGTTATACACTGCTAAGTTTAATAACACTGACCAATTTAGAAGATCTTCCTACCAATTTATTTAAAATGAATATAACATTTATTAATTTATTTATATATATTTTTACAGAAATAATATTATTCTGTAGATCAGTTTTTAAATATTTGTTAAATCTAGTAAAAAGAATGAATTGAATTTTCTGGATGTTCATTTACCAAACAAAATGTTTGCTCATATAATTTTCATTAACACATTCTTAATTAGTTTTTTGTTATTTATTTTATTTGTTCACTATATTCACATATACAATTAATTTCACAGGCCAACAAAAAAAAAACTTTTTTAATGTTTACAGTTATTGTAATCAGTTTTTTAGTGCTAAATCCGTATCATTTTCTTTTTTTTTCTGTTTAGTCTCTGGAACCACCATTACGAGATATTACTTCAGAGGATGACCTCAGTTTTCACCTACAGTTTATCAGAATATTGCTTTGTTATAAACTACAAAATTAGTGTTACATATTATAAAAATGAAAAATAAATTAATGTTAGAATATGAACAAAGCTTTTATTTAAGTGTAAACATGAGAATACCTCTTTATTACGTAGGCTTTATGTATCCACTGGCTTTTATTTCCTTTCCCTCTTCAACTAAAAGCTTCTTTTTTTTCTTTTCCGTTTAGCCTCCAGTAATTACCTTTTAGATAATACTTCAGAAGATGAATGATAATGGAATGTACGAGTGTAAATGAAGTGTAGTCTTGTACACTGAGACGTGTGGTTAATTGAAACCCAACCACCAAAGAACATCAGTATCCACGATCTAGTATTCAAATCCCTGTAAAAATAACTGACTTTACTAGGACTTGAACGCTGGAACTCTCGACTTCCAAATCAGCTGATTTGGGAAGACGCATTCACCACTAGACCAACCCGGTGGGTTCAACCTAAAGCTTCTAATATAGCTTTTTCTCTTGTGGGTTGCTTGCTGACCTTTTGGTAAAGCGGCCAACAATAGTCTCCCATCATATTGGTATTCCAGCAGCTCTGATACCATCTTTCCATCACTATAATATCTTGATGAAAATGCTCACCTTTCTCTTCACTTTACCCAAACTGTCTAGGGAAAAATGTAGGTGACGATTCAAAATGTGATTAGGTTCATCAAACATCCTAACTTTTTCAACATTTTCAGTACAATAGAAATAAAATGTAGCTCCTTTTTGTTGCCCAAGAACTTGGCAACAATCTGCTTGAATGATACCCATGCTTCCCTATCATTTAAAGTAATTTTTTATTAAAAATTGGAATCTAACATTTTTCAGATGTCAGGGCAACAAACATGCTTTCTTTCAATTTTTCTTCTGATTTGGAAATCTCTCAGAGATACTTGAAACATTGTTCATCATCAAAAACCTCTGGTGATATAGGGACAGGAAGATCTGAACCATGGCCTACTGGCAGGAAGGTTAGGATACCTATTATTTTTTGAGTTGTAACCAGAAACATCAAAGTTACAAAAGTAACTCTCATTAGAAAGGTTTCTTGGCTTTCTCCATATCATTGATACAGCAAATCTAAAGGCCGATATCCAAGGCAGAATGAAAGCGTCTCAGCCTTTCATCTGGAGGTACCAGGTTCGAATCCCGGTTAGGCATGGCATTTTTTATACGCTACAAATTTCCATTTGGGCTAATGACCACAGCAGTTGAGCCTGTAATTTCATAATAAAAAATAAAGGCTTGTTTCTCCTTTTTTGACCATTTTCTAAGATCTTCAACAGATTAAGATCTTTAACAGATACGTAGCATACATTATGCGATACCCACGACTTATCCTGATCATAAAGTTTAGTTCTGAAGTATGAGAAGTACATTTTTTAAAATGAATTCTGTAATGTTACTTTGATGTTTTTCATCACAAACTTACCACAAATATAACAAAAACTGTCAGGAAAGTTAATACAACCATGACTAGTCATGGTATTAAACACATCCACTAAAATGTAGAAAATTGAGATTAGGTTGACTGTAATAAAGCAAACAGCTATTTTTTCCATTTATATATTTAAATAATTAGTGTTGGAAAGTGAAAAAATGGTGGGCAATACGGCCTTTTTATTGTCATATTTGGATTCAGCACACTAAAAATCACAAGAATAAGATAAATTCATTCAAAAAGTTTTTCATCATTGTATAATTTCATGTATTATTGAATATTAAATATCGATTTTTAACCATTCAATTCTCTTGTATTGTAAACACAACACACAATTCTAAGAATTTAATTTACTTATTTTTTATATACTTTAATCATTGTGCTGTGAAGAATCATGTCACACATTGTTTATAATTATGTTCTAGAAATGGACATTATAAAAACATTTATTGCGGTGTATATTTTACTTAATGAAGTGAATAGCTGTTAGTGATTTATTTTTACTATTTGTTGTGTTGTTTTCATTTAAGGCTTTGTCATAAATTCAGTCATTTAAATTTTTAATATTTCAATAGTTATTTTCTTTTAAAATGCTGAAATTAGGAGGAAAAGGTACAGTAGTTCATAGTCAGGCAAGGGAAATTGTATTCAATGTTTACAATTTCTTTTTACAAAACAATGCTGGAACTAGAATAGTGAGGAAAACTGAAGTGCTGAATACAGTAGTTCAAGAGACAAAAGTATCAAACAAATGGTCTAAAGAATTATAGCAGAAGGGAAATCAAATGCAACTGAGAAGCCATCCATGTTCGTTTCGCCAAGAAAACATATAAATCATCCCAGTACTGTGTGCAATTTATTCGTTTGACACGGATGCTTTGAGGCGTTTAATACATAAATTTTATGTAACCGAAAAATGTGTTCCTACTGTGAAGAGAATTATGGAAAAAGCTTGCGAAAATGAAATTAATTTCAAAGGGAGTAAAAGATCTTTAAGGAGAATGTTACGTAAAATGGGATTTAGAAAAAAACAAGACAAATGGAAAATACTAATAGAATGGCATGACATTAAAATGCAAAGAATCAATTTTCTATGACAAATTTACCTGATTCATGAAGCAAGACCGATTGTACACAGATGAAACCTAATTCACAGTAGTTATGCGACATCAAAGTCATGTTGTAGACACAACAAACCTTCATGAGGAATTAAAACACCAGTATCCAAGGGCTCGCTATTAATAATTGTTCATGCCAGCTGTAATAAAGGATTCATAAACAATGCTTTACTTATGTATGAGTCAAATAAGAAAGGAGATTATCACAAATTGATGGATTCTGAAAAGTACACAAAATGGTTACGAGAGAAGTGTATTTACAACTTGCCACCTCAGGTGGACATTGTACTAGATGTATGCATCATATCACAATGTTCTGCTACAAAAGCAGCCAAATTCTAATTCTTTAAAAAGTGATATGATAAAATGGTTAGCTGAACAACAAATTAACTGTTCTCCTGCTATGATGACTGAATTATATATTATAAAACTACACAAATAAAATCAAAAGAATTTTCAAAATGACATTTTGAAAATTATACTCAGTTCCATGGCTGCCACCTTATCACCCTGATTTAAATGCCACTGAAATGAATTGGAGTCAAGTGAAAGGGCAAGTAACTAAAATAAATACAATTTTTAACATGAATGTTCTTAAGTTAGCTTAAAAGGAATTTCATAGTGTCTGAAGCTGAGTGGAGCAATGTCTGTGAGCATGTTGTCAAAATTGGAAAAAAAAATACACTGAATATGAACATTTGTGATAAATGTAAATTCAGGATAGGACACAAGCTATTGAGAATCTACTGACGACAGTGACTTCGGGATTTGCAAGCTACAGGAATAAAGTGAGTAGAAAAAACAATTATTTAAAGTACTTTAAAATAGTAATATTAATTGGGATACTAAACTAGTTTTAATTAAACAAAATTGTATGCATTTTTGGTTTAAACATCAATATTAAACTGACAATGTTTTCAGTCAGTCTAACACTGTGCCAAATGTTTGCTGAATGCTAGTACTTTTTTGTGCCAATTTACATGCTGACAGTTCTAGGCAGGTAGTACCTTTGCATGGGAAGGAAGAATGTATTAATGTTTAGAAAAATTGGAAAACAGGATGGGGTTGTTGTTTTGGCTGAAATAGAAATTCAAATTTTGACTGGGGTACCTTTAGCAAAACCGATTTTCTTACAAAATTTGAAAACTTTTATATGGTCACAATTACCAAACATTTTTATTTAATATTTACCCCCTCGCCAAAAAATGACTTTATACATATATATATGGTTTTTTTTTTGGTTATTGCTTCAGAAAAGGAGTAATTTTAGTTTTTTATATTTATTATTTATACCAATAGGTCTTCAAACCACTATAAACATTTTTTTGCCCATCTCTCTCCAATGTTCTGTGGTAACAAAAGTATTTTTTAAAAATATTTTAAATCTAATTTAAATTCATGTCGCTGATTACCCGTTTAATTTAAAATCTTAATTTTTTGATACCCCTTACTTTTTGATGTTTCTTGAAAAATGATTACTCAAAAATTTTCACCCTTCCTAGAAAATTACAACTTTTTATTTAGAATTATGGCTGTGTCTCTTTATATTTTTTAAACAATTTTAGAAAGTCCTTTTTAAATTTATTGTTACCACTTCTAATGGATTATTTTCTTCAAAATTAATTTTACCCAAAAACTTCTTGAATATTGAAGCTCCCAAAACGAGAAAAAAAATTTTCTCGCTATTTCAAATTTTTAATGCTAAAACATATTTTGTTAAACAATAAGGTCACTAAAATAATTTAATATTCCTACCCTGATGCGGAAGCTCCCAAATTAAAAAAAATTAATAACTTGACTGGTGTAATCAGGAAAGTCAGGCAATTCATTGCTGGCATTCTTTTTATAAGTAAAAGAATCTTTTAGAGTAAGAAAATTGCTAAACCTAAATTCAAAGGAAGATGGAGGAGCCTGTCACAGCTATGATTGATGGCATTAATTCTTAATTAACATTCTTTCATTTTTCAAGATAATAATCCACGAGAAATTTTAGGTGTAATTCAGCTTTTCATGTTGTAAAGAAATCCTGTCTACTGACATTCATACGTATCATTATTATTATTAATTAGCATATAAATGCAAAGTGACCAAATTCTGAACAGCTGAAAACCAATACATAAATAATTATTTGAATGGTTTTTATAATTTTTTTTAATAAAATACAAATGCGTTTATTTTAATTTCTTCTTTAGAACACTTTGTAAGGCACCTTTCATGAACAAAGCTGATAGAATCATGCTCCATTTTTAGAATTAAAGAATAAATAGTTAAATAAGCAACACCAAAAAAAATCTTAATTATAAAACAAAAATAGTATGTAGAAAGAAGAGTTATAAAGATGGCCCCAAATATTTATGCTGGTAAGCTTACAGTACTCTACAAACATAAACCTTTTTAAAAAAGGATATAATCTTATATAAATTCTAAACAATATAAAGTTATGTGTGATAAAATAAATGATATATTTTATAATTTTATATACATAACATACTGAGTGTAATTTTATATTTAGTATTGAATTTACATTACATTGCTATTAAATTTACATGCACATACTTGTATAAAGTATATATTGAAATACAAATGTAAATATTAAAAGTCCACCACAAAAAATCTCATTTTCATATGATTAGGAAGAACAAAACCTCATTTAATTTGAATATTTTTCTCAAAATGATTAAAATGAATTATTTCACTAACGTACCCATTATGTGCTTTTAACTGAAAATTTGTTGGTACCCCTGACATGTCATACCCAATCTGAAAATTTTACAAGCATTTTCATCAACAAAAAGCATCCCATGCCAGAAATACAATGAAAAGTGGGCATTTCCACGACCTTTTTTAACTGAGCCAAATACAAATAATGTTTCAAATCGGCATATTAAACACAAAAAAAAGTACTCAGCCTTTCAGCCCCTTTTTCAAGGGGCTGTCTAATATGAGTATCACTACTTAGAGAAAGCAATTAAGTCTCTTCTTCTTAAACTACAAATGCTTTTTATGTGTCTCTGTCAATGTTACGATGAAATGATGGTACAAAGTAAGTGACTGAAATGGTCTTTCTGTCATGAAACTATGCACTTCCTCTACTCAGTTACAACACAAAGTCAAATAAAAATGAAAATTTTTGTGATACTCACCAGATACTCCCAAAAATGAAACCATCTTCTTCAAGAATAAGAAGATGCTATGCCTAGACTTACAAGAGAAAGTAAGGAGTAAAATGTTTTCTTCTTCATGCACAATTGAATTAAGTTGTTAGGACTGCTTTTAAAAGAAAATTGATCTTTATAAATTTGTGCAGGAGTTGATTTTTCACATAGCCTATATATGGTTGGTTGCATATCAGCATCCCTTGCCAACTGAAATGCAGATGACACTCATCTCTACATGTGACACCTCAACTCCTTTTACCACAGGGATTGTCTGTCTCGCAAACATTAAAATTCTCATAGGAAGCAACACTGATGTCTCTTGTAGATCAGGTTTAAATCACGGCCATAAAATGAGACAGAGATAGTGTAAAGCAACAAATTGATATCATAATAGAAATTTAATATAAGAAAGTAGTATACTCAATTTATTAAAAAAAAAAAAATACTCAACATAAGTACTATCAATGTAATAAAAAATTATAATATAAATAAAACATCAAAAACTAATCTAAAAAATCAGCTGTCAACGCATTAATAAATAAAAATGTAAATATTATGTTATATTTTGTAAAGTTGATAATTTAGGATAAAGCCTTCATATTAACTTTTGCTTCTTCTTTCCCACAGAGTGGATTCTTTCACCTTTATTGGCTAACTAAACTTTCAAATTCTTGTGTTTTATTTTCTTATAACAAGAATAATTAAATAGAATTAATAATTTTAATCAATTTAATAATAATAATATCAATTTAATTAATTAATTATTTATATTGTAATAAGGTTGTTCAAATAGGGTGTAAAAAATTGACAGATTGTGGTAGCGATGTTAATTTAAAAAAAAAAACTTTTTCACAGGTCATTTATTTTCAGTAGTTTATAACAAATCATCATCAAATGCTACAAACCACAATGTTTACAAATCATAAAAATTTATTATCAAAGTATTGAATCAATATATAATCATGCTATATATCATGTGCTTCGTGATATTTATGGTGTGCATAGTTAGCCAAATAAATACACAATTCATCATTTGGTTTTTTTCTACTTTATGCTGAAATACCAATTCACAAAAGAAATGCAGTCAAGAGAATATTGCTACTGCAAGTTCAAGTGTTCATGAAGATAGAAATTTATCAATTTCACAAGAATTAGGACTGTTTTCAATAAGGCCAGTTTTGCATTAAGCCAACTCAAGAATTAAAGCCATGGGACCATACAACTTGCAACTATCCATAAGTCTGCTTCATCAGACATTGCCACAGATTGTCCTGTGACCTACTTTTGAAGGGTCCTTTTATCATGATTATAATCTTTAAAAAACATTTCTTTGTTCTTATTTAGTGATCTTTTTTCTGATAAACGACCCTTCAATGGATTGATCACCCATTAGATCAGTTGTAAATAGGGATGCAAATGTCTGTATTGAAAATACTTGATTTGAATAAACAAGTATGCGCATTCCTCATACTATTGTCTTAGGGCCTAACTTATTAAGTAGAATATATGTTTAATTGTTGGTATGGAACTAAGGTCATATTTTTTGCAAATTACTGTAAAAGTTCAGCACCTACAATAAATATTAAGTTAATACAAATTAATGAATGATCTATCCACCAAAATTGCAAAAAAAACTTTTCTTACTTCAGATTCAGTTAACGGGCATTTCACCTGAGGTAAAGAACATCACTTTGACTTAAATATTACAACAGTCTTCACTAGCAAAATTTATAGGTTTAATAAAATTCATCATAACCTCTCTTCCTCTTTTACAACACATTTACTAAAAATATCTTAATTGTGAGGACACTTGAAGATAATCTCTCATGTTCAATACATTTAAACAAAATTTGGTAATGGCTTTTAGAACACAAAAGAAACCCAGGATAAGTTAATAGGTAGAAATAGGGTAGTATTAAACCAATAAACAGTAATTTAAAGACCAACAATTAGTGACTGTTTCTTTATGAACCAATATCAACTGAGTACACGCTAGTAAAGAATTTAGACCCTACTAATTATTACACAGCAATATACGCAATCTTATGTAAGACCAAAGTTCATGAAAAAATTAATGTGATATTATTGCTGAAAAGACAAAATTTTGCATTAATAAGTATAATGTAGGCGTAACAATTAAGAGTCAAATTTCTTAAAAATTACATGTGCTACACACTATTAATAAATAATCTTTTTCAATATCATAAAATATATTTGATAGGTATATTGTCAAACTGGGCAGAAACATGTACAGCTTAAACAGTTTATACAAATGAATCTACCTACCATGACAGCAGAAAATTAATTGGAGTCTTCTATTTGAAATGAGAGAGGCAGCAACATACATTAAGTTGAAAGTAATTTACATAAATCTACCAGGATAGTAGATTCCTCTTTCATTGTATCTTAATTAAATTTCATTTTAAAATCACTTACAATGTAACACCTTGATCAATTCTTATTCTGGAAAAGACTGGATCATTTTCTCCTTAAATGTACTAGGACAGCAGAAGGTAACAGGAGTAACTCTGGTTACAACTTGGATTTCCTACTGGTAGATATTCATAATCTTTGTAGAATTTCAATAGTTGAATAGTTTTATGTTAAAAAAAATTTGTATCATGTATGTAAAATTGTATGCACCAGATCTAAATTTTATCTACCTAATCTTAATAGTTTGCTTTGGGAAAGGCAGCACCAATTACAGTTTTAAAATATTCTATTTGAATTTCCTGGGATAAAAGAAAATAATTCAATTAGTGGACTGAGGTTATAACTTGTTATACTTGATTTTTAGTTTGTTGTAGAACAACTAGAATTTTGTCAAATTTATTTCAATATGGTTTTTTGTATAAATTCAAATTTTAAAAATTGATTGAGATATTTTACTGAAAATGAGTAACCTTTAATTTTCTCTAACAAAAATTAACTACTGTAAACATATATTTTTAATTTTCAATATGACGATAATATCAGTTTCTAAATCATTTATATGTCCGTAAATGTTAGTTTTATCATTAATATTTATTGAATAAAATCTAATTATTTTACTGACAAAAACATTCGCTGCATCAGAAGGGCGGATTTCTGGTTATAGTTAACCTTGGAAAATAAAAACCCAGATTTTGGTTTCATTGACTTCAGTAAAACATTTTTAAGCAGAATTAAATAGCAATATATTTGA
Source organism: Lycorma delicatula (assembly GCF_047948215.1). Classification (NCBI taxonomy): domain Eukaryota; kingdom Metazoa; phylum Arthropoda; class Insecta; order Hemiptera; family Fulgoridae; genus Lycorma; species Lycorma delicatula. Next base: position 211,914,329 of record NC_134455.1, read on the forward strand.
AAATATCTAGATTAGTACAATTTAAAACAAATTACATTTTTTAGTATTTCTTAGATGTACAGTTCCGAAATATAAACTGTTAAAAGCACCTCATTTTTACTCTCTCTAGGGTTCAAATCAAACTAGATAAAATATGTCAAAAAATATGGGATTTTCTGTTTTAAAACTCAAAAGTTGTTCAGTAGACAAGAATGAAGTTTAATTATCATGCACTTTTAGTTTTATCCCCTACCAATAACACTTTGGGAGTTTCTACTTATATTGTATTTGAATTTATGTAAATTATGCATAATTAATGTAAATAAAAAGTTTTGTAAATAAATTATAGTCTTATTTCCCTCAAGCATTTATTATTTTTCATACAAGTACAAATGATTAAGAATCTGTTTAAAAAAAAGTGAGAATTACGTATAACAATACTAGTGTACAACCACTTATAATAGTGTGGGTAAGATAGTTTTAATAAGATTTAGATATACTGATGTGAAAACTATTTTGAAATAATTATGAGGGTCAGTCAATAGTTAAACAGACATACAGCTGTATAGCAAAAATGGTTTATTAAATAAATACAATTTTTTGTCTACTTTTGCAAGTAATCCCCACCGACTTTTCTGAACTTGTTCCAACTTTGTACAAAAGCCAGTTTTGTACATTTTTCTTTACCTCTTTATTGTCGATGAACTTTATGCCATGCAAAGCTTCTTTCATCAGACCAAACAAATAAAAATCCTAAGGGGCAAGGTCAGGGTTGTACAGAGGATGAGGTAGGAGCACCCAACCCACTATTCCAGTGGTTTCCAGCATCAGTTGTACCATATGAGGTCAATCGTTGTCTTGAAGAACAAGCATGCCTTTCTTCTGTCATCCCGGACATCTCCTCTTCAATGCAGGCTTGAGTTTGTTCTCAATCATGGCCAAGTGGTATAGGCTGTTCATAGCGAGTTGCTCCTCCAAACAATCACAGAAGATCAGACAATGGGCATTCCAAAAGATGGTTAACACGACCTTACTGCCAATAGTTGCTTTTTGAATTTCTTACGGACAGGTGATTCAGGATGTTTCCACAATATGCTTTGATGACTGGTTTTGCTGGAGTCCTCCAGCAAAAGATTTATCCAAGTTTCATCACAGATTAAAATCCTGCCCAAAAATGCATTACCTTCGTTATGGAAATGATTTTTGAGTTAGGTCCAAATGCGAAACTCTCGGCTTTGTGATGAGCGGTAAGCTGTTTGGGAACCCACCTTGCAAGTCTTACAGTAGTTCAGTTTTATTTTGAATGATGGAATGAGTTGTGTCTACATTTAGTCTGGCCACTTTTGAACTTTTCCATCCATATGTAAAATCTTGCTCAGTCCATGCCATCGTAACTAAGACTTTAAAGGTTATGTTTATGTAAATATTAATCGAAGAGCTGACTAGCAATCTTTACAAGGTTGCCAACTAACACATACAAAAGTTTCAAATTGCCTGCATTAAACATTTCTTTCATTAAAAATGTTTGTTTAATTATTGAGTGACCCTCATAGTTTCTCATGATAGATTATTAATTTTACATTTTTCTCATGATAGATTATTAATTTTACATTTAATGGGTCCATTATTGTTAAAATGTGTCCTAAACTTTTGCAATGAACTGATTAGCAGTATAAGGTGGTACATCTAAATTCCAACATTTACTTATCTTTTTAAGTGATCAAATTTTTGTAATTTTAAATTAATGAATTTACTAATGATAGTATTTTAAAATTAATGAATTTTAATTTATAAAACTTTCTTGTAAAAAAAAAAAGTTTTTAAAACTTACTAAAAAAACAAAATTTACAAAATCAACTGTGTGTGAATTTATATTTATGCATATGTATGGTCGTTTTAAGACTGAGGACATTATATTAAATGCAATCATTTTAAAAAAAAATAAAAATCGGCTATAATTTTTATTAATTCAGTTATAGTACAAAAAGTAATAAAAATGGTAACTGCAAAAATAGAAATGAAAAATATGTTCATATTTTTGGACAAAATTTCTTGACATTAAAGTACTCAAAACAGTAATTTCTGTAGTAATTGTTAAAAATTATAAAAACAAAAAATGCATAAAAAACACTGTTAATTACAAGGATGTTAAAGTATATATTTAATGTATGAAGAATTATTTGCAAATATATTCAAAAATTAAAAAAATCTAAATCTAAATATAATTTTAAAAAAATATATATTTCATTAAATTCTAATATTTTTATAAATATTTATGAAGAACAACTATTTTTAATTTGATTCATTAGCACTAAAAGAGACTATGAGTTTTACATAAACAGTATATTTAATCTTATTTGTAAATATATATTAATTTTATTTAGGGTTAAGTGCAAGAAATTCAATCAAATGTGATATTAAGTAAGCGAGTCTAATACTGTAACAAGTTGAAATAGTGATTACACGAAAAAATATTGAAAATTAATACAGGGCGATGATAAATTATTCAGCGCAGTTTAGAGGTTAATAAAAAAATAACAAAGAAATGTACTGATATGCACGTCTTATTGTTGAATATGGTATTTCAAGCAGTATTGTTTAAAACAATAACTTCAATCAAGTTTCAGAAGAGCACCTTTTATGGCACATCAAATGAGTAAATGAAAATTATACATTGAATACCATAAGTTATATTATATATTAGTAATAATTTATTGATATTTACTAAACATGTAAATATACAGGTTGTCTATTACCCATATACATAAATATCAATAAAATAATTTTAAACAAACCACTAAAATACTAGCAATAATAAATTGTTCATTAACTTTTTAAAGATTCTTTTCTATTCAAATTCATAAAAACCCCTGTTCATTCATCCTATAACATAAACTGACTATTTCACAGAGTAATTAGAGAGCAACCCAGAAATAATAAATTAATTTGATCAGGTTGCAGGTAAATCAGTCATTTCATAATTTATTTTCCACTTCACAGTTCTTATATTTCAATTGATAAAAGAATCTTTATTAGCATTTACAGTTACAAAGTACAATTAACTACCTTCAAATTAAATTAATTATTATTGATCTACAGTGATTTTAATCTGGATTTTGCTGTAACAAGAATACACTTGTTCTTTTCAGAGAATAATAGTAATAATTAAAAGGTACTTTAATAAATTAAAAAAGTTGTTGGAAAATAGATTAGGGAGAAGTGTATTGATTTGATTACATTACTGTGTTTCTTTTTCTTTCATGTAATAATAATAGTTTTCCCATCATTGTAACAAAATAAAAAATTGTTCAGTAATAGAATTTGCTAATTCCTTTACCCTGAAAATTTATTTATTTTAGATCTCTGAGTATTCTCTTCGCGTTATAATTTATTTATTACTTCAATTCATCAATTTTTAAAAAGGATTTACATTTGACCTACGCATTTATACATACATACTAATCATAAAAATGCCAAGATAATTTTCTCATCACATGAGAGTGAACAAACAGAAGAAAATTAGTTTTTCTCTAAGGTTGCTGAAATTTGACAATATCATCATTTAATGTCAAAATTCGTTTCTTTAAACTTCATCTTTACGTACTTACTGATTTTAAAAAACAAACAATACTTTTTATTTCATTTTACAACAAATGTTAAAATACAGATTAAAAATAAGTTCAGATGCTTAATCTAAAAACTACAAAAAATCTGTACTAATAGACAGCAACTGTGATCCTAGATCAAATTATTCAGTGCATTTGAAGTGTTAATAAAAAAATAAAGCAACATACTTACATACACGTTCTTTTGTTGAACAGGGCATTTCAAATAGTTTTATTTATAACACTTATGAACATCAAACAAGCTCCATATGAGCACCTTTTCTGGAGTGTAAATTGTCTAGATAATATTCAATTTTATGCCACATATTATGAATAATATCTGGAGTTATTCTATTAATTATACTTTTGATTCTTCTTTTTAGTTCAGTGATAACAGCTTTGCTTGCATACATCCTGTCTTTGACAAACCCCTAAACAAAGAAATCAAGTGGCATAATGTCAGGGGATCGAGGTGATTAGGCCAATCCATTGTTGAGGAAATTGTTCATTTAAGTAGTCCCTAACATGTAAACCTCAATATGTGTTATGCCATCTTGTTGAAAGTAAACATTGAGATGCCAATGTTCAATTTGTGGTACAGCAGCATAATCCTTTAATATGTCTACATAATCAGCATAGTGGTAACTGTTGGCTCAGTGAAGAAGAATGGTCACATCGCTTCATAGGCAGTCAACACACTCCAAAAATTAATTTTTGGGCTCATGTTATGTTTGTTGAATGGCATGAGGGTTCTTGACACCCCAAATTTGACAATCATGATGGTTAATGTGACCAGAAATATGGAATGTAACTTTATCAGAGAAAATTACTTTTTCTAAAAATACATTATCTTCGTTCACTTTATAAGGAATGTTCACAGCAAAATTATAACAGCATAGTTTAATGTCATCTTCAATTGCATGACCAACTGAATTTTGTATGCATGAAGTTTTACATGCTTCTATAGAACCTTTACAATTGTGAAATGGAGTATTCTCAGTTCTACTTGCATGATGAATTTACCAGACTCCAAATCTATAAATCTTTGAATTTATTCAGACTTTGAAAAGTTAATCTTACTTGATCTACAACTTCCTTGGAGACAGGAGGAACGCCAGCATGTTTTTTTGCACTACACTTCCTGTATCCTTAAATTACTGATACCAACATTTATAGAATTTTTATTTAGGAGGATAATGGTCATACTCTAAATGAAAAAGTCTATGAGCAGTAATAACATAATGAAACCATATACACGCACACTGCTTTCTCCTGCATGGTAGCCACTGCTCAATGACGATCGCCCATGGCATTATATCGCACTGGCATGTTCGTTCAAGGTCATCAGTAACTTTTACACAAACATTTGAAAAAAATTAATGCATGCTTCATTGCTTTGTATTTTTTATTAACCCCTAAAATGCACTGAATTATTTATGTTCATTCTATATAACAAAAAAAACAAAATCTATAAATTTTGAATTATAAAACTTGTAATTGTGATAAAGAAAAAGGTATAAAGGAAATCCAGGAGGTAATAAATTGATATTTTTTCAGGTACAGGCCCATATGATAATGTTTATAAATTATTGGCAAATGAAAATCATAAGAAGCAGATTGCTGGCCACAGAATACGAAAAATAAGAACAAAAGGTTTGGTGACGATTCCATAATGTGAAAAGATAATTTTCTATTAACTTCAAACTTTTGCACTCAATCATCAACAAAATATGCAGGGTACTATTCAATATGATCTATAACCACTCATATGTTACCTTATATTGCACAAAGACCTCTGGATTTTTTACTTCTGTATCTCATTTATTGGCTGTGTTAACCATTTTCCTGGCATACTTTGTAGAAATGGTCCACATTTCCCATCTATACTCCATCTAATAACATTTAACAATCTTGTGGTTATTTTATTACCAATTTGATCTAATGTGACGGCTAAACATAAGTATTTGGTCAAGAAGCTTATTAACTAAGTCATCAACTATTGAGTTGATCACTGACTATTGGGTCAATCCATATTAAGTGACCCAAGGATGGTTGCTTGACCAATTCAAAAAAAAATTGAAACTTACCCACTTGTTTCCTACATATCTCAGGACCTTAAAACTACTTTTTTTAAAATTTTTTATTTAAGCAGTTTACCAGTGGCGGCCATTTTTGTTATGGTGCGTACACCTATTTTTGTGATTGTAAGGGTTTACGGAAAAATCATAACTAAAAACCTATTGGTCCTGGAAAGATGAAACAAAAAGCAATTTATTCATATTTTCTCAAGGTCAAAGATTGATGCAGTGGTTTATTTACCTATCTTTTCTTTCTATGAGAAAATTACCAATAAAGTTGAACATGAAAAACTGTGAAATTTCACTTTTGCTAATTTTTTCCAAGAGACAGGGATGGCATACACAATTTGAAATATTTTTTTTATGTAGGTATATGTTAGTAGTTTTATCATAAATAATATTAACGGTGATATACTTCCCCTAAATTTTTCATTTTTTGAAAACTAATTTAAAAAAAAAATCAAATTTTGGCTTCAAATAAGTCTGATGGGGCTGATGATAATCTCAAATTTGCACAACTTTTGAGTTGAATGAAAATGACAAATGCAGGACATCCAAATATTATTAAAAATTATTATAATTTATTGAACTTATTTATTAAATTCTTTTCTTTTTTTAAAAATTGATCTATCTACATCAGTGCTGTACCTGGTTGTGCTAGGAGACAGATAATACAAATAAAAATCTGTCAGTCATGGTTTTATTATTACTAATCCACACTTACAATGGAATGATTTGTTTAAATTTCAAACACCCCCAACTACTTTTAACCAGATGCTGATTTTTTTTTGTTGTGTACTGTTAAGATATAAATTTCAAAGAAACTAAATGAAAAATTTATATATAATAAAAACTTTAATAGTTCCTAAAATAACAAAATAACACCATTTACTATTCATATGCTTTTACATTAAAGTGAACTGATAAAACTAATTATATAAATGAACAAGGCAAAAACAATTATAGAACTTAACTAATAAAACAATAAGCATCAATATTACAAAATATTTTTTACAGCATGCAAGCCGCTTGCAATCAATTTACACTCATGTTTGGTTTTAAATAAATGACAATGATAAGGAATGTACAAAGATTGTACTATTAATATTCACATATTCTAAGTGTATCTTAAGATGAAGTCCTAGGTTTTAGTTCTTCAAAGCAAGACCGCAAAAAGATGTAGTTCTTTTTCATCGGATTATAAAACTCATGTCCCTGTAAAACAAAATATTTTATTAAAGAAAAGGAGCGTCTTTAATCTTAATGTATGGGAAATACATCTGTAGTTAATATATCACAGGTAAACATACATTTTCTTATATTAGTAAACATACATTTTCTTATATTACCAACAGTTAAATAGTTCTTTCTCTCTCTCTCTCTCTCCCCTGTTAAATGCCTCTTTGGAAAATTATGATTAGGATGGATTATGAGAGCATGTACTTATAAATAAGTAAGATGCAAACAAAATGATTCTGATAGGACAACACATCTATTGTTGAAAATTATTAATCTGGAGTCAAAGAAAGCAAAAAATGAAAATTATGTAATTACAATTAGGTTTAAAAATTAGCTAAATTATTGCTCTAAATATAACGCTTAATATTTTATGATAGGAGATGTCTGAATGTCTTCAGTATCCAAACAGTAGTCAAAATGGCACCATTTTGGCAATTATTAAATGACAAGAATTAATAAATTTTGCAAAATAACTTTTGTACTTCTGAAGATTTTTTTCTTTCAGGGAGAGGGAACTTTTTTTATCAATTCAGATGTGAGCAGATACACTGGATTAACAGGTAAAGGTTTTGTTAGACAGCTTTTTTTCATTGCAAACACTGATCATTTAATTATCATGGATATGGATGAACCAAATACAAAGAGTATGATGATGATCAATCAAATCAATTTTCATGCCAGTGTAAGAAAAACAGACCGTTTTTTAGTTTTTATCAAAGAGGTTTCACATTTAAGTAAAATTTTTGATGGCAAAAAGGAGCAATAATTATCTGTGTATAAACCATAACAGAAGCACATTTCATGTCTGATTTTTTCAGACGTTTCAGATGACATTAAAATAACCATATAGAAGCAGTAACAAGCAACTTTTTTTGTGGTCATTTTAACTTTTATCATCTCCAAATAACTGAAGGCTATTTATTACTTTCTCACTACTTACATCACTTATACCACTAATTGTATAGTTTAATTAAGTGATATCAGTTATTTCAATCAGGATTATTTTCAGACCATATATCCTATTAATCATATCCCTATTCAGGTTTTTAATATTCAACATACTAACAACACATTACTTCTCTGAAGACAATTGATAAATTCATCAAATCAGTCTTTATTTCAAAATAAAAATTAAACTTCCAACACCAATACTAACATTACATTTATTCTTTAGTAGACAAAAAGAAGTAACCTGAACTCATTAAGAGGTGCTAACAGCACACTATTGGATACTTGTGAAATTTTTTAAGGTGACCAACCATACAGATTATCGATTTTCAAACTAAGCTGCAAGATTGCTGCTAAGCTTTAAAGTATGAAAACCCTTATGAAACGAATGCATTCAAATATCTTTGTACAGTGTAATGGATGCATTAAAGCTGCATATTAAAAACCAGTGAAGAATGCTATAAAATGTGCTAGGATGCCTACTACAAACTACCACCACTGATTAATTATTTTTGCTGCTGTGGTATACTACTACAAAAAAAAAATAGCAGGTATGTGTAAAGTTGAATAAAGACAATTAATTAAAAAATTTAATAGAGCTAAGCCAAATTAGTTGATATAATAATAACTTTGTAAACAAGATTATGCTTCAAGGCTGTTTACAAAAAATCACTTTCAAATCTATTCCCAGATGGCAATTTCGATTTTTAAACAGCCATCAATTGACACCACAAAAAATATAAAAGATGTAAAACCAAAGAAATAATATTAAAAATTTGATAGTATTTTTACAGAAACTATAAAACAATTATTTATAGCCAACATTTTAGAAATAAGATAAAAATATACAAATCACTGTTTCATTCTAGGCTATTCCAACAGAAAAGAGTAAATTCAGTTAAAGTTCAGAGTAAAAATATTTAAGCTTTTAAGTGTGGTTTTTGTTATAGTTTTTGGTATGTAATCTTGTTTTCAAATTTTTGAATAAAACATTGATTAGATACCTCATTATGCAAATCTGCTTTGCTTCACAAAAGTGCTTCATTATGAAATCTGATATAGCATTCATTTATAAGGTAAATTCTTAACTGAATGATTGACTGATCATTAACTGATCAATATATCTCATTAAATTATAAATTCATAGTACAAAAGTTACAAGCAATAAATTTTCCAAAACAGTTATTTTCTGTCAGATTAATTATTTACCACATCAAAGGTCAATCCATACTGGAAGTTTTGTGCAAAATCTACCAGGATTAAAGACGAATGGGTTATTACTCTTAGCTAATAACCATGGATGTTGGCATTATTAAATTTTCTTAGAAAGTACTAGAGATGCAATTAAATATTATCAATATTGAATAATTAAATTTTTATGCAATATTAATGAACTAAATGCCAGCATCTAAATTTTACAAATGTATACTTTTTTTTTAGTCTTTTCCATTAAGTGACAGCATTTGTGTTTTTGTTAAGAATAATATGTAAATGTGTCTCTTGGTATAAGCTGGAATGAGATCACTGTTGCATATTGCCAGCAATATCACAATGATTGGCCTGCTGGCCGCGCCAGATTTTGAAAGCAACAATAATTCAGTACTCAATTGATTACAATGTTATTGCTTATTATTATTTTTTTTTTTACAATTTGTATTGTTAGCTTTATTTAATAATAAATATAGCCTTACAAGAATAATCAATATACACCTACATAAAAATAAACATACATAAAATAAAATAAAATAAAATGAGGAACTAAGAATATTATATAGGCCTATAATACAGAACAATAAATAAAATAAATTCTAAGATACAAAAAGAATCTTTTCAAATACATCTTTACCTAGATTGTATAATTTCATTTTTTTCCCATTAGCAAATAAGTGTAAATTGTGTAGAACATCTTTGTTTTGCAAGAATTGAAAGCTATGTTGTTAATGTGAATGTGACTGATCAATTATAGTAAATTCATTTCAGCAAATAAAAATTACATTTTTATAAAAATAATGGCAACCATGAATGAAAACTTCAACTCGTATGAATGATTTTTGAGGAATGGAATATTGTAAATTAATTATGGTAAGTAGCTGTGGTAATGATGTGCCATGCTGCTATATCATTCTATCCCATGCAGAGGCATGTTTATACTATTTCTTACACTATTCCCAACAAAATTCAAATGCTGCCACTTAATGGAAAAGGATACCATTTCTTAACTCCTAAGTAATAAATCTGGCATTTTTCATCACAAAACAAAAAAAAACTAAATCTCAATGTTATGAAGCATAATTACGTAATGTAAAATTATTATACTTATCAATTTAAAGAAAAAAAAAAAAAAGTATTTTTTAAAGATTACAGAAGCTAAAATAACTGCATGAGTTGCATATCTTTCAAGAATACTTAAAAAAAACATCAATTATTAGGACACCAATAACATATGTTAAAACTAAGCTATCATTGAAGGGTTGTCATCTTCATGATACTTTACAAATAAACAAGTCATCCCATTTGAAATGAGAAACCAGAAGAAATTTAATGTCTTTAGTTTAATATCATAGATGTCATTTTATTTATTATGGAAAAATTAACTCCAATCACAAACGAAATGCTTATAAAGGAGTGTGCTAGGTAAGGAAAAAATTTACCTTGGCCCAGTCATAACTGACAGCATATGCAAAAATCTGTCCATTGTGATTGAAGGCGCAACGTGTGATGGCCTGTTCCATTGGATCTGAAGGTTTCAGCTTTGTTCGTGCATCTTTATCCCAAAAGCTAAATGTACCATCTGAACCTACTGTTGCTAGAGTTCCATGAACTGGGTGGAATTTAATGTCATTAACCTGCAATAAAAAAATCAATTAACTAGTAAATAGTCAAATGATTTACAGAACAGTAGTGAATGGTTTAATACATATTTCTACTTGTAATAATGTTAACTACAATCGTGTAGGTTCTAAGAACCTTGAAAAATCCTTCTCCTAAAGGATTTAGGAAAATTATACTAACTTGCATAAAACTTCATCTTATCATAACATGTACCAAGGCAAAGTGAAGCATTCTTGAAAATGAACCTTCTCTTTTCTTCATTTGTTTGTTGTTTTGTGACAATAATTCATTTCACCATCATATTATTTTGTAATACAATGATTTTTACAAACTAATCTCCTATGTTTTTCATGTAATGCTGGAAATCTGAATTTCTAATAATTTAATGTGAAATTTTTGGGAATTATTATATAAATTATATATCAATAATACACCTCCAGAACTGGAAATCAGACAGTTTTCAATACCATATTGGACTCTAATAATAATAAATCATAAAAAGTTTTCTGAAACGGTAAACAATAACGGAATAAATATTTCATTTCATAGTTCAACAGTTTATATTTTTAAATTATGTACCTGTATAAAAGCTACATATTGTCATCTGATATGTTAGGAAGGGATTGACACCATTCTTTTTTATTCAGTTGTTTGTCTGTACAAATTTTAGTATGTGTTTAAAATGTTTATGAAAACAAACACTGACCATGTGTGAAATTCAGTTTGTGATCAATCAGTTTCTTGAATAGATTAGAATGGTGGAAATTCATAGTCAGATTTGTGACATTTATGGAGAAAATGCAATGAATGAATTCCACGGTAGAGATGGATGTGATTTTTAATAATGAATGGAGTGGGTGACTATCACCTGCTCCTGCATCTTAAAAACCTTCCTTGCTGGCTAACACAACAATGTAATTTGTTTTACTTAATCACCAATATGTGGCTTACATCACAGATGACACTATTCTATGACTGGTGCATATCATACTGGTGCATATCACATATCATATTGGTTATTAAAATTTGTATTTTAAAAAGTAATAAATATTTTATGAGTATGTCCTTGATCTTTTTTAATACCCTTCGTATGTTACTTTCTAGATAACTTCTTATATTTAAGCGAAGTAATAAACAAATAAAAGAAATATATGGAAAGAAGTTTTTCTAGCATCATCATCATCATCAGAAAATATTTTTGAATTCTGATGTGTTTTTGACATCAGAATATGACTCTGAAATTCTGTAAGTGAAAGGCATTTTTAAAATGCACATTTTCATTTTTTGGAATCATTATTTTAATCCAAAATGGTCTTAAAAATAAACCCTAATGTACATATAAAAAACATTTAATGAGAAAATTATTCTACTTTTAATACGCAAATAAAGAAATTAAATAGTAATATAAGACAATTTTCTGATGAAAATCTTGTCTCCATGCCTGTATTTAACCAAAACATTTTCAATCATTATTAATGAATCACAAGCAGATTCAGATAACTACGTTTTGTTTGTTAAACTTATCAATTATTTTGAGTTTTCTGCTTTAAGTATGCACTTTTCTTTATTACCTTTTTATACATAGAATTTACACTAATCTGAGAAAAAACAATCAATTGACCAACTGCAATCTTTTATTTATTATACAGCTTATAAAGGCTAATATGTAATGTCTAACAGTCTCATGACAATATAATAAAAATATACAAGGGTTATTTGTTTTTAATAATTAAAAGTGGATTTTTTCTTCTTTTTTTATGGACTTTATTACATCAATTTTCTCAGAATTAAATTCTCTACAAGTTTTGATAATAATATTTACATATTTATTAGTCCTCTAACAAAGTCTAAAACAAAGTCAAGCCTAAAAATGTGTTTTTTGTCATTGAATTTTCTGATTTACATGGATATCATGAAAACTACACAGATACAATTTTGGAACCTGTTTTATTACATTTTTCAGATCAAAAAACATGAAGATAACCTTGAAAATTTCAGTATGACCTCATTTCATCGGAGAACTAAAATCAGGGCAAAAGTTTCTGGTAGTTGTAACTCTTATTAAACAGAATTCTTAAACATATGTTTGCATGAACGTTTTTCCTTATTTCAAGCACCAGAATCAATCCCAAAATTATTTCCCTGTTCTCCTGAGGTAAAATTTTATCAACATATTTTCATTGTCAAAGTGTGGTAGAACTAACTAAACCGTCTTTTGTAATGACTGCTATAACTTAATAAACATACTTTTTACCACTATTGTCTTTATAAAGTCACATAGTGAGGACTCAATTTTTATGAATCCTTTACCTGGTATAATAAATTATTTTGCTTGGTTCAACTGTTAATTTAAATTTAGTTCTACTTTTAAATTTTTTGTTCAACTGTTTAAATTTTCAGATTTACCCTAGTCACACAGATTTACTCCTAAAACATTATTTTTATTCTCTTTATAAATGTGCAGCCCTTCTTTACGATTTAGAATCTTGCGAAATTGACTTCAATGTAAACATATGTCCAAGATCGTATTAAAAAAAATGAATAAAAATGTATTATTCAATTAAAATGAAAAAGCAGTTAAAAGTCATTACAAGAAGATTCGTTCTAAAATTTTCAATGAACAGCAAAGTTTCTTACAGCATATATATCCTGATATCCACCTGGAGCTCCATTAGATCTATGGCATTTGAATGTGAAATTATCCTTCGGATTCTGAGTATTAACATACTGTATAGCCACTCTTCCTTCAACACTACCCAGTGCGTAACCTGAACAGACAAAATCCTAAGTAAAAAATATCATTTCTAAATTCTTGAAAATAGTAAAATTCTACTTAAGCTTAGTTAAAAAAAAAATAGTAAAAAAAAAAATAACTTAATTATAATTTTAAATGTACACATTTTTGTAATATAAAATTAGTTAAACTACTGGTTACTTGTTAATCCCTTTGTACACTTTGCTTTACAATAAATAACATCAAAGCAGTAGAAACATTGATACAAGTACAAAAGATATGAATATTATTGACAGGAAAATACACCCCCTTAAAACTTCAGGTTACTGCATTACACTAAGCTATAACAATTTCTGAAAGCTGAAGTATTTGTTATTCTAAATGACAGTTGATTATTGCCTATAGTCTACTAATGTTACAGTATTAAACAGCAGTTTACATATGTGCAGAATGCACTTGATCATTCCCTTATATGAAATCTAACAAACTTTTAAACATATGTTTGAGTTTGCTGATAAATGTTATAGGATAACATGCATAGCTATTGGCCCACCTAAGCAAACCTTACTTGTTATTTACTTGATTTCTGAGGGCCCCACAAGACAATTTACTTCAAGATTTGATATAAGCATTTTAAAACTATAGTCATTCTAAAACAACATTAAAAATGCAAACTTGTAGAACCATTTTTCGAAAAAGACAAAGTTTAGACAAATTTTTCAGAACATATTGGCCTCCTTGGTGATTAGTTATTGGCACAGTCTTCCCACAGTCATTGGCCCGCTTGGTCGAGGAGACATTCTTATTAAAGAGCACCCTAAACAGCTGTTTAAGCAGTTTCTATGCAGGAGGACATCATTAATAATACTTTGAAATTAAAAAACAAAAGTTTAATGAACATTAATTTAATATTTAGTTCATATTTAAACATATTTAGAAATTTAAATAAATAAATTCCTACGATTGCAAACATTAAATTGTGGACATAACAAACATGAGTAGGCTATACACAAATGATAGAAAAATTAATATAAAAGAGAAATAGGTGAAATGAAAGGAAAACTTAAATTAAATGAGTAAATAATTCTACAAAATTTGAATTGACTAGAAAAACATCAACTCAGTGCCAGACCGACTCCAATTCTGTAACTGAATACACGTTCCTGGTTTTGCTAACTTTTTTTGGTTTGTTAATATGAGACACAACTGAATCTCTGGCCACTTTCACAATCGCCCACATTTCACCATGGATGAGACTATAGCCTCAGTTTCACTAACACTATAATTTTTCTGGGAAAAATTTATTGTTATATTTTGTCACCATGTACTCATCAACATTCCTTTATAGTGGTATCCAACCATAGTCCTCAGAGTCCTCATTTTCCGATGGTTCTTCCCACTCACTTTTACCCAAAGACACCTGAACACTCGATTCAGAGCTATCTGAAAATATCACTCACAATCTCTTTAATTTTTTTGGTCCCTTAAGTCTTTGAGCTTCAGCGTCTTTTACTTTATTCTCTTCCCTCCTTTTTTTCTTTTCTTCTTTCTCTTTAAGTTTTTTTTTATCTTGTTTTTTTCAGCCTTTATTTTTCCATCTTGTTCCTTTGAGGAAACAACATAGGAGTCTCTAGCGCTCAGGCGCTAGCTCTGGTAACTTCCTCTGGGGTTCGCAAAGATATTCGTAGGTGATGATGTAGAAAGACCCAGTACCAGCCATCACCAGGTTTATTATTGGTAAAAGGGTTAGGGCGATTTGTTTTGTCCAACATCTCTTCTACACTTAACTTCAAATCTTCTGATCGCAGGGTTTGGCCCTTTCTAGCAGAAACATCTATTCATTTGACATGAAGATTTTCTTCGTCAGCTAATAATACAGGTGGTGGCCCCAGCGATACCTTCTTAAATTTCTTAGAAAGCCAAAATTGTAAAGTAGCCTTTGGGACTCTGAATTCCCACACAGCTTGTTTCTTCGACATTCCTACTTTCACAGCTGCCACTGCTTGGTTAGGTGTCTTGTATATACAAGACTTTGGGCAATTTCAGCATTTTTACAGTAGCCTACTGCAGGTTGATCTGAAAACAATAAAATGTATTTCTCATGTTTTCTAATTATTGCATCTCACGATTCATGATTAATATTGTGAAACTCATTAAACATTCTATGTATCATATATTAAATTAAATGTGTTGTTTTCAAGAATCTTTGTATTAAATTATAAACTTATTAAACGATATTTAAACGTAGCGTAAGCTTATTTTCACCTTCCTAATTAAACAAACATTTTTTGGTGACCCCAACGTAATATTCATGTGCTATAAACTATTAAACTGTGTTATTTCATTGAACTGAACATTTCATTAATTAAACGTGTTCAATATAAATACTTTACAACTTGGTTTTAAACAAAAAGCTTAAACTTTCAAAGTGAAATATTACCAACTTCTATGCTTTGTGCTACGTCAAACACAAAAAAAAGAAATTTAATAATTTCATGTCACAAGAATTTAACTCTTCAAGATAAACAACTACACTCATCAATTTTTATCATCCTGAGGTCTGTGTTGGGCATATTTACTGGAGGATGTCTTTGTCAACTTAATGCAGTCAGCCACTTGGATCCAAGGTTTATATCCAACCGTAAGTCATTTTTCTTTTGAATATTCTGCCGACATTTTCCTTTATTATTTAGTTTGTAATAATTAGACATCATTTTTCAATTCCTGGTTTTCCTGTCTATCATATCCCATATTTGACTGGTAATCTTTCTTCAAGTTATTATTTAATTATATTTGTAATTTGTTATTTTCTTTATTTACATATAGTTGTATGGACTTCTTAAAATGGAATATTTTTTTTTTTTTTTTTTTTTTTTTTAGGGCGAAAAACGATTGGTCGTTATCATCGCCCGGAAAATAAATAAATAAATAAAAGTAAAAGTAAAAGTAATTAAAACTTAAAACTACTATCACAGGAAGCAAAATCCGGAATGGGTGTAAAAGGCCCATTCTCGGATAACAAAAACACTAACATGTAACTTAAAACTACGTTAAAAACTATCATATTAAAACTAAATAAAACTTAAAAATAAAAAAAGAGATAAAACTTACAACTAATATCACAGACGAATTTAAAAAACATAAAAAAAACAACAAAATATGAATATATATATATAAAACAAAATTCCGATAGGGAGTGTAAAAGGCTCGCTACTCGGATAACAAAAACAATACATAGGACTAGAGTAATTAAATTTTTTGTATTAACCCTATACTACGCAAAAACAGAAACATCCGGTTTAAAACCTCTTTATCATTACACAAGATACCACGGATGTTTCTGGGTAGTTTAAATTTACGACGCAATGCCGCATAACATATGCAGTCCACGAGTATGTGGCGCACAGTCACGCGGCTGTTGCATCGTGCGCATAGAGGTGGTTGTCCTCTCGTGTGTCCTATCCGCAATCGACAGAGAACTACTCCCTCACGCTGGGGTTTTCTGTATGAGGAGTCCCATGGTAACACAGAATCTTTAATCTGACGGAGTTTATTATCAATGGTAGCCGTCCAATCACCTTGCCACCTTGCTCTTAATAATTGTTTTACATAATTAATGAAATCAGAAGTAGCAACTCGGGTGGTGAAAGGAGGCTGGTTGCATGCTTCTTTGGCAGCGGAATCTGCATGTTCATTACCTGGAATCCCTACGTGGCTAGGGACCCAGCAAAAACTTAATTCTGTGTTGCGATTATTCAACTCAGCGATTGTGTTGTAAATTTCAATGACGATAGGATGTTTAGAATAAAAGTTTTTTAAGGCTTGGAGAGCACTACACGAGTCACTGCAAATAAGAATTTTTCTATATTTAGGGTTAATGATGTTTAGAGCCTTATTTATAGCATATAGTTCAGCGGTAAACACACTCGTAATACCGGGTAGACCAAACATATAAGTTCTCTCATTGACAACAAATGCACACCCAACTGTATCGTTTTGTTTCGATCCATCAGTGTATACAACCGCGTCTGGTTTCATCTTGGAGAGAACACACTGAAACATTTGCTGAAAGACAATAGATGGTGTTGATTGTTTATTGTATGTAGTCAGGTCAAAATTAAAATTTATGAGGTTTATTCTCCATGGAGGATATGAGCAAGGATACATAGGAAAGAATGACGGTGTGTCAACATTTATATGCTGCAGCAGACGCCAGGTACGGACACCTACAGGTGCAGTACGACGTGGATGGTCCTCATACTTTCCTAGATTAGGATTTCTAAAGACCGAGTCAAGAACCGGGTGATTTGGCTGTCCTCTGAGACGAGCAAAATAAGATAATAAGAGCTGGTCTCATCTATCCCAAAGTGATGGTTCACCACAGTCTACAAGTAAGCTTGCGACAGGACTTGATCTAAACACGCCTGTGGCAAGCCGAAGGAAAGCATGATGTACACTATCCAGCATTTTAAGCACGGTTTGACGAGCTGAAGAGTAGGCGACACAACCATAATCTAAACGGGAGCGAACAAAGGAATAGTAAAAACGTATCATACATGATCTATCGGCTCCCCAGTTGGTGTTAGTAGGACTCGCATCATATCTACAAGTTTGGAACATTTTGTTTTCAATTCTTTTAAATGTTTGACCCAAGTAAGACGTTTATCAAAAAATAAACCTAAAAACTTGACGTAAGTAGAGATAGTAATAGTCTCTCCGTTCAGAAATATTTGCGGAATAGAAGGGTTTCGCAGCCGAGAAAAAACTACACATTTTGTTTTTTCGGATGAAAATGTGAAACCAGTAATCCTGGACCAAGCTTCAAGGTGAGATATAGTGTTCTGCAGTAGTCTCTCTGCTGTAGGTGCTGAACGGCTTGCAATGTAGATAGCAAAGTCGTCAGCAAATAGAGAGCATGAGACAGGAGCCTGCACACATTTGGTAATATCGTTTATGGCTACAGAAAATAAGGTGGCACTTAATACACTACCTTGGGGCACTCCATTCTCCAAGATGACACTATCTGAGAGCGAATCATCCACACGAACACGAGCCGTTCGGTGATTTAAGAATCCCCGGATAAAAGCAAGCATATTGCCCTTGGTTTTCCATTCTTTGAGAGTGTTAAGAATACCACGTCGC
This sequence comes from Lycorma delicatula, assembly GCF_047948215.1. Taxonomy (NCBI): domain Eukaryota; kingdom Metazoa; phylum Arthropoda; class Insecta; order Hemiptera; family Fulgoridae; genus Lycorma; species Lycorma delicatula. Next base: position 211,932,886 of record NC_134455.1, read on the forward strand.
CAGGCTGTGTCATACGCCTTTTTTATATCGAAGAAGATAGCGACGAGGTGCTGCCGATTTAGGAAAGCGTTTTGTATGGCTGTTTCTAGTGACACTAAATGGTCAATAGAAGATCGTCCTTGTCGAAAACCACACTGTTCTGGAGATAGAAAGCCGTGTTTCTCCAAGTAACACGTAAGTCTGCGGTTTACCATTCTCTCCATTATTTTACACAAAACGCTTGTTAATAAAATAGGGCGGTAGCTTGAGGGGTTCGTTTGGTCTTTACCAGGTTTTAGTACTGGTATAATAAATGCTTCTGACCAGCCGGGTGGGAAGACTTGTTCGGAGTATAAACCGTTGAAAATATTCAAAAGTTGTTGTAGTGCCGAATTAGGAAGGTGTGAAAGCATGGAAAGGCGAATGTTGTCCGGTCCAGGGGAAGTGTCTCGTGAATTTTTAAGTGCATGTAACAATTCTTTAAATACGAATGGAGTGTTTAATTCACCAACCGAATCACCAATGTTTAACGATAATACTTCTATTTGTATCTTGTACCGTTGAAAATCGTTATTATATGATGAGGTGAGAGACACCGAGCGGAAAGATTTTGCTAGACTATTTGCCACTTCCGAGGATGATGAAAGGAGTTCTCCTTCATCAATAAGACCGAGAATAGATTGCTTCGGTGATCCGAAAATTGCACGAATTTTCTTCCATACAGTAGACATGGGAATAGTGCGTGAGATAGTGCTCACGTATTTCGTCCATGAATTCCTCTTAGCATCCAAGAATACTCGACGGCACACCGCTCTAGCCCTGCGGTATAAATTTAGATGTTCTGTTGTAGGCCTACGATTAAATTTGCGTAGTGCTTGGCGTTGATTCCTAATAGCATATTTGCAATCTTCGTTCCACCATGGAACGAAAGGACGTCTAGGATTACCCGATGTTGGTGGATATATCTGTTGGCATTCTCAAGTATCATGGACGTAAAAGAAGAATATTGCTCGAGGATGTTCGCTCCATCGTCATACTGAGATTGGAATGCTTTATGGTATCAGTTCCAATCTGTCTTTTCAACAATCCATCTCCGTGGCCTTCTTTTAATCTCGCAGTCTACACCGAAACCAATAATAATTGGTCTATGGTCACTGCCGTGAAAGTCATCACAAACAGACCAATTAAAATGAGGGAGCACATTCGGTGAGCATATGGAAAGATCAAGGTTAGATACAGTACCAGTTGATAAGGACATGAATGTGTGTGATCCATTATTCAGTAGGCAAAGGTCAAAATCTTGTCTCAATCTGTTTATCATATTTCCTCGAGTGGAGCAGAAGGTTGAGCCCCAGGAAATAGATGGGCATTGAAGTCTCCTACTATTAACGATGGAGATGGTATTTGCGTGAGGAGATTTGAGACATCTAAAGCACTGAACTCAGTGTTCGGTGAGAGATACAGATTGCAGATGCAATTTGAAGGGAATAGAGACCTTTACTGCAATAGCAGGAATAACAGTGGTTAGTTGAATTCTTGTAGCTGACACCCCATTCTTCATGAAAATCGCTACTCCACCTATCTCCCTACTGTCTACTAGGCAGTCGTATCTCTCACAGAAGTATCCTCTGAGTGTAATTCGGTCATGTTGTAGAAGGTGAATTTCTTGGAAACACATGATTAGTGGATCATGTGTGTGCGCTAGTACTCTAATATCTTCAATGCGGGACCGAATACCTCTAACATTCCAGTGAATAATGTTAATAAGTGTAAAAAATAAATAAAAAAATAAATTTCGGAAATTATATAAAAATTAGTTGTACGTGATTCGGTTTTTCTTTTTTGTATTTTTTATTTTAAAGAACTCCGATGCCCTAGGGTCGGGTGGTTCTTCAACCATATCCTCCAGTATATGAGGTGATGGTGGAGGAGATTTATTTGAATGGGATGCTGTAGTTGACATCCCAGAGGAGATAGTTATGTGGGTTCCCTTTATGGGGAGCTTATTAGGTGGCTTACTGCCAGCTGTGATAGTCGCTATTCGTGCCGGTACGACTTTAGGAACAGGAACTTTCGTATGTATCATACTGTTTGATTCACTAACTGCGACGGAGGACTTTTTATTCATTTTTGTCAGCTCTGAGATAGTGGCTGTAAGTGAAGCTACTTGATCAGATAGCATCTGAACAAGTTTTTTAAGCTCATTGCAGGATCCGCACTGCTGATTATTAACAATTGTAGGAATTTGTTTAGATGTAGCGGTGGCAAAAGATACGTCTGGTTTAACCAGGTTCCGTGAATTGTTTATCTTTTTATATTCTCTACGTGCAGCCGGAAAAGATAGTTTTTGCTCCGTACAGATTTTGAGAATTGCCTTTTCTTCTTTAAAAGTTGGGCAATCTCGGGAGCGGGCTGTATGTGGAACACTGCAGTTTGCACATTTTTCACTTTCTTCGCAGTTAGTGTTGTTGTGACCTTATTTACCACATCGAGCACAGATCTCAGTTTTCGTGCAAGATGTTGTAGTGTGACCAAAACCTTGGCATCTGAAACATCGCCGTGGGTTGGGTATGAATGGTCGTACCCGAACTGAGAGGTAACCCACTTTAATCTTTTCTGGTGGAACAGGGAGATTGAAAGTTAATATAAGAGACGGTGTCGGTTCTTCTGTTCCGTTCTGCCGTTTCATTATACGTTTCACTTCAACAACGTCTTGGTGGCAAAGCTCATCAACTATTTCCGAGATATCTATATCTAAAAGGTCTCGACAAAAAATTACACCCTGGCTCGTATTTAACGTTTTGTGGCATTCTGCACTTAAATTTATACCACCCATATTACGGAGACATAAGATAGATCGACTCTGTTCATCGTTGAATGTTTCAACCAGAATCGATCCGTCGTGTAATTTCCTGATATTCTTCGGGGAGCCACTTGCACTTGTTATGGTTTTGTTAATTAAGAAAGGTGAAACCTTTTGAAGGGAGCCACCTTCCTGACTATTTCTGAGAACAACGAATCTAATATTTTTATATTTCGATTCTAACAAGTTGTGGTTCTCTTCAGTAGGACTTTTATCCTCGTCAGACAAAGCTGACCGAGGTCTCTTCACAAGACTGTATTTGGTGGTTTTTTCAGATGGACCACCAACCATCATTGTGTTTATTGTTGGAACTGAAATTTTGGTCCCACGAGTACCGGCGAAAAATGGACCACTCCAGCAGAGCGCACGCGTACTGGAGCTAATACAACTGGGTTCGCCCTGGTGCCCAGAGGACATCGTTTGAGACTCACTACGTAGAGCCATTCACCCATCGGCACGATTTGTGAATGGCTTTAACCCACCTTGGGTTACGGTTGCGTTTCGTAAGATGTCGCAACACCACCGAGTGTAAATGTAAGAAATATCAGTGTAGGTTGTTGTTGTGTAATTGTGTATGTTGTAATTTATGTAGTGTTCTTGGTGTAGTATATGTGTATAATGTAAAGTGTTCCGCAGCTCATTGTATAGTGGGAAGGAAAGCTGCGGAGGCTAGGCAAAATGGAAAATTAGAATAAGCTTAAACATTAAATGTAAATGTTAGATTGAGGTATTATACGTAATTCTTTCAATACAATACCAATATGATATTAATTTACTTGTAAACAAAATTGTTATATTTGACTGTTTTTTTTATTGCTTATAATCAGCTCACTAAGAAAAATATTTTAGTTCCTAATATTCATTTACTTTGTTTTGAGCTGGGTCACATGAGGAATTTATATTTTAAATGGTTTTTTTTTTTACTCTTGTATGTTTTAAATCTTTTATTGCGGTTGCTGTTATATAATATCATTCATACATTTTTCGTATCTCATTTTTACGAGAATTAATTCCATGTAATTAGTTTTAGATAGGGTTAGTTTTATTTTGTTTTAGTCTTATAAAAATTTATGTTAGATTAATCTTTAGTTTATGAGCAAGACTTCTAATCAGACATCATTCACATACTTTTCAGGAGATTCTGCCACACGTCATTTTCTCGCATTCCTTTCATATCTTAATTTAATTGGCTATAAAACTTAGTAATTAGTGTTTGCTTAATACATTATTGAGTAAATTCACATCAGTCTCTTTATCATATGTGTACAACTTTTATTTGTTTCCCAACTACAATTTTATTCACTTTACGGAGTTATCAACTTACTAATCAAAAATAGTATTTATTCAATTTGTGACTATAACTATTCCCTGTCTGTTTGGTATTTTTTAAACTTATTTTCTTTATTTTTATTGCTAAGTGCCAATAACTATCTGAGGGCCAATTACTATACACTACCCTACTTTTAAAAATATCTGAGTGGACCATATGACTTCCTTGTACGCCTATTAAAATACACACATAATATATACATTTTTTAAAAATGAAAAGCACATAAAACTTTATTTCATTAATAACTTCTATTTTTTTCATTTTCTTTTTGTTATATTCAATTATAATTCATTGTAAAACTTTTTTTTTTACAAAGAGAGGTTAATTAATAAATTATTAATAAATCAATATTTAAATTTAAAAAAAAAATTTAATAAAAAAAGGAGATTAAGTCTGATTCAAACCGATGTGTCCCTTGTAAGATCCATATATTTCATTAATTAAAATTTTATTTGGCTATAACTCTTGAACCAATGAAAATAATGTAACTTAATCATTGAAAAGCTCTCAATGAGGGCTTATTACTGCAGTTAAGAAAAAGTCCAAAAAAATCCAAATTTTTTGGAGATGTCATGCCAAAACTAGTCAAAATGGATTCAGGGATGATCAAAATGTATATTTTTGTTGAAATCTGAAAACCTACATTTTTTACGATCATAATACTTCCTTTACTTTGTACAAGGAAGTAAAAAACAACCAGTTTTTTAATTTCCATTTTGAAACTGTTTGTAACTGTAAAAAAAATATTTTGATACAATTAACAGAGATTCTAATACCCATTAATTCTGAAACAATTACCAAAAAGACCTGAAATATTTTAAGGGTAAAGTCCATACTTTAAAGCAAATAAACTAAATATTCTACAGTTTATTTTGTTTTAATTTATATAATCTGGTATGTATATTTTATTTTTGTTAGTTACAACAGCTGAAACTCAAGTGTTTTCTTTCATCAGCCAGGTTATAAGTTACATCAGCTAAAACTTGTTAAATACTAAGAGTAAATAATCCAGTGGGTAATGATGAAAGTCCTGGAAATATTTTAAAAGAAGTTGTAGATGCTACTCTTATCCCTCTTACAAATTTAATTTATGAATCTTTCAAACAAGGGAGCAAGACAGTATTTCCCAGCTGCTGTAAAACTTCTATTATTTTACCCCTTCTCAACAGCTTCCGCACTTATTTACAAAATTATAGGCTTATTTCATTACAATCTGTATTTTCTAAAAGAGAAAGTTTCAGATATTTTTGAAAAAAATCAAATTATCATGATTTAAAACTGTCTGTAGAAACAGCCATTTCCCACTTTTTGGAAAATATTTTACATTTTATAGATAATAAAAAAATCCATTTTCACTTTTTGCAATTTCAGTAAGCATTCAATTTAGTTCTATATGTTTACAGATGAAAAACTTAGCAGTATGGTGTCAGAGCAGCTGGAATACAATCAACTACAGCTTAACAAGCTGAAATTTCATCTTTTGTAACCCTTTTTACAAATGATACCAGTTGAATCATTTGTAAAGAAAATTATTTAACAAAACTGAAAATTCTACAATAACACCAGAAAATTATTCACCAGATATAAGCTTCTAACTTTAAATATGGATGTAAATGTTGCTTGTAGTTTTCAGGTAGATGATGAATGTTGCTGATTGTGTGGATTGAATTCACTTTAATAATTATGATTGTATTTCTGTTGCTCATAAGATCAAATTTCTGGGCATTTTGTTAGATGATAAATCTTATGGAATAATTGTTTTGATTTAGTGCGAAATAAAATTAAACCATAATGTTTTGTTTTGAAAAGTGCATTATTAAACACTTTATAATTATATATATTCTTATTCTTGTTTAAAGTATAATGTCATTTCTTGGAGCTCCATCAAAAATTATGAAGAGTTTTTAAGATACAAAAAGTGGGATGTGAGATTATCTGGCACCTATAATCAACTGTGAAGACGGATATATAGAAAATTAAATACGAGGGTTATTTTTTTTCAAGATCCGATCAGTCACGAAATTAAAACCAAAGTGAAAATAAAAAATTTTTTATTTGTAACAAGTACTTACATAGGTTACGCTATTTCTCTACATAGTCCCACTCCGATTTAGACATTTTTCATAGGGTGGTACCAACTTTCCAATACCCTCGTCATAGAACGGAGCAGCCTGTGTTTTCAGCCATGTTTCTATGCTGGTCTGCAGCTCGATGTCTGTGCCAAAATGTTGTCCTCCTAGCCAGTGTTTCATGTGAGCAAAGAGGTGAGAATCGGATGGAGCCAAGTCCGGGGTATATGGTGGGTGCAAACACTTCCCAACGAAAACGCTGCAGGAGCTTCTTTGTTACAGCTGCAGTGCGCGGCCAAGCATTGTCATGGAGAAAGACAATGCCTGATGACAACATTCCTCTCTGCTTATTCTGAATTGCCCTTCGTAGACGTTGAAGAGTCATGCAGTATGAGGCTGCAGTGATGGTTGTGCCACGTTCCATGAATTCCAGTCCCAGAACACAGTAGCCATACACTTTCTGTTGGAGAAGGTTCGCTTGAACTTCTTTTGTTTACTGGGAGAATAAGTATGCATCCACTGTTTGGATTGTTCTTTTGTTTCTTCAGTTTCGAAATGGATCCATGTCTTGTCCCCTGTAACAATTTTGTTCAAAAAATTGTCTCCTTCATTGTGGTAGCGCTGGAGAAATGTTAGGGAGGTGTCCATTATCATTGTTTTGTGATGGTCGGACAGCATCTTGAGAACCCATCTCGCACACAGTTTGCGGTACTGAAGTCTCTCACTCACAATGGTGTAGAGAGCTGACCTTGAAATTTCAGGAAACGAATCACTCAATACAGAAATTGTGAACTGATGATTTTCTCGAATTGCCTCATCCACTCGCTCAATGAGATCATCAGTTGACACTCGCTTCCTTCCCTGACCGCCTGCATCATGGACATCTGTACGTCCTGTTTTAAAGTTCCTGCACCATTGTTACACTTTGCTGTCACTCATTGAAGTTTTACCGTACACATTACTTATTCGTCGATGAATTGAATTATCACACGCACTTCACACTTAGCGGGAGATGCTATTGTGTAGACATGTTTATGTGCTAGCTGCGTGTTCAGAACTAAACAAAGTGACGCGGCGTGATTGAAGGCCATACTAGAGACGCTGTGCAACACATATGCGCAAAGGTTCAATCGATTTTTGCACGGGTTTTTATTTCGTGACCGATCGGACCTTGAAAAAAAAATAACTCTCGTATGTTAACTTACCCTTGTGTTTATATTTATGAATATGGAATGTTTGCTAACAAGAATAATTACTTACTGAAAAAATATCTACTTTGATCAAACCAGACAACCAAACATAATTTAAAATAATACTGCAACCTACAAGAAAGGGTTTTATGCTTCTATTTCTGTTTTTAATAATTTACAAACACATTTGAAAAATTTTCACAACAATTTATAAAAGATTAAAAAATAAAATTAATTTTTTTTTATAGAAAATATTATTCTGTAGATACATTTTTAAATAAAAAAAATTTTTTTTTTCTGTTCTCCATTCGACATCAATGTAAACAGTGTTGTGTATATGTATACTAATACATGTTTGTAGTAGTTTTGCATATTTTATGTCTTTACCTTAACATAATTTCATATGTTTATATTCTAATATTTAAAATGGACTTTATCACATGTATTTTTTATATTTATAATGACATGATCTATATAATGTATTATTATGTACCAATCAGAATGAAAGATTATTATTTATTTTATTAACATACAATACATTTAGTGTAACTTAAGACTGAACATTCCATTGTTGCAAGAGATCAAGGTTATAGGAAAACCTGTCATTTTAAGAATTGTTCTTGGACAGAATTTTTCACCAAATCACACTGGTAAAGTGCTGACTTAATTAAAAACATAATAAAATAACCTAATGTGCAATAGTAATGACATTAAGGCTTCTTTTCAGTCTCCAGAGTGGTTTTACAAAATACATGTTTCTTATATTTGTGGGATAGTCGAGTTACAGAAACATTATGCAGTAGTAGCAGACTGGCCAAAAAGAAATCAGTTTACCCCAGGAAAGGAAAAATGTTGTCAATATTCCCCTTGTCGAAGCAGATCATATTACCACCTCTACACATAAAACTAGGCGTGGTGAAGAATTTTGTAAAAGCATTAGATAAAGATGGAGACAGCTTCAAATATTTAGCTGAAGATTTTAAGTGAAGCCAAATTAAAAGAGGGAGTATTCATTGGGCCACAAATAAGAAAATTAATTTATGAAAATATATTTTACAGTAAACTGAATCCTAAAGAACTAGCAGCATGGAAGAAGTCATTCAAAGATGTTGTCACTGCTTTTCTAACAAAAAAGCTGAAAACCATTATCAGAGCTTATAAATGAACTCTTAGTGAACTACAAAAATTTAGACTGCAGAATGTCACTGAAAATTTATTTTTTATATTCTCATTAGGAATTTTTCCCTTTAAAATTGGGTAACATCACCAATGAACAAGGAGAAAAGTTCCACAGATAATTGCAAATAGAAAGGTTATCAAGGCAGATGGGATGAATCTATGATGAGTGACTACTGTTGGATGATAAATGAGGACCTCACTGAACACAAAAGGAAAATAGCAAAAACAAGATTAAGATAAATGTAAATGTCTGCAAAATAATGATAGGAATTTTAATTATTAACATTATTATTTTTTTATTCTATTATTTAAGAAGTTACTCAATATTTTAAAGGGATGCAACTAAAAATCTGAGGGTGAAGAAGAAAAACTGTTTTCATTTTAAGATTCAGCATAAAAAATACTTGTACATTCATTCTAATTCACCTACTTTTATATGAGTTCCAAATTATTATTTTTTGACGTGAAACATCTTTAAAGCCACACCAAAACATATGGGTACCAGAACAGAAATTTGTAGCGTAATGAAAAGTTCTATATCATCCTGCCTTAATAATTCCCTAATTATTAGTCTCAGAAATGTAAATGCGGTGTCATTTTATAACTTACAGGTTCAGCTCAGTGATACAACTGAATTTGCGTCACTGATGAGCAAGTTGGTGGGGAAGGGGCATGGCGCAGATCGGCCAAAACTGGTGCTCTCACCCATTTCCATTCAGTGTAGCTCACAACTTAGACACAGCCTCACTCTTTTTGGTTGTCCATTGTAATTTTATAGAATTAAATGTCATCAAATGAGATAAGGCAATTGTGAAAGTACTAACAAGAAAAAATCCACTAAAACTGAATATCAAATAATTAACTCTAAATAACATTACTTTTTCCCTATTAAATGCAGATAACAGATAATGTGTATTAAGCATTGTTTTTTGACAGAAAGGAGTACATTAGTTTTGTTGCTTTAAATTAACTATCTAGTTTTTCACATGACAGTAAAAAAATAAATCTTAGATGTAGCAATCAAAATTACATACTATGAGAATTATAGTATTCAATAAACAGCCAGTTCCTTTAGTGAATTAATTAAATGTTACCTATACTTCAAAGGACTTAGAATGCTGATATGTAGAAATATATTTAGCTCAGAGAAGACAAAAGGAAATAATTTTATTTCTCAATTTCCCAGTAAGTCTGGAGTGGGATCCTTCCTATTCTTCAGACAGAACGTTAAATAAATGTTTCAGGAGTGTTTGGTGTCTCTTGTAAGGTCACCTAGTCATCTGGTTATGGGATCTCAGCAGTTGACAACATATAATCTACAACTTATAATCTGATAATCAATAATTTATGTTTTTTGCAATAAACAACAGTAATAAATTTAAGAACCTTACCGGTAGGAACCTTCTTTTTATCTCTAAATATGGCAACACATCTATGTTGATACTTCAGAGGTGAATCAACTCGTCTGTATTCTCGTGGTTGTGATTCCAACTGATAAACAATTAGACCTCGTGCAGCTGTTCCAACCACTGCCATTGGATAATCCTAAAATTAATAGATTCAAATTGCTTATTTAATAAGTACGTTTAGTTTATATTTACATTAATGTTTAATAATCTTTCTTTCCCTGCTATCAGCAAGTGATTACAATATATATTCAGTAAATGTAATGCTTATGAGCAGAAACATTAAGTATATAAAAAGGAATGATACAACCAAAAAGGATGTTGGTTGCTTTTAATTTATATAAAGTAAATACAAAGAATAATGTTAATTTTCTTTCACTGATCTGTAACCCGAAGACTATCATACAAATAAACTTAAAGACAATGGTTCTTCCACAAGACAAGAATTTCCAAATGAATGAATTCACTTATGTAAAAAAGTGATACACCAAGCCTTTGATTTTCCATTTTTATGACTTACTGATTACTTATTTTCAGTATTACATCTATGAAATGTACAAAAATACACCTACTTTTTGCCAATTAAAGAGGAATCTGTTTGACAAACTTGTTACTGTTGAATAACTGAAAAATGACTAATACTACATTGTATTGACACAAAAGTTTATCAAAACTGCAAGCTATAAGAATCTGGTTATGATCAATGATGATTATATTGATACTAGATTAATTAATTTGTATTTCTGGCAGTAAAATAATATACAATATAATTTACAAGAATCTTTGACAAATGAAAGATTAGTAAGCAAATGCAATGGCAAACTAATTGATTTTTGACATACATTGTTTCTAGATTAGAATTTAGATTCTAACTAGAATTCTGGGTTAAGTGATTGGCAAAGTTAATAAAGCAAATTTTTTAGATATATTTTGAATCAATATCTATAATAATTTTGATACAATGGCTATAAAACTGCTATAAGAGGATGAAAAATATTTCTTTCCAGTTTATTATTGTATAACTGGTTTCACTGTTTCTGAGTCAAGAAATATCCTTGCCTGAAATAGATTTTGATTAAGGCTCACATTTCAACAAAAAGAAATTTAATACAAAAATGCATAAGATTTTTCTCAAATTGAAGCACTGAGACATAATAAAACTTGTTTGGCAGATGTCCACTTTAAAAAGAGATACTGGTTCATAAAAAATGGTTGTAAAAAAATTTAACTTAAAGCTTGATCAACTTTTTTCAGTAGAAATTATCTACTAAAATTACATTTAAAAAAAAAAAAAAAAAACTGTAATAAAATTAAAAAAAGGCAAGAATTTTGCCCAAAATGTTTATATTACCATGTTCAGTCAAAGATTTTGATTGCAATAATATTTTGCCACTACAGATAAATCTTTTTCAACAAGCAAAAATAGCTTGTTTTGCCACCGATTTTGACAGCAGTAATCTAAAAAATTGTATATACTAATTTTCACTTACCAACAATTTAAAAAGAGTAAATTGTAAATCCTAGTACTTTTGGAGCTGTTACTCAATCTTCTAAAAGATTTTCTAAAAGATGTTAATTAAAATTCAAATCAATAATCATTTTTAAATTAAACTGTTATATTCGTAATAGTCGGTTGTCAAGAATAAAATTAATTTGTTTGTCAAAAAGACAGTAACATGTTTGCGACTATTATGAAATAAATTTAATATTAAATAAAATGTTACCAACCTATTAATAATTAATTAATATATAACTTGTTTACAAATAAAAACAAATTTAATATTTTTAATATTAAATCTATTTCATAATAGTTGCAAACATCTTACAAACATGACTTTACTGTGATGTACGAATTAATTTTATTCTTGATGACAGACTATTATGAACATAAAAGTTTAATTTAAAAAAGACTGATTTGAATTTAAATTAACATCTTTTAGAAAATTCCTGAAGATGGAGTAACAGTTCCGAAAGTACTAAGATTTACATTTTTTAAATTGTTGGTAAGTGGAAATTTAATTTATACAATTGTATTAATACCAACAACGCCAAATGCATAGTAAATTAAATCTAATCTAAAGAGTCTAATGTGTAGTAAGTTATGATTAAATTAAAATTCAATTACTAAAAAAAACACTAGTGCCAAATGAAGTTGAGAAAGTAAATAACACTAATTAACATTCAGTTTTTTCATTAAAAAGAAAAAAATAGTCGTCAAAGTAATTGGGACTTAGAATTTTCCCCTCTAAGGTCTGCTATATTGTAAGTTAAAGCAGAACTCTCTACAGAAATTTTTATGAAGGTTTCTATTCCTCCTTTTCACTTTCACAATTTCCCAATTTAGAAAATGTTTTACTGTGTACAATATAGAAGAGAATATGGTTCTATAATTTGTAACAAAGAAAAGTGGCAAAAGCATTACTTACCACATCAGCACAATAACACCGCTCAGGTAAATTTATAGTTAACATCGGGGTTGAACTTCTAATATCCCAGAACTACAAAAGCAAAAAGAAAACCTAATTACATTTTTATTCCATTAAAATATTTTTATACAATCATTTACAATCCATCAATCTTAAGTGTGCACCATAAACGGTTAATAAATTATTCCTCTCTTAATAGACTGTCCAACTAATAAATTCACTCGGGAATTAAACACTAGCAATAAGATAAAGTTTAATACTGTCAAACTTAATGTTAAACTTTATTATACTGGTGTTTATTTGTTGCTCTGTTCATCTTTGAATTGGGGTCAATCTATATCAAATCACTGAATATAAAATTAAAATGTCTGTAAAATCTTTTTTTTGGTCACAGTCCTACCAAATTTAGAAAGTTGAAAACTTAAATTTTAATCATAATGGCTTTAATTACAAAATATAAATGGCAATTGTATGAATTTGAAATTATGGTGCTCTTATGTAAACTAAGTTTTAGTGACCATATTTTTTACTTATAGTATTAAGTCATGTACCATGCACGTGCAAACACACACACATTTTTTGCTGTATGCAGCAAACATAAAATTTGAAATTTTTGTGATACCATCCTTTTAAGTTATTTCAGTTTGAATAGTTTGTTTTATCCAACTTACAATATTTAAAGACTTCTAAAAAAAATTAAAATTAACAAAATATCTCAGATTTTTCAGACAGCTTCATATGAAGCCTCTTCCCAAACTAAACTTGAAGGTGAGTCTCCAAAGATACCTAGTTTCAAAGCTGAGATTCTGAGTTTTTATAATTTAGATTTCAATTACCTTTTTGAGCTAATTCCTTCAGCAAAAGCCAAAATATGTTCTGGACATAAAATGTAGTATGTTTTATGCAGATTAATGATGTTTCTATATAAACTTTATCTTTAAAAACAAGAACGTTATTAAAACTTCTGCTAACTGCAAAATTGGCTGCTAATATAAAATGGCTGCTAAAAACAAATTACAAAAAAAAATAATGAACATCCTAAAAATAAAACAGCTTCTGTTTTAAACTGAATATGGTGACAATGTTAAAAAATTATAATTTATCAGCAAATACCTTAAGACGATCTGAAATTGATTGGTCTAATCCAATTCAGACCATATCTCATAATGTGAAGACCACACCTTTATTTAATTCTTATCTAGTGAGGCTAGTAAAGATACAAATTTATTCAGTTAGCTTGGGTTTGTGGGCTGTCGTAAGGGTTTGCAGCAACAAGAAGGAAGATTACCTCTTTACTTCTATGCCAATTAGCATGAGCAAGGCTATAAGATCAAATTTTCTTTTGGCTCTTCCAACAGGTTGAAAGTGTTTCCTTACTAGTAGTAGGATAAAGTTTAATTGCTTGTTATTACCTAAACAGAATACCTAAACATTTGAAATATTTCTTGACAAAACAACCACTCCAATTTAGGTTGAGGTTTTAATTTAGATAAGTTTAGGTTAGAATTCGCTCACGTCTTCCAACGTCTCCAACCATTATGCCAGTAGCTTTAATCATTTATTACCTCTGTGATGCAGAAAAGTTATAGCTAAGAAATCATCTTCAATATCATAATTGTAATTTAAGATATGATGTTATTTGAAAATTAAGTCATTAAAAACACAACAAATATAGACTATTTCAAACTTTTTATCAAAAAATGTTTACTGTATGGTATTTAAAACCATACAAACATTTAAGATAAAAATTGTAATGTCTTATCTTCACAGGAGATAAATTCAAATTACTGTTATGCTAATTGATGAAATATATGGTGCTGTGATATTATTTGTGTTTATTACTGAATTTTATTTCAGATTTTTCTATTTAATGAGAGTATTTTAATGACCATATTAATCAGCATCCAAGACACTTTTTAGAAAAAAATTCTCGATTCAAAACAGGTTTCCCTGCATGCAATCCAAATAAAGGATTTAAAAAACTATGTACAAAAAAAAGATTATACATTTTGGGAGTTAACATATAAAAGAAAATTATTTCACAAAATTTTAATAGAAATAAATTCTACAAAATCCCATTCAATTATTATCAGTAAGCAAGATGTCATATTATTACAAAGAGATTTGCTGTTGCTGTAAAAATAATATAAATGACTTTGTTAATGCTGAATATAATATTAATTTACTTTTTAGGGTACCTTTAGTGTTTTGTCCCATGACCCAGTCATCAGACAAGAATACTGAGCACCTTTAATCCAATGACATGTTTTAACAGGTGCCTCATGGGCAGCTACTTGAACTGTTTGATTTGTAGCCAAATCCCAACATTTCACCATTTTATCACATGATGCCATAAATACTTTGGTTCCATCCTAAAAAAAGCAAATAAAGAATACATTTATTCTAAAGTCTATACAAGGAAAAAATAACCATAATGATCATAAACATAATTAAGCAGCTAACTGAAAGAAGGAGACAATGCTGTTAAAGACCCTCATACCAAAAATATTGAGCCCATTAGAAATAATTAACCATTGAAAATACAATTGGTTCTATTTAGAGCAACACTTGATCATCCAAATAAAAAAACTAATTTAATTTATATGAATTTCACATTAACTTTTTGTTATTCCATTTTTTAAATGTATACATTTAATTTTGGCTGAATGTTTATTTTCTAAAAATTATTTTCATAACTTATACAAAAGTTATAAACTATATTTATCTCGCAAAAAACTGCGATCAATTAATTGTGGTTTGATTGATTTTTTTTAGCAATTATTTTTTGAAAAAGATAAATATTTTACATATCTTTCTTTCTTAATGTTTAGGTTTCTTTAAAAATTTTTTAAGTAATGAATTTGTTTTATTCAAATTTAGCTTTAAGTGTACCAATTATTTCTTTCTACTCATTCTTCGCGATAGAATCATCCCAATTAGCTTAGCTAGTACTGACAAAGTAGAACTTACAGTGTTTCTATCATATTGTGGGTGTAAACTACACCCAGATCTTACACTAGAAATATACAAATTTTAAAAATACCTCTCATTTGAGAAATTTAAAAAAAATAGTGTAGTTAAAGAAAAATTGTTAAGATCATTTAGTAAAATGGATTTTTTTCTATAGGAGTAAATAATTTTGGACTTAAATATTTTGTAAAATTAACTAACTATATAGTACATACTTTACGAACAATTTTGATATTCAATGATTTTATTCTCTCTAACCTAAAATAGTGTGTTAGTTGTGATGTAACAATGTGTTTCATTTTTAGACGTACACTACTACACAACTGATATTTGTTTTGTTTTTTACAGTAATTATTATTGTCATCTATTATTTCACTGATACTGTTGTTTATAAATTATTATATGCTGATGAAATTCACCAATGACTTTTATAAAAATGATAAGTTTAAAAAAATTAAATTTTCCGATATTTCAAATTGAAATGACTGGCTGTTGATATGACCTTAGCTTATACTTTTGACAGGTTTCATGTAGATTTAAAAAAAAAAATTACGATTCCTATTGGTGTTCTTGCCAGCCAATTAGTTAATCATAATTTACTTCCTGTGATTAGAGTAAAATTTCTGCAGTTGAACTTATTGTAAATGTAAGCCACTAGATAGAGTTTTTGATATTGAGTATGATGGTTTGTGATTTTGAGATCAAGACCTCATTATTGTGTTGGAATGAAAATGTTGCAGAAATGTTGGGTACTTTCTACAAAATTTACTAGCAATTTACTGAAATAATTAAATTTCTAAGGGTTATTATTGTTTTGTATTCTTTGTTGATGTTCATAGTAGCCCGTCGTTTGTATTGTCAATGAATATGTCATTACTGCTCTGGTTTAAATCTTTATTTCTAAAATCACTGATTAATAATCACAACTCCTTCAAGCAATACTATAACATTATTTTAAGCATGTTTCCTTCAATTTATACAATTTTTTTCTGAACATAATATCTACTAGTACTAAGGTGATTGTAGTAAATGACCACCACAGAGGTGAGACAATGTTATTTCTGCAAGTCAGATCATAATCTTAAACTTTTATTTTGAAAAAGGAAAATCAGAACAATTTTTACTAGTTCAATTTTTCAGATATTATAATATTTTGATATCATCTTTAGTCATCTGCTTAATTATGTTGGGCGTTTCATAAGTCTGTGCAAAAATAAAGAAGACATGATTTTTTGTAAAAAATATTTTATTACTTCTCAACATAGCCTTTCAAATTTATAAACAGTCCAACAAAGCCTCACATTTTCACAGTAGTATATGTTTATCAAAGTCTTCAAAATAGGCAGACGTTTCAGACATAATTTTATCATTTTGCATAAATTTCTTTCCACCAGGCCACTTCCTTTGATACTATTTAGAAACAGATAATAATTTCAAGATTATAAGTCTGGCAAATAGGGAGGCTGGAAAAGAACTTCATAGAATAATTCAAACAATTTTTTTGTTACAACTGCAGAAGAGTAAACATTATCTTGGTAAAAAAGAAACCTTTTTCATCAAATATGTTAACTTTTTTCTTTATTTCCTCATTTAGATGATCCTGCAAAGATGAAAAATATTGCCCAGTTTAATTCTTCTTCAGGAAGTCAATGAAAGTTAACCAAGAATATCCCAAAAGACAATGTTAATCATTTTTGGACCAAGTTCCCAAACTATGCACTGTTTTGATTATTCCCTTGTTTCAGACTGGTTTGATCATCTACCAGTCTGATGATCAAATGTTAGTGAAACATTTCACAGAAAATTCCTATTGTAAAGCTGAAAGAGTTCCAAACCTGTTTAGAAATTTTTTTCCTTCACATTTTTTATCAATTTTGAGCAAACACATCTTATATACAGTTCCACCTACGTCAATATTCGTGTAAAATATGATGCACCTGTTCATTTGAAATGGCTATTTTCTTGATAACCTCAATCTTCTACCTCCTTATTACTCCATCAACATTGTTATTTTTTTCAATATTCTTTACATTAATAATTTTAACAGGCTGTCTGTAACATTCCTCTTGTGTTTGTATGACCGTTCCAAAAATAACCAAACCAATTTTATACTGTTCTAATTTATAGCACTAATTCACTATAATATTTATTCAAACTTTACTTTAATTTCCTGCCTTTCAAAATGTGATGTTTGGTCATTCCAGAAAATTTTCTTTCATCCACTGTCCATAAATCACAATACTTGATGGACTCAAATGATTGCCAGCAATAGAATTATGAATTATCTAATTGAAACTTTGCATACGCTCTTA
Organism: Lycorma delicatula; assembly: GCF_047948215.1. Classification (NCBI taxonomy): domain Eukaryota; kingdom Metazoa; phylum Arthropoda; class Insecta; order Hemiptera; family Fulgoridae; genus Lycorma; species Lycorma delicatula. The sequence continues at coordinate 211,950,610 of NC_134455.1, forward strand.
ATGGAAGTGTGAGAAAGTAAGAATGACTTCAACAATGTACTATACAAAGCGCTATCTCTTGACTTTGCATATACACTCACATTACATTAACATTCGGTTTCAACTCTGCTCCACCTTCAATATTCCATTGGCTACCTAGCTGCTGTTCTATAATTCATTTACATAAGCATCTTTAATGTTATAACAATGCTACCAGTAATTATGAAAGATCTGCTGGTAACTAAAATACAAATTTGTTTCAGTCATTTTGGTATGATGTTACTAAGCTTTTAAATTTCTACTGAAAACATTCTTAATATCTAGGCACTGTTCAAATTTTAGTCCTAGGAAGAGTAAAATAAATAGTTTTGTATTCTTTACCTAAGAAAGTCATGCTTTAAATAAACACATTTCTATTTGTGATCCAGATACATATATTCATTTTGGAGATGACAACTGAAGCAATAATCTTTGATATCTAAATGTAAGGCATGTTTTTTAAGTAAAGGCAGTTTTCAATTTGCCACCATTAGATGCAGTGAAAATTGATGGCACTAGTGTAGCATGTTTATATCAATGATCATCTGTTTTTGCAACAATATGTTAACATTACTCATCTTGTTGTATATAGCCTGGCTGAAATTAGTGTTACAATAAATAATCTTGTGAGTTATGAAGTGTGATCAGAATTTATTATCTATCGGCAAAAAACATATTTGTTGATATATTCAGAGAGAAATTGTCTATGTTTATGGATCCAATGTTATATGTGACAAAGAACGTAGTGGTCGTCCGACTGTCATCACACATGAATTGACTGAATATGTGAATACAAAAATCTGTGAAAACAGAATGCTTACCCTTCCTCAATTATCAACTGAATTTTCCTTTGCTTTGTGATCAGCAATTTATGACATTTTAACTGAAAAACTGGGTTACAGAAAGTTGTGTTCCAGATAAGTACCAAAAATGCAGACAGAAAAACATCTTCTTACAGTTCAAACATTTTTGAGATGCTATGAAAATGAAGGAAACATGTTGTTTATGGAAACACGTTGTGACTGGCGATAAAATGTGGCTATCTTACCCACATTTTGAGATAAAGCAGCAATCAATGCAATGGCTGCATTCATCATCATCAAAGCCAAAAAAGTTTAAGCACGAAAATTCAATGAAAAAGCTTATGGCTATGATAGTTGGAATGCCGAAGAGATAATACTGATCTAATTTTTTGAATGTAGAATAACTGTTAATGCTGATACTGTGAAATGCTTATAAAATTTAGTAATTCAATTCAAAACAAAAGGTGTGGGAAGCAAATCAACAGGATTTTTTTCTCCATGATAACATACAGATTATGTAGAAAAATGTTATTTTGTTAAAACAAAGAAAAAGTTTATTTTGCTATAATAAAGTTTTTTCTATTTCGCTTATTTCAATTTTTATATCAAAATGGACCTTACTTTAAAGACATGCCTCGTATATCAAGCAAAAAAAATGCAATTTCATCTACTTCTGTGGCCAGAAAACGTAAAATTAGTTGTTGAATTGTCTAGACTTTATTAAGATGTTTTATCATTAAATCAAAATGCTGTTTGTAGTGTAGCATAATATTAATTTTAAAAGAATAAAACATAAAAACCAATAACAGATAAAAATATTCACAGATACAAACACAAAATATGTACAATAAAAATGAAAAGTACTACATCAAATTATAACCTAAATAACTCACATCATGCCAACAAACATCTAGAATAGGTCCTTGCATACTCTGCATAGATTTTGGGATTGTCTTGCCACTTTGCTCTACTTCCCAACATCGAACCTACAATCAGTTAAAAAGTCATAAATAATGCAGTATTAATTTTAAGTGCTACAGAACTATCAAACAAATTTTAATAACATTATTCTGAGTAAACTGCTTTTTTTGAGTTATAGTAAATAATTAAATATGCTAATGAGAATATTAATTAACGTTATGAAACCCAAGAAGCACTTAGATTGACTGACCCAAGACTAGCCATGTCCTAGGTTGCCAAATAATAAATTCATTAAATGCTTACTAATCTTTTAAACCGATCCAAACATTTTGAATAACATTCAGTACAATGACTAAAAAATTTTTCACATTCATTGTTTATAACAAACGTTACATCAAGAATAGTTGAACAATTGTAAACCCTAAACAAAGTTCTCAATTGTATTGAGGCACACAAAACAATATTTTTGCCATGGGTGAAAAACTAATACATTTCAGATTTAAAAACATATTTCACTCAAAATAGATATGCTAGGTATTCTATTTAAGCAACATTAACATTTTATACAATTAAAATTCACAAAAAAGCATCAGCTTTATCAGATCTCAAAATAGATATGCTAGGTATTCTATTTAAGCAACATTAACATTTTATACAATTAAAATTCACAAAAAAGCATCAGCTTTATCAGATAATTTATCAACTAATGAAGTGTTAATAGCAGTTCCAAACAGTAACATTAACAAATATAAAACAATCAGAAAGTACACTGAATGTTGTTAAGATAAATTTCATGACTTACCAGAATAGTGTTCTGCAGAGTAATAACATATTACGATTTGTAAATATTCCGAAATTGTAACAAAATATGTTAGAACACCTACTGAATTTTGAAAATACAACATACAGTAAACAAACAACATAATAAGTATAAAGGAACTCTAAAAATAAACAATGAATTAAAGATGAAAATAAAAATCCTACATCAGTAAAACGACTAAAAGAGCCACAGAAAACAATCAGAATAATATGTTAGAATAGATAATTTTATGTATATACTCGTGTGTCTACATACAATTTATATTTAATAAACATCAATCATCTTCATAAATATTTGAGAATTATAAATAATTAACTTATTTATAAATAGGGCTGAAAAGGGATACCATAACTAAAAACAAATAGATAAGTTGTGATAAAAGTTTCATCGATGTTGCCACCAGAAATATTGTCTATGTATTGGGTAAAATCTACAAGCAATGCTCCATAACATAGTAAGTAGAACATGAAAAACAATTAAACAACAGTTATCAAAAATGCATATAAAAGCATCATCAGATAAAATTAGAAACCCATGTGTTAATCCGGTATGACCTGAATGCAGACACCAGAGAGCTGATTCATAATGTATGTCCTCACTGATGACTAACATGATAACACTGTTTATGCAGGACCTTACTGTCAAGAATATTTAACCACTCATTCTGCCAAGCTGCCTACAACCAATAAGTCACATAGCACGTACAATGATAATGGGCAATAAAATCTACACAAGTCAGCCAATGCAAGATTCCTTAGTGGATACATCAGCTCATTATCTGGGAACACTATGTAGCTGGAAACCTACAGAAATTGACACTTTCATGACAACTGTTGATAAAAGGGAGAGCCCACAATTGGATGCCAATTGACTGCCTACAATTTATTGAACGAGTAGTAAATAAGTTAGCTAGTAGTTCATGAATGCACTTACTTAATCAAAGGACAAAAGATATGATGGAATCTATTAAGGTACATAACTAGTCATGAGTTATGTCTTAAAATTCAGCTGTAAATACACTGTACTGATGGTAATGACTGAATGAGTAAACTTTGTGACCAACCAAAAACAACAATTTTGAATTGAGTAATATCTGTCTGACATAATTGTAGTTAAAAATTTCTGTCATTCAACAGCATACAATGTCAAGTTTTCATTTTTCTCCAAAATCTGATGACAAGATGTTTGTTGTTTGAAAGAAGGGTATTGTGAAAAGCAATGAAGCAATATATGTGCCTCTATAACGGTCTTGTTAGTGTTGATGACACCAGTCTACCATAAAAAATAACAGAAACATTGAGTATATTCAACATTATTGAAGGAATTTGGTGGGGAAATACTGTCACATGTCAGAATTTTGATGACCACAGTATTCTACAAAATGCTTTTAGTCCAAATAATGCTCTTGAGAAGTATTTTATACAGCAACAAGTAATATTTATTGAGGATCCAGTACTTTCTTCCAATTGTTAGCAGCTGATTACCATTTTCTTGTTTGAACCAGACTAAAGAAAACAACAATTTGACAAAGAAGTTCCTAAAAATAGGCTCCATGATTGGTTGGCAAAATTGTGTTACTGCTGATCAAACACTTTTAGAAGGAAATAATGAAAATTTTTAATATAAACAGTTTTTAAAATTATCATATTTCAAAAATTCTTTTAAATTCTTGATCATTGTTACCACCAAATGATCAACTGAAAAATTAGATTAGATTAAATATAAACTAAAATAAATTAATGCTTCAAATCAAATTGAATTCAATCTGAAAAAAGTGGAAAGTTTAGCTCATATCATACTGTATCTAACATAAAAGGGTATTGTAAAAAAGACAGTATATTGTTAGACTGGATAGTTTAGTGCAGACAAATTGGAAAAAATAAATGAATGAATTGGGTAAAAAAAAGTAATATTTCCCTGTCAATATACACAGAAAACTCGCTTCCAGTCAAGTTTCAGAATAATACAGAACTGCAAAAATTTACTGACAGGGTGTGCTACTGGTCAAACCTCTTTAAAGTGAAAATTGCTGTTGTTTAATTTGAGATAAAACTCCACTAAAAGCAGATTTGTACAGCATGACAAACAATTTATTGTTTAACCACATACCAACCAAACAAATATGGATAAACAACCAGATTTTTGCTTAATCTAAAAAAAAACATGCAGTAGCACAAATATATCTCTAAGATATCTATAGCAGAATTGAGATAAACAAAAATTTTTGTCTGTAGTGTAAGGTAAAACTGTCTCAAGCATCCACTCTCATACAAATGTCAACCTCACCTTCACGTGTGGTAGCATGGATGGCTGCACAGTGCGCCCTGTTTTCACAGATGAGGCTATGGCAACTGAGGGCAACTGTTATAAGTGATCACCCTTCAACCAACTGCCAATAGCCTCTGAGGAGGATGGATGAGCGGATAGAAGACAGGACACTCTATTGACCTGGCAGTAAGAAATTGCTCCAGAAGGTGAAGGAACCATCTGGTCAACATCATTAGGATGCCGAAGGAGAACAGGAAACCACTGCATTAAAGTTCTATGGGAAATCCTTAGTTATTCATGGCATGGTATGGACCTTACTATAAAAGTATCTGGAGGTAAAGCCACCCTCAATTGGATCTCCGGGAGGGGGGTACAGTAGGCTTTCATGCATATGAGGAAGTTCCAGGGAAGAGAGGACAAAGAAACTTTTATAGAGGATAAAAAACATCAAGAAGAAAGGCAAAAAAAAAACCATTAATAATCAGGAACATGGAATGTCTTAACACTACTACAAAGTGGAAAACTTAAGAATGCAAAGAACGAGATGGTCAAAAACAACTTAGACATTCTCAGTATGTGTGAACTGAAATGGAAAGAAAACAGAGATGTAAAGTGGGAATTTCCAGCTTTACTTTTTGGAAAAAGTATTGGGCTGCGTATGTTGATGAAAGAATGATGACGATAAAGAGAGAAGATAATGATATTATAATAATTCAAGTGTACATGCCAACCGCTCAGCACACAGAAAGTAGAACAGCGTTACAAAATGAGAGAACAGTTAATTGAGAAAGAAAAGAAGGAGGCATGTGTAGTGATACTAGATGATTGGAATAACCCACCAGGTTGATCTAATGATGAACTTATCATTGCACATCAGCTAATGTTGAAGTCAAGAGTTCTAAGGTTCAAATTCTAGTAAAGACAGTCACTTTTATACAAATTTGTATACTAGATTGTGGATATCTGTGTTCTTTGGTGGTTGGGTTTCAATTAAGTACACATCCCTCATGAATGTTGACCTGAGACTGTACAAGACGACACTTCATTTTTATTCATACATATCAACAAGGAACAGCAGCTAAGGCATAGATATTTAGTAAGAGTTCTAAATAAGAGGATATACAATAAATTGGATGGCAGTATTGAGAAAGAACAGTATGGATTTAGAAGACGTGTTGGAACAAGAAACACTAGGGCTGTTAAGAGTAATAGATGAGAGGTACATGGAAAGAAGATGGAGAGTGTATGTTGCATTTGTTGACCTAGAAAAGGCATTTGAGAGTCAGATGGGATAAATTAGTGCTATTATTGGAAAAGAAAGGGAGTTGACTGGAAAGAAAGGCGCCTAATAAAAGAGCTGTACTATAACCAGAGAACAAAACTGAGGGTAAGAGATGAAATGACAGGAAGAATAGGGATTGGAAGAGTGAGGCAGGGATGCTGCATGTCAACAACACTGTTTAGTAAATATCTGGAAGAAATAATTAAATGCTGTCTAGATGGGAAAAGAGGAATAAAGATTGGAGGAAGAAGAATAGAATCTCTATGTTTTGCTGATGATATGGTGGCATTGGCAGAGAGTCCAAGTAAACTAAATGAAATGTTTGATGACTTACATGAAGCTTGTAAAAGTCAGGGCATGAAGATCAAAAAAAGAAGACAAAATGTATAGTATTAGGTTATAGTATTAGTATTAGAGTTTTAGAGCAGGTGAAGAGATTTCAGAACTAAGGAAACTTCACAATTGATATCCTGACTTGTACAGTAGAAATTAAAACAAGAATATCAAAAAATAAGCACGTATTTAATAAGAAGGGAAGACTGGAGTGTGGGAAGTTAAACTTAGCATTAAGGAAGAGATTAATGAAATTTTTTATTTGAAGTGTGATGCTCTATGGAGCTGAAACATGGATGATGAGAAAGGCAGACAGATAACAAATTGAGGCTTTTGAGATGTGGGTGTGGCGCAGAATGATTAATGTCAGATGGCAACACCATGTAACAAATGAAGTACTATGGAGAATTGGAGAGAACAGGAAAATTCTAAATGTGATTAAATATAGGAAAAGAAATTGGCCAGGGCACTGTATGAGGTGTTTATTAGTGGATGCGATAGAAGGCTTGGTGAATGGAAGGAAAATAAGAGAATGTATGTAGTAGCAACAAAAAAAAAACCAAACGCTAGAGATTGTAAACAGATTTTAAAATGTTAATCTTTGTAAAAACAATCTATTAATCATATTAAGAAAACAGTTGTTTCTTAACTTAATCATTAAAAACATGTTTAAAATAAATAAGCTAGTAAATAAATAAGTATTAAATGAAAGGAATCCAGACAGAAATGTAAAGGATTCCTACCAGAGTTAATACTTCTTTATGAAGAGAGAATATTATACAATTTAGTGTAGCTCTTAATAGAACTAAAACCTGAACAATGGATGAGAGTAAAACAAAGAACATCTTTAGAAGTGTAGTATCCCAGGAGATATTAGTGCCTTGATTACATACTCAGTGTATCACGAAGTTCTGCCAGGACTTTCATAAATTATTCTACTAGTGAAAATAATCAAAAAAGTTCATATAAACATATATCCTAAAATGCTTTTTTTGAGAGTTTTGGCTAGTGAAAGATTTCACTTGGATTTCAGCTATCCTCGTGAAATGAGGTCAACTGAAATTTTTAGGACATAATGAATGAGCAAAATTGGTGATTTCTTATGGTTTTTAACCTGAAAGATTTGAAATAAAATAGGTCTCAACCATGTCTGCAATAGTTTTTGAGAAATCTGGGGGGTGAAAACCAATGAATTGGGGTAAAACTGTTTTTTTTTTTTTGTTTGGTGTACAATAACTTTTTTAACTGGGTAATACCCACAAAAAACTTTAACTGGGTTGAAAAAACTTGAAGAGAATTTAATTCTGAACAAAATGGTATAAGGTAAGTTGAATAAAACAAAGAAAAGGTATAAAAATTCAAATTTTATTTAGAAACAATACATCAGACTAAAGTGCATTATACACACCAGTTTATAAAAAATGTTCAAAAATGAGCCCGCCAGTTTCAACACATTTCTTGGCACAATTCTGTACTGCTTTTGTTGCTTTTTTAACTGAAAGCTGTCTCAGGCCCTGAACCTGAGTTCAGCTGCCCAGCCGCACCCATAATGTAGACAATTAATTCCTCATGAGAATGTACTTTTGTTTTGAATGCAATATTTTTCATCCATCCCCAGACGCAAAAATCTAAAGATATTAGATAAGGCCATCTTGGTGGCCAGGAATGTGAAGCTCCATGACTGATTCACTTTTCACGGAAATTCTGGTTTAAATTAGTGGAAGTGGCACAAGAGAAGTGGGAAGACATGCTGTTGTGCTGGAAGTATACTTTGCATCACAGCACTAGAGAAATCTCTTTAAAACAGCTGCGACAATTCTTCTTAAAAAAAGTGCAAGCAGCCCACAGCATTTAAGCAACCAAGTAATATGAATGGTCCAAACAGTTGGACCATTGTATGGCTGCACCATACATTGATGCTAAATCGGTGTTGAAATTACTAATCCATAATTTCATGAGATTTACTTCTACCTATGTATGCCGACTGAAGTTGTTGATGGCATCTTGAATGAAATTTGCCTCACTGGTAAACAGAACGTATTTGTAGATTTGCACTCCGATCCCCTTAGAAAGACGTCATACACTGGCGCCAGGACTGTATTGATGATAATTTTATCAATAACAGCATTGTGTTGGACAAACAGTTCATAGCTGGTACGAATACTACATAGTGAACCAGTTTCCCGAAGATTACGATAAGTCACGCTAATTGTTTTGGGATCTGGAATCCACCAGATCGGAAAATGTATTTTATATTTACTGCAGCCTCCTCTATGAATCATGAGACCTTGCAGTTGGTGAGGGGGCTTGAGTGCTCAGGGATACAGAGTAGCTGGACCGAAGGTGCAACCATATCGGAGAGGTATCTGTTGAGAGCCAGACTAAGGAATGATTCCTGAAAGAGGGCAGCAGCTCTTTCAGTAGTTGTTAGGGGCGTGAGTCACAATGACTTAAACGGCCATATCAACATCACTCAGTCCTCTGAGTACTGCGCAGCTGAAAGCAATGGAAAACTACAGCTTTTTTTTTTCCAAGAAAATGTGGCTCTCTGCATTTTCACATAACAATAACGGAGGCGCCTTCCTTGGTAAAATATTCCGGAGGTAAAATAGTCCCCCGTTCAGATCTCCGGGTGGGGACTACTAAGGAAGGGGTCACCAGAAAACTAAAAAACATTCTACGAGTTGGAGCGTGGAATGTTAGAAGCTTAAAAAAGGTTGGTAGGGTAGAAAATTTAAAAAGGGAAATGGATAGGGTAAATGTGGATATAGTAGGAATTAGTGAGGTTCAGTGGGAAGAGGAAGGCGACTTTTGGTCAGGTGATTTTAGAGTAATTAACTCAGCGTCAAATAATGGGCAGGCAGGAGTAGGTTTCGTGATGAACAAGAAGATAGGGAGGAGAGTGGAGTATTTCAAGATGCATAGCGATAGAATCCTTGTAATAAGGATAAAATCAAAACCGAAACCGACAACGATTGCTAACGTCTATATGCCTACAAGTGCCCATGATGATGATGAGGTAGAGTGTGTATACGAAGAGATTGATGAAGCAATTAAACACGTAAAAGAAGATGAAAATTTAATAATAGTTGGAGATTGGAATGCAAGCATTGGAAAAGGCAAGGAAGGAAATATAGTGGGTGAATACGGGCTGGGCAAAAGGAATGAAAGAGGGGACCGACTAGAGGGGACCGACTAATAGAGTTTTGCACGAAGTATAATTTAGTAATTGCCAACACCCAAATTAAAAATCATAATAGAAGAATATACACTTGGAAAAAGCCAGGCGATACTGCAAGGTATCAGATAGATTATATCATGGTTAAGCAAAGATTTAGAAATCAACTCGTTGACTGCAAAACTTACCCTGGAGCAGACATTGATAGCGACCATAATTTGGTGATAATGAAATGTAGATTGGGGTTTAAAAACCTGAAGAAAAGGTGTCAGATGAATCGGTGGAATTTAGAGAAGCTTGAGGAAGAGGAGGTAAAGAAGATTTTTGAGGAGGACATCGCAAGAGGTCTGAGTAAAAAAGATAAGGTAGAAAATGTAGAAGAAGAATGGGAGAATGTTAAAAAGGAAATTCTTAAATCAGCAGAAGCAAACTTAGGCGGAATAAAGAGAACTGGTAGAAAACCTTGGGTTTCAGACGATATATTGCAGCTGATGGATGAACGTAGAAAATATAAGAATGCTAGTGATGAAGAAAGTAAAAGGAACTATCGGCAATTAAGAAATGCTATAAACAGGAAGTGCAAACTGGCGAAAGAAGAGTGGATTAAAGAAAAGTGTTCAGAAGTGGAAAGAGAAATGAACATTGGTAAAATAGATGGAGCATACAAGGAAAGTTAAGGAAAATTTTGGGGTACATAAATTAAAATCTAATAATGTGGTAAACAAAGATGGTACACCAATATATAATACGAAAGGTAAAGTCGATAGATGGGTGGAATATATTGAAGAGTTATACGGAGGAAATGAATTAGAAAATGGTGTTATAGAGGAAGAAGAGGAAGTTGAGGAGGATGAAATGGGAGAAACAATACTGAGATCTGAATTTAAGAGAGCATTAAAAGATTTAAATGGCAGAAAGGCTCCTGGAATAGATGGAATACCTGTAGAATTACTGCGCAGTGCAGGTGAGGAAGCAATTGATAGATTATACAAACTGGTGTGTAACATTTATGAAAAGGGGGAAGTTCCATCAGACTTCAAAAAAAGTATTATAGTAATGATACCAAAGAATTGAGAGGAGAGTGGAGGAAGTGTTAGGAGAAGACCAATTTGGTTTCAGGAAAAGTATAGGGACAAGGGAAGCAATTTTAAGCCTCAGATTAATAGTAGAAGGAAGATTAAAGAAAAACAAACCAACATACTTGGCATTTATAGACCTAGAAAAGGCATAGATAATGTAGACTGGAATAAAATGTTCAGCATTTTAAAAAAATTAGGGTTCAAATACAGAGATATAAGAACAATTGCTAACATGTACAGGAACCAAACAGCAACAGTGACAATTGAAGAACATAAGAAAGAAGCCGTAATAAGAAAGGGAGTCCGACAAGGATGTTCCCTATCTCCGTTACTTTTTAATCTTTACATGGAACTAGCAGTTAATGTTGTTAAAGAACAATTTAGATTCGGAGTAACAGTACAAGGTGAAAAGATAAAGATGCTACGATTTGCTGATGATATAGTAATTCTAGCCAAAAGTAAAAAGGATTTAGAAGAAACAATGAACGGCATAGATGAAGTCCTACGCAAGAACTATCGCATCAAAATAAACAAGAACAAAACAAAAGAAATGAAATGTAGTAGAAATAACAAAGATGGACCACTGAATGTGAAAAAAGGAGGAGAAAAGATTATGGAGGTAGAAGAATTTTGTTATTTGGGAAGTAGAATTACTAAAGATGGACGAAGCAGGAGCGATATAAAATGCCGAATAGCACAAGCGAAACGAGCCTTCAGTAAGAAATATAATTTGTTTACATCAAAAATTAATTTAAATGTCAGGAAAAGATTTTTGAAAGTGTATGTTTGGAGTGTCACTTTATATGGAAGTGAAACTTGGACAATCGGAGTGTCTGAGAAGAAAAGATTAGAAGCTTTTGAAATGTGGTGCTATAGGAGAATGTTAAAAATCAGATGGGTGGATAAAGTGACAAATGAAGCGGCAAATAGATGAAGAAAGAAGCATTTGGAAAAATATAGTTAAAAGAAGAGACAGACTTATAGGCCACATACTAAGGCATCCTGGAATAGTCGCTTTAATATTGGAAGGACAGGTAGAAGGGAAAAATTGTGTAGGCAGGCCACGTTTGGAATATGTAAAACGAATTGTTAGGGATGTAGGATGTAGAGGGTATACTGAAATGAAACGACTAGCACTAGATAGGGAATCTTGGAGAGCTGCATCAAACCAGTCAAATGACTGAAGACAAAAAAAAAAAATTGTAAAATTACCATTACACACACCCAAAATGAATACCATATCAGCATAGTTCTCTGTTATAAATAAGTATAGCATTACTTCAATGGCAAACTGATCATGTTCAAACTAAAATTCACTGAAAACCTTTGCTGATGACAGCACAGTTCATATTACCCAATATATTTAATGTACCATACAGAATGATTTAAACACTAATATGTATTACATACTGTTTAATCAGCTATTACTATTATTTTTTTGCCAACTTTGTATAAATTTTTTTTTTTGTAATAATTTATTGTACTTCTGCCATTAATAAAAAAAATTATCCAGGTAATTTTTACTTAATTTTATTTTACTATTCTTGTTTAATTTCATTTTTTTTTTTAAATTTAACAGTAAATTAAAAAAAATTCACATTAACAAAAACATTATTTCGTTTACATTAAAAAATGTAATGTAGTAATGTTTGTAAATAAAATTAGAATTTTTCTAATTTTTTTGTTTTGTTCAACTTAACTTACCTTACCTTACACCACTTTGTTCAGAATTAAATTCTTTACAAGTTTTATTTAAAAGTTTTTTTGTGATTATTACCCATCTAACAAAGTTATTGTATGTCAAACATAAAAAACTTCATTGTTCTTTAAAAATCTTTTTTATTCTCAGCTACAATTACTATATCAACAGCAAATTGTAGCACCTTTATCTTTTCACCCTGTACTGTTACTCCGGATCTAAATTGTTCTTAAACATCATTAACTGCTAGTTCTATGTAAAGATTAAAAAGTAATGGGGATAGGGTACATTCTTGTCTGACTCCCTTTTTTACTACGGCTTCTTTTTTATGTTCTTCAATTATTACAGTTGCTGTTTGGTTCCTGTAAATGTTAGCAATTGTTCTTATTTCTCTGTATTTGAACCCTCTTTTTTTTTAAAATGCTGAACATTTAATTCCAGTCTACATTATTGAATGACTTTTCTAGGTCTATAATGGCCAAGTATGTTGGTTTTCTTTTCTTTAATTTCCCTTCTACTATTAATCTGAGCGCTAAAATTGCTCCCCTTATTCCTATACTTTTCTTGAAACCAAACTGGTCTTTTCCTAACACTTCTTCCACTCTCCTCTCAATTCTTCTAGTTAAGATTTTAGTCTATAAAAGAATTCTAGTTAAGATTTTTGATGCAGGACTAGTTAAAGCTAATTGTTCTGTATTCTTCACATACATCAGCTTTCTTTGTTATCATGACTATAATACTCTTTTTGAAGTCTGATGGAACTTCCCCTTTTTTGTAAATATTACACACCAGTTTGTATAATCTATCTACCGCTTCCTCACCTGCACTGCGCTAATTCTGTAGATATTCTGTCTATTCCAGGAATCTTTCTGCCATTCAAATCTTTTAATGTTCTCTTAAATTCAGATTTCAGTATTGTTTCTCCCCTTTCATCCTCTTCGACTTCTTCTTCCTCTATAACACCATTTTCTAATTCATTTCCTCCATATAACTTTTCATTATATTCCACCCACCTATCGACCTTTTCCTTTTATATTATAAATCGGTGTACTATTTTTGTTTAACACATTATTAGATTTTAATTTATGTACCACAAAATTTTCCTTAACTTTCCTGTATGTTCCATCTATGTTACAAATGTTCATTTCTCTTCCACTTCTAAACACTTTTCTTTAATCCACTCTTCTTTCACTAGTTTGTACTTCCTGTTTATAGTATTTCTTAATTGTCAATAGTTCCTTTTACTTTCTTCATCATTAGCATTCTTATATTTTCCACGTTCATACATCAGTTGCAATATATCCTCTGACATCCAAGGTTTTCTACCAGTTCTCTTTGTTTTGCCTAAGTTCGCTTCTGCTGATTTAAGAATTTCTTTTTTAACATTTTCCCATTCTTCTTCTATATTTTCTACCCATCTTTTTTACTCAGACCTCTTGCGATGTCCTCAACAATCTTCTTTACCTCCTCTTCCTCAAACTCTAAATGCCACCAATTCATCCGACACCTTTTATTCAGGTTTTTAAACCCCAAACTACACTTCACTATCACTAAATTATGGTCCCTATCAATGTCTGTTCCAGGGTAAGCTTTGCAGTCGACAAGTTGATTTCTAAATCTTTGCTTAACCATGATATAATCTATCTGATCCTTAGTAGTCCCTACCCAGAGATCTGAACAGGGGACTAGTTTACCTCCGGAATATTTTACCAAGGTAGGCAGCTCCATCTTTCTTATATAAAAATGCAAGTTACATTTTCTTGGAAAAAAGCAGCTGTAGTTTTCCATTGCTTTCATCTGCACAGTACTCAGAAGATTGAGTGATGTCGATATGGCCGTTTAAGTCCTCCTGACCTACACCCTTAACAAATACTGAAAGAGATGCTGTCCTCTTTCAGGAATCACTCCTTAGTCTGGCTCTCAACAGATACCCCTCCGATATGTTTGCACCTTCGGTCCAGCTACTCTGTATCACTGAGCACTCAAGCCCCCTCACCATCGGCAAGGTCTCATGATTCATAGAGGGAGGTTAGAGATAAATTTCATTATAAAATACATAATACAATATCTTAGTTCTACACAACATTTAACAAAGATGGAAATAAGCGTTTTGTTAACTACTTTTAAATTACGTAGCAGATTTTCTTACACAGAAAAGATCTTGATAATTGCCTGTTTAAAAATCACAAATGTAACTCTCCAATTAATATTTTTTAAATCTTAATATAACATGCTTATATATTATAAATACATAATAACAAAATTAAATAATCTCATAAGTTGCTATTTGCTATTAAGTTTTTGTTGAGAAAATAATTTCTGTACAGCTACATCAGTAAACATATTACATCTATGTTAGTGTCTATATCTATGTTAATGTTAATGCTTTTACTTTTAAGCAATAGCTTCATTTGATTAAAATACTACATTTTAAAACACCATTCTAATATACTTGCAGTTACTGTAAACAAAATGTAACGATTTCTATACTCTTTCTTAAATGAATACATAAAAAAATTATATAAATAACTAGTGGGCTACGGAGGAGTATTATGCTCAATAAGCAACTACAGTTGGGATTTTAGCTGTAGGTATATCTACTGTGTATTTACGTTCTGTTATGATGTTAACACTTACTACAAAAGAAACATTAAGAAAAATACATTTTCTCAATGTTATCACAACAACAGGAAAACATATATACTTTTGATATTTCCAGGTGGTTCAGAATGAAACTTCTTTGTTCACCCATGAAAACCTTCAAAATAAGTTAACATTTGACATAACTAATAGTTTTATATGTAATCAACAACTCCAGAAAAGGTTTTGAATGTAATAGAGATGTTTTCAAAAAACACATTTAAAATTTTCCAGAAATACTAATCCTGTATTGATGACCACTATTAATGGCCAAAAATAGTGTAAACAGTGGTTATTTTTGATGCCCAAATTTCATGACAATATGCACATCCAAATCATTAAAAAAAAAAATCACAACAGCATAGGTATCACAATTTTTATCTTATTTATTAGCAATTTAGATATTCATAACTAAATCACAATTTCTCAAATGGTAACTGAATTCCAGCTTGTAGAAAAAGTCTTACCTTACCAATTCAATGTCAACCAAAATCCTAAAGAGATTAAAGCACTGTTTTATTAATAATAATTCTGTTAGTGAATTTAAATTTAAGACAATGAAAATAAATCTTAACACTCACATTGTTATCCCAACTACCAGCAATGAGAAAGTTTTGTGGAATACTAGAAGGGCTGAAAGCCAGTGATGATACTGAATCATCTGGTGGTGAAGTAACCTCAAAATCCTTCATTGGATTGGCTGATGAAGGAGTTGTTGTAGCTCCAAATGATGAACCTGTGCCCAAACCTCCTTGGCTGAACATCTGGTAAACATAATTACCTTAGTTTATAATAAATGAAAATAGAAATTACCAGACAGCATATATATTGATTATAAATGGATATCAGTAAAAACACTTTTTAATAAAATTAACAAATCTTCATTCATTTGTTTCTCTTGAATACCAAAAAACAACTGAGTCAGCGCAGTAAGATGGTGTTATCTCATTTAATATTCTAGTGTCCCTCAGTAAATTACCAAGAATCAGTTTTTAACAGATTGTGCACAGAACAGAACACAAGGATAGGGGGAGATTTATGAATCTCTATACTAATCACAGAGCCTGGACAAAAGTTCCTTGCTGTTGCATCATTCTTATTTTTGGGCAGGAATTTGTTTAATTGGTAGTTATACATTTGCTTGTTTATTTATGGACTTGGTAGATGCATTCCAATCCTTTAAGATCAGCCTGAAATTGATCAGGCTAACCTTGGGAAACTAGGCGCTTATGTGCTTTGTTTTCCCAGTGCTATTCTCCTTCAGTCTGTCCACAGAAAACCTGTTGGTTCTAGCGCCTTTCAGCCTAGTATGAATGTGCTTCTTGAGGGGGGGCGTAGTTAAGAAGAATAGATTGTGCAACACACACTAGCCACACTTTATACTAGCATATGTATCAGTATCCAATGATGGAATTAAATTCCTAAATTATATGCCAAACCTTACCACTAGCCTTTAGAAAAGATAGGATTATCACTGCTAAATTTCAGAATGCAGTTTGTAGCAAGAATAAAGGGTGTCTCTTTTTGCTCAAATTAACTTCTCTGAAAACAGTACAGTACAAATTTCATGACCACTATGTGCATATCAAAATCATCTATTTAAAAAAAAATCAAAAAATCACATGAGCAGAGATATCACCATTTTTATGTTATTTATTAGCAATTTAGATGTTCATAACTAAGTTACACTTTCTCAAATGAATTTCAGCTTGTTGAAAGCCTTACCAGTTCAATGTCAACCAAAATCCTAGACTTTAAACCATTCTTTAATTCATATTAATTGTGCTACTGAATATGCAACAAGCATTTAGTAACTGCATGGCAGAAACTGACTTACTCCCATAGAAGTTAGACTGTGTAAAGATCTACAAATCCGATGGTGGCAAATCTTCCTTTTCAGCTATCAGTAATTAAAAAAAAAAAATAATAACATCACATACTTTTCTACTAAATTATTAAAATACTTTTTCTTTTTATAACAAGATTTTTCTAGCAATCTTTTAGATTTTCTTTATATTTAGTACTTAATGTATAGACCTACTACATATTTCAATGCATTCATACAGTGTTACAATGGTGATGGACTACATAGTTTCAACATCAAACAGTACTGTAAATCGTAAAATCTATTCAACAAAAGCTACAAAATAACATTAAAATCTTGTGTTCAATTTTGTAATAACAATACACTTCAATATCAACATTTTTCATTTTGAATTATGCAATTTCAATTTTTGTACAAATGTTCAGAGGCATAAAATTAAGAATTTATGTGAAATCTGTTGAAATTTGAATTTTGTTCAATTTGCATGGTGGTTATCATTTTGGCTGGTGCTTTTTATAGGATGGAAAATGGAGGGGGTAATAATCAGGAATGTATGTAACTAATGAAATAAATTTTGTAGATAGATCTCACAAACATCAACAGGGAAGGCCACTGTGGAATTGTGGAAAAAAATTGATGCAAGTCTTTCAAAAAAATTATGTGATTACCAAATTAATGTTATTTATTTTGCAGACCTTAAAACAAATGGAATGTACTGCAATAATTATCTTAATGCATATTTTTTGTTGTTCCTATTTTATCTAAAATGTATGAATGGTGTACAACCACTTTGAACTGAATGGCTTCCTCTATAACCAAACATCTGGTTTCTGGGGAGGGGGGAAGTATAATACGATGTCAAAATTAATGGATAAAATTATAGATGCAATCCAAAATTTAAAGTATTTTGATGTTACTTTATGTGATGTGAATAAGGTATTAGATTTCATCTACACAATCTGTCTTACATATACTGAAAAATGTTAAAATATTACTGGCAATGAACTCAGATTGTTTCAAATATACTTACCTAATCAAAAGCAATAGTTTCAATGACCAAATTCAGAATTTTTTATTTATACTGATGTTTCATATTAATAGTATATGAATAGGGCTAATTTATTAATTAGCTTTAATTAATATTTGATAAGCCTTATTTTACAAAGCTTACAATAGTGTAAATAATGTTAAGTTTATGATTAAACATCAATTATAATATGGACAAAATCTTAAGTCCTACTGGTAAAGATCATGAATTGCAATTTAAAAATAAAAATAAATTTTTACTTAGGAGATGGTAGTATAATTGCCTACTACACTTAAGGTTCTGGGTTTGATTTCTGGCAAATGTCTAGACAATTTAAACTCAATGCAGGAACTAAAGTTACCTTAGTAACTTGCAGGATTAAAAAAGAGCAAAGTATGTAAAGTTAAAGGTTTTTGATTTTTGGGTGGCAGAACTTCTTTAAAGCAAAAATGAACGCAGTAAATACTTGACGTGTTTCAATATTCAAATAATGAATTTTAGCAAAAAAGGTACAACATACTAATACAAGTAATACCTTACTATACAGTAATATTACTTTCTAAAATGTTAGGTATACAACTGTGTAACTATATCATACATTGTATATGGTTTTTTAAATCTCTATTATATAAAAAAAAGAAGGAATTAATCAAAAGCTCTGAAAAAATAAATGGTTTAATTAGGTTTCTTATTTGATCAAAACATGTTAGTTTAACACACTTTAAAATTATATCCTAGTACTTTTACAACACATGACAGTTTCCAACCAAAAAATTAAAATAAGAAAATGGATTAAGATTATGTACATTTAAAACAAAGTATAAAAGAAAATTAATTTATCAATTGGGGCAATTTCTAAAAATTTTTCAAGAGAATTTTTTACATAACCTCACAGTTAATTTAAGCAGTAAAAAAAGTTTTTCTATGCATTCTTTAAAAAAATGCTTTTCAACATCCAATAATCTTTTATTTCTTTAACATAATGATATTGCAATTTTGAAGAGACTCCCCCTTTATGTGAACAAATACATAAAATTTACATATAGTGTATTTATAATAGTGTATTCCCATATATTTCATTTGAATTGTTCTGGCAGGATGTTTCTGGTTGCCTGTGCATGAATATGAAATTTGCCAAACTTTGCCAGTTTTCCTGGCCACTGATCTTTTAATACCTTTCTTAATCTTTTCCAACTCAGAACATGCGGCCATATTAAATCTAGCACCCTTGAGTATGAATTCAATACACAAATCACCTTGAATACTGAAGAAAGGGTCAGCAACACCTTCTAGCAAAGAAAATAGTTAGTACTTTTTTGAACACAGAATGGAAATGATTCCACTAAACTCCATTTCATTCTGATTAGAAACAATGGAACTAATATGCAATATATAACTAAATCTATCAATACTGCAACTTGATTCCTAATATTGTCCAAAAACACACATCCTAAATAGTCACTGAAAACAAGAAATTTAATCTGACAATAAATAACATTCAATGAGCTATTTGATACAAAAGACAATGTAAAAGAGTCAATTCGTGCCCAGATATTAGCAGGCTATAAAACAAGTGATCTAGAAAAAAATTAATAATTTTTTAATAAATAAGTATCTTTTACTATAAATTGGCAGTTATATTAATTGTACCTTACTTAGGTACAATAGTTCAGAAATACATCCTGAAGGGGATACCATTTTCATTAATACATTTTTCAACTTCTTATGTATTACATTCACGTAATTTAACAGATTCACAGGAATTGTGATTTTATGAAATGTTTCTTTTTTGAGTTCAATGTTTCATGAGGTTGTATGACTGAATATCTTACTTTCTAAACAACCCCAAAAGAAAAAAATATTCCTGAGAGATCCAGTGATCTTGCAAGCAGAGGAAAACATTACCATGACTGGAAAAATTTGGTAATTGCATTCAACGATTGTATAGATGTAGTATAGCTTATGTCATTTCATGTTTTTCACTATTAGAAGGCAAACACTATTCATAATTTGTACATTGTTTTGCAACAGTAACAACATTTTCAATATTGTCTTCATAGAAATATGGACCAATTACTCCATAAGATGCAAATATATTATATATAGTGACTTCCAGATGAATTTCATCAAGTTTGTTTACTCCCCAATAACAGAAGTTTTGTTTATTTACACATCTACAATAGTGAAAACGTGATTCATTAAAATCATAAGTGAATTGTGAATAATGTTTTCATATAAGATTCAAAAATTAGTAGCAAAATATCATATAATTGGATAGATTAGCATCATTCAGTTACTGGATTAATGAAATTTTTTAGATATATATAAACACTTTGCACACTGGTGTTCAAGCAAAACTGAATGTCCATGGACAGACTGTTTGGGGCTTCATAATATAGCACAATTATAATATATTTATGTTTTCAGGAGGCTTTTTTTATTCAATGCTAAACCAGTTTTAAAAAAATTCTGTTATCAGATTTTAATAGCATAGCTGGTAGCATTACATCAATCAAATGGATAGCAAAGTGGTCTCTACAAGTAGTATGCAAAAAAATATGGCAATGTTTGCAGTATGAATTAATTGCAAAAACATAATCAACTTTTAATGCAAAAAGTTTTAGGGGCATTTCAAATATGACTAATATATATATTTGTAAGAAAATAATAGAAACATTCACATAACTTGCTAATTACTAAATATTGGTCTCGCTACATAATACTTAAAGGATTGCATCACATATACTGCTACACTTTTGATTACCTGGACAATATTTAATACATAATTCTGAAACTTATTACCTCAAAATCCAAATGAGTGTGCATGTCAGGCATCATGTCTCACACTAACACTTCGTAAATTTTTATAAAAATGTGACAGCTAACAAAAAATGCCCACCATAATACTATAATTTTAAAAAAGGATCATTTTATTCCTTTAAAATGCTTGTAACTACTACTTTATTTCCATGAAATAATTGCATAGCAACATAAATTATATTTACGTCAGATCTGTAATTTAATTTTTTGGCTTGCTTGTTTATACAAAACTAAAACAGCTTTCATTCTTTAATATATATATATATATAGACTCCCTGATCCTATATTTTGTAAGGTTATTTTTACCTGAGAAATAAAAATACAACCTAACTATATTTCTCAATAATCTACAATATAAAATTTGCATACAGTTGTAAAAAACAACCATAATTAGAATGTTTTAAAACATAATGCCATACTACACTTCATTATAGTAATAAAAATATAAAAAAAATATTTTTTCCTTTAAAAAAGTTTTACCAAACAAAATGAAAAGAAAAATAATAGTGATAATAATAAAAGAGTAAAATGATTTGTTAATATAATAATCTATTGCAATTTAGGAGAAATAGGACAAATTAAAATAAAGACAAATTAGAACAAAGGAGCATTTGGTTTATAAATACAGGCGTCTAGAGAAATCAGCTGTAGCCAAACACAAACTCATAACTGCAGGTTAGAAAATTAGTTAATAAACTGGTAAATTAATATTGAATCGGGGATTAGATAGTTTGGAAAACTTACTTAATAATAATGCAGGAACTGCACTGCTGAATATTGGGGTCAATATCAAATCGTTTTTAAAAATTTAAAACTCATTATAACAACAGTTACACCCTCCCTTAAATTTTTTATGGGAGGGAATATCAATTGTTAAATATCAATGGTTAAAAGTTCATGTTATTCAATCTTTATTGAAATTAATTTTTATCTTATTTACCTGTAAAAGAATTACTGGTTTATTTTATCAATTACAATTTTATTATGGCACATTGCTGTTATGTCAGCCACCCCTCTTTTCAGTGTTTTCACAGGGATTTTTTTAAGGATTTGCCAAATTTTTGACATGACAATCTGCAAAGTAGTCTAGCACTTTACCATTCCACCACACAAGTCAACAGCAGCAATGACAATTTTCAACTCACGCAGTTAAACCTAATAGCCTCAGCATGGTTGCTATTAAATCTTCCATTGTGGTATTGTAAACTTAAAATAATGCAACCTATGCTCTACAAACGCAAAGCCATCTTGTGTAATGAATCACATAGACCTGGCCAAATATTAATGTAGGTGCCAAATGATGAATCTCACTCACAAGCCTAATGAAATTCATGTTTCTGAAGCAGCACTGCAAAATAACAGATAACACTAAAATGCTCCACTTAAAATGCAGAACAATAATTTTAGCATTTAAAATGAACAATTATCAACTGATCCTCATCCTTACCCAATGAAAAATAATGTTATCTTCTTTTCCAAAACAAAAAGGTTTATGTTGTAATTCCCAAAACTGATTAAGTAATACATAAAAAATAAATGAATTGTTATTTTAATTATAATGGCAAATAAAAATAAATCTATTTAACCAAATTATATAATCTTACAGAAAATGAAATAAGTAATAAATTTTAGATTACAAACCAAACAATAATAACTGATTTGAGGTATTCACAGCAGTTGAAAAGCCCAGTTCAATTTTCAAAGTCAACAAACATTGTTAAATGAGCATATGAGCTGTTATTAATGTAGCACATAAAAAAATCTCATTATTTTTTAACAGGCTTTTTAACAGACTTTTTAAATAAAAAGTATGTTCACTTTCATTTGTTTTTATGCAAGTCAACAATTATTTTTAAAAAAATCAAGACTACTACTACTACTTTACAAACTAATTTATGCAGTTGGGAGAATATTCATCTATTTCAGAAATAAAAAAGTTTCAATCTAAATAAAACAGCTGTTATGCTGTTTCCTTCAGTTAAAAACAAAATTCTTAATGTTATTAATAATTTAGATACTGAAATTAAGCAGTATAATATTAAAATATAATTTTCCTAAAAAGGAAATAATTTCTACACAATCTGACACTAAAAAGCAGAAAACATTTTTTCTCAAAAAAAGTTGTTGAAGATTTCACATGCAGCTGTTAAATTTAACAAGATGTATTAATTGGAAATGTCAAATATATAATATAGGCTAATAAATTTCTGCATAGAAAAATATTGCTACTTTTTATTATATCAACATATCTTAGATAGTAGCACTATATAAGTAATCAGTATCATTGGCTTTGTTACTTTTAGAAGTTCTTGATATGGTGGCTTAAGGGACATTCAAAGATAACAATAAACTGAATTTTAGGGTAGATAATAAAGATTAAATTAGAAATATTACTTACTTAGAAGAAAGACTGCGGTACTAGTTAAGTGTCATTGAATGATATAACCAACTGGCAAGTAACATTTAGACACTAAACTCAAGTTTTCACAAATAAAACTAAGTTTTATGTTTTTGAAGTTTAGAGATTGACAGAATAGCTAGGTCTGATACTATACAGACTTTTATAACCTATGAAAATTATTTAAATTGCTTAAAAATGTTTAATTATATTTGCTATTGTTATTATTTATATATTGTTCAAAGTTACTGTATTAAATTAGCTCCTTTTAAGGTCTTTGGAAGAAACATGCTTATCTGAAACATCTCATCACAATGATGTAATAATATGATTTTACTACAACACTCTGTTACTCAAATGTATCAGAATTAGTAATCTAGTTTTAAAGATTTAGGCCAATAAATTCTTTATTCAAATACAAATAATTACATATAAAACAAACATTAACTTGTGCAGCGTTTCTTAGACAAACGTTGTTACTAAACTGATCGTACTGCAACAAGCAGGTGGATATGAAATTAAAACGTGGTAAATCACATTAAATTCAAGAGTAAATAAAACAACACAACACGTAAATGAACAAGAGCATTTACACAAGTAGATTGCACAACTCACTCTTACCGTAAGACAAATTAATATTCAAAGAAGAATTTTTCTACTCCAGCACAATAAATATGACACAAAACATAAAAAAAATCTAGTTTACAACCTACATCTACAACACAAACAAAAATATGATTAGACTACTGACAATTGCAACACCAGTCGAATTGGTTGAGTAGGAACAGTGCCACCAACACAATTACATCACAAGAATTTAAAATAATCTGATGTTGACACTACATGACTTCCTTGTATGACTATTAAATTACATAAACACATTTTTTTTAAAAAACGAAAAGTACATAAAATTTTATTTCATTAACAACTTATGATACTTTTTCAAATATATATGTATATATATTTTTTATTGAATTATTATTTATCGTAAATATTTTTTTGCAATCAGAGGTAAATAATTATTAATAAATCGATATATTTAAATTAAAAAAGTTAAAAAAAGGAGATGAAGTCGGATTTGAACCGATGTATCTTTCACTTGTAAGATACAAATATTTCATTAATTAAAGTTTTATTTGGCTATAACTGGAATCAATGAAAATAAGTACTACTTATATGTTGTTTAAAAGCTTTCAGTGAGGGCTTATTAATGCAGTTAAGAAAAAGTCCAAAATCTAAATTGTTTGGATTTTGGGCATTTTTGAACACTTTTGGTTCAGTCAATTGCAATCAAAGGGGAGGTGCACAATTAGATGTTACAGCATTCCTAAATAAAAAATATCTACTTCCTACGGCTAATCGTTTTTGAGCTATGCGAGATACACATGTACGTACGTACAGACGTCACGCCGAAACTAATCAAAATTGATTCAGGGATGGTCACAATGAGTATTTCCGTTGAAATCTGAAAACCCAAATTTTTTGTGATCACAATCAAGAAGATTGTTCAAACTTCGCCGGTAAGAGTCCACAGAACTGGACGGCACGGCGAAGTCGACGAACAACGTTTACAGTTCTAAACATGACCTAACCTAAGTGAAATGATAATAAGAGAAAAAATTAAAATAATAAGCATGAAAACATTACATTTCAGTTCAACTGGATTTGTAATAAAGAATACTTTCAAAAAATACCTCGCATTTTGTTAGACGACTCGAATATGATGAACCGCGAATATGTCACTTTTGCCTCAAAAAGGTGAATTTACGAATCGCGCCGCTAGGTTACAGTACTTGATTGTACTAGTTGGCGTACAAAAACTTGATAATGTACTTAAAATAATAAAATTTAAAAGAAAATATATTACAGCTTGTTTTAATAGTAAATGCTCTTATATACATGAAAATACTGAAGATGAAACAATTTTTTTTAATTCCCCAAAAAAAAAAATAAAGTATTAGTTTACAAGAGATTATAGCTGCTAATGAAATACAAAAAACGAACAGTAGGAATGTTGCAAATGTGGCAACAAATATTTGTTACATAAAACAGAAATAAATTCGATTGGTAAAATTTTTGTCCTACAATTAGTAATATTTTTTTAAGTTTATATGTAATCAGATTGAACCGTATATATTGCGTCGAGTCCATGAAGGCTATTGGAAAAAGACTGAATTAATGTAGTGCGGAGCCGGCTTATGTAGTGTGTACGGAGCCGAGTGAACCGTCAGGAGTTGTATGAGCGTCCGGAGCTAAGTGCCGCCGACAGGAGCCGATTGCATCCGAAAGGAGCTCTGTGAACTGATCAAAAGACCCTTAAATTTTGAAGTCCTTAAATAAATTTTTAAAAACATGAAATGAAACGGAGTCTGAACAATTAGAACTATTTGAACTAATTGATGGAGAAACGAAAAAAAAGTTCATTTAATTATAATATATAAAGTATGTCTACGGATACGATAAAAATCGAGGGTTACAGTTACACAGTAATAAGTTCAATATTAAAATACGGGTTTTCGATTTGTGAAGGTTATTATATGAATTTTATTAAAAAAATAAAAAAAAGGTATGACTAACAAAAAAAAAAAAAAAAAAAAAAAAAAAAAATGGGCTGAGAAATTAAAAAAATGTGTTTGTTTGTTCTAGAAAGGCAATAAATTTTAATAATAAATCCACAAGATAACAATCAGTAATTCATAAAAAAAAATTAAAGAATAATCTAACAAATCGGAGTGATATAAAACAAAATTACAATGATATTGTAAACCGCACGGTAATAATCTCATTTCATTTATTAAACAACGAATAATCATAAGAATTGTATTATTTCTGTAAATGTGATATGTACAGGTTCCGGAATATAAATCTGACGATTTTGTAGTAATTGTTATTTTGGCACCTTTATCAATGAGAAGGCGGAGTGTTGTATATCGACAGGTCTATTCATGCTATTTCAGTAGCCAGTATGTCGTGGTCGGGTAAACAACGAGCGTTTGTGATTGAAGCCTATTTTTTAAAAAAAGACTCGGTTATTGTAACACAGCGTTTATTTCGCAGACATTTCAATTTAAATCGACACGCGTCTGTTCCTAGTAGGAATACGATATTGTTGTGGGTGAAGAATTTTAGGAACACATCGTCTGCTTTAAAAATGAAACCAACAGGACGAAAACGGACTGTGAGAACGCCTCAAAACATTAACGCTGTAAGGTTAGCTGTTACGCGGTCTCCACGACGTTCAGCAGCGAGACATGCTGCTGCGCTAGCCATTTCTGATCGAAATGTACGACGAATTCTTCATGCAGACCTGAAATTCCACTCGTATAAGATGATGTTAGTGCAGCAACTTAATGCAAATGATTGGGCGTCTCGCCAAGGAGCTTGCGAGGTCATCCTCGAAAATGTCCACCAGGATGCCATTATTCTTTTAAGTGACGAGGCACATTTTCATCTTCAGGATTTGTGAATAAACAAAATTACCGTTATTGGGCTTCGCATAATTCACGGCAAATTCTTGAAAAACCACTTCACAGTCAATATGTTACAGTGTGGTGTGCGGTTTCAAAGTTCGGCATAGTTGGCCCATATTTTTTTGAGAAGTTAAATCGCAAAGTAACAGTAACATCTCATCGATACGTAAACATATTGAATGAATATCTGCGACCGAAACTGAATGACTTTCAAGGACATGAAATTTGGTTTCAACAAGATGGTGCCACCGCCCATACGGCGAGAATCGCAATGGATGTTCTGCGAGAAACCTTTCCTGGACGTTTGATTTCCCGATTTGGCGACATTCCTTGGCCAGCGAGTTCACCTGATCTGGCTGTTTGTGATTTTTTTCTGTGGGGGTATCTCAAACATAAAGTCTTCAGTAGTCGACCGCAGTCAATTGCAGAACTCAAGGAGGACATTTAACGAGAAATTGAAGCAGTTCCACAAGTGATGTTTGAGCGAGCAATGTCAAATTTTAGAATGAGGTTAAGTTGTGAGTGTGTGAGGAGTAATGGAAAACATTTGGACAACATAATATTCAAATTAAAAAAAAAAACCAATGTAAGTAACTCACTATAAATTGCAAAAATTGATCTTTAATTTGATATATTAAATGTTTTAATAGTACGAAACACAGTTTAATTATTATCCCTCAAAAATCATCAGGTTTATATGCCGGACCCTGTATTACATATCACGTTTTTTATGACACATTTAGAACGTCAAAGAAACTACGATAAATTGCATTTTTATTATTTTTATATATAACAAATACGGTAATTAAGTAAGACTAGGTAAATAAATAATCAGTACATTTTGTTATAAAAAACATCAGAATATGAAAGAAAGTAATGCAAAACTCATTTACTTGATTTTTTTAATATTTATATCCTGCAGTAAAAAAATTGCGTTAAAATATTCATTCAGTGAAAACACTGAATTTTCATCACGTTGAAAAGTTAAAAACTTGAAATAATGTTGAATATTTAAAATAAAGACAATACGAGTCGTAGTGAAATATAAGGTGAAAATTACTTTGAAAGCAAATATGTAATTAAAGAATTAAAGTAAAGACGTTGAATCACTAATAAGTCAACATGAAATCACATTAATAGATGAAAACTTTGTGACAAAAAATTTATTATTGTCAAATTTAACCAAAATTGTGGTATGACTTGATACTACTCTTGCTAATTATACTCGTATGAGTTTGTTTAATAAATGAAATCGGGCTGGTAAGAGTTTTGTAACAAATTTTTTAATTTTTTGCTTATTATATGGAACACTAAACATTTTTTATTATCTATTATTGTACATATACTTTCTATATATTTAACATGTATTTTTTTTAAACAAAATTCTAAATTAATAACAGATTTTGATAGTAGAAATGTAGTCTCTCACCTTTTTTTTATATCAGTATCATTTTGTTATCTTTTCTTTCTTTCTTTTTCCTATTTAGCTTCCGGTAACTACCGTTTAGATAATTCTTCAGAGGATGAATGAGGATGATATGTATGAGTGTAAATGAAGTGTATAGTCTTGTACATTTTCAGTTCAACCATTCCTGAGATGTGTGGTTAATTGAAACCCAACCACCAAAGAACACCGGTATCCACAATCTAGTATTCAAATCCGTGTAAAAATAACTGGCTTTACTAGGACTTGAACGCTGTAACTCTCGACTTCCAAATCAGCTGATTTGGGAAGACACGTTAACCACTAGCTGCGAGTCTCTTACCGTACGGTTTACAATTTCATTGTAATTTTTTTGAAAAAAGGTGTATTTAGTTTATGAGACACAGAAAATTAAATCAGGGTTGCGATTATATTGGTTAATGTACTTTGTAGTAGTTATGTAGATTCGAAGCATATGACGCTAGAAGTTAATCAATCATTGATCATAATTTTTTTAACGAAATTTTTATTTAATGAAAGGGGTAGAATATATAACAGACTAGTTATGTATTTAATACTTGAAAATGACAAGGGTGCAGTTTTCCTAAAGATATGAAATTTAAAAAATTATTAACTATCCGTTTTTAAATTGTGGAAATGTTCTTATAAAGGACGTTTCAGAACTAACGATGTGTTTCCCTTATTTGTAGGCGTTACCGGTAAACATCTCGGCCTATCCTCTGGGGGTCTTGGTTTCGAATCCCAATCAGGTGAGGCATTTTCACACGTTAAAAAATTGCCATTTCATTTCATCCTCTGAAGCAGTACCTAACGATGATCCCGGAGGCTTAAAAAATATGCTTTACCGGTAGCATATCATAGATGATACCAGTCCCAAACACATAGGAAACTCTAATATGTACTCGGACCCTACATTCTACTTATGTTGGGTTTAATGTTTTTGTTGAATAATAATGGGAATATGTAAATGTTATATTTCAAGTGAGTTGAGATATCGTTATTTATGTGCTGTGTGAAAATGTATTTTGTTGTTAAACTATTTGCAAAGTCTGCAAGGTAAATGCATCGTTAGAAGTAGTAGTACGGAAATGGGGTACAAGCGTCTTTTGTAACGTCATCCAAAATGACGGTAGTCGGCCATCTTGGATTTGTGATGACAGAACCAAAATTAGCTGTGGTAATCATCTAGGAACGGGGGATGGTGTGGCGACCGGAAGCGTCACAAGGCGGGTGTCTTTCCCTACGGTGTTGGGATGATGAAATCGTCTGTTGTAACTTGTGACATCATAGCACTGTGTGTGTGTGTGTGTGTGTGCGGGTGAATAAAGATTTAGACGTACCTCGAGAATGACCCTGGTCGTCGTGACCGTTTCACCGCGAGTGTCCATCATGAGGATGATCCTGGTTGTTGTGGCCGTTGCACCGGGAGGCATCACCGCGTCGTTGAGGTTGTGGCCACTGCACCGGGAGGCGTCACCGTGCCGGTTAGTACGTCGTCGTCGTGGGTCGAGCACGCGGAAGTCGTGGTCGTGGTCGAGCTCTGTGGGAGTCGGTGTATGTGTGTGTGAGTGTGGGATCGAGGATTATGCTGGTGGCCATAGCCGCTACACCGGGAGGTGTGCGTGAGGATCTCGTTGTGGCACTAGCACCGGGAGTAGGTGTCTGCATGTCCCTGAGCGTACGTGCGTCACCGGAGCAGCAATAGCGGCGGAGGTGATGTGTACGGTGCGACGTTCGGCGGGCGAGTGGTAAGAACAGCTGACGAACACGATTTAAGGTGGTGGGGAGATCGCGATTGAGTAGTGGTGGTGGGGGACACGTGTACCGGTTTTTACCAACCGCAGCGCTCCGGTTTGAATCGGCACATAAGAAACACGTGCGCGACCTTCCGTCAACAACTGCGTACGTGTGACTTCGAACGTTGTCGTCGTCGTCGTCCTTTGTTA
The DNA here is from genome assembly GCF_047948215.1 of Lycorma delicatula. Lineage (NCBI taxonomy): Eukaryota > Metazoa > Arthropoda > Insecta > Hemiptera > Fulgoridae > Lycorma > Lycorma delicatula. The sequence continues at coordinate 211,980,581 of NC_134455.1, forward strand.
ATATCCCACGCGCTCTTTATTAATCATTTCAAACTTACGTACGCGCAGCAACCAGTAGATTACAGCTACACGTGTACAAAATACCACTTCCTAAAATCTTAAGAAAGCTTACCCAACACAACTTCATTCGTAATCTGGCTTTCAATGCGTAAACAGTTTTCTGTGCGCCTGTCGATAAAGTATAATTAATTATCTATTATTATTTTATTGTCAACAATTTTTAAAAATACACCTTAATTCATTCTACAATTGCTTTTTATTATAATCATCAAGATAATAAATAAAAAGGTACGTTTAGTATTTATGATTAAATAACTTTCAAACAATTAAAATAAAAAAACTATTTTAATGTCTGTGATTGTAATAAAATAAATTCACTGTAGATAAAATAAAGTCCTCCGCCGTTCGTCTGTAGAGTTATCAATGAAAACGTATTCTACCGGTTGTTTTGTAAACTTACAAAAAGGAGTTGGGAAAAGAAAGATGACCAAAATATGTTCACAGTATCGACGAATATGGTCAATCATTCGAATGTAAGTCCTACAACTGTAATGACGACGATGGACGCTGTATCTTTAGTTAAGGTTTACAATGACGACCAGGATTGTTTTCTGTAGAAGCTACCGTTGAAAATGTTGACCGATCTTAGTTTCGGTATAGATTAAGTATTACTGGATATGAGAAAAGTATTTACAGAAAATGGCCAGGTTCGCATTTGTGCAATATTATATGACTGTGATTGTTCGGACAACGTATTGTATTGCTTTCGGTTATATTTATAAAAAAAAGTATACAAACAAAATTTACCGAAGACGAACAGAACGTTGTAACACGCCATCCGATGAAGCTAACTTATTTCGGTTTAAAAGACGATGGTATCACTGAGGATTTAAAATTAACTTTGTAAAAAAATCGGTTTTCTTTTGTGTAACGGGATGTATGGTTTCCTGTTGAAACATATTCAAGGTCGTCCATAACTGGTAAAATTGATCAGTCATGTTCAAGGTCGCTCATAACCGGTCGTTCATAACTAATTGAGGAAGTTAGAGATGTTGTAACTTGTCTCATTATGAGTGTGACTTTGTACATTTAACATCGATTTTTCGTCGTCTTGTGCGTATTATGGAGCTAATTAAGCAAGTAGATGTTACGGTTGGTAAACGACATTTGTCACCAATGTGTTTCGAATTAAAATACAGTTATATATACATTGTTGATCCTAGCGGTCATGCATTTGATAAATGTAATTATAAAGATTATCTTCGATCTGATGAATAATGAAATTTTTTTTTGAATGTGGGAACAAATCGATTGGACTTCTCGGCAATAAAAAAATTGTATTTTATGGTATCCAAGGCGAAAACGATAACCGTGTGAAGGTCTTTAAATTAAACGATTCATTGAACATGCAGTTGGATACGATTATTTTAAACAAGCTAACTACGACTTGTCTAAAAAATAACATTCTCGCTGTTAACGTATACAACGCAAAGGAAAGGAGATTCACCACCATCACATCTCGTATTGCAATGATGGATGGAGAGCATGTGACGAAACAGATTACTTTCCGATTTTAATACACAACAAAGGTGCTTGTTGCATACGATACGGAAGAGGATTCCGATATTAATTATGGCGAAAGTGATCAGAATGAAAGGGGACGTCCGTTAGCATCGATTTATTTCATAAGGTACAAGAACTATAAACAACTTGAAGTTAATTCAATTTCATCGAATAGACAAATATGTCATTAATAATTTAGTCCTTTTCAGGATTATAACACTATACATAAAACACACACACACACACACACACACAAACACACACAAATACACAAAACAAAAACATTGTAAACCTCCATACAATAATGTACGACGCTATTACTTTTTTAAAAATTAATAGTTTTTTGCATTAATGAAAGAAGTGGTTTCAAGGTCCGTGATATGATTTGGTATTGGATATATCCACTGTAAAATTATATGACAAATCGTGAGGAAATTGTTTAATACATTAGTTTCTTTTTTTTCTTAGGGTATTGTGAATCTTGACGCACTGAGGTTCAAAATTGAAAATTATTTTTTTAGGTAAGTGCTAAGAGTTCTAAATAGAAGCATATGTTGGTAATTGGTATGAACGATCTCGCCTGAAGACCGTTAACACGTCGTGGTAGATTTTAGAGCGAGGTTGGACTGTATGTTCATAGGTCATGAATCTACACAACGCCTTGTTGCTTGTTGAATAATGGTTTACTCCATCCGGACTAAGAGTATGACGTGACCGCCTTGGATCCGATTCAAGCATCGAATGCATGCAGCTCGCTACATCATAATGACCACTCCCTGCGGCATTATGACGTAAGACATGGCGTGATCAGATTGCCGACCAAGCTGGCCGTGGAGACTCTAGCCCTCGTTAGGTAGACGGCAAAGTGGAACATAACACACCACCCACCAATTATAATTAATTTAATTATAATTTTATGACATTTTACAAGTTAACTTAGCCTAAAAATAAATTGTGATACATGAGATTAGTCATACTTACAGTTTTAAATTAAAGTTAGTTCAACAATACAGTGTTGATAAGAACAAAGATTAAAAGCAAATAAATTAAAGAATGAACAATTACATTAAAATAACGTTAAGTAAATATCAAAGATTACATTCTGAGTGACTCATGTTATCACAGTCATTTAAATTTGGAATAACTATTAGTTTGCTAATGGGACTTTTTATTATTGTATCATTTGCCTTTACATCTGCTAATCTAACGAGTCCATCCTTACCTGGATATACTTGAACTATTACTCCTAATTTCCACATCAGTGCAGAAAGGTTATTTTCCTTAATTATAACTACATTACCAACACAAATGTTAGCATTTGAAATTTTAGACTTATTTCTCTATTGCAGAGAATGTAAGTAATCATTAGACAATGTTTTCCAAAATCGTTTAGTATAAGCTGCCTCCTAGCAAGTTTATTTAATTTAATGCCTGAGAAATCAGGATCAGGTAGGGAAGTTAAAGGAGAAAAGAATATCGAGGAGTAAGTAGAGCTGGATCAGATGCATCAGATGAAGGTAAATATAATGGTCTGGAATTTAAGCATGCCTCTATTCTGATTAACAAGGTGGATAACTCTTCGTAATTTAGAACAGAATTTCCCATGACTCTTCGCAGGTGAAACTTCATGCTCTCACAGCGGCTTCCCACAAACCACCCCAACTAGGAGAGTATGGAGGAATGAAAGACCATCTTATGTTGTTTGATGAGCAAAAAGATTTAATTTTGGGACTAACAGTATCGGCTTTAAGAAAATCATACATTTCTTGAAGATAACGATTTGCACCGCAAAAGGGTTTTCCATTATCAAAAAATCTATGAGAGGGTAATCCTCTGCGTCCTACCAATCTTCGTAGGACAGCTATAAAACTTTCTGTCACAAGTTGAAGGGTACTGCTTTGGTACTGAGACGTACGAACAATGCAATGTAAGCCTTAATAGTCGAAGGATTGGTAGATTGAGTATGCCGCCCACCATGATGGATAAGTATTTCCAACGTGGAATAGATTTCTTCTAGTGACAAATCTGACAGTATACGATTGTTTTTATTTCTGAAATTATAAATAAAGCGACGACAATATGAAAGTATGATTAATGTTCGTCCGAACGAAGAAAATGGCTTTGAAAGTTCTACAGTTTTAAGAGCAGCTGAAAACACATTAGTTTTACTAGACTTCTTTTCTTCCTTGAACGAATCTGGGGGAATCATAGAAATGGTAATTTGATTGGATGGGCAGACGTTCTCATCTTCTTTCAGAAAAGACAGACCATTCCACCAGAGTTGTGACGAGGTTAATGCATCCGGCGTGCAACCACGTGACAGAATGTCTGCGGGGTTATCCCTTGAAGGAATATGCTTCTGTTACGTTTTCACTCATCTTGCCGTCGGGTGCTGAAACCTTGAGGTGGCTAGGGTGCCCACGGCACACTATGGTCGCCAGACCATCACGCCACTCTACATCACACGCTGCTCCCTCGAGCACTGTACGAAGCGTCTTCTACCAGTCTGCACTCATACCTGACCCAAGGCGGTCGCATCCAGATGGACTCTCAATTCTTGTTCGGATGAACATTACTTTAGGTTTTATTTAGTTTGTGTTTGCTATCTTTAACGTTAAGTTATAAGTTACAAGTATTATGTTACAAAATTATTTTAAACCGCCAAGACGGTGTGCAATTAAATAATCCTTCAGTAATCAACAAGGTTTTGTCTTCATTCATCACCTATGAACACATACAGTTTACCCTTGTTCTAAAATCTACCGCAACGCTGTTAACCAAGGGCGTCCCGTCGCAGCACGTTTTTTGGTTCTCCGGGCCGGATGAAGTCGGATCGTTCAAGCCAACCTCCTCACGTTTTATGGTGATTCGTCTTCACATTCAATAGTTAGATGGTAAGGTCACCGTACCTACCAGATCGACTACTGCATCTGTTAACCAGATGAACTGAAAATGTTCATCGTCAATTGACTTGACGATGAACATTTCATCGTCAAGTCACTGTATTAACGACACTGACTTAGCCGCTCTACAGCATTCATCCGTGGGTTTCAATAAGGTCAAACCAAGTCAACAACACGGTATTTATAATTTACTTATAAAAAGTGTATCAATAATTAAGGGTGTATGTTAAAAGTGTAATTAAAAAATGAACATTAGTGAAACATTCAAATGTTTGTGAATATTTCAATAGTTAATTATTTCAATTTTTACAATACAGTTAAAATTGTATCTTTGAAATTAGCCAGGTATATGGAACCAACCGTCTATACCAGTTTGGACAAGTTTCCCTTTGTTGCGCTATACAAAGCACGCACGCGCCATCTCAGGCAATTTTTCTGTTGTTCGCTTTTCTGCACACAACAGATGTTAGCAATATCGTATCATATTTACAACCAATCCAATTCATTCAACTTCATGCATGTGCTGATTTGCTGTACTTTAACAATATTATTGTATATGACATTTATATTTTAATCTTATTTTGTAATAACTTTGTTTCATTCAAATTTAATATTGTTTTATGTATGATTCCAATAAATATGGAATTCAAGGATTTATTTAAAAAACGAGGCATTATGAAGAATAGCTAAATTAAAAATATTCATTGAAAACTTTGATCTTAATTCAGGCGATTACGATTTATTTACCATTAAGTTTGATAAACTGTTAGAATACGAAAAACTATTTTTCGATGTTCAATCAGAAATCGAATTGTACTAAGATGAAACTCATAAGGACCTTGAAGTCAGAGGTACTTATGATAACCTTTTGGATAAACTTAAGGTAAAACATAAAAAAATTGAAAATCATTTCAAAATTTCAGAGGTAACTGATACAACTAAATTGATTATAAATTCTAATGCAATTACTTAAAAACTTATACAAATTGAGCTCTTTCAAGGTGATGTGAAGGCTTGGCATAAATTCTTCGATCTTTTTAATAGTTTAGTTCATAACCGAGAAGAATTTTCTAATGTTGAAAATTTTTATTATTTTACATATTTCTTAAGGGGTAACGCACTTGATGTAATAAAAATTTATCAGTAACGTCTGAAAATTATGAAACTGCTATAAAACTACTTAAAGATCGTTATGATAATAAAAGGCAAAATGCAGCGAAACATACTTTAGAAATTAATTAAAACCATTAAAAATGGAACATTTATCTAAGTTCATTGGCCAAGTTAATTCAAACATTAATGCATTGAAAAATTTAAATATTGACTATTTAAAATTTATTGTAATACAGTTAATTACACAAAATTTAAATTTAAATACTTTAGGAAATTGGGAACAATCATTAGAAGGCGGTGAATTCCCTAAGTTAGAACAACTTATGTCTTTCTTAGAATCTATACGTATATTACTTGAATTCACAGACACGATTCAAAGTAATCAAAAACCACAGCACAGAAATATGCTTCCATAAGCATTCCTTAGTTAGCTCTTGAATTTCGCAAACTCTATTTGCGACGAATACCTTCCATCGATTAGGAAGCTATGACAACCAGTAAAGTACGACTTGAGAATCCGACCAAAAGTGGATTGAATGAAACTTATACCTAAAATACACTTAACTTTATTGAACAGACGAGATAATAGAAGAGCCGCATTCAGCTGTAACCCAGGAATAAAAATTTGCTTGAATGGAGCAATTCTAAATTTTGAACAATAAGTGGGTTTCAATATGTTCGTTACTATCAACAGATCTGATGAAAAGACATGCACCATATGCGCTGCTTCTTGCATCACAAAATCGGTGTAATTGATGACTCTTACTAAACCTAATTTTAACTAATTTGGAAATCTTAAAATTACTTGAAAATTTGAGTTGAAAGTACAGAAAATTGCATTTTTCTGTTAACAGAGCGGGAAGAACTTCATCCCAGTGAAGGTTGGCGCACCATAACTCTTGTATGAGCACTTTAAACGGAATGATTATAGGAGCCCTAAAGGATCGAATAATGAAGAAATGATTGACAAAACGGAACGCCTTGCTGTAAAAATTATTCTTATCCCTTGGTTTGAATTGATAAATGAAATAATCGCCTTGAGGATTCCAAAATAATCCAAGTGTTTTGATATTTTCATTCTACTCAATTTGATGAAAGAATCAAACATATCAGGCACGTTTGAATGACATTTATGTAGTGAAAGTCCGTATTTGTTAAGCAATAACGAAATATCATTGTATAATTGTGTTAACTGATCGATGCTGTCACAACCAATGAGCAAATGATCGACATAAAAATCTTGATTGATTGATTGGCAAGCTTGAGGAAAGGAGGCTTAATTTTGATTTGAAATTTCAATCAAACATCTTGTTGCTAGAAAACGTGAAAGTGCTAAACCATGAGTAACTGTATGTAAATTGTATGGAATGATTGATGAGTTGTCATTATCATACCAGAGGATTTTTTGCAATTGTCAGTCTTGAGAATTGATGCGAATTTGTCTATAAATTTTAGGAATATATCCTGATAGCACGTAGCTGAGTTCTAAAACGAATTATAATGGAAAATAAATCTTGTTGTACTACGGGACCTGTAGCAGGAATTGAATTGAGTGACTGGCCATTCGAAGTTTTCGCATGACCATCAAATTCTACTCTTCTTTTGATAGTGGAAGATTCATGAAATACGGCGTAATGGGGCAAATAAAAGGTTTCAGATGGAACCTTAGAGTGAGATGAATTTACAGCTTGCATGTGATTCAATTCTTGATATTCCTTCATGAAATGGAAGTAGTCTTTCTTGAATTTAGAATTTTTCTTAAATCTACGTTGTAGCAAATTGAAACAATGCTTGGTATTTACAAACGAATCTTTTAAAGTACAATTTTCCTTGTGAGGAAGACACAACAAAGCTGCCTCGTTGATCACGAAAGATATTTTCAACGAAATTTTTTTCGCAGAAAGATTCCTTCTTGGTTAGTAAACGATTTTCTATCTTTTCAGTCTCCAAAATGATTCTAATTTGGAGGAAAGTTGTTCATTACTAACAAGAAGTGTTAATGAATTTGAATTGATTTTCCGCTTACCAGATTTAGTCTGGATTTGACCACAGACTATGAAACCAAGACGAGTTTCTTGAAATATGATATGTTTGGAATTATGAGTTAATTGAACAGGCTTAAGTAGAGAACGATAATATTGAGCTCCCAGGAGTATGGATTTGCCCAGGAATATTAAAATAAGGATCGGCTAGAGAAAGGTGAGAAGGAATTTCACAGTCTGTTACGTTTACAAAATTATTTGGTAACAAACCTATAATGGATAGCATTACATGACATTTCAAATTAAAATTAAAATCATCATATATAGAATTAATATTTAAATCAATACTTAACTTAGATTTAGTAACGGCTTTGCTAACACCTGTGATCGGCATGAGAACAGGTTGGGTTTGAATCCCAAGTTTGGTGGCAAATCTTTCAGTACAAAATGAAATCATCGAAGCGAAATCAAGTAAGACTCTAGCTTGGATGAAATTACCTTTTTTATTCTTAATGTTAACTATTGCTTTTGCAAGCAAAACAGACTTGTTAGGTCCTGATTTTAAAGTATATTATGAACTATTAGCCGAAGGAGCTTGATTCGGCTTAGCAGATTTAATTGCTGGCTCTTGCAGCGTTTTATCTAAATGAATTAGCGTATGATGCTTTTGTGAGAATTTTTTACATTTATGATTGGTTTGACACCTTTTCATAATATGCTGTTTACTTAAACAATTAAGACATAATTTTTCCTGAAATACAAAATTTTTCTTTTCATTAACATTATAACTTATCACATCGCTATAATATGGATGGTTGCTTGTTTTACATAATGTACACATAGAATTATTCACATGAAATACATTTTTACTAGAACTAGATTTTGAATAATCATATTTTTGCCGCTACATCCTACATTAGACGGCTGATCCTTTTCATTAGATTGAATCATGTCTGTGGATTCAAGTAATTTACGTTTAGATTCTAAGAAAACCATAAGTTTTCTAACTTAAGGAATTCATTACCTTCCAATGATTGTTCCTAGTTTCTTTAAGTATTTAAATTTAAGTTTTGTGTAATTAAATGTATTACAATAAATTTTAAATAGTCAATATTTAAATTTTTCAATGCATTAATATTTGAATTAACTTGGCCATTGAACTTAGATAAATTTTCAGAATTTTCCTTTTTTAATAGTTTTATATTAATAATTTTTAAATTATGTTTCACTGTAATTAGCCTTTTATTATCATAACGATCTTTAAGTAGTTTTATAGCAGTTTCATAATTTTCAGACGTTACTGATAAATTTTTATTACATCAAGTGCGTTACCCCTTAAGAAATTTGTAAAGTAATAAAAATTTTCAACATTAGAAAATTCTTCTCGGTTATGAACTAAACTATTAAAAAGATCGAAGAATTTATGCCAAGCTCTCACATCACCGTGAAAGGGATCGATTTGTATAGGTTTAACGTAATTGGATTAGAATTGTTAATCAATTTAGTTGTATCAGTTACCTCTGAAATGATTTTCTAATTTTTTATGTTTTAACTTAAGTTTATCAAACAGACTGTCATATGTGTGTCAGTCTTGTAGGTCTTTATCTGTTACGTCTTTATGTAACTCTCAGATTGAACTTCAAAAAATGTCTTTTTGTATTCTAATAGTTTGTTGAATTTAATAGTAAATAGATCGTAATCATCTGATTCGGGGTTGAAGTTGTCAATAAATGTTTTTAATCTTGTTATGCTATTTTTTAGAATGTCTTGTTTCGTTATTTAATATTTAAATTCAATTTTTATAGAAATTATATAATTGGGATAATATTGAATTTGAATGAAATACATTTTTTATATAATATTATTACAAAGATAAAAATTGTATACAAAACAATATTTTTAAAATAACGTCTATGCATAAGGTTGAATAAACTAGATGCTTTGTACGTATGTAATATGATTGTATCTGCTAACATCCGCCTGTGCAGGCCAACGAACAATATGAAAAATGATCTGTGATCGTGAATGTGCGTGCAACAAATTGTACAGCGCTAACAAAGGGGAGCTTGCCCAAACCGGTATTGACATCTGATCGCCTATATTTGTTTTTCATATAGTCAAAAACTTAACTGTATTATAAATTATTGAAATTTTTAATCGCAATATTTCACTCATATTAGTTTTGTTAATTGCACTTTTAATGTACACCTTTATGTTTTAAATACACTTTTTATAAATAAATTATAAATACTGCTTTGGTGACTTGATTTGACCTTATTGAAGACCCTGGATGAATGTTGTAGAGCGGCGAAGTCCGTATCGATAATACAGCGACTTGACGATGAAACGTTGGTTACCAGATGCAGTATTCGATCTGGCGACGGTGTAATATGAAAGTTTAGAGTCGATCGTAGTTGAAACGTGGTACCAGATGTAGCAGCGACCATGAGACATGGTAGGTGCAGCGACTTGACTATCCGGTTCTTGAATTCGTAACTTGACTTAAATATCCGGAGTCTTGACCATCCGCCCTTACAGATCCGGCCAGGAGGACCATGAAACGTATGTTATGAACAATCTCGCCTAAAGACCGTTAGCACGTTGTGGTAGATTTTAGACCGAGGTTGGACTGTATGTTCCTAGGTGCTGAATCAACACAACGCTTTGTTGCTTGTTGAATAATAGTTTAATTAATTGTGATGTTGACAGTTAATGAAATGATTTGTAATATAACGTATAACTTGACATATAAAATAAAAAAATATAAAATTATATACAACATTAAAGCTAACGTTCATCCGAACAAAGAATGGAGTCCATCAGGACTAAGAGTATGACGTGACCGCCTTGGATGAGATCGAGCGTCGAATGCGTCGCTGCACCTACCATGTCTCATGGTCGCTGCTACATCTGGTACCACGTTTCAACTACGATCGACTCTAAACTTTCATATTACATCGTCGCTACATCATAATGACCAATCCCTGCGGCATTATGACGTCGGACATGGCATGATCAGATCGCTTGACCAAGCTTGCTGTAGAGACTAGCCCTCACTAGGTAGCAGCACCCGATGGCAAAGTGGAACGTAACAGTAATACTTAATATGTTGGTGTCATCATATTTGACAACGTACAAAATTGACGGTTAGTTGTCGTATGTGTTGTCCGTGACTGAATACATGTAGACGTTGCTATTTGACACGTCTGTACAATTAAATGATAACTGTCGTGTTTCTATTGGTCAAGGTGACGTCAAAACATTTTATCATTAATCGCTTTTTCCTGTTCAAACATGTTAGAAGTCAAGCAGATGCGTAGACGTTGCTTCCAGGCACGTGATTAACTATTTGGGTGTGAACAATTAAGTGATAACTGCGGTGTTTCTATTGGTCGAGGTGATGTAAAGACCTTTAACAATAATCCTTTGTGTGTGAATGAAAAGGAAGATTCTTGTTGAAACATGTTAGAGGTCGACCGGATGCGTAGGCATTGTAGTAGGCGATAGGTAGGAGTATAAGAGATTCGTTTTAGTTCGTTAACTTCTGTCTCTGCCTCTTCACTTGAACGCACGTATATCAAGAAAGATATGGCACATCAAAGCTTTATTTAGAAGATTAATGCGAAGACATCCACAGCGATACTGAGATCACAAGTGTTGGTGAATTAAATATTGATAAAAGGTATGATGTTTTATCGATGGGAAAAGTAAAAACTTAAAACGGGGATTCTATTCTTTGTTCAATTCGGTATGAAGAAGGACGTAATGTATTTCTAACAAAGCCTAACTCTACAAATTCTATCACCATCTAAACCGAAGGTACCCACAATACAAAAGATTGCAAATAATATTATGTCACGACAGCATTTCAATCCAGTCAAAATTCAATGCCACGACGGCATATAGTAATTAAATTATTGATTGGAGTGCTACCAGCAAGAATAAAGTCCCAGGGGACCTCAGGTCTGGCCCGTTCGGAAATTGAGTAAAACCTTTAATTTCCTTCTTTGAGAACCGTCTGGATTTACAGCTAGGTTGATTGCAGCAAACATTTACTTATTTTCCCCTTAATAAGTGTGCACTACAATTCACAGTACGCCATACTAAGTCAGTTAGTTAAATCGCACCCGGGAGAGTGAAAATCATCCTTCCGGGCACGACCCCCATTAAAATTTGAAACTACTCTAACCGAGGCACGGTGCCAAGCACGCCTACTTCCGGCCAATCCAACTGCCCGGGCGGAACCCTAGCCACCCGGGATACTAACCATGACACAGTACCCACAGACGCTAGTGCAGATTTTGAAGAGCAGTATGCTAGTCAAAAATTCGTATTGGAATCACAGCGGTAGAAAGGCCGCAAGGAGATTAAGAATTCTACCAGGTCTCACAACTATTAAACTACCTCAGTCGAAGACTGATACTATTGCAAATAAAAGCAGAGAACCATTCGAGTTCGATGCGAAGGCGTCCCTGAAACTAGAGTCAACAGCCCGCAAGAAATGCCCGCAGTCACTACTTAACTGTCGCCAAAGAGGCGATTTGGTATCGTACAAAACAAAAACCTACAGCCCACCGCATCGAAGAGCAAATGCATTTTAATGATACAGAAAAACGAATTACCCGCATGATCTGGTAGATCACCCAGCTTTTGATGGGCGTTGTGAAAAGCAACCCCGAGACTCACAACGCCAATTCACCTAACACTACGTACAAAACTTCAAACTTCAAAGGATACTAACTATCCAAGGAATTGAAATACAATTCTACCGTATGTAAGTAAGAGCCACAGTCCTTACTGTTGATCGAATGTTTGCACTCTGCGCAACCTTTTACAGTGGACGCAGGATGGAGCCTCGGCTTTTTGCGGACAGTTGTCGCGCTTGTGACCTTCCTCGCCACAATGCGCGCAGACTGACGCATAGTTAGAGAATTTGGCTCTGTGACCAAAACGACAGCACTTGAATCACCTTTTTACATTCACGTACTTCTTAACTTTACAGGCGTTAAATCGACATACAATCTACCCTCTGACACAAACTTCTTAAAGAGACAAGCGTCAAGTTCAAAAACTCCTGATACCGCTGGGCATTTTTCCTGATTAACAGCTGGTCCTCTAGCACGGGCAGAGTTATCCTAGCCTCACTAGCTTGGGAACGTCATACATCCGCTGATTAGGTACTAGCGTCACAAATCCAAGATGACCGCCATCTTGGATTAATGACGTCATCAAAGATGGCCGATAGCCGTCATCTTGGAATGTCACAAAAGATGCTAGAACCCCTATTTTTGTACTACTAGAAGTTTGACCTTTTTATAACATTCACTTCTGCTTTAGGCTATTAAAAACTTTTGTTAACGAAACAAACTTGTGAATTAACAAACCATACGAATTTTTATATATACCACGTTTTTAATAATTTACTTAAAACGGTTTTGCGTGGACCGTTTTTTCTGACGTCAGCAGATTTATTTTCTGGCCGTTTCTTTAATTACGCAGACACCTATTTTGAATGATAAATTGAAGTAATAAAAACTGCTCGGATAAGAACATTAACACAAGCCCCTAAAAAATATGTTCGCACAAGTGACTAAAAGACTTTTGAAGTAAGCATAATCTTAATCTCTGTCTTAGTTAGCTTTTTCATTTTTGACCTTTTTAAAATGTTATACTTTCTTCTGAAAAAACGATTTTACATGTACTTTAACACGTTCGTTACCATGGCCATCACCAGTGATACCCAAGTAACAATCTCATCCACACATAAACTCTTCTTACGTATAATCGTAAGAGCCCAAAGATATTCCTAGTATATGTGTTTTTTATACCTCTATATCTGTGTACTGTTTATGGATGATATTAGTAGGTTAGTTTGAGTTTTAAAAAAAAGTGGGTATTATCGGTGATCCCCGTGGACATTTGATAATGATTTATTCTCAGGTGCCTACGGGGATCACGGGTGATACACACGTTCCTCAGATTATATCCGGGTTTATCAGTTGTTTTAACACTATAAATCAGTTATTTCCACACCAACTGTTTAACCAAAAAGGCTGGAAAACAACTAACCTTTGGAATAATGCCAGCTTTCTTTGTAGCGAGTGACATTTTTATATGGTGGATTCTGATGAAATAATTGCAACTCTTTTAGAATTTCTTAGTTCTTCGTGTCTTGATCGGGAATCAGATGACGATAATCAACTAGAATTCATGGATGTAATGATAATGAAACAGTTTTGTGGATATTGGTTATCACACATATTCGTCAAGTCAACGTGTTACAAGCAGTAACAAACAATGGAGTAATGGTAATTAGAATAAATCATTAGAAGAACAAGATTTCAATAATTCAAATGATGAATTTGGTGTTGAATCTTTGTATCTTACAGATCGTAATTCTTCTCAGCCAGTTGCTTCTTCAAGAGAATGTTTTAGGTAAGATTTTCTTAATGATATATTCTAATATATTATACACTAAGACGCAGATTTTATATATTTTTTATTTTTCATAAATTGATAAAGCTTATTATTATATAAAATAATTTCCCCACCATATTCTATGTCATTTGTTTGATATTTTAGGTGATCTGCAACAATAAGACAATATGAGACTACAAGCAGTGATGAACAATGAATAGATGATTAAGAATACCTTCCAGTTGAGAAAGAAGATTCCAGTGATTCTTTAACTGATGATGAGAGTGATGCATCTTTGGAGCCTATTTACTCAACTAGGATGTTTTCCAGGTAGGAGTAAAGGAAGTCGTGGAGGCAGGTATAGGGTGACCATAGAGTAGGGAAAATCAACGTCAACCTAAGGTATGAGGAGTGGATTGCTTACACAGGTAATAACAGAACTTTCAATATACTGGAAATGCTTCAGTTTATTCATTTGATGATGAAGAAAATCTTACGCCTATAATGGCATACAGCTTGTTCCTTGATGATGAAGTCATAGATTTATTGGCCTGAGAAACAAACCGTGAGGGTAGTTGTAAGAAAAATGGGTGGTTACCAGTTACTGTAGTAGAAATAAAACGAGTTTTAGGTATTGCAATGTACATGGGTATGGAAAAAAAATATCTCAAAATATCTTTTGGCTCCGCTAGTCACCAGAGCCAAAAGAAAATGTATAAAAATGGGTCTGTCTTGCTGCTAATGCCAAGGAATAGATTTCAATATATACTCAGATTTATCCATTTTGCCGATAATGAGGATGCTCCACCAGATGACAAATTACATAAAGTTAGGCATTTATATAAGGTTATAGGAGACAAGTTTAAGAGTAGTAAACATCCAGGTGAATGGGTTGTAGTGGATGAATCTATGATACCATTTTGAGGTGCCTATCAATAAAACGTATATCAAAGGTAAAGCTTCAAAATATGGCATCAAGATGTTCAAATTATGTGATGAGTTAGGATATACACTTCAAATTTATGAAGGCAAAATATTTTGATCTGTACCAAAAGAGAGATTATCAAAAAAGGTTGTTTGCAATCTTACAGAAAATTATCTGGATGAAGGTAGAATACTAGTAGTTGACAACTTTTATATACATTTTGCACGTGCAAAAATCTTTTACAAAGAAAAGCATATATTGTATGAACATTAAGAAAGAAAGTGAAAGATGTGCCACAAGACATATTGATGCCAACATTGAAGAAAGGAGATATAAGTGATAAAGAAAATAAAGATGGTTTGTAGTAGCCGCATGGAGAGCTACAGGTGAAGCCCAACTTGTTACAATAAAGAGACAGTCTTTCCTATCCCATATGTAACATTATAAAGTTAACGTTTTGATCCTTAATGGTAAAAAGCCTATTTAAAGAAAATGGTTCAGTATATTACCAGTGATTAAAAAATCACTCGAACTAAAAATTATTCCCACAGTGTATCACTGATGATACCACATTTGGGATTCAGCCACATTTGTATAAAAAAAACTTGCGGAACCCAACATGTTAAGAGTGGAATCATATATAATTTTAAAGTGCAACATTTTTTTATAGCCTTAGTAAGTAATTTTAACATAAATTAAGGAATTTGAAAATAATAAAATATAATCATCAATTTTCTATTTTATTTTGAAGGCCACACACCATCTTGATGCCATTTCTAGTTTCACAACAAAGTATTGCAACACTGAAAAATGAAGCATATTCAGTAGAATGTCATACTGTTAAAGTATTGAGAAGTATTGTTTCTTTATGACACAAAGGTATTTATTTGATTATAATATAGAGTGTTTATAAAAGAACTCCTTGGTTGCAAAAATTCATATTGAAATAGTGGCATCAGTTTAAAGCAACCAGTTTTCATATTTATGTTCATTATATTATTAAGTTTTTCATCGAAAATATTCTTCACTGTTGGCACCGCTGTGTGATCATCACTGCATACCTGGTCGGCAGTCTCACTTTAGTCATGACACCAATAGAAAGTTCAGTGCGTGATTTGGTTTATCGAAACAAGATTGGTTATCACAGCTCAGTGTAATTATCAACGTGAATATGGCGATTCTGAGTCTATAAATAAAATAATACTCCAATGGCTTAATCAGTTTAAGGAAACAGACAGTGTCTAAAAGCAGAAGTCACCAAGCAGGACGTCCTTATCTGAACAGAATGTGGAACAGATCCGAGCATCTTATAGGCGTAGCCTGAAAAAGTCATTAGGCAAGGTGCAGTTTAGAGTTAGGAATACCCTAAATCTACAGTGTACAAAATGGTACATAAGAGGCTTAGACTACATAATTGTATAAGATACAACTTTTACATGAAATCAAACCTAGTAACAAAGTGAAAAGATTGGAGTTTGCAGTTTAATGATCTACAAAATTAATGAAAATGAAGACTACCTGAAAAGTGTCATGTTTTCAGATGAGGCGACATTTCATATTAGTGGGTCAGTGAATCGACACAATTATAGGGTTTGGGGATCACAGCCTCCATATGAGATTATTGAACATCAGCATGACTCTCCCAACATCAGTGTTTGGTGCAGACTGATGAATGACTTTATTATTGGGCTCATTCATTTTTGTAGAAAGCAGTATTAATGGTGATATTTTCTATGATATGCTTGAACTTTATGTCTTTTCACAGATTGACAATATTGAGGAAGAAAAAGAATTAATTCTCTGTTAGCTAAATGGCACTCCACCACATTACAATAACCATGTCCATGTTGTATTAAACATACTGTTTCAGAAAAGGTGGATTGAAATAGGAGGGTGATCGCATGGCCACCAAGGAGCACAGACATGAATCCACTAGCTTTCTTTTTATGGGGGCATGTGAAAAACATTGCTTATTCAGAGAAAATCGTTGACATCAATCACCTACAGCAGAGGATTGTTACAGCAGTAGCATCCATTACATCCTATGTGGAAAGAGCTGGATTACCGTCTGGACATGTGCAGAGCAACGAATGGTGCACATATTGAAATATATTAAACATTAAAAAAAACTTAAGAATTTACTCTTTCAGAACATATATACAGAATGTAATACTTTAAATATAATGTTGTTTAAATAATGTTTAAAAGCAAGGAATTCTTTTGTAAACAATTTGTATTATGTGGAAAACCACACTCAAGATTTACATAACGTATGTGCTTGTTTTATTTATAAAAATATTATCAGTTCATTGAACTTCCTAGACTAGTGATATTTAGTCAAGAGTTTTAGGAAAAGTTCATTGATGTCCCAAAACTTTTTTTTTATAGAAGTTGACAATTTTAATTCATGCAGGCCAAACAGTTTGAACTACTGACTATCCAGTCTAATTCATCATTTCAACATTACTTTGTTCTCATGTCTGTGTTTGACCATCATCCATCTGAAAATCTAAAAGAAAATTGCATTTATCTGTAATCCTTTTGGAAAGTAATGACTTAGTTATAAAAGTAGGCTTCAATTTTTGAAGATTTTTAATGCTGTTTAAAAATCTAGTTAATAGTCTAGCAAATTTCATCTTAGCAGCCAAATAAAATTATTTATAAAAATGAAATCCCTGTTTTATTTAGTGTTTAATATTATTCTTATTTTCTTTTTTCTTTCTGTACCCAGAGATCTCTGCTTTGTCAGAAGATAAAGACAAAACATAAATATAAATGATTAAAATGTTAAAATATAGAGGGGTATGTTTACCATCTTGGTTTCATTAAAATGAATTATTCTGCTGCCATTATTATTTGTGATAGATAACAAAATTATTATTTATTGGTAAGATTTTGACATTTTATAAAATACACTATTTCTCTAATTTTCATCATGTTCAAACTTGTTCATTAATTATATTTGATTGTATTTTTTAGTATGTGTTTTCTGTAGAGTAAGGGATTTAAATTTATTGTTATAAATATCTAATTGTTTTATGTAAACTTGAAATTGTAGATTATTATCTCTTATCTGATCAGTGTAATTACATTTCTGTTTATTATATTTTTATGCTTGTAAATTTTCTCGTGCTTCTTAAAATCTCTGTTTATTATTTCCATGTGAATTTTTTTTGGTGTTCTCCACAAAATGAGTTTTGTTCTTCACATTCTGTGTGATAGACTCCTGCTTCATTATTAATTATTTTTAGAAGAAATTCTTTATATTTAAATCAAGTACACATATACCAGTTTATATGTTTGGTAATTTTAAATGTATTCTTCTTTTAATTCTACCTTTAATTTAACACCTTGATGTACATTTTTAATTAAACTTATGTACAGAGTGAGTCAGAAGTAGATATACAGTAATTATTATTTTTTCTTTATAGCTATGTAGATGATGGCAGCAAACTTAAGTAAAGAATAAAGAAAGTGGATTTTGAAGCAATAATCGAAAACTGAAAATGCCAAATGGTTGCGTTAAGTATGAGTAGAAATGTTTTATGCTCCCCTTTGCACTCAATAATTTACTGCATCAGAGACAATTTTGATACTTCAGAGGCTAATTTGTGTACAACAAAGTCTGGATATTGTTTTTACAGGTAGGAAAATGAGATGAGAATGACTATTATATTTGTTTATACTGGATATTTCATTTGGATAACAGTTTAAAAAAGTTTATGTGACATGAGGCACATGAACTGTACTTGCTGAGAATGCCATTGCAATGATTAATTCATAAATTTAATTTGAAATTTTACCGCTCATGATTATCACGTGGTTTTCTGGATGATGATTTAGACTGATGGCTGCAAATCTATAAAATAGTGTGTAACAAACCTCTGACGAATGGGACCGTTTGAGAAGATATCAGGTCAAACAAGACCTGTTTTAAATTTTCTTTCCATGTGAGCAGAAATAACTGTGTTTATTGGGCAGATGAAAATTCTCATTTGACTACTGGGTCTCAGTTAAACCAGTTGGGTATCTCAAAATAGGGTGCATTGAAGGGATCAGTAAATGTGTCCTAAGACGAGTTTACTTTGAAGGAACTGTTGATTGTAACAATTAACTAAACATGTTAAGTGATGTGATAGTGCACAATTCAGAAACAGGGCTAACTTTATTGAGCTGTACTTCCAACAAGATGGGGCACCTTCTTATAATGTATTGGTAGTGCGGAGGATATGTTGACGACGTTCTCCATTCAATGGATCACTCATCTGACTGGCCACCACATTTACCTGATCTTACACCTATGGATTTCCATTTTTGGAGCATAGTAATAAATAGGATTTATGATAAAAAGCCCAAACAGTAGAAAAGTGAAAAGAGTTCATAATAGATGTACCTATGGACATTAATTCATACTGTAATTTATATATTAAAGTGTTTTGTATAAGTTGAATGCATATTGTAACACTGATGAGAGAAATTTTGAGTACTTAATAAATTAAACAGTCTTAAACAACCAAGGGCTGTCAATGAAACTCCACTGGGTTGGTCTAGTGATGAACTTGTCATTGTAAATTAGCTAATTTGAAAGTTGGGAGTTCTAAGGTTCAAATCCTAGTAAAGGCAGTTACTATTATAGGACTTGAATACTAGATCGTGAATACCAGTGTTCTTTGGTGGTTGAGTTTCAATTAACTACACATCTCAGGAATGGTCAACCTGAGACTGTACTGAGATTACACTTCATTCACCCTCATCCCTTCATTCATATCATTCTTATTCATTCTCTGAAGTAATACCGTAAGGTGGTTCTGAAGGCTAAACAGAAAAAATGGGCTATCAATGAAATGGACATAAAATCAACTTAAATGTTACAAATAATTATAAAAAAAAGCATTATTTAATATTTTAACATCATTATTTATTACCATTACCCCTTCAGAAATATATACTGTATACTTACTCTAGGGCACCTGTACCAAATACTGATTTTTTTTAAATTATTTATTTTAATATTTATTATTAATTTACCAATTACATTATTTGAGTTGGCCATTTTGTTGATGTTATAATATTGTTCATCAATAGATTTCATAAACAATAAAAATAATTCAAAACATGCCCTAATTACCAATATTGTTTTTGGGAATTGCTCGGTTTTTATATCAGTAAAATCGGCTCATTTCTAGTTCATCTTGAATTCTTCAGTAAAGAAAGGAAAAAATTTAACTTCCTTGTGATAAATTTTTGATTATGATATGATTGTATGGAGATATCTGTTTTGGAGTTTCGGTGCCCAAAAAGTGTTTTTTAAAAAAAAATCCCTGTATGTTTGATAAACTTTCGACTGATTCTTTCACATGTTTTTAATGTTATAATGATAAAAGTCATATTTTTTAATTCAGCTCAACTAGTAACTAAACCAACATTTAATTTCGGTCAAATTAAATTAATTTTTTTGCAGTGAATTTAAAACAAAAAACAAAAATAGCAGCAACAGCGACAAGGATAAGGACAAGAAAGTACAACCATCTTCTGATTCAAACATTGTGACTGCGGGGACTTCTTCTATGGTTCAAACTAATGTGCAACATAGTGAAAGTGACGGTTGCCATAAAGATGATATTAAAAAAATTTTTCGGCCTGCTGAGCATTATGGCAGTTAATAAGAAAAAAACCATCTTTTAGAAAATTTTTGGATATGTTCGAAGAACTATGATTTTGTGGCAGATGCCAAACCGTCAAGAGGAAATTCAATCACTAGTGGCTGGACACATATTCACCATGGCTAACTTACTCAAGGCGACTCAAAGGACCTTTCTGTAAATATTGTGAGTTGTTTCCACCATCAGCCAAAAGGAAGTTCTTTTTTGGGGTTGGGGTTCTTTTTCCATCAGACCTTTCACTAAGTTCAAGGATGTGCATAATTACTGCAAAGCACATGTGTAGTGCCAGGGACATCAGACTGCAATAGAATCTGCAAAATCGTTCATGGAGGGGGTTCCAGTGGGCATCTAAATCACCAGTTTTCACAAAGATTATTAAAAAGAAACAATACAATTGAGGACTGTAGGAACAGTCCTCAATTGTTCCTACATAATTTTTTCTGTCACACATTATTTACCTCTCAGGGGACAAAATCTGGATGGTGGTGTACTTATTGACTCATGCAATTTGCACATTGAAGCAGGTGATTCACAACTAAAAGACTACTTGAGCATGGACAGAAAATGAATCATACCGACTACCTGTCATCCAAAATTAAATAAATGATCTACATGTTGCTGCAACCAGGAAACACATCATCACAAGGGTTAAAAAATCTTGCCTTTTGTAGCATTTTGGCTAATGAAACCATGGATATTTATGGCAAAGTAAAGCTGTCTTGAATTACATTTCTTCAATGAAAAGGCTAACCAAATCAAAGAAGAAATCATTGAAGATTTTGTGACAAATATAACCTAGACCCTGATAAGTATGTGGAGTTAGGCTTTGATGGTTGTTCCACCATATCTGGGAAAGAAGGATGTGTGCAGATGATCTAAAGACAAAGTACAAAAAAGCCTTCTACTTCCATTGCTCTTACAAGCTTAATTTTGTCGTGTATGACTTAAATGTTATTCCAGAAATTTGAGACTACATTGGAACTATCAAGGAAGTAATCATATTGTTCTGCAAGTCTGTTTTATGAAATGCAAGCTTATTGGTAGCATTCCTTAACTGTGTGAGACTAGGTGATCAGAGAAATACAGGAGCATCTGTGTTTTTAAGGATCACTTTGTTGATATTATTAATGCATTAGAGACCTTAGCTGAAGAAGGAAATGCAGTAACTAGAAAAAATGCTTATCAAATGCATGCAGCAGCATGCAGATCTTTACTTTTAGTGTCAATAGCATTAATTGCTAAGTGTTCCTCTATACTGGAACATGTAGCAAATGCATTTTGATTGAAAACACTTGACATAGTCAAAGCCAGTCAGCACATTCAAACTATTCTTAACATGTTATGAGTTCATTGGGAAGATGTAGAAAATGTCACAACTGCCATTTTAAAAAAAGCAGGCGACATTGTTGGCTGACAGAAGAGTAAAAACTATCATCCAGCCAAAAATCCATCCAAATTTTGGAGAAGGAATTATAATGCAAATAATTTCTTACTTTAATTCCAAAATATCATCTTTAGAAATCAGATTTTCTGCAGACAAATTGCCTGAGTTTTCATTGATAGATGTCCATCTTAGTAACATAAGTGTTTCATTGGAGGAATGGAGGGAAAGTACTTCATCTTGTGCAACTTTCTAGTTAGAAGGCATTGAAGGAGGAAAGGAACTGTGGTTCAAAATGTGGATTGAGGTACAGGAAGTGCCAGACATAATTGAGGTTTTAAAAAAGAGTGAATCGATTTTCCCGACTAATATTACTCAGCTGATATTACTTTCACAGCCCTGTCAACAAGTACTGTTGTGTTGAGCATTTATTTAGCTCCCTTTATCAAATTAAAACATGGCTAAGAAGTACCATTCATGAATACAGGCTAAATGGGTTAACTATATTAAGGATTCACCGACAATGAGTTTTTGCTAATGAGGAGCAATTAGTTGAAGCTGTAGTTAGACAATTTGCAACTAATCCTCACAAACTATTGTTACAAAAATTTTTCTTTTTTAAATAAATATTCTATTCTTCCTTTTGTTATTGTGTATTATTGCATAGCATCCTCCTCTCATGGACTACCCTTCCCCCATGAAAGAAGTTAAATTTAGAAAGAATTCCCTTCTTCCATTTTGAGATGGATATGTCCCTATAGGAGATTAAAGGTCTATGAAAGTTAATGTAACTTATGGAATGTCAAATACTTGCATTACAACTTCTTAGCTGGTGCTCTTTTTTTGTAGGTAACTACACTACACTTTGAATTAAAGTTCAACAGTAAACAAATAGAATATTAACACTGCATTTGCCTTTGCCTTGTAACAGTTTTCTAACACTGAAATATCTTGGTGAAAACATTTACCATGTTCATCACTTACTGCCCAAGATTTGGAAGGAAGAAATCCAGATGTGAATGCAGAAAGTGGACTTTTAGTAATGTATTATATCCCATAGGTCTCTATGAATTCATCAATTTATCTACAATATTCTGGTAATTTTGTGATTTATTGACACACAGAAAAGTTTTGCTAGTGTCATAGCAATGTCATGTAGTGAGTTCTACATCAGTCAAAACAGAACATTTCATATCTGACCAGTTCTCTTATTTGTTAGTCAATGAAAATCCTTTCTTTAATTTTTGTAGACTTACTTTTGGAAATTTCTGCCTTATATACAAGAATCTTTGACAAGAATCCTTCACAGCTTTTAGAAACTTTTTTATTAATCCCAGTTTGATATGAAGCGGCGGCAATTTTTTTTTGGTTTACCTAGAGGTTCATGAATAATATTTTTTCACTAGGAGTTAAGTTCTCACATTTTTCCACTGTTTTACTGCATAATGCTGATCTCTAGCTTGGCTGCCCCATTCACAAATAAAACCACAGTATTTTATATTTTTAATTGCTTGATTAACAAAAGAGTTATTACTTTTAAATCTCCACATGTTATTTTTAAATAACAGTTTTCATAACATCGTACATTTCTTTCATATTAATTCTATAAGTGATTGGTACAGAAGAATATATATTATTATTATGAAGTAAAACTGCTTTTATACTTGGAGGAATCAATGAAAAGGCACCACTCATCATGTTCATGAACTTGTCCTAATTGTAACATAAGCTCATCAATATCTTTTACAGTAAATTAAGTAATTTTTTTCAGCTAAGTATTGAGAAAAACATTTTGTTGGCTTCAAGCCCAAGAATTTTATATTGTTTTAAAGTAACTTTTAACATTGTCATTTTGAGTCTAAAAGTTCAGTTTGATTTTTTGATAAGTTTAAATCACTTACAAAGTCATTTAGCTCGCCTTGTGATATAAGATGTGGCTCACTGGATTGTAATTCAAAATCTGAATCATGATTGCATTCTTTCATAATGTTCACTTCACAAGTGGACAAGTTTTTAGAAACCAGAATGGATTTACTGTGAGCTACAGATCTGAGTGCAGATAGCAATGGAGGATAGACTTTATTGTTCACTCACTTAATATAGTTATCACACTGACTGAAGAAATTATACTATTAAAAGCAATAGGCTTTGAAACAACAAAACAACAAGCTTATGTTATTTTGAATTATTGTACAAACATGATGAATCTTTTTTGTGTATGCTTCAATAGGAGAGGTATGATGTCATGATATATAATGTTTGTTATGATTTAAATTATTGTTTTATGGTTAACAACTGATTAATAGAGATAAAAAGCTATACTGAGCATGTAAATATAAAGTAATCATATAAAATAAAAAAAGACGTACGTGTATAATCATGCATCATATGTCAACAATCTTGCTCATCTTTCCTCTTGAGCTTACTGATTCCTATTAAAATCTATACTTAGCTTATTCATTTCCTTTTTTTAATTATCTAATTTAAAATACCTACTTGTTTACAATTCTTATACTCTAAATTCTCTAATAACAATTTAGAAAATATAAATGTT
Organism: Lycorma delicatula; assembly: GCF_047948215.1. NCBI lineage: Eukaryota > Metazoa > Arthropoda > Insecta > Hemiptera > Fulgoridae > Lycorma > Lycorma delicatula. The sequence goes on from NC_134455.1 coordinate 212,005,082, forward strand.
TTTTATATTTAAAAACTTTTGAGCGGTTCCCATATGGATATCTGATTGGGAGACAGTTTATCTGTGAAACATTTTACCAAGGACATCATTATATTTTAATAGAAGGAAGAGAAATGAAAATATTTCTATGGAAATTGCAGTTGTCATTTTGCACTGTTTATAGCTGTGTAGTGAAAAAAGACTACTGCAAGAAACGTTTTAATTTCCTGTTGTTCAGGCTGTGTCATTTAGTCTGGCCACAGTATTAATATCTGACATGCAAGCTCCTGAGTAGCAAGGTCTCATGATTTCTAAAGGACAGAAACTGTTTGTAACAAAATTTGAAATTTTAATTTCTCTTCCACTGGCAGTAATTTAAACAGACCTTCATCTTTTGTAAAAGAATAGCTGAGAATTTACTTGAAATTGTTAATTATTGTCTGTTAAACTGTTATAAACAATTTTTTTTTTTTTTGTCTTCAGTCATTTGACTGGTTTGATGCAGCTCTCCAAGATTCCCTATCTAGTGCTAGTCGTTTCATTTCAGTATACCTCTACATCCTACATCCCCAACAATTTGTTTTACATACTCCAAACGTGGCCTGCCTACACAATTTTTCCCTTCTACCTGTCCTTCCAATATTAAAGCGACTATTCCAGGATGCCTTAGTATGTGGCCTATAAGTCTGTCTCTTCTTTTAACTATATTTTTCCAAATGCTTCTTTCTTCATCTATTTGCCGCAATACCTCTTCATTTGTCACTTTATCCACCCATCTGATTTTTAACATTCTCCTATAGCACCACATTTCAAAAGCTTCTAATCTTTTCTTCTCAGATACTCCGATTGTCCAAGTTTCACTTCCATATAAAGCGACACTTCAAACATACACTTTCAAAAATCTTTTCCTGACATTTAAATTCATTTTTGATGTAAACAAATTATATTTCTTACTGAAGGCTCGTTTAGCTTGTGCTATTCGGCATTTTATATCGCTCCTGCTTCGTCCATCTTTAGTAATTTTACTTCCCAAATAACAAAATTCTTCTACCTCCATAATCTTTTCTCCTCCTTTTTTCACATTCAGTGGTCCATCTTTGTTATTTCTACTACATTTCATTACTTTTGTTTTGTTCTTGTTTATTTTCATGCGATAGTTCTTGCGTAGGACTTCATCTATGCCGTTCATTGTTTCTTCTAAATCCTTTTTACTCTCGGCTAGAATTACTATATCATCAGCAAATCGTAGCATCTTTATCTTTTCACCTTGTACTGTTACTCCGAATCTAAATTGTTCTTTAACATCATTAACTGCTAGTTCCATGTAAAGATTAAAAAGTAACGGAGATAGGGAACATCCTTGTCGGACTCCCTTTCTTATTAGGGCTTCTTTCTTATGTTCTTCAATTGTTATTGTTGCTGTTTGGTTCCTGTACATGTTAGCAATTGTTCTTCTATCTCTGTATTTGAACCCTAATTTTTTTTAAATGCTGAACATTTTATTCCAGTCTACGTTATCGAAAGCCTTTTCTAGGTCTATAAACGCCAAGTATGTTGGTTTGTTTTTCTTTAATCTTCCTTCTACTATTAATCTGAGGCCTAAAATTGCTTCCCTTGTCCCTATACTTTTCCTGAAACCAAATTGGTCTTCTCCTAACACTTCTTCCACTCTCCTCTCAATTCTTCTGTATAAAATTCTAGTTAAGATTTTTGATGCATGACTAGTTAAACTAATTGTTCTGTATTCTTCACATTTATCTGCCCCTGCTTTCTTTGGTATCATAACTAAAACACTTTTTTTGAAGTCAGATGGAAATTCCCCAGTTTCATAAATATTACACACCAGTTTGTATAATCTATCAATCGCTTCCTCACCTGCACTGCGCAGTAATTCTACAGGTATTCCGTCTATTCCAGGAGCCTTTCTGCCATTTAAATCTTTTAATGCTCTCTTAAATTCAGATCTCAGTATTGTTTCTCCCATTTCATCCTCCTCAACTTCCTCTTCTTCCTCTATAACACCATTTTCTAATTCATTTCTTCCATATAACTCTTCAATATATTCCACCCATCTATTGACTTTACCTTTCGTATTATATATTGGTGTACCATCTTTGTTTAACACATTATTAGATTTTAATTTATGTACCCCAAAATTTTCCTTAACTTTCCTGTATGCTCTGTCTATTTTACCAATGTTCATTTCTCTTTCCACTTTTGAACACTTTTCTTTAATCCACTCTTCTTTCACCAGTTTGCACTTCCTGTTTTTAGCATTTCTTAATTGCCGATAGTTCCTTTTACTTTCTTCATCACTAGCATTCTTATATTTTCTACGTTCATCCATCAGCTGCAATATATCGTCTGAAACCCAAGGTTTTCTACCAGTTCTCTTTATTCCGCCTAAGTTTGCTTCTGCTGATTTAAGAATTTCCTTTTTAACATTCTCCCATTCTTCTTCTACATTTTCTACCTTATCTTTTTTACTCAGACCTCTTATCATGACCTCTTGTCATAAACAAATATTAGTAAAATCAAATTTTAAAATGTATTTTGTAAAACTAATTGAGGTGGATTCTAAAATGCCCAAGAATAAATTAATAAGTAAATATGAATATTTATTCCAGAAATAGTAAATTTTTCCTATTGTCTATGAGAAGAGAGTTGAAGTAATGTTTTTGTTAATGTGTACCTACGGAATATGTGAATTATTTTTGATTTTATTATTACTATCTTTTATGACCGCATAGGATTACTTTAGTCAGTCCATGACTGACTAAAGCCATTATCCAAGTTTCTTCAGTTGGACTATTTGGGCCTTGTGGTCCTCCCAGTACTTTTTTGTTTATTCTGATTTTTGTGTCTTTTCTAGTGTTGATAATGTTCATGTTGTGAGTTTTTTCTGAGTACGAAGCGAGTGTTTTTGTTTTTGATTTTCTTGTTTAATTTTATCTAATCTGTAGTGTCTTCTGGTGTAAGGCCAATTTCCTTCAGATCCTCTCTTATTTCTCTGATCCATCTGCATCCTCTCTTGGTGTTTTTTGATACACTAGTTGTTTCAGAAGTCTTGAATCTTGCATCCTTATGATATGTCTAAAGAATCCTAGTCTCGTCTTATGCATGGTATCAGGGATGGATTCTAACTCTTTGTACACAACTTTATTGCGCACAATCCACCATAACCTGTCTTTTTGGTACTTTTTATTGATGAAGGTTCTTCCAATTTTTCTTTCTATTTTCTAGAGTCTGTCTGTCTTTGCTATTCGTTCAGGTGGAAGATTGTTTCTGTTGCAAAAGTTGCAAAAGGCTTCTGGTTTTATAACTGTATTGTAGTGTCTGATTTTTGCATTTATTGATAGGCATTTTTAATCTAAGCATATTAGATAAATTTCTGAGTTCTAGCTAGCTTGTTTCTTCTTATTTGGATCGAGGTCTCTATTAATTTAGGTTGTTTGTTATTATTTTTCTGAGGTATTTAAACTGGGTTACTGTTTTGATTTTATTACTGTTTATATTTAGTTTTTTAATCTTGTTGGTTTTGTGGGCATAATTTTTGTCTTTTCGAATGATATCTTGAGGCCAGTTTTATTTGCAGTGTTTGAAGTTCTAGTATCTGTGATATAGCTTCTTCGACATTGTTTGCTAACAGTGCCAAGTCGTCGGCAAAACCAAGACAATTTTTTTTATTTTTCAGCCAATTTTTCTTTTGGAGTAAAATCGTATCACTTTTTGATGTTAACGGTTTTCCAGAGCATGGGTTGTCCACAATTGATTTCTGGTCATCTGAAAATACTTTAATCTAGCTAAAAACTTGGGCTCATGAGAAAGCATTATCTCCATATACCCTTTTCAATTTTGAAAAGGTTTCAGTAGCATTCTCATCAATAACACAAAACTTGATTGCACAACGTTGCTCATAATTAGTATCACTCATTTTTGTAACGCATAACAAAAACTTGTTTCATGAAAAGTTTGTTTACATCTCACGTGGCAACAGTAGACTAAAACTATTAATACCTAATATAAATCAGCTGTCATATAACCATATGTTTACTAGTTATTGTAGAGTTTTGCTATTTTGGCTGCCAAAAAACCTAGTCTCATTACTTTATTTACAGATCTCATAAATTAAGTAGTAAGTTTAGGAGATTAAAGAATTAGATTTAGAATTTTGATTCAGCTATACTCAGTACTAAATCATCAGGGGGTGGTATTAAAAGAAAGGAAGAAAAATAAATTTATATATATATTTAGAAAAAAATTATAACAATTAGAAGCTAGAGTTAGCTGAAAAACTAAAAAAATCCTTGAAGAGTTTGTTTGGAAAAAAGATAATGTCAAACATTATCTTGAGGAGTTAGATGTAACAAATTGGGAAGATTGTATTTGCAGCAAAGAGCCATAAGGGCTAACAGTTGATATAAGAAGATAAAATTCTCCTGCACATGTATAATTTGTTCATAAATATGGACAGAAAAAATTAACATTTATTGCACATTTTTTCATAGTTATCTCCAATTTGAGATAGCGGTGAGGAGGATGCTCCAGGTAGGAAATTACGTCGGAGGCAGGTTGTGGTGGAGAGAGGCCAGACGGAGGTATTATTTGGAGGTCTTGAAGAGGAAAGATGTGACACATGCTATACAGTAGTAGTGGACATGAAGGCGGGAGAAAAATGTTGTGGTGGAGGCCCGGTACAAATACCGGGCGTTTTGCAAGGTAAAGGAGTGTTTGTTGTATGGGGTCCCTGCAAACCAGCTAGGTTGGATTTGCAAGAGGCTCCTGGAATATCTAGGGAGACAGTTAGGACGGTAGATGGCTCTCCATATGGAAGAGGTTCCACCGACGAAAGGAGTGGATAAAGGTGGGAGACAGGCTAAGCAGGAATCGTCAGGTACTATTGTCTTTAAGTTGAAGGGTACGTCGTACGCTGATCTGGTAAAGAAAGTTAAGGTTGGCGTCCGTAAGGAGGATCTTGGTGAAGTTTTGTCAATCAAAAAAGGAGTTGGGGACTCACTTCATATTCGTGTGAAGGGTCAGGGTAAGAAGATCGAGGAGATCAAAAGGCATTAAGGACGAATTAGTGGGTGTAAAAGTGACACGAACTGCACGAGGTAGGCCGGTTTTTTAATATTAAGGATTTGGAGGCCGATACGGTGGAGGCGGAGATTGTGGCAGCTGTGAGGGACACTGTTGAGGATAAAGGCGTGGAAGTGAGAGTTTCGTCGATGAGGGCTGCTTATGGTAGCACTAAGGTGCCACGGTGGTGTTGCCTCAGTTGGTAGCGTCCTAGCTTATTAAGAAGTAGCGGATTCAAGTGGGTTGGGTGAGGTGCCGTGTGGTGGCGAAGGAGGATGAAATTAAGTGTTTCCGATGCTTAGGAAGAGGGCACATGACTTCAAGGTGCGGTGGGCAGGATAGATCTCGAGCATGTTTTAATTGAGGAGAGCATGGCCATATGGCCGTGGATTGCAGGGCGCCAACAAAGTGTATAAATTGCGGTGGTGTAGGCCATAAAGCGGGGCGTTGTATGAAAAATGTTGATGGCTAGGATCATTCAGATTAATGTTAATCGAGGTGCCTTTTCGCATGTTGCGATTTTTGAGATTGCGAGGAGGAGAGATGCCGATGTGCTTCTGGTTTCTGAACCCAACTTTCGGCGGTTAGAGCAAGACGGCTGGTTATTTGATGTTAGGAGAGGTGCAACTATTTATAAGCTTAATAAGAATGTTCCGTTTTTGAGCTATGGCTCGGGAATTGGATATGTGTGGGTGGAGACGGCGGAATTTGTGCTTTGTAGCGTTTATATTTCGCCCAATATAGCAATGGAGAATTTTGTGGCAGCTTGGATGGGGTTAGTCAAATGAGACGTCGTAATCGTAAAGATATTGTGATTGCGGACGATTTCAATTCTAAGAAAATGATGTTAGGAGGCAATACCATTGATGAGAGGGAAAGATACCTTGAGGAAGTGATGGCCGGGTTGGGCCTCTCTTGTCTCAATGATGGTGAGTTCCCGACTTTGTTCGGAGCACAGAGACCTCGCATATAGATTTTACTTTAGTTTCGCCGCAGTTGGCGGCCACGGTAGGATTTTGGGAAGTGCTTCATGAAGAGACACTTTGCGATCACGAGGCGATTTTCTTTGAGCTGGCGGCTTCGTGGGCGCTGGGTGATGTGGCTTCGGTGAGGAAAGTGATTAGCGTAGCGGGATTACAGAGAGTTCAGGATGCTTTGATGGAGCGCCTTGGTCATTTTGGGAAGATTTCCCCTCAGTTCTTGAGGAGGCTGTTTCGGAGGCCTGTCGAAAAGCGTTGGAGGATATAAGGACTTCCAAGAAGCCTGTTTATTGGTGGACCCCGCAGGTAGTGGAGGCTAGGATGTTCTGTGTGTGAACTCGCAAACGGCTTCAGAGGGTGAAGAGAAGAGGAATGAGGGAGGCTATTTTGGTAGCCGAGAAGGAGTTGAGGAGGTGCCGAAGATTGTTCAGGCGAGCAATTATGGATAGCAAAAGAGCCAAGTGGAAGGAGCTGTGTGATCGTCTTGAAGACATATGGTGGGGGGGGGGGGATGCCTTTAAAATCGCGAGCGGGCGTTTTGGAAGAGCGCTGCCGGTTTTGTCGTGACGTCTGCTTGAGGACTGCGTTGAAGTATTTTTTCCTAGGAGGCCGCAGGAGGCATATGAGGAAATCGCTGCGGTGGATATTCAGCCTTTAACGCTTCAGCAAGAAGCGTTAACTTATCAGCAAGAAGAAGAGCCCGGGCTTGGATAACATACCCAATGAGGTGGTCGCCCTCGTGGCAATGGTGTTGCCGGAGAAGGTACTTGCTGCTTTTATCGGATATTGTTTGATGGGGTGATTCCACAGAAGTGGAAGTTGGCTAGAAGACTGGATAGAATAAAGCTCGCAATACGGGGCTTCGACATTCTGTCTATGCCTGAGATAAAGTATTTTGGAATCTGGCTAGACGACAAGAGAAGTTTTTACCCTCACGTAGTCGTGGCCGTCATTAAGGGAAGTAAGACGGTGGCTGCCATCTCAAGATTGGTGGGAAGGATTTGAGGACCTAGCTCGTCAAAAAGAAGACTGCTGGCGGCGGTGGCTAGGTCCGTCGTCCTTTTGCAGTTCCTGCTGGAGTAGGGCCTTGGGAACGCAGGTGGTTGAGACTAAGATTTTGACTTTCCAGCGACCGCTTGCGATTGGAGTCTCCCGGGCGTATAGGATGGTCTCAACAGAGGAGGTTGTGGCGAGATCGTTGGATGTGCCAAAGAATTTGGCGGAGAGGAAAACTCTTGAAAAATGGCAGGTTAGGTGGGACGGGTGTGAGGCGATCGCCACTATTGGTGTTATGTCACCTGAGAATTTGGTGGAGGCGATGCTTTTTGGGAAACAAAACTGGGACATCATTAGCAAGATGCTTATTACCATCATGAGGAAAAAAGCTAAGGAAGAGGTGGAAGATAACACTGACAAAGAGGACGTTGGAGTATTAGAGTAGGGAAAGGGTGGACAGCCTTGTTCATGAGGGGTGGGTGCTGAGGTGTCCCACTCCGGATAATTGGGCGAGGACTCCAGGGGTGGATAGGTTGGGGTAAAACATAATTAGTAATGCGTAAAGACCCAGTCCCGGATGGCTTGGTGACGATGCTGTTTTTAGCTGGGTCCAGCAGAGCTGCCTGGTGAGTTAGAGGCAAAGGAACTCCCTGGAAACGTGTAGTGTTTTTTCAAAGCGAGACCGGTCCCAGGGATTTAAAAAAAAATAAGTTTTGACAAGACTTAGCAAGAGTAACATGTTTATTGGCAGCTACCCGCGCCATTCATGGACCGTGCAACTACTATCAGTGCTATTTCAACCATCAGGGTGCGTAAATCGAGTTTTTTCCGTCCTCTGTGATCAAACGCGTTTTTGTCGGTGGAAAATATATTTTCAGGCCATAAGGTAAATTTTCCGATTTCAAAATGACTTCAAGAGGCCAAAAAAATTCTGCTGATTCTTTTTGTTACATTTATGGTGAGTTAATGGTGGAAAGGCAAACAAGAAATATAACGAGTTTCGTTCGACAAGTATACCTTACTTATTTTGGAATGAAAATATGAGATTAAGAAAAAACTTGGGCACCCCACTATGTTTGCCACACATGTGTCGAAGGACTTAGACGGTGACTTAGAAGCATTCAGATCTGGAGTTTCAGTGGTGTGGTGAGAGCCACGAAATCGCACCAATGATTGTTACTTTTGTTCTGCTGGTGTTCACGGTTTCAATTTGAAGAATAAAAAAAGAATCGTCTGTCCAAATATGCCATACGCTTTATGCGCGGTTCCTTATGATCTAAACATACCAGTGCCAGTTGTACCAGAAAATTTACCTGAAATAGACGGTTCCACAAGTGATTTAAATGAAAATAACATCGATGACTACGAACCCGGAGATTGCTGTTCATCAGAGCTTTATTCTTATACTGAATTAAACGATTTGGTTCGAGACTTACATCTGATCAAAGAAAATTCAGAATTGCTTGGTTCGAGTCTTAAAGAGAAGAACCTGCTAGCATCCGGGACCTCACTTTCCTTGTTTAGGTACAGAGAAAAGGATTTTTTTCAATATTTTTCGGAACAAGGAGAATTAGTCTTCTGCACTGATGTACGTGGACTGTTGACTCGATTTAACATTCCGTTCGAAAGTACCGATTGAAGACTGTTCATAGATTCGTCCAAATCAAGCCTCAAGGTTGTCTTTCTTCACAATGGGAATACATATCCATCAATACCCGTCGGACATTCTGTCTGTTTAAAAGAGGGTCACGATAATTTGGAATTCGTTCTCGATAAAATTAAATACGACAATCATAAGTGGATTACGTGCGGCGGTCTCAAAATAATATCGATGCTCCTAGGATAGCAAGGAGGATATACGAAGTTTCTTTGTTTTTTTGTGTGAATGGGATAGCAGAGACAGAGAAAATCATTGCATAAGGAAAGAGTGGCCAAAGAGTGCTTCATTAGAACCTGGAACCAAACATTTGCTCCGAAAATCTGTCATAGATCCGAATAAAGTTCTCCTTCCGCATATCAAGTTAGGCTTCATGAAGCAATTTGTCAAAGCCTTACCAAAACAAGGGAAATATTTAAAATACATCTGTGACAAATTTCCAGTCTTATCAACCACCAAACTAAGAGAGGGTGTCTTTACTAGTCCTGACATTAGAAAACTTCTCAAAGATGGTAATTTTGAGAAAGAAATGCAAGTTGCAGAAAAAGAAGTAGTAGTAGTAATGGGATGCCTTTAAAGAAGTAGTAACAAAGTTTCCGAGTAATAAGAAGGATCCGAACTTCAAATCAATCGTTGAGAACATGCTGCAGAAGTATAAAAATTTAGGCTGTTCCATGAGCTTGCAGGTTCATTTCCTAAATTCACATGTGGACTATTTCCTGAAAAGATGGGTGCTGTTAGCGAAGAGAGATGAGAGATTTCATCAAGACATGAAAGAAATGGAATGGAGGTATCAAGAAAATGGACTACTACGATAATGGGTGTATTACTGAGAAGAATCCTATAGAGAACATAGAAGGAAATGCGCGAAGCAGAGTATAAGATGTCCAAAGACACTTAGACACATGGAAAAAAATTGTAAATATTGTACATACTTCGACATTAAGGGTGGGTGAAGAGGGGGAATGGTTTCCAAAGGCATGACATACCTCATAAAAATTAATTAAATAAAAATAAATTAATTTAAAAATGCATTAAAATAGAAATTAGGCTTATTTTGTGTTTATAATTTTCATTAGAAATTAAGGAGTCAATGTTCGCTCTCCTCTTCAGACCACTCAATGTTTAGCTATAAGAATGAATGCGTAGTATAAGCCAAAAAAGTGAATATATTATATTAATTATAAGAAAACGTTTTATATTTATTTTATTGTATCACACTTTCGCATTTTAAAATTTTTACAAATTTTGAAATTCGCGATTTGTGAAAAGTCCTGACGTGATGAAAAAAATGAAAATTATTTTCGGATTCAGCGCTAAACTTACATAAGAATCAATTAACAAAAACTAAAGAACACAACCATCGCAGGCTTGTGTAATTATTTTGGACTCGTACAGATTCGGGTAACGACGTCAGGTGTAGAATTTAAAAATCACTGTTTGTTTTTTAGAGGATGCTGGAAAAATTTCAAGCAGTGAACGTTTTAATAAGTTTTATAAAATTCTGTTTATGCCAGTATAAATAAGCAATTACGCGCTTATTCAAGAAGGCGCTTGGTTCCTGTTCCCTTTTTGAGTCGGAGATCGCATACGATGTTTTAAAATGAATCAATAATTGTGTATACGATCCCATTAAATAACAATGTTCTGTAGTGTAATACAATCCCTGTCTATAATATAATATAATCCCTGTTTAAGGCAAAAATAAGTAAATATTCTTTGAAATTTTCAAAGCATAGCCGCTTAGCAAATAAAGATGCAAGATTAGATGAGTGGGAACAAACTTTTGAACTATCGAGTACATAAAATATGGTATGTAATTAAAGATGAGAGAAAAGTATGCAAAATACATATATTTTACTGGAAAGTTTGTTTATTTGGAATAAATCCCGTTAGTATAATATGAAAACAAGGTAGCTTATATAATAATGCGGTAGCTTTAAGTGATTTTTCTTATAATAATTTCTGTTTACGTTAAGAAGTGAAAAATATTCCGGTCAAAGAAGGAACAAAAGTATTTAATGTAAATTATTTTAGAGTACATTTGGTAGGAAAAAATGTCTACGATTGTAGTTTTTTGAGATATTCTCTTTCAGTAATTTTGATTGCTGATTTGAGTAAAAGTGTAATTCATGTTGCTACAACTTTAAACAATCGCTTTATCAATGAGGATACCTCATTTTACCATAGATGAAGATACAATGTAAACTTTGAATTTAGAACCGTATACCTCAGTTGTGGAAACAATTCACAAAATTTTAAGGTTTTATTTTAGGTTCGGTTTTACGAATCTAATGTGTTCAAAAAATATTATTCAAAATTTGATCAGCTTTTAATAAAACCAATCACCCTTCAATTGATCTATTATAATAATTATTTTTCTTCAAATACTGTTCTTTAATTAATAGTAATAATATTAATATTAATGCCTTTAATTAATTGTTCGTCTTTAATTAACAGGGAGTAAAATAATGTAGAAAAATTTCAATACACGTAAAAATTATGTCCGTAACCATGTAATATGTATAAAAACGGACATCAATTTTTTTAGTGATTTTCGTTAGAGGCATTTATTTTTTAAATCCTACCAAGAAGCTGATGTTCAGGGCCCTTGTATTACTGCTTGTACACTCTGCGAATATATTATTAAATAGTTACAATTTTTTCAATTACTGATATAAAATAAAAATTTAACTCAGGTATTATTTTCGCAACGGTTGTGAAAGGGAAGGAATTTACCGCTACCCTGTTAGTCTTGCTCGGATATGCATTTTTAGTGAAGTAGCCTAATTACGATTACGGTACGTAGCTATTTACAGCGCGATTTTATAAAATGTTCTAGATACTCGCAATTAAAACTCGTATTTACTCGTATCTCGTAAAATGTTGCGAGATACTCGAATTGACGCTAAAGAGTGACAAGATAGTGCCTTCAGTCTTATATGTGTTAATAATTTATTGATTATTTAGACTAATGATTTATTGATTATTTAGACTATTGACTTTTTGATTCGAAGATAACTTATTTATTTCTAGGACGGTGCCAGAGGTCTTTACGTCGAGGTCGGCTCCAGAACTCGGGTCTTGGCATTGTTTCGAGGAAGATTAGGATGAGTGTAAGGTTATTACGACACGATATCGCCTGCCCTCACGCAGTAAAATAAACATTTTAAAGAACCCTGTTTCGATTAAACTATTAGACCTTGGTCTTCCTGGATTTTACCTTGTATTTTTTTATTTATTCTATCATAGATTGCATTATGACAAGTTCGTTATAATACTGAATCGTATATGTTAATTAAAAAATAACAACTACATTGTTGTAACGTTTATCATTTTAGCTCCTTAACCTAAATTGCTCATCAGGAAGAGCGTAAACACTCTCCTAATGTAATACAACGTATTCTTACAAAGTAGGTTATTTCTTATCGATAATAATTTATTTCTTTTATATTGAAATAATTTTTTCCTCAATTTGAACGTTTTATGCGGCAGGCTAATAATCAGTAAGTGGAAACGAGTATTAGACTATCAACAAGAATTAACTGAGCAAAATATCTTGTCACCGGATAACTGGAGTAGTTTAAAGAACTAACGCAGTATCTTCTGCAAATGCATTCCCTTGTGGAAAAGATGGTTTTAAATGAAACAAACTTATGTTTTTGTTAATATAATGATCATTTTAATCGTTTCTATTTGTTAATTAAACATTAATATGTTAAAATAAAAGCGAAATATTTGTAACCGCACTTGTCACTAAAACAGTTTTCTCTTTGCTAAGAAGTAATAAATAAAAAACACATGAGATCTTAATAATTCATTTTAAGTTCTTTCCGGATAATGAATACTTTTTTTACACTGAGGGACGCTGTACATGGTTACATTCGGTAAATTCTGAAGATTTTTTTTAATAAGGCAAGTAGATCTTTTAAAAATTCAATTAACATTTTGAAGTAAAACGTGCCCGAGATTGAAACAACAACTGGACGTGTATTGTATTGTTTCTGAGAAAATGTCAAATCTTCAAAAAAAATGAAACGTTTTTAGAAGATATTTTTAACCCTTTCTGTTGTACTGTAAAGCTGATAATGTTTTTGGTAAATATTGTAATTGAAATTAAATACGTTGAATTTTTGAGTTTTTCTTGCTAACTTTGAAAATGATATCAAATTATTCATCTTAGGATTTTTAAACTTTTAAATAATTTCTTATGTAAATTAAAGATACGATAAAGATTCCTGAGGGATGTTTAAAAATAAAAACAAATGATAATTATCTATTACGTAGGTACCGAAATTCTTTAGAAATTATACAGATATCCTAAAAAAATAATTTTTTGGGGGAGGTTATTTATGGATTTTTTTGGGAATTATATCTAAAAAAAAGTTTACGATTAAGCAGTTGAGTTCAAGTAATTACAGTAATACGAGTATATTAAACACTCAGTTTAGTGAACACACTATCAGCCAGTCTTTATTCTATTAATAAACAAGAGATAATATTAAATATTAAAAAACACGACTCAAAAAAACACATTACTGACAAACATTATTCTTAATGTAGTAAAATTTCTAAGATAGGATAATTAAAGAGCGTGCGGGTGCGGGTGACAATTTTGTGTGCTGTATTTATATACCGTATAATTTAAAAAAAAAATTTTTTATATATATATTTGGGTGTGTACGTGTGTGGTTATATAGTCTGTGAAACTCTCGGTAACGTAAGGATTCCAACGAGGGGTCATATATCAGAATCAGTTCTGCCGTTAAGCTGCTACGGTGGGACATACATACACCCTAAGTACCTAAGTACATTACACTCCTTTTTGGGCAGTCGTATAAATAGTTGAATTTTATTAAATTATAGAAAGAAAATAGAAGCCATCTTCGTATCATGTTTTATACCCGATTAATTAACAGTTTTTCGTTTATGTTGCTTCCAGAGTTAAAGAATATTGATAGGGAGTCGAAAGGTAAGAATATATGAGTAAGATATACTCGTGTTCATCTTCTGTATTCATAACAGGCCTATGTAATACTAATCAATTATATTATTGATAATAATAATCGATAATAATTTTTGATGATGTTTTAAACTTTTGTCTTTTAATTACTATAAATAAAGTTTGGTTAGTATTATTCTAAAATAAAGAGAGACTTGTTAAATAATATAGTTTACTTAAACTCAAAATATTTAGGATTATTTGAGAATCATTCTTGATGAGACTTCTATACAATTAAAATTCATTTCTTTCTTTGTTTCTAAATCGATTTAAACTATGTTACTACACATTCAACGTTGCTAGCTGTAAGATAATTACTGGTGTTTCTGAATATTTTTTTAGCAATAATTGTTCCATGAATAAGCGATAAATGTTATAGTCTACACCTTGCTCTTGGATTAAATTTTCGCATAGTAGATTACTAATATTTAGTTGAATAAGTCGACTATAAAGACATTAAATGGAATATACATATTATTCAGTACACCCTCAAATTAACATATTGTACGACACACACACACACACACACACACACACACACACACACACACACAATGCGAGGAAATGTAGAACGGAAAATGAGAGAGAATGGTGAGAGGGGGTATAGTGGATACGTGAACAGAGGGAGTTAATCTCCCGATAACGTAACAGGGCTAAAGCTGTGACGAAAACTAACGATAACCAGCCTCAGCTAAGCAAATCGAGGTCAGTTTTTGTCGTTAATTTGGAGTACCAGTACATGATCAGTGCCGTAACAAACCGGGCCGCATTGTCGTGTGCGGCTCTCTTGTAATTTTACTGCACACAAACAATGCCAAGCAAACTGGACACAACACAATGCCGGGCAAATTGGACACAACACTATTGTACTTAATAACAATTTGTTGCATACACAGCACTTTTTGACACTATAATTGTTTATAGTGGGAGATGTGTGAGAGTGTAAGAGACGTAAACGTTTTTAATTTATTACAAAAATTAATATGATTTATAGTTACTTATAATAGAAAGAGAAGAAAAATAAAGCTAAGTATATAAAATATAATTGTATCTAATTAATATGATTAAGCAGTAAAAAAAAAAAAACAAAAAAAAAAAAAAAAATAGTAAATCTACGAGTTAGTGGAGTGGACTGGAATGGATTCTTAATAAAGGCCTTTACTATTACATATCTGTAAAATTCTTTTCTACAAATCGAATAAAAAAATGGGACTTTTAATTGGTGGATGATGATATATTCTGAAACTTTGAATCATCGACAGAGTATTTTTTCTAAGTATGATTCTATCACGATTATGATTTTAGAGCTGTAGCACTTATCACTTTAGTGCTGTAGTACTTTGTACGGTATCGTCGGAATCTTTCTCGCTAACGTTTTACTTATCTATCGTCTGGCCATCTCAAGTGGATTCTTAATTAAAATATACGTTGTTAGTTTATGACTAAAAAATTATAGTAGAGAGTATAGCAGAAAGTTATAACACCGAATTTATACTATACCGAATAGTTTTACTAATGATTTTGGGTAAAAGGATAATTTTTTTACACTCTAAGAACACAGTATCGTGTATGAAAATGAATTCATTCAGTCACACGCGCGCGCGTGAAAGAACGAAAGAATGTACCCAATCTATGGAAGAACGCGATTATAATATATAACGTACGGTAAATGCAACTAAAAATAGCAGTTAAATAATGTAATTTTGCCTTCTGGTAAAGCGGTATAAAATAAAATGAGGTAATAAACGTGCAGGTTAACTATGAATAGAATTTATCGTAAAATGATAGGTGCTGAAACTATTTAAATTTAGCGGAATATTGAACCATCTCAGAGTTGAATTACGTAGATTATTCCGGATGAGCTTTTTATAATTTCCAATCTAAATGCAAAATAGCATTACATAATACAGCTTGATTTGCAGCTTAATTTTATTTCCTTTTGTTGGATTACATTAATGCAATAGTGTATCAGATTATAAAAGTGTATATATATTTTATGAACACATACGATGAAAATTCTCTTCTTTTTTAGATGATTCTATGATATCTCTAAATTATTACCCGTTTAGATTTATATAGTGGATTTCTGGAGTATGAAACCGTTATGGATATATTTAAAAACTCAAAAAAAGTTAAAAACATCATTAAAGTTTGAAAACATACGGCCATTTATATTTTTAAATAAGCAAATCCAGTAGGTAATGGGAATTAGCATCTATTTAGTTATTGTTTGTACTATACTTTATCTTTGTTACTTTTTTTTCATCAGTATGTTTTTCTTTTTTTTTGTCGTTTTCTTTTTAAATATAATTTTCACTATCTGTATACAAAAATATTAACTAAAAAAATGAATTTTTATTATTTTCTTTTTATAACGATTTTTTTGAGCGAATTTATTCGCTCAAAAATTACTAAGGTTAACTCATTTCATTTAGGAGTGGAATAATTATTTAAAAGATACGTAAGCAAAGTTGTCTGTAAACTATATAAGCGGGACTAAGGTACGATTCAAAAATATTATATTTGAGTGAATTTTTTTTTTCTTTAATTCTAAGGAATTCAATTTTGGTGACTTAAACTTTTTTTCTTTAAGGATTGTGTCATTATTATCCAAGTTAATAAAATCGTTTTATAATAGATTTATTTAAGTTAACCGACACATCGACACATTAAACCAGAATTGAAATTGAAAAGTGAAGTACGCTACATTTATATTACCTAGCGTTAAAGTCGGTTTAATAAGTAATTGGTTTTTCAGTAAGTGAAAAAATAAACGGCAGGTAGTAGTTTTGGGTAAACGAATTATTTTTAGGCCTTAATTTTACAATACTTAACTCAAGGAATTCTATTCGATGTAATACCATTCAAAAATGTTCCTCTACATTATCCTGACCGGCTTTTCTAGTATAGGGTAATGACATGCATTTAAGTGTATCGACATTTATGGTGTTCTGTACAACTTGTACTTTGATTTTATAATAATTGTAATAATAATAAAACCAAATTCTGACCTATATGAATGACTGAAAACCATCCCCTGGATCCATAAGTTAAAAAAAGATCTAGAAAAAGCTCAGATAAATTAATTGGAAATTTTAGACAGAAAATAGTGCAGAGAAAAGATTGGGACATAGGAAGTACAGTCGATGAATGAAATCCCGAAAAGACCAGGAACGAAGTAAACAGAAGAAAGAAAGAGAACTCAAAGAGAAAAAATTATAGCCGCATGGAAATGCAGAAAATTAAATCATAATAGCATTGCGTGATTCAACAGAGTCCAGTAGCAAATAATAATAATTTTTTTTTCGAAGGGAGGTGGAAATACATTTACACACGGAGTGTCGGGGTCCCACTGATGGTATTATCCAATTACTATCAGTAGACTACCGACTAAAACCACCTCCCTTACTACCAGGACAGTAGTATAGAAACCTCAACTCCATGCACATCCCCACCACCACCACCTGTGCTAGCAGTTGAGGTTTCTATTCACGGGTGCTGATTGGTCGAGAACCTCAGGCTATTTTTCACGAGAGCGACCGCCACTTTCCAGTTAAATTCTCACCGCCAAAGCGTCTATCTACTATAAAAAACAGAACAAAACACGACTCTGTTTTTTCTTCAATAAATCAATACATTAAAACCTGTGCTTGGAGTTGAGTAAATTATTCAGTACATTAAAGAAGATTGTCCTTGAAGTTGAGTAAATAATTCAATACATTAAAGATGGTTCTTTCACCATGAAAACGCGTATTAATCACAATTTTATATCGCAAAAAATAAAAATAATTAAAATTTAATGAAATAAACTACTTATGAAGTTTGTTTTATTACTTTGTTGGTTAACGGTGAGTGAGCTACTACATTTTCATATATTAACAAACAATACGCGATTGTATTTGGTTTAAAATTCTCTTCAACTTCAATCTTAATTTTCAAATCAATATCGCCCATTTTTATCAATTCATCCTGTCGCGAACAATCAATCACGTACAAGGGATATTTGTTTTTATAATCCAAAAACGTATATGGCGAATCGGTCAATTTATAATACGATTGTTTAAAATCGACAAACATTTTGTACATCAACATCCGATCACTCTCTAAATCCTCGTATGGATAATAGTTAGAATTTATAAATACTTTGGTATTTTTAACGTTGCACGAATCAAATTCCGACGCGTTCTTTGTAGCTTTATTTAATCTATCGGTTTGAAAGCCTACAATAACGTATCTAGGTTTGTCCAATTGTGATGGTGTTTTTACATTCCTAACCATAGATTTTGTCTGTGGTACTGTTGGATTCTGATGAATTTCCCAACTTCTAAACGGTATGCGCAATTCGTCATTTTTTTCTCTCAATTTGGCCAATTCCATCTGATATTCACTCGAAACCTTTAAATACGTACAAGCCAAGCGACATCCGTTATTTCTAGTCTAGATTTATGATCTGAAACCGTGGCCAGTATTGCGCTTACATCATCACTAGTACGTTTCAATAACAATTCTTGTCTGTTTATAATTATTTTATTATAATCTTTGGCAAAACCCAACAACATTGAAAGCGGAATGTATAAAGTAAACGCCCCATCATCGTCTATGTTCATTTTATTTGTACCAGTAACCCAGCCGGCTTGTTCCAACTATAGAATCGAATTGTTTGTTATTGAAATTACACTTTTCATAATAGAGGTCACGCCTACGTTTTTCGTGCTGGCCACCTCTTGCCCGTTTATTTTGTAAACAATTTCATCGAATAGAAAGGCCCCCGGCAAAATGAACCAATTCTGATGTTGTCGATTTTTTATCGTTTTCACCAAGTTTCCCATGAATATAGAAAAGAAAATGAATATATAGACAAATGTCACCCGGAACAGAATACTCGTCCGGTTGATTTATTATTATTATAGTTTTATTGCCCGTTTTAAAGTTGTTTTCAAACGGGGTGTGTTTATGTATTTGTTTATATGTTAACGATTCGTCAGTAGACGCGACTTTTGTAACCTTTAAATAATTCATCTGAAAAGAAAAAAATATTTTTCATTTCAATAACTTATTGGTGCTTTTTAATTTTCCATCGACAATTTCAAATCCTAGAGATTTTAATTTCTTAATGCTTTCCTCTGTTAGTTTATATGTTTTATTGACATCATCATCGTCGTTGTCACAGTACGGCATTTCTAATAATGAGAAAAAAAATTAAATTGCAATAACTTATTTACATTCTCTCAATACCATCGACATGCTTACCCGTACGCCTTGTAAATTTAATACCTGATCGTTTTCATCGGTCAATTTTATTATCAAGTTGGTAATTTCTTTTTCGTCTACTGGCATGAATGTAATATAAAATGGACATTCTTCAATCATTTCACCAGGATCGACACTCAGTGGGAAATCATACAAAATGCAATCCTGTTTCTCGTTTTTATATCCCCCCGAAATAATATTACATTTTACTCGCATTACATTTACAGGGGCGATACTTATTATTCAATCTGAATGGTGTGTTTGATTTGGTTTGAGAATCCTCGTACCATAACCCAATAGACTGCCAATACTTGAATCATCCGAAAAATCTATCCACACGGTGCTTTTAATTTCACATTGTAACGTATTACTATTTGCTCGCAAAGCGATTTATTTTTTAATTTTCTCCATTTCGTTTTGTATATATTCACCAACATCTTCAATTTCATAACTACCCGTCGGTATTGTTATGTAATTTTTCTTTGTAAATTCATAATTGATATTTTCATATTTTTTTTCCTTGTCGAACGCAAAACACAATTTATTATTTTTATTCTCTTCAACGTTTGGGATCGTGTTGGCCATTTTAAGCCCAATTCGTATTGCCCCTTTGAAAGGTCTATTGGAGGAAAAAATGTTTTTTTTTTTTTAAATTAACGAATCGTTTCCATCAATCGACAACAAACATGACATTCTTTGATAAGAAAATAAAAATTTTAAACGAACAATTTATTCGGATAAAAATTCCAAACAAAACCAGCCGCAAATTACATCATCATCGGCTTGATACCTGTTGTAATTGTACGTTACATTAGATTTTCAAAAATAATTCATCAATTCTGGCGGTGGGAGTACGTTTCCTATACCATCAAAATAGTCTACATTATTATCGACTTTTCTAAAGCAAACCCAATGTGTACCACGTCCTTTTGAAGTGTCCAAATTGACATTCGTTTTTTCTAATCTTTTTTGGTAAAGCGTCCAACATAAAAACACCTTTGAAATGTGGAATTTTCATTTGTTTTGCATATTCAATCAATTCCTCGTTATATAAAGCACGCCTCGGTATTGAATCAATTATTTTTTTTTTTACTTTACCACCACTTTTCTTTAATTTTAATCGACCGCCGAATTTAGATTTTAATTTCATCGCATTTGTTACAGCATAGGCGGCCGCTCTTTCAGTCAAACTACTATCCGAGGCAATTACACGTTCCCAAGTTCGCTCGGCCAGTGCTTTGTCGGCTTGGGCTCTGGTTTGGGTGTCTGAATATTTCGAATAGGCAATATTGTGCATTTACAGGCATCATCCAACTTATTAAGGCCTTTATCCCCGTGTTTTAACCTTTTATCCAATTTCGTTCCAGGACCGCAATAATTGTAACCTGGTAAATGGGCTTTAACTGGTAATAAATCTACAGCTTTATTCACCAGAGAACCAATAATGCCACGACATTTTTTCTTAGTCTTTTTTCTTCATTTCTATATATAAAACAATTTAATTTCAATTTAAATAAACTAATGATACTACGGCTTTTAACTAAGAAGAAACCGAATCATTTAGTCGGCTCGAATTCGAGCGGACAAAATTCATCATGGTTTATCGAGTACTTTTAATTTAGTCATTTCATTTTCTCGAATCATTGCCCCGACAATGGATTTAAGTTGGTTCGCGATGAGATCTTCTGTAATGCGACCGTTTAATTCATTATCTATATACTGGGTAATTTTTTCTTTAAGAGGTTCGAGGAAATCTTTCATAAATTCAACAGTTGCATCTGCAAGTTTCATTTTTTCATCTTCTATATATTTTTTAATGTTTTCATCAAGATTTGTAATTTCTTCGTTTAATCGTTCTAAACCCACAAACTTTTCACCGAAGTCGTCAAACATAAGTTTACACCGTTTAAAATTCAACGCATCCTTTTCATCAATAGGATCGGATACATTACACAGTCTATGATGTTTTACATCGAAATTTCCTTCTGGTGTGAGTGAAAAACTTCATTCTCCACGTCGACGGCCTTTACCTAATTTTATTCGCGACATTTCTCTAAAAGAAAATGTAAATGTAATATTCAAAAACCTATTCAAATTCAACATCTTTCAATTCTTACTTATGGATATGATTTCATTTGAAACGGTCTTGTTTCCAGCTTCATATTCACCCATAAGTGTATAAAATCTATCAATCAATTCGTTTGGATAGTCCCGATATAAATATACTGGATAATAATTGAATTGAGCATGCAACAACCCAGAACAACTAAAAGACGTGGATGGTGTTTTACATGGGGATATTGGGTAAACGATTTTTTTTGAAGGAAACAATTTTCTAATCACTTCATTATATTTAAAAGATTTATTCGTCTTTACTACAACTGCATCGTGTCGCTCCGTCAAATGAGCACCAGTATATTTCAACATTTCTCCATAAACCTTCATATCTTCTGTGTGAACCTTTTTCAAGTCTGGATTTTATAAACCAACAACTCGAAAAGATCTGGTGTAGCTTGATAAATGTTATCCCCAAATGAATTTTATCGTCTTTAAATTCCATTTTAATGTCACCCAAAGTACAAATATCTGTATTTCTATCATACTTTGCACCATATACATGGTCTAGAGATACTTTTGGACCAGTTTTTAACATTTCCAAGTATGGTGTAATATCGGAAAACTGAGTGCCTTCTTATATAGGCGTATATTTTGTATATATTACAGATTGTTCTTCTTGATATTATTCAGAATATGGTGGTCATGTTGTTTGTTGGGATAACAATGTAGAAGAGGCTACATCTTCTTCTTCTTCTGAATCCTGTTCTAATAAACTTTGTTCACACTTATCTTGGTGTCTTTCTAAATGAACCGACAATCTATCACACAATTTACGACCAACTCTCTCTATATCAATTTCTCCAGTATGTGGAGGTGTAATGGGTCTATTTACTTTTTCTTTAATTTCATTTATAGGATCTATTATTGGTTTGAAACGTTTAGCAGATAAAGCTTCTTGTTCGGCCAAACCCATCATTCTTGGGCCAAACCCATCATGTTTACGTTTAAAACTTTTTTTAAGCTTGTCAATTTCTATCATTTGTTTCTCCTTTTTCATTGCTCTAAAGAAAAAAAGAAACTTGAAAACAATATTTTATTAACGTTATACGTTACGTTAAACGTTACGTTCAATAATGATGAATTTATCAATATTGTTTCTAGTAAACGTACGCCGTTTACATGAACTAAAAGATTAAAAACTACATTAGTTTTACCACAATTCGATGAACCGCATACAATACATCTAATGGTGTTTGGGAATAGGGAACCATGTTTACTTTTGTTTTTAAATGTACATCCACCCAATACATTTACAATGGTGAATTTTGTTTTTTTTTGTTGTATTTCCTTCATGTCTCTAGAGAAAAATTAAAATTAAAAATTAATACCATTTTTAAATTATTCTGAAAAAATCATGTCTGTGAAAAGGTGGAACTGCGGTTTTAGTCCACAGACGCCACATGCATACGCGCGTTGTTCTTCATACAAACGTGATGGAGCAAACGTGTGTGCATGTGGAGCATCTGGGCACGGTGTATCGGCTGGTTTCGGCTTATAGCAAGTCGAACGACGCGGTAACCGGCGCAGATCTGGATGCCGTGCTGGAAAATTGGGATGGGCCCGTGATACTCATGGGCGACCTCAATGCCAAACACGTGTCATGGAACAGCATTCTGACAAATCCGAATGGCAGATTGCTGTACGAAAGGGCGAGAGCCCGCCGCTTGGTCGTCGTAGGCCCTGAGGTGCCCACGTTCGTGCATCGCTCAGGCAGATCTAGGCCTGACGTGCTGGATATCGCAGTCATGAAGGGGGGTACCCTCCCATTCATGATTGAAACGATAGAAGACCTCAGCTCGGACCATTCCCCTGTCCTGTTGGAACTAGGTCAGGCAGGGGGTGGCCGAGATCCCCCGCCTATACCCCGAAGGTCAGTCAACTGGAAAAGGTTCTACGAGACCCTCCAGCGGGAGTACAGGCCGGTAAATCCTGAGCTCCTGAACACCCCGGAGGAAATCGACGACACTGTCGGGCGCGTCACGTCGTCAATGACCGAGGCCCTGGCAGGCAGCTCATCGGCCAAAACTCGAGCAGTTGTTCGAAACGACCTCCCTCCTCATATCTCCGAAGCCATAACGGAGAAACGACGACTGAGGAGGAGATATCGAATCACCCTGTCCCCCGCTGATAAGCGGGCCTTTTATAATCAAACGGACAGGGTAAAACAACTGCTGACAAGCCATCGAGAGGATTCGTGGAACGAATACCTCGCCTCGGTCTCTGACGACATCTCCTCGGTGTTCAGGTTGAACAGGAGACTGCGAGAAGGGAAGAAGCCTCGCCATCCGGTTGTGGGGCAGCGAGGTTTTCTTGCATACTCGGAGGCGGAGAGGGCCGAGGTATTCGCCGATACCTTGGAGGAGCAGTTCACTCCAAACCCCCCTCCCTCCCCGAACGACGAGCACACAACCGAGGTGGAATCCTTTCTTGTAGATTATTTCTCACAGCTGGAGGACGCCCCTCTAGAGATTGACCAAGTCACTGAAGCGGAAGTTTCCGCAGCCATTAAGGCCACAAGCCCCGACAAGGCCCCGGGTGTCGACGGGATCAGCGCCCGTGCATTCCGGAACATACCGGCCTCCGTGATTACAGCAATTTCGGTGATATTCACGTCCATTTTGTACGTTGGATATTTCCCGAATTGTTGAAAAACGGCCAAAGTCGTATGTTTACCCAAACCGGGGAAAAGTTTACTTTTCCCACGGAATTATAGGCCAATCTCCCTGTTACCGGTATTGTCTAAGTTGTTCGAGAGAATTTTTCTCGAAAAACTGAGGCGATACATGGAGGGAGAAGTGCGGCCCGAGCAATTTGGGTTCAGGGAGGGTCACTCAACTACCCTCCAACTGGTAAAAATAATAGACGACCTTGTCGGAGGCCTGAACAGGAAACGGGTGACTTCAGCCGTTTTTCTGGATGTGGCCAAGGCCTTTGACAAAGTTTGGCATAGCGGGCTGCTTTATAAGCTAGCGCGATCGGCGATCCCGTACCGCTATGTCAGACTGATGCGGTCATATCTGCTAGACCGACATTTTGTCGTGCGCGTAGGGGAAACGATTTCCTCTACCAGAGAAATAGCCGCTGGGGTTCCCCAAGGAGCAGTACTTTCCCCGTTCTTGTACACTTTGTACGTGAACGATATGCCGCTGTCGGAAGGGGTCAAAACGGCCCTTTACGCAGACGACACGACACGACCAGAGAGCTGGAAATCTCTGGGGAGAAAATCCCTTTTGAGAAAACAGTTAAGTACCTGGGGGTGGTGTTGGACAGGCGGCTTACCTTCGGCGAACATGTAAATTATGCGACCCGGAGGGCTAAGGCCGCCAGAGCCTCGCTATACCCAGTGCTGAACAGTGCCAGCCCGTACCCACTGGCAACTAAGCTCCTCATTTTTCGGCTGTACGTACTGCCGATTCTAACATATGCTTACCCGGCATGGGGGGCAGTGTTGAGCTCCTCGCTTCAAAAGAAGATCGAGGCCGTCCAAAACATCGCGTTGTGGACGATCTTTGGAGCTCCGTGGTTCGTCAGGAACGCCACTCTCCGATCTGATGCGAGATTTCAATCCGTGTCCGAGGTGGGGGTGGCGCAGGCGCGCAGACTGTTCGGGAGAGCGGCTGTGTCCGAACACAGTCATCTTCGGGACATCTGCCGAGAGGACCCAACTCCGACAGTTGTAAGGAAGCGGCCTCACGCCGTACTGGACGAACCACCGTGATGGTGCGGTGCGGTAGCCGAAAATCGACAAACCAGGCTTAGGGGCCTCCATATCGCATGAGCCATAAACGGAATAGTGCGTCAGACGCGTTTCCGGGGTCGCGAGTGAAAAGTTTTCGCGAGTTATATAGTTTGAAGACGTCAAACACGGTAAGTCGCGCATAAAACAAAAACGCGGTCTAAATTTAAAAAAAAAACTTACAGTAAGACAAAATATCCCAGCAATTGCGACTCCTCCGGAAAAGGGGACGCATTGCTCCCTCCTTATAGCTAGTGCCCCGTTGTGGCGTATTCCTGCTAGCCTATTAAAGAGTTAGCACCGAAAGGACTTCAGTGGACGGTCTGAAGGGGAATTACGTCGGGAGGACAGGCTTTATAAGCCTAGCCTTCCGCGGTCGGCCCATGAAATGGGTTCGATAACGCTGGTTTAACAACGGATTGGAATGCAATTAAATCCGTCTTAAATTCACTAAAATAATAATAGACAAAACTTGAAAAATTAGATCCGAGATTAAAAAAAAATAACCCTTTTAAAAAACAAGCCCGATTAGAATGATCCAGCAGCAAGGGACTCTGTCCAGGTTCTGCGATAAAGTAGGGAGTAATAGACTCCTGCCAACTTTGCATTCCATTCCACCCTGTGAAAACTAACTTTTGATAAATCAAAGGGATATTCAATTTTTAACGACTGTATCATCAAATTCATAACATTTTTCAAAAATAGTCTCACAATATTCTATTCTTAAATGTAATGTCTAACAATCAACTTATATAATGGAATAACAATCAATTACAGATGCTATTTCTTTTTTAATACAATCATCAATATCTACATAGATTGAATAATTAAATCTAGGTATCTGATTTGGTGAAATAATTCTATTATTACGAAGCTTCATTTTGGTATCTATATAAAAGTTTATTTTTTAAAATTCAAATAGACTATTGGTTTTACCATATCCTAATCCAAAGGTGTACAAAACCATTAGATTTAGTAATTTCTGCTTTGTAGATGAAAATAATAGAATAGAATAGAATATTATTACAATAATTTAAACTTTTCAATTTATAGAAAATATTAGTCATTTTTGCAATTTTGTAAGAAGTTGAAAATATTTAAAAATAATATTTTATTGATGATGAAAAAATTATAATTTTATATAGAAACAAAATGACTAGTTTAATAGATGTTTGTTACGAACAAATAAGACAATTTTTCATAAGCTACATTTGGCGATTTTAAGCTAATTATCGACACAAACACGGGTTCTTTTATGCAACAAAATTATGTAAAGATGGTGGGAAAGAATTTAAAGGATGGTATCGTACTAAAGAATCTAAAAACTTAATTGAACATTTTGTTCATAAATTTGGTGGTGAAGATCTTCACTACCAAAATATTCTGTATAAGGTGGATTCAAAGGGTACAAATCCACTAGATTTGCTAATTTCTGGTACTTATTTAAGGGAGGGATTAATTTTTAATTTAGCTTGTTGGATTTCTATAGATTTTGATGAAACATGCTATAAAATCATAAAAGAGTATTTTATTAAAGATTTCAAGTCGTATAAAGACGATATTGCTCAGTTGCATTAAAAATTGGAATATATAGAAAATGAAAATAATAGACTTGTAGATGTAAATTTAAAACGC
Source organism: Lycorma delicatula (assembly GCF_047948215.1). NCBI lineage: Eukaryota > Metazoa > Arthropoda > Insecta > Hemiptera > Fulgoridae > Lycorma > Lycorma delicatula. The sequence continues at coordinate 212,031,514 of NC_134455.1, forward strand.
AAGATGCGAATTGACGAATTGAATGATAATGGAAAGAAAATTAAAACAATGGCCACCCCATATTTATCTTCACTTTATCCGCACGACGAAAGTGACAATTGTCTTTTAATTTTAGCTAAAAATAAGGATGACGAAGAGTATAAATGTTACGCAGTTCGTGTTCAATATAGAAAAATAGAAGCTACATTGAATAAACTTGAAAAACTTTATCCCAATTTTGAAATTGTCTATGAAAAATTAAAAGATCCAAATAGTATACGATTCTTTAATCTTGCTTTTAAAGAATTGAAATTTAAAAGAAAACGTAATCATTTTAATATAAATATGGAAATTGATGAACTTATAGAAAAGATGGAATTGTTGTATGAAAAAACTTTCAATACGTTGAATGTTACAATAGTACAAGATGAGTAAATTATTGTTTCCATTTCTTTTTTTTATTTTTTTAGGTTGTCTAAATCTGATTTGGCAATTGAGTTGCACAGGCCAGCTAGACGTAAAAGTCCTACTAGAAAGACGGAATTAAAGGGTCTAGACGACTTAGTGCAAGCGGATATAGTTAAATAATTCCATATTCGCAATCAAATAAAGTTTATAAATATTTATTGACTATAATTGATATTTTTACTAAATTTGCATACGGTGTACCATTAAAGAACAAGACAGGTAAAGAGGTCGTGTTTGCTTTGGAACCGATATTGAAAATACATAAAATGAAACAGTTTCAAACAGATCAGGGAAAAGAATTTTATAATCCACATGTGAAGGCCTTGTTGAAAAAATACAACATAAATCATCATTCCACCCATTCAGATAAAAAGGCCGCCATTATTGAACGTTTCAATAGAACGTTGAAAACAAAACTGTGGACTAAATTTGTAGAATATGGCAAATATAAATGGATAGATATTTTGCAAACACTTTTAGACGAATACAATAATTCTATACATTCGGCTACATTATTTAAACCCAAAGATGTTGACAAGACGAACGAAGCACAAGTTTTGGAAAATTTAAATAAAAAATACGATAGAAAAAAAATTGTAAAAATTAAATTTAATGTAGGCGACAGTGTTCGTATAAGTAAACATTAAAAAATATTTGAAAAGGGCTATCTACCAAATTGGACAAATGAAATATTTAAAATACACACTGTTCATACTGAATCCAATCCTGTTACCTATGAACTAATTGATTCCCGAAACGAAGTCATAAAGGGCGTTTTTACCATCACGAACTACAAAAATATAACTACAAAACTACAAAAAAAACTACAAAAAGATAGTTAGCATCACAAACTACCAAACATAAAGATGTATACCAAATTGAGAAAATTTTACGACGAAAGGCGACAAAGCTTATGTAAAATGGTTGGGTTTTGATAAAACGTACAATTCTTGGATCGATTTGAGCAATGTAGTTTTGTAATGTTTTATAGTGGCGATTCTTTCACTATTAGTGTTGCTCTTTTTATTGACAATAATACTCAGTTACAGAGGTTGTGAACAGAAAAAAAAATTTTTACATCATCAATAAAATATTAATTTGATATAATTTTACTTTTTATATAGACCAAGTAAAAATGTCTAATATTTTCGACAAACTGAATAGTTTAAATTATTGCAACAATATTAAAAAGATTAATGAAATGATGCAAAATAGGCGTTATCGAATTCAAAAAGTAGAGTTTATAAAAACAAAAAATGGTGATTCAACTATTGCTACAATTAACGGATTTGGAAAAATATTTTTACCGCAAAGATTCAATGATCTTACACTGTCAGATTTAAACGAAATTAACAATTCTAAAGACATTTATATAATATACAAGGGTATGAGAAAAACGGCCAATGGTCATAATTACCATGATGTAGAGTATACATGTGGCATTGATGTTGCATATTAAACTAGTTTATTTTTTTTAAATAAATATTCATCAATTTTTTTATCCCCATATGGGAGTGTATCTATAAGGTTTTCCAATACGAATCTTTTGTCGTCATATGGAGAAAGAGCTTTTTTACATTGATCAATCGAGTATATTTGGTGATTAAAACTACGTAATGATTTCAAGGTGGAATATGAAATGTTTCTATTGAATAAACAGTCTTTATAAAGCTCGTGATTTAAAACGTTTAAATTGCAATCTTTGTCGAATATACTAGAACCTTTTTTAATTCCCTTGGCCATTTTTTTTGTTCTAAAGCATACTGTCCATATCCCCAAAGTATTGAATACATTTTTGCTCTTAACCCGACAAATTCATAGATTGGCATCCCACCCATTTCATCTTTTAAAAGTCCTATATCATGACCGTAAATATTTCCATCATTTTGATTCAATCGTTTTGGTGTATCAAAATGTTCCTGCTTTGTTGGCACTATTGAGTATAATAACTAATCTGTATTTGTTATTAGCAGTTTTATGTTTTCATGACCATATTTAGGTAAAAAGTGGTTATAATGGTAATCGTACATGATTAGTTTTGCCAAATCTTCTTCGACCAGTCATAAGAGAAAGGAGGGTGTGGCAAAGGAGGGTGTGTACAGAAACAATCTGAGAGTAGTGCAATGGAGGTGTTAGTAATAACGGAGAAAGCAACGGTCACAGACACTATAAAATTCGCACCTATAGAATTTCCAAAAGCCCAAAAACAGCTAAGAAAAGGACGTGTACTTCAGTCGCCCCAAGTACACCTTTGAATGGTGTTTTGTAGATGCACAGGGACAAAGGTTTGGTTTAAAATTAAATGGTGGAGTACCACAAGGATCTGTTCTTTGCCCACTGTTTTGTGTGATAGCTTTTGATGGAGTACCGCGGCTTGAATTCCCCACCGGGGTTCAAGTCATTGCATATGCGGATGATCTTGCCATTTTAATACAGGGAAAAACTGAGTTGGAGGTACAAGAACGGGCTAATACGGCAACAGAGGTAATAATACAATAGTTGATAGCAAGAGGATTAGAATTAGCTACTGACAAATGTCAATATGTCTTACAAACTGACAGGAGGCAGATTGAGCCGATTAATCTAACGATAGAGGGAGAAAGAATAAATGAGGTACGTAAGCTAAAATACCTAGGGGTGACATTTTAGAGAAGAATTTTCGGTTTACCGAACACATTATTAGCAGCTGCAAGAAGGCAGAAAATATGGTTAAGGCGCTCAACATTATTTTGACTTCGCATAGAGCTCCAAGAGGGTCCAAAAAAAAGCTGATAGTATCGGCAGTGACTTCCTCTATGTTATATGCCGCGCCAGTCTGGGGGTCTTCTCTAAGGTATAAGAGAAATCTGATAAGAATGGTCAGAGTCCATAGGAAGCTGTTAATAGGGGTGATTTCAGCTTATAGGACAGTTTCATATGACGCCTCATATGAAACTGTCCTATAAGCTGTCTTGTCTTGTCTTCCACACCACCGCTTTAATTGCAAGTTGAAGAAAGAAGAGAGATAGCACAGAGCTTAGACAGACATGAGGCCAAAATCAGGCTAATGGAAAGATGGAAGTATAGGTGGAGAGAAGAGGGGGTTGCTAGACGAACTAAGGAGTTAATACCGGACTTACTAGCGTGGCATAGCAGAAGGTTTGACGAAATCAGTTACTATACGTCGCAGCTGTTTACTGGCCATGGTAACTTCAATGATTACCTATATAGGATCGGAAGAATACCAGAACCCAAATACATGTACTGCAACAAGGATTTCACCGCTGAACGTACCTTTTTTGATTGCGGTAAATGGAACACCTTGAGATATGAAGTTGGAATCGCAGGGAAAAGGCCGTTAAAATTGATAGCTTACTTGCTCGGCAATGAATTGCAGTGGAAACGGGTGGATGATTATGTAAGACAAGTGATCAAGCAAAAGGACATAGAGGAGCGGCAAAGGGGGTTTTAGAGTAGGGTAGGGTGGATAGCCTCAGTGGTGAGGGCCGACATGTCTTGGTCAGCCCACGACTGGGAACTCCAGGGGATGCTAGGACACTAAACGAAAAATGAGAAAAGACCTGACATCGCGTCTGGACAGAAATGTTCGGGCGTGGTGTCAAAAGGGCAACAAAAAAATAACTCAAAAGAGCTGGCCCGCGAGCCGACCTGCCATGCCGGATTTCCAGCGAATAGGCGAGGAGGTTCGTTAGAAACCGACAATTGTCTGGGTGGCGTAATACCAAACAGTTGGACCGCCCCAGGGTAGTAGAGAGGAAAAAAGTACACCTTTGGAGTTCGAATCGAGTTCGTCAGCCGCCGAAAGTATTTCACTAGCGATCGCATCAAGTCTAAATTCGATAACAACAATGCTAATTGCTCCATCTAAGATGTCATCATCACCTGATGTTAGCCGCAGAACGTCACTGGTATCAGAAAGGGAGGAAGATGCCATGTTCGAGGCCTCAGACACTTTGTCATCAGAAGTTCAGGCCGTAAGGAGAATGGAAAAAAGATGCAAGAAAGGATGGCCGAAAGGAAAGCCTAGGCGGTAAACAAATAAATGTGATATGTTCAAGAATCCAAATTCATCGTGATTAAATTTCTGTATTTGTTAGTCTTTGTATGCAAGAAATAATTAACAGTTCTAGTCTCATTGGAAGTGTGAAAAATTTAACTGTTTTTTTTTTTTTTAAGTGGAAAGGGGTTAATGACCAAAGAAGTCGATGCCCCTAAAAACCCTAAAAAAAAATAATGACCTGAGATAGATAATCCCCACGTCCAGAACATAACATCTACGTTCCACGTACAGGGCGGCAACAGCTGTACATAAGTACGATTCATAATGCTGATTAACGGGGCTCTGGATGTTTTCCTCGGAAATAGAATTTACTTCGACCTGATTCCACCTAATACAAGGACTGGATTTTCGGCCACCTGCAGATATGGAAGACATGGATACACACCACCTTTAGAGCTAGCGATGTGGCGACCAGGGTCAAAGTGACTGCAGGTGTAAACACCCCCCCTCCGCGAAGCCAAGCCCCCCCCGCGAAAGCAAGCGTGTAGTTAAGGTGCCCATGTATGTCCGTGCATGGGAGTACCGTGAGCACGCGATCATGTTCGATTGTTACGTTTATTATTTGATAAATCCCTTACTTGGGAATTACGTATACAGGACTTGAGTGTTAAATGCAAAAAAAAATCCTAAACATTATTAAATCTTTATCCTGGGGCTCAGATAAAGAAATACTACTGCGCCTGTATAAAGCATTGGTTTAATCGAAGCGGCAGAACTTATTGTCATACAGCAAGCTCTTTTCTACACGGAAAACTACTGTGAAAAGAGTGGGCTAACATTTTGGGATTCTCTTAGTGCACTGACTGCAATTCGGAACACGAACATTAAGGATGTCTTTATTACAAACATCCTGTCCATTTTATACGTTTTAAATGAACTAGGACAGCGATTTATATTTGTATGGACTCCAGGGCATGTGGTATTGCAGGGAATGAAAGTGCAGACGAAACTGCCAGAAAGGCAACAGTCTGTGATAACCTGGATATAATTCCTGTATGAGTGGCAGATGTTAAAATTTGCCTAACTAATACAATAAGAAACCGGTGAAGTAATGATTGGAGAAGATTAAATACAAAACTAAACTCAGTTAAAAATTCTTCATATAAAAGGAAGAGCGACGTGAAGCTGACTCGCCGAGAAGAAGTGGTGGTGACCAGACTTAGAATCCTTTTCGCATAGTAACAGTTCATGGGGTTTTTTTGATCCCCTTTATTTATGAACATTACGCGTGTTAACCTTTTCACTAAAATGAAATAATGACTCAACACTAAAGACAATACAATCGAGAAATTCGTCATCTCACGATGCAACATTTAGATTACGAAGTCGGTACGGAAAACGTAGCTGGTAAGCTTCAAAGTCTGTAACAGATGGCAACGGTATGGACGCATATGTAAGCGTTTTCTTAAAAATTTCCACACTGTCATCACCGGCATTTACTAGTTCGTTGCTGCTGACTTCGTAACAAATTTCTTAGGATTGCGCAAGAAAGACTCTGACAAGTTCAACATTTTCTTCAGCCACCATTGGTCGTTCCGTACTCTTTCCTTTCCACGAACATCCAGTAGTTTCTAATGATAACGTCATCTACGAATGTTTTTCAGGTGGAGGATCACAATTAAACTTTCTGCTGAGGGCACGTTGGACTATAACCACAGATTCACATTTAACTAATTGTAAACTGCAAAACACAGAAGGTTTTCTGTTCCGCAGTCGCCATATTTGCTAGCGGCGCTGTTAAGCGGAAAAATAATCAATCGAGGAGAAAAATAATCAAGCGGAGTCAATCAACGGCCACGCTCACAACTAAACTGTTATTTTGCTCTTTGATTTTAGCCTCAAATCAACTCTGCAGACTTCATCCAAGAGATATAACAAATTAAAACCCCGATATTACTTTTTGTATATCTAAGCTTATAAAAATAATAGATTCCTGCCTCTATATGTAGATTTTCATTTCCATTTTTGAGAAGTAGGATCTACGATTTCCGAGATTTTAACCGCTACAGAAAATGAGGATAAAATATATCTAGATATGCGATATATGGATTGTTTTCAATGAATTTTCATTACTAAAAACAAACTTTTTCTCCATAAAAATGTCTGGATCATCTCTCCTTCTTTTTCAAGATATATGTATATATTTTATTGGTTTTATTCGCAAACAAATTTTCATTAATATAGAAAGGTTGTTTGTTCAGAAAGGAAAAAATAAATGTGTTGTATAAACGATGGTCTCAAAAACTCCTCCTTCAAGCCTTTTTGGTGTTCTCGTTTCCAAATTTTGAGGTAGTATACGGTTTCTTAGTATCTATCTACAATCAGGAAAATTTGATCTGAATTTTCAATTTTGAATTGAAAAATGATCTTCCAAAGTTATATCGCATCCCTTAAGATCTGCCTGCGATATTGTAATGAAAGAAAAAAATATACCGTTCCTTTTCCTGCAAGTTCATCTCCAACAGTTTATATAAGTTCATATGCCGTCTATTTATTTAATTCATTATAATCAGGTAAATCTTTTGATGGTAGCTATTTGTTAAAAAAAAATATATACTTACTTTCTAGTTTTAGTGACAAAAATTATGTAACTGTGACGTCATTTAATTTACAGTGATAGTGCCTCGGCCTTTCATCTGAAGATCCCGGGTTCAAACTCTGGTCATGCATGGCATTTTTTCATACGTTACAAATTTCTATGGCTAATGACCTTAGCAGTTGATGCCCTAAAACTAAAAAAAATTCCAGTAATCTTTAAAAATGGTATTCCATGACAATTTTTTCTTATGTAGCTTGGGCAAATACTACGATTAGATAGATGTTGGTTTCATTAAATACACATACGCCAAATTAAACATTTATTTTTTTATTTTATTTAACTATGAAATATACTTACTCAAAAACTTTCAAATATTTATTTGCTGGAAGTTTCTTGAAGATCAATCATGTAGTTTTAAGAATAATTTTAGCTTACGTGTATTATTTATGGGTATGTACACAAACACACCACATTTAAATTCACAAACACGTCAATAGATATGCTACAGAGTTTTACATATCCTTATTTCAGTGTTTATCTATTGTACTGGTGTGTAAATATAATAAACTATTAATTTATATATTGTATCTATTTCAATGAGAATTCATATTATTAAAAGGAAGGACTGTCTGTTCACCTTCGATCAGGCAGGTTGTGATTAATGACCGGAGATGCAGAAGGCAGTTGTTCTAGTGTGGTCAATTTGTCTGGCTAGCAGACGCGTTAGCAGGATTCCTCTTGTTAGTTTTGTAAAAGTTAAGGTCATTCTATTTACTGAATTAAACGGAGGATCAAGGAACCGCATTCAACGTATAATTCTATGCATACGTACCCTATATAATTAGGGTCATTTAAGAATAGTAAATACACCAGCGGAAAAGTAAAATTTTATGTGAAAGATATATGTTTTATATCGACATTGTTACAACAAAATTTGCATCTCTTAAATTTAAGTAAAGGTTGAAAGAAATGTATGCGGCTACATATTGAAAATTTAAATTATATGTATAAAATTTAGTTTTATCATTTAACCTTCTGCTGTAACCGGGAAAAACTTTTATATAAAAGTAATTTGAATTTCCATACTTGAAAAGAAGTAAATAATATAATAATCTGGAAGCTGGTAGCTGAATAAAATCCGACGTGAAATGGTGTGTACACACGTTAGTTTTACGTCAAGTTTACAATTAGAATCAACAAGTGGAACAAGTGGAAGACAGAACCGTTAAATTAACTTATATAATTAGGACTCGATCTATCGAACTTCATGTTGAAAGATAAAGATTAAATACGCTATACTAAAGAAAGCAAAATTGACTTATTTAAATTATAGTATTGACTTATTTAAATTAAATTATAGTAGTTGATTCGGGGGTTAGGGCCATGACTATGTATTCAACCTTTGCAAAGGAATAATTCTGTTATTAACACTTTATTTAATTATTTCTCTTCCATACCAGAATGACATACTCATAAATTAAGTCAAATGTAAATTCTAGTTTAAATTATGTTAACTTTTGATTGTTTAATAAATTAAAATTATTACATACATTACATGTACTTAATATATAAAAATGCGTAGGTTTCATCGTATAGTTTATGATAGCACTGTAGTTCGCTTCAAAATACGTATGTCTTATAAAAGTAAGAAATTATTTGATTAATTTGATTTCCATTTGATCTCCAGACTTCCTGATGTACAAAATTTCAGTTACCTCTGTTACCATCACTTCAAACCCAACTGTCTTGAGTATGTCCGCATATGGCGACCCCTAACTTGATCATTATTGTCTCCGTCTTATGTGTCTGGCGTGCCGGCTAGCTGCGAATCCACATAGGAGGAAGTCGACCTGTAGACGCAATGAGGTGGTACCTGCGTTCAGTCGTTCTTCCCTCATACTCCGATAATTTCCGTACATATGTGGCTGTGTCCTGACCATAAACGTCTGTCTGTAGCGGCCATATATTACCACCACTATTGATCTTAATCTCTTTGAACACGTCGACCACGGCCTGCGCCATCATCTGAATCCACGTAGGCCTCGTGGAAGGTATTGGCGATCAGCGGATCCTCACCATCACAGCTACCAACCAGCTTGGCCTCTTTGCAATCTGAGGCGGGTCTACGGGAGATCCCCTGCATGTACATCCTTTGTAGCAGTACCAGCGATAGTCTGCGTAGGTATCACCTCTATTACCGCTTGCTGCGAAGTCTTCGGCTCCATAGTAGTCTCCGGAGTTTCCTCCACTGTGGTCGGCTAGACCGGAAAAGTTTTAGCAGTTCTGAGATCTACGCCTTGGTCCGCGTTCTGTTATATCCACAAGGTATATTTTGGGGACGGGTCGAGGTAATCTCTGGGTCGGAGGAAGGTAAAATGTTGGATTTGCGGGGGTGTGGAGGGTAAAATTTGGAGAAGGTCGAGATTCGAAAAGAAACGGATGGATTTCGCTGGGGGATGAAGGATAGGAGAATTATAAGAAAGGGAAGATTCCCCTCATATTGAGTGAGTAGCACTTAGAAAAAATTTCACTGCTTACTTAAAATTTCTTGGTCCTTATTTTGATCCAAGCCGCTGACGTCACAATCGTGTACACACAGGATAATCGACTTTCCTTTGGTTTGGTTTGCTTAGCATTTTTCCCGCCACCATCTCATTCGGTCTCCCTAAAGCATAAGACCGAATGTCTGTGCCACAAACGGCTACTGAGCCTCGAAGCAGTTTAGCGACCAGTGTCCTAAATAGCTCCTAGAGCTTACCTAATAGCGTGAGCGGACTAAGTACGGTGCCATACACCACCGGCTTACGTGTCCCGACAGCTTACTATTTACTAAAATGGGTAGCCGCACCCCATCAACTATTAAAAATATATATGACATCCATAAATTAAAATTTACTTCGTTAGACAACAATTCGTTGCCACGCCTAGGTCGCTGAATGCCACCAAGTACTTCTCCATCATATTAAAGCGCTTGGAGCCTTAATTGGCTGGTGGTCAGTCAAATATATATCTCTAGGTTAGCTTCACACAGAAGTGCGGTAAGAGTCTTTTCCCTTAGGTAAACTACTGATGTCGGTTGAACATAGCAACCGCATCAAGGAACTCCCACATGGTCCGACAATGCGGCTCTCGCCACATTGACTCGCCGCTTGTCAGTGGCCAATTTTATCCTTGACCTTTAAGTTCCAGGGTGGCTCGGTCTCTGGCCCCCCCCAAGAGCAGGGCAGTCAAACATCAGGTGTTCATTTGACTGGACCTCCCCGCAGACGCACAGCTCATCAACTGCCAGGTTGAACAGAAAGAGATATTGGATTAAATTAACATGGTTGGTGAGGACCCGGGCACCCGTTGCCATTAATAACGAGCTCGAGGCATACCATCCCACCAGATCCTGTATAAACTTATACAAGAATCTTCCCTTAGTCGTGGTGTTCCATTCCAGCTGCCATGCTTCCATCGCGAGGCTCTGCAGTCTCTTCCACAGTCGACTTAAAAAGCTTTCGCCAGTATTTGTAGGTTATTATATACTATTATATCCATCTTCTTTATAGTAAAAACCGAACTTCACACAAAATCGCAATAAAATATGAATTCATGAACCAAAAATCATAAAAATTTTCAAACATATTCACAATCAATCCACCGACAGTTTCCGTATGTCCAATCCAAAAAAAAAAATACGCCAAAAACCAACCAAAAACAGCTATAACGCAGAGAAAAGAAACAATACGTAAATGTAATAGATGTATACATGTACCTAAGCATCTATAAAGTATTCTTATATCATATTTTTGTATGTCGGATTTTCTTGTTGTATTACATTTCTGTAGATCTTATTGTATTGTAGTAAAACCAAAATTACCAATTTTGCATTGTTTGAAATAGGATTTAAATAATATAGGTTTTTTAAATAATAGGTTTTTTTGTTTAACTTGTGGCACCGACTTATCAATATCGGTCTATAACGTCGGAGATATTGCGTAACATAATTTTAAAAAATGCAGTCGAATTAATCCTCCTTTCTCCTCCATCCTCCTTTTTTGAAGTCGGTTAAAAATTAAAAGACAAACTAATTTTTAGTAAAAATAAGTGTTATAATAAAAGAAGATACGGAATATAGTGGTTCATATTAATTTCAATTTTTTAAATAAAATATTAATTTAATTTGAATAAACTTCCCCCAGAAAATTCAAAAATTTTAATCCAACCACCGGTAGGTAAGATGACACACACACACACACACACACACACACATACACGAGGGTTATTTTTCAATTAACAATGTTCACCCGTAAACTGGTAACAATTTAAAAATTCTTGTACTTAAAGGGAAAATATGTCATTCGCCATTTTTAAACATAATCTCCTCTTACATCTAAGGATTTTTAAGATTGCAAGATGCGTTTGACGATACCTTCTTTGAAGAACGTGTTCCTTGAATCAATCTGCGACTGTTTTATTAATGTTTTCATCAGTCTCGCTCAAAAATTCCCTTAATTTCAAGGAAATATGAAAAATAGATGGCACCGGATCCGGACTGTAAAGAGAATGAACCAAAAATTTTTGCATCTTTCTATGCATGCTGAACAACGTAAAGACACGGTTTTGGTGAAGCAGACATTCCCTTAATGAACAGCAACATCAATGGTTTTGTATAACCCGTCGTAACTTTTTTAACGTTTCGCAGTAACTTTTTTTTCTTTTTTTCCTCGAAGCAGATAATCACTTTGAAGGATGTCTTCTGAAAAATCCGGTTCCAAAAAGGCTTTGCAGTGAATTCTGTGATTGAAGGAGCTGTTAGAACGTTTTTGAGTTGGGTAAATGTGAGTGGTGCCAATGAAGAAACTGTTTTTTAGTTTCAGGTTCTAGCGACTCATCCATGTCTCGTCTTTTGCTGCGCGATTCAAGAATTCATTTCATCCTGCAAGAGTAGCGATCGCACCTCCCAATCCAGCGGGATTGACAAAGTGCATAGTTGATGGAATGCAACAGAAAAATAACGTTTGATTTACTCAAGAGCTTGAAGCTAACTGACAGCATCACATACAATTTAAGAAATTGCTTTGGAAGCTTCTTTAGCCTAATCTACGAAAAGAAAACAAAAAAACGGAAATTTTTGTTAGTAATTTTGTTGTAATTTTTTAAAGTCAAGTTTTCTGGGTAGAAGGCAAGATTTTTAATTCTATAAAACTTAGATATATAAAGGTAAAATATTTTTGATTAATAGAATGGTTAACTACTAAAAAAAAATTGACTACTAATCGAGCAAGTAGATAAAAGTTTTGTTCGAAAATTCATCGGTTAGGTGGCTTATCCAATAAAAACGAAATATGCGTTCTATTTCAGTGTTCACTATTCTAAGTATAGATGTATATGGTAATCTATAAACTCCTGATAAAAGTAAGTGTTTTCTAAAAAGTGACACTTAAAGTATTTTGGGCAACAATTTATATTTCCTAACTTAATACAAAAAATAGATAGTATACTGAAAAGAGAAAGTGTGAATATATTATTAAAATCTAAAAAAAAAAAATAATGAAAAAAACATAAATACATTAGGGATTTCCTTAAATTCTGTACATTTTTAGGTTTTTGTTGAAGGCCTAATGGAAGATTTAGACCTTAAAACTGTATTCCAGAAATTCAGAGTTCGCAATTATTAGTTTATTAAATCAATAGTAATGAACCATTAATACTTGTACTACCATGAAGGTGTATTTTGACGCAAACCACCCATGCTTGGTAATCCTTCTGTTCAAAGTTAAAAGAATTTCCATAGTCCTCTGAGCAGACATTTTTGCATTTGTTGATATAATGAAACAGTTTCAGGAGGAATTTTTATTTATATCTATAGTACTAGTTGTAAAAGAAGACAGCAGGCATTAGGAAGTATATCAATCTATTGTGTAATGCAGGTTATAATCGGTATTACAATGTTGCAGTACACATTTATATAAAAAAGCAGGGACTATTTTATAAGATTATTAGCTTAAATGAGAAATTACAGCATCCAAAAGTAATTTTTATTTTAAAAAATTGTATTTAAAGCATGAAAATTACTTACTTGTTCATAAGAGTTCTGTTACTAATCCAAATATTTTCATTTTAAGTACTGTGTAATACACATCCTGTAGCTTTTTTATTAAGTAATTCATTTATTAATTTATTATATGTACTATTTATATCTCTATCAATAATGCTTATTAAAATCTATTCATTTTTATGCTTGCAGAGCTCAGTTTTCCATTTTCAATTAACAAGACCAGAATCGTGAAAAATTGTTAAATGTAATAATATATTCATAAGTATAAATGCATATATATATATATATATATATATATATATATATATATATATATATATATATATATGTATATATAATTTTCCATCGTTTTAGGAGAATTCTGTACTAAAAGTAATTTTTGAAAAACATTGGAATCTTAAAAAGTTATAATTATTTGCTTTAAACTTGTTGTTGCTGAATAAAATAGAAATATTACTGTCATCATTCATTTGAACTTCCTCCAGATGAGAGTCCTTTCAACTCGAAAACATAAAATAACGGGACCAGAACAATTTAATCCTTTCTTTCATGCAAAAATTCAGAATATATATATATGTTTCATCTTTTTTGTAAATATGTTGCAACATGAAAAAGGATCTTGCTTCACCAATGAAAAACTTACACCAGCCTGAAAAACAGATCACCTTTCACTACATACGGGTGCTGTAGAAGAAGAACATCGAGGCTCAGTTTCTCAACAACCTCACCTAACTTAACTTGGACTGCATAGGCTTCCTGGGTATTAAGTTGACCGAACCATCGAGAGGGTTAAAGTACATCTCAACTGCTTTCAAGTAACAACCACATTCCTTACTATTAACCGAGTGCCTATGACTTTTGCGCAATCTTTTACAGTTACCGCAAGACGGAGCCTCTTTCTTTTGTGGACAGTCGTCACGCTTATGGCCCTCCTCGCCACAATGCGCGCAGACCGACGCATACTTACAGAACTTGGGCCTGTGGCCAAACCTACAACACTTAAAGCATCGCTGCACATCAAGGTATTCCTTGACGCGACAAGATGCGAAGTCAACGAAGATTCGTCCCTCTCACACGAACTTCTGATGGAGACCAGCCCCTAACTCAAACACACCGTGATACCGTGGAGCATCACGTTTACCGGTCTTAAAGATGAGCCTACACTGATTCTTAAACGTAGCCTCGTCCAAGTCAATTTTATATTCTCGGATCAGAGACAGAATCTCGTCGTCGGAGAGGGTCCGTTCTATGTCATACACTATGACACGAGGTTTTCTCTAACGCTTAGGGTCTACTTTCACTTCAAGCTTCTTGACTGTTGGAGACTCCTTAATGACACGGACTGTCTCCTTATTTTCCGCATCAACTACCAGCCCTTTGCTGGTCTCCTTGATGTCCCAAATCTTCAACTGATTCCGGTCGCCAAGAAGGGCAGCCCGTAAATCTCGCTTTAGTTCTTGGCTCGTGGCCTTCGAGCCCTCCACTTTGTTCACAAATTGTTCTTAGCCGGAGGGCTAAGAAGCCCTCCGGCTTCTTAGCCGTCTTGCTGGCTTCACGTTTAGTTCGCAGCACATCAGCGTAGCGCCTGGTCTGCGCTGGGGCCTGAACCACCTTTGGCTGAACCTTCGCTTCCTGGGGCTTGGAGGCCAAACCTCGAAACCATCTACTACCGCCGCAAACGTCTCCTTTATCTTCACGAGACGGGGAAGAACCTCGTTCCCACAGTGATGCCGCCGGGGAGCGCTAGAAACTCAAACTAGTAGTTCAGGTCTTCCTGGACTACTTTAGCCAGCGGGGCAGATATCCTTGTCGAACACCTAAATTTACTCTTAATTTACTATTCTTATCTCCAGTCATGTCTATATTTTTTTTGCTGCTGTACATTTCCTGTACGATCCATATAAGCCATCTTGGTATTTCTCTTTTCTCTAATATTTTCCATAACTTTACTGTGTGTAGTTTTTCAAAGTCTTTCCTCAAATCTACAAACAGCACACGTGTTTCACAATTGTACTGTTGGTGCGTCTCAATGATTTGCCTTAAAATAAAGACATTGTTGGTACAAAACCTTCCTTTCCTGAAGCCAGATTGCTCTTTTCTCAAAATTCTTTCAACCAATACCTTTAATTTTTGAGTAATTATTCGTGAAAATATTTTATTACCTGTATTTAGAAGGCTGGTGCCCTGATAATTCCTGCACTGACTTTAAAAAAATGGGCACAATAATTGCCAATCTCCATTCATCTGGTATCTTGAGTTTAGTCCAGCATAAATTTAGAAATCTCTAGAATCTGTGTTTAAAATTCTCGGAGGAGTACTTTATTGTTATTAATTCTATCTCTATGTCTTCATTAGAATCGTCCATTAACTAAAGCTGTTGGAAATAAGTCAGAAATTTTTCGAGTCCTACAACTGGAATTTGGGCATGATCCTTCTTCTCACTTCTTAAGCACTTCATAATTTTATAAGCAATATTTTGACGCTCGTGGACATCATTTTCGATTCTGCTTAAAAATGAATCCCACTTCATACTTTGCTGTTCTTTACAAATTTTAGCGATTTTCCTCTGATATATATATATCTATACATTTGTCTCTATCTTCCTCCTTCTTTGTTGTTAACCAACTTTAAATATATCTTCTGTACTACCTCTCTCATTTGATCACTCCATAAATTTATCTTTTTCCTCCGGAACTTTCTTCGACACCCAAGTGCTTCATAAGCTGCTTTCTTTATTATTTTAGGTAAATTTTCCCATTCCTCACCAATATTATCACTTAATTGGAATTCTTCATTTACAGTATCCATCCTGTGCCTGTAGAAATGCAGTATTAACGGTGATTGAAAAGACGCACCTTAAATTGATATTCCTTATTTGGATAAGATCGGTTCTTTATCCACTGAGTCTTAATATAAACTATTGCCACTAACAAAAAATTAACCGCGTCGACACCCGCCCTCCTAAATACTCTGTCATCTTTAAATAATAATACTGCCTTTTTATTCATAATGAAGTAATCAACCTGTTCTCTAGCAGACCAGGTGTAGTTGTGAATCCTCATGTTAAAAATATGTATACATTACTCTCATATTCGAGAGTAAAGACAGTTAAAAGGTTTGCAGTGTTAAGAAGTATTTGATTAAGCTTTATATAACCACAGGATATAACAATTCAGGGTATTACAAGGATTGTCTTACAAAGAGGTGTGAAGGATGCTGCACATGCTTAATCAGGAGCTGTGGGGATGAAACAAACCAAATAAGTAAATAAGAAGGCCCATTCTCAAACGATGATAATTGGCGTGTAATGAAAATTAAATAAACTTGAGGATTTATAAATTAGAATAAATATATATACAACTACATGTAATTAAGATGGCGGCGCTTCGTTTCATAACTAATATATCCGTAATGAAAGATCTAATTTTTAAATGAGTATCGGCCAATTAAAAGACGATATAGATTTTTCGTCATCTCTTGTTGGTGATGCACTGAGATTTTCTTAAATATGGAATTTTTGCTGAGCAAAACATGTTTTGGAAAACAAAATTTTAGAGTGTATGAGTTGAAAATGGTAAAATTACACTACCCGCGATCGACTATATTTTACGTACATTCACAAACAAGCGTAAGCACGGTCTATCATTAAATCAATAAAGAATGTGAATTCATTACAACAGGTTGTACAACGTACATCGTTAAACCGGTAACAAAATGGATTATATTTTGATGTTTTTTCCTTCATAATAATTACTTAAGATATTTTTCTAATGAGAATCGAATTTGGATTCAAATCGGCCTATGTACATATAATAGACGCATTTTAAATTTTACTATTAACAGGTTTTAGTGCTGACGTAAGAAGTAATTTGAATGTTTAATCCTTGCTATGGTACTTTCTCTCTAATAATCTTGTATAACATGTAGTGGCTTTATCTAAATCCATTTTAACTATTTAACAGTAGCTAAATAGTTAAAATGTTTGTTTTAACCTTATTAATAGATCTTTAACTTCCACTTTATTAATTAAACTTATACAGGAATAGTTAAGCAACAATGTTAGATATCGATTTATTAAGTAAGCGAAAGGAAATATGTCACTTAACAATTTTATAACGTGTTATAAAACAACAATGTGTTCATTTTATTAAATAAATATTAAATTTGTTTATTATCAACTCTTTCAGACATTAATATCAACTGTCAGTGAATCAATTTTTCAGTTTTTTATCCCTAAGAAATAGTTATTGAAGTATTTAAATCACTTTATATGTTGAGGAAGATGAAGTATGAAGGACTGAGTATCCAGATTCAATCCTTTCTCTTGTGACAATAATATTTGTTGAAAATTGATAGGATAAAAAGTTTGCGTTGAGTATGAGGTTGGCTTTAAACTAATTTTAAACTTGCGGCAAATACTTCGAATTCTAGCTAGTAGGAGAATAGTTTAAGTATATATATATATATATATATTGTTTATAATAATACAGCTACATTTATCTTATGTAAGCTAGCTATAGTGTGTCCAGAATCTTTGAGAATAATATAGGCCAATTATCCTTTGTATTGAATCCTTGACTGGCAATACCTCCGACCTTCCTTTTTGTAGTTTTACGTGCTCAGAAATCCTGCTTCATAGGTGAAAAAAAATTATAAATTGATAGATGTCATACAAAATTAAAAAAGAAATAAATAAAAAATGCACCTTTGCATCTTATATTTTACTTTATTAATCACTGTAATCGATAATAAATAAACATAGTAGTAATAAGTAAAATACAATTCAAATTATTATTAATTATCCTACAATTGTTGATTCACATTATAAATTATACCACAGTAATTTGGCGATGTAATTCCATACCTTTAATGTAATTAGTCTAAAAAGTAATTATCTAACAAAAAATGTTGACAACAAAAAGAGCGAAATTAATTTTAATCTGAGGTTTTTTTATTTTATTACACTTTCATTAGCTTCTGATAAAAACTATTGCGCATGACAGTTTTTTTTCTAGTTACGAAAATCCACATACTATTACAAGGTATGTAGTGGAAATGTGTGTTAAATTTGAACTTTGTCGTGCATTTAGTTTATTGTTTGTATGAGTTAGTATATTTTACTTTATTAAAGATGATTCTTTTTTTTTTATAAGTATAAAATATTTAGGTTTTGTTTATAGTGGATCTGTGGCCTGCTACCTGTTAAATTTTAATTCAATTGTATATTTACGCTACAGAGGTATATAATTATTTTTTACAATATGAGCAACACTTATCTATTGTGTTTTTATAAAAATTTGAATCAAATGAATTTTAAATAACCTAGATATACTCATATATAAAAAATGAAAAAAGGCTCACGTTCACCACAATTGCTAACGAATAAAAATGGAAACCGATAAACGAGTCAAAAGAAAAATGGCAATAGCATCGAAAATCTCAGAAAAATTGGAAAATAAAAATAAACTATTTTACCCAGGTATAATCAGACATAGTATTGTTTCATTCACTATATTAAATCGTCGAAAAGTACAAAATAAAATAAAATAAACTTGATTTCCTATACTTGACAGTGAATTTCGGAATTTTCAAACGTAGGTATTGGATGATTTAAAGTATTATAAAACAACCTGCATGGATATTCAGAACCAAAGTTTTAAGAGTCTCTGTGTCTCAAAGAACGAAGTAGATCGGCCTTTATACTCATTTCTGAGAATTTAGCCTAAACATTTAAAAATTTATTCCGTGGAAATCCGTTTCATAAATATGATTCTGTACATTATTAAGCAAATGAATCAGGTATAGTGTAGGACAATATTTTTGCGGTATCTAAATTTTTTGTTGGTGCGAATTTTTTTAATTTGTCTTGAGTAATACAGAATTTTTAGTTTTTGCATAAAGAAAATACATAAGGAAATTAAGATTGATTCTCTATATTCAAGGATCTTTAACCTTTTTTCATTCTGGAAGCAGTATTTATAACTGTACTAGCTTGAGGGCTCCAGTTCAAACAATATTCTAATCGAAACACAAATTTATGCATTATTTTTATTTACACAATTTATGTTGCTTTTATAGATTTACACATATAATGCCGTTCTAAACCAGAACGGTGTACCTCAATACTACTTCCCTACTCTTGAGTTATGGCAGATTTTCTAAATTTTATTACAGCGTTTTTTTGTGACCATATTTAAATATTTTGTTATATAATAATTTATTAACAGTTATGTTCTTTACTTAAAGATTTAGGATGTTAAAAGTTCAACTTAAGAAGAAAACAGAGATACGATATTTGGCTAAGAAATTCTTAAATTAACATGTATTTATTTACTAAATTCAGTTCTATTTATTCATTATAAGCTCAATAAAAAATGAATGAAATTAGGTAAATATTGATATCCAGAATTTTAAATTTAATTTCTTTCGTACTTATTTGATAATTTTATAAGTAATGTATAAAATAAGATAAATATTTATAATTAATCTTTTTTGAATCTGGGCTACTTAAAACCATTTTGAGACGAGCCGTATGCAGCACTCGGACCCCAGTTTAAAGACCCATGTCTAGTTAGTCAAGTAAATAAATGCATTTTCTCAAAGTTTCATCTGATTATTATAGAATATCGATTATGTGTACAAAATTTCGTTACGTATTTATGTACAGATTTTTTTTGTTTATTTTTTAAGTTAAAAATATTCAACGGATAGAGGAATCATATTTTTTTGTCTTCAGTCATTTGACTGGTTTGATGCAGCTCTCCAAGATTTCCTATCTAGTGCTAGTCGTTTCATTTCGGTATATCCCCTACATCCTACATTCCTAACAATTAGTTTTACGTATTCCAAACGTGCCTGCCTTCACAATTTTATCCTTCTACCTATCCCTCCAGTATTACAGCGACTATTCCAGGATGCCTTAATATGTGGCCTATAAGTCACACTAGTGACTTATATAAGTCACTAATAAGTCTTTTAACTATATTTTTCCAAATGCTTCTTTCTTCATCTATTTGCCGCAACACATCTTTGTCACTTTATTCACCCATATTATTTTTAACATTCTTCTATAGCACCACATTTCAAAAGCTTCTAATCTTTTCTTCTCAGGCACTCCGATCGTCCAAGTTTCACTTCCATATAAAGCGACGCTCCAAACATATACTTTCAAAAATCTTTTCCTGACATTTAAATTAATTTTTGATGTAAACAAATTATATTTCTGACTGAAGGATCGTTTCACCTGTGCTATTCGGCATTTAATATCGCTCCTGTTTTGTCCATCTTTAGTAATTCTACTTCCCAAATAACAGAATTCTTCTACCTCCATAATCTTTTCTTCTCCAATTTTCACAATTTTCTCAAGCTTCTCTAAATTCCACCGATTCACCTGACACCTTTTCTTCAGGTTTTTAAACCCCAATATACATTTCACTATCACTAAATTATGGTCGCTATCAATTATGCTCCAGGTTAAGCTTTACAGTCGACTTGTTGATTTCTAAATCTTTGCTTAACCATGATATAATCTATCTGATACCGTTCAGTATCACTGGCTTTTTCCTTGTGTATATTCTTCTTTTATGATTTTTAAACTGGGTGTTGGCAATTACTAAATTATACTTAGTGCAAGACTGTATAAGTCGATCTTAGGTTTTGATTTTATCCTTATTAAAATGATTCTAACGCTATGCATTTTGCCCCTATCTTCTTGTTCATTACGAAACCTAGTCCTGCCTGCCCATTATTTGAAGTTGAGTTAATTATTCTAAAATCACCTGACCACAATCGTTTTCCTCTTCCCACCGAACCTCGCTAATTCCTACTACATCTACATTTATCCTATCCACTTCCCTCTTTAAATTTTCTAACCTACCAATCTTTTTTAGACTTCTAACATTCCACGCTCCGACTTGTTATTTTTTAATTTTCTGGTCTGTTATTTGTAAAATATATAAATATGATATATTGTAGGTTTTGTATATTTAAGCACAAGAGTAATGTTACATTACTGAATACCAATATTAATAATAGACAAGGATAAATTTTCAAGTCCAGAATCGAATTCAAGTCATTGAAATAATTAAAAACCTAATTTGGCATAGACTCTTAAGACAATGCTGATGCCAAGTTCCTGACCTCTTTCATTGATAACTTACAAGCACGAACACACAAAAAAGTACTTCCGATTTCACGCTCGGGATTAACGTGACTGAAATAATAACATTTATTGAATCATAATAACAATAAAATATGTTTTAGAAACTTTCATCTGATCATAAAATGAACGTAAATAATAATCCTCCATTTCAGTTACTAAAAAAAATTTCTGAATTACATATGCTTATGAAATTACTACATTCTTTATCCAACAATCTATGAACTAAATTATTTTCACGATATATTAAACGATTGCAGACTTTAATTTGGGGTAATACGTATATAATTGCTAGGAAGTTTTTTAATCGCTTTATTTATTGTACAAAAATAACAACCTACAAAGTCACCAACCTACGTTGATAAAATTACGCTAAAATCCTGGGAATCATATATTTAAAAATCTAAACTGGATCAAATTCTATAGTGTAATGTAAATCTTAATATATTTAATAATTAAATCTAATATCGTAATATTACCGTATTTCAAATGATGAGTCGTATTATTAATCTTAACATTTATTGTAAGAATGAAATTTATTGAGGCGCAAGTTTTAAAATCAAGTTAACGTATTTTTTTCCAGACAAGAGTTTTCCATTTATAAATTTCTGATGTTAGATTTCTATGCTTTCCATCATACACTTGGACGATGCTATGATTTGCTAAGATCCATTTGCTATTATGATAAATATTCAATTTCATAAAAATTGAAATATTTCTACGAAATAGAATATTTATATCTTAAACGAGGTATTATAAATACATTTATCAACATACTTGTGTAATTAAAAACAGAAAATTAGATTAGTAAAATTTATTTAATTAGAACGTTACTAATTTAGGTCAGATTAATTTTTTTGTAAAGAATAATTTGAGTCTTTTCTGTTTTCCCCAAAGATGGTTTTTTTTACGTTACGTAAAATGGGTTTTCGTTACTATGGTTTTTTAAGATCCTAATATCTAATCAAACTTAACCAACGCTCGCTTCGCTCGCTAACCTTGCTAGCAACCAAAGGTTAGCGAGCGAACCGAGCGTAGGTTAAGTTTGTTTAGATTATATCTATATTTTCTCTGCAAACAACTCCAAATATCCAATGATTTGGAAGAAAAACTATAAAATATAATTCGTAGTAGTAATGAAATGAAAGTAATGAAATGTAGAAATAACGTAGATGAACCACTGAATGTAAAAATAGAAAAAAAAAAGATTATGCAGGTAGAAGAATTTTGTTATTTAGGAATTAGAATTACTAAAGATGGATGAAGCATGATCCATATAAAATGCCGATCAGCACAGGCAAAATGAGCCATCAGTCAGAAATATAATTTGTTTACATCAAAAATTTAATTTAAACGTCAGGAGAATATTTTTGAAAGTATATGTTTGGAGCATAGCTATATGGAAGTGAAACTTGGACAGTTGGAGTACCTGAGAAGAAAAGATTAGAAGATTTTGAAATGTGGTGCTGTAGAAAACCGTTAAAAATCAGATGGGGTGGATAAAGTGACAAATAAAGAGGTGTTGTGGAAAATTGATGAAGAAATAAGCATTTAGAAAAATATAGTTAAAAGAAGAGACAGACTTATAGGCCACATATTAAGGCGTCCTGGAATTTAATATTGGAATGACAGGTAGAAGGAAAAAATCTTTCCTTCTACCAATGTTTGGAATATGTAAAACAAATTGTTAGGGATGTAGGATGTAGAGGTTATACCAAAATGAAATGACTAGTACTAGATAGAGAATCTTTGAGAGCTGCATCAAACCAGTCAAATGATTGAAGACAAAAAAATTATCTCTAACAAAGAAACATCCAGTTTGGCATGTTTGGTATTTTGTATAAGTCTGAATGTACTTGTATCTTTTATCCTTAATTATTAGTTTCGCACATTAACTTCCTTTACTGCTATTCCACTTTATATTTTCTTTTAGAACTTAATTTATTAAATTTGGGTGCCTTATATGCCCCACTAACTTCTTTCTTCTCCAGTTTGCCTGGATACCTTTTCATCTTAAACAGGGTGTATCACAAAGTTTTCCTGGGACTTTCATAACCTACTCTACTTGTGAAAATAATGGAAAAAGTTCATAAACATATCTTCTAAAATGCACTTTGTTTACAAATTACGGCTAGTGAAACATTTTGCTTGGATTTCAGCTACCCTGGTGAAATGAGAGCATAATGAAATTTTTATGATATTAATTAATGGGCAGAATTAGTGATTTCACGTCTGGTTTTTGACCTGAAAAATTGAATTAAATAGGTCCCAGAACCATGTCTGCAGTAGTTTTTGAGAGATCTGGTGTGAAAACCAGTAAATTAGGGTTGAAAACCCTGTTTTTTATGTTTGACATACAATAACTTTGTTAGATGGGTAATAATCACGAAAAAAACTTTTAAATAAAACTTGTAAAGAATTTAATTCTGAACAAAGTGGTATAAGGTAAGGTAAGTTGAACAAAACAAAAAAAATTAGAAAAATTCTAATTTTATTTACAAACATTACTACATTACATTTTTTAATGTAAACGAAACAATTTTTTTGTTAATGTGAATTTTTTTTTTAATTTACTGTTAAATTTTTAAAAAAAATGAAATTAAACAAGAATAGTAAAATAAAATTAAGTAAAAATTACCTGTATAATTTTTTTATTAATGGCAGAAGTACAATAAATTATTACAAAAAAAAAAAATTTATACAAAGTTGGCAAAAAAATAATAGTAATAGCTGATTAAACAGTATGTAATACATATTAGTGTTTAAATCATTCTGTATGGTACATTAAATATATTGGGTAATATGAACTGTGCTGTCATCAGCAAAGGTTTTCAGTGAATTTTAGTTTGAACATGATCAATTTGCCATTGAAGTAATGCTATACTTATTTATAACAGAGAACTATGCTGATATGGTATTCATTTTGGGTGTGTGTAATGGTAATTTTACAATTTTTTTTTTTTTTTTCTTCAGTCATTTGATGCAGCTCTCCAAGATTCCCTATCTAGTGCTAGTCGTTTCATTTCAGTATACCCTCTACATCCTACATCCCTAACAATTTGTTTTACATATTCCAAACGTGGCCTGCCTACAGAATTTTTCCCTTCTACCTGTCCTTCCAACATTAAAGCGACTAGTCCAGGATGCCTTAGTATGTGGCCTATAAGTCTGTCTCTTCTTTTAACAATATTTTTCCAAATGCTTCTTTCTTCATCTATTTGCCGCTTCATTTGTCACTTTATCCACCCATCTGATTTTTAACATTCTCCTATAGCACCACATTTCAAAAGCTTCTAATCTTTTCTTCTCAGATACTCCGATTGTCCAAGCTTCACTTCCATATAAAGCGACACTCCAAACATATACTTTCAAAATTTTTTCCTGACATTTAAATTAATTTTTGATGTAAACAAATTATATTTCTTACTGAAGGCTCGTTTCGCTTGTGCTATTCGGCATTTTATATCGCTCCTGCTTCGTCCATCTTTAGTAATTCTACTTCCCAAATAACAAAATTCTTCTACCTCCATAATCTTTTCTCCTCCTATTTTCACATTCAGTGGTCCAGCTTTGTTATTTCTACTACATTTCATTACTTTTGTTTTGTTCTTGTTTATTTTCATGCGATAGTTCTAGCGTAGGACTTCATCCATGCCGTTCATTGTTTCTTCTAAATCCTTTTTACTCTATGCTAGAATTACTACTATATCATCAGCAAATCGTAGCATCTTTATCTTTTCACCTTGTACTGTTACTCCGAATCTAAATTGTTCTTTAACATCATTAACTGCTAGTTCCATGTAAAGATTAAAAAGTAACGGAGATAGGGAACATCCTTGTCGGACTCCCTTTCTTATTAGGGCTTCTTTCTTATGTTCTTCAATTATTACTGTTGCTGTTTGGTTCCTGTCCATGTTAGCAAGTGTTCTTCTATCTCTGTATTTGAACCCTAATTAATTTAAAATGCTGAACATTTTATTCCAGTCTACGTTATCGAATGCCTTTTCTAGGTCTATAAATGCCAAGTATGTTGGTTTGTTTTTCTTTAATCTTCCATCTACTATTAATCTGAGGCCTAAAATTACTTCGCTTGTCCCTGTACTTTTCCTGAAACCAAATTGGTCTTCTCCTGACACTTCTTCCACTCTCCTCTCAATTCTTCTGTACAGAATTCTAGTTTAGATTTTTGATTCATGACTAGTTAAACTAATTGTTCTGTATTCTTCACATTTATCTGCTGCTGCTTTCTTTGGTATCATCACTAGAACACTTTTTTTGAAGTCTGACGGAACTTCCCTTTTTCATAAATATTACACTCCGGTTTGTGTAATCTATCAATCGCTTCCTCACCTGCACTGCACAGTAATTCTGTAGGTATTCCATCTATTCCAGGAGCCTTTCTGCCATTCTAATCTTTTAATGCTGTCTTAAATTCAGATCTCAGTATTGTTTCTCCCCTTTCATCCTTTTCGACATCCTCTTCATTCTCTATAACACCATTTTCTAATTCATTTTCTCCTTATAACTCTTCAATATATTCCACCCACCTATCAGAATTGCCTTTTGTATTACAAATAGGTGTTCCATCTTTGTTTAACACATTATTAGATTTTAATTTACGTACCCCAAAATTTTCCTTAATTTTCCTGTATGCTCCGTCTATTTTACCAATGTTCATTTATCTTTCCACTTCTGAACACTTTTCTTTAATCCACTTTTCTTTCGTTAGTTTGTACTTCCTGTTTATAGTATTTCTTAATTGTCGATAGTTCCTTTTACTTTTTTC
This sequence comes from Lycorma delicatula, assembly GCF_047948215.1. NCBI lineage: Eukaryota > Metazoa > Arthropoda > Insecta > Hemiptera > Fulgoridae > Lycorma > Lycorma delicatula. The sequence goes on from NC_134455.1 coordinate 212,057,547, forward strand.
ATCACCAGCATTCTTATATTTTCTAGTTCGTCCATCAGCTGCAATATATCGTCTGAAATCCAAGGTTGTCTGCCAGTTCTCTTTGTTTTGCCTAAGTTTGCTTCTGCTGATTTAAGAATTTCCTTTTTAACATTCTCCCATTCTTCTTCTACATTTTCTACCTTATATTTCTTACTCAGACCTCTTGCGATGTCCTCCTCCAAAATCTTCTTTACCTCCTCTTCCTCAAGCTTCTCTAAATTCCACCGATTCATCTGACACCTTTTCTTCAGGTTTTTAAACCCCAATCTACATTTCATTATCACCAAATTATGGTCGCTATCAATGTCTGCTCCAAGGTAAGTTTTGCAGTCAACGAGTTGATTTCTAAATCTTTGCTTAACCATCATATAATCTATCTGATACCTTGCAGTATCGCCTGGCTTTTTCCAAGTGTATATTGTTCTATTATGATTTTTAAATTGGGTATTGGCAATTACTAAATTATATTTCGGGCAAAACTCTATAAGTCGGTCCCCTCTTTCATTCCTTTTGCCCAGCCCGTATTCACCCACTATATTTCCTTCCTTGCCTTTTCCAATGCTTGCATTCCAATCTCCAACTATTATTAAATTTTCATCTTCTTTTACGTGTTTAATTGCTTCATCAATCTCTTCATATACACACTCTACCTCATCATCATCATGGGCGCTTGTAGACATATAGACGTTAACAATCGTTGTCGGTTTGGGTTTTAATTTTATCCTTATCACAATGATTCTATCGCTATGCGTTTTGAAATACTCTACTCTCTTCCCTATCTTCTTGTTCATTATGAAACCTACTCCTGCCTGCCCATTATTTGAATTTATTTAGGTATATATTTAAATATATTGAGGAATAAACAAAAAATACCTCGGATATGTTAATGGTTTTTTCACTCATATTTAACAGACAACATGTTACATAAAGTACAGAATAAAATCTAAAAAAAAAAAAATACTTAGAGGAAGGAAATATATTAACGAACATACATAAACAAACATTTATCTAAGAATTGAAAACGTTTTTAGGTTCTTGTAATAATTTCAAAACTACAAAAAGAAACAACGAATTAACATATTACAACCTTCCAAAACGCTATAATCCAGGAGCATACATATTACACTGGAGTAACTACGCTAAATATCAAACTGGACGCACATTCACCCACCGATACGATATTTTTTTTTTTAAATTGTATTGTGTTTAGAATACAATCAAGTTTAGCAGTATATCTCAGAATTTTCACACACACACACACACACACACACACACACACACACACACACACACACACACACACACACACACACACACACACACGCACGCACGCACGCACGCACACACGCACACACACACACACACACACACACACACACACACACACACACACACACACACACACACACACACACACACACACACACACACACACAAGCGCGCAACACTAAAACATACATATAAAGTAAAACCCGTAAATTTGTCTCCTACATACTGCATTTATTCAATTCAAGTCATTAATTCAATTCGCTCGCACAAAAAAACAATAAACAGAAACAAATATACAGTGTTAAATCTAAAACACTGAATTTATAAAAATCATGTTAAACGAATGAACACAATACAGATCAGATTACATTACCTACTGCTAAACGTCTTCTTAAACACTTTATTGAGTATTATTTGTTAATAATACTCAACTGGTACCTATGATGCGGCTGAGAAACAAATTACTTTATAGTTTTGAAAAGATCCTCTAGAGACAAATTTTTAGAGAATTACAATTGTGATCTTTATTAATTTATAAAAGTAGAGAATTACAATTTATTAAAATTCTTAGAGAATTAAATTTGAGATACTTTATAAAAGCGCTAAGGTCATTTCGTCATGTTGATTTACGTGTAAAAATATTGGTGTAAATGGTAGGCTTGTACAATTAATGCATATAATCACCTTTGTTAAATTTCATAATTTTCAAGTTACCAATGAGTGACGGTATTTACCACGGAATTCAGTAGGCCTAACATTTCATTTAATAATTATTTTTTGTTTCAGTTACAACAGCAGTAAATGTAATGTTTGTACTTTTGTGCTAAATACATTTAAAATGTAATAATTTTAAGATTAATTTTTAATTATTGAAAGCCATTAAATATTACAAAATAAGATTAATTTAACGTTTAGTAAATTATTAAGCAGTTAAATACTAATAATAATTAGTGTGAAATACTTAAGAAAGAATTTATTTTTTTATTACACTTTTAATAAGATATTGTAAAATTATGTTATTTGCTACAGTATAACATTAAGAAATTATGCGGTTTAATAAAACCGCATAATTTAAAAATAGATAACATACTTGTAGATAATTAGATAATTTAGATAATACTAATAGATAATAGATAATTTTAGGGGGAGTTAAATGGGTGAAAAAAAAACCGAAGAAACTCATTCTGATTGATGTTTCTGATTCTACTCGTAATTTTTGTTTTAAAGAGAAATTGAACAGAGAATTGCTGTAGAAATGTTGTACAAAGTGATATATAAAAAACAAGAAACTGTAAACGAAAACATCATTTAGGTTTGGAATTGGATGCTGTACCGAAGTTTAACAATCAACTGGTTGAACCATCAAAGTAGTCGATATCAAATAGAAAGACCGAATGACAAGCCATGATCGGTATATGGTCTCCCTTCGCTACTTGTATTTATTAACTTCTGGTGTACTTATATACTAATATATTTATAGTATATTAACTTCTACCTATTCTTTGCGGCAAGTCTTAAAAAAATAAGTTAAGATTTTTAAAAAAAACATATGTGAATCGTTAAGTCTTATATGATTTATCTATGCAATTTTTTTTAACCCTTATATTCGATATCATTGAATTTATTCATTAATCTAATTTAAGATTAAAATTATAAAATGATCCCCGTAATTGACATCCCGAGAAATTCAGCACCATATTAATTTACATTCATATTTTGTTAATATGAATTGTTGTTAATTTACATTCATGGCTTCTTGTATGAACAAGAAGCCATGAAAAATTGGACGAGAATTTAAAAAGAAAAATGAAAAGGACCCACTTGTCTACCCCAAGAAACAGAAAATAATTTTAAAAAAATTATGTGCCATATTTTAAAATCTAGAAGTAACTGAAGTTAAATATTTTCAGCTCACAAAATGAAAACTAATTATACGAAGTAAATACTTCGACCGCGTTATTCAAATCGTGTTATATTTTGCAGATATTAAGCTCTGAAATTTTAATCTTATGGTTCAGTTTTGAGAATAATTTTACAGATAAACTTTGATTATTCGTTTTTTAATGATGTAATATGTACTGTCACTTTATATTTAACAAAGTTAGTCTGGTTAAACTTTGTATTAACGTCTTAAAATATAATTTTAATCAAAATAAAAGAACTTATATTTTTTCCGCATGGGGAAAATTACTGCAGTAAATAATTTTGTTGGTGTGATGAAGTCAGTTTAGCACCAGAATTGAAATTAAATAAGATTTTTTAATTTAGATTTTCTGTAAAGATGGGTTTTACATCGGTTTTGTTTTTCTACTGCTTCATTGGAAGGTACAGAAAAACTTATTAAAAGTAAATTATTAAAAATGTTCTATCAGATACTAAAATTCTCACATTTAAGTGTCGAAATAATTTATTTCCGCATAAAACGTACATTTCGCTATTTTTATTAAGTATTTTTAAACATATAGTTCGGTAATATCACGATGTTAAACAAACATTTACTAATTTTTTTTTTTTGGAGGGATTTATTAAAATACTTCAATTAAATTTTATGTAAAGATTTACCCGTACAATTATGTTTTTATATATCACCAAAATTTTATCGCGATATAAAATTTACACATATTATTTCTTCGATTAAAACCTTTGTCGAGATAATCCTCTCGTCATAATTAAATCGAAATAGATTTGATCTATGTTGAAGTGAAAGGTCTTGTTTCGTTCCTTCTGTAATATTTTGAAAGTTTGACTATCAAAACAGATGTCTAAATAAATAAAATTAAGTGTCTTTACATCTTCTTTATCGGGAACTTTGCCAGAAGGTCGAATATCGCATAATTTTTTATACTAACTATATGCATTGACTGTTTTACAGCTTAACTTCTTCATATACCCTTGATCTTTCACGGTTAGTTAGTTTTACCTTTCTTATCGGTATAAACATTTGTATAAACTTATTTATAACAGAATGAATATTATCTTCAAGAATAACACTATATTTTTTATTTATAACAGTTATAAATTATTTAAAAAATAATTAAATATTTCAATTCTGTTTGTGTACATTGAATATATTTTTAAGGAGAATCTGCGATAGACAAATTTAAATCCTCACTTAAAAAAAAAAGAAATTAAATATGCGTTTACACATTTAAATATTTCAAGGATTTTATAAATACCGTTAATATAGAATTAATAGAAAGTTTATGAATATTTTATTGAAAAACTATTTGAAAGATAATAAAAAAATTCAACTCTTTATAAATAAGGCTGTAAAACCAGAGAAAAATGCAATTATACAAACGTTTGCAATTCCTCTCTATTTTTATTAAAACGTTATTACGTTTATATTTTAAGTATTTCTGCAGTAGAACAATTGTCATACCCGAATCGCTTTAGCTTATTCAGTAACATAGTTAGCGGTCGAGTCAGCTATTATTATTTTTTTTGAATTTTAATAAACAAAACACGGATAGGTTTTAGTGCAACTTATTTTCTAAAAAAAATTAAATACGCCTGATTTTTAAACAAACGTATTTCGATATCAAGAGAACACAAATTTCGCAGAACAATAAAACTCATATGATGTAGTTTTCATTAGGGTCTAGTTCATTTGTAACGTCCGTAAATATAATCCTTACATTAGGTAAGTAAATATTTAGTTAGTCTATGTATATATATATATATATATATAATATTATACGAAAATTGTCATAATCTAATAAATAATAATCATCTTAATAGGACCTTCTTTTCGAGTACCTTACTATTGCAACAGTATTTATGATTAAGTTTTTCGTGCTAAAGCAAACACTGAAACAATTATATTTAGTTATTGCCGTAATTAAGAATATATTGCATTTTTTCAATTATAAAAAGTAAACAAGGATTAATTTTAAGGTAGTCGTGATCTCTCAGTTTCATAGAAAAGCCGTTTCGTTTCAATTTGTTGAACAGTGAAATCATCTACCAAGTAATAAAGAAAGATAGAATTTAAACGTTATATTCAACAGAACTACCCATTTTAAAGTTAAATTACTAGGCTAAAATTATAAATATTCCTGAAAACAATTAAATTACTACCAGTTATCTTTAATATTGAAAAAAAAACAAAAAAAAAAAAAACAGAAATACTATCAAAATTCTTTATTTTTTATACTTTCTTCAGAATTTACTCTTTATTAGGTAAATATTTTCTCTGTTTTTTTTTCCACTAAACGTTGAAAGAGTACTTTTTTACTTACAATCGAATTGTAGAAACACGGTACCAAAGAAATATTTAGATTAATTATTATTCAGATTGTCATATATCTTTACTTCACTATTAGTTACGTAAAAATAAAATAATAATTTATGAAACTATTAAATACTAATAAAATAATAATAATAATTATTGACACTATTAAACTTGGGGTTGTTGATTCAGAATATTACATACAGTATGATTCAATAAAAAGGTAGTGAAAAATCACTTCTAGTATTATTCTTGTATTTATTAGTATAGTGAGTTATACTAGTATTAAAAGATTTACAAAGTGTTTTTAGTCAATTTAGTGTAGATCGATTCATATTTGCCATAACAATGATTCTGACATATTCGAAAATAATTTGTGTTTCGTGATACACTGTCACTATATATATATATATATATATAAATTGCTTGAGATCCATATTTAGTGAACTAAATATTGTGTCTGTATTTATAATTTTGTTCGAGTAGTAATTTTTTTCTTTTATTATTATTATTATTATTATTAAATTGAACAAATTATTACATCTACAAGATTTCAAACTATAGTGATAACATAATTAGCATTTGTTTGCAGTTGACTTCATGCATATTTTATGTATATTTACCTATGGTAAAATTTTAAGTCAATGGCTACACGTTAATTTAATTTGTTTCAAAGTTACTTTTTAATTAAATTAATAATATTGTTTATTTTTCTATAAAAAGAAAAACATTCCTTAACCTTGATATAAATATAAATTGTTTTTTCTTTTCTCTATTAATTATATAATAAAATGTTATTTCTTTTACGATATTATTAATTATATGTTTTTATACATAATTTTTTTGATGATTTTTATTTATAATAAAAAAATAATATTTAAATAAATTTACTTTTCATGTCGCTTGCCGTTTCATGGAAAAGGTCTTCAGATAATTTGGAATTAAAATTGTGATTTGCCTAAGGATTGTGAGGAAGATCTTTTCAGAACGTTTTAAAAATTAAAAAAAAAATTGTATTTCATTTACGCTGTATTATTTATTGTTTTAAATTACAGCTTGTTTTTCTCTTCGTTCAATTCAGTTATAGCTGTAACTTAAATGTGTCTTAAGAAATTTACACACTAATTCATAAATAAATTTTGTATTTCTCATAGAATCCAAGGAATAGCTCGAGAAGGAAGTTGATGGTTTATCGGCTACAATCTACAATGGGATTGAGATAACTACATTATTACGAGCATCTTCGAACAAACGAGGAAATTTTCAGCATTTTAGCTTGAAGAATTTTTTGTATTCTTCACTGTTCGTTTTTATTCAAACGTCTGAACTATGTCATTATGGAATTCAAGTCAGTTACTCAATTTATTTATTTCATTCGGTAGATCATTTCCATTCTTTTTTTGTCCGAAAAAAATAATGATTCACATATAATGTTCCTTTTATCATGCTTTTCTCATTCTTTCTTTATATCGTTTGTCAGGGTTTATGAATTCGGCTCACGTCTACTTAAACACACACACACGTGTGCGCGTATATATATGTGTGTATATATATATATATCGAGTATTATAATAAAACGATCCATCTTCCACTAAATATGTTTGTTTGGCAACCAGATTTAGAAATACTACAACTTAGATTAGTTGGATACATGCCTTTCAACAACAATATGTCCTTATGTACCATTGACCTTTCTTTGTGATATTATTCGTTTAACCCAGCTGACAGATTGGTGAATTTTGATATTGTGATTCTTCATCTTGTAAATAGAGTGTTTAATACTTTTATTGCTGCAATTATCGCTTAGCTTGTATTTCTTTATAAATTTCTGTGTCAATTAAATAGTGTTATATTTCTTTAAAAAGAGGAATTATCCACAAAAAAGCATTGTCGGTTGTTTACTGCTAATATTGGAGTTAGACATTTTTAGTGGCATCCTTCTCTGAAATAAACTTTGACTTAGGAAAAGTCAAAACTTCGAGCAGGCAATTGTAAGGAAATCTTTTAAATATATTTTTGATAACTATGTATAAATTCGTGATTCTCCAGTCAATCTTTTGAATAAAGTAAGGATTAATCAGTTGTCTCCGAAGATAATTTTCATATATTGACAGAAAACCGAAACTGGAAAGTAAGAGAAAAGTATATTTTCTTCTGTTCAGAAGTGGTCGATATGGAAATTGTTTATTCCATCCCTTTTAAATGATGCTACATCAATAAATAAAGTATTATACAAAACATAGGGTTTGAACATATTCAGGTGCTAGCTAGTTAGAAAAATCAGCCCTGCTTTGGAAATAAGCGGTAAGAGAAATTAAACATATCAAAGGCGATGCGAATTACAGCAAATGTTTATGAAAAATATTACGTATAACGCTATGGCCGCGAATATCTTTCTTATAAAATATTCTTTTAGACGATAATCCTTGACCTCTACAATTTTCTTCAAAACTCATTCCTTGAATTCAGGTATGGAGTCAGATTTCGGTTTAGCTTAATCGTTTTTCAACGGCTCAAATAAACTTACTAATTTTACACAACTGGATTTTTATAAACATTTTACTGGAACGCTGTACTCGTTCTGGATAGGATTTGCGATGAAGGAAGTTACTTCTGCGGCAGTCTCATTTACTTTTCCGCACACTTAATGCATACAGCCAGTTTTCGATTTGTGTACAGATATCTCGTAGAAAAGTAGCGATGTCAAAGTTTTCTCACAAATAATAATTACAACAATACACACTACAATAATCATAATAATGTGTTACTGTGTTCAAAATACTAACATCAGCTCTAGTTCTAATTTTACAAATTAGAAATAAACTTTTTCGGTGAAATCCACCGAATCTTTCACGAAGTGGAGAAGATAATATCACCAGTTTAGTGGCATCCGAGGCATATTCGCTATCTGAATGGTAATAGGCTAAAGTTATCAGGGGTTAGAGATAAAAATTGTTGCAAGATAATTTTTTTAATTTAAGCTTGTACTCATTTAACGTTTCCCATTTTAACATTATTGTTGAAGTCTAATTAAAAATTAAAAAAAATGGTGTCTTTTGTCCACAATGAAAAAACTAAAAGTTTTAACTAATAGCAACTTCTATTTAACACTAATAGTTCTTGCGTTATTGTAGAGTGAAAAATTAAGATGGTCGGCATTTTAAAACCTACAAGTACAAAGTTTCTAATATTATTTATTTCTTGGAGAGACTCTTTGTTTATTTTTGAATAAATAAATTTCTTTTTAAAAAGCATAAAATGGTCTAAAAACAGTTTTTATGTATAAAAAGTTTCCGATCTTTTGTAGAACTCCTTTCTTATACTGATGCTAGGAATATACTAACAAAATTCGAACTACAGGACGACCTTTTCTGTACTCTGTACAGAAATCCACCTTCATATATACATATGAAGGTGGATTGCAAATTTAAGAATTCTAATCTTATCCGCCCATAGAACAAACAAATTAATACATTCAATATGCAGACAAATATTTATTTTTTTATAATACAAGTAATAGTTATGTAGGTGAGTGAATAAAAATACGAGCAAAAAATAAATGAAACTAACTAATTAAAATAACTAACTGAAATAAATGAAACTATTATGAAATCATAATTACATAGTTTTTTCGTTCTCTTTATATAAAGTTTCATTTCTTTTACTAATTAATGACAAATTTATAAAAATATTTAATTTGAACAATGCGTATTGTAAATTTTCTTTCCTCAATGTCTAAATTATAAAAATCTATTCTGTTTCATTATAAATAAAAAAAAAGGTTTTCCAAGTATGATTAAATTAAGTTCTCGGTCCAAATCCTAAAAAAAGGTAGTTACTTTTATTCGGATTTGAATACTAGATCGTGGATATCGGTGTTCTTTGGTGGTTGGGTTTCAATTAATCACACGTCTCAGGAGTACCTGAGTTTGTTCAAGACTACAAAATTACGGGTTCAGTTACAGTGCACTGATAAGTCGCTAATGACTTTAATTGTTGATAACACTATAGACAAAAAAAATAATAAATAAATTATCTTAATAAAAGCTTGATTGAATGAAATTTATTATCAGTTACTTTAATTGTTTAATTGTTAATTTAAGTGTAATACTAATAAGTTAATATTTTATTTCGTCAACGGTCAATCTGGGTGAAGTAGATCAACTCAACTAGATTTTCACAATTAAAATAACAATTTAAATTTTTAAATAAAATTACTCAGATAATCATGAAATTTAAATACATAAAAAATGCATATTACAAATTTCATCAAAGATCAAGCCCGTTAACTTGCGTAGGCTTCTTCGGTATTCTTTTTGGAGTAAAATATATATATATATATATATATATATATATATATATGTATAAATTACAACTAAAAACTCATCCAGTGATTTCAATGTACTAAGGATTTTAAAAGAATCATTTTCATTAAAAAATCTTGTTTCCAATTTTATGACTTCAGATATACTAAATATGCTTCCACAAACAAGATGGAATTCATGAAATGACCATAGGTTACAAAATAAGACCGATACCAGGAATCGACTCTAAACTAGCTGATCCAGTAGTTAAAATGACAACTACACATTTTATTAAACTGTTACAAGAGTAACAATTTCATGAAGTTCAGTGATGTATTAAAAAATTCTCAGTTATTCTTGTTTTATATGAATTTTATTCCTACGATACTACTGATATATATATATATATATGTATATATATATACTATCTGATACCTGATACTACTGGTATATATATATATATATATATATACTATCTGATACCTGATACTATTGGTATATATATATATATATATATATATATATATATATATATATATATATATATATCAGTAGTATCGGGATATCAGGAGTATAATATATATATATACTCTATATATACAGGTGATCAAAATCTGTATATTACAGGTATACGGATTTTGATCACCTGTATTACGATACCTTTATTGCCGTTATTGAAACTTTTGCCTTTTTGCCAATTGACGGCCAAATTCAATATTTTAAATGGAAACCCCGTGTTTGTATTGAATTTTTTGGTAGGAAATGTTATTTTAAGACATTTCTATTATTGGGTATTTTTCTCTAAACGCAGTCGTTACGGAGCTACGAGCTGACAATTGCAAACTAAGAAAAATAATAAATAGAATTTTAATGTTGAATAATTATCATTTGTTTTTTGCATTCTTGAAACATTTTGCACAGCACCGTAACGGCTGAGTTAAGAGAAAAAATATCAAAAAGAAAAAGTTTTAAAATAATATTTTCCACCCAAAAATGCAATCAAACATGAGGTTTTCATTTGAAATAATAAAGTTGGCCGCCATACTGGAAAAGAACAAAGATTTCAAAAATGGTAATACTGAATCTTTAATGTAGGAAAAAATCTAGGAAAGGTTCCCCATTTAAAATTTCACATAAAATAGTTTCTGAGACCCCCAATGGTGGCCATCTTGAGTTGATAACCTGTATATATATATATATATATATATATACAGAATATATGTATATATACATATATGTATATATATATTGTCTCTCAATATATAATATTACATATATAACATATATAATATATGTATATATACATATATGTATATATACATATATGTATATATACATATATGTATATATGTATATATACATATATGTATATATACATATATGTATATATATATATATATTGTCTCTCAATATATATATATATTTTAAAACTTATTATATTATTTTCTTTTATTATTATTATATTTTTTATGTTAATTTTTTATTATATATTACAGTGAGCTAACAACATTAAGCTGTGATGATCAGTAAGCTGTTTAGTGATCGTTCGTTTTTGCTGAAGGAAGAGATAGTATTGTATCCCTACATTGTGCTCCAGCATTAAAAGAAAGTTAGTTGCTGCTGCCCCATGGGTTCATCAGCCCGAAGGCTGATTTGACCTCTTCAGTGCTATCATCAGTTACTTTACAACAAAAGTAAGATTAAAGAGTTGCTTTGAAATTTTTCTGATCGTTCATTCCTTATAATGAATTATTATTATTATTCCTCTAGGATTAATAGCAATAGTGGCAGTTTGTGTATGAGTCCGTAAGTCGTACAAATAACTTCGGTGGAGAAGTGGTGGTTCTAAGAGGCCAGTAGTCGAATATAATACGAGTATATAAGAGAGAAGGTAGAGAAAGATTACACGTGAAATTAATTACAGTATCATTTAATCGATTATAACATCTACTGATTAATTTACTAAGATTACTGAAACGCAACATCCTGTTACATCAACGTAACCAAAACCTTAATTTAACAGATTTTTTAATGATTTCCTCGCTCCAATGTTGACAAGTCGTTCCAATAGATGAGAGCCCATAATTGGATAATCCTCTAAATACAATACTATCTATTTACAAACTTTGAAAACCGTATAAAGCAAAAGAGTGTCATTTTTTCGTTGAAATCTTCCTATTCAATTTGAAAATACTAACAAACATCAATGCCAATGTCGTCAACGACATCTCTATCAATACCATCACCGCCTCCGCAACATGAATTACATCACGTTATTGAAGATAGACGTCAAGGCTATCTTAGTTGACCGTGACACAGGGAAATGGTTTTAACCGCACAAAAATCACCTTCACTAAAAATGAAGAATAAATTTAATTATTATATTGAAATTTTATGATTTCTACAATAAATAAAAAAGGCAAAATAACTTATAAAAATTTAATCGAGCGTAAAATTTATTCAGTATTAAGGATATCAATTATATACGAATGTCGTTAAACTTTAAATCTCTATAATGTCAGTTTGTTGATGCTGTAACTATCATATAAGATAGTACATATAAAAATGTAAATTTTACTGTAACCTAAATTTGAACAAGTATTGATTGTTTGCGCGTTTTTAAGTGAGAAAGTGTTCACTGTGATAAATATTTAATGCGTATAATATTACTTATAGGCTAGAGATAGCAAAATTTGGTATATATATATATATATATATATAGAGAGAGAGAGAAAGAGGGAGAGATAAGTAATTTCAATTTTAATTAGAAATATGTAATTAAAATATAATCAAGTTCCATACTGATGTTATTTGAAGAGTATTAGATAACATTTTTAATGCGGTGCTTGATAAAGTCGCACTCCAGTTCAACAAATTAATTTAATTATCATGTGGTAATTAATTAGCTAGTTGATAATTTTAATTGTACTCGTATCATAATTCTTATTTTCAAGCTTCTTAATATTATACCTTACAAACAGAAACATAAATTGTGATAACATAACACTATTCCCACCTAATCTCTAAGCTTTAGGTTTATATAGTCAATAAATATAGAAAACAATTATTACACCTATAAAATAAATGTCTAAACGAACATATAAAGTATACATTTACGTTTTACTTTTAAAAAAATTAAATAAAAAATGGAGAAAGAATTTTAACGAAAACGAAAATTACATTAGTAAGATTTAGCCTTTAAACAGGACTAAAAAATAACTAGAAGATTGGAAAAAGCATATATTTTTAAACAAGGTACAAGTAGAAAAACCTTGCTATCTGAAACTAATTAAAAAAATTGTAGTAAACCAATTGAGGGTGAGGAACCCAAATGTGAAAAAATTATTTTTTCTGCAGTACGTAGATCTGCTTCAGACAAAAGGAAGTCTTAAATTTATGTAAAATCTGTTTTAGATGATACTAGGTGATTTAATTACGAATAAGATTACAACTAAATTATTTATTTGAATTTCTATTACTTTCTCAGTTATAGCTCTATTGCTGTTGAGCGCTATAGCTATAAAGGGAAGGTATAACGATTGGTCGAAATTTTGGCTTAATGATTTTAAAAACTACATAAGAATTTAAAAAAGGGTTTTGAATTTTTTATAATTTTTAATACTTATCTCGTTTTTCGGAGTATGGTTATTAAAAATGTTCTATAAATAGCTAGCAGCAGAATCAAATGAAATCCAATTTTTTTTTTACTAATTTCGATTCGTTTTTAGCACTTACACTAAGTACAGTGTAATTTTAATGATAAAATCGTCATTAGGTCAAAGAGATCAACTGGAACCCAAAATTCTAAACTAAAATTTTGATTTTTCTCAGTTACTTTTTTAGTACTGTCTAAATTTAAAGGTAAAAAGTCATTTGTTCAAGAAAATCATATCCAGATTTTTTTTACAGAACATTTTGATCTTTTTCGTAACTGTGGGTCAAATTTGCTTCCTGCACTGTCAGCCGAATCAATAGAAACACCATTTTAATTATTATTATTAATAATATTAATAATTCCCCGGATAATCTCCAATTCCACTTCCGTGCAATAACTTCTACACACACATCTTAGGCGGACAACGACAACATACTTCAGCACCTTCACGTATGTCGGGTAACGGGTAATGGTTTTGCTCAGGAGCTCTCTGTGGAGTACGAGATTGGCGGTCCCGAGGTGTCCTTGCTGATTGCGATTGTGCTTCTCGGTTTCGCTGTTTCCGGCGTGGGCGGGAGGCATGATCGTGATCTGTTTTTGCCGATACTGGGTGGAGTGCGGACGCGGAGTGCTCATCCCTCTTCCCGTTTGTGGAGCCATATTGAGGGTGGGCTGCTGTGAGCTTGCTTTGCCAAAATCTTGCGTCGCCCAGTGTGAGTCAGTCACACCCAAGTCGCGTACGTTAAACTCAAGATGAATTTTTTCATTTGCAATATTATATGTATATTTTACAGTCAGTTTTTCTGATGTAAGTCTAACCAGTGTTTTATACAGATTTAATGGAAGCCTGTTTTTAACTGACCACTGGTATATCTCATCAATAACATTCTGAAGAACGATGTACTCATTATTTTTATTATATCACAATATTTTTTTTCTACCATAGGCAAACAAAATAACATTAGAAATGATTTTTCGGTTATTTCGTGATAAACACAATAAAAAATAAAGGTTCTAAAAGATCGGATCCTTATTGATCCAATTCAATGACACAATAGTTACTTAACCATCGGTTATATATAAAAAATTTAATGAACTATATTTTAAACAATACATAAAGACGTAAATCTCTAAGTTTTGTGCAGATTATCACTTGATGTTAGATATAACATGAGTACAACCTATAAAAATTTGTTTAAACCGTTAAGTATGTTATGGTTTGAGATAATTGTAAGCTAATGAATTGGTGGGCAGATTTTTTCTTATCACAGTAACCTGATATGCGTTTAAAAAGGAAACGAATAAAAAAATAACCACATCCTCATCGTAGAGGAAATTATGATCGCCAGCTGGTATGACAGTTAACTTATAAGTAGAAACTTCAATTAAACTGAACACAATCTAGTCGTACATTAAAAGAACAAAAAAAAAGAAACAAAATGTTAATTTTTAGAACACGGTTACGTTGTTATTAATCTAACAATGTAACACATTATCAACATTTTTGTTTGTTATTTATGTTGTGTAGTTCAAAGTGAAATCTGAATACTAATATTCAATCATTAATTCTGAAGAATAGTGCACAGCAACAGTTCTTATCATCTAGGTGCCGATAGTGAATCCAAACCACCGCGAAACCGGGTTAGTGTAAGTATGTAGATAATTTATCCCGTTTAGAAACAATATTTTAGCACTTAAATTATTTTATGATTTATATAAAACGTTTCTACGGCATTTACACAATTAGTTTAATCGGAGGTTGTCTCCATATTGCATGTAATAAAATAATAATTGATCAATAACTAGCATATACTTGTAAAAACCTTTTCTTAAGTGAAAATGAGTATATTGTTTTATGTACAGATGATTTAATTAATAATGCTGGCTGTCTGTTAAAACTGTAAAATATAAAATTTACTGGCTTTTAAAGTCGATTTATTAACAAAATTAGTATAAAGTTGATTAGTACACTGATGAAGTTCTGTGTAAAAAGTAGTGTGTGAATTTTTGTTTAAAAACTACAAATTAGACGTTGATGAAGTTTTCACTCACGAACTCCTTATATTATGAAAATTATCTTAGCTCGGGAGATCGTAAAGCAATTTATGAATATATAATTGTTTTGCCTTCTTGGATCTTGCCTTTCAGTCATTTAAAAACCTGTTTATCGAATACATTATTAATTTGAAAACTGTACTAAATAAATTTATGCTGGGTTCATAAGCATGATTTTACGTTTATTTGTATTTAAGTGTATATAATTTAATTTTTATAAACATGATCCTAACCGATATGGAGTTATCTATTTTATTGAAATAAACAAATAAGTGATCAACGTGAGAGAAATGATATTGGATGCTGAAATTCCTACACTGCCTATGAATATTCCAAAAAATTTAATGATCTACTTTTTTGTGTGGTCCGGGTTTGATTTCCAGTACCAAAACAAGTAATTTTTTAAAATTCAATAAAATGAAAGTTAAATTTAGCCGTGTAACCCACGTAAATTAATAATTTTGTTTATATTTGGACTCGGCACTACTAACGGCTAGTAAGTTGACGGTAATCGAATAAATAATTTGTAATTAAATTTTCCTCGGTAGTGTCCAACTTGCCGTTTAAATCCTTCATTTGAATTACAGAATTTTCTCTGATTTATAGATATAATGATAATCATTGTTTGGCTACCAGTTTGTCGACAGACTTTATTGCGATTGATGTCAATAAGTACGTAAAAGTAGATTTACATTAAATGTGCGAAATATTTTTGAAGCTTCAGATAATACAATTTTTCTTGTATTAACCAATAATAATCTTTTAAAATAAGCATCCGATTTTAAAATACACATACTCGTATTGTGCTTGTGAAATATCATCGAAAAGATTTTTTCCAGTTTTTACAATTATGCCTTAGCAAATGAATAAAAACAAAAAAAAATAAAATAAAATTAAAATAATTCCACGAACACTTTTTTTATATATACTGTGAAGTAGGTAAAAGTGAAAAAAGTTACCATTGTGAAGTAGGGGTTCTTCTTTGATTTGATATGTACATTTTTTACATTTTCTATAACTGAATTACATTATTATTATTATTATTATTTTTGTTTTAAAAAGGGGGAGATAATACTTCATAATTATTTAAAGTATTTTCTGTGGGTAATGGCCTTCAGAATTCCCATCAAGAAAATAAAAATCATATATAAAACTACTTTCTAGAAAAAAAATTTATATATTTTTGCTGAGGCTGAAATAAAATTGAATGGCAGTGAACCAAGCAAAAAACAATTTTTTGAATAATAAACTCAACATTTAATTTTTCACAAGCGGAACTCTCAAAAAGCTTTTCTCCTAATACGAATAAAGTAATAATAAAGAGAATGAAATACATAGGAGTATATACGAATAACATTATAACCTGTTTTAACCCATCGAATAAACTTCATTTCTTTGTGACATACGAGTAAGCGATCGTAAAAAAACAATGGGGTATACATTACATTCGGATAATATAGGAATTCAGTAAAGATAAAGAGGAGTTGATTGATGCTTATCTCTATGCAAATTTTTAGAGTTCATTATAAGACGCACAAAAAGAAAATAATATTTTGCCAAGCTGATACGTTACGAACATTTATATGTTTTAACTGTGTTTTATTAATGAGCTATTTTTTATGAGGTTTCATGTGACTTTTCCGAAATATTGCATTACAGAAAAGAATGTCTAATAAAGTTTATGTTTTAATCTTTCTTCTAAATACGCAACTGAAATATAATTACTATACTCACTGACTCACTATTTTATTACACTATGCTTTCTTTTTATTCGTTTTTCAAGTGCTTCTCTAGCGAATATCCTACAATTTTAATTTCCTGAAATTATTAATATTACTTAAGCAACAATAACGGAATAAATAATAGAAGTTTAATTTGCACTTTTAGTTGTCGGATTTTCACTGAAGAAACTTTTTACGAACACGCAGTCAATATAGCTTTTTGTGTTTAGGTGAAGAAAAAATTTGCTTAATAAATAATAAAATACAATTATAAATTGATACTACCTTAAAAAGAATTAGATATGCTCAGCTTGTGAGCTTCAAAATTAGAATTTCTATCGAACGCTAAATTAAATAAACTTCGTTCCTCATTATTTTTTTTAATGCTTTTATTTACAGTCGCATCAACAATTATAGTCATTAGCGACTACAGTAACAATATCATGTAGTATTATATAAAACAAAAATAAACAATAAATAAACAGGAATAATAAAGAATAAAAACATCGACAAGAGGCAACAATTAATACAAAATAAAATACATAAATCAGACAAAAATCACTAAATCGTATTCTTCATTCCACAGTAGGACAGGAACCGCAACAGACGTTTTATACCTTCGTTCTGGTTTAATAGAAATTTCATATCCGATCCCAGGTCTAAGTTTTGTCGGATGGTTCCAAAGATTGGACAATCAAAGAGCAGGTAGTACACGGACCATCTGACCTTGCAAGCCTCACACATCTTCTGAGGAGTGCCAAGCAGGTAAGCGTGGTTAAGCCTGGTGTGTCCAATCCTTAGCCGAGTTAAGATGACTTGGTTTCTTCTGTTGCTCGGGTAAAGAGGTTTCTTGAGCACATTCTCCCGGATGTTATGTAATGCCGTGGGAGGACTCAGCGCCCATAATCTATTCAACTGCGCCCGCAATTTTACACGGACTGATCTCATGAAGTCTCTCTCACACGTCGGTTGTACTCGGATGCCATTTATTGCAGCTCTCTTAGCAGCCTCATCGGCCCGTTCGTTCCCGAGGATGCCATAATGGTCTGGGACCCATACCAGTACCACAGGCTTTTTATCCTTGAAAGGATATCATGAATAATCTGGACGATGGATTCAGAACGTTTGCAGCTCTTGCTCTCAAGTACACTCCTAGAGTCTGTAATTACTAGGTAGTTGTCATCGCTACGGGTTTCGATAACTTTCAAGACGGAATAAATCGCGAAGACCTCGTAAAAGAACACAGAAGAACAGGCATTAAGTTTATATAATATCTCGGTGTCAGGAAGAACAATAGAACAGCTACAACCATCGGCCGAGACAGACCCGTCTGCGTAGATGAGAGTGTACCCATTGTACGTCTTAGAAATGTTGTTAAATTGGTCTCTCACAGACTGGAAACCCGTTCCGTTTACGACTTACAGATTGTAAGTACACAATCTCTGGAGATGCGCGTAACCAAGGGGCGCCGCATCCTATTCCCTTTTCAAGGATTTTCGGAGCAGGCAGATTTAGTTCTTGGAGATAGCGAAGCAGCCTGAGGCTGAAAGACTGCGGTAAGGACGTCCTTCCTTCAAGTAGCGAAGTGCGAGCGTATCTGATCATTTGCCGTGATCAGTTGGTCGAGTGTTTGATAGTCTTGTAATGCAATGGGAGTTCATCCGATTCCACCAAAAAGCTTACTATAGGGGAAGTGGCGAACGCCCCTATTGACATGCGAATGCAGGTGTTGTGCAAGGGGTCAAGTATGCCCTTAATTATCTCTTTCGCAGAGTCAAATAGAACAGACTCGTATTCTAACTTCGAAAAAACTATGCTTCTGTACGTGTTCAGGATGATAGATTTATCCGCACCCCAGTTGCAAGATAAAATGAGTTTAAGGACATTCATTCTCTTTAGACATTCAGCCTTGGTGTACTTAATGTGGCTCAAAAAGGTCAGTTTCTCATCAAAAGTTACATAAAGAAGCCTAATCTCGTTTGTTTCCTTTATCTCGTCTTCACCTAAGCGCAGTTTCACCAAGTCTTTGTATCCGACTGGCTGCCTACAGAAAACAACAAATTTAGATTTGGTTACCGACAATTTGAAACTACTACTATTTTTTTTTTTGTTACTTTTAATGTTCTTCTATGATAATATGTTATTGACATGATTTAAGAACTCTATTTAAAATATTACATACACTTAAAAACATATTATTTGTTTGCCAGAGTTTTTTTAATATTATTTTTCAGTTTTTTACTTGATTTTTGAATTTTCTACTCGTTTTTACTTGCTTGTACAAAGTAAAGGAATTATTGTGGTCGCGAAAAATTTCGGTTTTCAGATTTCAACGAAAATATCCAAGTTGGCCATCCCTGAATCCATTTTTACTGGTTTCGGCATGACGTCTGTACGTAAGTGCGTATGTGCATGTATATCTCACATAATTAAAAAAACGATTAGTCGTAGGATGTTGAAATTTTGGATTTAGGACTGTTATAACATCTAGTTGAGCACCTCCTCTTTTGATTGCAATCGACTGGACCAAAAGTGTCTAAAAAGTACAAAATCCAAAAAAAATTGAATTTTGGCCTTTTTCTTAACTGCAGTAAGCCCTCATTAAAAGCCTTTCAAGGATATATCATAAGTAGTACTTATTTTCATTGGTTCCAGAGTTATAGCCAAATAAAATTTAAATAATGTAATATTTGTATCTTAGGGAAAGGCACATCGTTCGAATCACACTTCATCTCCTTTTTTTAATTCTATTTTAATTTAAATATATTGATTTATTAATAATTATTAACCTCGGATTGCAAAAAAAATTACAATAAATAATAATTCAATAATAACATTAAAAAAAAGAAATAAATATCAGAAGTTAATAATGAAATAAAATTTTATACACTTTTAATTTTAAAAAAAATGTGTATATGTAGTTTAATAGGCGTGCAAGGAAATCATGTGGAGTACACATCAGATGTTCTCAATACAAAAAACAAAACAAATTAAGTAATTGGAGTTAAAATTTTACTTCTATCTCGAAAGTATCATTGATCGATTGATCAATTACTGTTTGAAAAAATTAATTTATCCAGTTTTTTTGGGACAAAATTATATTATAGATTTCGAAAATCTTCCTTTATTATTTGATTTATCATGGATACTATTTCAATTAACTGATAAAAAACTGAAACAAGCATAAGCGACTTATAAATACAATGCAGTAATTTTGGAAATGTAATTAAACTAGTTTAAGAGATGGTAACAACCTGAAATTTTTTTAAAGAGATTTTTAATAAATTCTAAATTAACATTTTCTTTCTTTTAGATAGTCAAATGAAAAAAAAGCAATATAGTAGGCGTGCAGAAGAATATATTTTATGCAGTATAAAAGATTTGGATTCAATACATTAACAATTACCTAATAAAAGAACTATGACTCGTAATAAGTACTTAATTATACGACTGATTCGTTTTGTAAAAACATAAACACAAAGTTAAAAAACATCTATAAAAGACAAACAGATCTTTTAAGTTATACTACAAAATTTTATTTTACTCTTGAACGAGAATGAATATTTTCACACGGATGTTGAATACATTTTTTATGCAAACAATTTATATAATATAATATTCTGTTTCAATAATGCACCTCATTGTATTATTGTTATTATTGACGATATTGTAGTTGTTACTAAATAACTTATTCATACCCTTGCTTGAAGGAGATTAATTAATTCACAGCCTAATAACTTCGTGTAATTATTAATAGACGTGAAACGACATTCTATTGTAACCGTTCATTATAATACAAGCAAGTTACCTTTACGATGCAATGAGAAGTGTAGTGTTTTAATTTAACCATTAAAATCCCTGAATGGCTACTGAAGTACTAAATAAATATTTTATATACAAACCGAGATGTTTAAAAAGCACATTAATAGTTACGGATCTTATATACAGAAACTTCAACATTATCCTTAGTAAAGTTATCGTAATTCTGAATTTAATTACCTGTAATTGTTTATTACGTAAGGTTAAAGCTTTTCTATTTACCTAGTAGACTTGTTGGATTAAGCTCAACTGACAAAGCAGACAAAGCTGTTGAGTGGTCTGATATATTTCTGAACTTGAAGAAAATACGGTAATAAAATTCTTGCTTGAGGTTGGCGATAAAGTACGAGATATTGCAGCTACAAACCTTACAGAAATATTGTAACAAGATCGTGAAAATTATTTTTCAAGGAGTTTTAAATAAAGAGGAGCGTTAAAATTTAAACTATAATTTATTCGAAAAGTAACATATTACAAGTAAATTACACGTTTTTGTTATTTTTCAACTTGGTATCCCTTCTTTTCAATGCACAGGAGTTATTTTTCGGATATTTTCCGTATTCCTTGTAAAAAAATTACTGTAGCCGTTGATGGATCCGCTATCGAACAGCTTCAGTGACTTCTTCATTGAAATAAAAATATTTTACCACTCTAGAGTATCTTTTAAGGATCTGTCGCGTAAAAGACAGAGGGTGCGAGGTCTAAACCATAGAGGGGTTGTTTCAGAATAGTCTATTTTAATTCATGGATAGTAGTCACTGTATGAGCGGTCATATAAGGGCGCTCATTGTCCTTTAAAAAACAGATGGCATTTTGACTTTTCTCCGGATGATTTTACTGGACCTTTCAGTAAATTTGAGAAATATTCGGCGGTATAGGCACTTTTCTGTTAGGAAATCGACGTGTAGAACACCCCGCACATACCAAACGAATGAAGCCATACTTTTTCCTGCTGGAAAAGTGGTTTTTGCTTTTTTTGGTTTCGGAGATGAAATATGTTGCGATTACATCGATGCTCTTTTACTTTCTAGAGTAAAATAGTGTACCCAAGTTTCATCAGTAATGACAGTAGACTGTATTAATTCATCGGTCACTTAATATTGGGCTAACAATGCGTGGGCTACCTGCAGGAGTGTCTGTATTCGTCTGTTAGAATTCGTGGAATCCAACGGGCACATACTTCCCGGATAACTAAGTTGATTAAGTAATTAAGTACGTTCTGAGGTCCAGAAATGACTACACGCGCCTAATCTCAGCTCTATACTTGCGTTAAGTTTTCTGATAGTTTTTTAATTTGTTCTCGTTTTTTTTTTTGCGTTCCTTTGTTAATTTTCTTGTGTTTTAGTTTCGTTTTTCCTTGTTTCGTTGCGTTTTGTGCTAAATTTAACTTTTTCCTACGGTCTACCGTTGTCAAGGTAACATAGGCTAGACTTTGATTTTGTTGTTTTTGGCAATACATACATTTTTTCCTTAACTAGGATTATTAACAGTGCAACGGGACTTTGCGGAATTATTTTTGTGCATTTGAGAGGATTTGTATCGATTTTGGTTGTATAAATAACTTATTTCCTAGTCCGTTTATAACAACTAATTGTTTATTTTTTTGAACTTGTCAACGTTTTGCGAGTGAAATGACTGATTTTGAGGATTATGAGACCGAAGAGGATCATAATCTTTTATCTATTGGTGTGAACTGGTCAGAAGTGAATTAACCCATGATTTTCCGACAGAAGTCGGTGAGACGGGAAAAGATGCTAGGCATTTGTTTATCTCAGTCGGAGGGTCGTAGTTTGGGTTCTGCCGCAGCGGTTCGTGCTGAAATTACTAGGATGGTAGACCCAAGACAATTAGACTGCGGTCGCAGAACCCTCAGGGAATCAATCAAGGTCCCGCGGGGGGCGCTGTAAGTCCTCGTACTTCGAAATGAGAATCGACAGAGGATTCACCAGCTGGCAGTGATGTCTACAACGTCCATCCGCAACGTGGGGAAATCCACCGGGAGGTATCTACTGGTGACTTCAGCACAGTTCTTCAAGGAATAGTGGCACAGGTCAAAAACTGAAAGCGCCGGTGGGGAAGATCAGCAACACTATATGAGAGATTATGGCCTGCTCGGGGACTTAGTAAACTGGCGAGGAAGTTGGAGAAGGTCAGATCGACTGGATTAGAAACTTTCATACCGCCCTGCAGTGTCTGTGTGTCACGGTTTTCGAGTCAAGTGGAGGTAGCCACGCAGACTTCAAGGAGGGAACAGGCATGAACATCCGCATGAAGAACATTTTCATGCGGTCGATGTTTGATGATGAATTAATAGAGGCAACGTCTATGAGCTGGCCGACCGAAGTGTTGAGCAGGCTGATGCGGTTGGAAGATCTTTCGGCAGTACAGGCTCATGTTTTTCAATTCCGTGATTTATCCGTGGTCCGGTCCTCTGGTGGTCCTTCGAATTTGGGGAATGGAATTCGACCAGGTGACGTTGTGGAAGAGAACTCAAAGTTCCTGTGGCGAGATGATGAGCCGCCAAGACAAAGGAAATTCTGTCTGTATTTTGAGTCATCGGCAGGGGTGCTGCCCGCCCTACGAGTTATTCTACAGGCCTGAGGAAGATCCATCATCAGTCGCCAACGCCGGTTTTTCTGCCGCCGGGGGCAGAATTGGACAATATGTTTAACGACTAGCCTTATATGTGTTTGGAAAGACGGGGAGACAAGATCAGGGTCCTGTCCTCCTTCTCCTGCAGGCCACTGGTGCCCAGCGAACTACGGCATCGGGGATCGCGAGGTCCATTCCGACAGTTGGTGAAAGCTGCACGATTGTAGTTAAAGCGGTCGGGAAGACCTACGCCGACTTGTAGTGAAGGACGAAGGAGAGTGTATCACAGAAGGAGGCCGGTAAGGTTTTGGCAATAAGGAAAGGAGTTAACGAGGAGCTGTGACGCAGAGGTTTTTAGGATCACGTCGGTGCACCCAGGGTATGGACAAACTAAAAACGCAACAGTTACCACAAGCCAACGTGCAGCAACGAGGTTGACGGATGAATG
This sequence comes from Lycorma delicatula, assembly GCF_047948215.1. Taxonomy (NCBI): domain Eukaryota; kingdom Metazoa; phylum Arthropoda; class Insecta; order Hemiptera; family Fulgoridae; genus Lycorma; species Lycorma delicatula. Next base: position 212,081,662 of record NC_134455.1, read on the forward strand.
AATTAATATACAGTGGGTCCACTGCCACGCCTATATCAGAGAAGTAGAGGAGAGATGTTTCAGGTATTGGGGAGCGGGACACGTAGCGTCGTAGTGCTTGGGTCTGGATAGGACGGGTCTGTGTTTCACTTGTGGACAGCCGGGGCACAGAAGGAAGCATTGCAAAGTATGCGCGCTGTGTGATACGGAGGGCCACCGAGCTAGGGGGTATCCGACTACAAAATGAGGTTCCTGCAATTTAACTACAACACAAGCGGCGAGTTACGAAAAGATAATAGAAATTATTTTTAAAATAATTTATTTAAATAGAATCTTAATTTCGAAGATTTAAAATTCTGTTTTTTACTCAGGCTACTTAAACTAATGGTTTCTCATAAAATTAATATTCAATTTTCTTTCATTAAGTTTTCAATTTATTTTGAGCAAAATCTTTATTTTTAAACTTATTTTTTTACACGTATCTTTACATGGAAAAATATCTTAACTATTAATTATGTCTGTATTTAAGAATTTAAAAAAATATTTTTTCTTGTGATGAATTCGTCTTTTTTTGTAATCAAATTTAGCTTTTTGCCCCTTCATCCTCGGAAAACTTTTCATTTTATTGACTTTCTACATTTTGCTGAAGTGGAATGTTTGGCCTCAAGTCTGGCTTTACCATTTATTAAATTTATTTCTATCTCAAATAAAATCGTGTATTAATGTTGGGCTTGTGACACCTTCAGATTGAGAGTAAAGAGTAATCGTTATCGTTCATGTCAGAAAAACATTTTAAAATTTTAATTTTCTATAGGAATGATTGCTGTTTTTTCTACAGGGAAAGAAGGATTTTTCAGAGTAATCATAACAATTGAACTTTTTTAGTTGTATTTTAAAGACAAATTAGTCATTTTCAGGATAAATAATTTTTTAGTTGAATTTTAAACAGATCCTGTTATGTAAAATTATACTGTTAATGTATTTGATCTTAGAATTTAATTTAAATAATTGATTTTCATTCAAACATAAAATAAATATTATTTTAATTAATCTATAAATTTTATTTCAATATAATTTACAATTTTCTTAAATTTTACTCCAGCTGGTGATTTTATAGTGTAACTTTGCGTTTAACTTTCAATATAGAGATCGATTTTCAATGATGACTAGAAATTTTCCGTCACTTTAAAAATCCTTTGGTTATATGAAGGAGGAGGTACAAAAAACTAAAATATAAATTTCCATTTGTTATGTATCTTTTTACACTGATATTTATCAAAGAAATATTACGTTTAAATTTTCAAATCGCTTTTAAATAACAGGGATAAAAAATCTTATTTCATTTCATTGATAATAATAAGAATTAAGTAGATATTTTACTTTAGAAAATTGGTTTTGAAAGAAAGTTTAAAAAAAATAATTTAGAAAAAAAAGTTAATGAATGTCTTTTTGAGTCATCAGAGTATGTATTCCTCAGGATTCAAAAACGGAAACAAGACAAAAAACACTGTCTTACGTGATATCATTGTAGATATTTAATGTAATATTATTCCTAAACTAGAATTAATAACTTTAAAATAATTTTGTTACACTCATTATATTCTTCGATAAATGCCAGTGCTACTTAATGATTACATCGGGAACCTTTGACCGTCCGAAACATGTTTCGTCCATTAGCTAAACATCCTAATATTATATGTTAATAAAAAAGTGAAAGAACATAAGTTGTGCTACTTAGTTCTTCAACATTGCCTGTCTACCGTTCTTATCTTTAAATTGAGGGCTTATTCATGTAAACGAGTAATTCATTGGCGAAATTAACATTACAAAAATGATGTTTCGTTATTCTCAATATCAAAATATGATATAAGAAAAAATTTTAGGAGTTAAAAAACTACTTTTAAAATATTTCTAAAGAGTCTGATTAAATCATTGCGATTTACAACATATTTGGACATTTTTTATGAATATTGAAAAATATTAAATATAAGATTTAAATCTTATTATCGCAGTTAAGCGATTAGATTCTTTTGTTTTAAAAATGATAAATGATAGATAGTGCAGTTAAATGTTGAGTCACTTATATCTCAAGCAGAAATCCTAGTTTTGTGAACTACTTACTTATATAATCCATAAACACTTCCTGATTCTACAATAAAATGCCTTTTTATAAGTAGTTTGTTCTTTGAATATTTTTTCTTTATTTTTTACGATGCACTGTAACAGAAGATATTCATTCTATGTTTCATGGTGTTCCTGAATATGAATTCGGTGATATCATTAACTCATGAACGATTATAGCTCTGTGAGAACTATGAGACTTATAACTTTTTAGTCTTCAATTTTTTCAGTTTTATAATATGCAGTAAATATTCACATATATTTGAGACAATGAGATACGTTCTTTATAAAATGAATGTTCTATTACATATATTCAGTTTTATTCCTAAGTGAAAATTACCAATGGAGATTGTGATAACGTTAAAATATGATAAACCACATTAGATTTTTCATACCTAACCGCTTGTAAAATGGGAAGTCGATTAAGTCTGATTGTTAATCTACTTAATACTGATTTAAAAATAAAATAAAGGTCAGATATATTCAAAATTGTTAATTTTTTATTTTTTTTTAAGACAAGGATTGGTGAACAGAATGATGTACTTTCTGCATTGCCTGGTTGCAGATACTACTCTTGAAGGCTAATCATTTGTAATGTTCCCTTAAATCATTCGTAATGTTTCCCTTAAAAAACGTATGCATATTATAGAAATGATTTTTTTTAACGAGATTATTTAAATTGTTTAAAAAAAACTATTATTTATTTTATACTCATTCAATAGTAATATTTTATTGTAAAATTATTTTAATAAACGCTGATATAATAAATTTCAGAGTTAATAAAAAGATTCTGTTTTCTTTAGTACGGTTTATCTCCTATCCTTGAATTAGAATAAACAAAACAAATGGATATTGTTTTTAATTATAATTTTTAATTGACTCTTTGTCGGAGTTTGAGAAAATCTTTTGATGTAAAATATATTATCAGCTGGCAAGATGATTTTGACCCTCCGTTAAGAGTGGAATTGGCCATCAAGTGTCCCGCACATTAGCCTTGAACTTTGGGTCAAAAACCGCACACTGTGGACACCTGTATAACCTTGGTCAAGACAAGACAAGTCGGTAGTTTTAAATCCGTCCAAAGGTCATTACTCAAGATATAATAAAAAAACCTACCAGATATCGCATGATTCAAATTTTATGTGAAATAGGTAAGAACGCTGTTTAAATAAATCGTCATTTAACAAGATTTCTTACTATGGGAGTTAAAATGAATATTTAATATTAAAACTGAAATAAATTAAGGTGATAGTGATATGAATTTATTTTCTAAAATAAATAATTTTAACTTTTTCACTTTTTTTTTATTCTCGTAAAAAGCCGTATATATATATTTCATATAAATAACACGGTAAAAGCAGTTTTTTTCATAGAAATAACATTTTTTTTTAGAAATAATTATATTATGAATATAATTATCATTTAATTTACTGAACCTCAATGCCTGAAGCTTATAATCTTAATACATCATCATAATCTCTTTTCCTTAAAGGATTTATTAGATAATATTTTTAACATTATTTTTAATTGTTTTAAAATTTTACTTTTTTGTTCACCGGTTATTTATAAACTGTAAATTCTATTTTATCTTATTTGTAAGTTTTTAGTGTCATATCGTATTTTAAAATTTGGAATTAGTAAAAAATATTCGTAATTAATTAATTTTTGGGATCACTGATTATTTTTCTTAATTAAATTTTCAGTAAAAAAAAAAGTTTAATTATTATATCATCAGCAAAATAAATGGGCTCTAAAATGAACAGAAAGTCCATGACGAATTTTTTTTTCACGCGTAAACTTTTGATTTAAGTAAGTTATAAATAAAAGTATGTATTTATTCAAATCATATAACTATGTGTTGAATATATAATCCCAAGTTTTCAGAGATACCTGGTGGTGTAGCTTTATTCATTTGGGTTTTCGTTGATTACCACAGTTCGTCATTAATTAGAATTACTTTGGATTCTAACTTGATCAGGCTATTACGATACGATAGTAATCTCATTCTAAATGGAGATGTTGTATCGAACTTTTGAAAAAACAACTAAAATTTTAACCATCACGTATTAAAAGAATTGCATAAAAAACTATCTAGTATTACATAATTTAAATTATGTTAACAAAAAACTGTGGTGCATAAGAAAAATTTGTCCAATTGTCTGGAAACGCTTTGGTCTTCTTAAGATAAGACTAAAGTTGTTTTAAAACAAATTTATTAAAACTAATTCTATTCACCGAAATTTAGTAATTTATTTCTATCGAGTTATTAAAAAAAAAAAAAAATTATAATCGCTAAGCTCACGGTTGCATTCTTCTAAAACGTTCAATTTTTTAATATCCTCGAAAAGGGGATATAAATACTTAGTTTTATTTATTCTAATTAAATTTGTTACAGCCGTGAATGTCAATTCATATACTTCTTAAAAGATGTCCAAGGATCTGAAATGTTTTAAACATTGATCCCGGATAATTTCGTCTAAGACTTTTTGTCGTTGTTTTATAAAAAAAAATGACTACTTTCGTAATTTAAGGAAATAGTCTTGGAAGCTTTGTCAGCAATAATAATAATTTTTTAAAACAATATTCAAACCGGCTGACAACCCATAAACTTTTGTAATTTTAGTAAATTTCCACTTTCATTTACGTTGTTGTTTTGTCTATTCTTTTTTCTGACCGATTTTGTTAATTTTAACATTCCACAAAGACAATTTAAATCCACTTTTCTTGTTAACTCTTTCTAAATTTTTATTTTTGTAAGCTTTATTGTGTTTGTTATACTACTATTACACGAGATTTTTGTGTAAATTAATTAAATATGTTCACTACAACTCCCAAAAACGGTTAAAAGATGTTAACCGATGAAGGAGAGTTCTTGGTAGATTAAAATAATAAATTAAACGAAATGGAAAATTTCCAAGATAAGTTATAGCTATCTTTCTACTGGATCCAATGATTAAATGTCGTAATATTTAATCAACCTTTGTAGATGGACTATTTTTCATGATTTACTGAACTCAATGCACGATAAAAGTTTGTGAACGTATTTTATTTTGAATGATTGAATCTTATGGTAATTCGGAAGTCTGTGGACATCAGGTTCATTTTTTTGAATCTGGGACCGTAGGCAGCAACAGAAGAATTGTGGCTAGGAATCTGAAACGAGAAGCCAGTACCGTTAAAATATAACTGGTCCGGCTAGGCTGTTTAATTGTCAATCCATTGTACAGGATCGCAATTGCTGTCTACAAGACTGTAGTACAGATTTTTTGTAGTCGTAGATTAAGAATTTTAACTTGACTTTTAATCGGTATTTAACACTTTCTTCCATCTTTTTAAAAATAAAATAAAATAAAAAGTTCTATTATTTATTTTCTAAAATCGGTAAGTAGGTAAAAAAAGGTATAATGAAACGAATCTTGACATAAAGTAGTTACACGTTTTCTTCATTTGAATTAATATTGTACAACGTTTAATGAAAAATGCTCAGCCTTAGCGCGAGCATTCATCATGGACTACTGTGTACGAGAATGATATCAGAAATATTATAAGAATGGATAGAGAAAGGTTATTTTAATTGTTTTTGTCCGCTTACTCTCATACGACGTTCTAAAATTATCTCGGCATTTTTTACGATTAGTATGTGGTAAATGCGTAGGTCGAATATGAATCCTTTTGACTTTAACTTTTTTCATCGTGAAATATAGCTTTATAAAAACATTATATCTAATAAATGATGCAATTTAAAAAATAAAAAAGGCTTGTCAAATTTTTTTTCATTTTAAAATAAATATTTTTCATTCGGTTCATACTTTAATCATACATCGTGTCGTTATTGCGGTGGTTAATAAACACATTTTAAATAAACGTATGCGATAAATAACATTTAATGAATTAAAGTAATAAACAGATAGATTGTAGGGCGGGAAGGATAGACAGGGATCTAAAATAAATAGATTTTCAAGGTAAAGGAATTATCAACGACTTAAATTCAATTACTCAGCAACAATCTTGATTTTATTTATTTTGTTACAATGATGGCGGTACTATTATTATATCAAAAAAAAAGAACCACAATAATATAATTAAATGAATACGCCGATCCCTAATCTTTTTTCAACACCTTTTTCAATGTATAAAGATCTGACTACCTTTAATTACTACTATTATTCTCGGAAAAGAACAAGTGTATATTTGTTGCAGCAAAATCCAGATTAGAATCACTGTAGATCATTAAAGACTGAAATAAATTTAATTTGAAAGTGCTTAATTGTATTTCGTAATTGTAAATACTAGTAAAGATTCTTTTATCGATTAAAATATAAGATCTACGAAGTGGAAAATAAATTATGAAATGATTGATTTACTTGCAACCTTATCAAATTAGTTTATTATCCTGGGTTGCTCTGTAATTACACTGTGTATTACTCAAAGTCTATGCAATAGGATGAATGAACAGGGGTTTTTATAAATTTGAATGGAAAAAAAGGCTTTCATGTTGGTAAACAATTATCATTGATAGTATCTTGGAGGATTGTTTAAAGTTGTTTTATTAATATTTTTGTATACGGGTAATAGATCTACCCGTATATTTATACGTTAAGTAAATATCAACAGATTAATATTTGTACAACCGCATTTATATAAAGGTTGTACATAACTTACGTAATGTATGAACATAAACAAAAACTTCACATTTTCTAATTTTTTGTTAGTGAAAATATTTTTATCGTTTTTGGTGGAAGATTACAATATTTTGTGAAAAGCAGAAACTACATTTTTTTCTAGTTAAATTCAAGCGATGTTTGTGCCAATTTTTCAGCGAACTTGTATTTTACTTTTAAATTATCGGAAGTCTTTAATAATAATGTAACATAGTATAAAACTTTACTATGCATATTAAAAGCGTTTGTGAACAAAATTGGGACAATATTGGAAACTATAACTCGTTAATCCGTTGCTTTCGTAACTTACCTTGAGGAAATTATTTGAATTAGGTAAATATGAAATGTAGAAAGTAGGAAATCATTTATAACTGTTATACTTCAACTTGTTTTAGAAATATGTATTTTTTTAAATATTCAACTATAGCACAACAAACTACTCTACATCACTAGAGCGCTCGCTTGAACACTGCCAACATATATTATATAACAATATATATTTTGTTAGCTAGACACACACATACACACGCACACACTCATATATATATATTTAATAAATAGGCCGTCTATATTTTATGTTTTTCTTTTTTATGCATCACAACAAATTTGGTTGTGTCATAACAAAATAATTATTTCGCATCAGTTGGTTTTGACTCACCGAACCACCTTTTTTCTTGTTTGACGAATTCAAACCGTTCTTGAGTCTTTCTTTATTGATTTTTGAGATTGTGACGTTAAATTCATTTTTTATTATAAAAAAAGTAACAAGTAACCGACCTAACAAGTTACAAAGTAATCATTTATTATACATTAGCTCATAGCACAGTCTAAATTTAGATTAAAGCGTATTAAAGACTGAACTTTAATACACATAGATTACAATAATAATAATAATAACAATAATAATAAAGAAGTAAAGCATATAAAAATATACGTCACATATAATAACGCAAACTATTAAAAGAAACGTACAGTAATTTAATGTGAATCAATATAAAATAGCAACAATAATATTTCTGCCATGTAATAATGCGTTTGTATCTGTTTAAATAAAGAGGTTTGTATCCTACAAAAAAAAGCTAGATTTACATTTATTGTAATTACATGGAAGATAGTTGATAAATACTAAATACAAAATCCATCTCAGAATGGAACCTTGTGAAACACCTCTTTTATTTTTACTGATTTCTGAAAAATGTTTAAGTTGTTTAGTATTTTTACAATTCATCCACAATTCCATGCATTGAAATTTATTATTAACATTTTATCCGTGTTAATACTATTTCAAATCTATAAAATTCTCATTAATTGAACAGAATTTTATGATAATTGAGTCAAATATCTTCGTTTATGAAAATAACCTGAGGTCTTACACCACCCAATCAAGGATTTAAAGCACATTGAAATAAGAATTTGAAGCATATAAAAGGTATTTATTGTTTAAAACCATACTGATTAGCTTTCGATACATTGTACTAATTAAATTAACTTAAAATAATGTTATAAGCCAATTTTCAGATATTTTTGAAAAAGTGGGAAGCAGTGAATCTAAATTGTCAAGGGCTTGGAGGGATTCTTTCTTAAATATATCCCATCGCTCTTAAAAAATTATGGATAGCTACCACATTTTTTGAGTTTCATTACAAAGAAAGATAAATATTTTACTAATAAAAGGCAACACTATTTGTTAATTTTACATAAGATTTTATTTATTTTAGACGCCATTTTTTTATTTGAATTTCTTCTATGGTTGATATAACTCCTTCAGGTTTCGAAATTTTTTCATAAAAGTTTAGCAAAAGTAGCATTTTGTAACAGAGTTTCGCGTAGCATATTGATTAAATCAATATACGAGGTTATGAGGAATTGACAAAAAAATCATTAAATGCATTAGTTACAGATTTGTGAGAGTCAAATTGATATCAATTTATCTCTAGGAGGTAATAGTTGTTAACTAATTTAGTCGTCCTTGTCTATTAATTAAAATTTAAATACCATACACGTTTTACCGTATTAAAGAGTGAATTTAAACAATTCTGCACATTGGATTAAATTAGTTCCAAAATCTGAAGACCACCAGCGATCTAAACACTCAAATTCAGTTAATATTCAAAGAGAACTGAACCAAAAGAGAAAGAGTTTCTATATAAAAACATATATATGTTCCTGAACAATTTATTTACATTTTCATGCCTAGTAATATCTATTACTTGACTTTTTCTGCAGAATGAACCATTGAACGAAGAGAAAATAAACTATTTATGGTTTATTTAAAATTTTCCTAAACCTTTTTTTCCGTAAAAGAGTAAGGAATTTATTTTGATCAAGTTGTAATATTAATCTTCTTCCTTCGTTTCAGACGATTTTATTACTTGCATAATTATAACTTCGTTTAGAAAAACAGATACAAGTATCTTAACTTTGTCATATGCCTACGACTTCAGTCACCTAATATTATGACTGGATGATTTTGTACGACACAATCTCATAATAATTCTTCTTCATCATAGTGAAAATATTCAAACTAATGATTTCGATTAAAATATTTTTATAAAACTGATTTATTAATTTTCAATAAAAATTCGAGAAGTTCTTTTCTTATGAACTGAAGATAGACAAATAACACTTTTGCCAGAACTATAACTTGAAGGTTTCTAGAGGATGAAATATATTTTATATTCTTCATTTTAACATAATTATTTTCAACACAAAGGTTGTTATTACCTGTAATTTTATAAAAAAAATTAATTAAATCAATATATTTATCAATATATATATATATATATATATACACACATAATAAATAATAGTATAAATATTAATAATAATATTATACATAATACTGAAACAGAATACAGAAAACAAAATAGAATATACAACGGAATACATTGAATATTCTGTTTGTAACACCTGACGAAGGTACTTTCACCGAAATAACCCGTTGTGATTTTTACTTCCTTATACGAAGTAAAGGAAGTATTGTTATCGCGAAAAATTTAGGTTTTTAGATTTCAACGGAAATATCCATTTTGACCATCCCTAAATCCATTTTGATTTCGTTTCGGTGTGACGTACGTACGTATGTATGTATGTGTGTATGTACGTGTGTATCTCGCATAACTCAAAAACGATTAGCCGTAGAATGTTGAAATTTTGGATTTAGGACTGTTATAACATCTAGTTGTGGACCTCCATTTCTGGTTATAATCGAATAAATCAAAAGTATCCAAAACAGGACAATATCCAAAAAAATTGGATTTTGGGCTTATCCTTTACTGCAGTAATAAGCCCTCATCGAGAGCTTTTCAACGATATTTCATTAGTGGTACTTTTTTTATTGGTTGCAGAGTTGTAGCCAAATAAAATTCTAATTAATGAAATATTTAGATCTTAGGGAAAGGCACATCGGTTCGAATCAGACTTTATCTCCTTTTTTTCTAACTTTTTTTTAATTTAAATATATTGATTTATCAACCTGTCATTGTAAAAAAAAAAAATTACGGTGAATAATTATTCAATAGTAACAAATTAATATAAATATATACGAAAAAATATCAGAAATTATTAATGAAATAAAATTTTATGTACTTTTCATTTAAAAAAAAAATGTGTAAATGCAATTTAGTAGGCGTACAAGGAACTCATGACTTCTCCACATCAGATTTTTAAAATAAATTTTGTGAAAATCTAATAACATATTTTGTTTATTTTCTTTTGTTATAATGGAATTTTATCAAGTAACAGCTTCATTCATCGATTATATATATATATATATATATATATATATATATATATATTGTGTCACAATGGAGACTTAATCAATGGACGTGGTACTTGATAGTAGTAGATTTAATAAATGTGCTAAAAGTTCAATTAAATAAGGTATTTAATTTATTTTTGAGTTTTACTCAATGATGTGTTTTACGTGCGCGCTTTTACATATAATTCAAATTTAAGTAGGTCAATTCAATTTTAGAGATCTTAGAAAAAATTAAGAGAAGATTTACACCTCTATTTAATAAAAAAATTCCTTAATAAATCCTTTCTGATTATTTCAAATAAGTAAGGCTTTTTTGATGTTTTACTTGCCAGTTGGACAAATTATATTGTAGCTGTAGCTTGGGGAGCAGGTTTTACCTAAATTGATTTTTCCCGGTATAAATACGTATATAAATCACATTATACTGAAATACGACTTCGGATTTTGATGTTGTATCTATTAAATACGTACGATAAAATTTTACCTTGCTTTTACTTTGGAATATTGGAAAAACACAACAACAAAATATCTTATTCCACTTCATCAAGAATTAATGAATTGTGTGATCAAGTAGTATTTAAAATATCAATCTAACCTACATTTTAAAAGTAAATATTGCTACATTTACTGGAACGATACATTGATTCCTTAGGATCTGTTTATAAACACAATGAGATTAAAAAAGGAATCTGTATTGCCTTCTAGCACGTTAATATTCTTCACTATGCGTTTATCAGTAATGTATTTGTAAATTATCAAAATAATTTTTATTATTATAATACTGTTTTATTTTTATTTTTCTGTAGATATAGTTTGTTTGATTTAAGAAATGTCTTTCAGATTATTTTGACTTTGAAAATCTATTATGAAATATATAGAATTTATTTATATGCTAATATCGGAAAAAAATGAATATAATCAGAAAAATAAATCCATTTTGCTACAAAAAAAAAAAAAAATGAAACGATTACCAAATATTTTAATAAAATACCGTACCACCAAACATGACCAACAAGTCAAGCCAACAGTCATCAAAAAAACGTTTCCACCCGTATGGTCGCAGGACAGTCAACGTTCGTGGAGAAAAAACAGTAAATCTAATACGTGAATTTTTTTCCATTGTTACGTTACATTAACAGTTTTGAGTTGTCATGTTAAATATTTTCTATCTACTCTTATTAGTTATTTAAATTATATTATAATTTTCCCTGTAGTTGGCTGTGGAGACTCGCTGGTAGAAATTATTATTAATATTCTATTTATTTATTAACATTTATCTGACATTTAAAAAACAGTATTTAATGCATTATTTGTTACAAACTTTAAATGCTTCTCTGAGACCTTCACATCAATTCGACTTTTAACCTGGTGTTTGGTAGTTTAGAGAAGTCGTGTATTACTGATCGGGCTGAGAAATATTTTATGATTTATTGATTGCTTACTCCAAGAACGGTTTTTTGATGGATTGACCAGTTGAATTCAAGATAACTCCAAACGTTGTATTAAATAATTTGAAAAAAATTATCATTGCGCCTAGGAAGGCGTCTTAATTCTTTTTCAATCGTTTGAGGATGACGTGGATATGGATAATGGTAATATGTTCAAGCAAAATTTGTCTTCCTTTAGGTTTATAACGCGAAAAAACTAGTTTCATACTAAATTTCAGAAACAAAACCAGATAAAAAATACATTAATACATATAAACAAAATCAAATATGTAATAAGTTTTTATCGAACTAAAATAAAATTTATTCTATATATTAATTCATGATTGATGATAAATGTTTCTGCATGAGCTGAATGAGCTCAGGCGTTTTCCCTTAATCGAAATAGGCTTCTCAAAAAAAAATATTCCAGCAAAGCAAGAAAACAGTAAAGACTAAAAAATAAATTCGAGTACAGAAGAATATGAATCCCTTTTTTCTTCTTAATTTAATAATTTCTTACGTGAAGGTAACATTAAAACAAAGGAAAAAAGTGAAATAGTAGAAGGGTAGATGAACACATCCTTATTTAAGAATGCTGTAACTGCTCAACCAATAATGCAATGCGAGGATCCTTAAGAAAAAGCAGATATGCGACCGTAATATTACAGAAGTAACGACTGAATGTAAAAGGAATAAGTAAATTAATCAATTGTGCGTTGTGTTATAAATCTGTGTTACGACTTTTAATATTAGGTTTACAGAAACCGAATTTTTTGAAATCAAAATTTTAAAAAAGTTTACCTTCTGGTATTATATCCTGTAGAATTCATGTTTGGTATTTATTGTTCGTGAAATTATTTTGAAATAGAATTCATAAAATTAATCAATTAGTGCCAATTTATAAATTAAAAAAGGAAGAAGTTAGTCAAAGTCGGTATAATACTTTGAAAATAATAGAAAAAATATTAATTGTTGCTATTTTATTATTTTAAAGCGTAAAATAATTCAGGTATGATCATCTGGATATAGATTTATGGAATTTTTTAGTGTAATCAACCATGCCTAGATACAAATTAAGGAAGGTAATTTTAATGAGTGAAAGTCAGAAAATTAAAGATTATTCACAGAAATAGAATGATGATCTAATTTATTACAAAAATGTAGTAATTAAAATATAAAAAGGACTAAGTAAAATGTTGTTTTTTATAATACTATATGATAGTGTTACTTTTCTCGCTAATGACTTTAACTGTTGATGCGACTGTAAATAAAAGCATTAAAAAAAAATTGCAAAAGCATTGAGAAATAATTGAACAAAGAAGGCAACCGAATAAACCATATATATAAACAAAACCAAATATGTAATACATTTTTATTGAATTACATTTTATTATAGATATTTATTCATGATTGATGATAAATGTTTCAACATGAACTGAATGCACTCAGACGTTTTTCCTTAATCGAAAAAGTCTTCTGAAAACAAAAATTATTCCAGCAAAGAAAGAAAGATTAAAAACTAAAAAGTAAACTGGGGTACAGAAGGATATAAAAACTGAAAAGTTAGTAATTTGACAAAAAAAATAATAGATTAGTGAAATTACACTTTTTTCAGTGTTTTTGAGCCGGTAAATTTTTTATTCCAGAAGTTAAATTTATTATTTTTGTAAACGGAAACAGAAAAATATATACATATTAAAATTTGGAATTATCTATAATTTGTCTTGTTAAATGTATGACTTGAAGTAAATACATTCTATTTAATACATAAAGAACAATTACGATTTTGTTTTAAAAAATTCTAAGAGAGGGAAAAGGAAAGTTTGTTTTCCAGAAGTATTTGTGATTGGTCACTTCAGAAATACGTAGGCTGAAAAATATATTGTTATAAATTCATGTACTCATTAAAGATACATTAAATATTCATATATCCACGGTAAATATTAATAGAGTATACCGCGATTTGAGAAATATCAAGTTACTAGCTTACTGTACTGATCCTTTTAATAAAAATTAGAAACAACGATTATTTTATTGTTTACTGAATTTTTTTAGGAATGATAATCTTAGCCTAAACCATAAAATAAAAATTAAAAATTTAATTGAGTGCAGGGTTTTCAAAAGTTAGTTGAAAATTAAATTAGAGAAAACTTTAAACAACTTGTACATAACACCCCTAAAAACATACGCAAATTTTTTGTAATATATCTCATATAGTTTGTAAGTGAGGTATGACTTTACATGTAAGTGAGGTAGGAATGAAGAGCTTATCTACCAAAAATTAATTGTCAAAAACATATTGAACTTCAATTAAATGTCTGATACTTTTAAGAAACCGAAACAGTTTGTTAATTTCAGCCACATTATTGCTCGAAATATAGTCAACTCTACGTTTTAAGTTATAACGAAAAGTTGCATAACTACACATCATCTCAAATGTTATCAACCTTTGTGCCGAGATTATTGTAGGGACATATTAAAGGATTACCAGATGGCATGAAGAACCCACGCTTTAACATAGCGTGATCCATTCGCAAATGATAAGTGCAACTTCTTCGCGACCATTATCTTTCACTGATGACAACCTTGGCTACACACAAGTTTTAATGTGATGTAATTTACCAAGCCTTCTTCAACCAAAGTTTCAGGAAACATGGCAACGTTATCCAGGGAAGTGATATCAAATACCGTTGTTCAGAAATCCAAGATGGAAAATGCTGAAAGTGATCTCATTTTCCTTAACATAATGGATGTAGACGAAATTCTGCAAAGAAATTTAAGGTAAGTATTACTAAATAAACGTTTTGATTCTTGGAATATTTGACGATAAATTGCTTTGGCAGTAAGATAAATCTTGAGATGTTCAGTTGTGTTCTTACAGCCTTCCGAATACCTATAAGCACTTTTTGATGTCATTCTTCTACCAAGGAATGAGTGGGTATTTGGATTTCTTAGATGAGATTGAGGTAGATTTATCTGCAGTGCTGACCAGTCGTTCTTTAAAACTAGTAAACTTCAGCATCACTAAAACCCTCACTACGGTTCTAAGATTTTATAAATTTCATCTCATCCGCATTCTTTGAGATCCATCATATCTTGGACGCTCCATAGGGTTGCTATTTTGTATCCATTTGATCGCCTTTGAAGCAATGAAATATGCAAAATACTTTTGTTATACACCAAATCCTAATAGCTGTTCTCTTCAGTTTACAGTAGGCATATGTCATGGCTTAGTAAAGAGGTATTTTGAATATTTTGAAAGAGTGGGGTTTAGACGGCATATACGAAGTTTCATTGCTAATTTCCCACAGAAAAATCGATTTCGTTTTCGAGAAATTTTTCAGATTATTGAACTTGAAAACAGTCTAGAACAGGGCAGTGAAATCAATACCGTACAAATCAATTTTTGCAGAGCAGGAATTTATTTACAAAAATAAATTCCAATCTGTAAAAGAATAAAGAATATTACATATACAGCAAGTTACACAAGTTATTTTAGATAAATGTCGATCTCCAAAGCGGAGTGGTAGCATTTTGCCCTTTCTTCAGGAGATCTCGAGTTCGAATCTCGGTCAGGAATGGCATTTTTTATACCCTAAAAGTTTTCACCATCATATCCCCATGAAAAGCTTCTTTACAAGGTTCTGTGGTGAATAAATTCATTAGTTCAATAAAAAAAAGGCGCTCAAGAATCGTTCCAAGAATTTGTCTGAAACAAAACTCCTCTAAATACTATTATTGTTCCTCAGAAGAAGTCGTTTTTGACGATAATCATATATTTATCTATCGGTTTTTGATAGACCTCAATAAGTTACCATTCCGAGTAGTGTTGTACAATCATTGTGCAAAAAAGTCGAAGTATATAAAAGAAACATGTAGATGTAGTGGAAATACCTTCTCGAAAGGTTAGTCTTCTTTCTTTTCCTGTTTAGCCTCCGGTAACTACCGTTTTTAGATAATTCTTCAGAGGATGAATGAGGATGATATATGTATGAGTGTAAATGAAGTGCAGTCTTGTACATTCTCAGTTCGACCATTCCTGAGATGTGTGGTTAATTGAAACCCAACCACCAAAGAACACCGGCATCCACGATCTAGTATTCAAATCCATGTAAAAATATCTGGCTTTACTACGAAAGGTTAGTCAGTGTTGCTTTTTTGTCCGGTAACCTTGGAAATAGTGCTAATGACATTGCTAATACAGAAATATTACTTTTGACACAAGTTAAAGACCTAATACAGTCAATTACGATTGACATTTCCATTTTGTACTTGTTAAGTGATTAACACTTTTTAGATAATTAATACTTTGCCACTTTCATAATTAACAATTTCGTTGTAGATCTCAATTTGTTCTATTCAATTCAAAATGAGCGAGCATTACATTTCACAAAACTATACGTAAAACAATTTTCGTATGGTCTTCGCAAATAAATTCTTTTTAGAAATGTTCGAGAGCAGGAAAATTTGGTTAATTTACTATAAATTGGTTATTTGAAAAATTTATTTTAAAATTTACTTATAAAAAATATTTTTTTAATATTAAAATATTTTTTAAATATTTTAAACGGTTATAGTTTTCTTCAAATCACATACATTTTTGAAAATCCTGATAATCGTAAGTTGTTTTTATCTTATCAGTTATTATTTCCGCTAACGTCACCTTCACGCTATCTCAAGATAACACATGACGAGTAGAACATTAAATATTTCAATACAAGTCTTATCAACAGTCATCTACAAATATCTGGAAATAAACATTTGAACTTATTAATACTATAAAAATAAAAGTTTTAAAAATGTTTAAGCAAAGGTGTGCAATTTGATAATTATGTTTAATTCATACAATCTTCTGTTGTATAATACGTTAAACAGCATCATATCTAGTAAACGTCTTTTAAGAAACACTTGGGTTCTTAAAAGATAATGTTATACACACGTATACGTTATAAAGACAAACAGTCTTCAGTGTTCTATAGAGTAAAATGTAAAAATTAGATACGCTAAACGACTATTGCGATTTAGTAACATACAGAAAATTTTCAAATAAATAATCTATTTATGATTGTCTAACTATCGAAATTCTCATGCGATTCAGGATTTTCAGTTTTTTAATCTGTCTATGAGCGTTCACTTGTTTATTTTATATTTTGTAAACATGATAATTTTTTTAATTTTATTTCTTGATATAGGGAAAATGAGATACAAGATAAGAAACATAGATGTTTATAATAAGCTTTAAATTCTTGAAATGTACATTTAAAAAATAAAACAGAATAATATAAGTTGTATGAATTAAGTTTTTTTAAATATCATGAAAAATGTACATTTTTGAAATGACTAATATCGAAATAAATTATCATCGTTACACTATAGTACAAATTGAAAAGAAAATTAAAAAATAAATGAAGAAAAAATAAGATAAGTTTCATAACGTAAAGAAATTAAATTCTTCATTATTATTGCTTTTATTAGTTTATCAGATTGTGAGATTTTAGGTACTTTAATTTTATTTAAAAAAAAAAAAAAAACTGTTCTAGTGAATAAAAAAGTCATCCGAATGGTACTTGGCGTGTTTCCTGACTGTTAGCAGTGATTGATATCACCTTTCGAGCAGTACATTGTACATTGTAGATTTTAATTTTTTTTTTTTTGTAGAATTGCTCTATGTTGGTAAATTTCCCTATAAACTGAACATGGAACAGGTTTTTCAAACCAGTAGAAATCTAGTGGACCTTGTCGTCTGCAATTTATGTTCTTATTTTATATTAGTACTAGTCAATGATTTTCCAGCATCTTAAAATGTCGGGTGGATTTTTTATTTTTAGGAAAAACTCAAGTATAAAAGAATAGATTAGACATTAGTAGAAATTTATACGTTTTTATTACCATTGAACATAGTAAAATTATGTTCATTTGTAAATAGTATTATTATTGGCTCATAATTTTAATAGCCCAAGAACATCGGCAATAAGAAAAGATACTATACTTATTTCTGTTATAAAAAACTATTGTATTAAAAAATATTTCTCCTAAAAATAGATTACATATCCTTGATGGAGTTGAGCTTCTTTTATCTTCTAACCTTGAAGTTTAGAATCCTAAGGTAGTGTTTATGCCAATAAAATTCGCCCCATTAAAATTTAAAAGTAAGGCTTTTTTTTATATAAATTTAAAATCATTTGAAGTAGTTCAAATTTTTTCCAAGGAAATTTTATTTCAATCTTTTATAGATATTTTGAACATTAACTGTATACATTGTAATGGAAAGATGGAGAACTAAAACATCCAATTATATTAAAGGTTTTGAGATGAGAAATCTGGAATTGAATGCAGTATTTTCTTCCTTATATAGGCAAGTATACGTAGTATTATCAAACAGTTATAAAATAATAATATAAATACAATTAACACGCAGTAATACCAACAATTCAAACGGAGTAGAGGAATATGGAATAAAATTACTAAAAATTGTTAAAATTTCGTCTGTAAGCTTCCAGTATAATAGATACCGCTATTAAAAAAGTCTAGTTAGAGAAATATTATCAAAATGAATACGCATATAAGTAATAAGTAAATCATCCTTTAATTTATTTTCTCGAAATAATAAGAGTGATTACTTCAAGATTGGAGCAATTAATAGATATATTTCTATAATATTACTAAAAGTAATTACACCATCAAAAAATTCTTGGATAAAACAATCCATCGACGATGAAATGAGGATTGTATTGATATTCACAATTTTCTTTCCCTAAGTAAACTACAAGAACATTAGGGATCTTTTTTATAAAAATATTCCTGACTGAAATTCTACTAAATCTACTAGGAAGTTGTGCGTAATCGGAAAACCGTTGTTCTAGAAACGTTTAAATTGAACAAGGATTACGAGAAAGGAACGATTAGTTTTTTATTAAAATAACTTTTTTTTTGTGAGGGGAAAATCGTGCAAATATTGCAATAGAGTAAGAAAAAATAATTTATACTTAAATCCGTCAAAGTTTTCACTGTTAAATTAAAAAGTAAAATTACATTTTGGAGTTAATTATGGAATAAAATGACCTCCTCTCGATTTTTTAACTGTATTTGAAGTGATTTACTAAGTTAAGAGTCCGTCGATTACCACATAATGATTCTAGAACAGTAAAATTAAAGAGCACTATATCCTATCGGCATGGTTGTACCATTTACAAGATTGACAGTAAGACAAAATGTTGTTAACTATTATAAGAACATGCAAAATTACAAGCGATGATTGTTTTTTTTTTCTATTTATTCATAATAAGTTAATTTTCAGATAATATTTATAATTTAAAAAAATCACAATTGTTTATTTTTTCATTTCGTCCTATTTAGACTATTACCTCATTTATTCCTCATACTCAATATAAATGAATAATATATAAAAATAAAGATTTACTAGCATCCCCGTCCTGGCTTCGCCCGCGCTGTATGGTTACTTGCGTTTCCTGTCGCGGTCAGGGGATTTAGCCGGTCATGGCTCGCTTTGTTCACCTTTTCAGTCAAGCCAGAGGGCTCTGCCCCTTAGACCTCGCTGTGTTTATTAAACTCATGTTTGTGAGAATAATAATAATAATAAATAAAAATTAAAGCCTATTCAATTTTATAAAAAATATCAGCGTATTGTAATTTCTTCAGAGCAACAGTTTGGTCAGTATAGGACTCCAAAAATTTGAGTGATCTAAGAGTGTGGGTTTCAAAACATTCGGCCTTCATTTTAAAAATATTAGTTATAACTTTTATAACTTGTTTTCCGTACTTCGCACTGGTAACCAGTTGTAAAAGTAATTATTACTGGTAACCAGTAATAAAAATTATTCTGCCCGATTCTTAGTGTTAGATATTTATCTGAAAAATATTTGCAAGCCCCCAATCTAGTGAATATCTCGATTAGTATAGTTGGAAATGGGGAAAATATGCAATAATTATTCAATTTTTTTTACCTTTCTTCACCCCTTTCAAGGTTTAATTTCCAAAAATCAATAAATTGGTTTTTAGATATTTACAAGAAAATTATAGAGACCAAAAATCAAATTGATATCTTCATTTGTTACCGAGAAATAAAAAAAAATAGTAAATTTCACTGAAACTCCATTTTAAACCTTTAAACTGGGAATTTTAAAAAATCCTTTCTTAGTGTGCCCTTACACTGTAAGAAGAACAGGTATAAAAATTTTCATCAATTTATTTTCAGTGGATTTTGCTGGGTGTTGATGAATCCGTCAGTTAGTAAGGAAAGTTGCTTTGCAGGAGAAGATTAAGAATATTGTAATTTTACAAATTTGCAAAACAATTTTGTTTGCTGGAAGAAATACTGCTGAAAATACTCTTCTTCAGGTAAAATCTTTCCGAATTTTAAAATATAGTTTTAAAATTATTGCAAATAATATTCATTAGCTGTTAAACAAGTATTAAAATACTTGGTATTTTTCTCTAATAATTAAAATTAGCTTTCAGTCTTTTTTTAAATGTACTTTCTTGATTACAATGATTACAATTATGCTTATACTCATAGTTACATTGATAGTATTAAAGATTTTGCATATTTCAACTTTCAGAATACGAAAGTCCTCCAGAAAGTAAAAAGTCCTCCAAAAAGTTTTTTTGTTTTTAACAAATTTATTCTATTTAATTTTTAGTTTAAATATATGTATCGTAATCTACATTGTTTAAGCTATTTTTCTACATTATCACCTCCTATGTTTAAGCATTTGTCAAATAGTGACAATACTTTTTATATGGCGCCGTCAAGAAGTCTGCTGTCAGACCATTAAGCCACTCACCAACAGTTGTCTGGACGTCGCCGTCACTTGCAAAGCGGTTCTCGCCAAGAAACTGCTTCAGTTTTGTAAAACAGAAGAAAAATCTCTTGGAGCAAGATCTGGACTGTACGGCGGGTGATCAAAAACATCCCATATGAAACCTTTGAGAAGTTCACAATACTTTTTACGGTATGTGGACATGCGTTTTCATGAGGCAAAAACACTCCACGAGTCAAAAGACCACGTCGGCGATTTTAAATTGCGAAGTTTCATATACTCGTAGACCTATGAAAACATACATTTTTTTAAATGGTTTTTTTAATCAGCCTTCTTTCTGGTGTTATTATTTTTTTAATTAAATTAATTGAGGGGAGTTTTCATCGTTTCAAGCTTTTATAAACAAAATAAAAACTGTTTATTATTAAACTAATATTAATAATCTATAAATGATATAAAAAATAAGTGTTAGTATAAGAACAAAGGTTCAAATTCATAATTTAAAAAATATATAATTATTATCTTTTTTTTACAGTTTTTTTTTCTACGATCTATTGGTGCATACAAAAATAAATAGAATTGTTGGTAACTATAAGCTGTCAAGGAGATATATAGAGTTTGGATTTTCGAGGTATTCTAATTTTCTTTCAAATGTAAAGCTAAACTTTTTAATTTCTTCGTGTACCTTGCGAATAAATATCCATAAATTAATCGTAAAAAAAACATTATTGTATTTCTTTTGAACTGTAATCGCTGTTCACTACTTCCAATTAGCAATGCAGTCTATTTAAATGAATTTCTCCGACAAGCTAAACTTGTTCATAAATAATCGGCATTTGAAAAATCTTTCTAATATGGAAGCGCATACTTTATTACCCCCAAAAAATTAGTTTACAAAACCACCCATCTAACAAATATTAGAAATTAAACCATTTGTAAAAAAATTTAGTATGTTATATTTAGTAAGTTTTATGTAGATTGAAACATTAATTTTTTGTGCTTCCTGGACAACATCGATCACAAAAATAATTTTTTTTTTAATTCAGTTATGTATCATACACTTAATAAGTCAATTCAGGAATATTGCTAACTGAATTCAATATATAGTAGTAATAAACTGTGCATAGAAATACGGATGATACTATTTCGCAATTTGTAAAAGTAAAGTTTAGATGATTGCAATAAATTTCATCAGTGATATCAATGAATCAGAAGCGGCAACAATTATTTATGAAATTCCATTATCGAACGAAATTCATGACAACCAACCAAACGAAAGAAGGAGTTTTGTAAATGCAGTAGTAATTTCTTCATCTTACGTTACCTGACGCGTCAAACAACATCTGCAAAATTTCTAAAGTAGTCTGTAGAAGGCTTCTGAAGTAAATAGTTTACAAGACTTTATGAATTTTGGACGAAGTAAATCGACCTGTGGCGTTTAATAATAAATTTAATAATTTAAAATCATTCAGAGTGGATCACTGGTGGCCAGTCTGTTTTAAGTTAGCTCCGCCAAATATTAGAAATCATTTGAAGGGTCATTGTAATCGATTCTCCTTTCACCTGCCAATTTTATTTCCACGAAACAAATTTTACAACAGGTGAAGGAGTTATTACTCAGAGTTCTTATTTTATTAAAAATTTATAAACAAAATTTTTATAAATTTACATTTTTATGAAATAATAAAACACGAGTTTATATAAACCAGTTCTTTTATTTAGATTATGTAATCAATAAATAATTTTATAACATAGTTTAAAAAAAAAAAAAAATTAGATCATTAATCGGATAAAAAAGTATAAAAAACGGTATATTCAGTTAAGGAATTAAATCGATGTTCTTTTAAGTAACACTAATGTGCGATTTTTAAAATGTTTCCTTTAATTTCTCTTTTCATCTAAACATAAAATAAGCATATGAGGAAAAGAGCTCGTATCCTGTCTTAGCGGAAAACATTTTTTTTTAATATTATTACAAGAAAAATTTGTTTCAATATGCACCCCTATGAGCAAATCTTAGACACCTATTCTAGTTCTTCAGAGACATTTTCAAACTTAAATCTGATTAGAAATTGTAGGTGATCTAAAATAGTTTTTAAGCTATTTCTATTTTAAGAAAAGGATGAAATGTTTTTATCTTGTCAGATTAAAAAAAAAAAACACACAAGATAAAAAATAAATTTATGTTACTCTTCTTTAATTCAAAAGAAAAAATGAGTTTGATACATAATATTTTTAATGTTATTTATAAATTTCAAAACATATACCAAATCTTATCAGTTCAGTTATATTTTGATAACAATGTGTAGACTCTCCAGTAAAAGGCTGGTATTTCTGTCTTTTTATCTCAGATGAAAAAACTTTTCCGTTCTACATATTTTTACATATTAGAACAAAGATAATGGTCTGAACGTTCAAAATATCTTGACAGATGATTGTTTCGTCTGTGTTTACGGGTTGGTTATGGTAATGCTCGGTTTAAATTTTGAATGATAATCGCAGAATTATTTCAGTAAAATGTTACCAAAGAGTTGCTAATATTTTTTTAAAATCGTAGATAGAAATTAGAAGGACATAAATGTAATGCTGATTCTTACAACACAATCGTAGATAAATATTAGTGATAGTAACCAACAGTTAGATTCTCCTAAGATTAAAACCGGGGAAAATTTTATAAAATTAATTTTAGAAATTTTAATGAACTAAATAAGACATAAACAATGATATAAAATTTTGTTAAAACAATAAACAAGTAAATAATTAGATTCAGAAAATATTTTCAACCACAGAAGAAATTTTATTTAGAGATATACAATCAATAAAAAAAGTATGGATTACAGAAATTTTATATAAAACGATAAAAGTTTTAAAGGTAAAGAATTTATTGGAATGCTACAAAGTTTGTAAATATTTTGCGTATGTTTTTATTTAACTTGTTCTTCACTTGTGTTTTTTTTTAATAGATGCTGTATTTACAATGATATGATAAAACTATCTGATTTTGACAGATGAAATAATAAGGTATTTATATCCATAAAACATTATTAATCATAAAATTTTTTTTTCACCTATTTTGATCGTAAAAGACAAAGAAAATAACTCACAATGTTTTCCTTTGCAGTTATTTAATTTAAATCCAAAAACAATAATGTTGAACGTTAATCTGCTCTACTGTATATTATTTTTATTAAAAAAAAAAAAAATGAAATGTAGAAATAAACATAACATCGATAGTAATAACAATAAGTATTTTAACTAGTTATGGTCTAAAGAGGAAAACGTTAAATGTTACAAAAACGACAAATTTTCTGATATATTTTTTTGCTGGAGTGTAATTTACAATTTAATGGAACCATAATTAAGTTTGAATACAAAAAAAAGACTTGCAGAGAGGTTTTCACTGAAATCCCTCGAAGTATACATATGT
Source organism: Lycorma delicatula (assembly GCF_047948215.1). Classification (NCBI taxonomy): domain Eukaryota; kingdom Metazoa; phylum Arthropoda; class Insecta; order Hemiptera; family Fulgoridae; genus Lycorma; species Lycorma delicatula. The sequence continues at coordinate 212,105,817 of NC_134455.1, forward strand.
ATCTCTCGTATATGTACACATATATGTACGCATTTGTATACATATCTTATACAGTATACATAAATATATAGTAAACATAATTAGGCACATACAAAGATGAGTCCAATGAACGTTGATAAAATTCATAACATAAGAAGCAAAGAAAACTCAAAAAAATAGTCTTATCAATCACACAAAGAATAATTAATCTCAAACAAATAAACAATGAAATAAATAAAACAACCAAAGAAACTAAGAGGTGAAACGAAATGAAGAATTCTGACGATGCACAACACCGTAGGATAAATGATTCATCTCATATAGGGTAGCTGAAATCTCGAGGATCATACAGATCTAATATGTGCAGTCACTTTAGGCGTCTTACCACCGCACTGTTACCCAGGAGGTTAATTGCGAACCATTTCACATGTTTGTTCGTCTCATTTTGTATCTTGAACCGAATCGCCGTGTCTCCCTCGAATGGTTGACAGTCCAGATAATCGTGTATTTTAGTGTTTTTCGCAAACCACGGCGCTTCTGTTTTATTTCTCAATAGTTTATTCTGGAATCGTTGCACGATTTCAAGTATTGAAGTCGTACGACAAGTAAGAGTAACATACTTTCAGTTGTCATACCCCATAGTTGGATTCCGTAGGTCCAAATTGGTTTCAGGACCCTGAGTACAGCAGTTGTTTGTTAGGTTATGATAGTTAAACCCATCGGGTTGATCTAGTGGTGAACTCGTAATCGCAAATCAGCTGATTTCAAAGTCGAGAGTTCTAATGTTCAAATCCTAGTAAGGGCAGTTACGTTTTTAGGGATTTGAATGCTAGATTGTGGATACCGGAGTTCTTTGGTGGTTGGGATTCAATTAACCACACATCTCAGGAATGGTCGACCTGACACTTAACAAGACAACTTTTCATTTACATACATACATATTATCCTCTGAAGTAATACCTCACGGTGGTACCGGAGGCTAAACAGAAAAATAAAGGTAATGATAATTGCGACTCCCTGCCAAACAACCAGTCCATCTTCCTGAACTTAACTCTAAACTGTGTCCTTTGATCACTTCAGTGATTCTTTCTTCACGTCAGTCGGCAATCCAGATGCAGTCTTAGGTGTCGTACGCTGTTAGCATACGGAATGAAAACGTCATTAAGTTGAAGTCGCGAGCGGTTATCCCAACTGCGACACCTACCATTCCGTCTGAAAGCTTGTAGTTCAAGAAAGCCTTCAAATAAATCCGGTTTATGCACCGGATGGTCTTGAATGGAAATATAAAAAAGTAATTTTGTTAGTTATCAAGTCATACTCGGGAGCTTTCTTTAAATTCTCTTTTGATAATTCGCAGAACGTCTGCTGAGGAAATGGTTTTTACAGGAAGACTCATAGGAATTAGGCTACTCAGTAGTTCGACTATTTCTTCCTCACTAGTCCTCATATGTCAAAAGGCTAAAACATCTTCTCAAGGTGTCTTGTAAATACCTCAACTTTATCACTTTCGCTTCAAGCCTACGACCCAACCAACGTTTTCAAAGATAGCAACGATGGTGGTGGTCTGTTGAAGTCCTTCGTGGGCTTTCATAGTGAGTAATCATCCTTTTGGAAAGGGGAGAGATTCTCAAGGAAGTTTCTAAATGTCTCGTCTTTAACAGATCTCAGCAGCCGTTTCAATCTCCGTGCAGCCCTGTTCAAAGATTTTCTATCCTCAGGCCTTTAGTAATATTGCCACTTCCTTCTAAGTCTTCTTTTGGTAAAAGTAAGGTCCATAAACTGCCATGGGTAGGTCAGGCCGCCCTGTTTTACTATGGTGTTCATCCTATATGGTGTCGACGACTAAGCTGCCTTCTATAGGATTGCGGTGAAATAATGCCTTGCATTATTTATATAAGGACTGTTTTTCAACCGAACATGCTCATTTAGGTTGTACTAAGTGATAGGAGCCCCAGTTGTCCTCTTATTAGGTAGGACAAGCACTTTGTTCTTTTTTATTCCATGGCTGTTTTTTCACTACGATGCTAATGGTAAGAAATACGACTGAATGAGCCAGACGTTAAATCAAACCTATTCCTAACTTCAGTACAAATCGTTGAAATGCCTGAGTTGATGAAGAAATCTAATAAGTTTGAAACCTTCATCGGATCCGAGAGCCAGTATGTGAGTTGCAATGGATGACATTCATGCGCATGTTGATGATCAATCCCTTAAAGCTCTCCACCGAGTAGTAATCCGAGAGATCCAGAGAGGATACTTTGCATTCCAATTACTTCCTGCTATGGGTGCCCAGCGTTGAAAGGAATTCAGAGAACAAGTCATCCCTAATTACATGGCGGGGAGGACAGTATACAACAGATAATCTTAAAGGTCTAATCCAGTCAAGGATCTCAATTGCAGTTGTCTGAATCTATGTATGATTAGTTTTCGGGGTGAAAGCTTCCTGGGGTCCCTGTCCGAAGACACCAACGATCCATGACTTCCTTTATATAAGAAATTAGCACCACTAGAATTTTTGGTTTTATCGTCTCGAACAACTTAGCTGATCTATGATTGCGCCCGCCAACGCAGTCTAGAGGTTAACCCGCGCAATCGTTTACAAACCTAACTAAAATAAAGCTTTATTAAGCTTAAAAAAATAATTCTAGAATGCTATTAAAATCGCAAGATATCGATCCACACAAACGATAAACTTCTCCCAAATGAATATAAATATTATTAATATTAATTACTGTAACAATAATAACTATTATTATAAATGTGAATAAAAATAATACAAAATTTCAACATACTATGGCTAATTGTTTGTGAGTTAGGAGAGATACATAGGTACCTACAGACGCCGAAACTAGTCAAAATGGATTCAGGGATGATCAAAATGGGTATTTCCGTTGAAATCTGACTACCGAAATTATTTGCGATTACAATAGTAAAAGGAAGTAAGTATGAGAAAATAGAAATTGTAAAGTAGTGAAATGCAATCAAACTAGTTCATCGAAAATTCATGATTCATCGAAGAATCTATGAATGTAAGGTTTGTAAAAGCATTGTAATTATAGTACTTATTATTAATTTTTGGATTTAGAATCTGCAGTTGTGTTCACAATTATACCAATAAAGAAAAATTAAACATCGAAAAAGATGTTCTAGATAATTAAACTGAATGCGATACGTAAGTGAAATTTTGATTTTTTAAAAATAGATAAGAAAGGATGAGTTAAGCGAATACCTTAGACGAGCATACGAGTATAAATGAGAAAATATATTTTACAGGTATTACCTTCAGATAAAATTAATATTTATTTTAAATTACATGTAATGCCAATCATATAACTTACAACAAACATGTATGTCGGAAGAGATATTTTTTGTTCTCATTTCAATGAACCTACTGATGTGTTTATGCGTAATGTAGAAACGACATTGATGAACTGATCAATTTGCTAATTAATCGTTATTGATAGCTTTTTACAAAATAGAAAGGTAATTTTTCCTAAAACGGCTACCAAGAAACCATTACTATTTTATTATTTATCTTTCTTCGGTAACTAACAGGCCTACACCTAATTACAGCTAAACTCTTTTTTACGATGAGAATGATTTTGTAGTGCGTGAAAAAAATTCCAATTCTGACTACGAATCTAACTCAGAATTTAATATATAAATAATAATAAAAAAATGGCTTTATAGTACGATAACAAACAAATTTCTTTTTGTACTAATGAATAAAAACCATTAAAAACTAATCTTTTATCTATTCTAAAAGAACATTCTGTAAATAGTGTAAAGAATAACTTGATGTTCATTTTTAACAGTGCACTTGTTCATGAATAAACACATTTTTGTCTGAAATAAACAACGCTGAAGATTGATCTTACTGTCATATTTACTTTGTAAGTTTTAGTAGCAAAATAGTAACAGCAAAGTAGTGAGAGAGAGAGAGTGAGAGAGAAATAAGATCCACACATAGAATATAATTTTGCAAATTCATCAAGGATGAATACCCTCACAAGTTTATGAATACTTTGCTGATTGGTATGGCGGCGGCATCTAAGTATTATACATTATAGTCAGTTAATAATATCACGTGCAGAATATTTAAAACGCAGTACATTTTTTATGGACAAAGCTAAATTATCTGTCAAGGCTAGGTTAATAATAGGCCTAACAGAAATCTTAAATAAACAGACAGAATTTTCCTAATAATAATAGTAGTAGTTGTACACGGAAATATGTTATTTGCTTTAAAACATTGAAGTTTTAAATTAAATATATATGGTAGTGGTCCGAACAGATTTCATGATGCCAGTAGTCAGTTATTTAAACATTTCTTATTTTTATACTAAGAAAGTATGGAATAAAATGAAACAGTTCTGCTATCTTAAATAAATATGAGTTATTAAAAAATATATAAGTCTACGTGTTGTTAAAAGAAATTTCAAGGAAATTAGTTTTGACAAACTAATTGAATGTAAATTAACGTTAAGTGCAATTAAAAGATTATAATCAATATCAATTTTTATGCAATTTATTCACAAAGTTATTTTTTAGTGACTGGTCAGTACATGGGTCAAGAAGAAATTATGACGAAAATGGGAATGTTGAAGCAGTTTCTCAAATTTTACTTATTCAGTTAAGAAAGATTTAAAATACTGACTTCAAAATTGTACAAAAGTGAAAAATCTTTGAAAAATTGAATTTTTTGAGCTCTAAGCCAAGTTAAAAAACAAAAAAGTACCACTAATAACTTACTAACCCTTAATTTGGCGCCGACTTCATACATCTTAAATTTAAGAAAGAATTGAATCTTTAGTACGTTTTTTGATGTAAATTTTGTTTTCTTAAAGAGTTTTTTAATGTGTGTTCTATTTTTATTTAAAGCAACGGTAAGCCAAAAAGAGCTATCCGTAAAAAAAAAACAAAAGTAATCTGTTTACAAGAAAGGAATCTGAACAAACTGTCATTAATTGTTTAACATTACACCATAACAATCCAATAATTGGTGAGAATAAAGAAATACAAATAAAAATAATCTCAAATCGTTTATGTATGCACGTAATCTTTAATTTAAAAAATCCTATATTTATTTGGAATAAATTTATTTATTCCAAAAGAACCGTCAAAGAAAGTTTTTTATAAAATTGTCATTTTTGAAATTAAAACACATAAGTCGGTTAAAAATCTAAACCTAATTTTTATATTCAGTTAAAAGAATCTGCTTTTTTGTCTTCAGTCATTTGACTGATTTGATGCAGTTCTCCAAGATTCCCTGTCTAGTGCTAGCCGTTTGATTTCGATATACCCCCTACATCCTACATCCTGATCGTTCAAATTTCACTTTCATATAAAGCTTCGCTCCAAACATATACTATCAAAAATCTTTTCCTGACGTTTAAATTAATTTTTTATGTAAACAAATTATATTTCTGACTGAAGGCTCGTTTCACCTTGTTATTCGGCATTTTATATCTCTCCTGCTTCGTCCACTTTAATAATTGTACTTCCTAAATAACAAAATTCTTCTACCTCCATAATCTCTACTCTTCCTATTTTTACATTCAGAGTGGTCCATCTTCTTGGTTATTTTTACTACATTTCATTATTTTCGTCTTGTTCTTGTTTATTTTCATGCCGTAGTTCTTGCGTAGGACTTCATCCATGCCGTTCATTGTTCCTTCCAAATCCTTTTTACTCTCAGCTAGAGTTACTATATCATCAGCAAATCATAGCATTTTTGTATTTTCACCTTGTTCTGTTACTCCGGATCTAAATTTTTCTTTAACATCATTAACTGCTAGTTCTATGTAAAGATTAAAAAGTAACGGAGATAGGGAACATCCTTGTCGGACTTCCTTTCTTATTACGACTTCTTTCTTATGTTCTTCAATTATTACTGTTGCTGTTTGGTTCCTGTAAATGTTAGAAACTGTTCTTCTATCTCTGTATTTGAACCCTAATTTTTTTTTAAATGCTGAACATTTTATTCCAGTCTACGTTATCGAAGGTCTATAAATACTAAATATGTTGGTTTGTTTTTCTTTAATTTTCCTTCTACTATTAATCTGAGCCCTAAAAAGAATCTGTAGAAAATTTTAAAACTGATCTCAAAATAATAATAACTGAAACTCAAAATAATATTTTTCTCATATTCTTATAAGAGCTATCATTTTCATCATTATAACTTTAATCAATATTAATAGTTTAGAGCTTCAGTTAATTTTAATAAAAAAAAAAAAAAAAAAAAATGAGATGAAACTGCAGAGGTTTCAATGAATCTTCAAGATCTTTAATCTTTAGAAGCTTTCTGATGGATTCAAATTCAGTCATCGACTTATATTTAAAAATAATTTACTAAAACTTTTAGTTTTGTCATAGTAATGTATTTTATCCAAAAAAAAGTATGCTGTACTTCGACACAAAAAAAAATTACTGTTAACTCAATTTTACTATTATTGTTATTTTAAATATAATTGTAGTACTAGATGTTAAATGAATTTTCACCACAGTCTTTATCAAAAATAATCTTCTCTGACGGCCATCTAATATAAATTTGTAGTTTTAAGTAAAAAAGCCGCTGCTTTATTCCCGACCTTCTTGGCAGAGTGGTAGCGTCACTTCCTTTCATTTGAAGGTTCCGGGTTCGAATCCCTGTCTGGCGTGGAATTTTTCAAACCCTGTAAAATTCATACCGTTCATCTCAATGACTAGTGTTGGCGTCAGTCTGTGGGTTGTTAATTTTGTTTGCATAAATAAGTAGTATAACCTAAAGCGCCAAAGGATTATTTTCCGAGCCTTTGTATCTGAGAGACTATAGTTACAGATAGATGTTAGAAGTATGTAAAATTCTTCAACCTAAATAAATAGTAAGTTACAAGTACGGAACGAATCGAGAATATATATTTGTGTTTCCTATTTTAATATGAAACAAAAGTAATACACGAGTATAGTTCAACATGGTGAACAAAGGCGTAAAGATTTATTACTAACAGTACTATTTCTATAATTAAATTCAAAATGATTTTACCGATCGTTTGATATTTTATTTAATGTTTAACAATAAACCTTAAATATAAATCATTTATTGTTAAATTAAACATAATTCATTTATTATGAATTTATTCCCGTGGTTGAAAATACGTCGAATCCTGTTGAATTTGTTGTACAAAGGACCAAAATTACTAAAACGAATAGTGATTTTAGGCGGTTAAAATAATACTAAATACAATAATGACAGTTGTCATATTTACGTCAAAGAAAATAAGTTATGCGTTTTTTTTCACTGCAGACTAATAAATCATGATAGTTTCTAACATTCTGCCAAAAGCTGGTAGTTGTATTTCCTAAATATGAATGCAGATATATGTTAAGTATACCAATTTAAATGGATGATGACAAATAAGTAATGCCTGAAATGTATTTTAAACTGGATTTTTAAAACAAATTGAATTCTAGTGTTAATATTACTTCAGTTTGATGGAAAAGGTAATTAGGTTATTTTATTTCATTTTGTGTATATGTATGTAGTTTTTTCTTAACTTAATGTGGTAGTCTATATCGAGTCTGATTTTTCTTTGTGTCTGGATTAAGATAACGAGAATATTTAATTCTTTATTATTTACGTAAACAGCAATTTCGTTAATTTGGAGTAATGGTTATTTTCTATTTAAAAAAATAATATATGAAGTCATTATTATGAACTCGATGAATTATATATATAACATCAGATTAAATTCTCGTTTAGGAAATTCTAATAGGTTTTCTTCCGCTTTCCTTTTATAGCCTAATTAAAATAAATAAATAAATTTAACGTTTGGTTACTGTAGGTTAATTCCAATAACGCTTCATCCGGCGGTCCCGAGTTCGAATTCAAGTCAGGTATGGCATTTTTCAAACACGCTATAAATCATTCATTTCATCCTCTGAAGCAATACCTAACGGAGGAAAAAACCAAGGAAAAAAATTCCAATAACGCTAACTTATTGTCATAATCATCCCATTTCCAGTAATACGGTAACTGAAATTGTCTAAACTATCAAATATATTTTTTATTTTTAGAATTATCCAGAAATTAAGAAGAAAATACATATAAATTTTTGTTTTTAATGTTTCTCCTTAGATTTTTCTGTAATTAAAAGTTGTTCGGGTAGATTACAATCAGTAGTTTAATTCTAACCGATAATAATTGAAAGAAAATATTGTGTGGTCAATCATTTTCATACAATGGAAAAGAATATTATTTTATCAAGCATAAAATCTTAATTTTTAATAATAAATGACAAATCAAGGTTTCTTACTTACCGGTTGACCTTTGAAAACATATGTTTATATAAGAAATAATTGGTACAAAGAGCAGCAGAGACGGTGCAGTTTTTTTTTTAACTTTTTATTGAATAATTTAAATTAATGTTTGAATTTGAACAATTTTTGAAAAAAGTTAATAATTTATATATTTTAATTCAAATATTTATAAAAAAGATAAACTAAACATGCATGCACGACCCTGCGCAAAACCATATTTTAAAATCGACTTTTGTTTATATTGAACTTAGTGATTTAATACATACCGGTTCAATGTAGACAAGCTTCCTTAATAAATTTAATCCTAGCAAATATGCCATTATTATTTTGATCTTATAAGTAATATTTGTATATTTTATAAAATAATGTATGTTTATGTTTTTGTTTAAATATGATGTCCTTTATTTCGTACTTGAAGATTATTGATTAAATTAGCTACAGAATAAAATAAACATAAAATAAATCTCGGATAGGCTATCGCAAGCTCAGTTAAGAGTACATTATGATTCATACATCTGTATGAATACATAATTTATAATATATGAGTTTTATCGTCGATTTAGGCATTTTAATTACCATAAGGTAATAAAAAATTAGGGGACGTGCGTCGGAGTCGAACTGTAATTATTTAAAACAGAATCACATGATAATATTGCAGTACGTTGCAGTCATAACACGATTTAATTGATCGGTTAAAAGAAGAAAGAAAAAGTTATTTATTTCTTTGAATTTTATTAAAATAATGTCAGGGTTAAAGTTGTTGATGTCATTAATATCATTTAACAAATTAATTTACAGCGCCTTGAATGAATTTACCCAAATATTTTATTTTTACTGATTTAACTTACGAGTATTTACAAATTATCATGTTAAAATAGCCAATCCAAGTGTAAACATATGAATAAATCATTAATTTATTCGTTAATTGACTGGTTTTGACCTCATCCATTAAATTCAATTTTTTCAATGTTATACTCAAATAACATAAAATTATTTAAGGGAAATTCAAAATGATTTGTATCAGGTAATAACGATAGAATAATTTTTATTACAACACTTATTTGGTTTAGGGGCTCAACATAAAAAAATAAAATAAAAATAAATAAAAAAGTAATTAATAATATTTTACAATTTTAAATATTCTATTTATGAAATATTAAATTTTAAGGAGATACATACTAAGGATATTTACCATATATTCATCTGTATTCTTAAATTTTACTCGCTGCTACCGATTACTTTTCTCTAGATGCTCTATAATTTATATAAACGCACTATATCTTCCTGTTTCTTCTTATCAGACTGGTAAATTTTGTCTCAACGATAGAAATTGTAGAAATCCAGATTTTCAAGTAGAGATGAATTCCCATTCAATTTTAGGCAAAAATAATAAAAAAATTAATCGCTTTATTAAAATCCGAAAGGTTATTAAATGTTTTTCTCTAAGAGACATCTAAGGTGAAAATCTTTTTTCATCACTAAAAAATAACTTTGCTATTTTTTAGTGAAAAAAAAACTATTTTTTTTTAATTTCATGGTCTTTTGAGAACCTTATCTCAAATTTTAATATTGGGGCCCTTTACACCCCGTAGTGTTGTGTTTGTCTTTGTTGTTTGTGTCTTAATGTTTTTGTGTAGTTTGTGCTTTTAAATAAAATGTAAGGGCCCTTTACACCCTTACATATGACGATCCTGATGGTGATACTAACTTCTTTCTAAGAACGTGACGAGGGCTAATGACCTTAGTAGTCGATGCCCGTAAAAATTCAAGAAAAAAAATAATAACTTTGCGGTCCGATATAATTTAATTTAATTAGATTACGACAAATATGAACTAACCAGTTCACTTATAATAAGTCCTGATGTTTGATGGAAGTCTGTACTAATGGGCCTATACAGAAATTTTAAAAACCGTTGAAGTCGTATCCCAATTGAGAGAGAGAGAGAGAGAGAGAGAAGGAGAAAAAAGATCTTAAAAAGATAAAATCGTGAAAATTTTCAATATAAAGACAAAAGGTACAATTTCATTACGATATAATAATACATTTGAATAGAGGCTTTGTTTAGTGAAAAAGATAGATTAATCAATTCCAGATTACTGATAAATCAATTCCATATTGTTGATTACAAAAAGTAAAAACAATATACTTTTTGAAATACATTTTAAAAGCGACAAATACGAATGGATGTATTAATATATAATAACTGTAAATAAATATAAACTATAAATAAACATAAACAGTTCAACAACAGAGTTCTAACAACACAGTTCAATTTTTTACAAAACCAGAAAAGTACTTTTTAAGTTAAAGCATATAAAGTTTTTACTTTTAACAGTTGGAAATATTTCTGATCGTGTACATGAAGTGGAGCAAAATGGTTGTCTCTTTCTTCCTGTCTAGCCTCCGGTAACTACCGTTTAGATAATTCTTCAGAGGATGAATGAGGATGATATGTATGGGTGTAGATGAAGTGCAATCTTGTACATTCTCAGTTCGACCATTCCTGAGATGTGTGGTTAATTGGAACCCAACCACCAAAGAACACCGGTATCCACGATTTAGTATTCAAATCCATGTAAAAATAACCGGCTTTACTAGGACTTGAACGCTGTAACTCTCGACTTCCAAATCAGCTGATTTGGGAAGACGCGTTAAGCACTAGACCAACCCGGTGGGTAGAGCAAAATGGTTACTCAATAAGATCATTCCATCCGATTTTATTCACACATAAATCCTAAATAACAATTTATTACTTTTTATTATTTCAACCTCTAATATGTTTCCATATGTATTTTTACTAGGTGAATGAAATGGTAGATAAAAAAAATATGCCGGCCTTTTGCTGAAAGTCTAACCCAAGACCCATTAAAAATTGTAAATATAATTTAGGCCTATGCAACTTATTTTGTTTTGATATTTGGAAATTTTACGAAATATGAATATAATTTCTACAAAATCAAGTGTATGCAGATATTCTTATATCAATTTAATGCGGTATATTTTTATAATTCAGAGCTAAGACAGCTAGTATGTATATATTTATATATCTAAACTGTTCCCATCATCTACTGTATTACCTTTCAAACTGATTGGTTTAAATATTTAACTGTTCTGGTAGTGGCTTATGAGATGTGTGATATATCTGAAGTAAATAATTTATTCCATTCTAAAAATTTCTACCAAAGAATTTAATGTTCTTATTTTAAGCCTCTTTTACTATTCATATGGATACTTTGAAAAATTCATAATATAATATTTACCTACGTATGATACATTCTCATGTCAATTCAATATCTTAATATTTAAAATCAACAAAATATTACAATAATATTGTATCAAACGTTAAGAAAATTTTCCAGAAAAAGAAATATGGAATTAACTAATAATTAATATAGGCATTTATATAATACTCAATATAGGCAATTTATTATCAGTACTTGAAGAAAATTAATTTATTGATAATTGAAAATAATTTGCATAATTCCTCAAGAATAACACGAGAATACATTGAATACAAACGATTGAATACACTTCTTCAATAATTCTGATAGATTCTTCAATAATAAATCATACGGAAACAAAAGTGATCAAAATAGAAGACAATAAGGCGATGAATATCTCTACAAGGAAAAACTAAAAAAAAAAAAAAAAAAACAGTAAGTATTAAAGTAAAATAGCTGTGGTAACAGAAAATTGATAAAAATGTGAAAACGAAGTGAAACTAGAATGTCAATAGTCTAGGAAGGTTTTAAGAGAAAGAAACAGTTAAATAGTAAAGAGTAGATATGAGGAAACGTAATTTAAAGTATTACATTTGGAGTATAGGTCTACGTAAATGTGAAACATGGAGGTTATCGAAAAGAGAAAACGAAATTCAAATGTTCAGGGACTTCAAATGCGGCCATGAAGAAGGTGGGAGAAAATTCAATGCACAAAGTGAAAAATGAAGAAGTAAGAGGAAGAGTGAACGAGAATAGATTTAATCAGATCGATGCAGAATAGGAAAGGTAAATAACAGTCCGAGACTTTTAGAGGCAAATCGTAAGAAAACAAGTGATTCAAACAATGCTATTCGAAGATGCAAAAATTGGAGTCGAAAAAGGGAGGTATTAAAAATGATAGACGTTCTAAAAGAAATTGGATCTATGTAGAACCCAAACGTCTGGCTGGAAATAGGAAGGAATGGAAGTGAAAATGGTGCAAGGGATCTGCCGTAGGGTAGATAAGTGTATGATAAACCAAAGATCATTTTATGATGATCTCATCATCATAAAATCATAAAGGAGATCATCATAAAATGATTCTATTTTATATTTAAACCAAATTTGGTTTTAAAAACCAAAAATTATTTCAAATTATTTCAGATATTAATTATAAAGGAACTACTCTAATTGGACGTTTAAACCAAGTCGTGAGTAGAAAATTCGATTGAAAAATAAGAGTGTAAAGCGAGATAGTCATTTAAATCATTAAACAATTATCACCAGAAGACACAGTTGAATAAATAAAATTAAATGTAATTTGCTTAAGTAAACATAAAAATGATTTAATAAGTAAATAAAAAAGAGATATTAACGATAGCAATAAATAAAACGAACACAAACCCGACGACATTTTTTTGAAAATAGAACTGTATTTCTATCTGCATTTATAACAAAATAAAATTAAAAGATAAAAGCGGATGTCGACTGCTAAACTATACAAGAGCGTTTTAGAAAATCCAAGTTGAAAGTAAAACTGAAAACTCAAAAGTATAAATTACTAAAGCCAAATACAATCTAAACCTCTTTCCTACTCGGATTGGTTGGTAAGCTTCACTCGACTTCCTTTAGATAAACTGGGGTAAGAGAAAAATGGAGAGCATAAATTTTCAGTAGTCATTACATTAAATTATCTCCTATATTGAACAATATTTTTGACTAATTTTTCCGCAGTAAAATTAGATAATATGAATTTGATATTTATTATTTATTTTCCTGTAAACGGGTTTCCAGATTTTCTATTTACTATTTATCAGCATTATGCACTCTGTTAACTGGCTGTAATTTCAGTGATAGATTGATATTAAAATGATGTCTTTTTTTTGGAGTACACTTTTTCTAAAACAGTAATTTTTAATTAGATTTTACATATCAAATAACACCGTTAGTAAAAGAACTGGATTCATATCCAGTTAAGTTAATATACTTTAAATTGTAATACGAACCTGATAACACTTACGGGAACTATCTTAAGTAATGAATAATGAGATGTGTATTTGAAATAAAATTAAAACAATTAGAGAGTTTGCGTTATGATAAAATTCCATAATAATAACTAGCCTACATAAATATAGCTTTATGTAAGATTTTACGACAAATTTATAAAATTTGATTCGGCATTTTGCGCCACGGTAGAAACAGGATAATTCAGAATGTTAGTTACGACTAACTTTTATTTTAAATTTGAATTTAAGACCTCCGAGTTATTCAGGAAAAATTCAGTCTCAGCGAACAGTCCTGCAATTTTTATGGTAGTAATTTTTTCCCGCTAAGTCATTTATATCTTCCCATGAATTTTGTGTTATGTAGTCAGGCAAGAAAAACATTTTCTCCAAGCTCCTACTTTAAAACTCCTTTGTGACATATTTGTATTTTACTTTCCCGTCTAGATAGCGCTATAGGAGAGTTACAGCTTTAGATGGGAAAGTATTGTAATCGGTCCAATTTGTGCATATGCGGTTTTCGCCGGATCTTGCCGATTTGACATCTAAGGATCGCAAAAACCAAAAATTCGAATTGAAATTTTATGTTAATATTCGTATTTACATATTTTTGGTGTCGGTCTCTAAATTACCTTATATCTTCAGAACTACTGGACGGATTACGACCAAAATCTTTATATTACTTCTTTATGTGGGGCTTTGATGCCTTTCAATTTTCAACTTAAAATGTCAAGGGTGTGAGGCTGTTGAACAAGGTCATCCTCAGTATCTCGAGATTTCGCTTAATTGAGGTCATATTTTCCTTAGGCGCATTTTTTAATAATTAAAAAATAAAAATCGCACCTCCACCCCCATAAAAAAAACGCTGTTCTAGTCGTCTGCTGTGTTGTGGTGTCACAGGTGAACGGTAGAATTAAATAAATGGTTAATATTTCAAATATAAAAAAGTAACTTGGTCTGGATGATCTTGAACACGATCGCTCGGTTGACCCGTATCTGGTGCGTTAAGCCTCGCGGCTACACCGATTTGCCGACCGTACAAGCAAAATTTGTTCTATGTAAGTTGTGAGATTACATTAGTTTAATCAGCGCCAACCGTCGCCGCTAGTACTGCCACACCCGCTTGAATTAAATACGGCGTGTGTGCACGCGCGCACGTGTGTGTAACCCCTGCATCTGAAAGTTGTTAGCTTTTATTTTAATCTGCTAGCATGCGTTAATAAAGTATTGCATGTGTCGATATAAACGCACGTTCTAGTTTGAGTTTCAGTAATGTGTTGCTGTGATTATGGCCGAAACTTTAGTATTGACTACTCAATTAGAATATCTGTCTTCCAGATCCACCGTGCCTGTTAGACGACTAGAAAATCGCATTATAAATAAAAAGGTAGAGGCAAGTGTGTAGCCCCACCGAGTAGATTAAAAATACAATTGGAAAATGTCATATATTATTTCTCCGAATATTTAATTGGTCTAACCCGTAACAATTTTAAGAGGAAGCGTGTGAAATATCTTTATTTAATCAGTAAACTAATAATTACATATTGCCAGTACATTTTAACATTCCAAACGAAATTTTGCTAAAAGAAGTTCAAATTATTGGAAAAAATTCTACTGTGTTAACCGGAAAAGAAACAAGATTATATTGCAACACTCACGCTACCGAATAAATCATGAGCCTTAAGAACATAATTTTGAGATGTTCTTCCATATCATCGTATCTAGGAAAATTATATTCAACACGAATTGACATAATTTGTTGACCAAACTTCGTTTTAGTATTTATAAGCCAGTTTTTTTAGAAAAAAAATCCAGAATTTCATAAAAAATTATATAACTCACTTCACAACTAAAATGTTTAAAGGAAAGTACACATTTTTTAATCGTAATAAGTTTACAAAACAAAACAAAATATTTCCGATTGCAAATTTTTTTTGAGATTATTTTTAAATCTCGATTTTCTGTATATTTTTTCTACATTAGCGTGATGAAAATTTTAATCGGTAAAATAGTAGCTAATATGATGGATAAATAGAGTTGAACGATTATCCAACTATTAGAAAAATTATATATTTTTTTGTACACCAGAAAATTAAAGAAAAAACGCTTTATGTTCACATTTAATGCCGTTTATATTTATAGACTAACCGATTACGTTTACAATTATTTAATCTTCACGGATGTTGTATTGCTAATAATCTGCTCACCGAGATCATTATTTATTTTAATTTCTCCTTATTTAAATACAATAAAAAACATTTATACCGTTAATTATTTTTATCGTATAAATTGTTTAAGAAACGAAGGAAATTCTAAACAAATAAATATTTAAAAATATTAAGACAAGTAGCCTGTAGAAGCAACATAAAATGTATATTAAAGCGGGTGGCATTGACGGAAGTCAAAAATTAATTCTCAAGGCAGAAACAATTCTTTAACCTTCCCTTAATCTAACAAAAATGAGGGAATTTTTATTTTAAACAATTTCCCTCGATCAACAAACCTGTCGGATCGGTATATCCTCATGTAGAAGTGAAAGTTATGCAGTTACTAGTTGGGCCGGCTCTATGTTAGTTTGTTCTGTGTGTAGCCCCGTTGGATATCTATAATATTTTATTACACGTAAGTAATACTAATAATAAAAATATATTAGCGTTTAAATTAAATAAGTATAATATTTTAAATTTATAGTTATTTTCGGTAAATATTATCGCATTATTTTTTTTAATATGCGTAAGTATCTGATAAACAGTTGGGAATTCAATCGTCCACCGGAGAGTTACGTGAAGAATCTGTTCCGGTGTTTTCTTTTAGCGATCAAGGAAGCGAAACCATGGAAAATTATATACATAATAGAAGTAACGAATATTATGTGTACGATTTATGTACTCTAGTTTACCAGTTGTATCATGATATTTTTAAAAAAGGAAAGTGAAATAGAAAGTAATTGTAAATCACAATATGCGTACATATTTTCCTTAACAAAAAAAAATCTTCCTGCAAGTACAATTAACACCACCGAAAACTCTTTATTATTGAATCTTTCCTTTTTTTATGTAAATAAAAATTAAGTGATATTTCCTTTAATTGTTTCTAATAATTATGAATATGTATTAAATTTATTGTCGGTACATATGCAAACAAAAAAAGACATTAAAGAATAAATTCTACGTATTTTTGTAATCACATAATTGGATGGCTGAAAATAATTTAAACAAGTAGCAGGAAGGTTATATGATATTATTTTACGACGATAGAGCGATAATGTTATGGAGCTTTTCTGGTAAGATCAAGGAAATCAACAGTAAAACCTTGATTAGATTAGCGTTAAAAAAAGTAACAGTTAATAAATTTAGCCCAAATAATTTTGTAAGCTTAATTAAAAGTACGTTGATGAAAGTTACAAAAGTAGAATAATAGCTTTTGAAAACTACGAATTCGTAATACTCATAGCCCTGTTGGAATTTTTAAATTAAAAATTCCAACATTCACCATTACCATTAAAATAAAGTAACATTGTACATAACCTTAGAGATTAAAAGTATCATTTAAGATGAATTTAATCTCAGTTATATAAAACTGAGTGTTCATTGTTTAGTATAAGTTCTAATAAATATCCAAATTTGAAGTATTAAACAAATCCAGGATGATAAAAGTTTTTAAATATTTATTATTTGTCTAAGTCTCTCATCGATTAAGCTTTTTAATAGTTAAATAATTAAAAAAAAATAGTTGTAAGAAAATTATTCTTCAATTATCATTACGTTGGATGAATAATTTAACGTATAATTTACATATAGGCTGTAGTAGGTAACTGTGTATTTATTATATAATAGAAAATAAATCGGTCTAAAGGTAAACTAGTGTTAGCTTCTTTAAATCCTGATAATTCATTTTTATTTATGTACATTTTTAATCATTCAAATAGCCTTTACCATTTAATTTTTATAGGTAGCGACTACTCGAATAAATTTGCCTACTTCTCAATTCAATTTTGTTTTCTTCTACTAATAAAAAAAAAAAAATGTGAGATATAATATCATTATATATTTATTAATTTGTATTAAATCCAAAAATAACCGAAATAAATAAAAGCTCACGTAACTTTGATTGTGTTAAAATTATCGTAATCCATTAGAAAAAGTTATTTAATTTGTTGTTCCCTACATTTATTTTATTTTCTTATGAAAAATTTTCTTTTTACTTGTCTAAATTACAGAAGAATGTAAACGACATTGTATTAGCCAACTTCTACGTCGAAAACCAGTTATAACATAAGCAATTAACTTGCATAATATAATTTATTTAATAATGTATTTTTGGTCTTTGTTTAACATGTTTACTAAATAATATTGAACTTTAAATAGCCTTGTTTTATAAGTAACCTAAATAAAAATAGTATCCTAAAAATAATTCAGCAATAAAAATAAAACCAAATTAGATTCTTACTTAACCTACCATTAAAATCTCTGACGGTATTTCTTATCTATAATATAAAGTTACTTTTTTACAATTAAACCGTAGTAATTATTTTAATCGTTTTATATTTCATCAATTTTATATATCGTAGAATTTTTTATGTAAATATTTAAAAAATAATAATTGTTATTTTTTGCCAATTTAAGCAACAAATTGAATACTGTTTAAGAAGTAATATTGATTAAATATGTTATCTATGACATTGAAAATTTGTTTTCGGAGTTTTTTATATTTTAAAAAATCTCTAAAAAGAGATAAATCTTTTTATTTACAACAAAATCATTTTTTTTTTTAATGTTATTCATTAATTTTATCTCGTGAGCAAATTAGGCGCTGTTGCGCTTAATGTAAACGCTGTTTAACTTTGTTTCCAATGATTTTCTTACAAGAGTAATGGAATTTATGTGCTTTTGATGATTTAACAAGAACATTAAAATAATAAAAATAAATATTAAAAATTCAACGAAAATTGAGTACCGAAGAATGTTATTTTAAATCAATAAGGATATATTCAACAAATTTCATCTCATCACAACTAAAATGGGTTATCTTTGATAATTACAAGTAATAGTTCTTACTGTTCTAGTATAGTCAAATTTTTTACAGACATGTGAGATGTGATAAACTTATCTTCTTGTTCTCTAAATATACCTTCATGCTCTTTGCATATTTTTAAACGGTGTGTTCTTTATTATGACCGTCATTAACTTATTTTATAAGTTATAGAAGTTTCATAGTGAACTATAGTTATATTAATTTATCTAGATCGTCAATATTTAATCTTAATAAAAGTTAATTAATATCGAGCATTGTGAAGTATAATTACAAATTCTAAATTAACTCTGTTCAGAAGTAATGAACAATTTAATATAATATTTAAATGAATCCATAAAAATAAATTTTCATCCAAAAATAAAACAGTGTAGAGTAAACACCAGGTTAAGGAAAAACTATATACAAAAACCGATAAAATAAGCTGTAAATATAAAAGTGCAGAGACCTATTCTTTAATACGGTCATTACAAGCTACGGAATATTAGGTTCAACTTAGTTTGTAGGTGTCATATTTTATAGAGGTAGTTAGACGTTAGGCCACTCCATATAATTGCTTAATTAAATATATACGTTATCTTAGCTTAAAAAAAACATCGAAGTGTAATTTTCGGCTATCAATGATGTACGAGTATATAGTTTTTGCATATCACTGTATTTACTTTGTTTCTATATGCAGGAAACAATAGCAGGAATGCAAATGATTGTTTATTTCAAATCACGCGTGAACGTGTTGCGCTTAGTAAATATTATAATGCATTATCTTTCGTTCATAATCATTATTACTGCAAATCGTATGAGAAAGCGTGCGAGATTGCGGTTTTTTTGTAGGAATGCATGAGGGCACTGCCCTGAGATGTTGTCCGTTAGGTGAGGGTGAATCAACAAATATGCAGCTAAGCTCCGACAAGTTTTTAGCGATTCCTCGATCGTAAACAATGTTATAAATTAAATATTGTAACCGCTAAGAGGTAAAAAAACTTTCTGTTCGCTTCAAATCGTGAATACTTCCTATCTTTCCACGTATTTTTTCATAGCATAGACCGTCAATAAATGTGATGTTTTAAAATTTCTTTTTTCATTTGCAAGTATTCAAAGATATCGATGATGCAGCTTATACTGTATATGCTCGTGTATATTTATAATAATAATCATCATCGGCAATTACTATCAAAATCGTGCAACCTATTCAAATTCTGTAAGAAGTAAATTCTTCCTGTACAATAAAAGTTAATTTTTGTGTTATAAGAAGTAAAAGTTTTAACGTTTTTTAAGGTGATTTTCAGTAAGCATTCATATTATAGCTCCTATAATTTTATAGAGCTGAATTTCTATTATATTAATCTCTTTTAATAAAATAATTCGTATTTTATATTTTGTAACATGTTACTGGTACCTAGAAGCGTAGAAGGTAACTGTTTCATAATTATAAATATGTAAACAATGAAGTGTTACAAACTTAGCGATAAGAAAACCTGTCTATACGACTCGTTTCATTCCCGGCACAGATTTAATAATATTTTTTTACTTTCTCGTATAAGAAATATTTAAAAGAGAAAGTATTATGATCGTGAAAAATAATCGATTAACCTTTTGTTTTTGAGGAGTTCCTGATTCGACCGGAGCTTTAAAAAAATTTCCATGTTGGTTTTGACACTCGTTTTGATTACTGTTGGGATTTAAACAGCTGGATCCATTACGCTCAAAACTTTGTGTGAACTGTTGTGCAATTCCATAACAACATTTCGTTCCGATAGGGAGTAAGAAATAAAAAAAATTCTTTTTAAATAAACATCTCCAAAAAAATTGTGTTTAAAATTAAAAAAAAATGTATGCCATAACGTAAAGTAGCCCGTACAATAATCGAAATAGGATGACTATAGACAGTTTCAGTATTTTTTAAATTAATTCTTTGATAATATTTGCCCTAATCATATTTCCTCCTGAAAAGTGAGCTGCGCATAAATAACAACGGTAAAAAACTGCACAGCCTTAAAAAAAACTTTTCTGGTTTCCGCAATTTATATAAAGATTACTCGTTTAGCTTTTCTGAAAATATTTTTCTAAACTTATTTTCGACTTTATTTACGATTTAGCATGGTTCAAGGTAATTTTCAAATTTACGACGAATACTACTCATAATAGTACGTAATAAAATTTATTTGAGCGTTCTTAGCCCGTGCAATGAATTATGAAAAAGTGCATACGAGAAGGAACTCAATCCGCAAAACACGTGTAGCCTACTTGACGTAAGAGGACAGAAACAGGCTACGCTAATTAATTAATTAATTTACTTTTTAATTCTTTATGACGTAACTTACATACACTTTTATCAAGTTGCATGATTATTTTACGATAAAGCACCTACAAACTGAATTCTATGTAAGGCAACTCTACAAGGGAATGTAGTATATAATTATATTTTAACGGGGGAAGTATACGAATGAAACAGTTATAGTGATTTACATTTGCGAAATACGTTTCATTTTTCGATATCGCTTTGTAGTTCTTATATTGATGTATGATTTTATTTTTCTTATATACGCATTTAATCCATTTTTATAATTCTACTTGAATATTATGATCATTGTGTTGCTTAAATGATATAAAAAAAATCTGATGTGAACACCACATGACTTCCTTGTATGCCTATTAAATTACATGTACACGTTTTTTGCTCAATTTATTTCATTTGAAAGTGAGATACGATCTACCAGTTCTTTAATAAAAAAGGACAGTTACACAATTTCTGAAATGTTAGTTTTTATTAACATCAAATATCTATACGATTATTAATTCAATCTTACATGAAATATTAGGTTAGAGTAAAAGTCCCTTTATTACTCATTTTACTAGATCAGTATAATTCGTATTCTTCATGAGTTGCTGATTAACAAAAATTGCTGATTTCTGATGTATCGTATAAATAAAAGTTAATAATAATTAAACTATTCCGTTTAGTGAACTCATGTATACCGGATACAAATGTTAATTTCGACCTTTTACGGTATAAAATATTCAATTTTTATTATTGGATTATTTGGTGAATAATCAAAAAAAAGAACAATCATACAGACAAACATGAAGAAACTAATCTAAAAAGAACGAGATGAATATGAAGAAAATGTTAAAAACATGGGAAGAATAAAAAAATTAAGAGAAGATGATAAATATAAAGAGGAAGAAAACGTTAAGACCAAGGAACGAATAAAAAGATTAAGAGAGGATGATGAATATAAAGAGAAAATTTGAAAACTAGAGAACGTGTATACAAATTAAAATCATAAGAATTATATCAAACCAAAAAGCGATTAAATGATCGGCAACAAAAAACAAATAAACGAAATGGTGATCACCTCCGCCTTAGAGAGAATGTTGTCCGACAATATCAGAGGAGTGAACTAAAATATAAGAAGATTTTGAAATTTATTAAAGATCAGCCATGTTTGGCTCAGTGCATATGTTGTTCTTGTGAGGGTAAATTTTTCAGTTACTCTGTAGTTAACATTAATGTAGATAAAATGAAACAGAAATTCCAGAATAATTAAATAAAATTAAACTAGAAATTCCAAAAATAATACGATTCTAAATTATAATTTTCAATTAACATTAAATAATCAGATGGGCTTTTTTTGGACACTTTTGGTCCAGTCGATTGCAATCAAAAGGAAAGGTGCACAAATAGATGTTACAACAATCCTAAATCCAAAATTTCAACACCCTACGGCTAATCGTTTTTGAGTTATGAGAGATACATTCGTACGTACAGATGTCATGCCGAAACTAGTCACAATAGATATTTTCTACTGAAATGTGAAAACTGAAATTTTTCGCGATCACAATACTTCCTTTACTTCGTACAAGGAAGTAAAATAACATAAAAAAGTATTATTAACGAATTTAAAGGCAATAATTTATTCAGATCGTATGACAGAATTGAGTTTCAATTACAACAGAATTGCAATCTTTAATTTATGTCAGTTTCTAGGAAAATACAAAGCTATTGCAAAATACCTTAAAATATCTTATGTTGTAAAAACAGTAATACTGTATAATTTATAGAGAATTACATGCAAGTACAAAAGTATAATTAAATATAATATATACAACTTTCCATCACAATTATTTGTACTAGATCAGGATTATCAGTGAAATTAGGTACGTTTAATATATTAAATTAGTAGATATCTCTCTTCTGTGTGCGCTAAGAAACCAGATTTACTAAACATTTACTTGAATTATATAAGTTTAATAATTATAATAAGTTTCTTCCGTTGACATTTAATTTACACTATTTATATATCTTTTATACCTACTTATCTAAAAATTTCTCAAAAATATTACTGAGAATTCTTGTGATGATTTAAAAGTAATTGCTGTCGGTCAATCTAACAGTTGGATGAGTTCCAATCGCCACCCTGGACAAATCTCAAATGGACTCAATTTATAAATTAAATACATCATTATTTATATAATAATAATAGTATATATATTTACAGAAAACTAGCCAGTACTCCGTTGTCTTGTATACATCATTGATATAATGGCTTAACTAAATTATTTGATGTTTTACTGCAATAAAATGTTAGGTTGATGGATATTCATTGTAGATAACTCCATGAATGAGTCGCTTTGCTTATTTTTATGACAATAGACTTATTTTATGAAATCAATACGGTTTTTATGCAAAAATATAATTTATAGTTTTTTCTATTACGAATCATTTTCTAGTACCCCAATAGTTGAATATTAACGTGTCATAATATCTTCCAGTATTATGAAATATAAAAATTAAAAACTACCATCTTAAACATTTATAAATTTTAATAATATTAGTATACCAATGTGTCCAGAATTTTTAATTTTTAAGTAACTAAATTATAACAGTAAATATCCCAACAAATTATATGTACATATGTCTAAATATTAAGTATGATTATACATAAATTTTCATTATATTTGAACAGTTAAAGTAGTACTTTTAGTTACAACCTTAGAATTAATTGTATTGAATAAAAATAGTAAAACGGCCTTATATAGGAATCAAGAATTGTAATTACAATCCCGACTGAGTAGTGTGTAGAGATTTAACCAAATTTTTTAGATCTAGACGTTTGCAAAAAATAATTTTTTAAATCTTTTACAGCCAAAAATAAAGCAGCAGGTAAAAAGGTAATCGTCGCTGCTTTTTACAAGCAGCAACGAGATAAAATATATTATTTTTATGAAAAAAATCTTATATGGACAACACATGACTTCCTTGTACGACTATTAAATTACATATACACATTTAAAAAAAATGAAAAGTACATAAAATTTTATTGCTTTAAAAACATCTGATATTTTTTCTTTTCTTCTTTTGTTATTGAATTATTATTCATCGTAAAAATATTTTTTTAATGAGAGGTTAATAATTATTAATAAATCAATATACTAAATTAAAAAAAAAAACAAGTAAAAAAAAGGAGATGAAGACTGATTCGAACCGATGTGCCTTCCACTATGACCCAAATATTTCATTAATTAAAATTTTATTTGGCTATAACTCTGGAACCAATGAAAATAAGTAACACATACACAGTTGAAAAACTCTCAATGAGATCTTATTACTGCAGTTAAGAAAAAGCCCAAAATCCAATCTTTTTGGGGATTTTGGGCTTCACTCGATTGCAATAAAAAGGTGCACAACTAGATGTTACAACAGCCCTAAATTCATAATTTCAACATACTACGGCTAATCGATTGTGAGTTATGCGAGATACATAGGTACATAAATATGTACTTAACAGACGTCACGCCGAAACTAGTCAAAATGAATTTTCACCCTTCAAACATCAAATTGATATCTTTATTTGTTACCAAGGGATTCAAAAATTAGTCAATTTGAAATTCCGAGTTTTAAACGTTAAAACTCGGAATTTCAAAAACCCTTGCTTAGTGCATTTACACTGTAAGAAGAACGTATATGCAAATTTTCATCAATTTATCTTTTGCATTTTTCGAGGCTTTGATTATGAATCACTCATGAAATGTTCTTTTATATATATATATATATATATATATATAATGAAATATATATTTATACGCGTATATATATAATGAAATATTTTTCATAACTTTAAAGATTTTTATTATAACTTTTAAGGAAATCCATCCTAAGAAATAAAAATAATCATTTTGGG
This sequence comes from Lycorma delicatula, assembly GCF_047948215.1. Classification (NCBI taxonomy): domain Eukaryota; kingdom Metazoa; phylum Arthropoda; class Insecta; order Hemiptera; family Fulgoridae; genus Lycorma; species Lycorma delicatula. The sequence continues at coordinate 212,130,511 of NC_134455.1, forward strand.
AGGTTTGCAACCCCCACAAATCAAGTTTAATTCGAGAACCTACGCTCAATTTTTTTTCCGTATAATTATTAATAAGATATTCAAAAGAACTCCTGATTCGAGTGAAACTCCTGGTTCGATTTTCAAAATAACTTTAGTCAGAAAACTTCTTGTAGTTTATTATTTACTCCAAGTTTTGTTAAATCCTTCTGAGCTTTGGAAAATACAGTACTATCTTTTATCAACAAGAGCGAATTTCTCCTGTAATATAAACAAGATTTAACATATAGCTCAAATCCAGGTAAACTAAAGTATTCTGGAAATCAGCTGTTTTGGTATTAGTTGACGAACTACTGAAGAAAAGTTGATGTTAAAACTATGCTATGAATAAAAGAATAATACAATAAAATAAAGTTTTTTAAATACTAATAAACTTTAAAACTCTGAATCTCTTGAATATAAAAATAATATAAATACAATTTAATGAAGTTATTAATTTATCGCTTCAGGCGTTTTTACTGCCCGAACGCCGGAAGCATAAAAATAACTGATTTATTTTTAATTATTTATTGAGATATTTTCTAAAGAAACCCGTAAAAAGACTAATATCTAAAAAAAATCACAAAGCAATAAATTCGCGAAACAACATAAAAATTAAATAATAATCAGAAAAGTGGTTTTATAATTTAGTGGTTACTAATCTGAAAACAGTAACAGATTACAGTAGTAGTCAATAAATGACTTGAAAAATAGCAATATTTTTTGTTTTATTTTAAGAAACAAAATCAGGAAACTTCTTCAGGCGCTAGTTTAATAAAATTCTAAATTTTTTCTCTATGTTATTCCAGTTATTTAATTTCCTGAATTATTATTATTAAAATTCTATTTATATCTGGTTCATTGTGTATTAGTTACTACAATCCATGCAAAATAGTCTATATAAGGCTAAAGAATTACTAATATGCTGCCCTTCAGTTATAAAATTAATAGCTTATATTTTATGTTGATAAATAACATTAATCCCATGTAATTATAAATAATATACTCGTAATTTCTCAACGAAACATGGTTTTGTACTTAACGGATTGTCAGTAATATGTAGACTATTTTAAATGGTCATTATAATTACTGAACTACAATCTATTTATAAATAAAAGTTAATTTAATAATAACTAATATAAATATTGTAGTAATTACAAAAACAAAATCTACAAAATTTCAACAAGCATCTGGAAAACTTTCCTAGTTTTATTTAAACGGATTATTAAGTAATAAATGTATTTCCAGTTTGGAAATAAAAGAAAGAAAAAAACAATCAGAGAGGCTAACATTAATTACTTAAGCTTGCATGAATTGATGATTTTAAGCTGGTTAATTTTTAATTAATTTATTCAACAAATTACAATTGCAAAATCTTTGTTTTTTATAAAATAATTTAATAGATTATTTCGGGCTGGAGACCCGGTCAGATATTTTATTTTTCACACTTAAAATGTCCATTATAGTGACTATTATTGGGCCTTAACCTGTTGTTGGTATTGCATAAATAAATAATGAATTTATAATAAAAAAAGCTGTACTTTTATAATACACTTATTACAATTTACTATCATATCTTTCGGGATCATTTTTCTTTTTTATAAATGCATTAATGGAATTTTTATCTTATTCTGTAGGCTATAATATATACAGAAATATATGTTATTAATTGATTTAGGTTAAAACTATGAATTTAAAAATGTTTTATAGATAAATATTATCCAAGCAAAGACTACAGTGAGAAACCATTTTGCAGAAATGCTGCTAATGTTTTTTATAAACCGTAGATGACACCAGAAGAAAACATGAAAATCTTTCCTCCGAATTTATACTTTGTAATCTTAATTAAACATAAAACTAATTCCGTGTCAGTGGCCGAAGGAATCAGATAATTCATTTAATACTTTTCGTTGTTATATTTTAACATGATGCAGTTTTATCTCTGCAAGTTTATAAAATGGATTTTTTCCAGGGTACAATTGATGGGGATATAGCGGTTCTTTTTTTATGCCGTTTCCAGAAACTATGATAAGGAAGACAAATTTAGTGGTAATAGTTTTTTAAATATTTAATTTTATTGTTTTTTTATTAGAAATATTATTGGCAATTTATAATTATATCATATATATATATATATATATATATATATATATATATATATATGCATACTATATACTCGTACATAATTTCCACTTTATATTCAGTTCTTGTATACTTCCAGAAAGTTATTTACATTGTTATTAAGAGATTATTGCTAAGATTTTTTCTTTAATCATGTACAATGGGCTCTTACAGAACTCAATAGAATTTATATTCTACTAAGATATGTATATATTTAAGTACATAAAACGTTTACTGCATATGTACCTTATGTACATATGCGGTAAACGTTTTTACGGCAAAAACTCAATCAATATCTATTAAACCCACTTACTTTAAACATAAATTATTTTATATGGAGATGGAAATTATTTCTTGCTCTTTCAGTAGATTAGTCCAATAAGCAATAGCTTTTTTGGATCTTTTAGCTATATAAAACGAAATAGATTTACTGGTTTATTTCTAACCCTGGAGCCCAGTTGTTTTCTGATTTATAACTTAATTAAATTTTTTTTTAATAAAATTTGCTATTTATTTACAGAAGTGCTAATAAAAATCTACTATAATAATTTTAAAGTAAAAATGATTAAGTAAGCCGTAAACATTTTTAAATTTTAAATAGGAATAATGGGAAACAGAATAATAATGTATAACACTTTTTGAATTTTATTTTATTCATACTTCTTAAATTAAGAAAGTAGGTAATTTCAAGATTTAAACCTACATACAGGGAAAAAACAGAATTAATTTTATTAAATTTGAAAAACAAATTAAAGTAAATGAATGTCAAATGTTATTGATACGAATTACCACCTATTCGCGCTGGCTAAAACGAAATTGTATTTATTATTCTGCAAAATAACACTGCTGTGAAAAAATATTGTTTAAAAAATACTTGTTGTCACTGGTCAAGTATTTATTTCGAAGTCGAAAGTTTTAAGGTTCAAATCCTAGTAATGGCAGTTATTTTTATACGGATTTGAATACTAGATCGTGAATACCAGTGTTCTTTGGTGGTTGGGTTTCAATTAACCACACATCTTAGGAACGGTCGATCTGAGATTGTACAAGACTACACTTCATTTACATTCATACATATCATCCTCTGAAGTAATACCTTACGGTTCTGAAGGCTAAACAGAAAAAAGAAAGAAATGGTCAAATATTTAATGTTGAACCCTTTGGTCAAAGTTCATCGGTAAAACCGAAAGCCACTTAAGCTTTTCAATGAAACAGTTTTCAATTTAGAAAGTTTCCGAATATTTACTGGGTAAGAATATTTCATGTAATTACTATGTTTTTTTATTATAACAATCTGTATTGATTTAGTTCTCACCAAGACCAATTTCTTTTATGGATATTTATACCTCATAAAATTCAAAATTATTCGATTTGTTAAATATTAGATCGAAATTCATATTAATATATTTGCTTACACTGCATACTCTACTCTTTCTTTTATTCTTAGTTTTTGGTGAGCGTTTTTCTAACAGCTATTACCAGAATTTAATTACCTTAGATTAAAGATTAGATTTAACAAAACGATTTTAAGCACCTTTATTTAAATTTACGAAATATTAGTTAATTGTTTTCTTAAATTGTTAAAAACTTATAGAATGTTGTGTAATATTTAATAAATAATTAATTCATTTTAATATTATAATATATGAATAACATAATACAATAGCTTCGTTAGGAACTTATTATTTTATTTTTAAAAAAAATGTAATTTAATTTCCATATGAAATGGAAATCCGTAAATTTAATGATACATGCTTTTATGTACAGGTTTCCTAAACAGGGTGTAAATTTTTTCCCAGAATTTACAATAAATAAATTAGAGGATAATACATTTAGCGAACTCCGGCCTATAATTAAATTGTTTATAATTTATCGGGTGTGGCAAATTCAGTTGGTGATACCTTCAGCTGTAGATACATTATAGCAATAAATAATGCTGCTGAAATAGATATAAAAAATTATCATAAAAGTTTGAGGCGAGCGTTAAGGTCACTTCTCTGGTAGCCTATTTATGGATAGCAGAATATATGCATTAATTAGATTTTTTTTTTTAATAACGGAATTGCATTAGCATTTGTGGTCTTCTCTTCTTTAAAAAAATCTTATATTTATGTTCATATAATCAGGTATACGTTAAGTGTACATGTGCAATATAAGTTTACCGCCCGCAAACAGAGTAGTCTTGTTCGAGTAAAATAAAAATATGGATTAATAAACAACTGGGAGTGGAAGTAAAACCGACTAGTTTTATTGCATTCGTACAACTTAAAAACTATTTTATTTAGAACATACAGTTTAGAAATAAAAATGAAAATACTTATACAGAGTTGTAAATATTGATGTCATCTGTACTAAACCACTTAAGCGTTTATTTTGACTATTTTTGCCTTTTCTTTTGTAGTACCTTATTAGCATATTTTCAGTTGAATCAAGAGATTAATAAAAAGCATCAGTAAAATTCCAAATACATGAACTGTGGTTAGTACACAAACCAAACATAGCGGTTTGTTGTTTGAATGTTGAATTGAATTTTTTTCTCATTGGTATCGGCTGATAAAACTGTCTATGCAGAAAATAGATATCTATGCAGCAGTCATCAGTTTCCAAAAGAAAGTTGCGCTAATCATTTCTTATTACCGATGATCTGAGAGACACTGTCAGTGAAAGAAGCATTTATTTTTAATTTTCGTTACTTATTTTATAAATTGAAGAGAATTATTGTCTAACAATCGTGATCCAAATTACCACTGATATATTCTATTTAAATTTATGACTGTTGTTGTTTACACAATTTTAATAGTGAATAGAATGGTTTCCAAGGCTGTATATCTCTGTAAGATATATATATATATATATATATCTTACAGATGTCAGCTATTTTCAGCTGCAGGTAATTTTCCAATTGATATTTCGTTTAGGGTTACATTTTTATTTAATAACAGTAGCTGTTAAAAGTCAGCAAAAATTCTGATTTAATATTTCCTGCAAAAATATATTTCAGAACAGTTAGAATGGAAATCACGTTTTTTCAAGACCGTTAAGAAAATATTATTAAAACTGTTGTTAATGCAAATTTAACTATATGAACCGAAAAATTCCTTCATTATAATTCCTTCATAAAAATTCATTATTTATTAATAAGGCCATAACTTAAAACTTCCACCGAAATTAAACAGCTAAAATAGTTGCTATTATCCTACTATTTTAGTCCTTTGATCCAGTGTTTATTACTTTTCTTAACTCTATTTTTGTCCTTTAACAAGTTAATTACAAGTAATTGTTTTATAATTTTAACACAGTATTTATGTGTGTGTGTCTCACACAATCATTTATACATTTTTATTTTTGTTGACAAACAATAAAGAAAGATTTGTAAACACATTATCGATTATCAATGGCATTTAATTTTCTTGATTCATTCATAACTAAATCTACGTTCTTACCTTCTGTCACTGTACTGCACGTAACATACACAAAAAAATTAAATATAAATTCTAAATCCAACATTAGGATATTTTCTAAAGTAATTGTGCTCAAAATTGACAAGGAAGACTCGCGTTTAAAGGTATAAGAAAGGACAATGAGGAATGCAAAATGAAAACTGGGTAAAGCTGCTTCTAGGAAACAGGACATTTTTATTACTTTGCGATATAAATGTAAAAAAAAATAATATAGTTATTGATTGGATACAACTTATTTATTTTGTCGAGATCTTTAGTCGTTTCGAAGCAGAATTACACTGTGTTCTGTTCGCAGACATGGAAACGGCTATCCCATTTTCATAGAGACTTGCCAAATCACCTACAACCGTTATGTTTATGGTCCCCTAACATATATAATTATACCATAATTAATTAAATTTATTATTGATAGAGTTTTTAATTAGTATTAAAAATAAAACTCGCTAATAAAAATCAAAAACTAGTGATAAAAATCAAAATCACCAAAATGCTTATTTATTGCAAATCGGAAACTAAACCGGTCACGATAATTAAAATAATTGTTGCTTAGCAAATAGTAGAACCACATTATTAATATGAAAATTACAGAAATATATTTATACGTACACATATATAAATATAAACGCACGATATGTTTATATATACATATATATTTGTATGAATTTATACACTGGCGGTTGTGTTATTTTATTGTAAATAGAAAAAAGTTATTTATAAATTATTTTGTGTTTAAATTAAATAATTCCTTTAATACAATGGTAAGATGTTATAAAATAATGACAATTCAATTTATATCAAACAACGTTATTGCAATTTTTACAATAAATGTGATTTTTTATTTCTGCAACAGATAGATTTGTTGCAAATTAAGTAACCCTCCCACTTGTGAATGATGCTTTCAATTGTATTAATGGAATACTATTAAATAAAATAATTTCCATTTCTAATCTAGCTCAGATATGAATTTTTCATTTCTGTTAATAAATAAACAGTTTCAATCTTTAAATATCTGTTTTAAAATGCACAGCATTTTATATTTATTATTTCCTATCGCAAACTTTAATTACATTTTTTTCAAAAGAGTTAATTTCTTTTGCCGTAATAATGTATTGTTCATTTTTTAATTTAAAAACTATTACTCCTTTGTATCACCTCAATTAGTTATTTTCCCTTTTGATAGTAGATAATAAATCACTAAAAAATCCCTGATGAAATAAATGAATGAAATTCCGAATTAGATTTAAAGTTCTTGTAAATAAAACGGTCTATAGCCGAGTATTAAACAGATTAATGCAACAAAATTTAATTAAAGAGTTTATCATAAGAAGGTTATTTATTATTATTATTTTTAATATGGTAGAAGCCATTTTGAGTTATACAGTTCATACAAGATATTTAACATTTTGATTTTTCTATGCTGTTTCTTAAGTTTAGTAATTGATTTTATCGGTTCTTGCAATGCTCTTTAATGTCGTTATCTTGATGAACAAATGACAGATTACTGATATCAACTTTACCTTTAACTACTATGCAGAACAAGTCGCTTTTGGTATTATTATTTAGAGTTACGTGATAATCTAGCTAGTTCGTTTTCAAAGGCGTACCTGTTCTATAGCTGACCTATCTGATAATATTTATTCATCAGGGTAATGGAATTAAAATTAGGATTATAAGGAAATAATCAGCCTGGATGATATTTTAAGCCATTCACTTTGGAATGCCTTGGGCTACAGTGGATTATTACCGTTTTACCTAAGTTAACCTCCAAAAGAAAAAAAAAACAATAATAATCTCTCTCCTACAAATATATTTCCGATATTTATTGAAGAGAGCTTCCTTTTCGTTGTGTAAATTTATTTCAGTATCATTCCATTTACGTAGTCGTTACTAAGTTTTATTTTCTGAAGTGGATGGAATTTTTTTCCTTGACATACCACTAGTGATCTTGGGAATTTTATTATAAAAAGTCATAAAACGAGGCCTTGGCTGAATTTATTAATTATAAACCCCACTTATACTTAAAAAATCTCCCAATTGGCGTATGTTTTTAGAATAACATTATTATAAAATAATCATATACATACATTTAACTGTAAATACTGTCAAAAATGTGGACCTTTTTCTTCCCAAATGGAATAAACTCTATCGTTTGGTTTTAAGACTTTCAAGATATTTTATAAATCATCATATTATATAATATTTTTAATGAATTTTAACTTGTGGATTTTCTACACTTGAGGCTACTCGTGTACCTATACATAACTGCTACAGTTTGGTCGGTTTAAAAAGTTGGGTTTAAATCCGACTGATTTGCAGTGTATTAAAAAAAAATAATAAACAAGTTCCACGTCAGGCATTCTAGGTAAACCGAGAAGTTAATTAGATTTCTAACTCCTTTTTCATTCTACCGAATATACTGCTGAACTTCAAAATGTCAGTACCACAAGATTATCACAGAACTTTGATGTTTACATTCATTCTTTCTACGGTAGGGACTACTATTATAGTGAACTCCATTATTTCAGAGAATTTATCTGCGACTTGTATCTCCTATATTTTAGGAGTTTGTGATCCATCACAGGTAATAAGAAATCGGGACTTATAATGCAAACCAAAAATTAGTGACGCTTACTTTAATGAATCATTGCAACATTCAACAGGAACAATAAGTAAAGCTAAATGTAACAACTTTTCTTATACCTTACAAAAATAATAATTCATTATTCGAATAATTCTCCAAATGTAATAAAATACTGAAATTATCATCCTGTGAAATAAACTACGGTATAAGAATTTTCACATAATATAATACGTATTTCCATTTGTAATTGCACCACATGCAGTTTCAGATAGACGACTGTTTTTTCATTCAGAACGAGTAAATATATTCTATTTTACGCCAAACAGTAAAAAATAGGTTATAATTAGACCGTTTAAAGTTTATCAAAGTGCTACATTTACACTACAACCATTTTTACTTAATTTTGATACGTTTAAAATTAAATTAGTTTCGCTAATCGTATGATTTGTGCTTTCTATTTCACTAGTTTGTTGCAAGTGTTGGCATTTTATTATTTTAAACATACAAGTATCCGATAGCAAACTTAGCGTGATGTTACGACTGGTATCGTAGTAGCCTCAGCAACGAAAGGGAATGTAGTTGTTATTCACCTCTCCTTTCGTTTTCTACTTGTTTTGGTTCAGTGTTCAGCCAATATCACTGCTGCTGCCTAGCCACTACTACTACTAATATTATTATTATAAGTGAAAGAGAAAGGTAGGCTCTTACCTGATCCCCGCCGTCTTTGTCTTAACGCTTTTCTGTACGTCCTATCGAAATTAAAACTGGAAGGAAGGTAGACAATAGCTGCCTCACTCTATCTGTATTATTTCAGATATAAACAAAGCAAACAAAACAATTATTATTTGTATTTCCATAAGTAATTTTAAATAATTGTATAGATAATTCTTCAAGAAAAAAATAGCAAAAAATGGTAAGCTTTCAAAATTAAATACAGTATATATTCCTAAGAACAGATAAAACTACACAATTTAGTAAAAATATATTATCGGTTATTAAAGGGAATTGTATCGTAATAAGTTTCTTTTCTTTCTTGTATAGAAAACATACCGAGTTGAAAATGTATAGTAATATTATATCAGGCCTAATCTAACCTTTCACTTAATTGACGCGAACTAAACAATGCAATGTACCATAACTATGTACACTATAGTTTAATCGAAATAAGATATTTTACCTATTTATTTGTTTTTGTTTAACAACTATGGTAAATCGTATTTTTAGTCCTGTGTAAAAGATTAAGTTTTAAAAATTTAATTTAGTAAAACTTAAAAACATATGAGCACTTTAATTTTATTTATTGAAGATTACTGTTTAAGTAATATTTAAGAAGATGGTAAATCAAACATTCAGTTACTCAAAGATGAATAAAAATTAAAGAGCGATTACTTGTGTACATGTCGTTGTAAGTAGTACAGAGGAAATTTACTCAAAAAAATCCACATATAAATCGAATTCTTTTCGTACGCGAAAAGTTATGAAAATGCACGCGATGAAAGTGGTTCTATTTCAGTCTATTTCATACAATAAAATATAAGATAAATTAAAAACAGTTTTTTTTTATTTTTCATTTTCTTTATAATTATACTGAAATATGCGTTTTACAGTATAAAATATAGATTCAATATAGAAATATAAGTAAGTAATCAATATAACTCGTAAAAATATAAATCTTCGTATGTTAATGTAAACAACGGTAAAGAACAAACGTTAAGTTGCAAAAGTATGAACTGTTTCTGAACCTCACTACTCCTGTTTAATAAACTCTCCAAGAGGTGTTTAAAAATATCTTCCGTTACATAATCCTTTCGTATCTCAATTATTTCTTTATCGAAAAGGTAAAGAATTAGACACAATTAATGAACTTACAACGTGAACCTTTATCGGAAAAAATTATGAAAAACGGCATCTTGTAGCGTCTGTTGTAATAATTTTCCAGTTTATGAACTCGATTAGAAAATCGATGGAAAAGTAAATTTTCTGTAACTTCACATTTATCTGGTCCTGAGATCAATTCTCAGCAAGAATCTGATAGTTTTTAATAATTTCATACTCATCATTATAAAAAGGGAAAAATCTTCATTAGGCTTATATTTATGGAGTGAATAAAAAAATGGATAAATTAATTGAATGATTAACGGGCTAGTGTAGTGGTTAGGGTTTTGGCTTCTAGGTTCATCTGGTGAAGGTTTTGACTCCCGATTTCGATCAAACATTTTTTAACATAATTTTAAGCAAATGTTTCCTTGTTAAAATGTATGTACAGCAGTTCGAGGTCATAATAATAAAATAAATACACGCAGATAATTTCAGAATTTTAAAACATGAAGGAAAAGTATATTAAACGAAGTACTAACCGGAACGAATATTCTTCTGTAGTTTTTACAGGTCTTTTAATAATTTTCTAAATTCTAAAGATTTTTCTCAGATTTAAGGAAATAGATATCAAACGTAATAGCATAATTCATAAAGGTTTCGATATGTCAGTGCTCAGTAAAGGGCCCACTTTATATATATAACCGCCCAGTAAAGTTGATTGATCAACAAATGATCTAGATATTTGGGACATAATCAGTGAAATTTAATTCTAAACGAAGTGAACCGTTAGGAGGTTATCAAATATATTAAGACATTTGATGGACTTATCAGTACGTTTACATTTATATATTTTGCGTCGATGCCAATTAGTACACCCTACTTATTGGAAATTTGATATTAGTGAGTAATCAGTACCCAATTTTTAGGTATTATGACCCTAAGCGATTAAGAGCTCGCAATACTTAAAAAAATAGACAGTGACATCCGATACAATTTTTGCAGAACGTATGTGTTCTTGAGCTAAGAGATCTGATTTTGAAGTAATAAAAAAATGCAATAATTTCAACATATAAGTACGCCAGGATTTCCTGTTAGCTATAAAATCAACTGCGATCTAATTATTTATTGGTTATTAAAAAATATTAATTAAGTCTTATGCCTTAAGGTAAAATAATTATCTAGCACTGATCATAATTTAATCGATTTGACATATTTGCCTGAGACGAAACGTGAAACACAAAATTTGCGAGGGATTGGTAACCGTATTATTTTTCCAAAGTTTTCTTGTAAAGTGAGGTAATAACACAGAGATCATAATTGTATATAAAAAGAGCAAATTTGTGTTAAAGAATCACTCTATGAAAGAATCATCTGTTTTAAATTAAAGAATGGTTTAAAAATTCTTTAACCGACGAATTTCACCTTTAAATAAATATTTAAGGACTAAGATTTTTGCCATTTCTTGAAATAGTATTTACTGCCGCGCTGTCTTGTAATGTCATTGCTTTGCAGAAAATAATAACAGCCTTCTTGAATGGTCTGTCACTTCGAAGAACCCTCCTAAATTCCTATTCATATCGGTCTTGATCTCCCTTATGCCTTTTATTCTTTTCCAAGTGTCTCTTTCACTTGTGTGCATAGATTCTGAATGATTTAATATTAATTGAAAATTGATTAAAAGTTAGTTTCATTAAAACGACATTCGTTCAAATATTCATAAGGTCGAAAATGTTTTAAATAGAAATTAATAACATTTTATGCCGACTCATAACTTTATTAGAGTTGAAAAGCGAAGCACTCTGTTATCAATATTGTTATATGTTGAATCGGCCGACGCAGGTAAAACGCTTTCCCAGCGATATTCCACAGGGGGTAGTTCCTACCCACCCAAAAGAATAGCGTCATCATTTTCTTCAGTAAAAGTGAGTACATTTTCTTCAGTGAGTGAGTTTTCTCATAGTAACCATTATCACATCACATATTTTTTACTCTATTTTCTGTTAAAAGAGTACACTAAAAATATTTTACCAATATTAAATTTTATTGGTAAAATGAGATTAAATTTAATTTTTTACTAAATAATATTCGTAAATGAAAAAAAAATATTTAAAAGTAAAATTTAAATCTAGAATCTATAGGGGGAAGGATTATAGGCTATTTACATAAAAGTACTTTTTAATTTCTTCAAACAATAATTATACATATTGAATAAAGTTTATGTATTTAATATACAAGTAAGAATGGTTGTAATTAAATATTGAATGCGGTAAACGTTTATAGTAATATTTATAGTAGTAGAAAAAGTATCTATTGCTACTTAAGCGGAAGTAAACGTTAATGGATTCAACGTATAGTTTACCATCTATACTAGAATTTGTTAAATCGATATACTTAACGAAATACATAAAACTTATGTTTTAAATTTAAATAGAACATTATACTTTCTCTCTTATGTAAACTAATGGTACGGTGTCATAACAACGTTGCAAATACCGGACATATTAATTATGATTTGAAATTGACTAATCACGACAGATTTATAATTAATATGTTGTTGAAATTCATAATCAACAGTTATGTATTCGTTATTTTATAAGTAATGATTACTTTTTTAATTTAAGTAGTATAAAGTAAAGCGATTTATAGAAATTAAAACATAAAATTTGTTTATTATTGGAATTAGAAGGTCATGTAATAAGGTACAACATTTCTTTATTACGGTTTTTCTATAACTGAAATGGACTGTAACCTTTCTATTTTGGTATGCTATATAAAATTGTGATTTTATTCTTCTTATAACTTAGAGTTATTTGCTTGTTTCATTTTTACGATTCGCGTAATTATGCGGGCTATAAAAACTACATTACATTAAAATACTCATATCAATAAATTTTATTTATTACCCGGTAGATTGTATTGAACAAGTAAAAGAATTTCTGTAAAAATAAGCGTAAAATCGGTGTGTACAATCGAAAATTTGCATTAGATATCTTAAAATTGTATTTCATAATTTTGAATTTTTCCGATTACTTTTAAACCGTTCTAGTATATTCGTTGGCAAATTTGAAAGGATTAGCTTACTAAATATTAGGGATATTTTTACTAGTAAACGGTAATCTAACACCATTCTAAAAATTTATTTTAATAAAATGTTAAAAAATTATAAAAACGTTTTGTACTTGGATGTATATATTTACTTGTTTAGCAGTTATTATTTGGGTCTTAAAATTAATCTCACTTTATGAGTATGTATGTATGTACTATATACATACTTTATGTATGTATGTACTTTTAAAACAGGGATATTTCTTCCTCATTTCTTAGTGAGAAAAAACAAAATTTTCAGTGTAATTATGGAAAAAATAATAGTTTACCGCAAGTAAATTAATTTTTTTTCATCAGAGAATTTTATTATACTAGAATAACAGTATAAACATTCTTAGTCCATTATTTTGAAAATATTCGTCACTGGCAAAATTTAATGTGTTATTAACATTTTTGGTGGTTTGTTTTTCTTATGTATGTTTCAAACAAATTACTTAGAATCCTACTTATCCGTACGAGAATAGTATAACCTAATTATTTTGGACTGAAAATTGACTTCAACAATTTTTTGAAAATTATGTTGTTTAATGTTTTTTCTAATAAAAGTTGTTTAATAAGCGATAACAAATATAATTTTGTTTGTTAGCTAAATAATTAATACCTATTTAAAAAAAAGATTGATTTGGTTAAATAGAGTTTCCGTTTCAGTAGAACCTTCAATGTAAAAAAAAAACTACCTCTGCATTTCCTTTACATACTTATTAGATAGAAGTTCCTTATCTTTTGCTTCTTCGTTAAAACGAAAAAAAAGTAATTCTAGTTGTCATTTTTCAGGATAAATTAATAAATAATTTAGACATATATTTATTAACAAAAATAATAAATTGATAGTTGTAGTAACTTCGCCATAAAAAAGGATTACAATACTACGTGTTATTGCTCATTAACTGTAAATGTTTATATTTATTATGTAAAACAAAAAATTATACATTTCTTTGAAACTTTTTGTAACCATGTTTTTTCTTTGAGAAAAATGTTGTTTACGAATTCAGAAATAAATATTGTTATTATTATTCTATATCATTTATCTTTAAGTTATTTAACTTATCATTTAACTTTATCATTAAAAACACTTTATCATTTTTATCATTAAAAACATTTAATTTATCATTTAACTAAGTTATTTCATGTAGATTTTTTCCAAATTACCAGTCTAAATTTAAAAAATATGACCGCGAGTAGAGGAAATTTTTTTATATTATTCTGCAATGAAACGTGTAATGCTCACAGTAAAAACAATAATAAAGTGGATTTCTGTGGTTTACCACAGGTCAAAATAATTTTCGGAGTATCCTTGTGAATTAACTTACAGCTGACTGAAACGATGTAATTCGGTAGAATTCACTTTAATGCGTTTCTATTCCCTCCAGATAACTTTTTAAATGGATTCTCTCTGGCTATGAATAACAAATTATATGATGTTGGGCGTAACAGTATCGGTTTTGTAATAGTATGTTACATAAGTTTTTATTTTCTAATGTTAACCGATCAACAGTCATTTTCAAATTAAATAACTTATTATGTTCTAGTAAAAAAATTCCACTTAATATGTCAATCAGTAAAATATTAGCGGTTTTGTCACACTAAGTCTTATGTTTCTTGTATGAACATGTCATATTAAGACTTATTGATCACAATGATATCACTCGTAACTATAAAGTCAAGAGTGTTTTTTCCTAGTAAACTAATTACTTAGTACACTTTTAACAAGTACAGTTCTTCTTAGTTCAGTAATGAAAACTTGAATTGGTTTTTTGTCTTAACACCTGGTTGTCTTAAAATCATTAAACAATGATTTTTGTCCATTACTGTAATTATTATAATAAGACTCTGGATTCTAATTCTGGTCATATTTGACATTTTATACAAAGTAATCAATTTTATAAAAAAAACAAAAATTAAAAAATAGGATGAGTGAAATTGGGCGTTACTTGTGATTTTAAATATGAATAAATAAATATTATTTTTTAACAAAAGCGCTGTTCTTTAAAAAAAAAAAAAAAATTAATAAAACTCTATGGATTGTAGTTGATATACGATTGATGTTTCAGACTATAATAGAGTAGTAAATTATTGGCTTCTTAACTGTGTTTTTTAAAATAAAAATATTCTTTATAATTAAAATAAAAATCTTTTTTTAACTGCACCATGATAAAAATAAGTTATAATCTGCTTTGAATTTGTAATAACTTACTTAATAATTTATTACCCTGACTCGGTTACTCAATTACATTACTTTTAAAGAAAGTCATAGTAAATTATATGCAATGTCGGCGGAAATAAATACTGCAAAAAAGTGAAAGTATATGAGTGAGGATGGTACAGGGAACCCATCAAACAATTAGAAGTGTCGTTCTTCACAGTTTCGTGTATAAAGTCAGGCAACTGCGTCTACAACCATGATTCCGCACGCGAGTGTTAACGCTGACACAAACAATCGACAGCAATAGGTATTCTATATTTTTAATTACCTGTTGAATAGGTAATCTCAAACTCATCAGCCAGCCGTTCAGTTTTCTCATCAATTGTTTTGTAGGTACCGAGTTACTCGTATGAAACACTTAAAATAATTACTATCGTATTAAAAAATTACGATACAGATTATAATCTGTATCGTAATTATATTATATAAATCGTATTATATTAAATAAACTCTCCAAGTTTTTTTTATATTTACCTCATACAGACATTCAAAGAGCGAATTCCTTTGCGAGAGTTTCATATATCTCAAATGTTATCCAATTTCATTCTATAAGCGTATGAACATGTCAAGGTCGATCAGTGATTCAACAGCGGTGATTCTGTCTTAAAATTAAATCAGCAGAAAGTAGCGACACAACATAATTTTTCAAGAATCTCACCCAAACCAAGTCGCATGGTATTTTAAATTCAGTATTGGGGCGGGCCCTTGCATCAACACTTCACGTCATCTCCTAATAGACATTTTGGCTGGTTTTCATTTACGTACCGTCGCATTTTATTTGGCATTTACTAATAAAACGGTAGATATCTGTCTTGATAGCAGTTATAATCATAGTTGTTTTCATTAGTCATTAATCATTACTTGTTCTCACGCTGTTAGGTAAGCTCTAGGAGTTACTTGGATAACGGTCGCTAAACTGTTCGAGGTTCAGTAGCCGTTTATGGCACAGACATTTGGTCGTATGCTTTAGGGCGACCGAATGGGGTGGTGGCGGGGGACATGCCAAGCAAACCGTTTACTTGTTTTCATTAAGTTGCCGTATCAACTGATTTTTTAACGCGTGCAAATAACCCTGTAAAGGTTCAATGTGCGAATTAAAATGGACGTATATCTTGATCTTTGAAGCAGCACAAAACAAATTAATTGGAGGCGAAATTTCAAATGTTAAGTTTGGATGTGTTGTGACTACTAAGGGACTAGGCGTATAGACTAATGTTGCCTTATCCACATCCTCTTCATATGATCTTTGACATTTCGGCTTAGAAGCGGGTTACAGGCAGCCCTCACCACGAGTTTTTTCATGCGCATCATGATAATATTGTTCATTTTTTGATTCTGCTAGAATATTAGTTGAATTGTCACAGATAGGATTTCATTAAATGTTGACAAAACGCAGCTTTCCTTAACACACATTATAACAACTTTTCTCAATGCCACCGCGCTACTACTGCCGGCTGGTGGGAAACCATATCAACGGTTTCCTTAAGAGTAGTTTGAAGAAATGACCTTCATTTTAATGTAGCGTGATATAATTCAGCATCTGTTTAAAAGTTTGTCTGCTAGATTAAGGCTATTGTAGGTAATCCTTTTACAATTAAAATTGTTGCAGCATTACTGTCACTGGCTGTTTTCCAAATTTATTATCGAACGTACTTGACAAACCTTTTTACAGTTTAACAAATCTATCAGACCGTACTAAACAGTGTACATTCAGAAAAACAAATACAGAAAATGAAAAAAAAAAATCTTAAGCGGCTACCAGAGGAACAAAATGAAGCTTAAGCACATGAAATGTTATTACGGCATTACCTTTTGGCCCAAGCGTCATACAGAATTTTTTTGTTTAAATTTCAGGAATAAAAAATAATTTGAATTTATTTTTAAACATAAATTCCTGATCCACGCAGTTGTTTATTATCGGATTAAAATGAATTGAAATACTGTTAAAAGCCCACGCGCTACTTGGCTCACAGGGTTTTGTCGGGTGGGGTAATTTAATTAAGTTAAAATAAAATTAATTACATAACGTGATTTATTTCTGAGTTCTTACAGAACAAAGTTGGAAACTTTTAAAAAGTTTAACTCAGTAAAGCCCAAGCGGAACTGGGATGAAATAACTACCCGTTTAGTTTTCTGCAGCGTTGTCACATGGACAACTCCTATTTTCAGTTTCCAAATACTATAATACATGCCTACATTCATAATAAAAATTATATAATTTCTATCTTCTTTTCTGAATGCCTAAAGTGAAATAAATTTTGGAATTTTATTATGTATAAATAAACTACGTTCTGTAAAATTCGCACGCGTGATTCTTGATTTAAACGGAATTGAATTTGAACAGGTACGTTCGTTGCAGTAACCTATAAAAGAAAACCACCATTTATACTACTTCTAGTTGTGAGTAGATTGTAATGCTTTATCAGGAACAAAAAATTGGTAGATGAAAACGGTATTTGTTAAAAATTTATCCAGTAGCATATATTCATAAGACCTCAGATTCAATAAACATAATCCATATTTTTTTATAGATTTACATCATTTTGGATGGTTTTGAGCTTTCTTACTTTTTAAATATAATCCACTAATATTTACAAAATTGTCTTTTTTCTTCGTTTCTAAATAAATAAAAAATTCGAATCCAATTACCTTCTTTCTCTTTGTTCAAAGTAAATATATCTTCTTCGACTCCTATTTCGACAAGATGACGTTTATTTTAAGGCTTCCTAAATGAAAAATTTCCTACCTTAAATCTACCCTGGAAGTCTAACTTTTAAAGTTTATTTAATTTTACATAAGTTAAAAAGCCAAAAGATAAATCTATAGAAATAACTATAAAATAAAAACTTTTTAGAAAAAAATGAATTAGATTCTCTTCTCATTGCCAGAAAAAAAGTTCCAAATATCGTTGAAACTGGTTGCTCTGTTCTTTTACACTGATTACTCTATTTATTGATTATATTTTGTTTTGATAAGTATCAAAACCAGACACGCTCGCTTGTTCTTTCTATATAAATTGATTTTTTTCACTACCAAAAACCGATAATCAGTCAAAATTGTCTTCTGTAACCCACTTGGTAGAAGGTAATATAAATAGAAGTCCTGAGTTATAAAAATTAAAAATATATCCTGATTTAAAAGTTTGATATTTCGTAGTTTTTATGTATAAACTTTTTAAATCTTAGTATAATTTATTTCTTATTAAACTTGAATTCTATAAAAGTAGAAATATTTTGCTTTCTTATAGCAAGAAAGTAAAGTAATGAATTGGAAAGTGGTATACAAATAGTATTGTAAATCAAAATATTAGTAAAATATGAACTTATTAAGAATGGTGCAGCTGCACGATACTTTTTATTACTAAACAGAAAGGGATGATGAATAATGTTATGAATGTTGAAAAAATTGATTTCTTTTAGACAAACTGATGTATGTACATGACAAATATCTATGCGTAATTTTGTTTTTCTCTTATTGTGTTCCTTTCACAATTCATGGCTCATTTTGTTAGATTATTCTCACCGTAACGTGAAAGAAGACGGAACCAGCTTTTTCCACCGATAAGTTAAGGTTCCTAATATTGTGAAGAATTATTTACTTCCCGTGGAAATGAGTAGTTAATTATATTAAAAATTTAAAATTACGATTATTAAACAAAGCATTATTCCAAAATTATTTTACTTAATACTAATTAAGATAGTTATCGCCAGAGTGTTGTTATTTTGTACTTTTACAAATATAAATTATTTTCGATGGCAATTATTATTTTCTTTAAGTTAAAGTGAAAACAAAAAAAAATATTGCACACTTAATGTTCTACTGAAAAGTGTCCAATCGGGCAGATAATTTAAAGTTCATATATTTTTATTGTTTTGTTAAACTGTTAAATTTACAATACTAAAAGTATATGTTCAAGTACAAAAAAAAAAATAACATGTGGTTAAAATAAATTTTTAAAAATGCCAAAAATATAAATAATTATATAAAGGAAGTTTAGGTTGAACAGTCGAAGTGCACTTTTTAAACACTTCCAATAAACAAAGGTTTTAATTTATTTCCTGTTGCACTGCAAAGAAACAAGACAGTACTCTTTCCTTGGCACGTTTTCCTTCTTTACAATTTTCACCTTTTAAAACAAGTGCTTTTCATGGCATTTTTTTATAAAGAAAATCACTTTCATCTTTAATAAAAATATTTTCTAATACATATAGCAGTTAAATCTGAAATCTTTTTCCATTAAGTTTTTATAGCACTACGTGTACTAATTCTTCTCCTTAGTATATTGAACTAAATACTTTCTTTTGAGAAATTTGTTCTACATTTCATTTGTGGACTTAAAAATCACAAATTAAAAGTTTTTTAGGAGAAACTTGATAAAGGTTCTGACAAAGCAACAATGGTTCTAATAAAAATAAATCTTACCCGTACATTTGTAAAAATTATAAGATCACAAATTTAAATCTCAATTTAAGGCCTGCTAAACATTTTTTATGTAAAATTTTTTGTTTTGTACAAAATTCATTAAGTTTATAAAAAATTGATTTTGAAATTTTATTTAATCATGATATAATATAGGCTATCTAATCTGAGTTGTAATAAGTTATTTAAGTAAGATGTAATGCATTGATTAAAATACATAATTTTATCCATAAAGAAAAAGCATATAAAATGTAAAATTCTAATTTTAAGAAAATAATTGTACGATTTATTGATCAGATATACAACACTAATTAAATAAGCAAGAAAATGATTCAAAGGAAGCTGAAAGGGGCGAAAATACTAGAACCAATGGATTTTTTTTAATACAGGTTGGTTATAAAAATATAATAAGTAGAAGGATCGTGAATTCTAGGAATTTGTCCATTACTATTTAGTACAAAATACTTATTGTATTTATAATTGAATACCTTAGTCGTTTTGAGAATAAAAGAAAAGAAACATGACAAGAAGAGGCACTTAATTGTGCAGTTAATACTTAGGTGAATGAAACCTTAGTAGATTGAAAAATAAGATAATGATGGTATTCCAGTAATTTTAGCTAGTGTAAATATTTTGTCTTTCCGACGTATCACTTGTTACCTACCTTCATGTTTTTAGAAGGAAGGCGACTAATTATAATCCAAGTGTGACAACAATGTTACTATACTCCTCAGAAAATTCACCGGGTTCCACAAACAATTAAACATGAAAACTTGCAGTACCGCGGTAATATTGTTAAAATAATCAAATATTAAATAGGTATTTTTTTTTTTACAAATAAATGAGTTAGTATGTGCATCGAGCACTGAGAAAAACATGTATTACCAATAAGAGTAGATATATTTTCATTACCTTTTACAGAGGTGGGAAAGCGCTTATTGAACTTCAGCTGACGTGCACCGGCTACCGAACTCGTGTTATGCAGTATGTCTTTTAGGTTTCCAGCATTCAGGTTAGGTAGGTGCCCGACTTAGCAACCAAATTTAATATTATTTCAATACGGAACCGTTTTGGGTTGTTTCAGTATGAGATGATTTATTTTAAATTAGACGACAATGTTCTAACCTGCCTAGGATAGATATTAAAATGAATAAAAACAGATAATTGTTACAAAACATTTAAAAAATACAACTGCTCTAAACCTATCAAAAAACTGATAATATATTATTACCTATAACGATATAATAGTAAAAATAATGTGACATTATTAATCACAGCATACCTGTAGTATTAACTACTACTACATTCCTTTAAATGTCAAAAAAACTATAATGCGTGTTGTACTATTGATAAAGGGAATAAATAATGTACTCTAAATAGTTAAATTTCTTTCTTTTTTTTTAGGCGATTCTCATAGTTTTTTTTGCCAGCCCCAGGACATTGTCCCAGTCTGTATTACAAATAAACGTTTAAACAAATACTTTTGTACTGGTAGCATAAGCTACTGTCATTTATTTTGCGGTTTTATTCGCTTGGATATTTTATTTCAGAGGCAAGAGAATGTTGCTTATTTCTGATTGTTTTACTGATAATCTTTATTTTAATATAAGATTATTTTTCTATTGATATTTCTTCGAAATTGGAAGTTTTTAGGTGGTATTCATTTAAAATGGGCAATTCGCTCTCAGCATTCCTGCGGAAATTCTTATGTATGTCTTTCACTTGAACTACTTTAATGTATTACGATTTTCAAGAACACTTACCTTGGAATGTACTGCAAATTATGCCGCAGGCTCGTATTTTTTCATAATACAGTATCTACAACTAATAAACGTTTAGAAAAATGGGATAAACGTTTTGTCATTAAGTTAATTTTTTTTAGCGATTAGTGAGTTCCGCCTGTCTACCACTTATTACCGCGAAATATTTAGATTAATTCTTTAAGAGAGTAAGTTTGTATCTTTTATATGGATTCAACACGTATGAACGTAGATACGTTATTTGCATTAAAACCTTGAAAGATATCGTAAGAAAATCTACATATTACTATAATTTTCTATCCTTTGCTTACACACACTTAAAAGTTCTACAGCTGCATAAACTAACGAGTCAGAAGTAAACCGACCAACAGGATTCGGATCCAGCTGTAGTCGGGCGTATGGAGCTTAACGGTGTGAAAGGTGTTTGTGTTGTCAAGGCGACTCCAAGGCCAGTAGTCCGCTACAAACAGTACTGAAACTTTCGTGTGTATAGTTAACAAACTAATAAGCTAACTCGACAAAAACACAAACGGCTACGTACAACACGCTTGCAATTCTTACACTCTAAAAAAATATACACCCTTAGGGTTTACTACAACCAACGGATCGTTCAGAAAAAAAATTTATCGTTTTGGCGTGCTCTGTATACTAAACACGATCGTCGATTGAACATTATACCGTTACAAAATCACATAACTCTTTTTTTTTTTTTTTACAAAATCACATAACAAATAACTCTTTGATACTGTAATAATATCTCGTACCATGTATTTGTGATTACTTCATATGAATTATCTAGTGATGAGAAGTGAATCTCGGGTAGCATCTTAAATGAAATTTTTAGTCGTCTTCATTATTTCTTTTTTTTATCTACATTCTTGTTATTATACGATCTGCCTCTCCTTGAACAATTTTCCTGATAATATCTTGGCACTCTACCTCTTTTTACATGTGTACATTATGTAGGTGTACATTACGTAAATATATTTACGTGTAGTAATGGATAAGTAAGAGAGGTGAGACTTAAAGCCTCACCTCTATTTTTGTAAACTACCTTCTGTTTAATGTTTTTTTCTGATGGTATTTGTTATATATGGAACTTTATTTTATTTAAAACACTTTATACAGAATAATATATTTATTGTAACGTGCTTTGCGTATACTCAAAGAACATTTGAGTTCACAAATATTTTTAAATATCAGGATACTTTTATTACGTTAATATTAGGTTGTCTAAAAGGTATTGAGCCTTTGAAGACCAAAACTGAGAACACATCTATGGTTATTGGAAAATAACATTATGAAATCATAAATGCACTATTCTTTCGATGACTTTCTACCATTTTTCCGGAAATACCATCATCACGTCGCTGTAAAATTACTGTTGTTTCAGGTCAAAATATTGTGGCATGTGGTTTACACAGGCCTCTTTGAAACTAACTTAACACAATTCCGGGAGTTCTGCAGAGACCGAAACAAATGTTAGACTGACGATACCATTAAAACCTCCAAATCAAATTTTCTCAATCTCCGGCTGGTCGTTAAGTGTGTACGCGGTCTGGGGTAGTCAGCGTGGTATACGACACCCGTTTGTTGACCTTTTTCTTTTAAATTGCTAGGTACAATCGCGCCTAGCAATTTAGTCGGCGACTGCACTGTCGGCAATCGCCGACAGTGCAGTCTAAGTTAATCATTCTACTGGCGGCAGCTGCTCGTGAGGCGCAATAACCTTCTAATCTCATCAAACGCACAGTATTACCTTCCTGGGCGTCAGTGTGGGCTTTGCCACAGAGAGTGGAACTTCTCCTCGCTTCGAGCACGATCTTTTTCGCACATTGCTGTCGTAGGTTATTCACTTTTCATCACTCGCGATCAATCGCATCAGAAACGGCTCGATTTCGTTACCTTTCAATAGAGATTCGCGGAATGAAATTGACCGAATACATTTTTCTGAGTCAGATCATGCGGCACCCAAACGTCGAGTTTCTTTTTTTATTCAGCTTTTTCAAAACGGTTTAATGCTGTTTGTTGATGGATGTTTAGGTCATTAGCGATGTCATGACTGCTTACATGCCGGTCTTCCTCGACTTTTGCTAACGATATCTCGTGCGCAAAGGGCTTAATACTTTTTAGACAACCTAATATTTATTGTTGAATATTTTTCGTCTTTTGAGACTCTTAAATATTTTTTATAAGCACTTTGGTAAGGATACATTTATATCGGTACGATAAACAAAAACCTTTTAATTCTTGTAACTAGCAAACCGTTCTTTTTTAAATCGTAACACTCGATAAAACACAGAAAGTCGATGTTACTGTACAAGAGAACAGTGCAGAACATTTATGGGAAACATTGATGATTCTTATTTAATTTTTGCACTTTATTACGTTCGGCATATTATTAAAAAGCTTATTTCGTAAATAAGTTAAGCAGTATTAGGCTTTTTCTAGTATAGTTTAAAAATTGTACTTTCTTTGACCGGGTTGCTTTTCAAGCGGATAAATTCTTTAATTTCTTCTCTTCTTCCTGGGAATATGAATTTTTCATTTTTGAGTTACATTTGAATGTACGATATATGTACATGCATTTAAAGATTTTGATTAATGGTTTTAAGTTATGTTAGTTTTTGCCACAATGGATAAAAACTTGAGGAATTTTAAGAACTAGAGAGCAATAATGTTGATTAGTATAAATTATTAGAAAATATTACGGTAATGTAATGTATAGACCGAGTGTTAATTTTGTCTTCTAAAAAAGTCACTGAGAAATATTTTTTCCAGATTATCACTAATTAGAGAGACACCTAACTATATATGAACTACTAAAGCTAATGTAGGTGAGCTGGAGGTCATTGCTATAATCAATGAGAAAGGAATGTTTACAAGTTTAAATACAATTTGGAATTTGACCGGTCTAGTTTTTAACTTACTGCATACGAGCAAGTAATAAGAATGTAAGTTTGATACCCTTATTTTCGTAAATATATACTTTTTATTTGTTAATAAAAAGTGTATTTTAATATATTCATTTAGTAGCATTTACCGATGTAGTCGCTATTGTTTAACAATAAAAAATCAAATAATTTTTGAGATTGAGAACAATTTTTTTTTATGTAGGGTATTCATAGAATTTAACTAACCGATTATAAAAGTAAATTTCAGAATTTTCTCTTCAGGATAAAAATACTTTTTGTTTGCAATAGAAGCTATAATCTGCAAAAGCGAAGTAGAATTTTATACTAAAGTTGGACACTGTTCCAAGCATTAATTAAGGTGTACAGACTTCATATCGAACATTATTACAATATTTATCAACCTTTTAAATAAACTTGTAAACATTCTATTTCCTTGTGTGTGAAATATAATGATTTATTCATTAGGAAGAAACCGTATGTCGTCTATGTTATTGTTAATACTGCGGTTGGCCCGTCAAGATGGATTTTCAAGCAATGAAATGTGCTGTTCCGGCAATACAAGCTCCCTTACCTACACACACACACACACACACACACACACACATATATATATATATACATATACGCGCGCGTGCGCAACACTCACTAAGGCTTACTCTCTCTCTCTCTCTCTCTCTCTCTCTCTCTCTCTCTCTCTCTAATTCACTCGTGTTTCTCTCTTTCTTTTTCATCTCCTCATCACCATATCAGCTGTGGGAGACGCACAACCATCGGCCATCGACCCTGTCTGCAGCAGTTACCAGTAGAAGTTAATAGGCCAGTTTGGGATATAACAATGAGGCCTAAGAGAGGTCCCATTTAATAAGTAGACAATGTCAAAAATATTAGATTCTTTTAAAATGAAATAGGATAATTTAGATTAAAATTTTGTAAATGCTTTCAAAAACATAATTTTGGTAGAAAAGAAAATTAATTATTTACAGGAATAGAATTATTCTTCACGTAGAAAATATTAAAAAACTAAAAGTTTATAAAGTTAACTTTAAAATTACCTTTCAATTTATGATGTCCAAAAAGAACAAAAAAAAAAAAATAAGCAATAATAAATTTCCAAGTAATAATTTTTTAGATTGTGCAGCTCATGAAATACGCAATTTAGTTATAAAACTATTATATATATATATATATGAAACACAATACATAAGCTCGCAATAAACAAAAAAAAATCAGTTTGATATACTTATCAAACTTAAAACATTAAATTAAAGGTAAAACCTCTAGAAAATATCTTTAAGATGTTAAAATAGAAAGATTTATTCAATCTTCTAATAGAAAGCTCTCTACGATCTTCCTGCACTTTTATAGGAAAAAATTTATACTTCTACAGAAAAATATTTATTCTAATTTTTTTCTTCAATTAGAACTTAAAACTATATGAGCTTGGAGAAAACACTTGTTCTGTTTTTGATATCAGTGTATGGCTTAAGATTTTTACTACTCGAATACATTTAATTAAGTAAATTCCTTTATTTGTTTATACAACGTATGCATCAATTGTTAAACAATATTCCTGCGAAAAAGAAATACACCTTCATGCTCAATTCAGTTCTTGTTTAGATGGTTTGGAGAAGTCCAACCGCAACATACGTAAAAGCTAATATATGAACGCACATTGATAACGGCGTTAAGAAGCTGGTATTTGTCTTTCCCCGAATTTAACTAATTTACATAGTATTATAATTATGAATTATTTAAAATTATCAACATGACGTTACGCGACATAAAAAAATGAAGCACGTAATCCGGTAGACCAGTTAATTTAACTGTTTTGATGTAGCCATGAATTCTGTATTAAAGCAATGTCCTGATAGGGAAGGTTGTACAGACCATAAAAACAATAATCGACGCTCTAACTGGTCAATTAATATTAACAGACCTAGACTACCTTGCCATTGGCACCACTGGCACTGCACCGTATTAAAGAACACCACCTACCATGTGTGCTGCGTTAGTCGGTTAAATGTTTGATAAGTTTTAATTTTTTTCATATGTTAAAATAGAAAGATTTATTCAATCTTCTAATCGCGATCTTCCTGCACTTTTATCGGAAAAAATTTATACTTCTACAGAAAAATATTTATTCTACTTTTTTTCTTCTATTAGAACTTAAAACTATATGAGCTTGGAGAAAACACTTGTTCTGTTTTTTATATCAGTGTATGGCTTAAGATTTTTACATCATCATAAGCTATAATTAATCGATAATATTATACAATACCATAATGAAATTGACAATCTAATATTGTGAATAAACTATTTTTTCAGTACTATTACTTTTGTTTCATTATTTAAGTACCGATCTATTCTGTATATTTGTTAAAATATATAGAATATATATATTTTTCCCCAAAAATATAAACAAAAGTTATTAAATAATTATTATATCATTATTATAATTTTTTTTCATTTTTGAACTAATTTATAAATCCAAATATTAACGTTTTAAAAACTTATGACGAAATAGTCCAGTTCAAAAAATCCAGTTCAAGATTACAGGAAATATATAAAACAAAAATTAAGACGTGACTGGGTGAGTCCTTTGTTCAGTTAATATTTAATTTAAATTTTAATTATTTTCTAAATTAAAGAAAATGAGTTAATTAAAAAATATAATAATAATATTATTAATTAAAACTTAGATTTTTCGGTTAAATGAAATTTATTATAAAATTAAATTTTAGAAATTTAAAGGTTAAAATAATGAAATTAATTTATTTGTTTTAAAGTCAATTATAACTTTTAGGTTTTTTTTAATTTGTTTTTTAACTAATTTTTAAGATTAGTATTCATAGTCAATCTGTGCAACAGTAACGGGAATTAAACAGAATTTTGTTTAGAATAACCTTATTCTACTGCTAAGATATTTCGAACCGTTATAACTGTAATATTAGCTTTTCAACTACAGAGTCCAAGTATATAAATTTATTCAGAGGGACTGGACAATTTATATTTTTACGAGTACTGAATACATACTGCATGTTATTTGTAGCAGACGAGTTCGTCCATTGAAAAAAATTATTTTCTACTACTTTGTGGTGGATTAAGTAAAAATTAATTAAAAATTTCTGTAAATAATTAATTTTTCCTAGCATTCAAACTTAATCTTAATTTAACTTTACTAATTTTCTGTAATTAAAAACCTCAATTTAGTATTTTCTTTCCGACCTCGGTCACCTAAGTACTTTTCATTAAACTATACTTGAAAATGTTTATTTTTCTTAGAACGCGTGTGAGCACTATCAGTGTGCAAGCCGCTTTATTTGCTTACAAATTAAGGTTAGTTTTATTTTTCTGGTTGACACAGCTCCGGCCTTTATGTTAACACATGCCGGCCTCAGTGGCGCGAGTGGTAGCGTCTCGGCCTTTCACCTGGAGGTCCTGGGTTCGAATCCCGGTCAGGTATGGCATTTTTCACACACGCTACAAAACACTCATCTCATCCTCTACGGAAAGAATTGCTTGACTGCGGGCCTGGAGGTTGAACAAAAAAAGCTATATTTTATTTCTTAAGGTAAAATTTAATAGTGTCATCAACACAGTTTCTACCTTTTAATCTGAAAACGAAAAGTGTATCAGTAAACATTTTTTGTGTAATAGGTCGTAAGGATAAATATTGCTAAGATTATTGTTCATTACTTTTCAATAGTTTCAAATAAAAATCTAATCTTGAATATTCGGGCAGTTGTTTTCTTGTTTTCAGACATCATGTAGAATATTTAAAAACCCGAATTATAAAATAATTCGGGTTTTATATCATTCAGTTTTATATAACTGAATGTGTATATATATATATATATATATATATATATATATATATATATATATATATATATATATATATATATATATATATATATATATTAAATAATATATAATATTTATTATAATATGCTATTATATAATATAATATTTATAATATATATATATATATTTTCAAATAATTTATTATTTTCATTTATAGTTATAAAAAATTAATTAGGATTTTAAATATTCAACATGATGACTTAAAAAAATTGCGATGGTATTGAAGTACAGTTTTATTTTTTTATCTGAAACATTTAAAGGGTCAAGAATAATAATAATCTGTACAACGTTTTTCAAAATAATTACTATAATTAAAGAAATATTACTTTAACTTACGGATTCATTTAATATCCATAATCTCTCACCCGTTTTGAAAATCTTAGCTTAAAAACTACCCAAATTTCGTTATCATCTTATTTTGTGGCAAAGGATGAGGTAATACAAACGATTTCTGGATAAAAATTCAGAAAGTGGGTCGATTCCGCGCGGCAAATAATATAGTGATGTGTACACTTCAAAAATAGCAAAAACTGGAAACCCTCTGTATTTATAGATCCTTGTACAACTTTTTCTCTTCTGGTTTAAATACTAGTATTATAACAATTTATCTGTAATTTAATGGAATATTGTTTAATATCTCATAAAAGTATATTTATAGTTTAAGGAAAAAGATTATAAAGATTTATCTATGATTAACGACGTAAAATATCATTAAATAAAACAGCACAGTGTTTAAACAGCTATAAACGCATTAGTATTACATTATCCAAAATTTAATTCTTTAAGTAGTTATTTAATGAATGAAATAAAATTCCATAAATAGTAATAAATGGATAAAATAACTATTGCTTAATGTTTAAATTGTTAAGTAATGACTATTTTACAATTTATAATAATAATAAGTGTAAATAAAACAATAAAAACAAAACAACGATAAAACAAAAATTTTTCAAGCAACATCATAAACTAAATGCAAACATATATTAGTTTTTTTTTTGTGAATGTGTTGTCAATATTAAATTATGGTTTTATTTTTGAAATTTTTCAATAAGATGACCAAATTGAAATTTTAGAAAAAAATTAAAAATTTATCATAGAAGGAGGTACTTGAAAAGTTTGAATCCACGTCTAATTTAATCATGTCAGTTAAGTTCTGAATACCGAGGGAAAATTACTACGTTACAGACACACTGTCATCAAATATGAGTCTCTTGGGCCGTTTCATTTGTGGTTGCTTGATTCTAAATTCTAAATTATTTATTTTTTTAATGTTAGCGCACCACAGTTGATTCCTATTTACAGAGAATTCAATAATTTTGTTAACAAAGTCCCGGTAAATGGAATTTATGGTTCTTTATATATAAAAAAAAGAATTACTCGTTCATTTCTCAGTCTACCACGGATGTAAGTCCAAATTTTTTTTAACTTGTATAATAATTACTTTCTATCAGTATTTTATAGTCATTTAATCTGCTACACTATTAATTCAGGATTCAGGTAGAAAGTATAATTTAATTTATTTTAATTTGTATTTCATTAAATTATTATCTTAAAAATAATATTCGTTTATATTTGTGAGATATTTATCAATATTTTCTGTAATAATTTTTGAGTAAATACTATAATAATAAATATATTCAGTGATTCCTTAATGTGTCCAGTTAGTTAAACTACGTTAAAACGATTTACAATTCATAATTTCTAATCTGTTACATCACAGTGATGGTTCCATCTATATCAGAATATATTCTCATTAATTACATAAGATTAAATCTGAAGTTACAGAATATAATTCAACTTTATCTCTTAAATATATCCATTTACATAAACAGCCAAACAAATTTTGAGTTAGTTAGGTTTATATGGACCATTTTTCCTTTGGACAATTTTTCCTTTACGAAAACGAAAGGTGTTGAAAAAACGTTAAAAATTCGCTAACATTTTACTTGCTGAAAGGTAGTCTAAAAATATATTACTTTAATGCATCAATTACATAAAAAAGTAGTATGCTTTAATCAGATATTTTTAAAAGATTTAATAAGATCTCTATGTTTTTTATCTTACTGAATTAAGAAAAGAAATATAGTTGGAATAGGTTGTTATATTTCGAAATTTAATCGATCTTCGATTATTGAATCAATTATGAATATACCTAATTTATTTCTTCTAAGGATTTTGCAGTAAAATTAAGTCCAATTTATAAATTGGATTTAATAATTTGTTTACTATGTAAAAGAATTAGAGTAATCGAAATTTATTTATGCTGCTTTTCGTATGTGAAGAATATATGACACTGTTGTTAAAATAGTATCTACAGATTGATAAAAAAATAAAGGCTCTATTACACTATGCTGGGAAATCGCACACCAAACACCAATTTTACGTACATGTAACGGCCTTTCATGAAACGCGTGAGGATTTTCAGCACTCCATATTCAGCAGTTTTGGCTGTTAATGTAATCATCCAAGTGAAACAGTGCCTTATCGCTGTAATAAACACGATTCAAGATTTCAATACAGTCGTCATCAACAAGCGAACGAAATTACTGACAATACTGTAAATGTTTTCCTTGGTCTACTTCTTTCAATTCTTGAACGACACCGATGCGATAAGCATGCGATTGTAATTTTTTAGTAGCCCTGAAAGCTGTAGACAATGAAAGCCTAGCCTGTGAAGATAACTTTCTGAGTGATTTTCTGGGTGAGCGAGTCAAACGTTCTTTCATGTCCTCCAGAACTTCTACTGTTAACAGTAATGGTCGACCTGTGCTTTTCCGATCATGTACACTCCCAGTCTCACAAAATTTATTAATCGAACGCGATATTGTCAACTTATAAGGAACTGAAGAATTAAAAGACTAACTCTTTGAATATAAATTTATAATCTATTACATTAAAAACCGAACATACCTTTGGTCAAGTAGTTAAACTCGTCAGCGCAAAACTAGCTGATCTTCGAAGTCTAGAGTTCTAAGGTTCGAGTCCTTGTAAAGGCAATTGCTTTTTATATACATTTGCACGCTAGATTGTGGATACCGATATTCTTTGATGGCTGGGATTTTCAATTTAATCACATGTCTCAGGAGTGGTCGACTTGAGTCTGTTTAAGACTACATGGTTTTCGGTACATTTACATTGCACTACATCTCCAGCTACGTCAGGCCAGGCACACCGGAAGTAGTAGTTTCAATTGCCTATATACACACATACAGACCGGCAGTAGCTGGAAAACTGGTGGAGAAATATATATATTAACATGAGAAATCTTACTAACATGGTTTTCTTTAACCCAGTTAATTTTTTAACAATAATATATGTTAATTTAACAAAATCATTTTTGTTATATTAGTTTCATAACTAAAGTAATTTAATTAAATTAAATCGAGTATAAATTAAATTCCTTAATTATCTGCATGAATTAAAACGTAATTTGAGAAGGGTAAGTTAAAAAATACTTTTAAATATTCCTTTTTATAAAAAAGAAAGCAAACTTTTAAGACGTTCATAAAATTAAAATTTTTAAGTTAATTTATTTCTTCTAATATTCAAAAGTACTTTCTTTTAAAGAAATAAAAATACTTTGAATGCATTTGACCATTTTCTCTTAATTGAAATAGTTAAGTTACTACTATAAATTAGTACTACGGTACTACGTATAGTAAAAATTCTGAATTTGTCGTCAGAGTTGAGATCTTAGAGATAGTCAGTTTTGGGGTTATTATTTTTAGTATTTGGATATGAGAGTATCATTCAGGGTAATGTTGTTTTCGGTTATGAGGATATAGTTTAATGTCGAGAAAAGGTTGTTGAATAACTTTTTTTTTGTTTGAGAGTGTTTTATGAGGAAACGCTTAAATGAATTTGGACAAAGTTGGCCCGAGTCTCGAAGGGGTAAGGGCAGCTAAGAAGCGTCCGCAGGGCGCGTCAAAAGCTAGTAAATATATTACTATAATACACTATTTTTTTCTTATAAACATTATATCAATAAAAAAATAAATGAAAATTCGTATAAATTTTAATGGAGACGTTTTATGTTTACCGTTAACAAAGAAATGTAACAAAATTACAAATTGCAGAAACATAAATGTAAATAGAAATAATATGTATAATATTTTATTATTTCTTTAATAAGAAGTAAAAATATAAAATTAATGAAATAAAAATTATCAATTTAAATTTATTTTTTTGATCGCATTTGAGAAGGGATTCATTCATATTTTGTTTTAAATCTTAAGACTCTCAAGATCTATAAATAAAAAATATTTGATTCCTGATAATGATGTTTCAGCTAACACTATTGTACATTTTTCTTCTTTTTATCAGCTTTTTAACCTCCGGGACCACCGTCAGGTATTGCTTCAGAGGATGACATGAATGTTTTGTAGCGTGTGTGAAAATGCCATGCCTGACCGGGTTAGCTTTAACCTTTTTTTCTTTTTTTTTCTCAGCACCCCTGGGCCGGACCGACTTGTTGGTATTACGCCACCCAGGAGAGTGTCTTTTTACTCTAATAGGCCTTCCCGCCTACCAGCTATATACTGGCATGGCAAGTCGGCCTACCGGTAGCTCTTTTTGAGAGGAACCTTTTATTCGTCACGCCATACCTGTAGTGTCGTGACGTGGTGTCGAGGTCTTTTCTCTATATCTTATGTTTTATTATTCCCTGAACTATATCCCCAGGAGTCCCCAGCGGCCCATTGGAACCGACACACCTCGGCATGCCTGTCCTCCCTTCCCTAACCTAAATCAAAAACCCTGTCTCCTTTCATCAATGTTTTTCTGCGATAACACGCTGTCTGGTGTAACACGCTATTTTCTTTCAGTTGGATTCCCAACTAGTCATAAAAGGTACTATAGCTCCGGGAGTCATCCCGTCGATCGCCATGTCAAATCTGAGGGCGGCCCATCTTTCACATATGAAGAAAGTATGTTCTGCATTGTCGATCTCTTCGCAATACATGCAGATTGCCTCTGTTCTCCTTCCTACTTTATTTAAGTAATTATTAAATGAGCCATGCCCGGTGAAAAATGGCGTTAAAAAGTGATCCATCTCGCCAAAACCTCTTCTTATCCATGGTTCGATCTCCGAGATGAGTTGTCTTGTCCAGCGACCCACACCGCTATTAGTCCACCTCTCCTGCCAGGTAGTATTGACTTCATCTTTGGCCGCTTGATCTGCTCTGCCCTTCGATCTTTCGACTCTATATCTCTCGATGAGGTCTATCGGCAGTAATCCGGTGAGAACACAAAGGGCTTCTTAGGACACTGTCCTATACGCGGCCACCACACCTAGGAGCCCTCTCCTATGCACCCTCGCTAACTTCTCCTTGTTAGCGCTTATTTCTTCTCCTTGTTTCCTGATATCTATAGCGCGACTCCATGCGGGAACAGCATACATAAACGAGGATACTATTGTTGACACCAACAATCTGCTTTAACCTAATCATCTTTAACTTTACTAAACAAGTAGCCGATCCCGAAAAAATCCCAATTTGTCTGTCGTTACTACAGACGATCTTCATTAATAGCTCACGTTACCTAAAATAAAATAAAATTTAATATTTATTATGAAAGAAGAAGAAACTGGACATCAAGATTTCTGAAAACAACAATTTTGTAAAGTTCTATATTTTTAAATTTTTTACTATTGGCATCCATGGTTAACTGTGTGATCTTTTTTTGTTGCAAAGCAGTAGTGCCATTGTCATAATAAAAGACAAGTTCAGTATTAATGATCATGGTACAGGGATTATATGTGATAAATCCATTTTTTTTGTACTTTCCATTCATTAAGGTACTTAATTTTAATTGATTTTGGGAAAAATCTAAAAGTTGACAGTTTATGAAGTGTCTTGAAATAAGTTATTGAAGTATATTGAGTTAAGTTTAAACGCAAAAGGTAACAAAAATTATGGCTGAGATTTAATGCCTGAACTAAGAAAAACAATAAAAATAATGCCGATGCATAGCGATTTATGATAATAGTTAAACATGCAGGATTTCCATAATTTTTTGTAAGAATTACACATTTGCCACCGATCTTCAAAATATGTCAAAATATATTATATAAATAATATCTGTGTTTCGTTAATTTTCATTACTAATGCTAGATATTCCTAATAAAAGTTTTTTAATGAAATTACTAATTCATTAAAGTAATAATGTCGTAATTATTCATTTATTTTACCACAGATAAAATAAATTAAATAGTGAAAGCTATTTACTCTTTGGGTAGTTTTTTTTATATCTTTTGTTCAATTTTGGGATGGAAAATCTTAGATTAGGTTTTCTTAAGAACCGGAGCATTTTAAGCAGGATGTGGGTATTCTAGCCTGTTTAATTAAAAGAAAAAATCTGCCCTCTAATTTACATCTAACACCTTGAAACTTCTCAAAATTGTTCTAAATACAATACTATTATACTATTGTTTTGGTTTTGGAACAGATATGGTGGATGTTACATTACATTAAAAAAAAAATAATAATAATTTTATCATAATGAGAATATTTTCTCATAGGAAGGGTCTAATTCATTCTTCGGGATTTGATACTTTTTTATTATTATATAAAGATGTTATATTTCTTTTATCTTCAGATTAGTTTTATTAAACATTTTCTTTGAAACTCTTCATACCATTTGTATATTAATAAGATTAATAAAGATTTAACCAACATTCAACATTTAAAAAAAATGTTAGTTGATTAATTGACAAATTTGTTTTAGGTTTTCCATACGGTTGGCGGACTAACAATATTACGTGAATAACATGATTCCGAATTATATCATAATTTTTGTATCAGATAAATAAGCAGATAATCTTTTTAATGATAAGCTTTTTATTTTCTTACGTGTTTTAAATGGGAGCATGCCAATGTTTATCAAAAACCTTTAAATTATTACCCATATTGTTAGTTAATAAGTTGTAGGAGGGATCAAATCAATGTACACGCCTCTCAATAGCTCGGAGAAAGTGTAAAGTAAACCGGTTATCGGCCGTACAGTGAGGCTTATAATGTAAGCTGTCTTGAGTATTTGTTGGCTGCAAATGCCAGCATCAGTACCAGGTTATATAGTAAAGCACGGTAAAACTGGTCCGAATAAATAATACCAATAATACCACTAAAACCGGTTGTATAATAACAGACATGACCGCAAACATAGCGCGTACCGGTTACTCCATGATAAACCGATCCCACTCACTCGGTATTTCCTTTGCTACATGGCAATGTAATAGCAAAAAAACTGCTTGCAGTAACAGAAATTACGTATCTGTATATGTATATCTTACGGACGACGAAAAGGCCAAGTTATTAATAAATTGTGTTAAGTTGTACAGAACATAGAACATAAAGTTTTAAGAAACGTATGCTTAGTAAATTAATTCAAACACTGATTTATTGCGTATTTTATACCAAGGGTAGTAACAGTTAGAAGGTATTTATATATCAGAATTATATAAAATAAAAAATGTTTAAGATGATAAATGTGTTTTTAATTCGGACGATAATTTATTTCACCAAATAGTCTTGTTTGCAATAATTATGGATTTATTTTAACGATCATTTCCAGTAGTTATTAATCGTAGACACATTCACAAGAAACGTTTTTTTTTCTTTTAAATATTCAAGTATTTGTAATACGTGAAAGGAAAACGTTCGAATCTGTCAGAATTTGGTTATTCTTTTTTCTTTTGTTGTTAAAGGTAAGAGATGAGAAAAAGTTTTGCAAGACACATAGATGTGGACTTAAATCAGTGCTACTATAAATTTTAAAAAATCCTGTGTACATAGGCAATGCCGACCAATGATGACTAAATATTTCCTTCCCGGGATTATAGATTACTGATAACTATTTTATTACTTGATAATATTCGTTTTATAAAATTCACGTGCTTTAATAAAGCAATTAATAATAGCCACTTATTAGCCAAGATTATTAAATGTAATTGTTTGTTTTCTTATCTCATTACATACAATGAGGTCTCGCTGTGTGTTCCCGGTTGTGCCATATTAATAATGCGTAAAACTAGGTTACGATGGGAAGTTGGACCAGAGCAATTAGTGACCGGGCGAATTCCTACCTTCAAAGAATTGAAGACTGATCATCTCTTGGCACTTTTCTCATGTAACCCCTCTCTGAATAATTGGATAAGAATAACACTTTTCTAGGATGGTCTCGCATAATAGAGAAAACTTGAAAACTAAGAGACTTACGTCCACGGAAAAAGTTTCCTTACCGTTACTTTAAGTTCAATAAAAGAAAAAATCGGAAGTAACAATATAAACAAAAAAGTTTTAAAGAAAATTCCATTTAAATTTATTAAAAAAGAATCTTTAATTATGCACTAATGAAAGTCTATGATATATAGAAAGTACTATGATTTTGCTACTGTTACTAACAATTACTAAAAGGAATAGAATATGTATAGACTTATAAACAGAACATAGTGCATTTTTCAGTGGTAGACTATAAAATGTTTGGAGTATTAAGATGATCATAAAAACAAAGTGTTACGAAAACTACGCAGAGAAGCAAGGAGGCATAAACGGAGAGAGTAGAGTGGTCATGGATTTCCATGCTGTGAGCACAATAGGAGAATTTCGAAATACTGAAGAGGGGTGGTAATATTAGAGGAGAGAGAAAAAGAGATAGAAAATGATTACGACTCGAACGGTATCAAGACAGATGCACGAGTCGGTCTCACTCGTCAGTATCATTTGCGGTCTGGTTTCGTTTAGTTTCACAACAGTTGTGTTCAGCTCTGATCTGTCAAATCAGAGAATAATTACGTCACGAAATTCCCTTCTCTTTGTTCCTTGTAGCTTTCTATACCCTTCAATCGATTCGATACTAGTTACCTCTTGGCGACAAATCGGTTAGATACTTTCATTACTGATAATAAACTGAAAGATTTTTCAATAACAGCTAAAATTTAAAAAAAATAAAATTTAATTGTTATAATTACATGCTTCAAACAAAAAACAAACGATCCGATTTTTTTCAGTTTAACATAAAATTCGATTAAAATCAAAGCACTATGGTTTTACTTAAAAAAATTTCTTGAGACAAAATTTTGATTCGGTAATATCCCTTAGAAAAATAATTTGTTACAACATATCAGTTATTTAAAATAACTTTCATCTGTTTTTATTAAAAAAAATTATAACTGCTGTTTTATATAGGATCAAAATTATTTTCCAATGCCGTAAAATTATGATTTAAAACTGTTCATTATTTAAAAATAATTCATTCAAATTAAGTAAATCATTATTAAAATACTAGTCTTAAATATTATTTTTTAAATAATTTCACGTCAATAAAAATAGCTAATGAAAGTGAAATTGTTAATTTTACATAAATAAATTTAACTAAAGAAAACCTGGCGTAAAAGAGAAGAATATCTAAAGAATATTCCTCAGATAGTATCGTGTTGTAGTTATGATAAAATATATTAATCTTGTACTTACCTATTCATTGTTTATTACATATTCCCAAAAGCATATATCCACACTAATTTACATGTTGTATTCTATGTGCGTGCGCAGTCGCGCATGCATATAAAATAAGGCAATATATTCATCGGTCAAAGTTGCTTTCTACGAGAGTAATATTGTTCGTTGTGCTCCCGGTTCCTATAATGTTCTGAGTAATTAATTTCTGGTAACTTATTATCGTTAGATAGTTATCAGTGGCATGAATTTTAAAAGAAATGGGCTTCTAAGCTACCGTTTACTGTTCATATCCAGGATATAAGTTTTGCAATTTTTATACGTAGAGGTCAAAACGATTTAATTTTGCCATACTTCCGAAAGCTGCATGACTATACAGAGTTATCAGTAGTCCTCGCTTAAAACATCTTGTTATTGTTGTTGTTGTTGTTATTGTTTTCTTTTTTTACGATAGACTTACCTGATATTTTAAAGGAAAAATATTATGTAAAAAAATGAAATTTAGAAAAATTTCTTCACCAATTAGTTTCACTTTTTATGCAACTGACGCTGAACCTAATTATGATGGCTTCCTGCCATAATTATCGTCTCTTAAAAGATACGCAATCTGCAAAGTTTCTACAATCTCCAAACATTTGAGATTTATACGAAAAGATATTTTCAAACGGCATTAGAACGACGGAAAATATGTCAAAATTAATAACCCTTTTTTAAATAATTTAATATTACTAGATAACAAAACGAATTAAACGCACATTTTAATTCTACGTTACAGTCATTTTACACGGACATATTTTTAAAATTGTTAAAATTTTAATGACCTAGTCCATTATTGCTTTGTTTAATACGAATTTAAAATATAATTTTCTACAAAAACCCACTTGAATTAATACATTTATTGTTTATTTAAATGTTTTCAGTTTTTATTATTTTAAATTGCCTCAAAGTAGGGTAAATAACAGATAAAAAGTTATATCAAAAAAATAAATTTACTACATAATTTTAATGAAGTAGTTTTACATCCCATTATTCATTACATTCCATTATTCATTCTATCAACACGCCTTATTAGCTGAGTTTGTACAAAACTGAGCCAAACTAAGCGTTTTGATGTTAGACCGGAGAAGATTTATTTTATGGACATAAATATATTCATAAACATACATCTTTTTCCCTAAGATTTAGGGCGGTATTTTTATTTATTTATCGGGTGCTAGCCTTTCTGCCTGTTTGAAAGTTTGAAAAAACTAAATGATGCAAAAGTAATTCATGTAAATAATTACAGGTTAATGTAATTTTAATGAAATTTCTTATCAGATTATCATTAATTCTCATACACGTTTAGACAGCAGACGTGGTTGTTTTTTTATTTATTTATATTTTATATCTGATATTGTTTTGGTTCGAACGTTACTTTCTGTTTTCATTATTTATATAAGACCGCAGTAGAAATAAGAAAAGTACCATATTTTACAGAATATTATTTATTAGAACTTCCTTTCATATTTACTCCTTTTACTCTTCATCAAAATTTAATATCATTACTTTTCAAGTCAACCTCATTTTCCCACCTGAATTCTTCTCGTACAATAAATACACTTTAGACAGCACTGTGTTATAGCTTCCTTATTACAATGTTAATGATTAGTAGTTATTTACTGACTTACTGAATTGTGAATAGAGACGTAGTATAACTTATTAAATTATATTGTAATATTTTTAATTATAATTTACTCAAAAAAAAGTTATAAAACATATTTTCACGAATAAATAATTTATGATTATAATTATCCAGATCGGCCATGGTAGTTTTTATATTCAATAAAAACTCATTTGTCATAATAACTGTAATCGGGCGTCAGCCTGTCACTGGAGAAAATTAATTGATAATTTATGAGTTGATTTGATGTCATTTGTAGCTCTTAGCCAAAATACAAAATTAAGGAATCAAGGAGAATCATGGATGTTCATAATTCTTTATACAATGTTTTTACTTCCTTGTACGAAGTAAAGAAAGTATTGTGATCGCGAAAAATGTTGGTTTCCAGATTTCAACGGAAACCAACAGATGACAGGCCAACGGATGAAAGGCCATCCACTTTGACCATCCCTGGATCCATTTTGACTAGTTTCGGCGTGACGTCTGTACGTACGCATGTGTTTATGTACATAAGTATCTCACATAACTAAAAAACGATTAGCTGTAGGTTGTTGAAATTTTGGATTTAGAACTGCTGTAACATCTAGTTATACACCCCCCCTTTTGATTGCAATCGACTGGACAAAAAGTGTCCAAAAAAGCTCAGAATCACCAAAAATTTGGATTTTGGAATTTTTCTTAACTGCAGTAATAAGCCCTCATTGAGAACTTTTCAACTTTTTTTATGTCATAAGTAGTGCTTATTTCAACTTGTTCCAGAGTTATAGCCAATTAACATTTTAATTAGATATTTGGATCTTAGGAGAAGGCACATCTGTTCGAATCAGACCTTTTTTTTTTTAACTTCCGGATTAGACTCTTCAGAGGATGAGATATGAATGATTTGTAGTGTGCGTGAAAATGCCATGCCTGACCGGGGTTCAAACCAGGGACCTCCGGATGAAAGGCCGAGACGCTACCACCACTCACGCCATGGAGGCCGGCAGTTCGAATCAGACAGACTTAATCTCCTTTTTTTAACTTTTTTTTAAATTTAAATATATTGATTTATTAATAATTATTAACTTCTCATTGTAAAAAAAATGTACGATGAGTAATAATTCAGTAATAACAAAAAAAAATATCAGAGGTTTTTAATGCAGTAGAATTTACAGACTTTTCATTTTAAAAAAATGAAAATGTAATTAAATAAGCATATAAGGAAGTCACGTGTTGTCTACATCAAATATTTTTGTTTTATGATTAAAACAGAAGCATAAATAGCGCGTGCGCAGGCGCGCACACATACACATGTGTATGTGTGCGTGCATATCTATGGTAAAAATATATACCGTAGATAGGATAGGATTAAGGATGATCAGTAAGCAGTACTACTGAAATAATAATTAAAAACTTACGACTATTCTAAATTACACCATCAAAAGTAACTAATAGAAAAAAAATTAAATACCTACAGAGTGCTCCCCTTTAATTCAAAAAAATAATTCTATACAGATCTTTCCCAATCATTAATGATCGTTTTAGACAAACTTATTTAAAGAACAAGAATAGAATTTCTCGTTTGTTTCAATATATCTAAAACAGTTCTTCTATTTTGACTATTATATAAAAGCTTTCTAACAAACTTGCAAGAAATTGTTTACATATTATGAATAAAATTAGAATTTTGTTTAAACAACTATGCCATATATATTTACTAGCCGGTCGGGGTCTAGGTTACCCCAGACGACCCCCGGAGCCGACCCCGGGACATTCCGGGGTCATGGAGCCTACCTCAGAGCAGCAGAGCTAGCTTCGGTTGCCATTTCCGTCTAACCTGAGGGCTTCGACCCCTGGATTCCCGCAGTGTTCATTACCCTATGGTTACGAGAATAATACTGATAAATAACAATTAAAGTATATAACTAAATTAATCAAGCTAAAAAAGAAACTAAATTAAAAAAGACAGAATAGTAGTAACAATGGTGCTATAGTAAAAAACATTTGACGCTGAAAAATTTATAACTTATTCGTATTTCTCTGTTGCTACAGTGAACGTTTATTCTTTTTATCTTTAATGAATATCTGTAATTCAAAACTTCACCAATAAGGTGGCTAGGGCCTCGGTCCATGTCTTGTAGCCTTCTCTGGGATAAACCAAATTTACTCTGCAAATTTGAAAGAAATTAAACAGTTGTTTCTCGCATCATGCTGTACAAACAAATCCACAGACAGACAAACTTTAGGCTTTATATATAAGATTGAGGAATTTAAATAAAATTATATTCAAATTAGTAAATTAATTTATTTATTTATTCTTTGTTACAGATAAACTAAAATGGATTCCGGACCTATTAAGATAAGTAAAACATCGTAACAAAACAGTCGTGTTAAGTGTTTCTATTACATCGTGATACGAAGACTATATACTTAACAGAATGGCTTGTACGTGACCATACATAATATTAGGGAAATACTGAGTACATTAAGTTATAAATTTAAGGAAAAATATATAACGTGTCATTTTATATCTAATTTATTGTTGAATATATTATAAAGTTGTAATTGAAAAATAAAAGGTGCGTGTGTAGTGAGTGTGAGAATCAATTACGGTAAATTTTATGAAAACTTAATTCAATCTTTTAAAACCACATCTTATCAAGGTAAGAAAAATAACACATTTTTTTAATACATTCATAGAATCAATAAGTTCATATTATAAGAAAGTTCTCATAACGAAATTTAATAACAAATAATGAAATCTGTAGTTTCTCTATATTTCTTGCTTTTACGTCTTTTTTAACAAATTATAAAATTATTTTGTTCATAAAATACTGCTTCTTTTTAATCTCCATACATACGAGGTGTGTGAGAGAAGTAATGAGACTGACTTTTTACTTACCAAAGTTTTATTTTTTCAAATAACAATATTATTCCCTTCAAAGAAGTTCCCTTGAGCAGCTATAAACCGGCGGAGTCGTCGTTCCCTCTCCTGGTAGCAGCTCTGGAAGGCTTCAACTGGTAGGACTTTTAACTAGTCGGTCACAGTCTTTTGAATGTTCTCCAGAGTTCCAAAATGACGTCCTTTTAAGACATGTTTCAATTTCTGGAAACGGAAAAATTCACAAGGACTCAAATCAGGTGAACAGGGGGGTTGAGGAACCGTAGGAGTGCGTTTTAGGTCAAAAATTCCCTGATGGATATGGCCGTGTGACACGGGGCATTGTCATGTTGAAGCATCCACTTGTCTGCAATGTCTGGTCTCACGGGAATCACTCTTTTCCTGAGACTTTCAAGGACACCTTTGTAAAACACTTGGTTGACAGTTTGTCCTTGAGGAATAAATTCTTTATGCACAATACCATTACTGTCAAAAAAGCAAATAAGCATGGTTTTGATCTTTGATTTGCTCATTCGACATTTTTTCGGTCGAGGGGATGACGGAGTGTGCCACTCTTCGTTTTGCTGCTTTGTTTCAGGATCGTACTCAAATATCCAGGATTATCACCTGTGATCACACAATTGAAGAATTCTTGGTCATTGCCAATCCTCTCAAGAAGATCGACGCACACGTTTCTTCGATTGTCCTTTTGTTCCGTTGTGAGGTTTTTCGGCACCAATTTCGTACAAACGTTTCGCATTTCCAAATCGTCTGTCAAAATTTGATGTACGGTAAAAGTGTTTAAATTTAACTGTTCACTCATCATCCGTATTGTTAATAAACAACGGTCTGGTTTCACAAGAACCCTCACACGCTCAACGTTTTCGTCAGATTTTGAAGTTGAAGGTCACCCTGAGCGAGGTTGATCTTCAACGTGTTTTCGGCCTTCCAAAAATGATTTGTGCCAGCGGAAAACTTGTGCTCTTGATAAGCAATGTTCCCCGCAGGCCTGTTTCAACTTTTCAAAGGTCACTCACAGATTCCCAAGTTTAACACAAAACTTGATTGCACAACGTTGCTCTAAATTCCGATGCACCATTTTCGTAATACACAACAAAAATACAACTTCACTGATGGCGCTGTCAAAAATAATCTGTTGGCTGAACGGAGTTGAAAATTGTACTGAGCATGTGCAAGGGATGAACAAACCGGTCTAGCACAGACGGTAGACACAGCGTTGCCAGATCGCTCGCAGTGTTACCATCTCATTACTTTTCTCAAACACCTCGTACAAGTTCTGTCCTTTAATTTTAACGTATTTGAAAGGCTTAACAGGAGCAAAAATCTAATGCCCACAAAATTTTTGGTGAAGAATTATAATCATCCACAAAAAAGTTTGCCATTGAACTGCAGGAAGGAACCTTTAAAATATGTAACAAAAAGAAAGAGAAAGAATATATTTATTTCTCACTGATTAAGGACTTCTAAAATGGTTTCAATGACAAAATGTTTTACTAGTTTATCCTGTAATTAAGTTATGCTATGCAATTAATTTTTCATATCAAGAATCATCTGTACATAATTAAATAAAACTGATGAGTCCTTTTCTCATAAACTCCCACTTATAGTAATACATTTATTCTGTATTTTAAAACAAGGAGTTATGTATACGATCCATAAGTACGTATATATATTTAGAGTTATTTGAAGAACTGCAGGACCAATCTTCATAAAAATTCCAGTTAATTAATCTAATATATAAGTAGCTTCGATGTCAAAAATAAAATAAGAATTCGTTCATGTTCAGGTTTTTTTTATTATTTGAAGAGCTGCTTAGTTTTAACTTGGTCTTCAGAATCAGTATAATTTAGTTTTTTTTTTTAAGATACTGTTTTAGTTAAATAAATTTTTATGTATAACATTTTTAAAGAGTTTTTGTTAAAAATTATTAATTTTTTTTACTCACGTATTATGAGAACTAGGATTTATTTAAAATTCTCCTCTAGGACCAAATTTTAAAATCTAATTTTCTTGGACTTCTATTGTCTGTTTTTCACCTTATAGCATTACAGTCCGTACT
The DNA here is from genome assembly GCF_047948215.1 of Lycorma delicatula. Classification (NCBI taxonomy): domain Eukaryota; kingdom Metazoa; phylum Arthropoda; class Insecta; order Hemiptera; family Fulgoridae; genus Lycorma; species Lycorma delicatula. The sequence goes on from NC_134455.1 coordinate 212,174,825, forward strand.
AGGATTTTTAAAAACAATTTTTTTTTTCGATTCTACATCTATATTTGATAATGTACCGATAGATATTTTAGGTTTAAAAACATTAGGCTTTCCTTGCGTATGATCATTTTAATATCTTATTTACTCGTACTTTGCCTACCTTTTGTGACTACTGGTCAAATAACTAAATTCTATTCCATTCTCTTACCTTAATTTTTAACTCCTCAGTACTCACTTTCTGTCAAATTTTATTTACATTATTATTTTATTGCTATTTATTTTTAAACAGAGTATTGCCAAAAAATGATCGAAAACTAGTATAAATTTTAGATTCATTTTTTAACAAATCTGGGTAATTTTTGGTTTCTACCGGTAGAACAGAATCATCAGCAACATAAATTTTTCTCATCTTGAATTTTTATAACATTTTTAAATTACCCCTTTTATTTATTTCATCCTTCTACATTCAAGTTGAAAAGAAGCGGAATAGATTATATGAGATTTTATAAGTAACCTTTTTTTTATTTTCCAAATTACTTTTTATAGATATTAAGAACTTCATATTCTATGTTAGTATGATTACTTAAAATTTAAAAAAATTCAGTTTATGTTTCATAGTCAAACCTTTCTAGAGATCCACTGCTGTAATACAGGCTTCAGTTTTCTTTCTACAATTAGTCTTACCATCTAACAGCTTTCTTTGTACCTATGCTAAAAAATTTATTATTACAAACATCAATGTCTTTTTCTTTTCACATCACTTCATAAAAAAATCTTGTTCATCTACGTTTATCGCTATTAGCGGTATTTCGTAATTACGATAACATATTTTTGCTTCATTTTTCCAAGTATTATCATCTTTTATATCGTGCTTTCTACACTTTATTTGTTACTATTTTTATCTGATTATTATATTAACCTTTTTTATCTTGTTTCCACCTTTTATTAATTTTTCTTTTCTATGCAATTTTGTCCTTTCATCATCATGAAAGAGAATAATGCAATATTATATATTTCCGTATTTTCTATATTAATCCATCAATTCAGATGCATGTTTTGATACCCAAAATTTTATTTACCTGTGGTATTTTCTTCTCTTTTGACTTTTATATTTTCTATTTTAAGCTATCTTTTCAAATTTCATAATCTATTTTATCTGAATTTAATTTATTAAAAATTATAATTAATTTTTAATTAACCTTTATCTCACTGTCGAAACGAAATTCCGTTTACTATTTGTCTGTACTGTTGGATATATTACATAATTATAAATGAATTTCGGAATTTCTATGTACTTTTTGTAGAATATGTTTTTACCTTCCGTATTTCCTGGTCTTGCATTAAGTTTATAATAATTTCTAAAATGTTAACTACCTATCAATTAATCGTTCTATTTGAGTAAAATTCTGAAAGCCTAATTCTTGCTCTGTCTCTTTCACTGCTTTCACGCGGCTAACCATTTTCCTTTCTTTCCTTCTAAAATTACATTCTAGTTAGCAGTGCTATTATTTCTCATTAGTGTGTGTGCGTATATATATGTATATATATATATATATCTCATAAAAATATTTTTTATCTTTTAACATTTATTTGAAGGTGTGTCATGTAAATATACACTATAGTAAAAAGAACGGGCATTGAAATTACCCTAAATACTATTTATATCTCTTATTGCAAGTTACTCCCACTCCTTATTCCTATTCCTGCGTTTCTAATAATGTGGTTTACATTAAATACTACCACATTTCCTCAAAGAAATTCATGCTACTTTTACTACTATTTTTTAATTTCCAATATATCCATCTCAAAAATACGTATTTATATTTAAATATTTTTTTGCCTACATATTACGTAGACCTTTAGCATCCTACGTTCCAAATCGAATAATATAAAGGTTATATATGCTATATTTTTAGATGTCCTCGTTCTCTCGCACGGAATTCCATTACGGATTATTTTACCTCTGGAAAGTGGTACCAGGGTTGCTATTTCTTTTCAGGAGTAATCTCTCAGTCAATAGATTTCCGTTTGCTGTAGTAAAAACTCCCGTACGGATATCTGTTTCATATGAATAAAGCCACCTAAGCTACACCTCGACCACAAGTTTATTATTATAAGAAGAATTTTTCAGTTGTATGCACTAAAAAAAAAAAAAAAATTAGAACTTTCCATATATGATAATAGATTTCAGTAAATACTTTTATTAATGTATTTATTTCAATTGCCCTTCATGTGATGCGGAAAACCATCATTATTTCACTGTATGCATAAATTAGAAAATGGGAAGGAGCCAACAAGTAACCTTACTTCGATTGTAAAAAAATAATGATTTATAGGCGTAACAATAAATACAAGATTATAATCCTAAAAATATTTATTAGTAAAACATTAAATTACACCCGTTATTAACTTTTTGTAGTTATATTTAACATGGGCCATAAAATTATCATTATTGCTTTTCTAGTTTTTATTTGATAATTATTATCTTTATACAATCAAAATTTGATTTCTATTCAGTGAAGGTAAATGTTAAAAAAAATATATTCTTTATAGAGTGTTCCCCGAAGAAACGTAGGAACTTTCAGGACACTCTCTACTGATGAAAATAATGAAAAACGTTCATATAAACATAAGTATGAAAACGCTTTGTTTTCGAGTCACGACTAGCAAAAGATTTTGTCCGGATTTGAGCTCTTCTAATAAAAAGAACCTCCACTGTAAGTTTTATGACCCAAATTAAGGAGTAAAGTTGGTGGTTTCTAATGTAATTTGTGATGGGAAATAGAATAAAATATGTCCCCCCCAGAACTGTAACTCTAGTAGTTTTTAACATATCCGACTTAAAACACAAAATTCGATGTCGAAAAATAAGTGTTTTTAGGTTTGTGGTACAGCAACTCTGTTAAATGACTAATAACTAAGAAAGATTTAGCAAAAAAACTTGTAGAGAATTTAATTATGAGAAAATTAATACAAATACAGCCAATAAAAAGTAAAAACTTTTAAAAATCGGTCGTTTATTGAAGCAAAACAGACAGAAAATCGTATTATTCTTTCTGTACGTAGTAACATTCTTAACATAGCAAAACAAAAAATATAAAATACGTTAAATGATAAATGGTATCAAAATAAAAAACCTTAGTTGCAGTAATTGTTCGAAATTTCCTCCTTCACAATGTACATAGCACTCTTCTCGACGTAAAATTTCCGGTGGCGTTCCGTATCATCCCAGAATCGTTTACGATCATTTGAAATCTAATTTGTAAAAGTACATCCTCCAAAAAAGCCAGTAAATTATTCTTCAAGAAATGAACGTATTCATCTCCCGTAAAGTTTTCATTGAAAACAAAGGAATTTTTTCGTAAATAATGCCACACCAAACTTTAATGTGAAATCTATGTTGGAAACTTGTTTCCACAGTATCGTGTGGATTATCTTTGCTCCATATACTCGTATAACTAGTTTTAGAATAATTAAAGGCTCAGTTTCTCGTAAAAGTGACTCATCGGTAAATAAAATAAAATTTACCTTATCAGTGTTGTCTAGAAGCCAATGACAAAAGTTTAACCGCTAGAGGTAGGCAACGCTCCACGCTTTGATTTTTGACAAATCAGTGCGATATAAAATTCACCTTGTACTATTGCCTGAGCTTCATTGATTATGCTGAGTCACACGATGTTCATCATTACCACGATGATTTACTTGGCATTCAACAGAAAACGAAAAAAACTCTTTCGTTCGTGGAAATGACCCTTTCGTTCGTAAAAGGTGCTGCACCGAAGAAAACGTTTTTGTATTTGGAATTCCTTTCCAGGAAATCTCTCCTGATATTCACATCGTGCAGCTTCAGAATTTCCGTTACAAAAATTCATAAACAAAAATTATATCCGCATATTCCTCGTTAGAAAATTTAAACGGCACTTTTACTCCTTGATATGATAACACAACACTTCCTTTATTTGTATAATAATCTACGACAACAGATTTAAAGGAAGCACACAATTTTCTCTGTTGGCATTGCCAACCTATACAATGATTCTTTAAAAAAATATTTCTAATGTAACATAAATTTCAATTAAGTTTTTTACGTAATTATTCGTTTTATTTATGTAAATTATTGAATAAACACGGCTAAAATATTGTTTTATAAGTTTTATATTTCTTTTAAAATTATTTTCAGAAATTATCGTTTTGTTTTTAAAAAGAATGTTTATTAGATATAAAAAGAATAATACGATTTTCTGACTATTTTCGTTAGTTTAGCTTAAAAAACTTATTTTTAAAAGTTTTTATTTACTTTTAAAAATTAAATAAAAAGGTAAGTATGAAAATTAATGCAAATACAGTCATTTAAAAAAAAAACTAAATTTATATTAATTGAATTTTTGTTAAATCTTCCACATTTATTAGTCATTTAACAAAGCTACTGTACCACAAACTTAAAAAAAACTTGTTTTTCGACACCGAATTTTATGTTTTAAGTTGGTATTTTAAAAACTAGTAGATATACAGTTCTGGGGACCTATTTTATTCTATTTCTCCTCTCAAACTAGATACGAAACCACCAACTTCACTCCTTAATTTGGGTACCAAAAATTACAGTACGGCTTTTTTTAATTAGAAAAACTCAGATCCGGACGAAATCTTTCGCTAGTCGTAACTCATAAACAAAGCGTTTCTATAACTATGTTTATATGAACTATTTTCATCATTTTCACCAGTAGAAGATGTCCTGAAAATTTCTCCATTTCTTCATACGACACTATACGTGAGAGTTGTGCAAAATATTGATAATAAGTTAGCATAGTTTAATAAATAAATAAAGATCGCTCTGCAATAATTTATTTTTTTTTTAGACGTGTACAGGATTGCTTATTATTGCTACGAAATTTAAATTTGTCTTACAGATCAGAACTTACAATTCGTTTGCAGATATGTATGCGCGCGTTACTTAATATCTTGTCTGCAACTATTAATTTTTTATTTTACTGCAATTATTATTATTCTTACTACATTGTAAAACGTAATGATTACGTTTTACAATGTGGTATTAAAATATTACGTTATTATTTACCGGTTACAAACTTCACTTTGACGATCGATTTCCTTCTTACCTATTCTACTTCCACTTCCTTTTTTTTTCTACTATCGTCTTTATTATACTTTTTTAATGATTAATTAAAATAAATTTTATTATGACTATTCAACAACTTCCTTTTTACATCACCAAATTTTCCTATGACCGAATAAATTTAACACGTTTTAGCTACATATCCTGTTGTAATAATGTGTGTACTTCGATAGAAATGTATTATCTGCTACTCATTTTGTCCTTTCTTCAAGTAGTAGTAGTATGTGTTTCTGACCGAAGAAAAAGATATTTGTTGTCATTTTTCTGATTAATTTTTTAATTTAATTAATTTTTTATTAGTCTACAAATATTAAGCTCCTATAAACAAATAAAAAATTAAAACTTTACTTGGGCTTTATTTTACTTCGAACGTTAGTTAAACCACCTTCTGCACAAGTGCTTTTTTATGTATTTTGTAAGACGTTAAACCTTTGTATGCTTTATGAGGAGTTTCGTCGGGGTCCTCTTTTCACGACAATTATCATGACAAACTTACCTACGGACTTCTATGAGGTACAGATTGTAAATGTTAACAGACAAAAAAAAAATTGCATCGAATGGTAACGGAAGGCTCAAACTGATTAATTCATACAAATTTAAATTTATATATTTATTCACTTGTCAATAACGGGTTAACGTCCAATTACAGTTACTCTCCTTTTTTCCGGCGAATGATTTTTGTAGAGAGAAAAAATGCCCTGCATAACCGGAATTCAAACTCTTTACCTTCCAAATCAAATTCAAAATAATTAATAAATATCATGCGGAAAAATTCAGTCCAGTAATAACATTTCTAGTAGGTTACATTAAAATGTTTTATTTTTTGCACAAAAAATTTGTACAATAAAACCGCTTTTCATATGCAGCCAATATGGAGAAAGTTATCATTGCTTGGGGTAAAAAAAATAATAAATATTTGGTTGTACTGACTGTAAATAGTTTATTTTAAGACTATTTTGGTAATAAATGTACGTTTCAAGGTAATATATATTTTTTTCATTCAGAAGGAGACGAATGCTTGTTCTTAACTATTTGTAAGAGAATGAAATTTGAACTTTTGTTTCTCTCAGAATTTGTATCTTTGATGTCTTACCTCCGTAAACTTATTTATCTAATTAACAGTCATCTTTTTTATAATGCTAATAAAAGTAATTACTAAAAATAACGCTTAAATTTTATTAAATATAACATTATGTTAAGGATAAATTGCAGATCTTCAAGGTCGATCGAACTCTGTATTAGAAACTCTTAAAATGTTTAAATAAGTTGTGCATATATCCTGTAAGTTTTATTAACCAGATTTTTTTTATATATTTGTTTACGGATTATCATTTCGATTTGAATAATGTATATTGAAATCCCGTCTTGTATTTACACGGCAAGGTATACAATATATATATATATTTTTTTTAATTTTTATTTTCGCTTCACATAAGTAACGGTAGGATGTGCAGAAACCTATTTCAGTCATTAATTAGCCTTTAATGAATTCGATTGTTTATTAATTAAATTACTTAAATATGATACATAATTGTATCTACTTGAATTAAACCACAGATAAACCGCTACATAATTTTGTTATACTTATTTTTTGTTGAGGTTATTGTCTGAAATATACAAGAAAATCTTCAATTTAGGTAAGATTTCTAGAATTGCATTTTTGGCCGATGATTGTAGGGATCCAATAAATCAATAAATGTAGCTTATTACAAAACCAACAAAAAATATTTAGAAAATATTTCCCGTTGTGCGTTATATTCTAACCTCTATATTGGTATAAATAAGTTGATTTAAAAATCGTATAAATCTAGTTTATCTCTTTCAGAACACCAAACCTTTTCGAAATGATCTTTTTATCATTCTGTTAGTCTGTTAGACTCTTTTTTATACATGATTTAACCAAAAATCTTTAATCTAAAAAATATATTGTTCGTAAAGAAAAAATAATTAGTATTTTTAAATCTAATGTATAACAGATCTGACTCGCAAAGATCTAATACATGCATGATAATAAAACTAACGCCTTGAAATCGGTTGCCGCTTTGTAAAAAATAGAGACTCGATGACAGAATAGAAAAGCCCTGACATTAAGGAATTACTACTTGAACTTTTAATATTAGTTGGAAATTAGTTTACCCGATTTTTTCTCAGCAATTCTCTTCTACAGGTAAAACTAAAATAATTTCCTTTATTATTATTTTTAATATCATTGAAATCATAAAAAGCGCTTTAATTCTGAAAACAGAAAAACAGAAAAAACAGAAAACATTGATAAGATAAACTAAATTATTTCAAAGTTTCAGATGTAAAGAAAATTTAAAAAAAGGTTTGTGATTTTATATTGCGTTAAAAAGATAATGAGGGATTTTTAGATAATTTCTGATATTGAGGTATCTTCACAGCGTTTAAAGTTCTTATTTCTATTTTTAAATTGTACATATTTTGCAACCAAAAATATTTTAATTCGTTAATAAATGTGTACAATTACTGATGTGCAGTTAACGAAACAGAATCTAATTTCATAATTGATTTTTATCTATTGCAGTTCTGTTTACAAAATTGTGCGTAAGTCATAATAAAATAAACTTTATTCTTTGATAATCTTCTTTTTCCGACAGGGAAATAAGCTACTGTGTATTTACGTCTCGGCTATTGAGCCATCACACGACATCCTAGAAGATGCGGTGTGGTGAACCACAAAAAAAAAATTTATTATTATTTTTCTTGACAGCGAAAAATTTTGCTTTCACTTCTTAAATAATTCTAATTACTTTCACTTTACTTCGTAATTTAAATTTTATTCTCTAAAGAATTTTTTAATTAAACAACTAATAGTATTAATGTACATACTCTATTTATTAAGTTTAGTAATTAACGGTTTAATATTAATATAAATAAAAAAAACATATTTTATTACTAATATAAACGCACAGTTGGCTAATTTAATTACAATAATATCAGTATCTCCGATTTTAAAGTTATCAAACTGGTCGCTTATATCGTTAAACATGATTGTTTAAAATTTTATTATTTTTAAAATCATTTTTTAAAGCCGAGATGAAATGCTCATTATATTAACGCCAAGAAAAATATGATCTTAAAACCGAAGTATCATGAAGTAAAAGTTAGCGTTGAAGTAATTTACTTATCTTTTACGGTGCTAATAGTCTTTCTTTATAGCCGTTGAATAATAGGTTAAACTAATTCTAGAAAGATTACAGATGGAACCTTTGTTTAAATCATTGTACTGATGATTTCCTGTTTTATAACCTATTAAGAAATAAGAAATAAAGGTAGTCTAATAAAGCAAATAACGAAATAACTGTGTAAAGAAGAAATAAGGTGATTTCGTATCTTATTATACTAATTATACTTTTTTTTTCTCTATGAACAGTGGAGAAAGTATTGTCAACTGTTTCGTTAATATTTTATTTCTCCGGTAATAAATTACCGCCTACTCGTTTTTAATAACAAAGGTCACAAAAGAGCGGTATGAAAAAATGTTTGTCTCTACGATCAGTCTCTTGGCCGATATGTTTATACCTCGAAAACAGGTGATGATATAGACTTGGTGCTTTAGAATTATATTGAAATACAATTTAGTTACGAGCAAGAAATTTTGTTTTCAAGGCATGAGAAATCAAGGGCTCTTACTTTAAAATTAGGACATACTTTTTTTATATAAAAATAAATACTTAAAACTGTTCCTTTCATAATTAATTTAAAAACAATTATTTTGTACTTAAATTAATTGTTTTTACATGACTACCAAAAAAAAATATTGAAATATTTTTCGGGTGTATATATGTATGTACCACCGTAGCAGCTCAACGGCCGAACCGATTTAGATATATTTCCCCGCGATGGAATTCTTACGTTGCGGGGAGTGTCATAGGCTACATAAATATGTATGTTTAATTGTAACTACAGTCGAATCACATGTTTGGATCTATCTACAAGTCGCTTCTCATTAGAATCGATTATTTTAATCATTTTATTTTTCTGTTGTATGTTAGTTTAAGTTTAGTTTGTTCTGTTAGTTGTGTTTGCTTTCCTCAGGTTTGTGTTTTTCTTTGTTTACAAATTTGTTTGTTTGTTATTTTTAGTTATATTTTTCCTTTTTCATGTTTAGCCTCCGGGAATTACCGTTCAGGTATTACTTCAGTGAATGAATGAGGATGATATGTATGAGTGTAAGTGAAGTGTAGTCTTTTACAGTCTCAGTTCGATCATTCCTGAGATGTGTGGTTGATTGAATACCAACTACCAAAGAACACCGGTATTCCAGGAGCTAGTATTCAAATCCGTATAAAAGTAACTGCCTTTATTACTTATAGGCTTATGCTAGGCTACATAACCTGGCTGTAGCGGCGTTGCTATAGACCAGTTTCCTGCTGTTCCGCATAGCAGCCACTCAGCGCACGGCAGCTGCGAGGCGATAAACAACAACACGCAGGTGTGTAAAAAACGTAGCCAATTCAATTACTCCAACCGAAATCCACAGAAGTTGAGGTAATTAATAAGGGATGAGATCGTTTTAAACATGAGTGGTTCTTCGGGTAATAGCAGTGACCCTGATAAACCACTAGAGGGACTCTATTCCGGACCCTCCGCCATGGCAAACGGTGCCGGTTTTACGCACATTGACGATAACTGACACGACTCCTAGGATTGACATACCTCTCTCGAACAGATTTGATCGTCTGCCGGCAGGAAACTGACGGTGCTGCTCCACAAAAGAAAGAGGTTAAGCCGCTTCCGATAGTATTGTACGTTTAGTTTTGTATTTCGGATATCACGAAGCTGTAAGAGTTGTTGGAATCGGTGAACTAGGCGGAATACATCGTGAGAATAATAAACAGTAAAATACTTTGGCTGCCGTCAAAGGATATTGAGAAGTACAAAAAAAAGTTTGCGAAAATAATCTGATAGGGCATACCTTTACGAGGAATAATGAGAGGGCGTTTCGGATGGTGCTTAAGAAGAATCTTCACCATTCGATCCCAGTTGCAGTTATACTACAGGAAATTGAGAGTCAGGGGCACAAGGTTCAGAGCATCGTAAACGTATGCCACCCAGTAACGAATAACGAAGGAGCCGTTGGCGACTTTTTTCGTAAATCTGGAACGTAAGAATAATGATAAGGAGATGTGTGGGATAAAGTACATTGCAAACTGTTGCGTTACGTTTGAAACACCAAAGAGAACTACAGGCTTGGTACAGTGTATGAGGTGTCAACAGTACGGTCACACTAAAAGAAATTGCATGAGGCCGTATCGCTATGTGAAGTGTGCAGGGGAACACAGGACCGCCGATTGCCAGAAGATAGATAAGAACACACCGGTGATTTGTACTTTATGATATGAGGATTATCTTGCAAATTATAAAGGTTGCAGGATCTATGAGCTAATCCTTGAAAAGAAAGAGAAGAGGAGGATGAGGATGCTCCGAAGCACGCTTCTGCGAGGTCCGAGGGTCTGAGAGGCAAACTGTACGACCTAGGCCATGATTTCCGGTTTTTAGGTCAACCGGTCACTAGTAATGCGAATAATAGTAATTCAAACTATTATTCACAAATAATGTGAATAATAGACACTGGCAATATTCATTGGACTTTCCACCCCAGGTCCTTCGCTGAGGCAGTGGCGGGAACCGATAATAAGGCTTCTTTTACACTGAATAGGTTTGAGAAGCTAGCGAGTAACGTTGAGTTCTTGGTTGAAGGAGACTAGGAACTCCTGGGTCTACTGACGAAGGTGATCTCTAAACTTTGTTGATGAGTAATTACCTGAAACTGGCTGTATGGTCATCAATTGTGTAATGAACTGCAGGGAGTAACTGGAGATGCTGATTTCTGCGAGGTGCTAGAAGTCGTTCTTATTTCGGAAACTCATTTTACTGATATAAACTATTTGAGAATTAGGGCTGTTCAGTATACACAACCAACCACCCTGGGCTGTATGGTCATCAATTGTGTAATGAACTGCAGGGAGTAACTGGAGATGCTGATCTTCTGCGAGGTGCTAGAAGTCGTTCTTATTTCGGAAACTCATTTTACTGATATAAACTATTTGAGAATTAGGGCTGTTCAGTATACACAACCAACCACCCTGATGGAAGAGTGTGCTGCGATTGTGGTAAGAAATGGCTGCGGCACAATCAGCTACCTCCGTTCAGCACTGCTCACATTCAGGCGGCCTCGATTAAGATCTTGGACTGGTTAGGGCCTCTGAAACTATCAGCAATCTACAATCCCCCTCGTCACGCCAGTGAGAGTTTTGTGAATATTTTGGCACAGTTGTTTGTCGGTTCATGGCGGGAGGCGACTGGAATGCGAAGAACGTATTTTGGGGATCCCGGCTTACGACTACACTTGGAAGGTCTCTAAACATATCTGTTGAAAGGATGTGACTGCACGTTATCTCTGGACTTCAACCAACCTATTGGGCTTCGTATCCAACAAAGATTCCTGACTTACTGGATTTTTATGTCAGTTCGGGAGTGTCGCTTATCTATACTACGTGAAGAACAACTACGACTCCATGTCGGATCACTTATCTGTTCTTCTGACAGTTAGTACGATGGTCATGAGGAAGAAAGGATAATTTTTCATTCACAATTTTTGGACGGACCTTTCGATGTGGCGCTGATGTGCCCTGATAACGTGGATGAAGCTACCAGGTGCTTAACCACTGTCATTCAGGAGGCGGCGTGAAGCTCTACTCGAGAGGTGAACGGAATACAACAAGATATGAACTATCCCACGGAGGTTATGGAGTAGGTTAGAACAAACAGAACGTTTAGAAGGAGGTGGCAGCAGTTTGGGAGGCCTGAGAACAGGACGTCGATGAACAGGGCGGCCCACAGATTGAAAGTACTACTGCTTGTGCACAAGAATGAGTCGTTCAAAGAGTATGTTGACAGTATATGTCCTCTGAGGACGGACAATCGTCCTTTGTGGAGGGTGACGAGGAAATTCAAGCGACCACCAATCTCTTTTCCGCCGTTGAAGACGGCTGATGGGTGGGCCTGTGACAACAGCCAAAAGGCCAGGTTGTTCTTTCAGCAATTAGGGAAGGTGTTTCGGTTGCATGAGGTGCACGGTGGTATCGAGGAGGAAGTTAGTAAGTTCTTAACTAGCCCGATTCCTTTGAGTCTCTCTTTGAGGCCCTTCTCGAAGGTTGAGATAGCAAAGAGGTGAAGCTGATTGGGTGCGCACGGAAGACTCTAGGGTTTCACTGCATTATGCATAAGATTATATTTTTACTACCGTCTCAGGCTGTTTCTTAGTGCGGGATCTTCTTTAATGCCTTAGGGCAACTCGCTACCCTTCAGAATGGGAGGTGTCGCAAATAACAATGGTCTTGAAACCTGGGAAGCCTTCGCAAGAGGTGTCTTCGTATAGGCCTATAAGCCTGCTACTGGTTTTATTCAAGATCTTTGAGAAGCTGTTTCTGCGTAGATTGTGTTGAGTGTTGGAAAGCAAAGGAGTGATACCCGACTATCAATTCGGCTTTAGGGGTGGTCAGTCGATTGTAGAACAAGCCCATAGAATTACTGGTGTCATTGTCAGGTGTCTGGAAGAGAAATAATATTGTTCGGCGGCCTTTTTGGATATAGAGCAAACATTTGACGAAGTTTGGATAGCAGGTCTTTTTAAATTGAAATCGTGCCTACTACAACCGTACTTTCTAATTCTACGCAGATTTCTGTACGGTCGCTTCTCGCGCGTTAATTACAATCAAGAAATGTCAACGTTTTTCAATAAGTAAGGAGTTCGTCAGGGGTCCGTTCTGGGGCCAGTTCTGTTCCTGATCTACACTTCTGACCTGCCTACTCCTGTCTACTCCGCGGATGACACGGCAATCTTGGTGGTTGACGATAGCCCGGCTATTTTCTAGGAGGAATTGCAATCTGCAGTGAATGCCATCAGCGTTTCGTTGCCTATATGGAGGATTGAGGTTAATCCGGTGAAGTTCGGCCACGTGCCGTTCACGATGGGGTGGGAAGATTGCCCTGTGGTTCGGTTAAATGGTGTCGGATACCTCAAGTCAGTACGGTACGGTACTTGGACTTTTTACCTTGATCGCCGTTTGACGTGAATTGATCATGTTAGGAAGAAGGGGAAGTTGCTTGGAATTAATCTTAAGAAGATGTACTGGGTGTTGAGTAAGAGATCACAACTATCTTTGTCCAACAAGGTTCTGATCTGCATGGCTTTGTTGAAACCGATATGGACGTAAAAGATTGAACTCTGGGGAACGGCCAGTAACAGCAACGTGGGGGGTCGGAACATATTTCTATGGAACATAACCCACCCGCCATGGTTCGGGAGTAATGCTGAGATCCACGATTACGTAGCCATTCCATACGTTCGAGAAGAAGTTGGACGTTTAGTTTCAATATATGTGTCCAGATTGGATATGTATATGAATCATATCACAGCGAGGATGTTAGGTGATTAAAAAGACTCCACGTGCTAGATCTTGTTTATGGCCCGTTATGATGATTCGGTTTGGTGGCTTAGGCTCACTAAACCGCTGTTTCTTGCTGTTTCAAAGTTATTGTTTCGTTTACCGTTCTATTTAAGATTGTTATTTATTTTGTTGTATTAATGTTAATGTTGACTGGACATTCGAATGGAGATTCAAAGACACTATCAAATGTTATATTAATTATGTTATACTATTGTTTGTGTGTTATGTTATACTAGTTTCTTTTTTGTATTACTTGAGGATTATGCAGTCCTCTTTCAAGGGCGTTCCTTTTCAATTGGGTGGTCCTCTTTCAAGTGATGGTCAGTCGTACGACTTTCTTTTAGCTTAATTGTAGAAGCTGATAGTAAGTAAGTAAAGGAATTCAGTAAAAAAAAAAAAAAATTGTAAGTACAAGGACAAAAAAAATCATATATACAATTCTAAATGGATAATCGATAGTATTTTCAGAATAAATTTATTTCTATCGAAAATAGTTGTGTTTTAAGATCTGCTACGATATTAAATGAATGAATTTATTGCAGTAGTGAAATTTATTAGTTAATTTTTTAATTATTATTGTTTATAATAACAATTATAAACATTTACAATGCTGTTTATTGTTTATAAACATTTAAGGAAAAATCTTATAAATTTTTGACGGGCAGTATGTTCGATCATGTAAGCTTGTTCTTTCTTTTTGCTCTTATTTGTTGGTAGTGCTTCTTCTTACCTATTGTTTATAAACATTTAATTTTTTAATAAAGGATAATTACTATTCAAAACTCCCAGACTGCGTTTAAATATTTTCGTTGAAGAACAAAATTTTCTTGTCGATGTAGACCTGATGAGAACTTAAACATTAGACAACCTTAAATGTGTGCTATTTCTACAACATGAAATATAAACAAATTAAAACTGTCCGAAAGGTATCACCCGTTACTTTATTCTTTTTTTTTTTTGAGCTCGTCAGTTTCATATCCCCCTGGAGCCGGAAACAACTAAGCATAAACACAGCTCCAGGGAGTTCCATCGCTTCATGTTACCTCGTCAAGAACCATAATTCCCCTCAGGTAGCCGGGGCTTGGTCTTTAAGTTATCCGCCATGCCTCTAATGAGGGTACCCCTTTGGGATCCCCCGTCACCACTTTTTAATCACCAAACGTGAGCCGTAGGGAGAGGACATCAATCGTGACTGATACGCCCGCCGCCTTCTGTATATCATGCATAACTTCCTCCTTGGAGGTAAGGGCGTCAACATCCTTAACCAACAGATGGACTCGCCGAACGTCCCTACCGGCCGTAGCTGTAGTTCCCACCACTTTGTCCATTGTTTTCCGGCGTTAACTGCTCAGCTGTCCTTGTATCCTGGATCCTGATATGGTGGTCCTCGCCCTGATACTTTTTTGCCGAGAGAATGCTCGCCTTGCCCGGCGAGATGGAGTCCTTCACTGAACGAAGGAGGTCAGCATATGTGCGACCAATCCTTTACCACCACTTTCGCAGTTGGGTTACCTGCCGGCTTCCTCACCGGGACCCGTCCCCCTTGGCCCCCAACCAGGACTCCTCTATATGCACCCGCAGCTTATTTGAATGTCTCCCAGCCGTATATTCGGTAATCTTCTGTAGATGAAGCCCCATCCTCCCTTGAGGCCCACGAAAACAGACATTCGACGATTTATTGACCGCTCCTCGCCCTCGGAGGAGTCAACTGTCATCACAAAATTCATTTCACCAAGATTAACAGTTCTACCCACCAAATCCATAGCACGGGTACTGCCGACCACCACTTGGCCCACCCGCAGCGAGCCCATTCGAAGCATCGGCCCTGGCCAGGACATCTCCTCTAATAACCTCTAATGCGACCAACCGTCCGCACCCCGTGCCAGGTTGGCCACCCAAGCCAAACTATCAATGCCACCGACATCTTCAATCACAGGAGTGGACCGTAAATACCTTCTTGGGCTACCATTATTTAATACTAAATTTTTTTATCCACTTTTTTCTCATGGTGTCATGAGATCACCAACAACAGAAAAACTTGAGTAACTTTAATAAGACTGTTTTAACCCGAGAATTCGACTAAGGAAATTCTCTATCTCGAACGTAAACAACCGATGTAAACAAATTAATCAGCTGTGGTTGAAGACTGATGCAGAATGATGTTTAGTCCTTTATTCCCATACCTTGTTTTCCTTTTTTTAATTCGATTTATTTACTTTTTTTATTTTTTGGCAGTCGTGTTTTTTAATTTTTATAATTGTTTTTATTAGATAATGTTGAAAAAAGTAAAAGAAAAATAATTATGAAAGTTTTTTGAGTTGAATTCTTTTAGATGATGATTTTGGTTTTGAGTTATTAGACGTAAAGCACACTTACAGTAGTTTTAATATGTAATGACAAGCCTTTAATTAATGTTTTGTATAAGGCACTGTTTCTTAGGCATTGTCTAATAATATTGATGTGGACTTTTTTCTTGATTTGATAGTTTAAATAAGAAATAAAAAAGTTATTTATTTAATTTTCTTACGAAACTAATCAAGTTGTTATTAATTGGTAATTGTTAGTTCAGCTATCTGAATGACTTGGGAAATAAAACTGTACATACGAATCAGCAACTAAGAGATACTAAATTATAAATTAAACCTAACTAATTATTGAGTTTTAAAACATTTATACAAAACGAATCGTTTCACGGAAAAAATGGACAAAAATGTGGTATAGTCTACATTATGTCTAAATCACTGAGATTGAAAGTAATTTTTACAGTACTCTTTGTTTATTCAATTTTCTCACATTTTTGCTGCTTCATTTACAGTTTGGAATGAATATATAAGATATATTTATATTATAATGTTCTTAAATAGATTTCTGGAAAAGAAAGCATCAAAACATCCTTATTTCCATCAACTGATTATTATTAAATTACGTCAGTGAAATTATAAGTGACAAAACTATATTAAACGCATATTGGTTAAATAACATAATATACAGAGATTAATTATTTCAAGAAAGATAAATTTTTCTGTAAATCTTATCACTTTAATAAAATTCGGTGAATAATAAAAAATTGAAAAGTGAAAAGTTATATACGTTTTCAAAATGATTTGCAATTTCCGCTAATGTAATACGTAAATGAACCATACGTATATATATATGTAAGTAATATATATATAAGTATATATATATAAGTAAGGATATAATAAAAGTAGTTAAAAACACGTTCATGTGATAACCGTTCTTTATGCAATTATGTAATCCTATCACCTTATGTTTATAATAATTAATTTGCTTACTTTGTTCACAATAGGATAAAAAAAAACGCTAAGTGCGAGCAAGAGCATATTTACTAGCTAACAGTCATTAAAATGAGGGATTTATTAATACTATATTTAATTATTTAAAAAAAAATAATGAATGAAAGTTTTGGTAATTTATAGATCAATTAAATTATTATTACATTAATTATTTGCTGAATTGCACCGAAGAGGCTAGTTACAATATACATTATTACATGTTTTACATGTTTCATGTTTTATTTTGTTTATTTTTTTATTACTACGGTTGTGAATGTATACGCAGACTATTTTTAAGTTAACCATTTATTTAGCACAAATCCAATTCATGAAAGTTTGAATTTCTGCTTCATCATTTTTTCTACCATATTTAAATTCCACACACGAACCAAACTGCAACAAAAATTAATAATAACAATTATTACTTGTATTATTCTGAAAAAAATAATACTTCTTTAGGCAAATTTTATGACTTATCTGTAGAAATTACGAACTATTGTGACGTGTTTATAATTAGCAAGAAAATATACATCTAATATTCTCTAAATTTAAGGTATGTAAATGTAAATGTAATTAAGCCTATACAAATTTATAAACACACACACATTCATTAATTCATTGAAATCTCTTCCTTCAGAATTAGAAAAATATTATATATATAATATTAGAAAATTAAACAAAAATTGTCAGTAGAGAGCTAATCACGGCTCTCTACGGAGCTTTTCTGAATGTGATCTGTTCTGTGCTCCGACAGTTGATAATGTTTTATGATGTCTTTAACTGTAACCGCTGTGTCTCCGTGAGCTCTGCCATCGAGATGGTTAGTACAGCAGATAGAATAACCTCGAATACAAGGAAATTCCGTTCAGTGAAATGCGTTTCCGAAAACAAGGCAATATCTATGTATTTGCTAATCAATAAAGCTTCTAGTTCTTCACCCCGACCTGCTAGCCCATCGGTATTTTACTTTGCAACTCTCAGGAATTTAGCCATTTGGTTATTACTTTCGTAAGAGGTCCTATTAGGTTTCCTATTTACAGTTAGCATATCTTGATTTCCAAGAGAAGTAGTTAGTCCTCTATTTGACGTAACTTTGGCTCTGTTTTCTCTCCATGATCTCTTTGTAAACCCTACATCCTAAGTAGTTTGCCGGATGGTTATATTGGCATAGCGCGCAAATAGTTGTTCCTATTTTTAGTGCAGTCAGTAGTAAATCCTTCACCTCATTTCTCACATCGATAAGGCCGCATACAATTATTCTTCGTACGGCGTACTGTTGGCAGCGCATACAGCGCACCAATCCTGAGGACTGTCAGGGCGCCTCCTTCCTGGTGGCCGATCAGTTGGTCTTCCCTCACCAAGTCAATTATCATTTTGCAGGCTGCCACATCCTTTGAAACAATACGTAATTGTTTAGAGCTGAATATTCTAATATTGCAGTCGCATTTATCGACTTCTGTTTCAAAATTCGTATAACCTCATAATATCATTGACGCCTTACAGGATCATAGTTAGTGCCTTAATTGCGTCCTTCCGATCGGTCTTCGCGTTGGATTTCTCCATCGGGATATCTTGAAAACGATTCGTTAGGCGTAAATCATCAGTTGGTACAGGGGACTATGATGAGTTATGTCCATGCAAATCCGGTACAGTCTGCAAGGTACAGGTGTTACATGAGAGTTTGTTTTTTAAGTTTCAGTTTCGTTGTCATCAGATACATCAAGTATGATATCATCCTGATAGGTCTGCGTGAGACTGACTGTTTTCTACGATTTCTACCAGTGGCTGATAAGGATCCACATTTTCTGGACAACGTTGCACCGGAACTACCGGTTGACGATCGACCCATTTTCATCGATGGGCACAGCCGAAGGCTGATCAGTACTTAAGCTCTTACCTGTTAGGTTAACCCAAAGATGGATTTTACAATGGGAAAAATAAAATGTCTGCAGATATCAAAAATTAAATATATATATTACTTATTTAAATGCATTTCCATATGTATGAATTTACTAGTCGTGCGAAACTAAATCATACGTATACGATCAGTCAAATAAATAAAAAAAATTAACTTTTAATTTTTTTTAAATTAGCATTTTTTATCAAGTATTGTCGTCTTGTCTAAAAATATAAATAAAATGAAAATAAAAATTGAAAGAAAAAATTTGCTATGTTTTAAGATATCGGTAGGGTTTTAATTATTGTCGCACGCGCCCGCACAAAGTTTTATTTTATTCATTGGTTTTATTAAATTAAATTTAATATTTAATTTTTATAAATTAATTTATAAGAAATTGATGTATATATAGATATATCAATTTCTTTTCTCTAAATTGAATCTTGCATTTTATTGAAATATTTAATCTTCCATTCATTTATTGACATATAGATGTAATAGAAATTAAATTATTATTTTTCTTTTATTGTATTTTTTATGTAATAAAAATATTAAAAAAGTGTTATGTAACAGTCTAATAAAAAACATATTTTCGGCTGCAAAAAACTAGGCAAAGTACTGATTTCTTATATAATATCTTTTTAGAAAACATCATAATAACATAGTAATTATTAGCGCGGTTTTTATTCTACCGTCCGGTCTAATTTGATGCAATTATACGGTTCAGTGTTCCTGTTAAGAAAAATAATATAAGTACTTTTCAACTAATTATTAACAAAATTTCTTGGTAGAAGAAAAATTAAATTTCCTTATACGTCTTATAAAAAATATCTCAATTTGAGAATTTTTATTTAAATACTGTGAAATATCGTTGCGATTTTTAATAATTCAAATCCGTAGGTGAAATTATAATTCGGTTAGGTGTGTCGACGATTATGAAGTGCATATTTCAGCTTCGAGCTAGAAATGGAAAGTGAGGCCGCGCGAGCCTCACGTAATCCCTGAAGCGAAGCAGAACAGTCGTGTCCTTCCTCTTACGGAGCTTGGCAATGCAGAACCAGCAGACTATCAGACTATCGCCCGAGTTCGAAGATGAATTACTGTATTAAATAAAAAAAAGGTTGTGTTATAATTGAACGCACAATTTATCTAGTTACCTTTTTTACAGAGTAAGTTGTTAAAAGAAATATGTAAAAATAAAAAATATTTATTAAAAAGGTATTTAATAAAAATAAATACCTTCTTTGAAAAATAAAATTTATTATAAAAAGGCGTGTAACTCCAGCGGAGAATTGTTTTTAGGTTTTTTAGTTGTATATTTATTAGAATTATTATATTTTAACCGATTTCGACTGTTATTTGCTAGCGAGAAATATATTACTGTATTCGCCTTTAAATAATAACTTATCAAACTTTAATCGCATAAGATTATACTCCAGGATTATTACAAACATAAAGAAGATAGTACCACGACTGAGACCGTTAATTAATCCTCTTAAAATTATGAAAATAATAAAAATTCTCAATAATCTTTAATCGTTTTTAAAGTTGGTTTTCTACTCGAATTAAAGGATTGAATATATATTAAGGGTAAAATGTAGTAAACGATTACGTTAGGAGGTTATTAAAATTAATTACTATCTTCCGCTAATATACATTTTCAGTAATATTACATAACTTAAAACTTTTGTGAGCAGGACACTCAAAAAATAATCATCAATTTTATTTCTCTTGAGTCGAATTCCAGTAAAATTTTTTCCAATGGGGATGAAAATTACCAGATTTAACCAAAGGTTAAATTCAGTAATTTAATGTGCAACCAGCATGCTAAAATAAATATAGGATAATTTCATACTATGAATACTGACAGGCCAGTCAAATGGTATAGTTAGATGCTGGTTTGTTATTAAACTGATCCTGTATTAGGTTCACGATAAGATTTTTTTACTTTTCATCTTCATCATAATCCTCATTAAAAAGTAGTTACTGGAATTCGATCTGAAAAAATAAAATTAATGTAATTCTTTTTTAGGGTTCAACCACCTTCTCCAAGTATTAAAGTAATTCAATAAATCCTATTATTAATCATTATTTATTCTCTCAGCCCTCTTCGTTGCTGAATGAGTAGCAATAAATCAATAAATTCATGAACAAATGTACAGAGAAAAAAAATATTGAAAAACTTTCAAAAGATGAGTTTATTTCCTATCCTCAATACATGGAAAAAAGAATTCTAAAAATCATCAAAAGAAATACTGAATATAATTTTAGACATTCATGCAGTTTGGATTCCTCAATCCTTAGAGAATTAAAACATAAAAAAATAAAGATAATATTTATGATGTGTTTTCAGTCCAACTAATAGTGAGAAAATTGTTTTCAACCTATGAAATCACTGTGTTGTAAATAGATGATAAATTATATTTTATGTATCGCTTAAATAATTGGCAAAATACTTTTGAATGAAGCTGGAAAAGTATTGCATTACTTTCCCGGATATTAATAATAAACAATTAAAAGAGTTAGAGCTCCCCCCCCAAAAAAAAAACACCGGGTTGGTCTAGTGATAAATTCATCGTTGTAAATCAGCTGATTTTCGAAGTCGATATTTTCAGGTTCAAATCGTAATAACTTTTATTTGGACTTGAATAATAGATTGTGGATACCGGTGTTCTTTGGTTGTTGGGTTTCAATTAACTACCACACGTCTCAGGAGTAGTCGACCTGAGTTTGTTCAAGACTACACATTTACCGGTACAGTTACACTGATAAATCGCTAATCTGTAATTGTTAATACGACTGTAAGTAAATTTATTAAAAAAAAAAAGAATAAATATTTTTTTAAGGTGGGGAATAAATTTTAAGAAAAACTTTTAAAAAAATGTCATATATAGGCTAAGCTAAACAAATTTGCTTAAGTAGTTTTCTCTAAAACTAACATCCCCTTCGTAAAGGCTAAAATAGGAAAAATAAAATTTTCAAAACACGTTTCTGCTTATTAGGTCAGGGGTCTATAATTTAACTTTTTTTTTTACTCCTTGATGGCTCTATATACGGAGTATACTCTTCAAAAGGTTTTTGAAAAATATTTAAACCGAAGGGAGAAAGAGAAAAAAACAAAAACATATAATTCAATTTTAAGATGTGGTAGTTGATTTTTTGAAACATTTATTTTTTTTTATTATTTATATATGCATTAAAAAAATATGCAAGTAAAATATATATGCAAGCAAAAAAAATACTTTAATAAAGTTTTATCTAAAATCTATCTAAAGAAAATTTAAATTATTATTTTTTTTTTTATATCCCTCACCTCCTGAACGAATTAAAAAAATAATAAGATGAATGCCACAAATATTTGAGCCAAATTTGAAGAAAGTCGGTTTGGTCAATTCTGAGATATAAGTTCAAAAGCAGTGCGAGACGCAAACATACACACTTAGACATACTTTTTTTTTAGGAGCTAGCTGGTTCTAAAACGTAAAGATTTGAAATAATCCGATACCCCATTTTTGATATGTCACCATACTTTCCCCCGTAATATAGCTTTTGTAGCTATATTTGCCGGGTAAGTAAAAAAAAAACATAAATAGCATTTAGGAAAAATAAGGGCCTGTAAAAATTTAATATCTTTTTATAGGCGTTATTTTTGTTACCTTAAATAAATATTTGAACAATACAATTATTCTCTAACAATCAAAATTTGTAATATAATATTAATAATTAGAGATGAGTTACTAATGAAACAGGTTATATTTAATTTATCGTGAATATATTAATTAAAACAAGTTATTTATTTCTATGATTTTCCATAAAATTTTTCATGGTGATTTCATCTTAATTTATTTCTTTAAAATTTTTCGAATGTGTTTTTTATAATCTGTTTTATGATATCGAAGAGTGAAGTATCTTTGTATGATGTATTTAAGGTGTAAATATTTTTAAACATATTTTACTGTCAGTCCTTTGTTTCGGCTAAAACTAATTAATTTTATTTTTTTATTAAAAAACTAATTACTTTTAAGATTTAATTTAATTTTAATATTTAAGATGTAATAGCAGTTAATTAATAAACAATATCCCTCGGGTATTTTTATTAATTCAGAAAAAAATTGTTTACCAAATGATTTCGAAATAAAATATAAAATTAAAATAAGCGAGTGGATATGTTAAGCGTTCACCAGCGAATGAAATAAACCTCAGAATTTATCGCAATACGGTCAGTTACACAAGTTACTGGTAACGCAGGTCCTTGTAGTTAACACACATGACAACTGAAGCCTGCAGTGGTTTCCTGGATCGTTGTGTCGGTGGTATAGCAGTAATCGCTGTGCAGTTCTTTCTGAAGAACAAGTGGCTATAATTATTGTACCTAATTACTAGAGTTATGAATTCTCGCATAACCGAATTATATGAATGCTGATAAAAACGAGTTTAATCAAGTGTGTCACCGAATAGATACAAGTTGTTTTCTTGTGGTTACGTTTAAATATTTATAAAAAGTAGAAAACAAATTAGGAATGCGAGTAATTTTCTGAAAAGTTGATCCACGTTGAGTGGAATGACATAGTATATCAATGTACAAAGTATATCCGTATTGAGTTTGGCTTTACGTAAATGAAGACAAATTATTCTAGATAAGAAAATATCGATAGCAAAAGCAGAAGAGTACAATTATCAATTAAATTTACGCGCGAGCCGACCATAACAGTAGAGATAAAAATTAAGGAAGAAAAGAATAAAATAAATTGTACTGTTTATGTTCACCTACCAAATGTTTTTAATTTTTTCGTTTATGGCCAACTTGATCGCTTCCCATTGTAATTGTCTAAAAAAAATCCACTTAAAAATAATTTTAGCCTTCTTTCTTAGTTTTAAATTAGTTTCCTCGATCATTTTTTTCTATTTCATGCATATATTTTCATTTTTATTTTAGAAAATGTCTCTCTTGGATGTAAACTGAGTGAAATGCCAATAAATTTGAATTCTACTTGCACGGTAAAGGTTTTATGCTGGTAAAATATTTGTTCCTTTAAAATTTTAAGTTTGGAAGACAAAAAAACTGTTAGCAGAGTATAAAGTCATAAAAGTCTTAAAAATTACTGAAATACTATGCATATCACCAGAAATACATAGAAAAAGTCTTGAAAAAAATTTACAAATTGACATTACTATTTTGGTTTTATAGAAATTTTTATTACAGGAAAAAATTCTGCCAAATTTAATTTGGAAATTACTACAATTTAATTAAACATCCATAGAAAATAAATAATTTTCGGGGATTAGTTTATAACCATCTGTTATAAATCAGCTGCTGATTTATGTCCCTTTTTTAATTAAGAAATGTTAATTTGATGTTTATGATTGTTACGTGATCCAGATAAAATTATTTAAATAAATACCCTATCCATTCGAATTAAATTCATTCATAAAATTATATAATGATAAAATACTGTTGTAAAATACAGTAGAATATATTTTTATTCTGTTATTTTTAGAATCTTTTTTTCACTTCTAACAGCAGCGTACTACGCATTTTTCAGTTATATTTGTACGGTTTGTACAAAACGCCTGTTGTATTGCAGTCGGTCAGACCGTTACAGATGTATGAGACAAGGGAGTGTTAACACCTAATAATATATTTATATCCGTAGTTCAATTTTGTTATTATTATTATTACATTAATGACCTTCGTTATAACCGCTAATAAAGACTGTTCAACCTTCACGCTATTACAGCTTTCCAACGATTAATCTCAGTATTTTTCATTGTTCTTTGTGTATTTTTTTTTTTTGGAAACAGATATTTATTAGAATTTTGAAATATAATTGGTGGTATTAATTGTCAGGGATATTTAATTTAGGCCAACAAATAGTGAAGGAATGTTCTTAATAACTTTAACTTGCGTTAAGATTAAACTAGTAAAGGCTTTATTTTATCAAAATAATAATGTATAAAAATATTATGCTGATCCGTGGCGGAGTGGTAGCATCTCTGCCTTTCATCAGCAGTTCCCGATTTTGAATCCCGGGCAGCCATGGCATTTTTCATACGCTACAAAATTCCATCGGACTAAATGAGCAAAGCAGTCCGTTGCCCGCATCTCATAAAAAATGAAATGTATTTTTTTTTAGAATTTATAAGATACTTTCAGTTTTTATTTTACGCAGAAATATACGCGATAAAAAATGTAGTATTTTTCATTAATGCAAAAAGTATGTGTGTTTCTGTC